>NC_136059.1:1448534259-1449934334 GCF_964261635.1 Lissotriton helveticus | reverse complement strand
GAATTGATGGTATATACTATCTACCATAGCTATTTTCATGTCAACAATGAGTGGTTCCTACAGCTTTCTGGAATGGCTATGGGAAATTGTGCGGCCCCCTCATACGCTAACATCTACATGGAAAACTTTGAAAAAATGTACATATATGGCGATCAAACCAACTATGAAAAAATACTCATGTATACAAGATACATTGATGATCTCTTCCTTATTTGGATAGATTCCAAAGATTCTCTTGAACAATTTCTCAGACAACTGAACTCTAAAGACGACCGCATCAAGCTCACATGGGAAACCAATGATTCGGAAATTACTTTCCTTGATGTAAACATAAAAATCACCACCAATGGACTCAGCACTGACCTCCACAGAAAAAAGACTGACCGCAATAACACCTTGCACTACAAGAGCCACCACCAGGAGTCTCTTAAGAGACATGTACCGTTTTCTCAACTTTTGAGAGTCAAACGCATTGTTTCAGATGATCACACCCTCGACCTACGTATGGATGAAATGCAGAAACGATTTGTAGCGAGAGGCTACCCTGAACAGGTTGTGAAAGATGCACAACTTCGAGTAGCACAAATTACCAGACAAGAAGCCTTGTTAAACAAAACCAACACAACATTGTCACGAAACGTCCTGGTGTCCAAATATTCAACAGTCAGCAAGATCTACAAAAAGATCATATTAAAACACTGGCCTATCCTCCAGATTGAACCAGATTTCGACGAGTTGTACAGAGCTGCACCCTTGTTCGCCCACACTCGAAGTAAAAATATTAAAGAAATTCTATCCAACCCCACATCTCCAGGTCAAAAATACAAGGGCACACAACCGTGCCTTAACTGCAGTCATTGTAATTCAGCCATTAAAGGTAATTTCATTCATCATCCAATGAAAGGTAAAATTATTAAGCTCCGAACCAATGCCACTTGTGACTCCTCAAACTTAATCTACGCTCTCAAGTGTCCATGTGGCAAACTATATGTGGGGAAAACCGAGAGAAAAATAAAGACACGTTTAAATGAACATAAGTCAAACATTAGACTCAAGAACGTGAAGTCCAACATTGCCATGCATTTTGATGAAGCTCGTCACTCCATTGCCCAACTACAATTCATTATTTTGGAAACTGTCACCAAAAAGGAGGGCACTGACAACAATAAACTCTTGTTGAAGAGAGAATTGGAATGGATTTATCGCCTTCAAACCCAAAAACCTTTTGGATTAAATGATCGCTGTGAATTTAGTTGCTATCTATGATGTTAACTATACTACATTGGTTCCTATGCTGCGTGTGTTTTCACACTTACTGTCACCTTTAACCTGCATGGTTCACCTTTATTATTATTATTATTATTCCTTTTTCTTCACTTCACTCTATTAACACATTTGTACACCTTTCATTTTTGTATCTTTTGATTGCGTTTTCCCCCACTCCAACATGGCGCCCATATCATCCACCTACTAACCCAGTCTATCTTTAATGTTTACTACCCTGCGTCCCGCGCTATATTGACTTCCCGGCTTCCTGGTCGGGAACCATGAACCTGTCAGTAACGGGCGGCGTTACTCTGAAGCTGAAGTAAGTCTTTCTCACGGGCGCCTCGCATGGTGGCCTGCTTGACGCGCGCTGAATTGCACACGCTATGTTAAACCCACGAGCACTCTGATAAAGCAGTTGCATGTAAATTCCACACATATGAGGTCACAGGTAACTCGAGAACATCACTTGCTTCGTCTGCACTTTTCATGTTTTACCGCACCCAGGTTTTCACCTCTCGAAGCCTTAGTCGCGACAGCAGTCAAGCGCTATGTACTGTTTTTTGTAAACATGCATGTTTATTATGTTTTTTATTATTATGTTTTTTACTGTTATGTATTCTGATGGTGATTCGTCTCCTTTCTTTTAGTACTCCTTGACAAAGGGCCCAGCCCGAAATGCATTGGAGTTACATTGCTTTACTGTTCCCCGTTTTGAACAACAAACTTTTTTGAATATGAACTACTTATTGATATGAATTCAATATCAATCTGCTATTGATATCTAACTTGCGTTCAAAATAAACTGAACTATCAAATTGTTCCTTTGAAGAATTATTCAAATGGTGTGCCAACCTGTGGGGATGTAGTTGCATGGTTCATGCATACACGACTCTTTAAACATTTTCCTAGGTGTCTCGGACGGAGACACCACCCACGTGTGCACCCGAAACTTACCTATATCTGACCAACCCAACACACCTTAGCTGTGCATCGTCTCTTCCTACTTATCATTTACAATATTCCGCCACGAACGATTGCACGCATCAAAATGCAATTCGAAGAAATTAGCCGTAGCACTGAAGCTAGAGCTCACACCCTCGCATATGACGATGAGGAACGTCAACGCATCTATGCCTTAATTGAGGAAGACATCACCCCAGCCTCCTCCACACGCAACAAAGAACAATGTATTAAGCAACTACTATACCTTTCAAAGAGACACATTAACCAAAAGCTCCATGCGAGCACTTTACTGAAGTATCATAGGGCCCTCAGAATCCCTCGCGGTTTACGGATCGCCTTGAAACCCTCATTGTGTAAAAATTCGAAGACATTTAAAGATAAATGGGAAAGAATTTTGAATAAATGTAGCCTTGATCTTATCCTATTGATTGTGGAAGAGCTTTCAGACATCCTCAAAGAACTTGAAGTTGAAATTAAAGAAATCGATTTAGAACTCAAAGACATGCTAACTCCAGAAGAACTCACTAACACTTTGGCTGACTTAAAAAACACATTGGACAAACACCAAAAAGAGATTAACGAGCGAAAAATCCGAAAATACCGTCGGGACACGCTTGACTACAAGCTTGATGAAGTTTATTCATGGGCAGACATTTACGCCCAACGGAGAAGAAATCGACCAACTAACACACAAACTGATACATCTTCCTCCGGCAGCGACACTTCCTCTCGACCACCTCGTGCCACTCCAACTCCTAGACCACCTCACGACGGTGCTAGTACGTCCACCACTTCACAAATCCAAACCTCCGCGGTTCATTTTTTAGAGGTAGAGTCAACCGACCTCGAAGACTCAGGAGGAGCCAGCGCAAAAGTAAAAGATTCAACCGCCCCATCAACCCGGAGCAAGACAATACCGAAAGATCCCAAACCCAAAAGGACAACTTAGTTATAAACATCTCGAACTCTGCCATCAATCAACATCAGATGAAGGTCTTAGAAAAAGGCACTTCATTTATTCCCACCAGCAATACCAACTTGTTAGAACTTGAGGTTAGCACCTTCAAATTCCTAAGGAAACTTAGGTTGCGTTACTTTTTTGAAAAGGTCTTACCACCCACCACTGACAGCAAGCCTGACGAACTGAAAGGATTGAGACCTGGTAGCACATTTCAGGCTCCTTGTAGCCACAAGTCAATCGACTTATTTGAAAAATTGGTACGGCATGACGTGTCTAAGATCAACTTCCAGCGTCATAACCGACACCCTAACCTCACACCCAAAGACCTCGATGCCCTTCAATCTCTGGCCAACAACAAGGCAATTAAATGTCTGAAAGCCGACAAGGGTGGGGCTCTTGTCATTCTTGATAACTCTTTATACAATGAACGTTTACAAGAACACATCAGCGATGCCTCCTTGTATATGAAACTTGATCAGAACCCGACTAGAGAATTTTTTAACACTCTTCAAGACATCGTCAAGAGAGCTTTTGACAACAACATTATACAGGAACGCACTAAGAATTTTCTCCTACCTCAACATCCAAGGAGTCCAACTTTACAAATGAGTCCCAAAATTCATAAAGATTTGAACAATCCCCCTTTTCGACCAATTGTGTCCACCAGAGGTTCTATCCATGAAGCGACCGGTAAGCTGATTGACAAATACTTACAACCCATTGTTACCAAAGCTCACAGCTACATCAGGGACACTACAGAATTCCTAATTAAACTATCTGAAATTCAAATTAACCACGACAATCATTACATCATGTGTACTGCTGATGTCAGTTCCTTATACACGTCCATCCCTCATCAGGGAGGCATTGAAGCAGTTGAACAGGCCTTGCTCACCAGTGACATTGACAGCTCCATGCAAATGTTCCTTATGGAATTGATGGTATATACTCTCTACCATAGCTATTTTCATGTCAACAATGAGTGGTTCCTACAGCTTTCTGGAATGGCTATGGGAAATTGTGCGGCCCCCTCATATGCTAACATCTACATGGAAAACTTTGAAAAAATGTACATATATGGCGATCAAACCAACTATGAAAAAATACTCATGTATACAAGATACATTGATGATCTCTTCCTTATTTGGATAGATTCCAAAGATTCTCTTGAACAATTTCTCAGACAACTGAACTCTAAAGACGACCGCATCAAGCTCACATGGGAAACCAATGATTCGGAAATTACTTTCCTTGATGTAAACATAAAAATCACCACCAATGGACTCAGCACTGACCTCCACAGAAAAAAGACTGACCGCAATAACACCTTGCACTACAAGAGCCACCACCAGGAGTCTCTTAAGAGACATTTACCGTTTTCTCAACTTTTGAGAGTCAAACGCATTGTTTCAGATGATCACACCCTCGACCTACGTATGGATGAAATGCAGAAACGATTTGTAGCGAGAGGCTACCCTGAACAGGTTGTGAAAGATGCACAACTTCGAGTAGCACAAATTACCAGACAAGAAGCCTTGTTAAAAAAACCCAACACAACATTGTCACGAAACGTCCTGGTGTCCAAATATTCGACAGTCAGCAAGATCTACAAAAAGATCATATTAAAACACTGGCCTATCCTCCAGATTGAACCAGATTTCGACGAGTTGTACAGAGCTGCACCCTTGTTCGCCCACACTCGAAGTAAAAATATTAAAGAAATTCTATCCAACCCCACATCTCCAGGTCAAAAATACAAGGGCACACAACCGTGCCTTAACTGCAGTCATTGTAATTCAGCCATTAAAGGTAATTTCATTCATCATCCAATGAAAGGTAAAATTATTAAGCTCCGAACCAATGCCACTTGTGACTCCTCAAACTTAATCTACGCTCTCAAGTGTCCATGTGGCAAACTATATGTGGGGAAAACCGAGAGAAAAATAAAGACACGTTTAAATGAACATAAGTCAAACATTAGACTCAAGAACGTGAAGTCCAACATTGCCATGCATGTTGATGAAGCTCGTCACTCCATTGCCCAACTACAATTCATTATTTTGGAAACTGTCACCAAAAAGGAGGGCACTGACAACAATAAACTCTTGTTGAAGAGAGAATTGGAATGGATTTATCGCCTTCAAACCCAAAAACCTTTTGGATTAAATGATCGCTGTGAATTTAGTTGCTATCTATGATGTTAACTATACTACATTGGTTCCTATGCTGCGTGTGTTTTCACACTTACTGTCACCTTTAACCTGCATGGTTCACCTTTATTATTATTATTATTATTCCTTTTTCTTCACTTCACTCTATTAACACATTTGTACACCTTTCATTTTTGTATCTTTTGATTGCGTTTTCCCCCACTCCAACATGGCGCCCATATCATCCACCTACTAACCCAGTCCATCTTTAATGTTTACCACCCTGCGTCCCGCGCTATATTGACTTCCCGGCTTCCTGGTCGGGAACCATGAACCTGTCAGTAACGGGCGGCGTTACTCTGAAGCTGAAGTAAGTCTTTCTCACGGGCGCCTCGCATGGTGGCCTGCTTGACGCGCGCTGAATTGCACACGCTAAGTTAAACCCACGAGCACTCTGATAAAGCAGTTGCATGTAAATTCCACACATATGAGGTCACAAGTAACTCGAGAACATCACTTGCTTCGTCTGCACTTTTCATGTTTTACCGCACCCAGGTTTTCACCTCTCGAAGCCTTAGTCGCGACAGCAGTCAAGCGCTATGTACTGTTTTTTGTAAACATGCATGTTTATTATGTTTTTTATTATTATGTTTTTAACCTTAGGTGCACCAGCACAGGGAGAGGTCAGGAGCACTTCATACCTTAGTACGTTTGGCGCATGTCTGCTTTCTCCCTGTTATGCAGTGCAGCAATTTGCCAGCTGCATTGTTTAACTTTTTGGTGAATCTGAGCTAGGTGTTTAGAGTACACTTAACTGAATAAACAAACAACAATATGAGCCAGCTAGTCAACAGAGAACTCTTGCACTGTAAACAACCTGCCCAAGACTCAAACCAAAGTCACCATGTGATATAATTCCAGAGGTGCAAACTTTTCAGATGGCTTGTGCGTGTTACATTTCTGCGGTCTCAGTGAGGTTATACGTGACATTTAGTGACCAAATATGTGACACTTATAGTGACAATTTCTCATGAGTAAAATAAAGCAAAGAAGTACATCTAAAGAGATCAATTTCAGAAACGATATCCTTTGACCAAGAAGAAGCTCTAAACAGATCCTAAAACTGCTTCAAAACACCTGAAATGGATAGTCACTTCCAGTGCTTTAAATGGTAAAAAATAAGTGCAGGTACTCATCAAATTGAGCTGTGGACATGGGTGGGACATTGGGTGGGGTTAGGGGGCGGGTCATGGTGCTAGCATCCAATGAGATCAAGATATTCTCTGAGTACATCTGGGAATGTCGATGGAGAAATAGATATTGTGTGTATATTTCTTCACCGACACTGGCACTGAAAAACCACGAGGAGGAGATTATAGGCCGTGGTTGCAGAATCAGGCATGGACTTACATCCCAGCGTTTCCAAGGACACTCTCGGTGGACATTATGTCTTTGGAACCCTTGCCACTACACTGACCACTTGAAATACTGACCCCTTGAATTAAGGTGCTCTTTCACACAGACTCCTTTCTCAGACTTAAAATACATATTTGCCATCACTGCAGTCAGTAAATTTATTATGAAAGTCTTCAATAGACACACATTAAATTACCACCTTCTCAGACACACCGGGGTGCAGTTGAAAAGCAACAGACTTATAAATCTAAATTTACTGCAGAAGAAACATATCTTACAGGCTTTGTGTTCAAGGATGAGATCAGTGGAATCAGACCAGCAGGAAGAGCAGTAAGGTGAAGCTTAGAAGTAAATTTACTCCGGCACTAAGAAACAGTCTTCAGAGAGCAATAAACAGGTTAACTGACATGCGAGTGAAACATTCTTAGGAAGTACCTCCTAGCCATAAAACCCATCCCTTCTGGGATGACATGCATAGCTCAACTAATGCAAGCACCCTCCCTTAACACCTGGTGCCTTTGGTAACATAAGTAGTTACATTGTTTTATTAAAGAACTATTTAGGTTGTGGGTTGTAAGAATTATTATATAAGCTGCATAGTTGATATAAGGTGGTATTTTAACGGTAAGTATTAATGTATTTATGTAGGAGTTTCATGTAGTGCTGTGCATAGCCTCAGTATAATAACACCCTGCCAATATATGAGGTAGTATTCATATTTCCATTGGGCATGCCCTATTCATTATGTGTTGATGAGCAGCCTATGCAGCACAGAATTCCATTGCACTGAAAAGTTATCTGCATCATTTGGTGAAATAGAATAGCTTTTTTGCATATCAGCTCATAGTGCACATCTATGACACACATACATGTAGGTACTCACACACATGCACATCATTCGCTAAAACTGATTTTTACAAATGCAATATCCAAGCAGTACTTTAAACGCATGTGTTTACCCTGATGATTAGTGGCACCCCGTTCACGTTCTGCCTGACTACAGGCACTCATCACGCCAAAACAATAATTTTCCATGTTTCATACAGCCCCAATATGACTGCAAGAGAATGGCGCACAAACTTTTTGCAAATTCATACCAATTTGGGAATTAGTGTGTAGCGCTACATTGGGATTTTGTGGGTAGCGCTACAGTGGCGGCTGGTGGATTTTGAAAGTGGTGAGCCGCAAAATTTTGTACACTAAGCTAATAAGCGAGCGAGCGAAGCGAGAAAGCCTGAACTGCAAAAAAAGGGTGCGGGCGGGTACTCCCCCCGCAAGAAAACTTTGAAAAAAATGCATTAAAATGGTGGGTTTTACACCAAATATTCACTGCAAATTGTTGAAAAAAGGGGGACCCTTGGGGGTGCTAAAAAAAACAGACAGGCTCTCAGCTCTTCAGCCTTGTGAAAATACCGCAGTAATTTGCTGGTGCTTCAGTGGGAAAACAGGTGTGACGTTGACATCCATGACTGCATGAATGGGGTGTTCAAAATTACAGTTTTTAAACTGCAGGAAATTGCGATTTGCGGCCTAAATTATCTTGAGGGCAGCTAGTGGTGGATAAATAGGGGTGAGGGGAGGTTTAAAATGCTATTTGCACGCACAGCCTGGCGATCTATAGAGGCCAGAAGGGCTGGGATTGAACCAGTCTTGCGACAGCTTGACATGTGACGGGCAAAACGGCTATCTTGTGGTGGATTTTAAATGTTATTGTACACTGAAGGATTGACTTAAAGAGGCCTCATTTCCTTAGAGCATCTAATGAAACGGTAGCAATTATCTCTCACTATGAATTACGGACTCCGGTTTTAACAGTCACAGTTCCAGTGAATTAATTGTGTATTGCTTACTTGAGGGAACAAAGAACAGAAGTGCAGAGGAAAACTGTAGAGACATCTTTAAAAGTGATAGATCAGCTCCAATGAGTTATGAAGATTAGTCGGAAAGGAAAATTGAAAATCCCTCGAGGGACCTGTAACAATGGAACTGGGGTTACCCAGGGTCAGCCAGAACAAGCACAGTAAGTGTGGAGTAAACTTTACAACTCAAATTTGACTATTGCTATGTACATTGCAGCACGTATTGAAGCACGTTATTTCAAATGGGGCTGTAGGCTTACCAAAGTGCTCAAATACAATTATTAAATGAAAAAGAGGACTTTCAATAAATGGCTACAGCGGAGATAACTTATTTTTAGTGAATTGCTGTAAAATAGCATAATCCTACAATATACACACACACACTAGACTGTGGTAAGAACAAGTAGATAACCTTTTCTCTGTTTTTACTTTTGTAAGTCTGTTCTTCAAATGAATGTTGAAGGTTTTAAAAAATACAAAGGAAACTCCTGGTTCTACAAAACGCGAAGGATAGTTTCCCTCACCCACCAGAAGGTAGCATGCTTCATCTTCAGATAACCTATTCGCAATATGAACCTGATCACAATGCGGGCTCCAACCCCCTTTCTGAAAGGGAGGAGCTCAGGGATGTTTTGTTTGAAAGAAAGAGGGATACTAAGTACCTTACTTGTTCTAGGTGTAATGAGGGGTGCAAAGCAAAGTAAATGTGCAGTAAAACTAGCTCCAGGGTGTGCAATAAACTTCAATAGGGTGCCTCCTGGTCAGGATTAAAAACCAAACTATAGCAGGATGGAATTTGATCAGCCATAGAGAGAAGAATAAGTTGACATATTTCAGCCCGATACCATCTGAAGAGGTGTGGCAGCTTTTTTCGGGACCTTTTACGAGTAGCTGTATGAGCAAGTAAGTTATAGGTTGTATGGGAGAGTATCTTTTGTTTCCTTCACAATAATGCTTTTTGAATTTTTGGGTTTGGCGTCCATAATCATAGTGTGAGATTTAGTAAAATTAAAGTCTAGGTCGAGCTAACTCCCAAAATCTGCAAAGGAATTTAGGAGAGATTGGAGCCCAAATGCTGTGGGTGATAATAGAACAGCATCACCTGCATATAAAAGGGCTGGGATTAACCACTCCCCCACATGAGGCATATAGTTACAGGCTATACACAAAGCAGAGTATAGATTATTAATATAAACAGAGTAAACAATAAGGGAGCTAAAATGCATCACTGTCTGACTCCTCTTAAGGTGGGGATACTATGTGTATGATTGCCCTTTTGGTCAGATCTCACCTTATCAGTGAGGTCCCTATGCAGATCAGACAAATAATTGACAATGTCCCATTCCATTCCCATTTCAAGTACTAAAACCAATAGTTTGGATCTGTTTACTCGGTCAAAAGCCGAACTCAGATCCAAAAAGGCCAGGTGTAGTGTCCCCTTTTTGACGATGGTATATATCCCGGCTAGCAATTGCAATTTCAGGCACTGATCCATGGTACCCTTACCTTTCCTAAAACAGTACTGCACATTTGATAGTACATTGCACTCTTCCAGCCAGTCTGTTAATTTACTGAGGATCACTCTCTCTAGTACTTCGATTGCTGAATTAATCAGCGAGTTTGGCCTATAGCATTGTGGCTCTCGTTTTTGCCCCTTCTTAAAAACAGGTATGATGGTAGACTGGGACCAGGATCTCTGCAGACTATACATACTGGTCGAATTGAATTCATGGGTTAACATTTTAGACCACAGTGATACATTTAACCTAAAAAGGTCAGCCGGGACACCATCTGGTCCGGGGGCTTTATTACTTGTCATTTGTGTTATTGCCTCACCTACTTCTTCTTCCATAAAAAACATACTATATATACCCACAACCAAGTCCAGAGGCCAAACACCTATGCATACCGTGTCATCCTGCTCACCATATATCAGTTTAAAATGACTTAACCACTGCACCTCCAGTATGTTACAGTCCAGTGAACAGTAACTGACACAAGAGAATAGTTTATTAATAATCTCAGAGAACCTGGCACTATTCTTAAGAACATCCACTGACAACAGATCATTCCACGCACCTTGTTTAATTTCTGCTTAGCGAGTTCACATAACATGCATGTACATTTTCCTAAGTTCAACTATTAAAACTTTATCTTGGGGTTTTCGCTCCAGGGCAAAGAGTAGGTTTTGATGGGCAACAGTGCAATTATTGTCAAAGCACCTCTCTCCTCCTTTCCTAGTTTCCCTTATTAGCTATGAGAGAGCTCTAGCCACCTGTTTACAAATCCTGTCATAGGCTATGAGGGTTTCTCTACCTTCCTCTTTGAACTATCTAGACAGAGTTCAATCCCTTCTCCCACTGCGTCAGTCAGATCACTTATAACATTTTCCGGGACTACCTTGCTCAATTTAAGTCCAAGGGCCAGATGTAGGTAAATGTCATTTACCGATTCTTAAATACCGAATTTTACCGATTCGGTATTTATGAATCGGTAAATATGAAGGGGGGAGATGTAGGTATTTCCAGAAGTGGATATACCGAATCGTTAAAATTCGGTATTTACCGATTCGGTAAATACCGAATCGGTATTTCCTACTGATTCCTATGGGCTGTGAAGCCCATAGGAATCAATGGGAAATACCGATTCGGTAATTACAGAATCGGTAAATACCGAATTCTGCAAGGGTGCAGGGGGTGTCACTTTGACACCCTCTGGCACCCCACAAATAGGCATGTGCGCCATGTGGCACACAGACATGCCCTAAGGGCATGTCTGTCTGTCACATGGCTAGGTGTGCATGCACACATGTGCATGCACACCTGAATTCGGTATTTTAACACCCAATTGGATTGGGTGATAAAATACCGAATTTGTAGGGCCTTTGGGACTCAGAAGAGTCCCACCTACATCTGGGATTTACCGAATCGGTAAAAATACCGATTCGGTATTGTACAGAATCGGTAAATTTACCGAATCGGTAAATTTACCGATTCTGTAAAGTTATGCCCCTACATGCCAATTCTTGAATACCGGTCGGTAACGGCCGAAATCGGCCGTTACCGACCGGTATTTTGGCTCCTACATCTGGCCCCAAGTCCCTGATCCTTTACCTTTACATATCACACTCTATGCTATGCTCCCACTGAATGTGATTCAATACTGGGGGTCTCAGTCAGTTTTCCTTAAAAGAGTTAATATACAATTGGCTACAGATTAATAGATGCAGAAAACTTTGTTTTTACTAATAATATATGGGCTGTGTAAACAATAGAGAGAGGAATTAGGTGACAATTAGGTAACAGCAGAGTCTTTCCACATTTCTATTGTAGAGCCCAGGCCTTCTCTCGAACAGGAGGAGTGCAAATCACAGTTGACCCCCGTTTTACTCAAGTATCGCTAACAGCTTCTATACGCTATCGACTTAAGGTGAGATGATATTTTGGATTAAACCCTTTTGGTGTACTTATGATGTAATCAGACTTGCGTTATTTAGTCGTGCTATCATTGGATTCATTCTAGATTTTGAACCTATTAACAAGGAGTTCAGGATGAGGAGGTCTTCCCACTGGATTGGTGACTAGAAGTGTTCATCTACTAGAGGTCAATTGAATCCGTGCATGTAATATTCTCGAGGTGAGGACTTCACACAGTGTCCCGTATTTTAGCCCCAATCTTGCTATTCCTAAAATGGAGCAACATTCTGAGGGTGGTATTATTTATCCCTATAGGCAATTGCAGTTTTTTAATGTTCAGCTGGATCCGATGAACTAGATCTGCCTGAATGTATGGCACGATAAAAGCTTAATCAAGGTATTGGCTTTATTTCCGCTAAACCCATTATAATGTATGTGGCCATGCGATCACTTTTCAAGCAGGCTCCACTGCTATACTGAGGGTGGTGACCTTAATCAGAATGATAAAAATGATTGGCTGATGTCGAAGCAGTTGACAACTGAATACAATGTGGGATGAAGTATAAATGTGACATAGTGGGGTGTAGTCAATTGCTACAGGATATCGGAACACCTCTATAGGGGAGATATATGGAACTATTATGTACTCGTTGTGCTATAGAAATATCTATTGTGATGGTGGCTCTGGGGGCATTCTGCCCGGACCTTAATGTAATGTGTTGTAAAGATTATTATTCTGTATTGTGTTAAGATGTTGAGACATAGTACATTGTATAAAGTTAGTTCTAGGACTTTGTGCTATTATTGGTTTTTTAATTGATTTCATATTAGTTATGTTAGATATACAGTCTGAACTTAAGGAAGGAGGACTATTTATTAAAGTCCTGAAGAAGGTGGCATTATCAAGTTGGCACCACCGAAACGCGCGACACATTATATTTGTGTTAAGTTTGAATTGGGACAAGTCACACAGAGGCCAGATTTTACTGCCCCTTGCCTTGTTTACAACTATTTCGAATTACCCTTACAAAGGCATAGTTGGGTTGCCTCCTTTTTATCCTTTCATGCAATTTTTATGTTTCGCTATTCTTATGAATTGCTTCGTATAGGATATTTTGTATTGTAAACTTGTTTGTCCTTCACTATTAGAGTGAGCCTAGTGAAATGTTATTATAATGTATTGAATCTAATGATCTGATATTGTGATTTTTTTTATCTTGATGTTTTATTAAATGCATATTTTTTTTAAATTTCTGTTTCATTGTATTCCTTATGGAGGTGTTCCAAGTGCATAACACATTTATTTGATATTTTTGTGATTTAATGGAGTGAATTGGTATTGGTGTGTTCAAAGGGAATCTTTTTCATTTGCTTGTCAAAACAGGTGCTCTATCTCTTTGGACGTTTTGAGCCCCTCTCGTTGTTTTTAAGGTATTAAGTATAACCGTTTGGTTGGAGAGTTAGTTTGATTGACCGTATTTACGGCTTTGTAAGTTACTTATAGGGTGTCCAATTATGGACCCGTTTAAAACATTCGGGTTCTCTGAGGACCAATATAATAAGATCGTTGGGTCATCTCTACAAATGGGCAACAAAATTACAGTTGTCACTGGTAATAATGATAAATGGGGTAATGTTTTCAACCTAAAAAAGAAATTAGCACAAACAGAACTCCATGCTGAGTTTCTCGTTCAATATCTTAGAGCTGGAGTTATCCCTGTTGGGTTGCAAGTAAGAAACGTACCCGGCCTATTTATTGAAAATCCAAAAGTTCTTGAGATCTGGTCGCATATCGTGCACAGATGCAGTCGCGACTGGATCATCCTCTTATTAGAGACTGCACAGGAAATGATTGTCATTGAGACCAAAGAGATGGAGGAATTTTTACAGGAAAGTACAGCATTGGAGGACGCGAAAAAGAGGTTAGATGAGTTGAACATTGAGGTTAATAGCTATAGGGAGTATTTGATCAATAAAAAAACCATTAAACTCAAGAAGGATGTTAATAAATTTAGTCTAGAGCTAGTTTATCCTTATACAACAAAGGACTATCACCAACAAACAGGTGAACAGAGGGGAGCTAGACAACTCGAACCTAGACCGATCTATTCTAGAGGTGGTAGAAATGGGGTAACCTTCTCAGATACATCTGGCTCTAGTAGTGAGGAGGAAGGATCCTCTAATGCAGATCATACAACTCACACTCCCCATAGTAATTATGGTGATATTTTAGATCATCGTCAGAGGAGGGGAACAAGGATAAACCAGGGACAGGGGAGGGGTCAATACCACCGGAACCCCACCCAGGAATACCAGCGAAATGCCCCCCAGGAATATCTCAAAACTCGCAATCAAAGATATTGGCACCAAAGTGTGAGTTAACCCCTTCAGTGCTCATGACAAGCTCAGCTCGTCATGAGGTATACCTCTAGGGTGCTCATGACAAGCTGAGCTCGTCATGACCACACCCATTTCTATTATGGCCCAGCACAGCAGAGGAACATCTCAAGCAGCCAAGGTGTTAAATAACTCTATCCCCATTATTAATCTTTCAGACAGGGTACTAACCAAAGATGAGATAAAAGTATTAGGCAGAGGTTTACGATTGCACCTACAGCCAAAGTTGACAGGTTTACTTTTGAAAAGGACCTCAGGGCATTTTTTAGAAAAATAAGATTAACAACATTTTTTGAAAACAGTGACTATATAGCTCCAGATAATATCTCAGGATTGAAAGGTAATCTTCTTTTACACCATCTATCGGTTCAATGTGTAAAAATGTAGAAATGTTTGAACAAGCTGAAGATACCGAAATAAAAGGGATTATGAGAGATGCCTTTCCAGACCCTAATAATATGTCGGACAACCTTCGAGCAGCATTGAAAGGTTTGACGGAAGATACTACCCTTACTATCAAACTGTCAAGATCCACCTGGCAGGGAGAACAACAACCCGAATGCCGCGCTCCTAGCGCATCGGAACGACTGTGGACTGCGTTTCCCGTCATGCTGAGGGGCAGTCACGTAATGAACGCACGGTGCGTGCGCATCGCGTAATCAAAAGGAGCCCCGGGAAACTTGGTTTTGCCGATAATTCCTTTAGCAGCCTGGAGGACGGTTTGTGTTCGAGGAGTAGTGATAAGAAAGCGGATCTTACCCGCGATTGTCCTGTTTTAACGCTGCACGTCGTGTTGAATTCAGTGTGTACCAGGCTGATGGCGTGGAGTCTTTTTGCTATTTCGGTTTCCTCTCGGCTGAGGGGGATGTAAAGGCGAACCTCTTTTGCTTGCTGCACGCTGTGTTAACAACATACGAGCCACGCTGTGAACGTGGCGACCTGTTGGATTATTGAGTTCCTCTCGGCTGAGGGGGAAACAAACATTCCGAGTGCGAGTAACTTTGAAACATATTCAGAGAATCGAGGCTCTGACCCCGGTGGTCCAGTCTGAATAATTGTTACTTGGTGCTTCTGAGTTCAGGGTGTGTTATTTGAACACCCATAATCAAAGACACGCCTTATTGTGAAACGGAGCAGAGAACTCTTTTCCGTTTCTGTTGTTATAATATATGCTTTTCCTACCACAACATTTGTTTATTATTTTCCCAACTTAGGAGACACAAGAGGGGTACTATTTCAGAGGGATTAATCTCACCCATTGAGGAATGTTTCTTACTTGTTTTAGGTAGGTGTGGCAATCCTCCATGTACATAGCGTAGCCCTCATAGGTTAGGGTTTTCCTGAAACGTGTCTCTATTTGTCGTTTTACAGCTGGGTAGAGTGCCTGGTACCTCCTCACTTCGTGTCTTCCAAAGAAACAGTCACTTGTATTTTCCTTTACAGGTACCAGTGTGGTTTACTGTGCAGTTCTCCTTTGAGTTAAAGGGACTAAGAGAAGTGGGTGGGTTAGAATCGCACGCTCGGGAGGGTTTTTCTAAACGAGTTGTTCTTTGTCATTTTAGTTCTCCCTCCCTGCTGTCCCCTTCCTTTCCCTCCCCGGTTGGACACCCTTAGCAGTCTGTGTTATCAGATTCAGACTCTGAGGCAGTTCATAGGGGAGGTTATAGGCCTAGCAACACAGCCAGAAGGCAGAGCCTGACACAAACTGGCTGATAAGGGGGGGGGGGGGGTGGAGTTGTTGTCTTTAATACTGCAGACTATGACCAGAGAATAATGGCTCTACTTAATGTTGCAGACCATTATACAAGGGTACCACACTCTAAATTAGATTCCCTGAATACACAAGTTAAAGAGATCCTCCAAGAGGTTGAGTCCAACAATTGGGTCAGTGAGGCGGAACTGAAGTTTTTAACAAAAAACAATGCTATAACTCCTGCGATCGATGGACTTCCAAAGATCCATAAAGATGCTTCCTCCTCCCCCATGAGACCAATAGTGAGGGATATACGCTCCCTTCTGGAACATTTTAGTCAATACGCTGCCTCTTTTCTGAAACCACTAGTAGCCAAACAAAAATCGTATGTGAGGGATTTGGCACATTATATCTCTATGGTTAAGGGCACCAGTTTTAACAAACACAACCAGTGGCTGGTGACCCTCAACCTAGAAGCACTCAAGTAAAAAAAAAAACTTTATTTGGTTTATCATAACCATAAAGCATAAAGTACAGAAAACATATATATGTATAAATAGCACCACATAAAAACCTCATATTTCAATAAAACTTCTGAAAACGTTACCAAATCTAAAAATCCCAATTCGGAATCCCACGTACATTTACTCCTTATCTGCTTTCGATAATAGGGTGTCCACTTTAATCATAAATTTTACACCACGACAAATTAAAATATTGGACATGCCACTCATCCAGCTTATTACCGCCTGCCTGCAGGTACGAATTTGTAAGGCCTTGAAGTGTGCCAGTAACAGCTTCGTTCGTTCCATTTTTAAATGATCACAAACACACATTAAATGGCATAATAATTCCTTACAGTATCCACACAGCCGGCAATTTTTTGATAGTTCTTTTCTCTTCCAGGTAGGGACTAAGTCCTTTGTATTGTGGTCACCCAATCTGTATTCCGTAAACTTCTTTTTTAAAAATAGCCGAAAATGCGCCATTAAATAGGGTTGGGGTTTTAATGAGGTATACAAATTTATTACTGCCCATGCATGGCGTCGTTTGGACAATCTTTTTTTATCTTCCAGGAAAGACAATTATTTAGCCATGGCGTTAGATGCTTTATTAAATGTAGCTCTCTCCATCTTTTGTTTCCAGACTTATTCCATGTCTAGTACCACCAGAGCAGTTCGCAGGGAATCGCCCCATGTGTTTGTTATTTTTTTAATGTATTGACTTTGTATTTCCATCCAACATAAATAGTTCAGCGACCCAGGTTCAGAATCTCTAAGTTTCCAGCACAGTTTTACAAATGTTGCCTTTCTTTGGTATTCCTAGTTCTGGAGGCCGAATTCTAGGCGCACTTGTGCTGGTGATGCTCCCTTTGGGAGATTAAAAATAGCTTTAAATGTTTTTGTCTGCAGGTCATTTAAAATAATAATTTCTTGGCCATGCCAGATTTCCAGGCCGTAGGACAATGTCGGAAGCAATTGTGCTGCCATTATTTTCAAAAGGTGTCCATGTGAAGGGCATTGCAATTTCTTGCGGAGTGGTTTATAGGCAAAAATCAATGACTGGGCTTTTGCTTTTATGTCCATTTTTTGTTCCATAAAAGACATTCTTTGGCCCAATTTCATGCCTAGATATTTGTATGTTTTTGTTTCCTCAATGTGCGTCTCCTTGGCATACCATTTATATTTTGACCCTGCTTTAGGTCCTGCTAGGCGAACCACCTTGGTTCTTTTCTTATTTATCTCCAAGCCTGCCAGATCCAAGTATTCAATCAATTTATTTGTGGTTCCTTGTAGACCTATTGGTGTTTGACTCATGACCACAATGTCGTCCGCGTACTGCAAATACCAAATTGGCTCATTTGCTATATTGGGTGGGTGTCCGTTTGTCGATTGCAGATAGTTGTTTAAATCTGCTCAATATAGATTAAATAGACATGGTGATAAAACACAGCCTTGTTTTAAGCCATTGTTTATTTTTATCTTTGCCGATAGTATACTTCCATCTCCTAACTTCACCCTTGCCCATGTTTCACTGTATACTGCCATAATCGTGTTTAACACATCCTGCGGTAATCCCCATTCTTTTAATTTCCGCCAAAGTCGGTCTCGTGGCACTCTATCAAATGCCGATTTCAAGTCGATGTAACATGTGAGTAGACTTGTTTTTTTCCTTATGGCTTTTTCAATTAGTATAGCCATTGTTGCCAGATTAGTGATGGTGCCCATACCCTTACTGAAATCGGTTTACAACTTTGGGATTATACTTTTTTCCTCCATCCTCTCCTGTATATGTTGTAAAATGCAGGATGAGAACAATTTTGCCTTGACGTCTATTAAGGCAATGAGCCTATAGTTCCCGGGTTCCATTCTACTTCCATTTTTATAAATTGGGTGGAGCAAACTTTCTCTCCAGGAGGCTGGTAACGTGTTTGCAGAGTGCAATTGGTTAAAAAAGGGGGTAAGATAATTAGCCCAAAACTCCGGGTCTTTCTTGAAGAGGTCATTCAGAAGACCGTTTGACCCTGCTGCACCAGAGTGCTTCAGCTTTTTTATCAACACCCTTACATTTTTTGTTGTTGTTAAAGTTATTTGATCTTGTATGTATGACTGTGGGCCCTTCTTTCAGAATCGGATTACCAGTTGAGGTTGGTTTCTGATTTGCCTCCACAGTTTCGTCAGGTTGTGATAATGTACAACTGTGCGTACTTGTTCAACTGTTGTTATACAAACTACCTATATGTTTAGTCCAGACTGACTCACTTATTCCGGTGTTTTGTAGGGTCTCGGTTTCTTTGGACAGTTTGTTTATTAGACCCCAAAACTCACTGCTACTTGGTAGTTTGCTTGCCCATAATAATTTCCCCCATAGGTTTTCAATGTGAACCTTCTTTGCCTCTCTACACCTTTATTTATATACCCTTCTCATTGTTTTGATCTTATTAAAGTCTATCTCTTTTCCCTGTCTGGCCTCTGAGGCAATTACTCTTGCTTCCTTTGCAATTATTCACTTCTGGTCTCTGAGATTTCCGTTAAACCATGGTGCCTTTCTTAATCCGTACAGGGATTTTCCTGCTTGGCCTGCTGGAAATGTGTCTAACAGGAATGCACTTAGGCTCTCCCAGTCCTGTAGTAGTGAATGAATGACTAATGTCTCCTTATTCCCCACATGAAGTTTCGCTGTGTTCATTATGGCTTCTATATTTGTCCCACTCCAATTCAGTTTCCTTTGGTTATACACATTCGGCATTACGGCTAAAGATACTGTGCTTTTTTTTGCGTCAAATTCACAGACAATGATATTTCTTGGGGAAAATGATCACTCTCCGGTCGAGGTTTTATGGAAAAAGATTCCACTAAATTTAATTGATCCATACTAATTATGGTATAATTAGGCTTTCCTGTTTTCAGTTTCTATTTTTGATCAATTCTGGTGGGGTGTTTTCAGTACCTTAAAAAAACAGTTGTTATCAGTGGTTACACATTTGCGCGCCACTAAAAACAACAAAAAAAGTGTTTTTCCGGTGTTTATGGAACGTTTTGCTTTTAATATTGCTTGCTTTCTGCACTGATAGAACATGGTATATAGACAGTGTACGTATAGTGTTTATGAGGTCCAAATAGAATTTTGCATATTAAACTTATTGTAGTACACCATACAATACTTCTTCAGTGAGTCGTTGGTCAGGCATGCTCGCTCTTTCCTTCCCATGTAAACTTCTGTGAAAAAGCCCTCTCAACATTGGCAAATGAGATGGGCAACCCCAAAACAGTCAGTACACAATTTGTTAACTCTGGACACTGACATAGCTTTCCATGCCAATACTGGTGCACTTGAACATTGCGATTCTCATGGCAGGTTCTGCAACATTTGCATTGAGCTGGCGCTTATGCCATCAGAGTTATTGAAGCGGTCAAAAATGAAGCAGCACTTTTGAAACTACGGAGGAAATTCCCCTTTACTGAAGGGATCTAGAACTTGTCAGAGTACCACAGTGAGATTTCATTGACTTCAAATGCCATTTGTGTGGAGGGAGATTTCTATGCATCATTGCAAGCCATTTCTCATACATTATAAAATAAACGTTCCTGAGTTGCTCTTCAACATTGCTTTGCTTTCCAAGTGGCAAGCACTCTAACATGGAACATGTTGCAGTGCCAAAGTCACTAAAGGTGTCGGCCAGCCTACTCTCTAGGAGATGTTTCACATCTACACCAATTATGCTAAACACTTGGCAGACAAGGATTTTTTCAGACTCTAGCTTGTTATCATGTCCACTACAGCAGTTATGTTTTCCTGTAAAAATCTAATAATGCAGTAGAGTGTACTTTTTTTACATCACTATCAATATGCGACCAAAGATCCTCCCATTTCTTGCCCACTCAGCAAAAATGTTGTAAACGGTTGCCACATGGATAATATAGTATTCATAGCCCTTTGAACTGATACCAATCAGCTAGAGGACACAGTTGGGATGACTCTTTCTTTGATGTCACACAAAGCAAGAAATTATAAATATTTGCGTTTTAGTTCCTGTGCATAAGAAAACAGTGTCCCAGAATGGACTAAAAAGTAAACAGCATCCCTCATTAACTCTGAAGAATGTAAAGATGCTTTCATCATACCATCTAACAAGTAGCAAGGATCTCCTACAGGGAATTAGTTCAGCTCGGGTATCAATTTTGACATGTCATAACACAACCTTTCCATATACGTAGCTGAATTACTGCAAATACAAACAATATCACTCCAATCTTTGCTGAACATGGAAAGAACCTTTTTTTGCAGAGCGTTCCAAGTGACACTGTGTACCATATTTTCCAAAAGACTGGTGTCACGTTTTCACCACTATCCCAGATGCTTGGTGAAAGCACTCTTTATACATACGCTTGTCACTATACCTTGCATTGAATCTTTAAAGCCTGAGATGTTGGCAATTCACCTACTATCAATACTGACCCACTAGAAACTGTGGGCTGATGCATTAAGGGTTTTTACCCATTCTCTGTGGGTAAATGTGATGACACGTATTAGGAAAGATTCTTATGAAACCAGCCATTTTACCTATCAGTGAAAGAATCAAACGCAGCCAAAATATGAAATATGATTTTGATATTTCCAGATGCTCAACAGTTTATAAAATAATTAAACAAGACGTAAAACATGCTTCTAAACCCTTTATCTTTAGACTAAAGACCACAAAAACTGAAACAAGCAAAAGGAACAAGAAAAATATTTTAGTGGCATCCCAAAACATCAAAACTCAAGCAGAATAATGTTAGCCCAGTCTTTCTTACTGCTAGCTTGTATAACAAAGTTACATTGTATTGGCCCTTTCAGAAAGAAAAAAAAGGACTCTTTCACTCTCTCTTTCCTTTCTTTGAGTGGCATTTAGTTTGTAGTTGTGCAGGTGTTTTTTCAGTGTTGATATGTTTTCACTGGTGAAGGCTATTTCTCTTCCAGCGGGGTTTTATCAGTTATTATAGGTTTAAACCTAAATCCCCACAGCCTAGGTATAATCGATAGTCGATTGATTCTTTCTACTTAGGTAGGTGCTTCCCGCTGGTTGGTCTCTCTTTGTACTCCCATTAAAAATGACCAGCCCTAGGGCTTCCAGTTCTTGCTTCCAGTTGAGACCATAGGGTATACCTTGTCGACCTTGTCGACCTTTCTTGGTTAATGGGACCCCTATTAGTTTACTATTAAAGTCGCCAGATATTACCATACCATAGTCTTGATATGTTACTTGTAACATTTTTATTAGATTTATCAGGCTTGTCAATTTTTCCAATTTTTTTGCCTTATCTGGATGGATGTAAATATTTAAAATCAGTGTTTTCCAGGAAGCAGTGTGGCAGGGCCTTTTACATTCCAATTTAAACGCTTGTAACCAGTTTGCTCCAGAATCTATTTCCTCTACTTCCCAGTTATATTTTACCGTTAGGTACGTTGATAAGCCCCCCCTGGGATGTCCGTATTTTGAAACTTTTTCTGCCATTACATGGTATTCTTCGTATCCTGCTATGTGCCTTGGAATTAAATTTCAGGTGTCTTGCAATAAGATTATTGCGAATTTCCCAAGTAGGCAATGGTGTCTTGATCCTGTTCCATTTCTCTGAACCCATGAGTATTCCAGGAGCAGATTCTTATTAATTGTACACTTTTTGTAGATACCTGATTTACTCCGGAATGCTCCCTTCTATCCCTTTGATTTTCATCAGGGTCGACGTTGGTTTAGAGTGTATCGAACCCACGACCAATCCTGTTGGTTTCCGGTCCCCAAAAACTCTTTTCTGATGTTGGGGCTATTTAAATGCTTATTTTGATTAGCTTGATCTATTGGGTTCGTACTTCTTGCCCCCTTCAACACCGAAATTGTTGCTGTTGGATGTACTTTCTGAGTCAAAGTTTTCTCCTTATTTAACAGCGGATATGAATACTTTATGCGCTTTGGATATGTTAGAAAATGCCCCACGCTTCGAAGACTGTTTTTGCAGAGTATATCAGCTCTATTATTTCCTCTGACGCCCATGTTGTGCAGTTGCTTCTTGTTTTGTCCCATTTTCTGCTTCCCTAAATTCAGCTGCCAAAAGGTCTGCTGTTGTTATTTGATTTAATTTTGGGATTTCATTGAACAACCTCAATAGGTTTCCCCTATTTAAAGTATCCAATCTACCTTTAGATGAAGCACTCTATACAAACATACCCCAGGATGACACCATTAGGGTTGTCCTTGAATTACTAACTTCTGAGGCTGTGCGAGGTGCTAATGTTCATTTTATCATTAAATGCATGACTCTTGTGCTCAAGTATAATATTACAATTCCGGATGGGGTCGCACACTACTCACACACCGGCGGGATCACCCCTAAGGACTGTGGTAAGTATAGTTCGTGTTCCGCAATGCATCGTCTTTCGATTCCCTGCTATCTTCGCTGTCTTCGCCATCCTTGTACACGTGTTTCGGGGTATTTACCCCTCATCAGCAGGGATTAGGCCATCTTCTGGGGTTGGCAGTGGCTGCCAATATTTCCAGGTTAAGTACCACACTGGCGCGCAGGTGCGGGGTCCCAGGCTCTTCAGCCAGCAGCTCGAGGGAGCTATAATATTACAATTCCGGATGGGGTCGCACACTACTCACACACCGGCGGGATCGCCCCTAAGGACTGTGGTAAGTGTAGTTCGTGTTCCCCGATGCGTCGTCTTTCGATTCCCTGCTATCTTCACTCTCATCCGGATTTGTAACATTATAGCTCCCTCCAGCTGCTGGCTGACGAGCCTGGGACCCCGCACCTGCGCACCAGTGTGGTACTCAACCTGGAAATTTTTGGCAGCCACCGGAAACCCCAGAAGATGGCCTAATCCCTGCTGATGAGGGGTAAATACCCCGAAACACGTGTACAGGGATGGCGAAGACAGCGAAGATAGCAGGGAATAGAAAGACGACGCATCACGGAACACGAACTACACTTACCACAGTCCTTAGGGGCGTTCCTGCCGGTGTGTGAGTAGTGTGCGACCCCATCCGGATTTATAACATTATAGCTCCCTCGAGCTGCTGGCTGACGAGCCTGGGACCCCGCGCCCGCGCGCCAGTATGGTACTCAACCTGAACATTTTTGGCAGCCACCGGCAACCCCAGAAGATGGCCTAATCCCTGTTGATGAGGGGTAAATACCCCGAAACACGTGTACAGGGATGGCGAAGACAGCGAAGATAGCAGGGAATCGAAAGACGACGCATCACGGAACACGAACTACACTTACCACAGTCCTTAGGGGCGATCCCGTCGGTGTGTGAGTAGTGTGCGACCCCATCCGGATTTGTAACATTATAGCTCCCTCAAGCTGCTGGCTGACGAGCCTGGGACCCCGCACCTGCGCGCCAGTTGGTACTCAACCTGGAAATTTTTGGCAGCCACCGGCAACCCCAGAAGATGGCCTAATCCCTGCTGATGAGGGGTAAATACCCCGAAACACGTGTACAGGGATGGCGAAGACAGCGAAGATAGCAGGGAATCGAAAGACGACGCATCACGGAACACGAACTACACTTACCACAGTCCTTAGGGGCGATCCCGCCGGTGTGTGAGTAGTGTTCGACCCCATCCGGATTTGTAACATTATAGCTCCCTCGAGCTGCTGGCTGACGAGCCTGGGACCCCGCACCTGCGCGCCAGTGTGGTACTCAACCTGGAAATTTTTGGCAGCCACGGGCTACCCCAGAAGATGGCCTAATCCCTGCTGATGAGGGGTAAATACCCCGAAACATGTGTACAGGGATGGCGAAGACAGCGAAGATAGCAGGGAATCGAAAGACGACGCATCACGGAACACGAACTACACTTACCACAGTCCTTAGGGGCGATCCCGCCGGTGTGTGAGTAGTGTGCGACCCCAACCGGATTTGTAACATTATAGCTCCCTCCAGTTGCTGGCTGACGAGCCTGGGACCCCGCACCTGCGCGCCAGTGTGGTACTCAACCTGGAAATTTTTGGCAGCCACCGGCAACCCCAGAAGATGGCCTAATCCCTGCTGATGAGGGGTAAATACCCCGAAACACGTGTACAGGGATGGCGAAGACAGCGAAGATAGCAGGGAATTGAAAGACAACGCATCACGGAACACGAACTACACTTACCACAGTCCTTAAGGGCGATCCCACCGGTGTGTGAGTAGTGTGCGACCCCATCCGGATTTGTAACATTATAGCTCCCTCGAGCTGCTGGCTGACGAGCCTGGGACCCCGCACCTGCGCACCACTGTGGTACTCAACCTGGAAATTTTTTGCAGCCACCGGCAACCCCAGAAGATGGCCTAATCGCTGCTGATGAGGGGTAAATACCACGAAACACATGTACAGGGATGGTGAAGACAGCGAAGATAGCAGGGAATAGAAAGACGACGCATCACGGAACACGAACTACACTTACCACAGTCCTCAGGGGCGTTCCCGCCGGTGTATGAGTAGTGTGCGACCCCATCCAGATTTGTAACATTATAGCTCCCTCGAGCTGCTGGCTGTCGAGCCTGGGACCCCGCACCTGCGCGCCAGTGTGGTACTCAACCTGGAGATTTTTGGCAGCCACTGGAAACCCCAGAAGATGGCCTAATACCTTCTGATGAGGGGTAAATACCCCGAAACACGTGTACAGGAATGGCGAAGACAGCGAAGATAGCAGGGAATCGAAAGACGACGCATCACGGAACACAAACTACACTTACCACAGTCCTTAAGTGCTATCCTGCCGGTGTGTGAGTAGTGTGCGACCCCATCCGGATTTGTAACATTATAGCTCCCTCCAGCTGCTGGCTGACGAGCCCCCGCACCTGCGCGCCAGTGTGGTACTCAACCTGGAAATTTTTGGCAGCCACGGAAACCCCAGAAGATGGCCTAATCCCTGCTGATGAGGGGTAAATACCCCGAAACACGTGTACAGGGATGGCGAAGACAGCGAAGATAGCAGGGAATAGAAAGACGACGCATCACGGAACACGAACTACACTTACCACAGTCCTTAGGGGCGTTCCTGCCGGTGTGTGAGTAGTGTGCGACCCCATCCGGATTTATAACATTATAGCTCCCTCGAGCTGCTGGCTGACGAGCCTGGGACCCCGCGCCTGCGCGCCAGTATGGTACTCAACCTGAACATTTTTGGCAGCCACCGGCAACCCCAGAAGATGGCCTGATCCCTGTTGATGAGGGGTAAATACCCCGAAACACATGTACAGGGATGGCGAAGACAGCGAAGATAGCAGGGAATCGAAAGACGACACATCACGGAACACGAACTACACTTACCACAGTCCTTAGGGGCGATCCCGCCGGTGTGTGAGTAGTGTGCGACCCCAACCGGATTTGTAACATTATAGCTCCCTCCAGCTGCTGGCTGACGAGCCTGGGACCCCGCACCTGTGCGCCAGTGTGGTACTCAACCTGGAAATATTTGGCAGCCACCGGCAACCCCAGAAGATGGCCTAATCCCTGCTGATGAGGGGTAAATACCTAGAAACACGTGTACAGGGATGGCGAAGACAGCGAAGATAGCAGGGAATTGAAAGACGACGCATCACGGAACACGAACTACACTTACCACAGTCCTTAAGGGCGATCCCACCGGTGTGTGAGTAGTGTGCGACCCCATCCGGATTTGTAACATTATAGCTCCCTCGAGCTGCTGGCTGACGAGCCTGGGACCCCGCACCTGCGCACCACTGTGGTACTCAACCTGGAAATTTTTTGCAGCCACCGGCAACCCCAGAAGATGGCCTAATCGCTGCTAATGAGGGGTAAATACCCCGAAACACGTGTACAGGGATGGTGAAGACAGCGAAGATAGCAGGGAATAGAAAGACGACGCATCACGGAACATGAACTACATTTACCACAGTCCTCAGGGGCGTTCCCGCCGGTGTATGAGTAGTGTGCGACCCCATCCGGATTTGTAACATTATAGCTCCCTCGAGCTGCTGGCTGACGAGCCTGGGACCCCACACCTGCGCGCCAGTGTGGAACTCAACCTGGACATTTTTGGCAGCCACCGGAACCCCAGAAGATGGCCTAATCCCTGCTGATGAGGGGTAAATACCCCGAAACACGTGTACAGCGATGGCGAAGACAGCGAAGATAGCAGGGAATTGAAAGATGACGCATCACGGAACACGAACTACACTTACCACAGTCCTTAGGGGCGATCCCGTCGGTGTGTGAGTAGTGTGCGACCCCATCCGGATTTGTAACATTATAGCTCCCTCGAGCTGCTGGCTGACGAGCCTGGGACCCTGCACTTGCGCGCCAGTGTGGTACTGAACCTGGAAATTTTTGACAGCCACCGGCAACCCCAGAAGATGGCCTAATCCCTGCTGATGAGGGGTAAATACCCCGAAACACGTGTACAGGGATGGCAAAGAGAGCCAAGATAGCAGGGAATCGAAAGACGACACATCACGGAACACGAACTACACTTACCACAGTCCTTAGGGGCGATCCCGCCGGTGTGTGAGTAGTGTGCGACCCCAACCGGATTTGTAACATTATAGCTCCCTCCAGCTGCTGGCTGACGAACCTGGGACCCCGTACCTGCGCGCCAGTGTGGTACTCAACCTGGAAATATTTGGCAGCCACCGGCAACCCCAGAAGATGGCCTAATCCCTGCTGATGAGGGGTAAATACCTAGAAACACGTGTACAGGGATGGCGAAGACAGCGAAGATAGCAGGGAATTGAAAGACGACGCATCACGGAACACGAACTACACTTACCACAGTCCTTAAGGGCGATCCCACCGGTGTGTGAGTAGTGTGCGACCCCATCCGGATTTGTAACATTATAGCTCCCTCGAGCTGCCTGCTGACGAGCCTGGGACCCCGCACCTGCGCACCACTGTGGTACTCAACCTGGAAATTTTTTGCAGCCACCGGCAACCCCAGAAGATGGCCTAATCGCTGCTAATGAGGGGTAAATACCCCGAAACACGTGTACAGGGATGGTGAAGACAGCGAAGATAGCAGGGAATAGAAAGACGACGCATCACGGAACATGAACTACATTTACCACAGTCCTCAGGGGCGTTCCCGCCGGTGTATGAGTAGTGTGCGACCCCATCCGGATTTGTAACATTATAGCTCCCTCGAGCTGCTGGCTGACGAGCCTGGGACCCCGCACCTGCGCGCCAGTGTGGAACTCAACCTGGACATTTTTGGCAGCCACCGGCAACCCCAGAAGATGGCCTAATCCCTGCTGATGAGGGGTAAATACCCCGAAACACGTGTACAGCGATGGCGAAGACAGCGAAGATAGCAGGGAATTGAAAGACGACGCATCACGGAACACGAACTACACTTACCACAGTCCTTAGGGGCGATCCCGTCGGTGTGTGAGTAGTGTGCGACCCCATCCGGATTTGTAACATTATAGCTCCCTCGAGCTGCTGGCTGACGAGCCTGGGACCCTGCACTTGCGCGCCAGTGTGGTACTGAACCTGGAAATTTTTGACAGCCACCGGCAACCCCAGAAGATGGCCTAATCCCTGCTGATGAGGGGTAAATACCCCGAAACACGTGTACAGGGATGGCAAAGAGAGCCAAGATAGCAGGGAATCGAAAGACGACGCATCACGGAACACAAACTACACTTACCACAGCCGTTAGGTGCGATCCCGCCGGTGTGTGAGTAGTGTGCGACCCCATCCGGATTTGTAACATTATAGCTCCCTCGAGCTGCTGGCTGACGAGCCTGGGACCCCGCACCTGCGCGCCAGTGTGGTACTCAACCTGGAAATTTTTGGCAGCCCCCGGTAACCCCAGAAGATGGCCTAATCCCTGCTGATGAGGGGTAAATACCCCGAAACACGTGTACAGGGATGGCGAAGACAGCAAAGATAGCAGGGAATTGAAAGACGACGCATCACGGAACACGAACTACACTTACCACAGTCCTTAGGTGCGATCCCGCCGGTGTGTGAGTAGCGTGCGACCCCATCCGGATTTGTAACATTATAGCTCCCTCGAGCTGCTGGCTGACAAGCCTGGGACCCCGCACCTGAGCACCAGTGTGGTACTCAACCTGAACATTTTTGGCAGCCACCGGCAACCCCAGAAGATGGCCTAATCCCTGTTGATGAGGGGTAAATACCCAGAAACACATGTACAGGGATGGCGAAGACAGCGAAGATAGCAGGGAATCGAAAGACGACGCATCACTGAACACGAACTACACTTACCACAGTCCTTAGGGGCGATCCCGTCAGTGTGTGAGTAGTGTGCGACCCCATCCGGATTTGTAACATGATAGCTCCCTCGAGCTGCTGGCTGACGAGCCTGGGACCCCGCATCTGCGCGCCAGTGTGGTACTCAACCTGGAAATTTTTGACAGCCACCGGCATCCCCAAAAGATGGCCTAATCCCTGCTGATGAGGGGTAAATACCCTGAAACACGTGTACAGGGATGGCGAAGACAGCGAAGATAGCAGGGAATTGAAAGACGACGCATCACGGAACACGAACTACACTTACCACAGTCCTTAAGGGCGATCCCACCGGTGTGTGAGTAGTGTGCGACCCCATCCGGATTTGTAACATTATAGCTCCCTCGAGCTGCCTGCTGACGAGCCTGGGACCCCGCACCTGCGCACCACTGTGGTACATAACCTGGAAATTTTTTGCAGCCACCGGCAACCCCAGAAGATGGCCTAATCGCTGCTGATGAGGGGTAAATACCCCGAAACACGTGTACAGGGATGGTGAAGACAGCGAAGATAGCAGGGAATAGAAAGACGACGCATCACAGAACACGAACTACACTTACCACAGTCCTCAGGGGCGTTCCTGCCGGTGTATGAGTAGTGTGCGACCCCATCCGGATTTGTAACATTATAGCTCCCTCGAGCTGCTGGCTGACGAGCCTGGGACCCCGCACCTGCGCGCCAGTGTGGTACTGAACCTGGAAATTTTTGGCAGCCACCGGCAACCCCAGAAGATGGCCTAATCCCTGCTGATGAGGGGTAAATACCCCGAAACACGTGTACAGCGATGGCGAAGACAGCGAAGATAGCAGGGAATTGAAAGATGACGCATCACGGAACACGAACTACACTTACCACAGTCCTTAGGGGCGATCCCGTCGGTGTGTGAGTAGTGTGCGACCCCATCCGGATTTGTAACATTATAGCTCCCTCGAGCTGCTGGCTGACGAGCCTAGGACCCTGCACCTGCGCGCCAGTGTGGTACTGAACCTGGAAATTTTTGACAGCCACCGGCAACCCCAGAAGATGGCCTAATCCTTGCTGATGAGGGGTAAATACCCCGAAACACGTGTACAGGGATGGCAAAGAGAGCGAAGATAGCAGGGAATCGAAAGACGACGCATCACGGAACACAAACTACACTTACCATAGTCGTTAGGTGCGATCCCGCCGGTGTGTGAGTAGTGTGCGACCCCATCCGTATTTGTAACATTATAGCTCCCTCGAGCTGCTGGCTGACGAGCCTGGGACCCCGCACCTGCCCGCCAGTGTGGTACTCAACCTGGAAATTTTTGGCAGCCCCCGGTAACCCCAGAAGATGGCCTAATCCCTGCTGATGAGGGGTAAATACCCCGAAACACGTGTACAGGGATGGCGAAGACAGCAAAGATAGCAGGGAATCGAAAGACGACGCATCACGGAACACGAACTACACTTACCACAGTCCTTAGGTGCGATCCCGCCGGTGTGTGAGTAGCGTGCGACCCCATCCGGATTTGTAACATTATAGCTCCCTCGAGCTGCTGGCTGACGAGCCTGGGACCCCGCACCTGCGCACCAGTGTGGTACTCAACCTGAACATTTTTGGCAGCCACCGGCAACCCCAGAAGATGGCCTAATCCCTGTTGATGTGGGGTAAATACCCCGAAACACGTGTACAGGGATGGCGAAGACAGCGAAGATAGCAGGGAATCGAAAGACGACGCATCACGGAACACGAACTACACTTACCACAGTCCTTAGGGGCGATCCCGTCGGTGTGTGAGTAGTGTGCGACCCCATCCGGAATTGTAACATTATAGCTCCCTCGAGCTGCTGGCTGACGAGCCTGGGACCCCGCATCTGCGCGCCAGTGTGGTACTCAACCTGGACATTTTTGACAGCCACCGGCACCCCCAAAAGATGGCCTAATCCCTGCTGATGAGGGGTAAATACCCCGAAACACGTGTACAGGGATGGCGAAGACAGCGAAGATAGCAGGGAATCGAAAGACGATGCATCACGGACACGAACTACACTTAACACAGTCCTTAGGGGCGATCCCGCCGGTGTGTGAGTAGTGTGCGACCCCATCCGGATTTGTAACATTATTGCTCCCTCGAGCTGCTGGCTGACGAGCCTGGGACCCCGCACCTGCGTGCCAGTGTGGTACTCAACCTGGAAATTTTTGGCAGCCACCGGCAACCCCAGAAGATGGCCTAATCCCTTCGATGAGGGGTAAATACCCCAAAACACGTGTACAGGGATGGCGAAGACAGCGAAGATAGCAGGGAATCGAAAGACGACGCATCACGGAACACAAACTTCACTTACCACAGTCCTTAGGTGCGATCCCGCCGGTGTGTGAGTATTGTCCGACCCCATCCGGATTTGTAACAATATAGCTCCCTCCAGCTGCTGGCTGACGAGCCTGGGACCCCGCACCTGTGCGCCAGTGTGGTACTCAACCTGGAAATTTTAGGCAGCCACCGGCAACCCCAGAAGATGGCCTAATCCCTGCGGATGAGGGGTAAATACCCCGAAACACGTGTACAGGAATGGCGAAGACAGCGAAGATAGCAGGGTATCGAAAGACGATGCATCACGGAACACAAACTACGCTTACCACAGTCCTTAGGGGCGATCCCGCCGGTGTGTGAGTAGTGTGCGACCCCATCCGGATTTGCAACATTATAGCTCCCTCGAGCTGCTGGCTGACGAGCCTGGGACCCCGCACCTGCGCGCCAGTATGGTACTCAACCTGGACATTTTTGGCAGCCACCGGCAACCCCAGAAGATGGCCTTATCCCTGTTGATGAGGGGTAAATACCCCGAAACACGTGTACAGGGATGGCGAAGACAGCGAAGATAGCAGGGAATCGAAAGACGACGCATCACGGAACACGAACTACACCTACCACAGTCCTTAGGTGCGATCCCGCCGGTGTGTGAGCAGTGTGCGACCCCATCTGGATTTGTAACATTATAGCTCCCTCGAGCTGCTGGCTGACGAGCCTGCGACCCTGCACCTGCGCGCCAGTGTGGTACTCAACCTGGAAATTTTAGGCAGCCACCGGCAACCCCAGAAGATGGCCTAATCCCTGCGGATGAGGGGTAAATACCCCGAAACACGTGTACAGGGATGGCGAAGACAGCGAAGATAGCAGGGAATTGAAAGACGACGCATCACGGAACACGAACTACACTTACCACAGTCCTTAAGGGCGATCCCACCGGTGTGTGAGTAGTGTGCGACCCCATCCGGATTTGTAACATTATAGCTCCCTCGAGCTGCCTGCTGACGAGCCTGGGACCCCGCACCTGCGCACCACTGTGGTACATAACCTGGAAATTTTTTGCAGCCACCGGCAACCCCAGAAGATGGCCTAATCGCTGCTGATGAGGGGTAAATACCCCGAAACACGTGTACAGGGATGGTGAAGACAGCGAAGATAGCAGGGAATAGAAAGACGACGCATCACAGAACACGAACTACACTTACCACAGTCCTCAGGGGCGTTCCTGCCGGTGTATGAGTAGTGTGCGACCCCATCCGGATTTGTAACATTATAGCTCCCTCGAGCTGCTGGCTGACGAGCCTGGGACCCCGCACCTGCGCGCCAGTGTGGAACTCAACCTGGACATTTTTGGCAGCCACCGGCAACCCCAGAAGATGGCCTAATCCCTGCTGATGAGGGGTAAATACCCCGAAACACGTGTACAGCGATGGCGAAGACAGCGAAGATAGCAGGGAATTGAAAGATGACGCATCACGGAACACGAACTACACTTACCACAGTCCTTAGGGGCGATCCCGTCGGTGTGTGAGTAGTGTGCGACCCCATCCGGATTTGTAACATTATAGCTCCCTCGAGCTGCTGGCTGACGAGCCTAGGACCCTGCACCTGCGCGCCAGTGTGGTACTGAACCTGGAAATTTTTGACAGCCACCGGCAACCCCAGAAGATGGCCTAATCCTTGCTGATGAGGGGTAAATACCCCGAAACACGTGTACAGGGATGGCAAAGAGAGCGAAGATAGCAGGGAATCGAAAGACGACGCATCACGGAACACAAACTACACTTACCATAGTCATTAGGTGCGATCCCGCCGGTGTGTGAGTAGTGTGCGACCCCATCCGTATTTGTAACATTATAGCTCCCTCGAGCTGCTGGCTGACGAGCCTGGGACCCCGCACCTGCCCGCCAGTGTGGTACTCAACCTGGAAATTTTTGGCAGCCCCCGGTAACCCCAGAAGATGGCCTAATCCCTGCTGATGAGGGGTAAATACCCCGAAACACGTGTACAGGGATGGCGAAGACAGCAAAGATAGCAGGGAATCGAAAGACGACGCATCACGGAACACGAACTACACTTACCACAGTCCTTAGGTGCGATCCCGCCGGTGTGTGAGTAGCGTGCGACCCCATCCGGATTTGTAACATTATAGCTCCCTCGAGCTGCTGGCTGACGAGCCTGGGACCCCGCACCTGCGCACCAGTGTGGTACTCAACCTGAACATTTTTGGCAGCCACCGGCAACCCCAGAAGATGGCCTAATCCCTGTTGATGTGGGGTAAATACCCCGAAACACGTGTACAGGGATGGCGAAGACAGCGAAGATAGCAGGGAATCGAAAGACGACGCATCACGGAACACGAACTACACTTACCACAGTCCTTAGGGGCGATCCCGTCGGTGTGTGAGTAGTGTGCGACCCCATCCGGAATTGTAACATTATAGCTCCCTCGAGCTGCTGGCTGACGAGCCTGGGACCCCGCATCTGCGCGCCAGTGTGGTACTCAACCTGGACATTTTTGACAGCCACCGGCACCCCCAAAAGATGGCCTAATCCCTGCTGATGAGGGGTAAATACCCCGAAACAAGTGTACAGGGATGGCGAAGACAGCGAAGATAGCAGGGAATCGAAAGACGATGCATCACGGACACGAACTACACTTAACACAGTCCTTAGGGGCGATCCCGCCGGTGTGTGAGTAGTGTGCGACCCCATCCAGATTTGTAACATTATTGCTCCCTCGAGCTGCTGGCTGACGAGCCTGGGACCCCGCACCTGCGTGCCAGTGTGGTACTCAACCTGGAAATTTTTGGCAGCCACCGGCAACCCCAGAAGATGGCCTAATCCCTTCGATGAGGGGTAAATACCCCAAAACACGTGTACAGGGATGGCGAAGACAGCGAAGATAGCAGGGAATCGAAAGACGACGCATCACGGAACACAAACTTCACTTACCACAGTCCTTAGGTGCGATCCCGCCGGTGTGTGAGTATTGTCCGACCCCATCCGGATTTGTAACAATATAGCTCCCTCCAGCTGCTGGCTGACGAGCCTGGGACCCCGCACCTGCGCGCCAGTGTGGTACTCAACCTGGAAATTTTAGGCAGCCACCGGCAACCCCAGAAGATGGCCTAATCCCTGCGGATGAGGGGTAAATACCCCGAAACACGTGTACAGGGATGGCGAAGACAGCGAAGATAGCAGGGAATCAAAAGACGACGCACCACGGAAGACGAACTACACTTACCACAGTCCTTAAGGGCGATCCCGCTGGTGTGTGAGTAGTGTGCGACCCCATCCGGATTTGTAACAATATAGCTCCTTCGAGCTGCTGGCTGACGAGCCTGGGACCCCGCACCTGCGCGCCAGTGTGGTACTCAACCTGGAAATTTTTGGCAGCCCCCGGCAACCCCAGAAGATGGCCTAATCCCTGCTGATGAGGGGTAAATACCCCAAAACACGTGTACAGGAATGGCGAAGACAGCGAAGATAGCAGGGTATCGAAAGACGATGCATCACGGAACACAAACTACGCTTACCACAGTCCTTAGGGGCGATCCCGCCGGTGTGTGAGTAGTGTGCGACCCCATCCGGATTTGCAACATTATAGCTCCCTCGAGCTGCTGGCTGACGAGCCTGGGACCCCGCACCTGCGCGCCAGTATGGTACTCAACCTGGACATTTTTGGCAGCCACCGGCAACCCCAGAAGATGGCCTTATCCCTGTTGATGAGGGGTAAATACCCCGAAACACGTGTACAGGGATGGCGAAGACAGCGAAGATAGCAGGGAATCGAAAGACGACGCATCACGGAACACGAACTACACCTACCACAGTCCTTAGGGGCGATCCCGCCGGTGTGTGAGCAGTGTGCGACCCCATCTGGATTTGTAACATTATAGCTCCCTCGAGCTGCTGGCTGACGAGCCTGCGACCCTGCACCTGCGCGCCAGTGTGGTACTCAACCTGGAAATTTTAGGCAGCCACCGGCAACCCCAGAAGATGGCCTAATCCCTGCGGATGAGGGGTAAATACCCCGAAACACGTGTACAGGGATGGCGAAGACAGCGAAGATAGCAGGGAATCAAAAGACGACGCACCACGGAAGACGAACTACACTTACCACAGTCCTTAAGGGGGATCCCGCTGGTGTGTGAGTAGTGTGCGACCCCATCCGGATTTGTAACAATATAGCTCCTTCGAGCTGCTGGCTGACGAGCCTGGGACCCCGCACCTGCGCGCCAGTGTGGTACTCAACCTGGAAATTTTTGGCAGCCCCCGGCAACCCCAGAAGATGGCCTAATCCCTGCTGATGAGGGGTAAATACCCCAAAACACGTGTACAGGAATGGCGAAGACAGCGAAGATAGCAGGGTATCGAAAGACGACGCATCACGGAACACAAACTACGCTTACCACAGTCCTTAGGGGTGATCCCGCCGGTGTGTGAGTAGTGTGCGACCCCATCCGGATTTGTAACATTATAGCTCCCTCGAGCTGCTGGCTGACGAGCCTGGGACCCCGCACCTGCGCGCCAGTATGGTACTCAACCTGGACATTTTTGGCAGCCACCGGCAACCCCAGAAGATGGCCTTATCCCTGTTGATGAGGGGTAAATACCCCGAAACACGTGTACAGGGATGGCGAAGACAGCGAAGATAGCAGGGAATCGAAAGACGACGCATCACGGAACACGAACTACACTTACCACAGTCCTTAGGGGCGATCCCGCCGGTGTGTGAGCAGTGTGCGACCCCATCTGGATTTGTAACATTATAGCTCCCTCGAGCTGCTGGCTGACGAGCCTGCGACCCTGCACCTGCGCGCCAGTGTGATACTCAACCTGGAAATTTTTGACAGCCACCGGCAACCCCATAAGATGGCCTAATCCCTGCTGATGAGGGGTAAATACCCCGAAACACGTGTACAGGGATGGCGAAGACAGCGAAGATGGCGGGGAATCGAAAGACGACACATCACGGAACATGAACTACACTTACCAAAGTCCTTAGGGCGATCCCGCCGGTGTGTGAGTAGTGTGCGACCCCATCCGGATTTGTAACATTATAGCTCCCTCGAGCTGCTGGCTGACGAGCCTGCGACCCTGCACCTGCGCGCCAGTGTGGTACTCAACCTGGAAATTTTTGGCAGCCCCCGGCAACCCCAGAAGATGGCCTAATCCCTGCTGATGAGGGGTAAATACCCCAAAACACGTGTACAGGAATGGCGAAGACAGCGAAGATAGCAGGGTATCGAAAGACGATGCATCACGGAACACAAACTACGCTTACCACAGTCCTTAGGGGCGATCCCGCCGGTGTGTGAGTAGTGTGCGACCCCATCCGGATTTGCAACATTATAGCTCCCTCGAGCTGCTGGCTGATGAGCCTGGGACCCCGCACCTGCGCGCCAGTATGGTACTCAACCTGGACATTTTTGGCAGCCACCGGCAACCCCAGAAGATGGCCTTATCCCTGTTGATGAGGGGTAAATACCCCGAAACACGTGTACAGGGATGGCGAAGACAGCGAAGATAGCAGGGAATCGAAAGACGACGCATCACGGAACACGAACTACACCTACCACAGTCCTTAGGGGCGATCCCGCCGGTGTGTGAGCAGTGTGCGACCCCATCTGGATTTGTAACATTATAGCTCCCTCGAGCTGCTGGCTGACGAGCCTGCGACCCTGCACCTGCGCGCCAGTGTGATACTCAACCTGGAAATTTTTGACAGCCACCGGCAACCCCATAAGATGGCCTAATCCCTGCTGATGAGGGGTAAATACCCCGAAACATGTGTACAGGGATGGCGAAGACAGCGAAGATGGCGGGGAATCGAAAGACGACACATCACGGAACATGAACTACACTTACCAAAGTCCTTAGGGCGATCCCGCCGGTGTGTGAGTAGTGTGCGACCCCATCCGGATTTGTAACATTATAGCTCCCTCGAGCTGCTGGCTGACGAGCCTGCGACCCTGCACCTGCGCGCCAGTGTGGTACTCAACCTGGAAATTTTTGGCAGCCCCCGGCAACCCCAGAAGATGGCCTAATCCCTGCTGATGAGGGGTAAATACCCCAAAACACGTGTACAGGAATGGCGAAGACAGCGAAGATAGCAGGGTATCGAAAGACGATGCATCACGGAACACAAACTACGCTTACCACAGTCCTTAGGGGCGATCCCGCCGGTGTGTGAGTAGTGTGCGACCCCATCCGGATTTGCAACATTATAGCTCCCTCGAGCTGCTGGCTGACGAGCCTGGGACCCCGCACCTGCGCGCCAGTATGGTACTCAACCTGGACATTTTTGGCAGCCACCGGCAACCCCAGAAGATGGCCTTATCCCTGTTGATGAGGGGTAAATACCCCGAAACACGTGTACAGGGATGGCGAAGACAGCGAAGATAGCAGGGAATCGAAAGACGACGCATCACGGAACACGAACTACACCTACCACAGTCCTTAGGGGCGATCCCGCCGGTGTGTGAGCAGTGTGCGACCCCATCTGGATTTGTAACATTATAGCTCCCTCGAGCTGCTGGCTGACGAGCCTGCGACCCTGCACCTGCGCGCCAGTGTGGTACTCAACCTGGAAATTTTAGGCAGCCACCGGCAACCCCAGAAGATGGCCTAATCCCTGCGGATGAGGGGTAAATACCCCGAAACACGTGTACAGGGATGGCGAAGACAGCGAAGATAGCAGGGAATCAAAAGACGACGCACCACGGAAGACGAACTACACTTACCACAGTCCTTAAGGGCGATCCCGCTGGTGTGTGAGTAGTGTGCGACCCCATCCGGATTTGTAACAATATAGCTCCTTCGAGCTGCTGGCTGACGAGCCTGGGACCCCGCACCTGCGCGCCAGTGTGGTACTCAACCTGGAAATTTTTGGCAGCCCCCGGCAACCCCAGAAGATGGCCTAATCCCTGCTGATGAGGGGTAAATACCCCAAAACACGTGTACAGGAATGGCGAAGACAGCGAAGATAGCAGGGTATCGAAAGACGAAGCATCACGGAACACAAACTACGCTTACCACAGTCCTTAGGGGTGATCCCGCCGGTGTGTGAGTAGTGTGCGACCCCATCCGGATTTGTAACATTATAGCTCCCTCGAGCTGCTGGCTGACGAGCCTGGGACCCCGCACCTGCGCGCCAGTATGGTACTCAACCTGGACATTTTTGGCAGCCACCGGCACCCCCAGAAGATGGCCTTATCCCTGTTGATGAGGGGTAAATACCCCGAAACACGTGTACAGGGATGGCGAAGACAGCGAAGATAGCAGGGAATCGAAAGACGACGCATCACGGAACACGAACTACACTTACCACAGTCCTTAGGGGCGATCCCGCCGGTGTGTGAGCAGTGTGCGACCCCATCTGGATTTGTAACATTATAGCTCCCTCGAGCTGCTGGCTGACGAGCCTGCGACCCTGCACCTGCGCGCCAGTGTGATACTCAACCTGGAAATTTTTGACAGCCACCGGCAACCCCATAAGATGGCCTAATCCCTGCTGATGAGGGGTAAATACCCCGAAACACGTGTACAGGGATGGCGAAGACAGCGAAGATGGCGGGGAATCGAAAGACGACACATCACGGAACATGAACTACACTTACCAAAGTCCTTAGGGCGATCCCGCCGGTGTGTGAGTAGTGTGCGACCCCATCCGGATTTGTAACATTATAGCTCCCTCGAGCTGCTGGCTGACGAGCCTGGAACCCCGCACCTGCACGGCAGTGTGGTACTCAACCTGGAAATTTTTGGCAGCCACCGGCAACCGCAGAAGATGGCCTAATCCCTTATGATGAGGGGTAAATACCCCGAAACACGTGTACAGGGATGGCAAAGACAGCGAAGATAGCAGGGAATCGAAAGACGACGCATCACGGAACACAAACTACACTTACCACAGTCCTTAGGTGCAATCCCACCGGTATGTGAGTAGTGTGCGACCCCATCCGGATTTGTAACATTATAGCTCCCTCCAGCTGCTGGCTGACGAGCCTGGGACCCCGCACCTGCGCGCCAGTGTGGTACTCAACCTGGAAATTTTGGGCAGCCACTGGCAACCCCAGAAGATGGCGTAATCCCTGCTGATGAGGGGTAAATACCCCGAAACACGTGTACAGGGATGGCGAAGACAGGGAAGATAGCAGGGAATCGAAAGACGACGCATCACGGAACATGAACTACACATACCACAGTCCTTAAGGGGGATCTTGCCGGTGTGTGAGTAGTGTGCGACCCCATCCGGATTTGTAACATTATAGCTTCCTCGAGCTGCTGGCTGACGAGCCTGGGACCCCGCAACTGCGCGCCAGTGTGGTAATCAACCTGGAAATGTTTGGCAGCCACCGGCAACCCCAGAAGATGGCCTAATCCCTGCTGATGAGGGGTAAATACCCCGAAACACGTGTACAGGGATGGCGAAGACAGCAAAGATAGCAGGGAATCGAAAGACGACGCATCACGGAACACGAACTACACTTACCACAGTCCTTAGGGGCGATCCCACCGGTGTGTGAGTAGTGTGCGACCCCATCCGGATTTGTAACATTATAGCTCCCTCGAGCTGCTGGCTGACGAGCCTGGGACCCCGCACCTGCGCGCCAGTGTGGCACTCAACCTGGAAAATTTTGGCAGCCACCGGCAACCCCAGAAGATGGCCTAATCCCTGCTGATGAGGGATAAATACCCCGAAATACGTGTACAGGGATGGCAAAGACAGCGAAGATAGCAGGGAATCGAAAGACGACGGAACACGAACTACACTTACCACAGTCCTTAGGGGCTATCCCTCCGGTATGTGAGTAGTGTGCGTCCCCAGCCGATTTGTAACATTATAGCTCCCTCGAGCTGCTGGCTGACGAGCCTGGGACCCCGCACCTGCGCCCCAGTGTGGTACTCAACCTGGAAATTTTTGACAGCCACTTGCAACCCCAGAAGATGGCCTAATCCCTGCTGATGAGGGGTAAATACCCCAAAACACGTGTACAGGGATGGCGAAGACAGCGAAGATGGCGGGGAATCGAAAGACGACACATCACGGAACATGAACTACACTTACCAGAGTCCTTAGGGGCGATCCCGCCGGTGTGTGAGTAGTGTGCGACCCCATCCGGATTTGTAAGATTATAGCTCCCTCGAGCTGCTGGCTGACGAGCCTGAGACCCCGCACCTGCGCGCCAGTGTGGTACTCAACCTGGAAATTTTTGGCAGCCTCCGGCAACCCCAGAAGATGGCCTAATCCCTGCTGATGAAGGATAAATACCCCGAAACACGTGTACAGGGATGGCGAAGACAGCGAAGATAGCAGGGAATCGAAAGACGACGCATCACGGAACACGAACTACACTTACCACAGTCCTTAGGGGCTATCCCACCGGTATGTGAGTAGTGTGCGTCCCCAGCCAGATTTGTAACATGATAGCTCCCTCGAGCTGCTGGCTGACGAGCCTGGCACCCCGCATCTGCGCGCCAGTGTGGTACTCAACCTGGAAATTTTTGACAGCCACCGGCACCCCCAAAAGATGGCCTAATCCCTGCTGATGAGGGGTAAATACCCCGAAACACGTGTACAGGGATGGCGAAGACAGCGAAGATAGCAGGGAATGGAAAGACGACGCATCACGGACACAAACTACGCTTAACACAGTCCTTAGGGGCGATCCCGCCGGTGTGTGAGTAGTGTGCGACCCCATCCGGATTTGTAACATTATTGCTCCCTCGAGCTGCTGGCTGACGAGCTTGGGACCCCGCACCTGCGTGCCAGTGTGGTACTCAACCTGGAAATTTTTGGCAGCCACCGGCAACCCCAGAAGATGGCCTAATCCCTTATGATGAGGGGTAAATACCCCAAAACACGTGTACAGGGATGGCGAAGACAGCGAAGATAGCAGGGAATCGAAAGACGACGCATCACGGAACACAAACTACACTTACCACAGTCCTTAAGTGCGATCCTGCCGGTGTGTGAGTAGTGTGCGACCCCATCCGGATTTGTAACATTATAGCTCCCTCCAGCTGCTGGCTGACGAGCCCCCGCACCTGCGCGCCAGTGTGGTACTCAACCTGGAAATTTTTGGCAGCCACCGGAAACCCCAGAAGATGGCCTAATCCCTGCTGATGAGGGGTAAATACCCCGAAACACGTGTACAGGGATGGCGAAGACAGCGAAGATAGCAGGGAATAGAAAGACGACGCATCACGGAACACGAACTACACTTACCACAGTCCTTAGGGGCGTTCCTGCCGGTGTGTGAGTAGTGTGCGACCCCATCCGGATTTATAACATTATAGCTCCCTCGAGCTGCTGGCTGACGAGCCTGGGACCCCGCGCCTGCGCGCCAGTATGGTACTCAACCTGAACATTTTTGGCAGCCACCGGCAACCCCAGAAGATGGCCTAATCCCTGTTGATGAGGGGTAAATACCCCGAAACTCGTTTACAGGGATGGCGAAGACAGCGAAGATAGCAGGGAATCGAAAGACGACGCATCACGGAACACGAACTACACTTACCACAGTCCTTAGGGGCGATCCCGTCGGTGTGTGAGTAGTGTGCGACCCCATCCGGATTTGTAACATTATAGCTCCCTCAAGCTGCTGGCTGATGAGCCTGGGACCCCGCACCTGCGCGCCAGTGTGGTACTCAACCTGGAAATTTTTGGCAGCCACCGTCAACCCCAGAAGATGGCCTAATCCCTGCTGATGAGGGGTAAATACCCCGAAACACATGTACAGGGATGGCGAAGACAGCGAAGATAGCAGGGAATCGAAAGACGACGCATCACGGAACACGAACTACACTTACCACAGTCCTTAGGGGCGATCCCGCCGGTGTGTGAGTAGTGTGCGACCCCAACCGGATTTGTAACATTATAGCTCCCTCCAGCTGCTGGCTGACGAGCCTGGGACCCCGCACCTGCGCGCCAGTGTGGTACTCAACCTGGAAATATTTGGCAGCCACCGGCAACCCCAGAAGATGGCCTAATCCCTGCTGATGAGGGGTAAATACCTAGAAACACGTGTACAGGGATGGCGAAGACAGCGAAGATAGCAGGGAATTGAAAGACGACGCATCACGGAACACGAACTACACTTACCACAGTCCTTAAGGGCGATCCCACCGGTGTGTGAGTAGTGTGCGACACCATCCGGATTTGTAACATTATAGCTCCCTCGAGCTGCTGGCTGACGAGCCTGGGACCCCGCACCTGCGCACCACTGTGGTACTCAACCTGGAAATTTTTTGCAGCCACCGGCAACCCCAGAAGATGGCCTAATCGCTGCTAATGAGGGGTAAATACCCCGAAACACGTGTACAGGGATGGTGAAGACAGCGAAGATAGCAGGGAATAGAAAGACGACGCATCACGGAACACGAACTACATTTACCACAGTACTCAGGGGCGTTCCCGCCGGTGTATGAGTAGTGTGCGACCCCATCCGGATTTGTAACATTATAGCTCCCTCGAGCTGCTGGCTGACGAGCCTGGGACCCCGCACCTGCGCGCCAGTGTGGAACTCAACCTGGACATTTTTGGCAGCCACCGGCAACCCCAGAAGATGGCCTAATCCCTGCTGATGAGGGATAAATACCCCGAAACACGTGTACAGCGATGGCGAAGACAGCGAAGATAGCAGGGAATTGAAAGACGACGCATCACGGAACACGAACTACACTTACCACAGTCCTTAGGGGCGATCCCGTCGGTGTGTGAGTAGTGTGCGACCCCATCCGGATTTGTAACATTATAGCTCCCTCGAGCTGCTGGCTGACGAGCCTGGGACCCTGCACTTGCGCGCCAGTGTGGTACTGAACCTGGAAATTTTTGACAGCCACCGGCAACCCCAGAAGATGGCCTAATCCCTGCTGATGAGGGGTAAATACCCCGAAACACGTGTACAGGGATGGCAAAGAGAGCCAAGATAGCAGGGAATCGAAAGACGACGCATCACGGAACACAAACTACACTTACCACAGCCGTTAGGTGCGATCCCGCCGGTGTGTGAGTAGTGTGCGACCCCATCCGGATTTGTAACATTATAGCTCCCTCGAGCTGCTGGCTGACGAGCCTGGGACCCCGCACCTGCGCGCCAGTGTGGTACTCAACCTGGAAATTTTTGGCAGCCCCTGGTAACCCCAGAAGATGGCCTAATCCCTGCTGATGAGGGGTAAATACCCCGAAACACGTGTACAGGGATGGCGAAGAAAGCAAAGATAGCAGGGAATCGAAAGACGACGCATCACGGAACACGAACTACACTTACCACAGTCCTTAGGTGCGATCCCGCCGGTGTGTGAGTAGCGTGCGACCCCATCCGGATTTGTAACATTATAGCTCCCTCGAGCTGCTGGCTGACAAGCCTGGGACCCCGCACCTGCGCACCAGTGTGGTACTCAACCTGAACATTTTTGGCAGCCACCGGCAACCCCAGAAGATGGCCTAATCCCTGTTGATGAGGGGTAAATACCCCGAAACACATATACAGGGATGGCGAAGACAGCGAAGATAGCAGGGAATCGAAAGACGACGCATCACTGAACACGAACTACACTTACCACAGTCCTTAGGGGCGATCCCGTCAGTGTGTGAGTAGTGTGCGACCCCATCCGGATTTGTAACATGATAGCTCCCTCGAGCTGCTGGCTGACGAGCCTGGGACCCTGCATCTGTGCGCCAGTGTGGTACTCAACCTGGAAATTTTTGACAGCCACCGGCACCCCCAAAAGATGGCCTAATCCCTGCTGATGAGGGGTAAATACCCTGAAACACGTGTACAGGGATGGCGAAGACAGCGAAGATAGCAGGGAATCGAAAGACGACGCATCACGGACACAAACTACACTTAACACAGTCCTTAGGGGCGATCCCGCCGGTGTGTGAGTAGTGTGCGACCCCATCCGGATTTGTAACATTATTGCTCCCTCGAGCTGCTGGCTGACGAGCTTGGGACCCCGCACCTGCGTGCCAGTGTGGTACTCAACCTGGAAATTTTTGGCAGGCACCGGCAACCCCAGAAGATGGCCTAATCCCTGCTGATGAGGGGTAAATACCCCGAAACACGTGTACAGGGATGGCGAAGACAGCGAAGATAGCAGGGAATTGAAAGACGACGCATCACGGAACACGAACTACACTTACCACAGTCCTTAAGGGCGATCCCACCGGTGTGTGAGTAGTGTGCGACCCCATCCGGATTTGTAACATTATAGCTCCCTCGAGCTGCTGGCTGACGAGCCTGGGACCCCGCACCTGCGCACCACTGTGGTACATAACCTGGAAATTTTTTGCAGCCACCGGCAACCCCAGAAGATGGCCTAATCGCTGCTGATGAGGGGTAAATACCCCGAAACACGTGTACAGGGATGGTGAAGACAGCGAAGATAGCAGGGAATAGAAAGACGACGCATCACAGAACACGAACTACACTTACCACAGTCCTCAGGGGCGTTCCTGCCGGTGTATGAGTAGTGTGCGACCCCATCCGGATTTGTAACATGATAGCTCCCTCGAGCTGCTGGCTGACGAGCCTGGGACCCCGCATCTGCGCGCCAGTGTGGAACTCAACCTGGACATTTTTGGCAGCCACCGGCAACCCCAGAAGATGGCCTAATCCCTGCTGATGAGGGGTAAATACCCCGAAACACGTGTACAGCGATGGCGAAGACAGCGAAGATAGCAGGGAATTGAAAGATGACGCATCACGGAACACGAACTACACTTACCACAGTCCTTAGGGGCGATCCCGTCGGTGTGTGAGTAGTGTGCGACCCCATCCGGATTTGTAACATTATAGCTCCCTCGAGCTGCTGGCTGACGAGCCTAGGACCCTGCACCTGCGCGCCAGTGTGGTACTGAACCTGGAAATTTTTGACAGCCACCGGCAACCCCAGAAGATGGCCTAATCCCTGCTGATGAGGGGTAAATACCCCGAAACACGTGTACAGGGATGGCAAAGAGAGCGAAGATAGCAGGGAATCGAAAGACGACGCATCACGGAACACAAACTACACTTACCATAGTCGTTAGGTGCGATCCCGCCGGTGTGTGAGTAGTGTGCGACCCCATCCGTATTTGTAACATTATAGCTCCCTCGAGCTGCTGGCTGACGAGCCTGGGACCCCGCACCTGCGCGCCAGTGTGGTACTCAACCTGGAAATTTTTGGCAGCCCCCGGTAACCCCAGAAGATGGCCTAATCCCTGCTGATGAGGGGTAAATACCCCGAAACACGTGTACAGGGATGGCGAAGACAGCAAAGATAGCAGGGAATCGAAAGACGACGCATCACGGAACACGAACTACACTTACCACAGTCCTTAGGTGCGATCCCGCCGGTGTGTGAGTAGCGTGCGACCCCATCCGGATTTGTAACATTATAGCTCCCTCGAGCTGCTGGCTGACGAGCCTTGGACCCCGCACCTGCGCACCAGTGTGGTACTCAACCTGAACATTTTTGGCAGCCACCGGCAACCCCAGAAGATGGCCTAATCCCTGTTGATGTGGGGTAAATACCCCGAAACACGTGTACAGGGATGGCGAAGACAGCGAAGATAGCAGGGAATCGAAAGACGACGCATCACGGAACACGAACTACACTTACCACAGTCCTTAGGGGCGATCCCGTCGGTGTGTGAGTAGTGTGCGACCCCATCCGGAATTGTAACATTATAGCTCCCCCGAGCTGCTGGCTGACGAGCCTGGGACCCCGCATCTGCGCGCCAGTGTGGTACTCAACCTGGAAATTTTTGACAGCCACCGGCACCCCCAAAAGATGGCCTAATCCCTGCTGATGAGGGGTAAATACCCCGAAACACGTGTACAGGGATGGCGAAGACAGCGAAGATAGCAGGGAATCGAAAGACGATGCATCACGGACACGAACTACACTTAACACAGTCCTTAGGGGCGATCCCGCCGGTGTGTGAGTAGTGTGCGACCCCATCCGGATTTGTAACATTATTGCTCCCTCGAGCTGCTGGCTGACGAGCCTGGGACCCCGCACCTGCGTGCCAGTGTGGTACTCAACCTGGAAATTGTTGGCAGCCACCGGCAACCCCAGAAGATGGCCTAATCCCTTCGATGAGGGGTAAATACCCCAAAACACGTGTACAGGGATGGCGAAGACAGCGAAGATAGCAGGGAATCGAAAGACGACGCATCACGGAACACAAACTTCACTTACCACAGTCCTTAGGTGCGATCCCGCCGGTGTGTGAGTATTGTGCGACCCCATCCGGATTTGTAACAATATAGCTCCCTCCAGCTGGTGGCTGACGAGCCTGGGACCCCGCACCTGCGCGCCAGTGTGGTACTCAACCTGGAAATTTTAGGCAGCCACCGGCAACCCCAGAAGATGGCCTAATCCCTGCGGATGAGGGGTAAATACCCCGAAACACGTGTACAGGGATGGCGAAGACAGCGAAGATAGCAGGGAATCAAAAGACGACGCACCACGGAAGACGAACTACACTTACCACAGTCCTTAAGGGCGATCCCGCTGGTGTGTGAGTAGTGTGCGACCCCATCCGGATTTGTAACAATATAGCTCCTTCGAGCTGCTGGCTGACGAGCCTGGGACCCCGCACCTGCGCGCCAGTGTGGTACTCAACCTGGAAATTTTTGGCAGCCCCCGGCAACCCCAGAAGATGGCCTAATCCCTGCTGATGAGGGGTAAATACCCCAAAACACGTGTACAGGAATGGCGAAGACAGCTAAGATAGCAGGGTATCGAAAGACGACGCATCACGGAACACAAACTACGCTTACCACAGTCCTTAGGGGCGATCCCGCCGGTGTGTGAGTAGTGTGCGACCCCATCCGGATTTGTAACATTATAGCTCCCTCGAGCTGCTGGCTGACGAGCCTGGGACCCCGCACCTGCGCCCAAGTATGGTACTCAACCTGGACATTTTTGGCAGCCACCGGCAACCCCAGAAGATGGCCTTATCCCTGTTGATGAGGGGTAAATACCCCGAAACACGTGTACAGGGATGGCGAAGACAGCGAAGATAGCAGGGAATCGAAAGACGACGCATCACGGAACACGAACTACACTTACCACAGTCCTTAGGGGCGATCCCGCCGGTGTGTGAGCAGTGTGCGACCCCATCTGGATTTGTAACATTATAGCTCCCTCGAGCTGCTGGCTGACGAGCCTGCGACCCTGCACCTGCGCGCCAGTGTGGTACTCAACCTGGAAATTTTAGGCAGCCACCGGCAACCCCAGAAGATGGCCTAATCCCTGCGGATGAGGGGTAAATACCCCGAAACACGTGTACAGGGATGGCGAAGACAGCGAAGATAGCAGGGAATCAAAAGACGACGCACCACGGAAGACGAACTACACTTACCACAGTCCTTAAGGGCGATCCCGCTGGTGTGTGAGTAGTGTGCGACCCCATCTGGATTTGTAACATTATAGCTCCTTCGAGCTGCTGGCTGACGAGCCTGGGACCCCGCACCTGCGCGCCAGTGTGGTACTCAACCTGGAAATTTTTGGCAGCCCCCGGCAACCCCAGAAGATGGCCTAATCCCTGCTGATGAGGGGTAAATACCCCAAAACACGTGTACAGGAATGGCGAAGACAGCGAAGATAGCAGGGTATCGAAAGACGACGCATCACGGAACACAAACTACGCTTACCACAGTCCTTAGGGGCGATCCCGCCGGTGTGTGAGTAGTGTGCGACCCCATCCGGATTTGTAACATTATAGCTCCCTCGAGCTGCTGGCTGACGAGCCTGGGACCCCGCACCTGCGTGCCAGTATGGTACTCAACCTGGACATTTTTGGCAGCCACCGGCAACCCCAGAAGATGGCCTTATCCCTGTTGATGAGGGGTAAATACCCCGAAACACGTGTACAGGGATGGCGAAGACAGCGAAGATAGCAGGGAATCGAAAGACGACGCATCACGGAACACAAACTACACTTACCACAGTCCTTAGGGGCGATCCCGCCGGTGTGTGAGCAGTGTGCGACCCCATCTGGATTTGTAACATTATAGCTCCCTCGAGCTGCTGGCTGACGAGCCTGCGACCCTGCACCTGCGCGCCAGTGTGATACTCAACCTGGAAATTTTTGACAGCCACCGGCAACCCCATAAGATGGCCTAATCCCTGCTGATGAGGGGTAAATACCCCGAAACACGTGTACAGGGATGGCGAAGACAGCGAAGATGGCGGGGAATCGAAAGACGACACATCACGGAACATGAACTACACTTACCAAAGTCCTTAGGGCGATCCCGCCGGTGTGTGAGTAGTGTGCGACCCCATCCGGATTTGTAACATTATAGCTCCCTCCAGCTGCTGGCTGACGAGCCTGGGACCCCGCACCTGCGCGCCAGTGTGGTACTCAACCTGGAAATTTTGGGCAGCCACTGGCAACCCCAGAAGATGGCTTAATCCCTGCTGATGAGGGGTAAATACCCCGAAACACGTGTACAGGGATGGCGAAGACAGGGAAGATAGCAGGGAATCGAAAGACGACGCATCACGGAACATGAACTACACATACCACAGTCCTTAAGGGGGATCTTGCCGGTGTGTGAGTAGTGTGCGACCCCATCCGGATTTGTAACATTATAGCTTCCTCGAGCTGCTGGCTGACGAGCCTGGGACCCCGCAACTGCGCGCCAGTGTGGTAATCAACCTGGAAATGTTTGGCAGCCACCGGCAACCCCAGATGATGGCCTAATCCCTGCTGATGAGGGGTAAATACCCCGAAACACGTGTACAGGGATGGCGAAGACAGCAAAGATAGCAGGGAATCGAAAGACGACGCATCACGGAACACGAACTACACTTACCACAGTCCTTAGGGGCGATCCCACCGGTGTGTGAGTAGTGTGCGACCCCATCCGGATTTGTAACATTATAGCTCCCTCGAGCTGCTGGCTGACGAGCCTGGGACCCCGCACCTGCGCGCCAGTGTGGCACTCAACCTGGAAATTTTTGGCAGCCACCGGCAACCCCAGAAGATGGCCTAATCCCTGCTGATGAGGGATAAATACCCCGAAATACGTGTACAGGGATGGCAAAGACAGCGAAGATAGCAGGGAATCGAAGACGACGGAACACAAACTACACTTACCACAGTCCTTAGGGGCTATCCCTCCGGTATGTGAGTAGTGTGCGTCCCCAGCCGATTTGTAACATTATAGCTCCCTCGAGCTGCTGGCTGACGAGCCTGGGACCCCGCACCTGCGCCCCAGTGTGGTACTCAACCTGGAAATTTTTGACAGCCACTTGCAACCCCAGAAGATGGCCTAATCCCTGCTGATGAGGGGTAAATACCCCGAAACACGTGTACAGGGATGGCGAAGACAGCGAAGATGGCGGGGAATCGAAAGACGACACATCACGGAACATGAACTACACTTACCACAGTCCTTAGGGGCGATCCCGCCGGTGTGTGAGTATTGTGCGACCCCATCCGGATTTGTAACATTATAGCTCCCTCGAGCTGCTGGCTGACGAGCCTGGGACCCCGCACCTGCACGCCAGTGTGGTACTCAACCTGGAAATTTTTGGCAGCCACCGGCAACCCCAGAAGATGGCCTAATCCCTGCTGATGAGGGGTAAATACCCCGAAACACGTGTACAGGGATGGCGAAGACAGCGAAGATAGCAGGGAATCGAAAGACGACGCATCACGGAACACGAACTACACTTACCAGAGTCCTTAGGGGCGATCCCGCCGGTGTGTGAGTAGTGTGCGACCCCATCCGGATTTGTAAGATTATAGCTCCCTCGAGCTGCTGGCTGACGAGCCTGAGACCCCGCACCTGCGCGCCAGTGTGGTACTCAACCTGGAAATTTTTGGCAGCCTCCGGCAACCCCAGAAGATGGCCTAATCCCTGCTGATGAGGGATAAATACCCCGAAACACGTGTACAGGGATGGCGAAGACAGCGAAGATAGCAGGGAATCGAAAGACGACGCATCACGGAACACGAACTACACTTACCACAGTCCTTAGGGGCTATCCCACCGGTATGTGAGTAGTGTGCGTCCCCAGCCAGATTTGTAACATGATAGCTCCCTCGAGCTGCTGGCTGACGAGCCTGGCACCCCGCATCTGCGCGCCAGTGTGGTACTCAACCTGGAAATTTTTGACAGCCACCGGCACCCCCAAAAGATGGCTTAATCCCTGCTGATGAGGGGTAAATACCCCGAATTACGTGTACAGGGATGGCGAAGACAGCGAAGATAGCAGGGAATGGAAAGACGACGCATCACGGACACAAACTACGCTTAACACAGTCCTTAGGGGCGATCCCGCCGGTGTGTGAGTAGTGTGCGACCCCATCCGGATTTGTAACATTATTGCTCCCTCGAGCTGCTGGCTGACGAGCTTGGGACCCTGCGTGCCAGTGTGGTACTCAACCTGGAAATTTTTGGCAGCCACCGGCAACCCCAGAAGATGGCCTAATCCCTTATGATGAGGGGTAAATACCCCAAAACACGTGTACAGGGATGGCGAAGACAGCGAAGATAGCAGGGAATCGAAAGACGACGCATCACGGAACACAAACTACACTTACCACAGTCCTTAGGTGCGATCCCGCCGGTGTGTGAGTAGTGTGCGACCCCATCCGGATTTGTAACAATATAGCTCCCTCCAGCTGCTGGCTGACGAGCCTGGGACCCCGCACCTGCGCGCCAGTGTGGTACTCAACCTGGAAATTTTAGGCAGCCACCGGCAACCCCAGAAGATGGCCTAATCCCTGCGGATGAGGGGTAAATACCCCGAAACACGTGTACAGGGATGGCGAAGACAGCGAAGATAGCAGGTAATCGAAAGACGACGCACCACGGAACACGAACTACACTTACCAGAGTCCTTAGGGGCGATCCCGCCGGTGTGTGAGTAGTGTGCGACCCCATCCGGATTTGTAAGATTATAGCTCCCTCGAGCTGCTGGCTGACGAGCCTGAGACCCCGCACCTGCGCGCCAGTGTGGTACTCAACCTGGAAATTTTTGGCAGCCTCCGGCAACCCCAGAAGATGGCCTAATCCCTGCTGATGAGGGATAAATACCCCGAAACACGTGTACAGGGATGGCGAAGACAGCGAAGATAGCAGGGAATCGAAAGACGACGCATCACGGAACACGAACTACACTTACCACAGTCCTTAGGGGCTATCCCACCGGTATGTGAGTAGTGTGCGTCCCCAGCCAGATTTGTAACATGATAGCTCCCTCGAGCTGCTGGCTGACGAGCCTGGGACCCCGCATCTGCGCGCCAGTGTGGTACTCAACCTGGAAATTTTTGACAGCCACCCGCACCCCCAAAAGATGGCCTAATCCCTGCTGATGAGGGGTAAATACCCCGAAACACGTGTACAGGGATGGCGAAGACAGCGAAGATAGCAGGGAATGGAAAGACGACGCATCACGGACACAAACTACACTTAACACAGTCCTTAGGGGCGATCCCGCCGGTGTGTGAGTAGTGTGCGACCCCATCCGGATTTGTAACATTATTGCTCCCTCGAGCTGCTGGCTGACGAGCTTGGGACCCCGCACCTGCGTGCCAGTGTGGTACTCAACCTGGAAATTTTTGGCAGCCACCGGCAACCCCAGAAGATGGCCTAATCCCTTATGATGAGGGGTAAATACCCCAAAACACGTGTACAGGGATGGCGAAGACAGCGAAGATAGCAGGGAATCGAAAGACGACGCATCACGGAACACAAACTACACTTACCACAGTCCTTAGGTGCGATCCCGCCGGTGTGTGAGTAGTGTGCGACCCCATCCGGATTTGTAACAATATAGCTCCCTCCAGCTGCTGGCTGACGAGCCTGGGACCCCGCACCTGCGCGCCAGTGTGGTACTCAACCTGGAAATTTTAGGCAGCCACCGGCAACCCCAGAAGATGGCCTAATCCCTGTGGATGAGGGGTAAATACCCCAAAACACGTGTACAGGAATGGCGAAGACAGCGAAGATAGCAGGGTATCGAAAGACGACGCATCACGGAACACAAACTACGCTTACCACAGTCCTTAGGGGCGATCCCGCCGGTGTGTGAGTAGTGTGCGACCCCATCCGGATTTGTAACATTATAGCTCCCTCGAGCTGCTGGCTGACGAGCCTGGGACCCCGCACCTGCGCGCCAGTGTGGTACTCAACCTGGAAATTTTTGGCAGCCACCGGCAACCCCAGAAGATGGCCTAATCCCTGCTGATGAGGGGTAAATACCCCTAAACATGTGTACAGGGATGGCGAAGACAGCGAAGATAGCAGGGAATCGAAAGACGACGCATCACGGAACACAAACTACACTTACCACAGTCCTTAGGGGCGATCCCGCCGGTGTGTGAGTAGTGTGCGACCCCAACCGGATTTGTAACATTATAGCTCCCTCCAGCTGCTGGCTGACGAGCCTGGGACCCCGCACCTGCGTGCCAGTGTGGTACTCAAACTGGAAATTTTTGGCAGGCACCGGCAACCCCAGAAGATGGCCTAATCCCTGCTGATGAGGGGTAAATACCCCGAAACACGTGTACAGGGATGGCGAAGACAGCGAAGATAGCAGGGAATTGAAAGACGACGCATCACGGAACACGAACTACACTTACCACAGTCCTTAAGGGCGATCCCACCGGTGTGTGAGTAGTGTGCGACCCCATCCGGATTTGTAACATTATAGCTCCCTCGAGCCGCTGGCTGACGAGCCTGGGACCCCGCACCTGCGCACCACTGTGGTACTCAACCTGGAAATTTTTTGCAGCCACCGGCAACCCAAGAAGATGGCCTAATCGCTGCTGATGAGGGGTAAATACCCTGAAACACGTGTACAGGGATGGTGAAGACAGCGAAGATAGCAGGGAATAGAAAGACGACGCATCACGGAACACGAACTACACTTACCACAGTCCTCAGGGGCGTTCCCGCCGGTGTATGAGTAGTGTGCGACCCCATCCGGATTTGTAACATTATAGCTCCCTCAAGCTGCTGGCTGACGAGCCTGGGACCCCGCACCTGCGCGCCAGTGTGGAACTCAACCTGGACATTTTTGGCAGCCACCGGCAACCCCAGAAGATGGCCTAATCCCTGCTGATGAGGGGTAAATGCCCCGAAACACGTGTACAGCGATGGAGAAGACAGCGAAGATAGCAGGGAATTGAAAGACGACGCATCACGGAACACGAACTACACTTACCACAGTCCTCAGGGGCGATCCCGTCGGTGTGTGAGTAGTGTGCGACCCCATCCGGATTTGTAACATTATAGCTCCCTCGAGCTGCTGGCTGACGAGCCTGGGACCCCGCACCTGCGCGCCAGTATGGTACTCAACCTGGACATTTTTGGCAGCCACCGGCAACCCCAGAAGATGGCCTTATCCCTGTTGATGAGGGGTAAATACCCCGAAACACGTGTACAGGGATGGCGAAGACAGCGAAGATAGCAGGGAATCGAAAGACGACGCATCACGGAACACGAACTACACTTACCACAGTCCTTAGGGGCGATCCCGCCGGTGTGTGAGCAGTGTGCGACCCCATCTGGATTTGTAACATTATAGCTCCCTCGAGCTGCTGGCTGACGAGCCTGCGACCCTGCACCTGCGCGCCAGTGTGATACTCAACCTGGAAATTTTTGACAGCCACCGGCAACCCCATAAGATGGCCTAATCCCTGCTGATGAGGGGTAAATACCCCGAAACACGTGTACAGGGATGGCGAAGACAGCGAAGATGGCGGGGAATCGAAAGACGACACATCACGGAACATGAACTACACTTACCAAAGTCCTTAGGGCGATCCCGCCGGTGTGTGAGTAGTGTGCGACCCCATCCGGATTTGTAACATTATAGCTCCCTCGAGCTGCTGGCTGACGAGCCTGGGACCCCGCACCTGCACGGCAGTGTGGTACTCAACCTGGAAATTTTTGGCAGCCACCGGCAACCGCAGAAGATGGCCTAATCCCTTATGATGAGGGGTAAATACCCCGAAACACGTGTACAGGGATGGCAAAGACAGCGAAGATAGCAGGGAATCGAAAGACGACGCATCACGGAACACAAACTACACTTACCACAGTCCTTAGGTGCAATCCCACCGGTATGTGAGTAGTGTGCGACCCCATCCGGATTTGTAACATTATAGCTCCCTCCAGCTGCTGGCTGACGAGCCTGGGACCCCGCACCTGCACGCCAGTGTTGTACTCAACCTGGAAATTTTGGGCAGCCACTGGCAACCCCAGAAGATGGCGTAATCCCTGCTGATGAGGGGTAAATACCCCGAAACACGTGTACAGGGATGGCGAAGACAGGGAAGATAGCAGGGAATCGAAAGACGACGCATCACGGAACATGAACTACACATACCACAGTCCTTAAGGGGGATCTTGCCGGTGTGTGAGTAGTGTGCGACCCCATCCGGATTTGTAACATTATAGCTTCCTCGAGCTGCTGGCTGACGAGCCTGGGACCCCGCAACTGCGCGCCAGTGTGGTAATCAACCTGGAAATGTTTGGCAGCCACCGGCAACCCCAGATGATGGCCTAATCCCTGCTGATGAGGGGTAAATACCCTGAAACATGTGTACAGGGATGGCGAAGACAGCAAAGATAGCAGGGAATCGAAAGACGACGCATCACGGAACACGAACTACACTTACCACAGTCCTTAGGGGCGATCCCACCGGTGTGTGAGTAGTGTGCGACCCCATCCGGATTTGTAACATTATAGCTCCCTCGAGCTGCTGGCTGACGAGCCTGGGACCCCGCACCTGCGCGCCAGTGTGGCACTCAACCTGGAAATTTTTGGCAGCCACCGGCAACCCCAGAAGATGGCCTAATCCCTGCTGATGAGGGATAAATACCCCGAAATACGTGTACAGGGATGGCAAAGACAGCGAAGATAGCAGGGAATCGAAAGACGACGGAACACGAACTACACTTACCACAGTCCTTAGGGGCTATCCCTCCGGTATGTGAGTAGTGTGCGTCCCCAGCCGATTTGTAACATTATAGCTCCCTCGAGCTGCTGGCTGACGAGCCTGGGACCCCGCACCTGCGCCCCAGTGTGGTACTCAACCTGGAAATTTTTGACAGCCACTTGCAACCCCAGAAGATGGCCTAATCCCTGCTGATGAGGGGTAAATACCCCGAAACACGTGTACAGGGATGGCGAAGACAGCGAAGATGGCGGGGAATCGAAAGACGACACATCACGGAACATGAACTACACTTACCACAGTCCTTAGGGGCGATCCCGCCGGTGTGTGAGTATTGTGCGACCCCATCCGGATTTGTAACATTATAGCTCCCTCGAGCTGCTGGCTGACGAGCCTGGGACCCCGCACCTGCACGCCAGTGTGGTACTCAACCTGGAAATTTTTGGCAGCCACCGGCAACCCCAGAAGATGGCCTAATCCCTGCTGATGAGGGGTAAATACCCCGAAACACGTGTACAGGTATGGCGAAGACAGCGAAGATAGCAGGGAATCGAAAGACGACGCATCACGGAACACGAACTACACTTACCAGAGTCCTTAGGGGCGATCCCGCCGGTGTGTGAGTAGTGTGCGTCCCCAGCCAGATTTGTAACATGATAGCTCCCTCGAGCTGCTGGCTGACGAGCCTGGCACCCCGCATCTGCGCGCCAGTGTGGTACTCAACCTGGAAATTTTTGACAGCCACCGGCACCCCCAAAAGATGGCTTAATCCCTGCTGATGAGGGGTAAATACCCCGAAACACGTGTACAGGGATGGCGAAGACAGCGAAGATAGCAGGGAATGGAAAGACGACGCATCACGGACACAAACTACGCTTAACACAGTCCTTAGGGGCGATCCCGCCGGTGTGTGAGTAGTGTGCGACCCCATCCGGATTTGTAACATTATTGCTCCCTCGAGCTGCTGGCTGACGAGCTTGGGACCCTGCGTGCCAGTGTGGTACTCAACCTGGAAATTTTTGGCAGCCACCGGCAACCCCAGAAGATGGCCTAATCCCTTATGATGAGGGGTAAATACCCCAAAACACGTGTACAGGGATGGCGAAGACAGCGAAGATAGCAGGGAATCGAAAGACGACGCATCACGGAACACAAACTACACTTACCACAGTCCTTAGGTGCGATCTCGCCGGTGTGTGAGTAGTGTGCGACCCCATCCGGATTTGTAACAATATAGCTCCCTCCAGCTGCTGGCTGACGAGCCTGGGACCCCGCACCTGCGCGCCAGTGTGGTACTCAACCTGGAAATTTTAGGCAGCCACCGGCAACCCCAGAAGATGGCCTAATCCCTGCGGATGAGGGGTAAATACCCCGAAACACGTGTACAGGGATGGCGAAGACAGCGAAGATAGCAGGGAATCGAAAGACGACGCACCACGGAACACGAACTACACTTACCAGAGTCCTTAGGGGCGATCCCGCCGGTGTGTGAGTAGTGTGCGACCCCATCCGGATTTGTAAGATTATAGCTCCCTCGAGCTGCTGGCTGACGAGCCTGAGACCCCGCACCTGCGCGCCAGTGTGGTACTCAACCTGGAAATTTTTGGCAGCCTCCGGCAACCCCAGAAGATGGCCTAATCCCTGCTGATGAGGGATAAATACCCCGAAACACGTGTACAGGGATGGCGAAGACAGCGAAGATAGCAGGGAATCGAAAGACGACGCATCACGGAACACGAACTACACTTACCACAGTCCTTAGGGGCTATCCCACCGGTATGTGAGTAGTGTGCGTCCCCAGCCAGATTTGTAATATGATAGCTCCCTCGAGCTGCTGGCTGACGAGCCTGGGACCCCGCATCTGCGCGCCAGTGTGGTACTCAACCTGGAAATTTTTGACAGCCACCCGCACCCCCAAAAGATGGCCTAATCCCTGCTGATGAGGGGTAAATACCCCGAAACACGTGTACAGGGATGGCGAAGACAGCGAAGATAGCAGGGAATGGAAAGACGACGCATCACGGACACAAACTACACTTAACACAGTCCTTAGGGGCGATCCCGCCGGTGTGTGAGTAGTGTGCGACCCCATCCGGATTTGTAACATTATTGCTCCCTCGAGCTGCTGGCTGACGAGCTTGGGACCACGCACCTGCGTGCCAGTGTGGTACTCAACCTGGAAATTTTTGGCAGCCACCGGCAACCCCAGAAGATGGCCTAATCCCTTATGATGAGGGGTAAATACCCCAAAACACGTGTACAGGGATGGCGAAGACAGCGAAGATAGCAGGGAATCGAAAGACGACGCATCACGGAACACAAACTACACTTACCACAGTCCTTAGGTGCGATCCCGCCGGTGTGTGAGTAGTGTGCGACCCCATCCGGATTTGTAACAATATAGCTCCCTCCAGCTGCTGGCTGACGAGCCTGGGACCCCGCACCTGCGCGCCAGTGTGGTACTCAACCTGGAAATTTTAGGCAGCCACCGGCAACCCCAGAAGATGGCCTAATCCCTGTGGATGAGGGGTAAATACCCCAAAACACGTGTACAGGAATGGCGAAGACAGCGAAGATAGCAGGGTATCGAAAGACGACGCATCACGGAACACAAACTACGCTTACCACAGTCCTTAGGGGCGATCCCGCCGGTGTGTGAGTAGTGTGCGACCCCATCCGGATTTGTAACATTATAGCTCCCTCGAGCTGCTGGCTGACGAGCCTGGGACCCCGCACCTGCGCGCCAGTGTGGTACTCAACCTGGAAATTTTTGGCAGCCACCGGCAACCCCAGAAGATGGCCTAATCCCTGCTGATGAGGGGTAAATACCCCGAAACATGTGTACAGGGATGGCGAAGACAGCGAAGATAGCAGGGAATCGAAAGACGACGCATCACGGAACACAAACTACACTTACCACAGTCCTTAGGGGCGATCCCGCCGGTGTGAGAGTAGTGTGCGACCCCAACCGGATTTGTAACATTATAGCTCCCTCCAGCTGCTGGCTGACGAGCCTGGGACCCCGCACCTGCGTGCCAGTGTGGTACTCAAACTGGAAATTTTTGGCAGGCACCGGCAACCCCAGAAGATGGCCTAATCCCTGCTGATGAGGGGTAAATACCCCGAAACACGTGTACAGGGATGGCGAAGACAGCGAAGATAGCAGGGAATTGAAAGACGACGCATCACGGAACACGAACTACACTTACCACAGTCCTTAAGGGCGATCCCACCGGTGTGTGAGTAGTGTGCGACCCCATCCGGATTTGTAACATTATAGCTCCCTCGAGCCGCTGGCTGACGAGCCTGGGACCCCGCACATGCGCACCACTGTGGTACTCAACCTGGAATTTTTTTGCAGCCACCGGCAACCCAAGAAGATGGCCTAATCGCTGCTGATGAGGGGTAAATACCCTGAAACACTTGTACAGGGATGGTGAAGACAGCGAAGATAGCAGGGAATAGAAAGACGACGCATCACGGAACACGAACTACACTTACCACAGTCCTCAGGGGCGTTCCCGCCGGTGTATGAGTAGTGTGCGACCCCATCCGGATTTGTAACATTATAGCTCCCTCAAGCTGCTGGCTGACGAGCCTGGGACCCCGCACCTGCGCGCCAGTGTGGAACTCAACCTGGACATTTTTGGCAGCCACCGGCAACCCCAGAAGATGGCCTAATCCCTGCTGATGAGGGGTAAATGCCCCGAAACACGTGTACAGCGATGGAGAAGACAGCGAAGATAGCAGGGAATTGAAAGACGACGCATCACGGAACACGAACTACACTTACCACAGTCCTTAGGGGCGATCCCGTCGGTGTGTGAGTAGTGTGCGACCCCATCCGGATTTGTAACATTATAGCTCCCTCGAGCTGCTGGCTGACGAGCCTGGGACCCTGCACCTGCGCGCCAGTGTGGTACTGAACCTGGAAATTTTTGACAGCCACCGGCAACCCCAGAAGATGGCCTAATCCCTGCTGCTGAGGGGTAAATACCCCGAAACACGTGTACAGGGATGGCAAAGAGAGTGAAGATAGCAGGGAATCGAAAGACGACGCATCACGGAACACAAACTACACTTACCATAGTCGTTAGGTGCGATCCCGCCGGTGTGTGAGTAGTGTGCGACCCCATCCGGATTTGTAACATTATAGCTCCCTCGAGCTGCTGGCTGACGAGCCTGGGACCCCGCACCTGCGCGCCAGTGTGGTACTCAACTTGGAAATTTTTGGCAGCCCCCGGTAACCCCAGAAGATGGCCTAATCCCTGCTGATGAGGGGTAAATACCCCGAAACACGTGTACAGGGATGGCGAAGACAGCAAAGATAGCAGGGAATCGAAAGACGACGCATCACGGAACACAAACTACACTTACCACAGTCCTTAGGTGCGATCCCGCCGGTGTGTGAGTAGCGTGCGACCCCATCCGGATTTGTAACATTATAGCTCCCTCGAGCTGCTGGCTGACGAGCCTGGGACCCCGCACCTGCGCACCAGTGTGGTACTCAACCTGAACATTTTTGGCAGCCACCGGCAACCCCAGAAGATGGCCTAATCCCTGTTGATGAGGGGTAAATACCCCGAAACACGTGTACAGGGATGGCGAAGACAGCGAAGATAGCAGGGAATCGAAAGACGACGCATCACGGAACACGAACTACACTTACCACAGTCCTATGGGGCGATCCCGTCGGTGTGTGAGTAGTGTGCGACCCCATCCGGAATTGTAACATTATAGCTCCCTCGAGCTGCTGGCTGACGAGCCTGGGACCCCGCACCTGCGCGCCAGTGTGGTACTCAACCTGGAAATTTTAGGCAGCCACCGGCAACCCCAGAAGATGGCCTAATCCCTGCGGATGAGGGGTAAATACCCCGAAACACGTGTACAGGGATGGCGAAGACAGCGAAGATAGCAGGGAATCGAAAGATGACGCACCACGGAAGACGAACTACACTTACCACAGTCCTTAAGGGCGATCCCGCTGGTGTGTGAGTAGTGTGCGACCCCATCCGGATTTGTAAAAATATAGCTCCTTCGAGCTGCTGGCTGACGAGCCTGGGACCCCGCACCTGCGCGCCAGTGTGGTACTCAACCTGGAAATTTTTGGCAGCCCCCGGCAACCCCAGAAGATGGCCTAATCCCTGCTGATGAGGGGTAAATACCCCAAAACACGTGTACAGGAATGGCGAAGACAGCGAAGATAGCAGGGTATCGAAAGACGACGCATCACGGAACACAAACTACGCTTACCACAGTCCTTAGGGGAGATCCCGCCGGTGTGTGAGTAGTGTGCGACCCCATCCGGATTTGTAACATTATAGCTCCCTCGAGCTGCTGGCTGACAAGCCTGGGACCCCGCACCTGCGCGCCAGTATGGTACTCAACCTGGACATTTTTGGCAGCCACCGGCAACCCCAGAAGATGGCCTTATCCCTGTTGATGAGGGGTAAATACCACGAAACACGTGTACAGGGATGGCGAAGACAGCGAAGATAGCAGGGAATCGAAAGACGACGCATCACGGAACACGAACTACACTTACCACAGTCCTTAGGGGCGATCCCGCCGGTGTGTGAGCAGTGTGCGACCCCATCTGGATTTGTAACATTATAGCTCCCTCGAGCTGCTGGCTGACGAGCCTGCGACCCTGCACCTGTGCGCCAGTGTGATACTCAACCTGGAAATTTTTGACAGCCACCGGCAACCACATAAGATGGCCTAATCCCTGCTGATGAGGGGTAAATACCCCGCAACACGTGTACAGGGATGGCGAAGACAGCGAAGATGGCGGGGAATCGAAAGACGACACATCACGGAACATGAACTACACTTACCAAAGTCCTTAGGGGCGATCCCGCCGGTGTGTGAGTAGTGTGCGACCCCATCCGGATTTGTAACATTATAGCTCCCTCGAGCTGCTGGCTGACGAGCCTGGGACCCCGCACCTGCACGGCAGTGTGGTACTCAACCTGGAAATTTTTGGCAGCCACCGGCAACCGCAGAAGATGGCCTAATCCCTTATGATGAGGGGTAAATACCCCGAAACACGTGTACAGGGATGGCAAAGACAGCGAAGATAGCAGGGAATCGAAAGACGACGCATCACGGAACACAAACTACACTTACCACAGTACTTAGGTGCAATCCCACCGGTATGTGAGTAGTGTGCGACCCCATCCGGATTTGTAACATTATAGCTCCCTCCCGCTGCTGGCTGACGAGCCTGGGACCCCGCACCTGCGCGCCAGTGTGGTACTCAACCTGGAAATTTTGGGCAGCCACTGGCAACCCCAGAAGATGGCGTAATCCCTGCTGATGAGGGGTAAATACCCCGAAACACGTGTACAGGGATGGCGAAGACAGGGAAGATAGCAGGGAATCGAAAGACGACGCATCACGGAACATGAACTACACATACCACAGTCCTTAAGGGCGATCTTGCCGGTGTGTGAGTAGTGTGCGACCCCATCCGGATTTGTAACATTATAGCTTCCTCGAGCTGCTGGTTGACGAGCCTGGGACCCCGCAACTGCGCGCCAGTGTGGTAATCAACCTGAAAATGTTTGGCAGCCACCGGCAACCCCAGAAGATGGCCTAATCCCTGCTGATAAGGGGTAAATACCCCCAAAACACGTGTACAGGGATGGCGAAGACAGCAAAGATAGCAGGGAATCGAAAGACGACGCATCATGGAACACGAACTACACTTACCACAGTCCTTAGGGGCAATCCCGCCGGTGTGTGAGTAGTGTGCGACCCCATCCGGATTTGTAACATTATAGCTCCCTCGAGCTGCTGGCTGACGAGCCTGGGACCCCGCACCTGCGCGCCAGTGTGGTACTCAACCTGGAAATTTTTGGCAGCCTCCGGCAACCCCAGAAGATGGCCTAATCCCTGCTGATGAGGGATAAATACCCCGAAACACGTGTACAGGGATGGCGAAGACAGCGAAGATAGCAGGGAATCGAAAGACGACGGAACACGAACTACCCTTACCACATTCCTTAGGGGCTATCCCTCCGGTATGTGAGTAGTGTGCGTCCCCAGCCAGATTTGTAACATTATAGCTCCCTCGAGCTGCTGGCTGACGAGCCTGGGACCCCGCACCTGCGCGCCAGTGTGGTACTCAACCTGGAAATTTTTGACAGCCACTGGCAACCCCAGAAGATGGCCTAATCCCTGCTGATGAGGGGTAAATACCCCGAAACACGTGTACAGGGATGGCGAAGACAGCGAAGATGGCGGGGAATCGAAAGACGACACATCACGGAACATGAACTACACTTACCACAGTCCTTAGGGGCGATCCCGCCGGTGTGTGAGTAGTGTGCGACCCCATCCGGATTTGTAACATTATAGCTCCCTCGAGCTGCTGGCTGACGAGCCTGGGACCCCGCACCTGCACGCCAGTGTGGTACTCAACCTGGAAATTTTTGGCAGCCACCGGCAACCCCAGAAGATGGCCTAATCCCTGCTGATGAGGGGTAAATACCCCGAAACACGTGTACAGGGATGGCGAAGACAGCGAAGATAGCAGGGAATCGAAAGACGACGCATCACGGAACACGAACTACACTTACCAGAGTCCTTAGGGGCGATCCCGCCGGTGTGTGAGTAGTGTGCGACCCCATCCGGATTTGTAAGATTATAGCTCCCTCGAGCTGCTGGCTGACGAGCCTGAGACCCCGCACCTGCGCGCCAGTGTGGTACTCAACCTGGAAATTTTTGGCAGCCTCCGGCAACCCCAGAAGATGGCCTAATCCCTGCTGATGAGGGATAAATACCCCGAAACACATGTACAGGGATGGCGAAGACAGCGAAGATAGCAGGGAATCGAAAGACGACGCATCACGGAACACGAACTACACTTACCACAGTCCTGAGGGGCTATCCCACCGGTATGTGAGTAGTGTGCGTCCCCAGCCAGATTTGTAACATTATAGCTCCCTCGAGCTGCTGGCTGACGAGCCTGGGACCCCGCACCTGCGCGCCAGTGTGGTACTCAACCTGGAAATTTTTGGCAGCCACCGGCAACCCCAGAAGATGGCCTAATCCCTGCTGATGAGGGGTAAATACCCCAAAACACGTGTACAGTGATGGCAAAGACAGCGAAGATAGCAGGGAATCGAAAGACGATGCATCACGGAACACAAACTACACTTACCACAGTCCTTAGGGGTGATCCCACCGGTGTGTGAGTAGTGTGCGACCCCATCCGGATTTGTAACATTATAGCTCCCTCGAGCTGCTGGCTGACGAGTCTGGAACCCCGCACCTGCCCGCCAGTGTGGTACTCAACCTGGAAATTTTTGAAAGCCACCGGCAACCCCAGAAGATGGCCTAATCCCTGCTGATGAGGGGTAAATACCCCGAAACACGTGTACAGGGATCGCGAAGACAGCGCAGATAGCAGTGAATCGAAAGACGACGCATCACGGAACACAAACGACACTTACCACAGTCCTTAGGTGCGATCCCGCCGGTGTGTGAGTAGTGTGCGACCCCATCCGGATTTGTAACATTATAGTTCCCTCGAGCTGCTGGCTGACAAGCCTGGGACCCCGCACCTGCGCGCCAGTGTGGTAGTCAACCTGGAAATTTTTGGCAGCCACCGGCAACCCCAGAAGATGGCCTAATCCCTGCGGATGAGGGGAAAATACCCCGAAACACGTGTACAGGGATGGCGAAGACAGCGAAGATAGCAGGGAATCGAAAGACGACGCATCACGGAACACAAACTACACTTACCACAGTCCTTAAGGGCGTTCCCGCCGGTGTGTGAGTAGTGTGCGACCCCATCCGGATTTGTAACATTATAGCTCCCTCGAGCTGCTGGCTGACGAGCCTGGGACCCCGCACCTGCGCGCCAGTGTGGAACTCAACCTGGAAATTTTTGGCAGCCACCGACAACCTCAGAAGATGGCCTAATCCCTGCTGATGAGGGGTTAATACCCCGAAACACGTGTATAGGGATGGCGAAGACAGTGCAGATAGCAGGGAATCGAAAGACGACGCATCACGGAACACGAACTACACTTACCACAGTCCTTAGTGGCGATCTCGCCGGTGTGTGAGTAGTGTGCGACCCCATCCGGATTTGTAACATTATAGCTCCCTCGAGCTGCTGGCTGACGAGCCTGGGACCCCGCACCTGCGCGCCAGTGTGGTACTCAACCTGGAAATTTTTGGCAGCCACTGGCAACCCCAGAAGATGGCCTAATCCCTGCTAATGAGGGGTAAATACCCCAAAACACGTGTACAGGGATGGCGAAGACAGCGAAGAGAGCAGGGAATCGAAAGACGATGCATCACGGAACACAAACTACACTTACCACAGTCCTTAGGGGCTATCCCACCGGTATGTGAGTAGTGTGCGTCCCCAGCCAGATTTGTAACATTATAGCTCCCTCGAGCTGCTGGCTGACGAGCCTGGGACCCCGCTCCTGCACGCCAGTGTGGTACTCAACCTGGAAATTTTTGGCAGCCACCGGCAACCCCAGAAGATGGCCTAATCCCTGCTGATGAGGGGTAAATACCCCAAAACACGTGTACAGGGATGGCAAAGACAGCGAAGATAGCAGGGAATCAAGAGACGATGCATCACGGAACACAAACTACACTTACCACAGTCCTTAGGGGCGATCCCACCGGTGTGTGAGTAGTGTGCGACCCCATACGGATTTGTACCATTATAGCTCCCTCGAGCTGCTGGCTGACGAGTCTGGAACCCCGCACCTGCGCGCCAGTGTGGTACTCAACCTGGAAATTTTTGAAAGCCACCGGCAACCCCAGAAGATGGCCTAATCCCTGCTGATGAGGGGTAAATACCCCGAAACATGTGTACAGGGATGGCGAAGACAGCGAAGATAGCAGTGAATCGAAAGACGACGCATCACGGAACACAAACGACACTTACCACAGTCCTTAGGTGCGATCCCGCCGGTGTGTGAGTAGTGTGCAACCCCATCCGGATTTGTAACATTATAGTTCCCTCGAGCTGCTGGCTGACAAGCCTGGGACCCCGCACCTGCGCGCCAGTGTGGTAGTCAACCTGGAAATTTTTGGCAGCCACCGGCAACCCCAGAAGATAGCCTAATCCCTGCTGATGAGGGGAAAATACCCCGAAACACGTGTATAGGGATGGCGAAGACAGTGCAGATAGCAGGGAATCGAAAGACGACGCATCACGGAACACGAACTACACTTACCACAGTCCTTAGGGGCGATCCCGCCGGTGTGTGAGTAGTGTGCGACCCCATCCGGATTTGTAACATTATAGCTCCCTCGAGCTGCTGGCTGACGAGCCTGGGACCCCACACCTGCGCGCCAGTGTGGTACTCAACCTGGAAATTTTTGGCAGCCACTGGCAACCCCAGAAGATGGCCTAATCCATGCTGATGAGGGGTAAATACCCCGAAACACGTGTACAGGGATGACGAAGACAGCGAAGATAGCAGGGAATCGAAAGACGACGCATCACGGAACACGAACTACACTAACCACAGTCCTTAGGGGCGATCCCGCCGGTGTGTGAGCAGTGTGCGACCCCATCTGGATTTGTAACATTATAGCTCCCTCGAGCTGCTGGCTGACGAGCCTGCGACCCTGCACCTGTGCGCCAGTGTGATACTCAACCTGGAAATTTTTGACAGCCACCGGCAACCCCATAAGATGGCCTAATCCCTGCTGATGAGGGGTAAATACCCCGAAACACGTGTACAGGGATGGCGAAGACAGCGAAGATAGCAGGGAATCGAAAGACGACGCATCACGGAACACGAACTACACTTACCACAGTCCTTAGGGGCGATCCCGTCGGTGTGTGAGTAGTGTGCGACCCCATCCGGATTTGTAACATGATAGCTCCCTCGAGCTGCTGGCTGACGAGCCTGGGACCCCGCATCTGCGTGCCAGTGTGGTACTCAACCTGGAAATTTTTGACAGCCACCGGCACCCCCAAAAGATGGCCTAATCCCTGCTGATGAGGGGTAAATACCCCGAAACACGTGTACAGGGATGGCGAAGACAGCGAAGATAGCAGGGAATCGAAAGACGACGCATCACGGACACAAACTACACTTAACACAGTCCTTAGGGGCGATCCCGCCGGTGTGTGAGTAATGTGCGACCCCATCCGGATTTGTAACATTATTGCTCCCTCGAGCTGCTGGCTGACGAGCCTGGGACCCCGCACCTGCGTGCCAGTATGGTACTCAACCTGGAAATTTTTGGCAGCCACCGGCAACCCCAGAAGATGGCCTAATCCCTTATGATGAGGGGTAAATACCCCAAAACACATGTACAGGGATGGCGAAGACAGCGAAGATAGCAGGGAATCGAAAGACGACGCATCACGGAACACAAACTACACTTACCACAGTCCTCAGGTGTGATCCCGCCGGTGTGTGAGTAGTGTGCGACCCCATCCGGATTTGTAACAATATAGCTCCCTCCAGCTGCTGGCTGACGAGCCTGGGACCCCGCACCTGCGCGCCAGTGTTGTACTCAACCTGGAAATTTTAGGCAGCCACCGGCAACCCCAGAAGATGGCCTAATCCCTGCGGATGAGGGGTAAATACCCCGAAACACGTGTACAGGGATGGTGAAGACAGCGAAGATAGCAGGGAATAGAAAGACGACGCACCACGGAACACGAACTACACTTACCACAGTCCTTAAGGGCGATCCCGCTGGTGTGTGAGTAGTGTGCGACCCCATCCGGATTTGTAACAATATAGCTCCTTCGAGCTGCTGGCTGACGAGCCTGGGACCCCGCACCTGCGCGCCAGTGTGGTACTCAACCTGGAAATTTTTGGCAGCCCCCGGCAACCCCAGAAGATGGCCTAATCCCTGCTGATGAGGGGTAAATACCCCAAAACACGTTTACAGGAATGGCGAAGACAGCGAAGATAGCAGGGTATCGAAAGACGACGCATCACGAAACACAAACTACGCTTACCACAGTCCTTAGGGGCGATCCCGCCGGTGTGTGAGTAGTGTGTGACCCCATCCGGATTTGTAACATTATAGCTCCCTCGAGCTGCTGGCTGACGAGCCTGGGACCCCGCACCTGCGCGCCAGTGTGGTACTCAACCTGGAAATTTTTGGCAGCCACCGGCAACCCCAGAAGATGGCCTAATCCCTGCTGATGAGGGGTAAATACCCCGAAACATGTGTACAGGGATGGCGAAGACAGCGAAGATAGCAGGGAATCGAAAGACGACGTATCACGGAACACGAACTACACTTACCACAGTCCTTAGGGGCGATCCCGCCGGTGTGTGAGCAGTGTGCGACCCCATCTGGATTTGTAACATTATAGCTCCCTCGAGCTGCTGGCTGACGAGCCTGCGACCCTGCACCTGTGCGCCAGTGTGATACTCAACCTGGAAATTTTTGACAGCCACCGGCAACCCCAGAAGATGGCCTAATCCCTGCTGATGAGGGGTAAATACCCCGAAACACGTGTACAGGGATGGCGAAGACAGCGAAGATGGCGGGGAATCGAAAGACGACACATCACGGAACATGAACTACACTTACCAAAGTCCTTAGGGGCGATCCCGCCGGTGTGTGAGTAGTGTGCGACCCCATCCGGATTTGTAACATTATAGCTCCCTCGAGCTGCTGGCTGACGAGCCTGGGACCCCGCACCTGCACGCCAGTGTGGTACTCAACCTGGAAATTTTTGGCAGCCACCGGCAACCGCAGAAGATGGCCTAATCCCTTATGATGAGGGGTAAATACCCCGAAACACGTGTACAAGGATGGCAAAGACAGCGAAGATAGCAGGGAATTGAAAGACGACGCATCACGGAACACAAACTACACTTACCACAGTCCTTAGGTGCAATCCCACCGGTATGTGAGTAGTGTGCGACCCCATCCGGATTTGTAACATTATAGCTCCCTCCAGCTGCTGGCTGACGAGCCTGGGACCCCGCACCTGCGCGCCAGTGTGGTACTCAACCTGGAAATTTTGGGCAGCCACTGGCAACCCCAGAAGATGGCGTAATCCCTGCTGATCAGGGGTAAATACCCCGAAACACGTGTACAGGGATGGCGAAGACAGGGAAGATAGCAGGGAATCGAAAGACGACGCATCACGGAACATGAACTACACATACCACAGTCCTTAGGTGCGATCTTGCCGGTGTGTGAGTAGTGTGCGACCCCATCCGGATTTGTAACATTATAGCTTCCTTGAGCTGCTGGCTGACGAGCCTGGGACCCCGCAACTGCGCGCCAGTGTGGTAATCAACCTGGAAATGTTTGGCAGCCACCAGCAACCCCAGAAGATGGCCTAATCCCTGCTGATGAGGGGTAAATACCCCGAAACACGTGTACAGGGATGGCGAAGACAGCAAAGATAGCAGGGAATCGAAAGACGACGCATCACGGAACACAAACTACACTTACCACAGTCCTTAGGGGCGATCCCGCCGGTGTGTGAGTAGTGTGCGACCCCATCCGGATTTGTAACATTATAGCTCCCTCGAGCTGCTGGCTGACGAGCCTGGGACCCCGCACCTGCGCGCCAGTGTGGTACTCAACCTGGAAATATTTGGCAGCCTCCGGCAACCCCAGAAGATGGCCTAATCCCTGCTGATGAGGGATAAATACCCCGAAACACGTGTACAGGGATGGCGAAGACAGCGAAGATAGCAGGGAATCGAAAGACGACGGAACACGAACTACACTTACCACAGTCCTTAGGGGCTATCCCTCCGGTATGTGAGTAGTGTGCGTCCCCAGCCAGATTTGTAACATTATAGCTCCCTCGAGCTGCTGGCTGACGAGCCTGGGACCCCGCACCTGCGCTCCAGTGTGGTACTCAACCTGGAAATTTTTAACAGCCACCGGCAACCCCAGAAGATGGCCTAATCCCTGCTGATGAGGGGTAAATACCCCGAAACACGTGTACAGGGATGGCGAAGACAGCGAAGATGGCGGGGAATCGAAAGACGACACAATACGGAACATGAACTACACTTACCACAGTCCTTAGGGGCGATCCTGCCGGTGTGTGAGTAGTGTGCGACCCCATCCGGATTTGTAACATTATAGCTCCCTCGAGCTGCTGGCTGACGAGCCTGGGACCCCGCACCTGCACGCCAGTGTGGTACTCAACCTGGAAATTTTTGGCAGCCACCGGCAACCCCAGAAGATGGCCTAATCCCTGCTGATGAGGGGTAAATACCCCGAAACACGTGTACAGGGATGGCGAAGACAGCGAAGATAGCAGGGAATCGAAAGACGACGCATCACGGAACACGAACTACACTTACCAGAGTCCTTAGGGGCGATCCCGCCGGTGTGTGAGTAGTGTGCGACCCCATCCGGATTTGTAAGATTATAGCTCCCTCGAGCTGCTGGCTGACGAGCCTGAGACCCCGCACCTGCGCGCCAGTGTGGTACTCAACCTGGAAATTTTTGGCAGCCTCCGGCAACCCCAGAAGATGGCCTAATCCCTGCTGATGAGGGATAAATACCCCGAAACACGTGTACAGGGATGGCGAAGACAGCGAAGATAGCAGGGAATCGAAAGACGACGCATCACGGAACACGAACTACACTTACCACAGTCCTTAGGGGCTATCCCACCGGTATGTGAGTAGTGTGCGTCCCCAGCCAGATTTGTAACATTATAGCTCCCTCGAGCTGCTGGCTGACGAGCCTGGGACCCCGCACCTGCGCGCCAGTGTGGTACTCAACCTGGAAATTTTTGGCAGCCACCGGCAACCCCAGAAGGTGGCCTAATCCCTGCTGATGAGGGGTAAATACCCCGAAACACGTGTACAGTGATGGCAAAGACAGCGAAGATAGCAGGGAATCGAAAGACGATGCATCACGGAACACAAACTACACTTACCACAGTCCTTAGGGGCGATCCCACCGGTGTGTGAGTAGTGTGCGACCCCATCCGGATTTGTAACATTATAGCTCCCTCGAGCTGCTGGCTGACGAGTCTGGAACCCCGCACCTGCGCGCCAGTGTGGTACTCAACCTGGAAATTTTTGAAAGCCACCGGCAACCCCAGAAGATGGCCTAATCCCTGCTGATGTGGGGTAAATACCCCGAAACACGTGTACAGGGATGGCGAAGACAGCGCAGATAGCAGTGAATCGAAAGACGACGCATCACGGAACACAAACGACACTTACCACAGTCCTTAGGTGCGATCCCGCCGGTGTGTGAGTAGTGTGCGACCCCATCCGGATTTGTAACATTATAGTTCCCTCGAGCTGCTGGCTGACAAGCCTGGGACCCCGCACCTGCGCGCCAGTGTGGTAGTCAACCTGGACATTTTTGGCAGCCACCGGCAACCCCAGAAGATGGCCTAATCCCTGCTGATGAGGGGAAAATACCCCGAAACACGTGTACAGGGATGGCGAAGACAGCGAAGATAGCAGGGAATCGAAAGACGACGCATCACGGAACACAAACTACACTTACCACAGTCCTTAAGGGCGTTCCCGCCGGTGTGTGAGTAGTGTGCGACCCCATCCGGATTTGTAACATTATAGCTCCCTCGAGCTGCTGGCTGACGAGCCTGGGACCCCGCACCTGCGCGCCAGTGTGGAACTCAACCTGGAAATTTTTGGCAGCCACCGACAACCTCAGAAGATGGCCTAATCCTTGCTGATGAGGGGTAAATACCCCGAAACACGTGTATAGGGATGGCGAAGACAGTGCAGATAGCAGGTAATTGAAAGACGACGCATCACGGAACACAAACTACACTTACCACAGTCCTTAGGGGCGATCCCGCCGGTGTGTGAGTAGTGTGCGACCCCATCCGGATTTGTAACATTATAGCTCCCTCGAGCTGCTGGCTGACGAGCCTGGGACCCCGCACCTGCGCGCCAGTGTGGTACTCAACCTGGAAATTTTTGGCAGCCACTGGCAACCCCAGAAGATGGCCTAATCCATGCTGATGAGGGGTAAATACCCCGAAACGCGTGTACAGGGATGGCGAAGACAGCACAGATAGCAGGGAATCGAAAGATGACGCATCACGGAACACGAACTACACTTACCACAGTCCTTAGGGGCGATCCCGCCGGTGTGTGAGCAGTGTGCGACCCCATCTGGATTTATAACATTATAGCTCCCTCGAGCTGCTGGCTGACGAGCCTGCGACCCTGCACCTGCGCGCCAGTGTGATACTCAACCTGGAAATTTTTGACAGCCACCGGCAACCCCATAAGATGGCCTAATCCCTGCTGATGAGGGGTAAATACCCCGAAACACGTGTACAGGGATGGCGAAGACAGCGAAGATGGCGAGGAATCGAAAGACGACACATCACGGAACATGAACTACACTTACCAAAGTCCTTGGGGCGATCCCGCCGGTGTGTGAGTAGTGTGCGACCCCATCCGGATTTGTAACATTATAGCTCCCTCGAGCTGCTGGCTGACGAGCCTGGGACCCCGCACCTGCACACCAGTGTGGTACTCAACCTGGAAATTTTTGGCAGCCACCGGCAACCGCAGAAGATGGCCTAATCCCTTATGATGAGGGGTAAATACCCCGAAACACGTGTACAGGGATGGCAAAGACAGCGAAGATAGCAGGGAATCGAAAGACGACGCATCACGGAACACAAACTACACTTACCACAGTCCTTAGGTGCAATCCCACCGGTATGTGAGTAGTGTGCGACCCCATCCGGATTTGTAACATTATAGCTCCCTCCAGCTGCTGGCTGACGAGCCTGGGACCCCGCACCTGCGCGCCAGTGTGGTACTCAACCTGGAAATTTTGGGCAGCCACTGGCAACCCCAGAAGATGGCGTAATCCCTGCTGATGAGGGTTAAATACCCCAAAACACGTGTACAGGGATGACGAAGACAGGGAAGATAGCAGGGAATCGAAAGACGACGCATCACGGAACATGAACTACACATACCACAGTCCTTAAGGGCGATCTTGCCGGTGTGTGAGTAGTGTGCGACCCCATCTGGATTTGTAACATTATAGCTTCCTCGAGCTGCTGGCTGACGAGCCTGGGACCCCGCAACTGCGCGCCAGTGTGGTAATCAACCTGGAAATGTTTGGCAGCCACCGGCAACCCCAGAAGATGGCCTAATCCCTGCTGATGAGGGGTAAATACCCCGAAACACGTGTACAGGGATGGCGAAGACAGCAAAGATAGCAGGGAATCGAAAGACGACGCATCACGGAACACGAACTTCACTTACCACAGTCCTTAGGGGCGATCCCGCCGGTGTGTGAGTAGTGTGCGACCCCATCCAGATTTGTAACATTATAGCTCCCTCGAGCTGCTGGCTGACGAGCCTGGGACCCCGCACCTGCGCGCCAGTGTGGTACTCAACCTGGAAATTTTTGGCAGCCTCCGGCAACCCCAGAAGATGGCCTAATCCCTGCTGATGAGGGATAAATACCCCGAAACACGTGTACAGGGATGGCGAAGACAGCGAAGATAGCAGGGAATCGAAAGACGACGGTACACGAACTACACTTACCACAGTCCTTAGGGGCTATTCCTCCGGTATGTGAGTAGTGTGCGTCCCCAGCCAGATTTGTAACATTATAGCTCCCTCGAGCTGCTGGCTGACGAGCCTGGGACTCCGCACCTGCGCGCCAGTGTGGTACTCAACCTGGAAATTTTTGACAGCCACCGGCAACCCCAGAAGATGGCCTAATCCCTGCTGATGAGGGGTAAATACCCCGAAACACGTGTACAGGGATGGCGAAGACAGCGAAGATGGCGGGGAATCGAAAGACGACACATCACGGAACATGAACTACACTTACCACAGTCCTTAGGGGCGATCCCGCCGGTGTGTGAGTAGTGTGCGACCCCATCCGGATTTGTAACATTATAGCTCCCTCGAGCTGCTGGCTGACGAGCCTGGGACCCCGCACCTGCACGCCAGTGTGGTACTCAACCTGGAAATTTTTGGCAGCCACCGGCAACTCCAGAAGATGGCCTAATCCCTGCTGATGAGGGGTAAATACTCCGAAACACGTGTACAGGGATGGCGAAGACAGCGAAGATAGCAGGGAATCGAAAGACGACGCATCACGGAACACGAACTACACTTACCAGAGTCCTTAGGGGCGATCCCGCCGGTGTGTGAGTAGTGTGCGACCCCATCCGGATTTGTAAGATTATAGCTCCCTCGAACTGCTGGCTGACGAGCCTGAGACCCCGCACCTGCGCGCCAGTGTGGTACTCAACCTGGAAATTTTTGGCAGCCTCCGGCAACCCCAGAAGATGGCCTAATCCCTGCTGATGAGGGATAAATACCCCGAAACACGTGTACAGGGATGGCGAAGACAGCGAAGATAGCAGGGAATCGAAAGACGACGCATCACGGAACACGAACTACACTTACCACAGTCCTTAGGGGCTATCCCACCGGTATGTGAGTAGTGTGCGTCCCTAGCCAGATTTTTAACATTATAGCTCCCTCGAGCTGCTGGCTGACGAGCCTGGGACCCCGCACCTGCGCGCCAGTGTGGTACTCAACCTGGAAATTTTTGGCAGCCACCGGCAACCCCAGAAGATGGCCTAATCCCTGCTGATGAGGGGTAAATACCCCAAAACACGTGTACAGGGATGGCAAAGACAGCGAAGATAGCAGGGAATCGAAAGACGATGCATCACGGAACACGAACTACACTTACCACAGTCCTTAGGGGCGATCCCACCGGTGTGTGAGTAGTGTGCGACCCCATCCGGATTTGTAACATTATAGCTCCCTCGAGCTGCTGGCTGCCGAGTCTGGAACCCCGCACCTGCGCGCCAGTGTGGTACTCAACCTGGACATTTTTTAAAGCCACCGGCAACCCCAGAAGATGGCCTAATCCCTGCTGATGAGGGGTAAATACCCCGAAACACGTGTACAGGGATGGCGAAGACAGCGAAGATAGCAGTGAATCGAAAGACGACGCATCACGGAACACAAACAACACTTACCACAGTCCTTAGGTGCGATCCCGCCGGTGTGTGAGTAGTGTGCGACCCCATCCGGATTTGTAACATTATAGTTCCCTCGAGCTGCTGGCTGACAAGCCTGGGACCTCGCACCTGCGCGCCAGTGTGGTAGTCAACCTGGAAATTTTTGGCAGCCACCGGCAACCCCAGAAGATGGCCTAATCCCTGCTGATGAGGGGAAAATACCCCGAAACACGTGTACAGGGATGGCGAAGACAGCGAAGATAGCAGGGAATCGAAAGACGACACATCACGGAACACAAACTACACTTACCACAGTCCTTAAGGGCGTTCCCGCCGGTGTGTGAGTAGTGTGCGACCCCATCCGGATTTGTAACATTATAGCTCCCTCGAGCTGCTGGCTGACGAGCCTGGGACCCCGCACCTGCGCGGCAGTGTGGAACTCAACCTGAAAATTTTTGGCAGCCACCGACAACCTCAGAAGATGGCCTAATCCCTGCTGATGAGGGGTAAATACCCCGAAACACGTGTATAGGGATGGCGAAGACAGCGCAGATAGCAGGGAATCGAAAGACGACGCATCACGGAACACGAACTACACTTACCACAGTCCTTAGGGGCGATCCCGCCAGTGTGTGAGTAGTGTGCGACCCATCCGGATTTGTAACATTATAGCTCCCTCGAGCTGCTGGCTGACGAGCCTGGGACCCCGCACCTGCGCGCCAGTGTGGTACTCAACCTGGAAATTTTTGGCAGCCACTGGCAACCCCAGAAGATGGCCTAATCCCTGCTGATGAGGGGTAAATACCCCAAAACACGTGTACAGGGATGGCGAAGACAGCGAAGATAGCAGGGAATCGAAAGACGACGCATCACGGAACACAAACTACACTTACCACAGTCCTTAGGGGCTATCCCACCGGTATGTGAGTAGTGTGCGTCCCCAGCCAGATTTGTAACATTATAGCTCCCTCGAGCTGCTGGCTGACGAGCCTGGGACCCCGCACCTGCGCGCCAGTGTGGTACTCAACCTGGAAATTTTTGGCAGCCACCGGCAACCCCAGAAGATGGCCTAATCCCTGCTGATGAGGGGTAAATACCCCAAAACACGTGTACAGGGATGGCAAAGACAGCGAAGATAGCAGGGAATCGAGAGACGATGCTCACGGAACACGAACTACACTTACCACAGTCCTTAGGGGCGATCCCACCGGTGTGTGAGTAGTGTGCGACCCCATCCGGATTTGTAACATTATAGCTCCCTCGAGCTGCTGGCTGACGAGTCTGGAACCCCGCACCTGCGCGCCAGTGTGGTACTCAACCTGGAAATTTTTGAAAGCCACCGGCAACCCCAGAAGATGGCCTAATCCCTGCTGATGAGGGGTAAATACCCCGAAACACGTGTACAGGGATGGCGAAGACAGCGAAGATAGCAGTGAATCGAAAGACGACGCATCACGGAACACAAACGACACTTACCACAGTCCTTAGGTGCGATCCCGCCGGTGTGTGAGTAGTGTGCGACCCCATCCGGATTTGTAACATTATAGTTCCCTCGAGCTGCTGGCTGACAAGCCTGGGACCCCGCACCTGCGCGCCAGTGTGGTAGTCAACCTGGAAATTTTTGGCAGCCACCGGCAACCCCAGAAGATGGCCTTATCCCTGCTGATGAGGGGAAAATACCCCGAAACACGTGTACAGGGATGGCGAAGACAGCGAAGATAGCAGGGAATCGAAAGACGACGCATCACGGAACACAAACTACACTTACCACTGTCCTTAAGGGCGTTCCCGCCGGTGTGTGAGTAGTGTGCGACCCCATCCGGATTTGTAACATTATAGCTCCCTCGAGCTGCTGGCTGACGAGCCTGGGACCCCGCACCTGCGCGCCAGTGTGGAACTCAACCTGGAAATTTTTGGCAGCCACCGACAACCTCAGAAGATGGCCTAACCCCTGCTGATGAGGGGTAAATACCCCGAAACACGTGTATAGGGATGGCGAAGACAGTGCAGATAGCAGGGAATCGAAAGACGACGCATCACGGAACACGAACTACACTTACCACAGTCCTTAGGGGCGATCCCGCCGGTGTGTGAGTAGTGTGCGACCCCATCCGGATTTGTAACATTATAGCTCCCTCGAGCTGCTGGCTGATGAGCCTGGGACCCCGCACCTGCGCGCCAGTGTGGTACTCAACCTGGAAATTTTTGGCAGCCACTGGCAACCCCAGAAGATGGCCTAATCCATGCTGATGAGGGGTAAATACCCCGAAACACGTGTACATGGATGGCGAAGACAGCTCAGATAGCAGGGAATCGAAAGACGACGCATCACGGAACACGAACTACACTTACCACAGTCCTTAGGGGCGATCCCGCCTGTGTGTGAGTAGTGTGCAACCCATCCGGATTTGTAACATTATAGCTCCCTCGAGCTGCTGGCTGACGAGCCTGGGACCCCGCACCTGCGCGCCAGTGTGGTACTCAACCTGGAAATTTTTGGCAGCCACTGGCAACCCCAGAAGATGGCCTAATCCCTGCTGATGAGGGGTAAATACCCCAAAACACGTGTACAGGGATGGCGAAGACAGCGAAGATAGCAGGGAATCGAAAGACGACGCATCACGGAACACAAACTACACTTACCACAGTCCTTAGGGGCGATCCCGCCGGTGTGTGAGTCGTGTGCGACCCCATCCGGATTTGTAACATTATAGCTCCCTCGAGCTGCTGGCTGACGAGCCTGGGACCCCGTACCTGCGCGCCAGTGTGGTACTCAACCTGGAAATTTTTGGCAGCCACTGGCAACCCCAGAAGATGGCCTAATCCCTGCTGATGAGGGGTAAATACCCCGAAACACGTGTACAGGGATGGCGAAGACAGCGCAGATAGCAGGGAATCGAAAGACGACGCATCACGGAACACGAGCTACACTTAACAAGGTCCTTAGGGGCGATCCCGCCGGTGTGGGAGTAGTGTGCGACCCCATCCGGATTTGTAACATTATTGCTCCCTCGAGCTGCTGGCTGACGAGCCTGGGACCCCGCACCTGCGTGCCAGTGTGGTACTCAACCTGGACATTTTTGGCAGCCACTGGCAACCCCAGAAGATGGCCTAATCCCTTATGATGAGGCGTAAATACCTCAAAACACGTGTACAGGGATGGCGAAGACAGCGAAGATAGCAGGGAATTGAAAGACGACGCATCACGGAACACAAACTACACTTACCACAGTCCTTAGGTGCGATCCCGCCGGTGTGTGAGTAATGTGCGACCCCATCTGGATTTGTAACATTATAGCTCCCTCCAGCTGCTGGCTGACGAGCCTGGGACCCCGCACCTGCGCGCCAGTGTGGTACTCAACCTGGACATTTTTGGCAGCCACCGGCAACCCCAGAAAATGGCCTAATCCCTGCGGATGAGGGGTAAATACCCCGAAACATGTGTACAGGGATGGCGAAGACAGCGAAGATAGCAGGGAATCGAAAGACGACGCACCACGGAACACGAACTACACTTACCACAGTTCTTAAGGGCAATCCCGCTGGTGTGTGAGTAGTGTGCGACCCCATCCGGATTTGTAACAATATAACTCCTTCGAGCTGCTGGCTGACGAGCCTGGGACCGGGCACCTGCGCGCCAGTGTGGTACTAGACCTGGAAATTTTTGGCAGCCCCCGGCAACCCCAGAAGATGGCCTAATCCCTGCTGATGAGGGGTAAATACCCCAAAACACGTGTACAGGAATGGCGAAGACAGCGAAGATAGCAGGGTATCGAAAGACGACGCATCACGGAACACAAACTACGCTTACCACAGTCCTTAGGGGCGATCCCGCCGGTGTGTGAGTAGTGTGCGACCCCATCCGGATTTGTAACATTATAGCTCCCTCGAGCTGCTGGCTGACGAGCCTGGGACCCCGCACCTGCGCGCCAGTGTGGTACTCAACCTGGACATTTTTGGCAGCCACCGGCAACCCCAGAAGATGGCCTAATCCCTGTTGAGGAGGGGTAAATACCCCGAAACACGTGTACAGGGATGGCGAAGACAGCGAAGTTAGCAGGGAATCGAAAGACGACGCATCACGGAACACGAACTACCCTTACCACAGTCCTTAGGGGCGATCCCGCCGGTGTGTGAGCAGTGTGCGACCCCATCTGGATTTGTAACATTATAGCTCCCTCGAGCTGCTGGCTGACGAGCCTGCGACCCTGCACCTGCGCGCCAGTGTGATACTCAACCTAGAAATTTTTGACAGCCACCGGCAACCCCAGAAGATGGCCTAATCCCTGCTGATGAGGGGTAAATACCCCGAAACACGTGTACAGGGATGGCGAAGACAGCGAAGAAGGCGGGGAATCGAAAGACGACACATCACGGAACATGAACTACACTTACCAAAGTCCTTAGGGGCGATCCCGCCGGTGTGTGAGTAGTGTGCGACCCCATCCGGATTTGTAACATTATAGCTCCCTCGAGCTGCTGGCTGACGAGCCTGGGACCCCGCACCTGCGCGCCAGTGTGGCACTCAACCTGGACATTTTTGGCAGCCACCGGCAACCCCAGAAGATGGCCTAATCCCTGTTGATGAGGGGTAAATACCCCGAAACACGTGTACAGGGATGGCGAAGACAGCGAAGTTAGCAGGGAATCGAAAGACGACGCATCACGGAACACGAACTACACTTACCACAGTCCTTAGGGGCGATCCCGCCGGTGTGTGAGCAGTGTGCGACCCCATCTGGATTTGTAACATTATAGCTCCCTCGAGCTGCTGGCTGACGAGCCTGCGACCCTGCACCTGCGCGCCAGTGTGATACTCAACCTGGAAATTTTTGACAGCCACCGGCAACCCCAGAAGATGGCCTAATCCCTGCTGATGAGGGGTAAATACCCCGAAACACGTGTACAGGGATGGCGAAGACAGCGAAGATGGCGGGGAATCGAAAGACGACACATCACGGAACATGAACTACACTTACCAAAGTCCTTAGGGGCGATCCCACCGGTGTGTGAGTAGTGTGCGACCCCATCCAGATTTGTAACATTATAGCTCCCTCGAGCTGCTGGCTGACAAGCCTGAGACCCCGCACCTGCACGCCAGTGTGGTACTCAACCTGGAAATTTTTGGCAGCCACCGGCAACCGCAGAAGATGGCCTAATCCCTTATGATGAGGGGTAAATACCCCGAAACACGTGTACAGGGATGGCAAAGACAGCGAAGATAGCAGGGAATCGAAAGACGACGCATCACGGAACACGAACTACACTTACCACAGTCCTTAGGTGCGATCCCACCGGCATGTGAGTAGTGTGCGACCCCATCCGGATTTGTAACATTATAGCTCCCTCCAGCTGGTGGCTGACGAGCCTGGGACCCCGCACCTGCGCGCCAGTGTGGTACTCAACCTGGAAATTTTGGGCAGCCACCGGCAACCCCAGAAGATGGCGTAATCCCTGCTGATGAGGGGTAAATACCCCGAAACACGTGTACAGGGATGGCGAAGACAGCGAAGATAGCAGGGAATCGAAAGACGACGCATCACGGAACATGAACTACACATACCACAGTCCTTAAGGGCGATCTTGCCGGTGTGTGAGTAGTGTGCGACCCCATCCGGATTTGTAACATTATAGCTTCCTCGAGCTGCTGGCTGACGAGCCTGGGACCCTGCAACTGCGCGCCAGTGTAGTAATCAACCTGGAAATGTTTGGCAGCCACCGGCAACCCCAGAAGATGGCCTAATCCCTGCTGATGAGGGATAAATACCCCGAAACACGTGTACAGGGATGGCGAAGACAGCGAAGATAGCAGGGAATCGAAAGACGACGCATTACGGAACCCGAACAACACTTAACACAGTCCTTAGGGGCTATCCTGCCGGTATGTGAGTAGTGTGCGTCCCCAGCCAGATTTGTAACATTATAGCTCCCTCGAGCTGCTGGCTGACGAGCCTGGGACCCCGCACCTGCGCGCCAGTGTGGTACTCAACCTGGAAATTTTTGACAGCCACCGGCAACCTCAGAAGATGGTGTAATCCCTGCTGATGAGGGGTAAATACCCCAAAACACGTGTACAGGGATGGCGAAGACGGCGAAGATAGCAGGGAATCGAAAGACGACGCATCACAGAACACAAACTACACATACCACAGTCCTTAAGGGCGATCTTGCCGGTGTGTGAGTAGTGTGCGACCCCATCCGGATTTGTAACATTATAGCTCCCTCGAGCTGCTGGCTGACGAGCCTGAGACCCCGCACCTGCGCGCCAGTGTGGTACTCAACCTGGAAATTTTTGCCAGCCTCCGGCAACCCCAGAAGATGGCCTAATCCCTGCTGATGAGGGATAAATACCCCGAAACACGTGTACAGGGATGGCGAAGACAGCGAAGATAGCAGGGAATCGAAAGACGACGCATCACGGAACACGAACTACACTTACCACAGTCCTTAGGGGCTATCCCGCCGGTATGTGAGTAGTGTGCGTCCCCAGCCAGATTTGTAACATTATAGCTCCCTCGAGCTGCTGGCTGACGAGCCTGGGACCCCGCACCTGCGCGCCAGTGTGGTACTCAACCTGGAAATTTTTGGCAGCCACCGGCAACCCCAGAAGATGGCCTAATCCCTGCTGATGAGGGGTAAATACCCCAAAACACGTGTACAGGGATGACAAAGACAGCGAAGATAGCAGGGAATCGAAAGACGATGCATCACGGAACACGAACTACACTTACCACAGTCCTTAGGGGCGATCCCACCGGTGTGTGAGTAGTGTGCGACCCCATCCAGATTTGTAACTTTATAGCTCCCTCGAGCTGCTGGCTGACGAGTCTGGAACCCCGCACCTGCGCGCCAGTGTGGTACTCAACCTGGAAATTTTTGAATGCCTCCGGCAACCCCAGAAGATGGCCTAATCCCTGCTGATGAGGGGTAAATACCCCGAAACACGTGTACAGGGATGGCGAAGACAGCGAAGATAGCAGGGAATCGAAAGACGACACATCACGGAACATGAACTACACTTACCACAGTCCTTAGGGGCGATCCCGCCGGTGTGTGAGTAGTGTGCGACCCCATCCGGACTCAAGAATAATATGTTTTTGTTTAAGGAAGACCTTTATCTCCAACGTAAGGGCACAATCATGGGTGCTACCTGTGCACCGAGCCTGGCATGCTTGTATGTAGATAGCTTTGAGGATAGGCATATCTAAAATGAGGCGTCGCCATTTTATGAGAACATCTTGATGTGGCGCCGCTTCATTGATGATATCTTCTTTATCTGGGCCGGTGAGGAGACAGTACTCCTCAAATTTCTGGAATGGCTTAATTTGGAGGACCCAAACCTTAAATTTACAGCCCATTATGACAACAAACCTGTTAATTTCCTTGATATTTCGATCAAGAATACTTGTGGTACTCTTACTGTGGAACTTTACTCAAAGCCCACGGATAAGAACACACTCCTGCATTACATGAGTTATCATCCGCAAGCCCAAAGGGATAATATGCAGAAGCGTCTTGAAAACAGGCAATCCTTTCACAGAGGTTAGTTGTAGTAAGTCACCAAACACAATTAAATGCTGTCCTCCAAAGAGAACATCATACTCTGTTCTTAAAATGTATTGCATTCTTAAGTGAGCAAAGACAAGCATTCCATTGGAAACCTCGCTCACCTCATCGATGATTAAAATCTTCATTTTCTTCAAAACTCTTTCTACCTCATGTCATGTTTCACCAGATAACTTCTGGTATTTCAGTTTATTATCATGGTCTACAGGTAGAATTGATAGCCCATGTAGAGTAATTCCTTTAATATTGTGTGCAGCTAATCCAGTTGGTGCTGTTACTACACATGACTAGATTGTGTTGTCCTCTGTAGGTAAGTGTTGAGAATTTTAATTAACAAGCTTTTCCCCGTGACATCTTGACCACTGATATATAACAGAATTTGTATAAAGGATGAATAATTGACTTTCCTTCTTCACGTGGAGGAATTAATTTTCTATTTTCTCTGTTAGTCCCATATAAATCGGCTTCTAACTTGTTCCATTGCACCTCATTCATAGCTATCGCAGCTTCACTTTCAATAATAGATGGTTCTAGAGGCTCTTGACTGAGTGGTGCAGAACTTTGACTACTTTGGGAACTGCCCTTAGCTCCCTCTGCTTCAATTGTTTTGCTGAATCTCATCTGTTAACATTTGCATATAATTTCGGAAGGCTAAACACTCAATACTGTCTTTCACAATATTAAATGAAGTTTCATAGCAGTAATAGCCTTCAAGTAATTCTGATTCAGCATTCCAAGGCTTGAACAGTTGAAAAGGTGCCAAATAGAAAAACTCTCTTTTCTCTGAAGTTTGGCAACTATGTTTTCCAAGGTTTATTAAGTTTCCTTTTGCATGTCTCATTAAACAACCATCACATCCAACTAACGCAAATTTGCCATACTCTATGTCTTCTGTTACATTCCCTTGGTACCTGTAGTGTTGAAGAACTTCATACAAGCACATATTTTCTAGATGTCCACTTCTTGCTGGTTGGTTTGTATCCAACATGTTGGATTTTACAATGTCAGTACTTTCAGCGTCGAACTCCGATACTGAATTTCTGCGAAAGTCAAAAACTCTATTTCCTGTGCTTGCTAGGCCTAACTAATCCAAATGATTCCACTACACTTCGAGAATAAACTGACAGAGCTCAACTTGTCACAAAACTCATAAGAAGCCATCTACCTATGGGATAGCATTTTTAAACTAAAACTATACAAGTTTTTTGTTAAACTTTTTTTGGAAGACATCTCTTGCCACATATCTTTTATTTCAGTCTTCTCTGACTTTGTAATGTATGAAGTCACATAACAAGCAACAGCAATGGAGTGGTCTGCAACAAATTGAAAGTTCTTATTTGCATTCCACATTTTAAGAATGACAGTGTATCATTAACAAACTTGGAAGCCTCTGTTCTTCTTAGATTGTACGTAATTTTGAGTGATTTTTGTGTTACAGTATGTCTCACTGCAGACAAAAAGCTGTTGACTCTTCCTTGTGAAATAACCACCCTTGGAAATCCAAAACTGCATCTTTTGTAAACTCTTCCTTTGCTTCTGAATTTTCAACTACAGTACTTTCCACATCTATGTGTTTGGAAACGCAGAAATTTCTCTCTCAGGCCTTTGCGTGTAGTATCTTTTGGAATGGCGCATGGCATCGAGTCTTTAATGTCTGTTCCAATTTTTGGAGCATCTTTTATCCATAATAGCATGCGAATATGAGGAGCACCTCTTGCTTGGTACTCTTTACGTCAGAAGAAAACAATTACTTCACCAAGAGGAGGCTTATTTGTGTCGTAGATAAAAGGTAACATGACTTGGAACCTGTGGCTAAAACATCTGAAAACATTAGCAGGATCTAAAGAGCAAAGTTCTCCAGCCATCTTTATGTTGATGTCCCCAATGTTTGAGTTTGCCTCTCTTAAAAATTCAAACAGGTCATTCCAACATATTCAGCAAAACTAAGTGTAACAAACCAAGTTGCAGCACCCAGGTATCTCAGCATGAATTTGAGAGTTCCATGTCAACGATACCAATACTCGGTGCCACGTTGGCACGCTATCAAATTAATTAAGTTGTATTCTAAGTTTTCATCTTTTTCTTGAACTTTATCAACAAATTTCTTTGCTTGTGAGATTTTGAAGATTAACACCTGTTTTCAGTGTATAATTCACAGTATATCAAAGTCCAGATAAGTCACTTTCAAACAGAATATGGATAACATACAGAATGCACTGACACAATCTTGGATGTTCTGCATATGGTCTTGTTGAGCAGTATTCAGCTACTTGTATGTGCACACAAAAGATATACAAATGATGGATGAAATGCGGAACAAATCAAACAGTCACCCCCCAGTCAAGAGATCTGTGTTAAATCCATTGTTCTTTTGCTCACTATGCCACCACAGTTTTGAGCCAGCAAACCAGTCTTGATCCTGCTCATCGTGGGAACAGTCCAGTCCGAACTGCCAAGCCAGTTCCTCCCTGGACCAGAAACAAGCATCATGGGACCTGTTTCGGGGTATTACTCCTCATCAGCCAGGCTAGCTTGAATCCAGTGGCACAGTGAGCCCGGGACCCACGTCTAGGTATATTCGGCGCACCTATGGCGAGAAAGCAAAAGTCACGCAAATATAGGATGGAATGTGAAACTAATCAAACGTTCATTTTGAGAAGTTGGCCTGGTATATGCTGTCCACTAATGAAAGTGACCATTAACAAGAATGGGGTAACCCAACAAGGCGTGGACCAGGGTATGAAGCGATATTGAAAACAGCAGTCCTTGACCTATTCCTTCAAATACACAGAAATCAATCAGTACATAGTCGTTTTTCAGAAAACCTTTTTGAGCATGTCCAGCGGATCAGCTCTAGCTAATAAATGCACAAGTCAAAAGAAAAGATTGCAACAGCACCAATAGAAAACCAGAAACAATTTTAATTCATTGTCTCTAGATTGAATGCGGTAAATCACAATTTGTAAAATTATTTGAAAAATGTAGGTTGCCCTGAGAGGGCGTGCAAAAAGAAAACAGAGGGTGAATTGGGGCAGTGTCATGTGATAGGAGATAGGAAGGGTTCAAGATAATAGTGACTTAAAATTATTTACAATAGTGCTATATAGAAGAACGGTTGAGCACTTCACCATACTCACAAACCTGGTCACAAGAATTTATTATGTACACATTTTTCAGAATATTCAAAGAAACACATAGGGGTCGATTCTGATCCCGTAAAAAGCGCTCCAAATCGTCGTACGGAGCATTATTTCCGTACGAATCGTACCCGTAACCGTCCCCATACGAACGACGTAGCACGATCCACACCCGATGCAGCTATCCGTACGAATCGTACCAAGGACTGTACGAATGAAATTCCCGTACGAATCGCCCTCGGAAGCCGCTGTACACGACGTTTATACGGTTCGCGGCAGCTTTTTACGACCCGGCAAGTACGATTCGTGTTGTGTACGCTCCGTACGACCCATTTTCTACGGGAGCTGGAAACTGTCGTACAGTCAGAGTTCGCCCCGAAACAGGTACGGAACGCCCCCCTGGGTACGGCACGTACACCCCATGGTCACAGGGGTACGCGTCGTACCCCTGCGATCATGGGGGTTACGTGCCGTACACCCAGGGTAATTGGGGTACGGCACGTACCCCATGTACGCTGGGTGTACGGCACGTACCCCATGTACACTGGGTGTACGGCGCGTACCCCCCATGATCGCAGGGGTACGGCGTGTACCCCTGCGATCATGGGGTGTACGCGCCATACGGTGTGTAGGTGATCGTGCGCTTTTCCGTACGAATTGCCCTTACCTGACGTGGACCGTACGAATCGCGTCCGGGTAGCCCGGTCGGGATAGTAATTGTCCGGTCGTACGGCGTCCGTACGAGTCGTACGGAAACGGCTCCGGATGCGAGTCGTACGAACGGTGATTTTAACTGATCGGAATCAACCCCATAATGTTAATTTCCTATTTGCACATTGTATGGCGAGAATATGATCCAGGTTGGAAACTTAACAAGGGCGTCGGCGGGGGGCGTGGCTAGCAGCCGATCATGGCGGCAGCATAAGGGACAAGCTCCGCGGCTGACGCAGTCTCTCCATCAATCCGCAACACAATCCGTCCTTTCCATAAGCCCTTCAGGCAGGTACCGGATCCCAGGACCGGGCGGGGAGCGCTGAGACATGCGGCGGCGAGATCCGACGTCGGATGCCCGAGATTCGCCGGGGCCGCGGACTGGCCTTTCACCGTCTCCTGAGCCGGGACCTCTCCTGGCTGTGCATCCGGCAGGAAGTGAGAGCTGGCCCGGGGACCGCGGCCGGAAGTGCCCGCGAGGTGCTGGCGCCGGTGACTGGCAGACAACTGACCGGTCGGAGGTGAGGACCCGGGCGGCCCAGAGGAGCGGTAATTAGAGAAGCGCTATCTGGCGCACTGACCGTCTTCGAAGGAGCTATTAGAGGCACCGGGACCTGGGGAGCCGGGGACAGAGAGGACGTCCGCCATCTTCTGCCTAGCGGGAGTAAGAGAGCGCCCCGCGCTGCATGACCGCCTCTGGCCCTCCGGACTGCTAAGCTAAGGCCTGCTCGCTGAGAGGGTTGAACTGGAAAGGGGTCCCCACCACTCCACGCATCCTGGGGCGTAGGGGCACGAGAAGCGGGACACTTCACGGCATGGCGGGGAGAGGCGCTAAGAGTGGTTCCACGCAGACCCGTATTGAGCGCTATGCCTCGGACAAGCACGCCGTCTCCCCCATGGGAAAGGAGCACGGTGGCAAATCACCCGACACAGGCAAAAAAGCGACTTTGGATGATGTTATGCTCGCCCTGGCCCAGCTACAAACTACCGTAGGCGCCATTTCAACGGACGTCTCCCTCCTGAGGGCAGACCTCCACAAGATGTCAGACAAAGTGAAAGACATGGAGGTGGTTACCAAGTCTCTTGTGGAGGACGTTTCGGAACTTCAGCGGGAAATGGGGAAGATGGCACAGGACAATAGACTGCTCCGGGAGAAGCTGGATGAGCAAGAGGGACGCTCGAGGCGCAACAACATCCGCCTTATAGGTGTGCCGGAGACGGAAGGTGTACAGGCCATGGATCTTTTTGTGGAGAACCTGATAACGGAGGACCTTAAACCGAAGGGGCTGTCGAAATTCTTTTCGGTGGAGCGGGCACATCGGGTCCCGGGAGATCAGCCAAAACCAGGGGCTTCCCCACGACCTATAGTGGCACGCTTGTTCAATTTCCGGGACCGGGACGCGGTCTTGCAGGCGGCCAGGACCTCCCCTCCTCTGAAACTTCAAAACGCTACAGTCGCCATCTTCCCCGACTACACTGCGGAGGTCGCCCGTTGGCGGCGAACATTTTTTGAGGTGAAAAAAGAACTGAGATCTAGGGAACTGCCATATTCGATGCTCTTTCCTGCGAGACTGCGGGTGGTGGCGGAGAACAAAACGTGGTTCTTCGACAACCCTGAATCCGTGCTGGAGTGGCTGGAGGGATGGAGACCGGGTCAGAACCAGCGACGGCCGAATCGTCCGAAGAAAGACCGAGCTGAAGAACACCGCCAGGACTCCCGGGCCTCGGGTGATGGACCGGTCACCGGTGATTCAGGAGGTGCTGAGGGTGGCAGGGAAGAAACCGAGGAACACTGACCGCTTGTTATTCACTGTGCACCGGTGAACTTTTTGCTACGTAAGCGCTTTCCGCCACTGGACACTGGGTGAAGGGCCTCCGAGGGTGTGACTGAGAGACTGCCGGCGACGGAGAGTCCCTCACCCCAACGCGCAAGTACACTGGTTTGGGATGGGGATATGCACTCTGCTCAGTTGGGGGGGGCGGGCAGTTCTGAGTCCGTGCAGCAGGGGGGCAGGGTGGGGGGTGGACCGGGAGTTGGGTAAGTTTGAGGCATGGGTCCTGTTGGTCCTGCAGGTTTTTGTTCTAAGCACACATTGATCTATGGACATGTTTCCCGCAGCTGAGGCAATCTGGTCTAGTAGGGACACTGGGAGTATGATTTATTGGACATGGTCCCGCCGGCATTACACTGGCCTCCACGAGATGCCTCGCCAGCGGCGGGGGGGTCCGGGGGATGATCACTGTTTTTTCTTATGGCTGTAAGGGATAGACGCACCACACCGAACCCGCTGCTTGTAATGTCATGGAACGTCAGGGGCCTGGGAGATAGGATTAAGAGGGGATTGGTGCTGCAGGGGATTAGAAGACAGGGACCTGCTCTTGTTCTCCTGCAGGAAACACACTTGACTGGGGCGGCCACGAAGGCCCTAGATAGGAGAGGTTACCACATGATAGTCCACGCTGAATTTACTTCGGGATCCCGCGGCACGGGTATCCTGCGGAAAAAATCATCACAATTTATTGTAAAGTCCACAGCCACCGATACTCATGGTCGCTTTGCTGCAGTTCACGGTCAGTGGGAGGGTAAACTGATAAACGTAGTTTCTGTATACATACCACCAGCGCTGCACTCTGAGGCACTGCCAGATTTGGGGAACTTTTTGCTGACGCTCCCTGACGGGGACCTCCTCGTGGGAGGGGACTTTAACATGGCACTCACGGATACCCTGGACCGCTTCCCCGCGCGCGCGCACGCAGAAGGGCCTAGTAGACTACAGACCTATTTGGATGCTCAGGGGTTGGTGGACATCTGGCGCACGCTGCACCCTAACCAGCGACAATATTCCTACTATTCGGCCACACACAATAGCCTTTCAAGGATAGATTATTTCTTTACATTGTCCAACGGGCATCTTACTGTAGGCGAGGCGACTATTCACTCCCGGGGCATATCGGATCACTCACCACTCACCTTGACAATTACCACCACGCACACGAAACAACGTAGGGTATTCCCGATCTTCCCTGGCTATCTTAAAGTTCCCCGAATCACTAAAGACCTGAAGAAGGCTACGCGGCTCTACTTTGAGGAAAACCGTTCCTCGGTGGACTCCCCCTCTACGTTATGGGAAGCGTACAAGACCGTTTTTAGGGGTCAGGCCATTGCCGTGATTGCGAACCATAAACAGGCGCACAGACGCGAGGCCCTTGCTTTAGAGTTGAACCTTGAAAGGGCCAATACCGCTCATGAGGCTGACCCTTCAGAGGACACGCTCCATGAGCTCCAGGTCCATCAACGCCGTCTCACTGACCACTTAAGGAAGGTTACGGTGTCGGACATTGCGGCTACGCAACACAGGGTCTACGATATTGGAGACAAAGCCAGCAAGCTTCTGGCGTGGTTAGATAAGAGGCATGGGGGAGGGAGTAACATCCTTCAACCTACTGACCCGCGTGGTAACGTTCATACGTGCCCGGACGAGATCGTGGAAGTCCTTGCGGACTATTTTGAAGGGGTGTACACTCCTGAGACTGTGGTGGGGGAAGACGAGGTCAGGGTTGCCCTCGAGCACGTCCCCCTGCGGGAGTTGGCGGCGGAGACGTCGACAGACATAGATGCGCCACTGACGATAGAGGAAGTTCAGCTGGCTATTGGCGCCCTCCACCCAGGTAAGGCAATGGGCCCCACCGGGATCCCCATCGAATGGTTTAAGACTGAGTCCGAATTCCTAAGCACGCCCCTACTTCACATGTACGAAGAATCTAGAGTGCAGGGTAGACTGCCACCGGATCAACGGATGGCGTCCATCGTTGCCATACCGAAACCAGGTAAACCCCCCGGCGATTGCTCGTCATACAGACCGATTTCCTTGCTGAACCCAGAGGCCAAGGTTATCGCTAAGGTACTGGCGAGCAGGCTCCTGCCGTGCCTACCTCAACTAATTCACCCAGACCAATCCGGCTTCATGCCACATCGTAGTACTGCCTTGAATCTCCGCAGGGTACATGGGGTGGTGGCACGCATCCCTCTGCTACAACGTCCGGCCGCGATCCTTTCACTGGACGCCAAGATGGCGTTCGACATGGTGGAGTGGAACTATCTTTTTGCGGTACTCGCGCGCATGGGGTTTGGCCCAGTTTTTATTTCCTGGATACGCATGCTGTACAGGGACCCCATGGCAAGAGTGGTGGCGAATGGCCACACTTCTAGGATTATCTCTCTGGGCCGTGGCACTAGGCAGGGGTGTCCGCTCTCGCCCCTCCTTTTCGCTTTGGTCTTGGAACCGTTGGCAGTTACGATTCGCACCACACGACTCCTGAAAGGTATTCAGTGGGCCCCGCACTGGGAAGATAGAGTGTCCCTCTACGCGGACGATATGCTCATTTACCTCACGGACCTGGAAGAAAGTCTCCCTAACCTCCTGGCCCTCTGTACTGCACATGGGCGGATCTCGGGTTACACTATCAACTGGGCGAAGTCCATAATTTTTGAGCTGAGGGGGCCGCTCCCGCCGCTCCCGGACTCCTGTCCGTTGGCCCTGGCACACACGTCCTTTAAGTATTTGGGGATTCATATCACCCGGGATGAGGCGGAATTCACACGACTAAATTTGCAGCCTCCTTTACTACGCTTCCGTGGTGATGTACAGTACTGGAAAAAACTCCCCCTGACGTTACTAGGAAGAGCAGCACTCTTCAAAATGATGGCCCTGCCGCGCTTCCTCTATGTCCTAGAAAATGCTCCCTATTTAGTGCCAGATAGCTTCCTACAAAAAATAACGGCACAGATCTCAGGCCTGCTCTGGGGCAGCCAACCAGCTAGGATCGCCCACACTAAATTAAACAGGGGATGGTACGACGGAGGCATTGCGCTACCCAACATACAATTATACTATTGGGCGGCCCAGCTGAAAATTATTAATCAGTGGTTACACGCCCCGCAGGAGGACCCGGCGTTTAGGGCGGACAGGGAACAATTGGGTACGAACAGTCTGTTGACCCCACTGTATCACCGTGGTGCTGCGGCGAAGCTGACGGGGCCTACGAAACACACAGTGCGTCTCTGGTACAAGGCACAGGTGAAGTTGAAATGGGACGGAATCATCACTAAACTCACCCCTTTATGGGACGCGAAGGCGTTGGGTCACTTGCGGCGCTATAAGGGCTTTGAACAGTGGGACAATATCGGTATTTCAACAGTGGGGGATATGTGGGAGGGCGATGGTGTGATATCATTTGCAACCCTACAGGCACAATATGAGTTGAGGGACACAGAACTGTACAGGTACATTCAGATCAGACATGCCCTGCGAGCAGCGATCCCGCATGACACATCCCCACCTGAATCCTCCCCCCTGGAAGACCGTTTGCTCACAGACTACTTGCAGGAGGGGGCGACTTCGATAACATACCGTAAATTACTCAACAACATACCTGACCCACTGGGGAGACTTAAGGACAAGTGGATGGTGGAGGTGGGGGATCTGGACGAAACTGAATGGAACGCAGCATTGGCGTCCCCGCGCGAAGCAGGCATTTCTTCTAAATTCCGTCTTGTGCAGTTGAAAATCCTACACCGGATCTACTACACTCGCACGACACTGCACAAGCTGCACAGGGCTGAGCATCCTTATTGCCTTAGGGGCTGCGGGGAAGAAGGTTCGTTTCTACATACGATTTGGAGCTGTCCGCAGCTGGTTAGTTACTGGCAAAGAGTGTTGCGCACCATAGCCCAGACGCTACACACCACCCTTGCTATGGACCCGCAGTTATGCCTGTTGAATGTCTGGGGGCCGACTGACCTCACCTTTTATGCAAGAACATGGGTGACGGTGGGGTTGGTGACGGCAAAACGAGACATAGCGCAGAAATGGGGATCGGCTGACCTGCCCACGCTGGCCCAATGGATCAGAAACATGGACATACTCATGCTGACTGAGAGGGCAGTGTATAAGCTGAGGAGTAACCCGCGCAAATGGAATGGGGTATGGCAAACGTGGAACTCCTACAGAGGGGACATATGCGAACCACTAGAGGAGGATGATCTCGACGGATCTGAGAGTGAGGGGGACCTCTGATTGAATGTACGGATGACTGTTGGATGCTTTACGTGGGTGAGAGTTGGACTTGCATGAAGGGGGATGGGGTGCGGAGAGGGGGTGGGGCAGGGGGCATGGGATCGCTTGACACGTTCCTTGCTATGGACTGGGATGCGGGTTGCAGGAGGTACTACCTCACCAACATGTAGAGCTATGTGTGCAGTTTTTCTTGTTTAAGTTGTTTAAATGCAAACCACGTCGAAAAACCTGAAAATGCAACCGGTATCTTTTATAATGTATATATACTGCCGTTCATCAAGTCACTTGATTTGCCGCAGATTCACACGGCACTCGAGGATCGGAATATATCCTGACTCAGCATCTAACGTGCCTCCTGGGCGCCTACTGATTGTATATGTTCAAGTGACTGGTGGTGTTTACTTATATTACATGTGTTTTGCAACAAAAAAAAAAATTTAAAAAAAAAAACAAGGACGTCGGCGTTTCGACTCGTCTTAGGGCCTGTGGGTTAGTTAGACCTGGGCCATGCGAGTCTTCATCAGGACTTAAAAACGGGACAACCAAGGGGTATTGATGACCCCTAAGGGGGGGACCAGTCGTATGTATTCACTGTGTGTCCTCAGTATAATTGTTCACACCTTATCAAAAGATGGAGATGGCATATAGTTCAAAAGAAGAGGCGGTCCTTAATCACTGCGTATTATATTTCCACTCATTCCACCTTGTCATACGTAATATTCGTTTGGTCTAAACCTCCAAGACTCTGTCAATTCAATTCCGGTAGCGCTCCGAACAGTACTCGAGTGGATAACTCTATCCCGATTGAAGAGGCAGCGTTCTGGCCTCTCGAGAGGCCTGCTCTGGCCCGCGTTCGAGAGGCCAGAACGCTGCCTCTTCAATTGGGATAGAGTTATCCACCCGAGTACTGTTCGGAGCGCTACCGGAATCAAATTGACAGAGTCTTGGAGGTTTAGACCAAATGAGTGGAAATATAATACGCAGTGATTAAGGACCGCCTCTACTTTTGAACTATATGCCATCTCCATCTTTTGATAAGGTGTGAACAGTTATACTGAGGACACACAGTGAATACATACGACTGGTCCCCCCCTTAGGGGTCATCAATAACCCTTGGTTGTCCTGTTTTTAAGTCCTGATGAAGACTCGCATGGCCCAGGTCTAACTAACCCACAGGCCCTAAGACGAGTCGAAACGTCGACGCCCTTGTTAAGTTTCCAACCTGGATCATATTCTCGCCATACAATGTGCAAATAGGAAATTACATTATGTGTTTCTTTGAATATTCTGAAAAATGGGTACATAATAAATTCTTGTGGCCAGGTTTGTGAGTACGGTGAAGTGCTCAACCGTTCTTCTATATAGCAGTATTGTAAATAATTTTATGTCACTATTATCTTGAACCCTTCCTATTTCCTATCACATGACACTGCCCCAATTCACCCTCTGTTTTCTTTTTGCACGCCCTCTCGGGGCAACCTACATTTTTCAAATAATTTTACAAATTGTGATTTACTACATTCAATCTAGAGACAATGAATTAAAATTGTTTCTGGTTTTCTATTGGTGCTGTTGCAATCTTTTCTTTTGACTTGTGCATTTATTAGCTAGAGCTGATCCGTTGGACATGCTCAAAAAGTTTTTCTGAATAACTACTATGTACTGATTGATTTCTGTGTATTTGAAGGAATAGGTCAAGGACCGCTGTTTTCAATATCACTAATGAAAGTGGGCACCTTGCAACAGTCCAAACGACCCTTACAATGTAAGAGGTCAACGATAACCTTTAAAAGCTATCCTAGTGGCAGCTGTGGAGAGCAGCCTTCAGGCTTAATCTTGAAGGAATGTAAAGCAGCTTGTTTTACCAGAATATCCCCTCCTATATTGACTAAATGAAAGGAAAACCATATAGTCGTTTTATAAAAATATGTATTTATTAATATAACAATCTTGTATCCTCTATGTGAGAATAGAACACAAAGCACACAATACGAGATCAATAGAATAGTTTTAGGTAGAACAATACACAGTGCACTCCAGGGGAAGACCAAACCAAACCATATACTAAAATAGTGATATAACAATCATGACTTGAGTCAAGACCCAGTCTAGAGCACGTAGAATCGCTGTGGCCTCAAGGAACCACCCAAGGTTATTAGATAGGGACCCCACAGAGGATGGGTAGCGTGTGCTAACACGACTGTGTGCTCCGTACAAATCTGTGGGAAAGACGCGGTTATAGTTTTAAAGTTTAAGGCCCCTTCTAGGAGGACTTCAAGCAAACCATTTGGAACTTAAGAGGTTGGAGAGCCACCGCACCCATGGATACCGTAGTTACCTATCTCAGAGGAGCCAGGTGCATAGGTCTGGAGTGATGTCGGAAACCGCTGTCGTTCTCACTGGAGGGCTGTGATGAAGTACTGCTGCAGTGAAGGTGAAAAGGGTCTGGAGGAATCCAAGCCTGGATGCTGGAAGGAAGGAACCTGAAATCAGCGGGTATAGAGTCTAGGCCACTTCAGGGTGACCAGGGGCTCGGTAGACGAATGCCCACCGATGTCGGGTGCTTCCGATGTGAAAAAAAGATGCTTGACTCTGCAGTCACGAGGGCCAGAAGACGTTGAGGATGACCAGGAGCCAGAAGTGAGCTATCCCACAAAGGATGTCGAGTGCAGAGTGGTCGATGTCAGGCTGGAGTGCCAACAAGCCTTGGCAAAAGCAACCCACCCAGGAAGGTCAAGCAGGTTACGGTGTGGACCAGCAAGGTACAGGAGACTATCCAAGCAATGGGGAGTCAGGGCACATCTGGAGCAATGAGGAAAGCCCAACAGAAATCAAGATGACCCTCAGAGGGACCCACAGGCTGAAGGACCAGGAGTCGCGCGCAAGATTGCAAAGTACCAGCCCGTGGAGCACTTGGTGAGAGGGGGCCAGAGTCCTTTGTTGCAAATACTGCTCTGGGACAGGACTACATGATGTCCAATACACAAGCTTGGGAATTGCCAACAAGCACATGCAACTGCAAATGGACGCGGTGCAGATGGGTTTGGGTTATGCAGTCCCCATGAGGAATACTGGCCTCAAACTTGCTGAGAGGGCAGATCAACCTTAGAGACCTTCAGAAACTCACATCCTTTGTTGCTGAAATCTTCAGAGTCTGCAGGAGCAGCAGACTGGTCAGTTGAGTTATAGTGCTTGCAGTGGCAGCGGAGTGACTCTTCACTCCAAGGGAGATTATTCAGTTGTTCTTGGTGCACCACAGGGCCTGTATGGAGCAAGGGCACAGACAAAGATTTGGACAGAGAGGGAGACAAAGTCAGGCCCAGTCGAAGTCCAGCAAAGTGTTCAGACGGTCAAAGGTCAGATGCTTATTTTTGTAGACTTTTGTCCACGTAAAAATCTAAAGTCTTACAGCCAGGTAAGCCCTTTTGTACCCACTGGAGCGGGATGGACAGATTTGGGGGACCCTCCTAGGGGAGGGTCAGGACAGAGGGGTGGTTACACCCATATCCTTTGTCCAGTTTCGCACCAGAGCAGGAACCATTGGCTCCCAGAACTGGCTTGAGCTGGACTATGTACAGGGATACCAAATGTGCCCCCAGTGCAAACTTTCAGGCACTCCCAGAGTGCTCCCACCCAGCCCCAATACACCAAATCCTGTCTGGGAGGTGGTCACACCTCCCTGTGACAGGATGCCTATTGTGCTGCATTCCTCTGCTCGAGCTTGGCTCAGCAGCAGGAGGGCAGAAATGTGTCTCTGGTCGGTAGCATCCATTTTGTGCTGCCCGATTCGAGAAAGCTGGCATCGAATAGACCAGTGACCCCACGAAGCTTGCTTCTGAAGGGTGGCATCATACCATTTCATCAGCTTTATTCGACAGTTTACAGTCATAAAAGTGATTCACAGAAATACAAACGGAATTAATTATATAACTACATGGAACAATATCAAGACGTACATAAAACACATAACTAAAACTACTTCACATCGCATGTTTATGAAATTCATAAGTTAAAATCGGTTAAAATCTCGATTAACGAGAAAAATAAAAACAAATAAAATATATACAAGTTTCATCATTTGATACAATACCACTATATAATAATATGCTTCTGCAGTATATGGCCATGTAAGACACAGTGGATCACTCAATCTCTTCACCCTTGAGCAACTCAGTAATATAATCATTAATTTGGGGCGCCTCAGTTTTTAAACTCACTCTGGGTTATTAGGCGAGCCCTCAACGTCCATGACCACCCTAAGAATGTTGTCATGGCTATTACAATGGGCGGTGAGGTGTCGGTCTGCAGAATGCGTTCTGCTTCAGCTGCCCGCCTCGTGCCCAGAAGCCTGCAAATTGGAAGCAGCCAAGCCCGACGGGGGGCAGCATAAGCAGCACAGATGAAAAGGATGTGTGGCAAGGATTCATTGCAGGATTTGCACCCCGGGCACGTCTGTGCTACTTGGGCTGCCCATTTAATGGTAAATGATCTCACTGGAAGCGTTCCCACCCTGAACTGGAAATTCAGCTTACGGTCCAATGGTTTAGTTATTATGTCCCAGCAAGATTCCAGATTCAGGGTGGCTTTATGATCCAAAAAAGGCTAGTGAGGGTAGATGACTGCCTTTGCCTGGTGTTATTTACCTGAAACCATTCCCAATATTTGGCCTTCAGCACCACTTTTGATGTAAAATGGGAGTTTACAGGGTCTACCCACATTGAGATCAAGCCTAAATCCGCCAAAAGATCTCTGACCGCCTATAACCATTTGATACGATTTGAGGTATCGGCCCTTATTAATTCTAGGAAACCTTTTGCAAAGCCTGCAAGTTCTTGTGTAACCCATAGTCTCCTCCAGTACAGGAGGGGACACAGTTTGGCAACTGCGGCAATTGTTTTTTTGCCTAGATCAATTAATAGTGGTCTCATTGGGGTACTCTGGGGCAATCTGGTGAATTTTCTAAAGAACCTGTTTTCTGAGATGGTAAGAGCTACAAGATTCTCACACCCCCAGATTTCCGAGCCATATAGCGCTGAACTAACAGCTTTCAAGTTGTGGATTTCTAGGGCTGGGCTAATGGGCTTAGTGTGAGAAAGAATATGTTCCTGACAAAGAATCCCTGAAATCTGCCTGAGTTTGAGGGATGCTAGTTTGATCTGTTTGATCCCACTTCATATTTCCTTGGAAGTTCACTCCTAGATAGGAGAACTCCTTGACTAATTCTAGCTGTCCATCCTTCATACAAAAACCCCACATGTTAGCCTTAGGAGCATTGAATGCCATTTGCTTAGTCTTAGACACATTGACCTCCAAACCCCTCTGTGAGCAAAATTCCTCAAAATTTTTTAGGGCTTTCTGAAGCCCGCTAGAGGTCTTGGACAAGATCAATGTGTCATCGGCAAACATCAATATCGGTGTTTTTTCTCTGGCTAGTGTGGGGGCATCAGTCGACATTGCACTCATACAATCAACTATCTCATTAACATATAACGAGAATAGCGTAGGGGCCATGACACAACCCTGTCTCACGCTGCGTTCTATGGGAAATAGTTCAGTGACTTCCCCCTGCCCCCCCCCATCTAATTTGGGCGCTATTGTCTTCGTGAAGCCTTGCAATCAGGGTCAAGAGATCTAATGGGAGCCCAAGCTGCTGTAAAACTAGACATAGCTTCCTTCGGGGAACAAGATCGAATGCCGCCTTAAGGTCTACAAAGGTGGCACCTGTTACCAGTGAGGAGGTATGATTCCAAGGTGTTTGATACCAAACGATATATGTTTCTATGCAGCCATTTTCAAGATAGCATTTACAGCAAGGATATAATGCACCTCCACCTATATGTCTGGATGAGTCACAGACAACCAGGTAGAACGGTCTCCGGAGGCTGCAGAGGGGTCTGCTCATTCCTCACTGTTTAAATCAGATACCTCCTACCTCAGCATGATCTGTGCGGTAGCAAAATACTTGGGCAAGGCTTGGCTGATTCCTTTAAAGCTCAGCAAAATCTAGAGTCCTTAGGGAGCAAATGCAGTTTTTTATGTCAACTGTAAATATCATCTGTTTTTATTGTATATAGTGTATAATCTCCTCTTTTTTAAATGGACTTTTTATAACATCCTTTTTAAACCGTTAATTGTTGTATGAATTGTCGAATTTTCTATTCCTAAAAATATCTGTTTATGCTTTTATGATATTTTATATTGAATAAAGTACATACAACAACTATATAGGTGTATGAGTACATTTGATAGTGTTACCATTGATCAGTGACTGCATGTATAAGTGATTCTGTGGGTGAATGGACAGTTGTGTGTGTAGACTTAGAAATCAGTGAGTGCGTATGTTGTAACTGGTATGTGTATGTCAATCCTTTCAAATATGGTACTCTGTATTTTACAGTGAGTGATCAAAGGTTATACTAGTGTGTGATGAGGTGTATCAGATTGTCACGTGGATGATGTCATTTTTTTTTCAGTTACGTCATACACGTACAATGTTACATGGTGTGCGCGACCGGGATGCGACGGGTCCGCAACTCCTGCTCCCGCTCATTCGCGATACATGCATATTGAGGTACATGATGCTTGGGCGGTGGCGGGCCCCAGATGATGTCCTAAACGTGTTGGGGTGCGCTGGGTGCGCGACTCCAGTGAAATATTTTATGTTCTAAAATGATATGTACATGTCTTTAATGTACATATTAGGGCAAAAGATTATCTAAGGTATTCATAAAAATAATATATTTCTACTTGTAATAAACGTATATTATTTTTAAAGATATTTTCGCAAGTCGCGTCGGGTACGCGCTTCTTGAGCGCCCGGTGCGCAGATCCCATGTGATCTAAAAAAAAGATTTGATTGGTTCATAACATTTCCCACTGTAACTATTGAAGGACCCCACCCATTTTATTTATTCTGTTTGGAGCAGTTGATGAGAGACATCTCTTCTTTTTCCAGAGCTGGTTTTGGAATTTTTGTTTTTAAAAAATTGCTTTGAAGAAATGGCATCTGGTTCTCAAGCTCCTCATCGTTCTTCAGATGAAGATATCTTGGAGGAAGATCCACCCAAGCAGAGACCTGAATCAGTGGTATGGAAATTTTTCACTTTTCCTGCCGGAGAAAAAATGGTCAACGCAAGAAAAGTCACATGCTTACTCTGTGGCAGGGTCCTGTCACAATACAGTGACGAGAAATACTCCTGTGGAACAGTGAGTATGTATAAACATCTGCAGACCATTCACCCGAAGAATCTGGCACGAGAAGAAATGAGGCGTGCAGCAAAAAATCCACCACCAGGCATTGCTAGCACCTCCGGAGCGTCCACTTCAGCACCACCAGTAGACATTCACCCAGAATTTGCTTTTCTGCAGCAGCACTGCACTAAGTGCAAAACCATCATCTGTTATGGTGAACAGTCAATGGACACTATTTGTGCAGCTCAGCGGAACCACAAATGCAATTTCTTTTTTGTTTTTTTGTTTTTGGAATGATGTTGAATTCCAAAAGCTAATTGTTTCCTTAGTTCCTTTTTTGTTCAATTTTTAAAAAACACCAATAAAGTACAGAATTGTTAATAAATTACAAAAAAAATTGAAAACAAAAAACAGAAGAAAAAAAAAAAGTTCAGAACTACCTTATCTGGTTTTAAAAAAGAACTATAATTGCATGGTAATGTCTGAAAGTTGGGTTGAATGTATGTGTAGAGCATGATTGGCTGAAAGAATGCATTAGTACTGTATGATGAATTTATAGGGGCAGATTTATGAGGAAGTGCTGCAGCGTGACACTGCAAGCCCTTTAGCTGCACCGCGCTGCGGCACTTCTGAAGCACAGGGATGTGACATATTTAGATGAATATGTTGCAATTCTGTGCTCCCTCTGCACTAGCACACAAACCGCAGCCATGCAATGACACAGGCACCCTTGCACCATGGTGCAAGGAGATCTGTGTCATGGGGAGATTGTTTTTGTGCAGGAACTACTCCCTGCACAAAAACAATCACTAAAGGCATTTTCCTTCGTCAATGTGAGCTGTGAAATGCAGCATGCACCACCTCTAGGGTGGCGCACCATTCACAGGTATCTACAGATTTACACCTTCTCCTATGTCTTGAGATGTGTTATTCCATGGGTGTTGTGTGGGAACAGACACAGCAACACCCATGGAACGCCCCTTCAACCCTTCAATGCAAAGTGCTGTGTTTGAATGGGTCGTATTTTCAAGGAGAGGAAAAGCCAGGCAGGGTGGCTTTTCCTCTCCTTGTAAATATGGAGGAGTCCCCAGCGCCAACATTACGTTACAAAAAGTGACGTACTGGTTGCGCAGGCGGCTTGTAAATCTGCCCCATAAGTGCTTAGGTATTTGGCAGAGTGATACAATAATAACATAGTGCTGGATGGCTGATTGACAAACTGCATGAGACTGACAGGAGGTATCCTAGGCTGCATGTGTACTACTTCAATACGTAGTGGAGTGTACTGTGAGAAGTTGGCCTGGTATATGATGCTCACTAGTTCTAGTGATCACCTTGTACCATGCCAAGCAACCCTTATGGTGGTGGCTGTAAGTCAACCCAGATAGACCAGCTATCCTAGTGGTAACGTGGACTGTTCAGTCCTTAGGGTAAACTCTTATTGGCATGTGAAGCTAGCTGTTTTACCTTATACACTCTCCTTGAATACCAAATGAAAGGACACCACACAGATATATATTGAAAATATATATGTATTTATTTACTAAAAGTACCCCCTATACTCTTTATGAGCACAGAAGCAAATTCGTTAAAACAAGACAGTGTTTAAATATACAAAAGTTGCACAATATAGATAGTCCCTTGTCTCCGCTCAAACCATATACTAAAGTAGTGGTATAAGAACCACGTATCTTAAGGAAAGAAGGCCTAGGGCCTTGGGAATCGCTGGGACTACAAGGAGCTAACAATAGTTAGTGACCAGGAGGCCCACAGAATGCGTGTGCAGTGATGAAAATTACACGCGGGCGCCTATTGATTTCAATGGGTGCGTAAAAGTCCCAAAGTTACTGCAAAGGGAACCTTCCGGATGGACCAGAAACTAACAACTTAAAACCTAGATACTAGAGATTTTTCTCTCAACAGGAGCGCCGGAGTGCTAGCGTTACCTCACCCACAGGAAGGGGGTGCATAGGGTTGAAAGTGGGTCGGGCTTCGTCGTGTAGTTCAATGGAGCCTGGAGATGAAGATGCTGCAGGAGGCCAGTAGAGAAGAATTCCGGTGGATCCAAGGGTGGATCAGAAAATGTGAAGACCTGAAAGCAGAGGGGACAATGTTCAAAGTCACTAGCCAGTGACTACCGTGGAACCAGGAGGGAACCAGGCGATGTCAGTTGCCAACAGGTGAAGAAAGGAAGCTTGTCTCTGCAGCCACGTGGACACGAAGAGGTCAGCGACGTCCAGGAGTCGATCACGAGCTATCCCACACAGGCTCTCACTGTTGGCGGTGTCGGCAACTTGATTGAAGCAAACAGGCCTTGGCAAAAGCAAGCCATGCAGGAGTTGAAGAAAGCTTGTTACTCTGACCAGCAAGGTCAGAGGGGCTGCTCCTTTTTACAGGAGCAAGGGCCAGTCTGGAGCAACTAGACCAGTGGTGTTGATTGTAGATTTCATCACCAAGATGGCCACTAGCCAACGGGCCAGTAACCAGGATGATGCGTCGAGTGGCAAATTGCAAAAGGGCCCCACACACATCGTGGAGATGCTGGGGGGCTGATCTTCCATGCAGATGCTGCTCCGAGGAGGGGCTTCTCAAACCCCAAAGCACAGCATTGAGGATGCCTCGGGTGCTACGCAGTCAGCTTCTCGGGGGTCTTTCAAGATGGCCGGTCCCACGTCTCTCGATGCCTCCACGGGTCTCTTCTTTTCAGGGACTGTGGATGGGGCTTGGAGATGTCTGGGAATCCAGGTCTTGTTGGGCTCTGGGCTCGGGCTCCGGCAGGAGGCGGCGGCAAAGCAGACGTTGAGTTGCTGGATGGTGCCTGTATTCACAGGGTGGTCACTCCTTGGCCACAAGGGAGATGCTTTTCAGTCTTCTGTGCAGCAGAATGTCGAAGTCCAGGTTTCTTCTTAGTTGCAAGTCGAGTTCAGGATGATCTGAAGTCTTAGGACACAACTCCTACTCTTAAACCAAATCTAGGGGCCGGATCATCTACTAGGTCCCTCCTCTGGGTGGGACCAGGAAGGGGGGTGGTTACACCCCCTTTCCTTTGTCCAGTTTCGCACCAGGACTGGGGCTGGAGAGCCCCAGCACCGGTTTGAACTGGCATATGCACAGTGACACCTTGTGTGCCCCAGGCATGTTTCATTCTATTCAGCCCTCCCTAACCCACTACACAAAATCCTGTCTGGGGTGGTGCAAGCACCTCCCCTGACAGGAAACCCTTTGTCCAAGCCTCCCAAGCTGGAAGGACTCCCAGCAGCAGGAGGTCAGACTTGTGTCTGTGGTGGCAGCATCCATTTTGTGATGCTGAGGCTCGTGTTTAACTTTACCCGGGTTTCAGGTTAGGTACATGTCATGTCCCTCTAGAAGGGTGGAATGCTACCCCCGTCGCCAGAATTGGCGAGGGGGTAGTATTCCAATTCGTATGACACCTTACTCGACATGTTTTGATAAAGCCAAACCAAAGATAGCATTTAACCGCGAGGTTCATAATGCACTTAAGAGTATATGGTATGGCAATATCATGAAACAGCTAAAGGACGTTGTTCTGAAAGCTGCAGACAGGATCAGCTCATGCTAGAGCACCATCTCACATGAAACCAAGCACTCTGCCTCCAGGATTGTTAAGGCCTGCCATAGGAGTGACTTATAGGTTACCATGTGTCAATATATGTTAGATATAGATATACTATATCTAAGTAAGAGGTGATTACACCAACTTACCCCAGCTGATTGATCAGCCAGTTGTTTCAAATATGGAGGCCAGGCCAGGGGTGGCATAATACATGCTGCAGCCCCTGGTAGACCTTGGTTACACCTATGCCCTGGGTACCTAGGGTACACTGTTACAGGGGCCTATAAGGTGAACCAGTTCCAATTGTGTATGTACCTAAGGTACATGGAGTCCATTTTAAGGAGAGATCAATTAGCCTGGGGGCCTGAATAGCAGGATCCCAGGCCAACTAAGTCAAAAACCAGCTAAACACTTGGCAAAAAGGTTGGGGATAACCAGAGTCAGATATCTACCTTCCTACACAAACCCCCCCCCCAAACGAAAGGAGATGAGGCTATCCTTGACCAGGTAAGCCTATATTGCCTAAGTGGCCATATAAGGAAGTACCAGCACTGGCTTGGTTACCCCCTGTCTCATGGTCCACTAAGCAATCCCTCACCCTAAGGGTATCTGAGGATCTCCACCATAGGGAATCTCTACCTGTGGTGTGTTTTGGCAAAGTCAAAGGCTGGTGTTGGGATGGAGTACTGAATTGAGATTCCTCTGTAGGACTCAGCTTCCTCCAATCACTCTCCACCATGTAGGCCTTTCTTTCCTTAACTGAGTTGCACTGTGCTCTCAGGGTCAACCTCTGGTTACCTAAAGCTGGAGGCTGGGTCCCTTTTGTGGGCTTACTGAAGGGACAGGTCAGGTTTGGGGGTTTTAAGTCCCAGGTTTGGCTGTGCCCAACAGAGTCCCTCTGGGGGAGGTCCCTAACTAATTTTAAGGGGGATCCCTCAGGACCTTCAGGAATTTTCACCTGGCTAGGGCGGCTAGTATTGGTGCCCCTAATCTGCTGATGGGGAGGTTCCTGGGGACAGTGGGCCCTGTGGGGTCCACTGGCATCCCTGTCCTCCACAGCACTGGGCTGAGTGAGGCAGGGTAGAGAGGGGCAGGTTACCTGCTCCAGACTGGGTCCCACCTCGGAAGGGTCCACTGACATCAGAGGTTCGGCCAGGCTAGGCCTGACTACCTCTGGGGCAGTTCCTTTACAAGGGGTAGGGTCAGTTCCTGCGCTATACAAGTATCAATGTACATGTACATGTACTCTCACCTAATGTCTGGTGGGAGGGAGACTTTTCTTCCTCCCCAATGCTCTCTGTCTGAGTGGAGTGATCCATAGTTTCAGGCTTCACAACACTGAAATCTGTTTGAGGGTGGGCTGTGATCATTACAGCCCTTCCAACCTTTTCAGGGAGGCACTCAGTCTGTGTTTGGGCTGTGACTGTCACAGCCCTGCCAACCTTTTCAGGGAAGTCTGTCTGAGCCTGGGCCCTTCCAACCTTCTCAGGGAGGAAATCTGCTTGGACTGGGGCTGCAACTGTTACAGCCGCACTAATCTTTTTGGGGAGGCCTATCCTTCTAGAATGGGTTTCCTGTTCTACCTCAGCCCAGGCTGAGATCTCTAGGTCATTCCCCAGTAAGCAATCTACAGGTAGGTTGTTAGACACTGCCACTCTCTTGGGGCCAGTGACATCCCCCCAACTAAGATTGACTACTGCCATGGGATGACTTATCTGCACTCCATCAATGTTGGTCACCTGGTAAGTGAATCCAGGTATAAGCTGAGCAGAGGGGACTAGGTGGTCAATCACCATGGTGACACTAGCCCCTGTGTCTCTGTAGGCCTCAACTTTCTGGCCATTGATGTGGGGCTCTTGTCTGTACCTGCCGAAAGTGTTGGGACAAGCAGTGAAGTTGGCAAACCCCATGCCATTTTCACAGACAAGAGTTGCTGTGGTAGGGGATATGGTTAGGCCAGAGTTCCCCTGTGCTCCCAAAGTAAACCCAACAACATTCTTGGGGGCACTCCCACCACCTGGGGGATTACTACTAATAGTAACAGGAGGTTTGGGAGTATTACTTGGGGCTATGTTCTCCTTATTGTTGGCCTTTGGGCAACTGCTGTCAATCTTCCAATGGCCTACCTGTTTGCAGGTATGGCAATAAGGTTTCTTCTGGTTAGAGGAAGTGTTTTGGGACCCACCCCCCTCATTGGAGTTTTGGGGCCCTGGGGAAGTCTTCTCTTTGGATTTATCCCCACCTTCCTCTTGAGGCTTGATAGTCTCTTTCTTTTGGTCACCACCCTGGTTCTTAGGCCTGATCCTGGTTCTGACCCATTTGTCTGCCCTCTTACCCAATTCTTGTGGAGAGGTCAGATCAGAGTCCACCAGGTAATGATGTAGAAGCTGGTTTTGACAATTATTTAAGATTTGCTCTCTCATCATCAAATTATACAATCCTGTATAGTCTGTAACCTTACTTCCCAGCAACCAGCCCTCCAGAGCCTTAGTGGCACATTCAACAAATTCAGACCAGTCCTGAGTCTGTGTCTTCTGGTTCTCTCTGAACATCAACCTGTACTGTTCAGTGGTTAAGCCTAACCCATCAACCAGAGCATTCTTCAGGACCAGGTAGTTTCTAGAATCCTCATCACTAACTGTGAGGAGTCTGTCTCTGCCTCTACCTTCAAAGGAGAGCCACAAGATTGCTGCCCACTGCTCCTGAGGGATCTGCTGTACTCCGCAGGCCCTCTCAAGTGCAGTTATCCATTTGTGGATATCATCCCCAGCTTTGTGGGGGTGGGGGGCACAATCTTACTCAGGTGTCTATTGTCATAGGACCTGTCTTTATCCTTAGGGATAGTGCTGCCACCAGTGGATCCTAATCCACTCTCTCTAGGCTGTCTTGCTTTAGCAAGTTTCTCTTGGATCAGGGCTACTTCTAGCTCTCGCTTCTGGATCCTAAGCTCAGCCTCTCTCATGTTGGCCTCATGTTCCTTCCTCTGAGGGGTTGTCATTCTCCTTCTGGAGTGACCATGAGAACCTCTAGAAGCATGAGAAGTGTTAGATTCACCTGAGTGATTCCTTCTCCTCCTAGGCTCCTGGTTAAGTCCACCTGGGGTCTGAGTGGGTTTGACCCTGTCTCAGTCCCAAATAGGCTTACGTTAGCCTGGCTAAGTCTCCTGACTGGCACCTGACTAAGTCTCTCATCATCAGAATCACTTTCTTCTTCCTCTTCCTCATCCTCAGGGTGAGTATCTCCAGTGTTCCGGTTTTCCTCATCTATCTGGACAATAGGGACAGGGGCGTCCGTGTCATCATCTTCAGAGGGAGAGCCTCCTTCTCTAGACCCTTTGGGGTCAGGATTGGAGGTCTTTAGAGCTTCGGACTGGTCTAAAAGCTCTCTGAGGTGGGCTGTGGTAGGGTTCTGACCCGGCTTGAGACCTCTTAAGGTACACAGCTGCCTCATCTCTTTAAAGTTTAACATAGCAAATTTGGATGGTGCCCTTGGAGGGTCACTCTCAACAGGGACAGGTCCAGTGGACCCTTTTGCTCCAGACATTGCTCTAGTGTGGGTGGATATGTTGCAATCTACCTACAATGGTGTTTACCTACTAAACCTATCTAGTAGTTGTAGTCAGGGTGTGCTAATCCCTTTGCTCTACAACAACTAAGTTCAGTAGAACTTAAGTATACTAGTCTTGTCTTATATGTACCTAACAGGTACCTGTATGATCTTTCAAATTATATTTTCAAAGATTGCAATGGTAAAACAACAGCAAGCTCAAATCCCAACCGCTGCTCACCAATGTGAGAAGTTGGCCTGGTATATGATGCTCACTAGTTCTAGTGATCACCTTGTACCATGCCAAGCAACCCTTATGGTGGTGGTTGAAAGTCAACCCAGATAGACCAGCTATCCTAGTGGTAACGTGGACTGTGCAGTCTTTAGGCTAAACTCTTTATGGCATGTGAAGCAAGCTGTTTTACGATATACACTCTCCTTGAATACCAAATGAAAGGACACCACACAGATATATATTGAAAATATATATGTATTTATTTACTAAAAGTACCCCCTATACTCTATGAGCACAGAAGCAAATTCGTTAAAACAAGACAGTGTTTAAATATACAAAAGTTGCACAATATGGATAGGCCCTGGTGGCCGCTCCAACCATATACTAAAATAGTGGTATAAGAACCACGTATCTTAAGGGAAGAAGGCCTAGGGCCTTGGGAATCGCTGGGACTACAATGAGTTAACAATAGTTAGTGACCAGGAGGCCCACAGAATGCGTGTGCAGTGATGAAAGTTACACGCGGGTGCCTATTGATTTCAATGGGTGCGTAAAAGTCACAAAGTTACTGCATAGGGAACCTTCCGGATGGACCAGAACCTAACAAAACCTAGACACTAGAGATGTTTCTCTCAACAGGAGCACCGGTGTGCCAGCGTTACCTCACCCACAGGAAGCGGGTGCATAGGGTTCAAAGTGCGTCGGGTTTCGTCGTGTAGTTCAATGGAGCCTGGAGATGAAGATGCTGCAGGCGGCCAGTCGAGAAGAGTTCCGGTGGATCCAAGGGTGGATTTGAAGATGTAAAGACCTGAAAGCAGAGGGGACAATGTTCAAAGTCACTAGCCAGTGACTACCGTGGAACCAGGAGGGAACCAGGCGATGTCGGGTACCAACAGGTGAACAAAGGAAGCTTATCTCTGCAGCCACGTGGAGACGAAGAGGTCAGCGACGTCCAGGAGTCGATCACAAGCTGTCCCACGCAGGTTCTCGCTGTTGGCCGTGTCGGCAACTTGATTGAAGCAAACAGGCCTTGACAAAAGCAAGCCATGCAGGAGTTGAAGAAAGCTTGTTACTCTGACCAGCAAGGTCAGGGGGGCTGCTCCTTTTCACAGGAGCGAGGGCCAGTCTGGAGCAACTAGACCAGTGGTGTTGATTGTAGATTTCATCGCCAAGATGGCCACTAGGCAACGGGCCAGTAACCGGGATGATGCGTCAAGTGGCAAACTGCAAAAGGGCCCCACGCAGATCGTGGAGATGCTGGGGGGCTGATCTTCCATGCAGATGCTGCTCCGAGGTGGAGCTTCTCAAACCCCAAAGCACAGCATTGAGGATGCCTCGGGTGCTACGCAGTCAGCTTCTCGGGGGTCTTTCAAGATGGCCGGTCCCACGTCTCTCGATGCCTCAACGGGTCTCTTCTTTTCAGGGACTGTGGATCGGGCTTGGAGATGTCTGGGAATCCAGGTCTTGTTGGGCTCCGGGCTCGGGCTCCAGTGGGAGGCGGCAGCAAAGCAGACGTTGAGTTGCTGGATGGTGCCTGTATTCACAGGGTGGTCACTCCTTGGCCACAAGGGAGATGCTTTTCAGTCTTCTGTGCAGCAGAATGTCGAAGTCCAGTTTTCTTCTTAGTTGCAAGTCGAGTTCAGGATGATCTGAAGTCTTAGGACACAGCTTCTACTCTTAAACCAAATCTAGGGACCGGGTCATCTACTAGGTCCCTCCTCTGGGTGGGACTAGGAAGGGGGGTGGTTACACCCCCTTTCCTTTGTCCAGTTTCACACCAGGACTGGGGCTGGAGAGCCCCAGCACCGGTTTGAACTGGCATATGCACAGTGACACCTTCTGTGCCCCAGGCATGTCTCATTCTATTCAGCCCTCCCTAACCCACTACACAAAATCCTGTCTGGGGTGGTGCAAGCACCTCCCCTGACAGGAAACCATTTGTCCAAGCCTCCCAAGCTGGAAGGACTCCCAGCAGCAGGAGGTCAGACTTGTGTCTGTGGTGGCAGCATCCATTTTGTGATGCTGAGGCTCGTGTTTAACTTTACCCGGGTTTCAGGTTAGGTACATGTCGTGTCCCTCTAGAAGGGTGGAATGCTACCCCCGTTGCCAGAATTGGCGAGGGGGTAGTATTCCAATTCGTATGACACCTTACTCGACATGTTTTGATAAAGCCAAACCAAAGATAGCATTTAACCGCGAGGTTCATAATGCACTTAAGAGTATATGGTATGGCAATATCATGAAACAGCTACAGGACATTGTTCCGAAAGCCGCAGACAGGCTCAGCTCATGCTAGAGCACCATCTCACATGAAACCAAGCACTCTGCCTCCAGGATTGTTAAGGCCTGCCATAGGAGTGACTTATAGGTTACCATGTGTCAATATATGTTAGATATAGATATACTATATCTAAGTAAGAGGTGATTACACCAACTTACCCCAGCTGATTGATCAGCCAGTTGTGTCAAATATGGAGGCCAGGCCAGGGGTGGCATAATACATGCTGCAGCCCCTGGTAGGCCTTGGTTACACCTATGCCCTGGGTACCTAGGGTACACTGTTACAGGGGCCTATAAGGTGAACCAGTTCCAATTGTGTATGTACCTAAAGTACATGGAGTCCATTTTAAGGAGAGAGCAATTAGCCTGGGGGCCTGAATAGCAGGATCCCAGGCCAACTAAGTCAAAAACCAGCTAAACACTAGGCAAAAAGTTTGGGGGTAACCATAGTCAGATATCCACCTTCCTACACAACCCCCCCCAAACAAAAGGAGATACGGCTATCCTTGACCAGGTAAGCCTATATTGCCTAAGTGGCCATATAAGGAAGTACCAGCACTGGCTTGGTTACCCCCTGTCTCATGGTCCACTAAGCAATCCCTCACCCTAAGGGTATCTGAGGGTCTCCACCATAGGGAATCTCTACCTGTGGTGTGTTTTGGCAAAGTCAAAGGCTGGGTTTGAGATGGAGTACTGAAGTGAGATTCCTCTGTAGGACTCAGCTTCCTCCAATCACTCTCCACCATGTAGGCCTTTCTTTCCTTGACTGAGTTGCACTGTGCTCTCAGGGTCAACCTCTGGCTACCTAAAGCTGGAGGCTGGGTCCCTTTTGTGGGCTTACTGGAGAGACAGGTCAGGTTTGGGGTTTTTAAGTCCCAGGTTTGGCTGTGCCCAACAGAGTCCCTCTGGGGGAGGTCCCTAACTAATTTTAAGGGGGATCCCTCAGGACCTTCAGGAATGTTCAACTGGCTAGGGTGGCTAGTATTGGTGCCCCTAATCTGCTGATGGGGAGGTTCCTGGGGACAGTGGGCCCAGTGGGGTCCACTGGCATCCCTGTCCTCCACAGCACTGGGCTGAGTGAGGCAGGGTGGAGAGGGGCAGGTTACCTGCTCCAGACTGGGTCCTACCTTGGAAGGGTCCACTGACATCAGAGGTTCGGCCAGGCTAGGCCTGACTACCTCTGGGGCAGTTCCTTCGCAAGGGGTAGGGTCAGTTCCTGCGCTATACAAGTATCAATGTACATGTACATGTACTCTCACCTAATGTCTGGTGGGAGGGAGACTTTTCTTCCTCCCCAATGCTCTCTGTCTGAGTGGAGTGATCCATAGTTTCAGGCTTCACAACACTGAAATCTGTTTGAGGGTGGGCTGTGATCATTACAGCCCTTCCAACCTTTTCAGGGAGGCACTCAGTCTGTGTTTGGGCTGTGACTGTCACAGCCCTGCCAACCTTTTCAGGGAAGTCTGTCTGAGCCTGGGATGTGGCTACCACAGCCCTTCCAACCTTCTCAGGGAGGAAATCTGCTTGGACTGGGGCTGCAACTGTTACAGCCGCACTAATCTTTTTGGGGAGGCCTATCCTTCTAGAATGGGTTTCCTGTTCTACCTCAGCCCAGGCTGAGATCTCTAGGTAATTCCCCAGTAAGCAATCTACAGGTAGGTTGTTAGACACTGCCACTCTCTTGGGGCCAGTGACATCCCCCCAACTAAGATTGACTACTGCCATGGGATGACTTATCTGCACTCCATCAATGTTGGTCACCTGGTAAGTGAATCCAGGTATAAGCTGAGCAGAGGGGACTAGGTGGTCAATCACCATGGTGACACTAGCCCCTGTGTCTCTGTAGGCCTCAACTTTCCGGCCATTGATGTGGGGCTCTTGTCTCTACCTGCCGAAAGTGTTGGGACAAGCAGTGAAGTTGGCAAACCCCATGCCATTTTCACAGACAAGAGTTGCTGTGGTAGGGGATCTGGTTAGGCCAGAGTTCCCCTGTGCTCCCAAAGTAAACCCAACAACATTCTTGGGGGCACTCCCACCACCTGGGGGATTACTACTAATAGTAACAGGAGGTTTGGGAGTATTACTTGGGGCTATGTTCTCCTTATTGTTGGCCTTTGGGCAACTGCTGTCAATCTTCCAATGGCCTACCTGTTTGCAGGTATGGCAATAAGGTTTCTTCTGGTTAGAGGAAGTGTTTTGGGACCCACCCCCCTCATTGGAGTTTTGGGGCCCTGGGGAAGTCTTCTCTTTGGATTTATCCCCACCTTCCTCTTGAGGCTTGATAGTCTCTTTCTTTTGGTCACCATCCTGGTTCTTAGGCCTGATCCTGGTTCTGACCCATTTGTCTGCCCTCTTACCCAATTCTTGTGGAGAGGTCAGATCAGAGTCCACCAGGTAATGATGTAGAAGCTGGTTTTGACAATTATTTAAGATTTGCTCTCTCATCATCAAATTATACAATCCTGTATAGTCTGTAACCTTACTTCCCGGCAACCAGCCCTCCAGAGCCTTAGTGGCACATTCAGCAAATTCAGACCAGTCCTGAGTCTGTGTCTTCTGGGTCTCTCTGAACATCAACCTGTACTGTTCAGTGGTTAAGCCTAACCCATCAACCAGAGCATTCTTCAGGACCTGGTAGTTTCTAGAATCCTCATCACTAACTGTGAGGAGTCTGTCTCTGCCTCTACCTCCAAAGGAGAGCCACAAGATTGCTGCCCACTGCTCCTGAGGGATCTGCTGTACTCTGCAGGCCCTCTCAAGTGCAGTTATCCATTTGTGGATATCATCCCCAGCTTTGTGGGGGGGGGGCACAATCTTACTCAGGTGTCTATTGTCATAGGACCTGTCTTTATCCTTAGGGATAGTGCTGCCACCAGTGGATCCTAATCCACTCTCTCTAGGCTGTCTTGCTTTAGCAAGTTTCTCTTGGATCAGGGCTACTTCTAGCTCTCGCTTCTGGATCCTAAGCTCAGTCTCTCTCATGTTGGCCTCATGTTCCTTCCTCTGAGGGGTTGTCATTCTCCTTCTGGAGTGACCATGAGAACCTCTAGAAGCATGGGAAGTGTTAGATTCACCTGAGTGATTCCTTCTCCTCCTAGGCTCCTGGTTAAGTCCACCTGGGGGTCTGAGTGGGTTTGACCCTGTCTCAGTCCCAAATAGGCTTACGTTAGCCTGGCTAAGTCTCCTGACTGGCACCTGACTAAGTCTCTCATCATCAGAATCACTTTCTTCTTCCTCCTCCTCATCCTCAGGGTGAGTATCTCCAGTGTTCCGCTTTTCCTCATCTATCTGGACAATAGGGACAGGGGCGTCAGTGTCATCATCTTCAGAGGGAGAGCCTCCTTCTCTAGACCCTTTGGGGTCAGGATTGGAGGTCTTTAGAGCTTCGGACTGGTCTAAAAGCTCTCTGAGGTGGGCTGTGGTAGGGTTCTGACCCGGCTTGAGACCTCTTAAGGTACACAGCTGCCTCATCTCTTTAAAGTTTAACATAGCAAATTTGGATGGTGCCCTTGGAGGGTCACTCTCAACAGGGACAGGTCCAGTGGACCCCTTTGCTCCAGACATTGCTCTAGTGTGGGTGGATATGTTGCAATCTACCTACACTGGTGTTTACCTACTAAACCTATCTAGTAGTTGTAGTCAGGGTGTGCTAATCCCTTTGCTCTACAACAACTAAGTTCAGTAGAACTTAAGTATACTAGTCTTGTCTTATATGTACCTAACAGGTACCTGTATGATCTTTCAAATTATATTTTCAAAGATTGCAATGGTAAAACAACAGCAAGCTCAAATCCCAACCGCTGCTCACCAATGTGAGAAGTTGGCCTGGTATATGATGCTCACTAGTTCTAGTGATCACCTTGTACCATGCCAAGCAACCCTTATGGTGGTGGTTGAAAGTCAACCCAGATAGACCAGCTATCCTAGTGGTAACGTGGACTGTGCAGTCTTTAGGCTAAACTCTTTATGGCATGTGAAGCAAGCTGTTTTACGATATACACTCTCCTTGAATACCAAATGAAAGGACACCACACAGATATATATTGAAAATATATATGTATTTATTTACTAAAAGTACCCCCTATACTCTTTATGAGCACAGAAGCAAAATCGTTAAAACAAGACAGTGTTTAAATATACAAAAGTTGCACAATATGGATAGGCCCTGGTGGCTGCTCCAACCACATACTAAAATAGTGGTATAAGAACCACGTATCTTAAGGGAAGAAGGACTTGGGCCTTGGGAATCGCTGGGACTACAAGGAGTTAACAATAGTTAGTGACCAGGAGGCCCACAGAATGCGTGTGCAGTGATGAAAGTTACACGCGGGCGCCTATTGATTTCAATGGGTGCGTAAAAGTCACAAAGTTACTGCAAAGGGAACCTTCCGGATGGACCAGAACCTAACAAAACCTAGACACAAGAGATGTTTCTCTCAACAGGAGCACCGGTGTGCCAGCGTTACCTCACCCAAAGGAAGCGGGTGCATAGGGTTCAAAGTGCGTCGGGTTTCGTCGTGTATTTCAATGGAGCCTGGAGATGAAGATGCTGCAGGCGGCCAGTCGAGAAGAGTTCCGGTGGATCCAAGGGTGGATTTGAACATGTAAAGACTTGAAAGCAGAGGGGACAATGTTCAAAGTCACTAGCCAGTGACTACCGTGGAACCAGGAGGGAACCAGGCGATGTCGGGTGCCAACAGGTGAACAAAGGAAGCTTGTCTCTGCAGCCACGTGGAGACGAAGAGGTCAGCGACGTCCAGGAGTCGATCACAAGCTGTCCCACGCAGGTTCTCGCTGTTGGCGGTGTCGGCAACTTGATTGAAGCAAACAGGCCTTGGCAAAAGCAAGCCATGCAGGAGTTGAAGAAAGCTTGTTACTCTGACCAGCAAGCTCAGGGGGGCTGCTCCTTTTTACAAGAGCGAGGGCCAGTCTGGAGCAACTAGACCAGTGGTGTTGATTGTAGATTTTATCGCCAAGATGGCCACTAGGCAACGGGCCAGTAACCGGGATGATGCGTCGAGTGGCAAACTGCAAAAGGGCCCCACGCAGATCGTGGAGATGCTGGGGGGCTGATCTTCCATGCAGATGCTGCTCCGAGGTGGAGCTTCTCAAACCCCAAAGCACAGCATTGAGGATGCCTCGGGTGCTACGCAGTCAGCTTCTCGGGGGTCTTTCAAGATGGCCGGTCCCACGTCTCTCGATGCCTCCACGGGTCTCTTCTTTTAAGGGACTGTGGATCGGGCTTGGAGATGTCTGAGAATCCAGGTCTTGTTGGGCTCTGGGCCAGGGCTCCAGCGGGAGGCGGCAGCAAAGCAGACGTTGAGTTGCTGGATGGTGCCTTTATTCACAGGGTGGTCACTCCTTGGCCACAAGGGAGATGCTTTTCAGTCTTCTGTGCAGCAGAATGTCGAAGTCCAGTTTTCTTCTTAGTTGCAAGTCGAGTTCAGGATGATCTGAAGTCTTAGGACACAGCTCCTACTCTTAAACCAAATCTAGGGACCGGATCATCTACTAGGTCCCTCCTCTGGGTGGGACCAGGAAGGGGGGTGGTTACACCCCCTTTCCTTTGTCCAGTTTCACACCAGGACTGGGGTTGGAGAGCCCCAGCACCGGTTTGAACTGGCATATGCACAGTGACACCTTCTGTGCCCCAGGCATGTCTCATTCTATTCAGCCCTCCCTAACCCACTACACAAAATCCTGTCTGGGGTGGTGCAAGCACCTCCCCTGACAGGAAACCATTTGTCCAAGCCTCCCAAGCTGGAAGGACTCACAGCAGCAGGAGGTCAGACTTGTGTCTGTGGTGGCAGCATCCATTTTGTGATGCTGAGGCTCGTGTTTAACTTTACCCGGGTTTCAGGTTAGGTACATGTCGTGTCCCTCTAGAAGGGTGGAATGCTACCCCCGTTGCCAGAATTGGCGAGGGGGTAGTATTCCAATTCGTATGACACCTTACTCGACATGTTTTGATAAAGCCAAACCAAAGATAGCATTTAACCGCAAGGTTCATAATGCACTTAAGAGTATATAATATGGCAATATCATGAAACAGCTAAAGGACATTGTTCCGAAAGCTGCAGACAGGCTCAGCTTATGCTAGAGCACCATCTCACATGACACCAAGCACTCTGCCTCCAGGATTGTTAAGGCCTGCCATAGGAGTGACTTATAGGTTACCATGTGTCAATATATGTTAGATATAGATATACTATATCTAAGTAAGAGGTGATTACACCAACTTACCCCAGCTGATTGATCAGCCAGTTGTGTCAAATATGGAGGCCAGGCCAGGGGTGGCATAATACATGCTGCAGCCCCTGGTAGGCCTTGGATACACCTATGCCCTGGGTACCTAGGGTACACTGTTACAGGGGCCTATAAGGTGAACCAGTTCCAATTGTGTATGTACCTAAGGTACATGGAGTCCATTTTAAGGAGAGAGCAATTAGCCTGGGGGCCTGAATAGCAGGATCCCAGGCCAACTAAGTCAAAAACCAGCTAAACAGTAGGAAAAAAGCTTGGGGGTAACCATAGTCAGATATCCACCTTCCTACACAACCCCCCCAAACGAAAGGAGATAAGGCTATCCTTGACCAGGTAAGCCTATGTTGCCTAAGTGGCCATATAAGGAAGTACCAGCACTGGCTTGGTTACCCCCTGTCTCATGGTCCACTAAGCAATCCCTCACCCTAAGGGTATCTGAGGGTCTCCACCATAGGGAATCTCTACCTGTGGTGTGTTTTGGCAAAGTCAAAGGCTGGGTTTGAGATGGAGTACTGAAGTGAGATTCCTCTGTAGGACTCAGCTTCCTCCAATCACTCTCCACCATGTAGGCCTTTCTTTCCTTGACTGAGTTGCACTGTGCTCTCAGGGTCAACCTCTGGCTACCTAAAGCTGGAGGCTGAGTCCCTTTTGTGGGCTTACTGGAGGGACAGGTCAGGTTTGGGGTTTTTAAGTCCCAGGTTTGGCTGTGCCCAACAGAGTCCCTCTGGGGGAGGTCCCTAACTAATTTTAAGGGGGATCCCTCAGGACCTTCAGGAATTTTCAACTGGCTAGGGTGGCTAGTATTGGTGCCCCTAATCTGCTGATGGGGAGGTTCCTGGGGACAGTGGGCCCAGTGGGGTCCACTGGCATCCCTGTCCTCCACAGCACTGGGCTGAGTGAGGCAGGGTAGAGAGGGGCAGGTTACCTGCTCCAGACTGGGTCCCACCTTGGAAGGGTCCACTGACATCAGAGGTTCGGCAAGGCTAGGCCTGACTACCTCTGGGGCAGTTCCTTCACATGGGGTAGGGTCAGTTCCTGCGCTATACAAGTATCAATGTACATGTACATGTACTCTCACCTAATGTCTGGTGGGAGGGAGACTTTTCTTCCTCCCCAATGCTCTCTGTCTGAGTGGAGTGATCCATAGTTTCTGGCTTCACAACACTGAAATCTGTTTGAGGGTGGGCTGTGACCATTACAGCCCTTCCAACCTTTTCAGGGAGGCACTCAGTCTGTGTTTGGGCTGTGACTGTCACAGCCCTGCCAACCTTTTCAGGGAAGTCTGTCTGAGCCTGGGCTGTGGCTACCACAGCCCTTCCAACCTTCTCAGGGAGGAAATCTGCTTGGACTGGGGCTGCAACTGTTACAGCCCCACTAATCTTTTTAGGATGGCCTATCATTCTAGAATGGGTTTCCTGTTCTACCTCAGCCCAGGCTGAGATCTCTAGGTCATTCCCCAGTAAGCAATCTACAGGTAGGTTGTTAGACACTGCCACTCTCTTTGGCCCAGTGACATCCCCCTAACTAAGATTAACTACTGCCATAGGATGACTTATCTGCACTCCATCAATGTTGGTCACCTGGTAAGTGAATCCAGGTATAAGCTGAGCAGAGCGGACTAGGTGGTCAATCACCATGGTGACACTAGCCCCTGTGTCTCTGTAGGCCTCAACTTTCTGGCCATTGATGTGGGGCTCTTGTCTGTACCTGCCCAAAGTGTTGGGACAAGGAGTGACGTTGGCAAACCCCATGCCGTTTTCACAGACAAGAGTTGCTGTGGTAGGGGATCTGGTGAGGCCAGAGTTCCCCTGTGCTCCCAAAGTAAACCCAACAACATTCTTGGGGGCACTCCCACCACCTGGGGGATTACTACTAATAGTAACAGGAGGTTTGGGAGTATTACTTGGGGCTATGTTCTCCTTATTGTTGGCCTTTGGGCAACTGCTGTCAGTCTTCCAACGGCCTACCTGTTTGCAGGTATGGCAATAAGGTTTCTTCTGGTTAGAGGAAGTGTTTTGGGACCCACCCCCCTCATTGGAGTTTTTGGGGCCCTGGGGAAGTCTTCTCTTTGGATTTATCCCCACCTTTCTCTTGAGGCTTGGTAGTCTCTTTCTTTTGGTCACCACCCTGGTTCTTAGGCCTGATCCTGGTTCTGACCCATTTGTCTGCCCTCTTACTCAATTCTTGTGGAGAGGTCAGATCAGAGTCCACCAGGTGCTGATGTAGAAGCTGGTTTTGACAATTATTTAAGATTTGCTCTCTCATCATCAAATTATACAATCCTGTATAGTCTGTAACCTTACTTCCCAGCAACCAGCCCTCCAGAGCCTTAGTGGCACATTCAACAAATTCAGACCAGTCCTGAGTCTGTGTTTTCTGGGTCTCTCTGAACATCAACCTGTACTGTTCAGTGGTTAAGCCTAACCCATCAACCAGAGCATTCTTCAGGACCAGGTAGTTTCTAGAATCCTCATCACTAACTGTGAGGAGTCTGTCTCTGCCTCTACCTTCAAAAGAGAGCCACAAGATTGCTGCCCATTGCTCCTGAGGGATCTGCTGTACTCTGCAGGCCCTCTCAAGCGCAGTTATTCATTTGTGGATGTCATCCCCAGCTTTGTGGGGGGGCACAATCTTACTCAGGTGTCTATTGTCATAGGACCTGTCTTTATCCTTAGGGATAGTGCTGCCACCAGTGGATCCTAATCCACTCTCTCTAGGCTGTCTTGCTTTAGCAAGTTTTTCTTGGATCAGGGCTACTTCTAGCTCTCGCTTCTGGATCCTAAGCTCAGCCTCTCTCATGTTGGCCTCATGTTCCTTCCTCTGAGGGGTTGTCATTCTCCTTCTGGAGTGACCATGAGAACCTCTAGAAGCATGGGAAGTGTTAGATTCACCTGAGTGATTCCTTCTCCTCCTAGGCTCCTGGTTAAGTCCACCTGGGGGTCTGAGTGGGTTTGACCCTGTCTCAGTCCCAAATAGGCTTAAGTTAGCCTGGCTAAGTCTCCTGACTGGCACCTGACTAAGTCTCTCATCATCAGAATCACTTTCTTCTTCCTCCTCCTCCTCCTCCTCATCCTCAGGGTGAGTATCTCCAGTGTTCTGGTTTTCCTCATCTATCTGGACAATAGGGACAGGGGCATCAGTGTCATCATCTACAGAGGGAGAGCCTCCTTCTCTAGACCCTTTGGGGTCAGGATTGGAGGTCTTTAGAGCTTCAGACTGGTCTAAAAGCTCTCTGAGGTGGGCTGTGGTAGGGTTCTGACCAGGTTTGAGACCTCTTAAGGTACACAGCTGCCTCATCTCTTTAAAGTTTAACATAGCAAATTTGGATGGTGCCCTTGGAGGGTCACTCTCAACAGGGACAGATCCAGTGGACCCCTTTGCTCCAGACATTGCTCTAGTGTGGGTGGATATGTTGCAATCTACCTACACTGGTGTTTACCTACTCAACCTATCTAGTAGTTGTAGTCAGGGTGTGCTAATCCCTTTGCTTTACAACAACTAAGTTCAGTAGAACTTAAGTATACTAGTCTTGTCTTATATGTACCTAACAGGTACCTGTATGATCTTTCAAATTATATTTTCAAAGATTGCAATGGTAAAACAACAGCAAGCTCAAATCCCAACCGCTGCTCACCAATGTGAGAAGTTGGCCTGGTATATGATGCTCACTAGTTCTAGTGATCACCTTGTACCATGCCAAGCAACCCTTATGGTGGTGGTTGTAAGTCAACCCAGATAGACCAGCTATCCTAGTGGTAACGTGGACTGTGCAGTCTTTAGGCTAAACTCTTTATGGCATGTGAAGCAAGCTGTTTTACCATATACACTCTCCTTGAATACCAAATGAAAGGACACCACACAGATATATATTGAAAATATATATGTATTTATTTACTAAAAGTACCCCCTATACTCTTTATGAGCACAGAAGCAAATTCGTTAAAATAAAGCAGTGTTTAAATATACAAAAGTTGCACAATATGGATAGGCCCTGGTGGCCGCTCCAACCATATACTAAAATAGTGGTATAAGAACCACGTATCTTAAGGGAAGAAGGCCTAGGGCCTTGGGGATCGCTGGGACTACAAGGAGCTAACAATAGTTAGTGACCAGGAGGCCCACAGAATGCGTGTGCAGTGATGAAAGTTACACGCGGGCGCCTATTGATTTCAATGGGTGCGTAAAAGTCACAAAGTTACTGCAAAGGGAACCTTCCGGATGGACCAGAACCTAACAAAACCTAGACACTAGAGATGTTTCTCTCAACAGGAGCACCGGTGTGCCAGCGTTACCTCACCCACAGGAAGCGGGTGCATAGGGTTCAAAGTGCGTCGGGTTTCGTCGTGTAGTTCAATGGAGCCTGGAGATGAAGATGCTGCAGGCGGCCAGTCGAGAAGAGTTCCGGTGGATCCAAGGGTGGATTTGAAGATGTAAAGACCTGAAAGCAGAGGGGACAATGTTCAAAGTCACTAGCCAGTGACTACCGTGGAACCAGGCGATGTTGGGTGCCAACAGGTGAACAAAGGAAGCTTGTCTCTGCAGCCACGTGGACACGAAGAGGTCAGCGACGTCCAGGAGTCGATCACGAGCTGTCCCATGCAGGTTCTCGCTGTTGGCGGTGTCGGCAACTTGATTAAAGCAAACAGGCCTTGGCAAAAGCAAGCCATGCAGGAGTTGAAGAAAGCTTGGTTCTCTGACCAGCAAGGTCAGAGGGGCTGCTCCTTTTTACAGGAGCGAGGGCCAGTTTCGAGCAACCAGTCCAGCGGTGTTGATTGTAGATTTCGTCACCAAGATGGCCACTAGCCAACGGGCCAGTAACTGGGATGACGCGTCAAGTGGCAAACTGCAAAATGGCCCCACGCAGATCGTGGAGATGCTGGGGGGCTGATCTTCGGTGCAGATGCTGCTCTGTGGTAGGGCTTCTCAAACCCCAAAGCACAGCATTGAGAATGCCTCGGGTGCTGCGCAGTCAGCTTCTTGGGGGTCTTTCAAGATGGCCGGTCTTACATCTCTCGATGCCTCCACGGGTCTCTTCTTTTCAGGGACTGTGGTTCGGGCTTGGAGATGTCTGGGAATCCAGGTCTTGTTGGGCTCTGGGTTTGGGCTCCCGTGGGAGGTGGCGGCAAATCAGATGTCGAGTTGCTGGATGGTGCCTGAATTCACAGGGTGGTCACTCCTTGGCCACAAGGGAGATGCTCTTCAGTCATCTGTGCAGCAGAATGTCGAAGTCCAGTTTTCTTCTTAGTTGCAAGTCGAGTTCAGGATGATCTGAAGTCTTAGGACACAGCTCCTACTCTTAAACCAAATCTAGGGGCCGGATCATCTACTAGGTCCCTCCTCTGGGTGAGACCAGGAAGGGGGGTGGTTACACCCCCTTTCCTTTGTCCAGTTTCGTGCCAGGACTGGGGCACGAGAGCCCCAGCACCGGTTTGAACTGGCATATGCACAGTGACACCTTGTGTGCCCCAGGCATGTCTCATTCTATTCAGCCCTCCCTAACCCACTACACAAAATCCTGTCTGGGGTGGTGCAAGCACCTCCCCTGACAGGAAACCCTTTGTCCAAGCCTCCCAAGCTGGAAGGACTCCCAGCAGTAGGAGGTCAGACTTGTATCTGTGGTGGCAGCATCCATTTTGTGATGCTGAAGCTCGTGTTTAACTTTACCCGGGTTTCATGTTAGGTACATTTTGTGTCCCTCTAGAAGGGCGGAATGCTACCCCCGCCGCCAGAATTGGCGAGGGGGTAGTATTCCAATTTGTATGACACCTTACTCGACATGTTTTGATAAAGTCAAACCAAAGATAGCATTTAACCGTGAGGTTCATAATGCACTTAAGAGTATATGGTATGGCAATATCATGAAACAGCTAAAGGACGTTGTTCCGAAAGCTGCAGACAGGCTCAGCTCATGCTAGAGCACCATCTCACATGAAACCAAGCACTCTGCCTCCAGGATTGTTAAGGCCTGCCATAGGAGTGACTTATAGGTTACCATGTGTCCATATATGTTAGATATAGATATACTATATCTACGTAAGAGGTGATTACACCAACTTACCCCAGCTATTTGATCAGCCAGTTGTGTCAAATATGGAGGCCAGGCCAGGGGTGGCATAATACATGCTGCAGCCCCTGGTAGGCCTTGGTTACACCTATGCCCTGGGTACCTAGGGTGCACTGTTACAGGGACCTATAAGGTGAACCAGTTCCAATTATGTATGTACCTAAGGTACATGGAGTCCATTTTAAGGAGAGAGCAATTAGCCTGGGGCCCTGAATAGCAGGATCCCAGGCCAACTAAGTCAAAAACCAGCTAAACACTAGGCAAAAGGTTTGGGGGTAACCATAGTCATATATCCACCTTCCTACATGTACCAATAGTATGCATCAGTTTAGAGGTTTGTAGGGATTGTGCACAGAATATTATACGTGTACTTGTGTTGGTGCCCGGGTCATTCTATAAGAACATCACTAGTAACTAGAATGATGATAGTGCTGCAAACAGAGTGCTCAGTTAATTTATAAGCGCTTAGGTATTGTCTCAATGCCTGAGTCATTCTGCAAGTGCATAGACAGTGACTGGGTTCCTAGAGTGCTAGTAGTTGACAGCAGGATAAGTTTATAAGCACTTATGTTTCAGCAGAGTGATTAGATAAGGACGTGCTTCTGTCAGGATGATTGTAGGAGTGACAGAGCTGCTTTAGAGCCATAGAACAGGTCAGCATAGCTGCTTTAGAGCCAGAGAACCAGGCCAGCGGAGCTGTTGTAGAGCCAGAGACCCAGATCAGCAGAGCTGCTGTAGAGCCGGAGAACCAGGTCAGCAGAGCTGCTTTAGAGCCATAGAACCAGGTCAGCAGAACTGCTGTAAAGCCAGAGAAACCAGGTCAGCAGAGCTGCTTTAGAGCCAGAGAACCAGGTCATCAGAGCCGTTGTTGAGCCAGAGAACCAGGCCAGCAGAGCTGCTCTAGAGGCCGAGAACCAGGTCAGCAGAGCTGCTGTAGAGCCAGAGAAATCAGGTCAGCAGAGATGCTTTAGAGGGAGAGAGCCAGGTCAGAAGAACTGCTTTAGAGCCAGAGAACCAAGTCAGCAGAGCTCTTTAGAGAAAGAGAACCAGGTCAGCAGAGCTGCTTTAGAGCCATAGAACCAGGTCAGCAGAGCTGCTTTAGAGCCAGAGAACCAGGTCAGCAGAGCTGCTCTAGAGGCAGAGAACCAGGTCAGCAGAGCTGCTTTAGAGGGAGAGAACCAGGTCAGCAGAGCTGCTCTAGAGGCAGAGAACCAGGTCACCAGAGATGCTCTAGAGGAAGAGAACCAGGTCAGCAGAGCTGCTCTAGAGCCAGAGAAACCAGGTCAGCAGAGCTGCTTTGGAGCCATAGAACCAGGTCAGCAGAGCTGCTTTAGAGCCGGAGAACCAGGTCAGCAGAGCTGCTCGAGAGGCAGAGAACCAGGTCAGCAGAGCTGCTTTAGAGCCAGAGAACCAGGTCACAGAGATGCTTTTTTTTTTTGTGCAAAACACATGATTTAGTCGGAAAGTGAATCACAATTGACAGAATACATAACCTGAATTAAACTCACATACATCAAAAATTACATGAATAAACAAGGTACACTCAATAGATCAATAATACTACATGCCGAAACATATATTGATAGAAATCAGAATTAGCCTTGCAGTAGGATAGCCCATTAATGCGGTTGATATCAGTTCAATCAAGATCAAAAAATAAGTGATATGACAACCAATCAAGTAACAGCTTCCAAATAGTTTGTAACTCTGCCCCAAATTTCTACACCGAGCTTCTTTTTCCTATGCCCTTTAAGAGCATATAAACTATACTCCATATAATGAACTGCAAAGAAGCGGGCCCTCCATAATTCAAAGGAAGGCGGTTCCTGTTGAAGCCAACAAGAAGCTATTACAAGCCGATATACAGCTGTCACTAGAAATATTAATTTTGCATGTTGTTGTAGTGCAACTGGAACTGATACTCCCATTTCTACTCCTAATAATATCTGTGTTGCACTTAGTTGCACTTGACATCCCAAAATGATAGAAAGATAATTCTGAATCTGAGTTAATAAAATAGTTATTCTCGGGCAACTAAAAAAAATATGCACATCATCCGCAGATAAATATCCGCAGCGAAAGCATTTCCCCATATTATCGCCCTGCCATTTAGAAATCTTATCAGGTGTGTAATATAGATTAAATGTGGATTTATAATGCTGTGCAGATAGCTTTGCTGACAGAAATAAGTTCGGAGGCATCGCCAGAGAGTTTTCTATCCGAATATCCTGTCTCCGTAATTTATTACAGCATTTGATATTTTGTTGAACTAAGTCATTAGGCTTAGTACTTAGAATATGACAGTATAACACTCCAATTTTAGCCTATTTTATATTATCTTCAATTAGTGCGTTTGGTTGAAGAATTGTTACTTTCTGAGACAGAAAATGTATGATTTGCAGATATTTTACGAAATCCTCCCTAGGAAGATGATATTGCTCTCGTAGTTGCTCAAAGGATTCAATAGAGCCATCTCTATAAAAATCCCCCAGCAACCTTAATCCTTTTTTCCACCATATATACACAACCCTATCCCATAAATCAATTGGCAGAAATATCGGGGATGTTAATGGTGTATACCATGAAATTTTCTCTATGCCCAACAATCTCCGTAATTTTCTCCGAATCTTATATGCAGCAATCAGAACCTTAAAACGTGTGCGTTTATAGTAACTCCAATCCTGGTGCAGAAATAAGCAGTTCTTAGCCTTTGAGCCTAATAGCATCTGATAGATTGACGGGCTCTCTGCCGGGTTCGAAGGACCTATCCCTATCGCAAAACATTCATGCCTTGCAGCATACAAACGTAGTAATAAAATGTGAAATCAGGCACCGCCCAACCTCCTAGATTTCTTGGTAAGGTCATATAACAACCAGCCCGGCGGACTTTACCTCCAGCCCACATAAAGCGCATACAAAGGGTTTGTAACTGTGCCAAGCTAATTATATAGATTTCTAAGGGAAGACACCTAAAAAAATATAATATTTGTGGGAGTATCATAATTTTTAATAGACTGCAACGACCGACTAACGAGAGATGTAGACATTCCGCCTGGTCTAACTGTTTCCGTACACCTAGTATTAGATCCTCCCAATTAGACTTAACCAAAGCCATTGGTGAGGTCCTTAGCTTAATCCCCAAATAAGTTACCTCTTTACAAACCCGCACATCCGAGTATTTTGGCAGGTTAGCACATAATAACTGAGTTTTAGCAGCATTCAGTTTATAGCCCGCAACCGCCCCAAACTTCAAAGCTAAACTTTCAATTTCTTGCATTGCAACAGCAGGACATGGCGTGACAATTGCAACATCGTCCGCATACGCTAGGACTTTAAAAGAATAGTTTTGTATCATAACCGGAGGGATATTAGAGATAAATTCCAACATTCTTAAAAAAGGCTCAATATATAAGGAAAATAAAAGGGGGGAGCAGGGACAGCCCTGTCTAGTACCCCTCTGTAATTGAACCAAGTCAGATACAAGTCCCATGGTGCTGATACGAGCAGTAGGGTGATAGTAAAGCGTCTGGAGTGATGTTATAAAGTCAGGGCCAAAGCCCCTGCGCCTCATTACGTCCCATAAAAAGCACCATGAGACCCGATCAAAAGCCTTTTCGGCATCTAGTAAAATTCAACATAATGGCTCCTGAGAAACACTAACAAAATCAAATAAAGTAATTACACGGCGGACATGATCCGCCGTTCCGCGCTGCGGGATAAACCCATTCTGTATAGTAGAGACTAAGTTCGCAATTACACCAGATAATCTATTTGCCAAGATCTTCGAATAAATTTTGCCATCCGCATTTAAGAGCGAAATTGGGCGGTAAGACCCAGGTAAGTTCGCCGGCTAGCCTTTTTTGTGAAAAACTACTATACATGTCTCACTCCAACTCCCCGGGGGTACACCCAACTGAGCGGATTGCATTGTTGCAAGAAGATCAGTTTTTAAAACAGAAAAAAATGACTTATAAATTTCGAGGGGTAACTTATCTGGGCCTGCTGCCTTACCACTAGCTAGTCCCTTAACTGCCTGTTCTAATTCTTCTATTGAAATAGGGGCCTCTAAGCTTTCTCTTTCATTATCCGCTAAATCTGACATACAAAATTGATCTATTAACTTAGCAGCCCCCTCCATATCATACTCATCTCCTTGATATAATGATTCATAAAATTGCCTGAATACCTCTAATATGTCTGTTTCATTAGTAACCGATACCCCTCTTGCATCACTCATATTATCTATCCGCTGTGTTACTTCCCTGAGCCTTAATTTTTGGGCTAGGCGTCTGCCACTTGCCTCCCCATATTCATATTGAATTTGTTGTTTGATAAAAAAAAAAATGTGCACTTTCCTGCGACCATTTCAAGTTCAACTTTGCCTTGAGTCTGGCAACTAGTGTCATCTGGTCCTCTATGTCCTCGCCAGTACATAAAGCCTGTGCCAGTAGTTCCTCTGCCTTTGTTAACTCCTGATACAACTCCTGCAATTTTGCCGATTTTTTTTTTGGGATTAAATAAACCAAAGCTCAGAGACTACCCCCTAAATGCAGCTTTGAAACAGTCCCAGACATTACCCACACTGCTAGTCCCCCGATTATCATTAAAAAATGTTGCAATCCATTGTTTCATATATTCCAGATATTGTTGCTCCAATAACAACTTACGGTCAAAAGAGAACACCCTTGGTCTAATAGGCGTAATTATATCTGTTATAGAGAGAACCACTGGCCCATGATCAGACGTAATTCTGGGATAAACCTGTATAATAGCCGATTTCAACAAGGACTGAGGAGTTAGTATATAATCCAACCGAACTAACTTACGATGGGGGTAAGAAAAAAATGTATACCCAGGAGCCTCTCCCCTTATAAAAGCCCATTCATCCATCAGCCCATGTGCCATCATTAATTCCTGCAGTGCCTTAAATACCCGTGGTTTCCGCCCACTATACTTAACATTTTTATTACATAGGATATTAGGAGCAAAATTTATGTTTAAGTCTCCACACAGAATCAGTGATGTAGGCCAGGAAGCTAAGTCAACATTCAGAAACTCTAAAGTTAAAGCTTCATCTATGTTTGCCCCATAAACTGCACACACCGTAAAAATTGCCTGCCCTACTACACACTCTGCAATTACCCATCTTCCTAGTTCATCAACTAAAATTTTTCCTGTTTTGCCTATGTACCGCTTGGCCATAATTGCCACCCCTCTTGACGTACTGAATACTTAGTACAGGCAATAAGTTTAAATCCCAGTTCTTCAAGCAACCTACGTTTTGACCATACAATATGCGTCTCTTGGAGACAAATTATATCACAGTAGAGAGCTGTGGAAAAGTAAATTTTGAATGTGGAAAAGTAAATTTTGCCATGTTGTATGTGCCTACGTGTTCCCCATATTATGTTATATGTGCATGATCGATATGCATGTATCCCCCTATGATCGATTAAAGACGCAATCATAGTTGTGTCCAACTCTAGTATGCCAGTTCCCAGTTCTCGTGAAAGCAACGAGTATTATGCCTATGTTGCCACGTTTTACAGTGTGCACGTTAATTCATTGAATTGTCCCCGTTTCTAGGCCTCAAAAGGGGCCCGGACATCAGATCCAAGCTCCTGTCTCCTGAACCCACTCCGAGGAGCGATACAGCCCCCACCTGCATCCCTGACCCTTCACTTCCTTTCTTGATCTGTCTGGACCCCTCCTTGTTCGGACCATTTCTTGATTTCATCGGGAGTAGCATGTGACTGTATATCTATGACATCTTGTGTAGGGTCCTTAACTGTCATACAAGTAGTCTGTTCTGGAATGTGTGTCAGTGTTGTGTTAACTGGAATATCTGGAGTCTGAGCTGTGAGCTTGGCTGTCCGATCTGCTAGATCGTTACCTTGGGAAATGATGTCAGTGACTTTTGTATGTGCCTTGCACTTCATGATAGCGATAGCTGTCGGTAAATGTATTGCATCTAACAGAGCTTGAATGAGAAGACCATACTGGATCTTGGTTCCATGAGAAGTCATAAAACCTCTTTCTTGCCAGAGCACTCCAAAGTCGTGTACGACTCCGAATGCATAACGTGAATCTGTGTATATGTTTACTTTCAGGTCCTTGGCACGTATGCAGGCTTGGGTCAGAGCGACTAGCTCTGCTGCTTGAGCAGACAGGGTATCAATACGATGTGTTTCTATAACTTCAGTTTCAGTAGTCACTGCATACGCGGCTACTAGTTCTCCTGTACTTGTTCTCATACATGAACCATCCACATAAAGTGTCAGGTCGGGATCAGGTAATGCAATATCTGTCAGGTCTTGTCTTGGCTTTGTCATAGTGTTAACAACTTCCACACAGTCATGTGTGGCAGGATTTGAAGTAACTGACGGTAACAGTGTAGCAGGATTTAGAATGTTGCAGCGTCTGATTTCTATGTGTGGCTGGAACAGTGTCAGTTCATAACCTGTTAAACGTGCAATTGTCAAGTGCTGAGTCTGGGTTCGATTTAAAAGAACTTCCACGGAGTGTGGGACTTGTACTGTCAGGGAATGTCCTAACACTATGGAATCACTTTGTCTGATAGCTAGTGCTGTGGCTGCAACTGACTTGAGGCACGCAGGCAGAGCCTGGGCCACTGGATCTAATGTGCTAGAAAAATAAGCACAGGGCTTGTATTGTCCTGCTTGATCTTGTGTGAGAACAGATAATGCAGTACCATCACGTTCTGTGACAAAAAGTGTAAAAGGCTTACTGTAGTTCGGTGTTGCTAGAACAGGTGCTTGACATAAGGCTTTCTTTAACTCATTAAAAACAAGTGTATGTTCCTGGGTCCAAGGGAGGACAGTCGATACGGCTGCCTCCTGTGTCGTTAACTGTATCAGTGGCTTGGCTAGAAATGCATACTGAGGAATCCATTGTCTGCAGTAAGAAGTGAGGCCGATAAAAGCTCGTACCTCCTTCTGAGTCTTGGGCTGTGGAAGACATGCTATTAACTGGATACGGTCAGGTGTCAACTGCCTACCCCTCTTGGACAGTAAGTGTCCCAAGTAGACCACTTGCTGGACACAGAATTGTAATTTGGAAGGGGACACCTTGTGCCCCATCTCTGCCAGAAAATACAGGACTGTAAGTGACGCACGTTCGCAGTCACGTTCAGAACGGGCTGTGATCAATAGATCATCGACATACTGGAGTAGGGCAGTGTCAGTTGGCATGAGAATATTGTCTAGTTGTCTTTTAAGTGCTTGACTGTAAATACTAGGACTTTCTGTAAAACCTTGAGGAGCTCGTGTAAATTTATAGCTCCTTCCATTTAAACAAAAACCGAAAAGGTACTGGCTGTCTGGATGAATGGGGACACTGAAGAATGCGTTCTTGAGATCGATAACTGTGAAGAACGTAGCTTCAGAATCAATAGCTGTCAATAGAGATGAAATATCTGGGACTACTGGATACTGAGGTATGATACATTTATTAAGTTCTCGAAGGTCAATCACTAATCGATATACTGGAGGTGCATTTGGATCAGTACGTTTCAGAATTGGAATGATAGGAGAATTACATACATTGGAGTCAGTTTCTACAACCACTCCTTGAGCAATGAGCTCGTCAATAATTTTGGATAAGGCTGCTACAGCCTCAGGTGGCAATTTGTACTGTCTGATTCGTGGCAAAACTACACCTTGCTTCAGAGTCACACGATGGGGTGTGATATGCATACAACCTACATCAGTTGGACCTTGCGCCCATAAATGCTGTGGTACATTCAATAATCTTGGATCAAAATCTCGTAATACATAATGACCTTTGAAGTCTCTCAAAAACAAACGAACCCCCTCTGGGGAACAGCAAATTACTGCACCTAATTCTTTCAATGTCTTAATGCCTAACAAATTTTCTGGACATGATTTCGTGAGTAACAAATCAGTAGTTCGGGACAATGGACCAACTTCTAGAGTAACTGGTTTTGATATTTCATTAACAATCGGTTTTCCTGAAAATCCAAGGGAAACATTTCTAGAGCCTGAGAGCGGAGCCCCTGGAACCTCGTCATGACTGATAGTAGTCCTACTTGCCCCTGTATCAATCAGAAACTTTCTGTCTTTCCCTAATACTTGACTGTGTACATAGGGACCCTCTTGATCTACAGGTATCTCGATGAGAGGCAAGCCTACCTCCCTCTCTAGGCTGTTTCATGAATACGGCTGATAATCTGGATATTCTGTCTGGGCATACTGGTACATCTGCTGTGTAACATGCTGTGTTGCAGCGATAGGCTGCGGTGCTGGAACTGTCTGTTGTGCATTCTGTGGTGACTGAGAAGTCTGTGAAACTTGTTCTTGTCTAGGCGGACGTGGTCTTTCTTTAGTTTTACCAGTAGCTATGTTGTGTTTCAGAACTGCACACTCGTTTATAAAATGACCTGGCTGTTTACAGTAATTGCAGGTCCCTTTAACGGGAGCTGCAAGATGACTGGCTTGATTCGGACCCCTCTTCTGACTGTCTTGTGGAACAGATTGTGCAACTAATACTTTCATTTTCGTGTCTTTCATACGTCTCCTTTCGTGTTCTTGCTCTTCCCTGATTCTGTTCTGGTGATACTGGAGCATTTGTAACATTTGTGACGGAGTATTAGCTTGCCAGGTACTTTCGACTTTCAAAACTCGATTTTTAACTTGTGGACTTGAATTCTCGACTAGTTTGGTAACAAAAAGATGAGGGTACGATTCACTACTTGTTTTCAGACCACTGTTAATAATAAAACATTTTTCAAATCTAGAATAAAAATCACTGGTGTCTTCATCCTGTTTCTGTTTACACGCTGAGATTGCATCCCAATCTTCCTTTTTCGTGGCTAGTAATCTGGGCAAATCTTGTATCAATAACTCGGGCAAATCTTTACATTTCTCCCCAAGACCGGTACCTGGTACTCGTAAATTATCCTCAGCTTCTAGAGCTGTCCAATCTATCTTTTTCTCTCCCACCTCCCATTCCTTTTCCTTAAGTTTTTCATATACCCCTGCGGGCAACAGGACCTTTAACATTTTAATGATATCAGGATACGTGTATTCTCCCATACGGAGCATGTCCTTTAATTCTCGATGGAACCCTGCTGGATCTTTGTCATGACAGGGAATTAACTTTTTCATCTCTAAGAGTTCCATTTTTGTGATAGGGGTGTAAACAAATACTTGTTCTAGACCACCACCCTCTTTCTTGACTGGATGTACTTCTCGTAACGGATCATGTCTGTCTATATAGAATGATTTATTTTCTGGGGGTGAGACGTGAACAAAATGTGGATTCAGGAACGTTCGGTATTTGTAGCGCTGTTCTAGAATGACACTAATTAAATCGGTACCTAGACCTTTCCATCTGTACTGGAGTAACTCGTTTAATACATCATGTAGAGGACCTGGATCGGAATGCTGATCTTCATACAGTGTGATGAGGTGCTGGATCATATACATACCCACCAGTCGCTGCTTGGCTGGGGGCAATTTCAGAAACATTTGTGCCACTATTTCGTCTGGAAAAGTGGTAGAATCAGTAGTCCATCGGACTGCTGATCGGGCTAGTTCTTGTTCATGCATTGTACTAAGCTCACTATAGCCTATTCGTGATTTCAGAATCTGATCGGTAGCTTGGAATACTTGTTCAAGAGAACCTTGTTCTGGTACGGGAGGAGGGAAAACTTTCTTGTGATCTAGGCGTAAATGTCGGTCGGAAAGTCTAGTTCTACCTACATACGCTATTCTGGAGGGATTCTCGTCGTCTACCTCTTCATTATCAGAGTTGTCTTCTTTCTCGGTTACTTGTGCTGCTTCTCGTTTCTCGTGTAACTTTATTATTTCCCTACGAATTTTCTTGTACATACTCTCTATACAGTTCTGTGTCTTGTGTCTTCCCTCGGTTATATGGTCACTCCACCTGGTCAGGACTTTCATTTCTTCTGGATCTTTTCCTGGATTATCTTGTTCTCTTATTAAACAATTAATTAGAAACTTTAAAAGCATGAGCTGAGTCTCGACTTTTCTCTGAACCATGGCGTCGCGAACACTTTCTGGATCTACTCCTGTACGGATAAAACGATATATTCTGTCTAGATATTCTTTCATATTGGGCAGGGTGTCCAAATAGTCGGTCACCCGTCTTAAACGTAATGAATATATGACCATGGTACCATCGCCTGGAACTGGATCATAACGACATTCGGTAAGTGTTCGCTTGATATCTGTGAAGGTATGAACTTTTGGCGTACGCTGTAACGCTAGTTCATGTAGCGTCATACGTCTGTGTGGAGGCGGGGTACCAGGAGGACTTCCCCCCACGGCTCCTAAACTGGAATCGTCGGTGGGTACTGTACGTGCTGGCAGAGTGACTGATGTAGCGGGTACATGTACTGTAGGCTGGGCCGGGGGTGCTGTAACAGATGCTGTAACGGGTGCTGTAACGTGGACTGTACCCACGGCCCCAGCGACTGGAGGAATAGGAATTACATTATTTACGGGATCAGGCGGAACAGGATTTGCATATTCCGGGACTGTGTCGTCCAAATAGGACGAGAGAAAAATATCAGCTGCGGTCGGTTTGTGACGTAGCTTAATCGGAACTAATGGCGGCGGAAAATTACATGGTGCTTCCGGGGTTGCTTTTGGCAAGCCCTCGGCAAGAAGAGGATACATACCCTTAATAAGGGCATTTCTCTGTCTGTCTGACTGTTCTGCTTTAACTCGTTCACCTACTTCGATTAATTCCCTTTCTTGGGCTCTTTCTGAGGATTCCCTACTTAATTCTGTTTTTCTGATTTCTTTTTCGGTTCTTCTATGAGATTCTTTGCGCCATAACTCGATGGCATCTTTCTGAGACTGTCTGACTTTCTTTTTCCATAATGCTTCTTCTACTCGCATGATGCACTCGGCATCCCATGTACCTGATACGGGCCATCTATATTGCTGTTCTAATTCCTTGGTATAGTCCGCCCATAAGTCTAGATATAATATGGCACTTAAGCCATGCTTGTGATACATAAAATGACCTGGACTGTCCCTAGGCGGGACAGGAACTGCTTCCTCGAGTAACCCTTTTCGGGTTTTTAACTGACGTAATTTGGAAAATAGAGGCATTCTCTAGACTGGAATCCGAACACAATACAATACACGATAAACACAGTAATGACTGGAAAAACAAATCACTCATACCACGACATTGAAAACACATTAAATAACATTTAGAATAACAGTTCGGACAGAAATATTACCTGGTATACTGAAAACAGAGACTTGAATTTCTCGAGAACGGAACTTACTAGAATTACTAGATGCACTGCTAAAACAGTACGAACATACCGGTCCCATAAAGAGACACGTCAGGACCCGCATCCACCTAGGTGGACACTTCGTGTTGGATCTGTGTACCCAAACCCACGGACCAGAGACAAATTAATTGACCCTGTCTAGATACTACCCCAGCAACGGTACTCACCGGGCAGCAAGAACGGAAGGCCTCGGACTGGACTGGACGGCTACGACGACGGACTACGAACTTCGGACTTCAGTTACAGGTGGGCCTCCGGATACCTCGGACCTTGGACTCTCGGCTTGGGCTCTGGTCGGGACTCGCCGCGTTCCTCACCGCCTCGTCTGGATGCTGGACCGCAACCTCCGTCTCCTCCGTGGGCCTGAGGGATACTTGAAGCAGAAATATCTGCACGTGCACGGTATGGTTCCGTCACGGCTGCAGAGGATCAGGGGGCCTGCGTGGCTTCACCGGCGCGTGGGGAAAGGGCAAGTCCCTATTCGGGCGCCATTATGTGGTAAATAAATAATTAATTACCGGTACTATTTTTGAATACAGTGAATAAAACAGATAGCTCAATAAATAAGAGACAGGATTCGAGGTATCTTGAGTCTTCAGGCTTTAATCAGGCATAAGGGACAGGAACAGGACAGCCTGCATGGGAATAGACTGATGGCAGCTGCCGGGGGCAGGGAATGGCATGGGCAACATCACATTAACAGTATACAGTATATATACTAAAACAATTACATTACATTCAATACAGTAGGCGTAGCAGTAGGCGTAACTAGTAGCAGTCGCGAAAGATAAGGGCAAAATGATGTAACAAGAAGGCGTGTACAGGGCGTATACATAGACATGTGATGTAAGCGTAACAGAAGTGTCATGAATGGGGCGGAAACATGGAGGGGGCTACCTGAGCGGCCGGGACCTTTAACCTAGTGGTGCGCGCAAACGGGCAATGACGTGTTACCAGGGAGAACTGGGGGCTATGACTTCTGCGCTAGAAGAGGAGACTATAGTCTACAGTGTCAGAACGACATGTACCTATATCATATCTGGTATCTGGTGTTTGGAGTACATATTGATAGAATCCAAAAGTTATCAGGGCAAAGGCTACTAGACACTAAGACTGGTGCGTGCATAATTCTACAAGTATTGCGTGTGCGAGGAATATTCTATGAATATTAATACAGTATTTCTCTTACTTGGAGACAGAAAGGCTAGACCATGGCTGAAACTGTTGATGCGATTCAGTAGCTTAGGAATGCAAAGAAGGAGGGCTGGACTGATAACTAGAAGCATAACATATTCTTGGCAGACAGGCAGGCAGAGCCAGGCCGGCCCGGGCACTGTGCTGCGCGAAAGGAAGTGAAGGGTCAGGGATGCAGGTGGGGTCTGTATCGCTCCTCGGAGTGGGTTCAGGAGACAGGAGCTTGGATCTGATGTCCGGGCCCCTTTTGAGGCCTAGAAACGGGGACAATTCAATGAATTAACGTGCACACTGTAAAACGTGGCAACATAGGCCTAATACTCGTTGCTTTCACGAGAACTGGGAACTGGCATACTAGAGTTGGACACAACTATGATTGCGTCTTTAATCGATCATAGGGGGATACATGCATATCGATCATGAATATAGATGTTTCCTGATGGAAACGTAGGGCACAAGGAGGGAATGTGGAAAAGTAAATTTTGCCATGTTGTATGTGCCTACGTGTTCCCCATATTATGTTATATGTGCATGATCGATATGCATGTATCCCCCTATGATCGATTAAAGACGCAATCATAGTTGTGTCCAACTCTAGTATGCCAGTTCCCAGTTCTCGTGAAAGCAACGAGTATTAGGCCTATGTTGCCACGTTTTACAGTGTGCACGTTAATTCATTGAATTGTCCCCGTTTCTAGGCCTCAAAAGGGGCCCGGACATCAGAGCCAAGCTCCTGTCTCCTGAACCCACTCCGAGGAGCGATACAGCTCCCACCTGCATCCCTGACCCTTCACTTCCTTTCGCGCAGCACAGTGCCCGGCCCGGCCTGGCTCTGCCTGCCTGTCTGCCAAGAATATGTTATGCTTCTAGTTATCAGTCCAGCCCTCCTTCTTTGCATTCCTAAGCTACTGAATCGCATCAACAGTTTCAGCCATGGTCTAGCCTTTCTGTCTCCAAGTAAGAGAAATACTGTATTAATATTCATAGAATATTCCTCGCACACGCAATACATGTAGAATTATGCACGCACCAGTCTTAGTGTCTAGTAGCCTTTGCCCTGATAACTTTTGGATTCTATCAATATGTACTCCAAACACCAGATACCAGATATGATATAGGTACATGTCGTTCTGACACTGTAGACTATAGTCTCCTCTTCTAGCGCAGAAGTCATAGCCCCCAGTTCTCCCTGGTAACACGTCATTGCCCGTTTGCGCGCACCACTAGGTTAAAGGTCCCGGCCGCTCAGGTAGCCCCCTCCATGTTTCCGCCCCATTCATGACACTTCTGTTACGTTTACATCACATGTCTATGTATACGCCCTGTACACGCCTTCTTGTTACATCATTTTGCCCTTATCTTTCGCGACTGCTACTAGTTACGCCTACTGCTACGCCTACTGTATTGAATGTAATGTAATTGTTTTAGTATATATACTGTATACTGTTAATGTGATGTTGCCCATGCCATTCCCTGCCCCCGGCAGCTGCCATCAGTCTATTCCCATGCAGGCTGTCCTGTTCCTGTCCCTTATGCCTGATTAAAGCCTGAAGACTCAAGATACCTCGAATCCTGTCTCTTATTTATTGAGCTATCTGTTTTATTCACTGTATTAAAAAATAGTACCGGTAATTAATTATTTATTTACCACAGAGCAGATAGCTCCTGTGCTACACGCCGTCTTTTATCTATCGAATTCAGCCCCTTAACATTCAGGGTGCCTATCCTTATACCCCTACCAGCCATCTAGTTGAGTCAATCTTAAGTGATCTAGCTTCATGCACAGACTCAAAACAAAATGTATTCTCACATAATAACTCTTTTCCGACCAATTTTCATGTATTATTTTATTCCCCCCCCTGCATAACCCCCCAACCCTGCTCTGAACCCTCCTCCCACCCCTTCCCCCGCCCCTCCCTCCCAAAATGAGGCTTAAGGACTATGTCCTCAGTGATGTTGGGTGCTTTGTCCAACCCCGGCTCTTATCGACATCCCCCACCACCATCATTTACCCCCCCTTTCCCAGCTTAACAAATCATATCTCGTTGAATCCTATAAGGAGTAAACAGAAAATTTTAGCCTAGTGTCGTACATCATAACACATTGCATAGGCCGTTAATAACACCATTTAGAGATTACTTATTTGAAAGGAAATAAAACATGTTATCAACTATGATTCAACAAAATATTTAGGAAAAAACATTACATTATCTGGGAAAAGAGGGACCAACAAATACTACAAAACCGCCACCTGGTGATTTCCCCCTTCCTTTAACACTAGCGAAGAGAGCTTTCAACATATACTCCATCAGAAGGTATCGCACCCCTCCTACAGATACAGCTTGTATTATACTTCCACATCTACTTTTTAACATTCTTCTCCAAATCCATTAAATAGTCCTGTGCAGTTTTAGCAGAAGTAAAATACTTAGTTTGGCCTTTAAAAATGACCTTCAATCTGGAAGGGTTGAGCAAAAAAACCTGAGCCCCTTTCGCTTGAAAAGGCTCCATCAATTTCCGCATTCGCCATCTTTCACTTACAGTAGTTGGGCAGAAATCAGGGCGGACAAAAAACTCACATACCATACCGCTACGTTTCTTGCCAGGGCGTGCCAAATCATACAGCGCTTCGCGTAGCAAATAATTATTCAGACATATTAATATTGCCCTAGGATATGGGTTCTGAATGCCCTGACGTTCTTTCCCTTGTTGCCGAATCCCAAAAGGAAACCTATGTGCACGTATCACTTCAATTTCCCAATTCCATGCGCTTAGTTCTGGGAATGCTTCTTTAAACAGCTGAATAATGAACTTGCGGGGGTCTAACCCCTCCATTTTTTCAGCTATACCTAATACGCGCAAATTGTTTCGCAACGCACGGTTCTCCAAGTCTGTTAGCTTCCAGTCTATGTCAGAGTTAGATTTTTCCAGAGTATCTAAAGTTGTTTGCTGCTTTGCTAGAGAGTCCTCGACAAAAGAAACTCTTTCCTCTACTTCAACCACCCGGGTCGTGGTTTCTGCACAGGTCTTCACAAGTCATCTGACAGTATTCTGCAATTTCTTGACAGCTCCCTGAGTGCGTAACCCCTCAGCTTTTGTTTCGCTACGATGAGCCATGATAGTTCTATATATCAGCCCTAAGGTGATTGAGTCCTCTTCAAGGTCCTCGTCTAAATTGAGCTGAATTAAAGGCGATTCTTGATTGTATACATCTTGCAGACAGCCTTCGCCACTGTCCGCGATTTTCCTTACAGTATCATAAGGTGAAGTTCGCTCAAAATCATCCATTTCATTATCCTCAGGGAGATCCCCCCACTCTCCTACGTTACTAGAGCTATCTAGCTCCTGTTCTTTGTCCGATACTGTCGTTCGATCTGACATTGAATAAAATTTACCATCAGACCCAGCATATTTAGACTCAGTAGCCTTATCGGTGCCCTGGAGGACAAGCTCACAATCAGATTCCAATAGTGAATTACTATCTTCCGGAGCCGCCATCAATGTTGATACCGGTTTTCGAGCTAATATCTCTTGACTCACTGCTGAAATTCCCTTAATATCTTGATCATCCTGACTACTCTGACTGTCCACATGCCCCCCAGGTATAGCGTTATCAATAGTATCTGATGTTTGGGCACTAGGGGTCCCCCCAGTAGCTCCTTCCACGGCGGCAGGGACCGAGTCTGATTCAAGAACCACTTTAGTTTTAGCCCCACGCCGTTTATCAAAAATTGCCGGCACCGTCTTTTGCTTTATGGGCATCTCCAATACCTGACATTGAGTCTGATTCAAGCGCTGAGATTGGGGGTCTAATTGCACATGTAGCGTTGCTTGTTGTAAAGACTGATTCAGAGTGTCCGAGTTTTCAAGGGCCACTTTTGCAGCTCTGGTATCAGCACCGACTAAAGCTGACTTGAAAATAGCCCCTGTAACATTACTTTTCGTTACATTTTTTGATGTATTCCCTTTAGTTTTGGCTACATTCTCGGGATTATCAACATTAGCGCTAGACTCAGCCCCCCTTCCACTCGGGGTATCAGTTGATGCAGCTCCTTTATTCCTTGCAGTGCCCCTGCCCTTCGGCGCCATTCTTGCCAAGAGAAACAAAGTTATGCGTTTTTTTACTTGGATCACCGAGAGCTGGGGATTTATCCATATCCTGTGCACAACACGCCCTCTGAAATTACAAGCGACCAATACTGTTTACACAGTTACTGGTCGACAAGTCCAAACACACAGTAGCTACAGCCGAGGAAAGTTTGTAACAAATTGTAGCACACTGCGAGTTAAAATATATCAAAGCACAAAAAAGACTTGCTCAGAGCTCAGTCCATTCAGAATGCTGAGGTTTACAGCGTTTTCATTTTTTTCAGGCGTTCAACAATCCAACAAACCGCCGTAGCCTCAGACCACCTCAGCAATCAGCTGCTCACACTTTTCGCAGGAAGTCCTCTGCAAGCAATCCGCAACCTCGGCGGCAATCACCCCAACACTCGTGGTCCACGGTGTCCTCGGTGCTTCTCCAAGCTCTCAATGCTCCACCGCAGCCGCAGCCTCGCCCCGCCTGATTGGTAAGCGGTCAGCTGCACGCACTCCTCTGCAACCGCCGGCGTCTGCCAAGGGTCCTCTACGAATCCCTAACCTCGGCAACAAAAAAAGAAAAAGTCCGCTCCACCGAAGAAGGGCTCCAGTACACAGCCAACTCGGGAGACCGTCACTCCGTGGCTGCCATCCGCCTCGCAATCCGCAGGGAATCCACCATGGCAGGTCAGTCGATAAGGGCCGCGCGCAAAACACCTCACACGGCCACCACAGCGGCCGCCATCTTGCCTCGATCCATACCGTCTCCCACCAGAGATGCTTTAGAGGGAGAGACCCAGGTGAGCAGAGCTGCTCCAGAGCCAGAGAAACCAGGTCAGCAGAGCTGCTTTTGAGGGAGAGAACCAGGTCAGCAGAGCTGCTCTAGAGTCAGAGAACCAGGTCAGCAGAGCTGCTTTAGAGGGAGAGTACCAGGCCAGCAGAGCTGCTCTAGAGCCTGAGAACCAGGTCAGCAGATCTGCTTTAGAGCCATAGAACCAGGTCAGCAGAGCTGCTCTAGAGACAGAGAACCAGTTCAGCAGAGCTGATTTAGAGGGAGAGAACCAGGTCAGCAGAGCAGCTTCAGAGCCAGAGAACCAGGTCAGCAGAGCTGCTCTAGAGCCAGAGAACCAGGTCAGCAGAGCTGCTTTGGAGCCAGAGAACCAGGTCATCAGAGCGGCTCTAGAGCCTAGGAATCAGGTCAGCAGAGTTGCTCTAGAGCCAGAGAACACGGTCAGCAGAGCTGCTGTAGAGCCAGAGAAACCAGGTCAGTAGAGCTGCTTTAGAGGGAGAGAACCAGGTCAGCAGAGCTGCTTTAGAGGGAGAGAACCAGGTCAGCAGAGCCGCTTTAGAGCCAAAGGACCAGGTTAGCAGAGCTGCTCTAGAGCCAGAGAACCAGGTCAGCAGTACTGCTTTAGAGCCATAGAACCGGGTCAGCAGAGCTGCTTTAGAGCCGGAGAGCCAGGTCAGGAGAGCTGTTTTAGAGCCAGAGAACCAGGTCAGCAGAGCTGATTTAGAGGGAGAGAACCAGGTCAGCAGAGCTGCTTTAGAGCCAAGGGACCAGGTCAGCAGAGCTGCTCTAGAGCCAGAGAACCAGGTCAGCAGAACTGCTTTAGAGCCTTAGAACCGGGTCAGCAGAGCTGCTTTAGAGCCAGCGAGCCATGTTAGCAGAACTGTTGTAGAGCCAGAGAACCAGGTCAGTAGAGCTGCTCTAGAGCCTAAGCCTAGGTCAGCAGAGCTGCTCTAGAGCCAGAGAACCAGGTCGGCAGAGCTGCGGTACAGCCAGAGAAACCAGGCCAGCAGTGCTGCTTTAGAGGGAGAGAACCAGGTCAGCAGAGCTGCTTTAGAGCCAGAGAACCAGGCCAGCAGAGCTGCATTAGAGCCAGAGAACCAGGTCAGCAGAGTTGCTTTAGAGCCAGAGACCCAGGTCAGCAGAGCTGTTCTAGAGCCAGAGAACCAAGTCAGTAGAGCTGCTTTAGAGCCATAGAGCCAGGTCAGCAGAGCTGCTTTAGAGCCAGAGAACCAGGTCAGCAGAGCTGCTCTAGAGCCTAAGAACCAGGTCTGCAGAGCTGATCTAGAGTCAGAGAACCAGGTCAGCAGAACTGCTGTAGACCCAGAGAAACCAGGTCAGTAGAGCTGCTTTAGAGGGAAAGAACCAGGTCAGCAGAGCTGTTCTAGAGGGAGAGAACCAGGTCAGCAGAGCTACTGTAGAGTCAGAGAACAATGTCAGCAGAACTGCTTTAGAGCCATAGAACTGGGTCAGCAGAGCTGCTTTAGAGCCAGAGAACCAGGTCAGCAGAGCTGTCGTAGAGCCAGAGAATCAGATTAGCAGAGCTGCTCTATAGCCTAAGAACTAGGTTATCAGAGCTGCTCTAGAGCCAGATAACCAGGTCAGCAGACCTGCTGTAGAGCCAGAGAAAACAGGTCAGCATAGCTCCTTTAGAGGGAGAGTACCAGGTCAGAAGAGCTGCTTTAGAGCCAGAGAACCAGGTCAGCAGAGCTGCTTTAGAGCCAGAGAACCAGGTCAGCAGAGCTGCTCTAGCTGACACTCACTGACTGACTGACTGACACTGATTGACTGACACTGACTGACACTGATTGGCTGACACTGACTTACTGACTGACACTGATTGACTGACACTGACTGACACTGATTGGCTGACACTGACTTACTGACTGGCACTGACTGACTGACACTGACTGACTGACTGACACTGACTGACTACTATTTACTACTCTACTACTCACTCTCTACTACTTACTCTCAACTTCTCACTCTCTACTACTCTCTACTACTCACTCTCTACTACTCTCTCTCTACTACTCTCTCTGCTACTCACTCTCTACAACTCACTCTCTACTACTATCTCTCTACTACTCTCTCTACTACTCACTCAACTACTCGCTCTCTACTACTCTACTACTCTACTACTTTCTACTACTTACTCTCTACTACTCTCTCTCCACTTCTGACTCTCTACTACTCACTCTCTATTACACAATCTACTACTCTACTACTCTCTCTTTACTACACACTCTCTAATATTCAGTCTCTACTACTCATTCTCTACTACTCTCCACTACTCACTCTCTGCTACTTGCCCTCTACTACTCACTCTCTACTACTCACTCTCTACTACTCTACTACTCTCTCTTCCACTCACTCTCTACTACTCACTCTCTACTACTCTACTACTCACTCTCTACTATTCCCTACTACTCGCTCTAATAGTCTCTACCACTCACTCTCTACTACTCTATTACTTACTCTCTACTACTCTCTACTACCACTCTCTACTACCCACTCTCTAGTTCTCACTCAACTACTCTGTACTACTCACTCTCTACTACTCTCTCTACTGCTCACTCTCTACTATTCACTCTCTACCACTCACTCTCTACTACTCACTCTCTACTAATCACTCTCTACTACTCACTCTCTAATACTCACTCTCTACTACTCTTCACTACTCACTCGCTACTACTCGCTCTCTACTACTCTCTACTACTCACTCTACTACTCTCTACCACTCACGCTCTACTACTCACTCTTTACTACTCTCTCTCTACAACTCACTCTCTACTACTCACTCTACTACTCACTCTACTACTCGCGCTCTACTACTCTCTACTACTCACTCTCTACTACTCACTCTCTACTACTCTACTACTCTCTACTACTCACTCTCTACTACTCTCTATGACTCACTCACAGCTCTCTACTACTCTCTACCACTCATTCTCTACTACTCTACTACTCTCTACTACTCTACTACTACTCTCTACTACTCAATCTCTAGTACTCACTCTACTACTCTGTACTACTCACTCTCTACTACTCTCTCTCTACTACTCACTCTTTACTATTCACTCTCTACTACTCACTGTCTAATACTCACTTTCTACTACTCTTCACTACTCACTCGCTACTACTCGCTCTCTACTACTCTCTACTACTCACTCTACTACTCTCTACCACTCACTCTCTACTACTCACTCTCTACTACTCTCTCTCTACAACTCACTCTCTACTACTCACTCTACTACTCGCGCTCTACTACTCTCTACTACTCACTCTCTACTACTCACTCTCTACTACTCTACTACTCACTCTCTACTACTCTCTATGACTCACTCACAGCTCTCTACTACTCTCTACCACTCATTCTCTACTCCTCTACTACTCACTCTACTACTCTCTACTACTCTCTACCACTCACTCTCTGCTACTCTACTACTCACTCTCCACTATTCTCTCTCTACAACTCACTCTACTACTCTACTACTCACTCTAGTACTCTCTACTACTCATTCTCTACTACTCACTCTCTACTACTCGCTCTCTACTACTCAAATCAAATAAAAACAGCTTTATTCGGTGACAACAAGGCAAGCACCATAAAAGCATACTAACACACATATATCAAATAACCCTGGGCGTAGTGTGCGGAGTGGGGCTCCGCGGAGCTACGCGAAGTGGGCACAGAACTACGTCCACCCGCGCACTCCGCGTAGCCCCACTACGCGCCGCCCGCCTCCCTCCCGCCCTCCCTAAATACTTATATAAAAGGATAGTAAGCTTTTAAAAACACTTACCTTGTCTGCCGCGTCCCCGGGGCTCCCTCTCGCCGTCCTGCGATTCGCGCCGCCACCGATTCAGATACTAATGCGCATGCACGGGCGCCCGCGCATGCGCATTTCTCATGAGAAATGCGCATGCGCGGCCGCCCGCGCATGCGCATTAGTATCTGAAATGGCGGCGCGAATCGCGGGACGGCGAGAGGGAGCCCCGGGGACGCGGCAGACAAGGTAAGTGTTTTTAAAAGCTTACTATCCTTTTATATAAGTATTTAGGGAGGGCGGGAGGGAGGCGGGTGGCGGCCGGCTACGCACCGTCTGCGGAGCGCGCGTAGTGCCGCCTGGCTACGCCCGCTACGCAAAATGCGTAGGAGACGGCACTACGTGCACTACGTGCACGGAGCGTAGCTGGCCGCCCACCCTTAATATGAAATAGAAAATACATTCTCAACATATTTCACAAGGGGAAAATGATTTTTATAAGATATGTACAAATTTAAAATACATGGAAATAATGACACAATAAAATGACAAGTCCATTTTTCAGAAATCCTAAAAATACAATCTACCAATAACCCGTACCATAAAGTGCAAGTGCGTTCAGTGCAAAAGAATGCGATTAAGTAGTGGTATTACTCATCATCTTTTTCATACAACAGAACGTCCAAAAATGCATAACCTTTTCTTTTCCTGATTGCTTTTTAGATGCAACAGATTACAGAGCTCATAATTTTCATAGTGTCCAAGCTACATAAAAAATTAAACGCATCCTTGTAATTAAAAAGCATATTTTTTAAAAAACAGTGGTTTCAATACAGTTTTTTGGATATCTATATAAAAAGGGCAAAATAGAATATAGTGCAAAGTAGACTGAGAGGTTTTACCATCACATGGGCAAGGGGGCAAAGTTCTGTGCCATTTCTCAATTCTTGGGAACGCAGTTACATAATGTAAAGTGCTCAACCTTAGCCTGGTCAAATAAAATTGATGCGGGACATTCTGGACCAAGATAAGATACAACTGAGTGCCGCTCATGCATGGGCGTTCACAATCAGCTGCTACTGTCTTTTTTGCTTATTCGTCCTATCTCTATCATGTTCTGTAGCAGTATCAATCAATCAAATCAAAAGACCTTTATTCGGTATTTCAGATAAAAACACCATAAAAGTACATATAAAATCAAATTTTAATTTTTTTTTTATAAAAAGAAATATAATTCATAAAAATAGCAGCAAGTTAATAGTTAATAACATCTTTCAATCAGTTTATGGCACAGAGCAATACTTAAAATACCGAGTACACATTTTATACGTACAATATTAATTTCAGTCTTGAACATTTAATAGGTGTGGTAGTTAGCCTAAATTTTGCCTATGGTTAAGACAAAGCTTCAGATATTGGGCTACATTTTTTGCAAAGCTTGGGTTCTCCAGGAATTGTAATGCAAGATAGGCTGGGCGACATCTCCTAAGGCCTAGAATTCTTAGCAAGGGAATCAACCATTTTTTTCTGATATCTGAGTATAATTCACAGAAAAGCACTACATGAATTGTTGATTGAGCGAAGATTCATCACATGGGCATAGCATCAGGGCGGCTGACCAATCATTTGTCTTTGGGAAAGATACCATGCGGTGGAAATTATTCAACCTAAAACGTGTTAATACAAGTTTTTCATATGCGCTTAGTTCAAATAGTAGATAGGGCTGCATATCTAGTGTGGTTTGAATTGCTAGCGCTTGCTGGACTGCAGGTTTAGGAGCCTCTGAGGCCAGCCGTAGTTGCTCCAAGTGGGCTAAGCATAGTTTTTTTGGCTCTTTTTTGATATTTCTGAAATAGATGAAGGAAAGTTATAAAACCTTGTCAAGCCCAAATCAGTTAAAAATTTCTTGACGTAAAGCAGCCAACCTATCTTGTCACCATAGTCCAGGGAAAGACAGTCATTCAGTTGTGCTGGTGTAAATGTATTTTTGGTTGAGGTCCAGGAGCGGTACCACAAAAGAATTGGTTGGAGCTTGGCAAAATCAGTAAGATATGGTAAGCCTAGTTCCAAGTGGCAGCTATATGTAGATGTACTGCGCGGTACTGCAAGGAGATACCTCAGAAAGTTATTCTCCACCTTCTGGAGGGAATCTACCTTGCAGTAACCCCAGATTCCAGCACCGTAGGTGGCTATGGTTACGCATTTTACCCTGTAGATGTTAATCAATTCCATGGGGGGCCTTTTCCCTAGTCTCTGGGCGAATTTGACCAGTGAAGCTGTTGCCCTCATAAAAAGTAATTTTCTTGTTTCAATGGCCTGCTTCCAGCAAATTTAGTCGTCTATTACTACACCCAAATAAGGATAGGTCTTAGTATGGTCTAGTTTGATGTTATCACTAAAGATCTCCTTTGTCTTCTTCGCACTGGGCCCAATAGACATAACAAACATCTTTTTTGTATTTACTCTAAGATCTAGCTCTGCCATGAAGCGGAGATATCTATTCAGAGAGCGTTGGAGTTCAGCTGGGGTTCGGGCCAAAATCACGGCGTCATCGGCGTATAGGAGGGCGGGGACAGGGCGTTTATTGATCATAAGCAGGAACTGACACCCCTCCAGCATGGCTCGCTCCAGTCCATTTGTGTATAGTGTAAAAAGGAAGGGTGCCAGGACGCAGCCCTGCCTCACCCCCCTCCCCACGCCGAATGAAGCCGTGAGTTCGCCGTTTTGACCAAACCTCATCCTGGCACTTGCATTTGTATATAACTCCCAGATAAAATTTAGCAGTAGGGGCTCTACTCCCATATCTGACATGATGTGCCACAGTTTGGAATGGCTTACGCAGTCGAACACAGATGAGAGATCTACGTAAGCCATATATAAGTTACCACTCTTTGCGTGGACATATTTTCCAGTCAGAAGGGATAGGTTTAATACTTTGTCCACCATGCATAGACCTTCCCTAAACCCAAACTGAAAATCACTGAGCTTGTTGTTGTCATCTGCCCATAGCTGCAGATGCTCTAAAATTTTCCTTCCCATTATTTTACCCAGAGAATCTAACAGCGAAATTGGGCGATAACAGGACGGAGATTGACGGACGCCCTTTTTGTAGATTGGGACCAGGATAGATTCTGACCATGATTTTATGAGCGCTATGGCACAGGAAGCCTCTATAACTCTGGTCAACAGTGGGGTCCACAGTTCTATGTTGTGCTTGAATAAATCAACTGGAACCCCATCTGGGCCAAGGGCTTTGCCCCCCTTGCTGTCTAACAGAGCCCGCTCTACTTCCAGATGACTGATTTTAAGATCTATGGAAAGACTGTATGATCAGGCTGAGGGGCAGAGTGTTCCTTTGCATGCTGGCGCTGATGCTCGTCAGACAAGATGCTAAAAATCCCTGTAAAGTGTTGAACCCATAAAGCTTCATCTATAGCAATGTCCAGTTTAGGCATGTCCCTTTGATCTGAAAGAAAGGGGGACTTAAGTACTTTTGAAAATGAAGTACTGTCCTTTAATTTGCAACTATTATGTAATTGCAGCCACAGGTCCTTTTTGAGATCTATTTTTTATTCTTTATTGCCTGGTTATAAGCCTTTCTAAGGTTAACTACCTCTTGTTTATCCCTCGGAGTTTTGTGGAGGGGTTTCTTGAGGTTGGAATAGGCTTTGGTACAGGACCCGTTAAACCATCCTGAATTTTTCCCCTCATTTTCACTTGACCTCCTACTTAGGGCTATTTTTACTGCGCTGTTGATATTAGAGAAACTGGCCAGGATCTCCTCGTTAGAGGCTTTTAGATCTAGACAGTTCTCGATTGATGTCCAGGAATTCCTCACAATCTCCGTGGTGAGCTTATCCGGGTCAATTCTGTCCCATCTTAACGTATACCCGTTTGTTTTATATAGGCTTAGAGACCCTAGCCCAAAGGTCTTTGGGGAATCTCGCTTCTGTGGGTCGTTTGAAAGGAGTATTGTGATACAGTTCGGGAAGTGGTCACTGGTGGCGGATGTATGACATTACAACGCATGCTTTACATCGCATGCCTTTACAACGCGGTTTTTACATCGCAAACCTTTACAACGCATAGCGCTTTGGGGTGCTGGATAGTGAATAGTTTAATTTACTATTCCAATTCCAGTCCCCGTGGACACTAGGGAAGGTGTTGGAGAGTAAATTAAACTTATTCCCTATCCTAGAGCGCCCCCCAGCGCAATGCGTTGTAATGGTTTGCGTTGTAAAAGTTGCGTCGTAAAGGCACTGCGTGGTAACGGTTGCGTTGTAAAGGATGTTTCCCCTGGTGGCATTTCGTAATGTGCCGTACTTTAAAATACGGGGCGCTGCACACCTTGAGACAAACGTAAAGTCTATTATACTTGAGAGGCCCTTCCCACTAAATTTAGTAGTAAGAGGGACTTCAGGAACCACTAGCTCATTGGCTAGCCCCAAGTCTAGGGTGGCTAGAGCTTCGTTGAAATAGTCACCGATTGATGTATGTGGGAAGTGAGCCAGGGGATTTTTATCCTCATCCTCAATACCACAATTTGATTTAGTGTTATTGTGGGGGCAGAGGGTTAAGTTAAAATCACCCCCCAAACTATAAATAGATTTTCCCTGTAAGCATTTTGGAGCTCTTGTAGGGAGACCACTATATTCCTGATTGTAAGTGGTAAGTGGGAATGGTGAAGATTATTATAGAAATTTATCAGGATATAGATACCACTGGAATTCATATTTAATTTTATTATTTGGAAGTTTGGGTCAGTTTTGACTACTGTGATTTCCTTAAAATTAACAAGATTGGAAATGAAAGTTGTTAAACCTCCTTTGGCTTGCCCCGACGTTGAAGAAGTCGCTGGGGAGAAGTATGTTTTATACCCTACCATATGGTTTGGTTCAGTGGCCCAGGTCTCCTGTAGGCAGAGGACATCATGGTCAATTTGGAGCAGAGACCTGCTACATTCCAAAACAGTGTATTAAGTGTAGAGACCACCGTGGGGGCCGGGAGGTTTGTCGAAATTTGGGTCTCGGGAGGTCGCTCAACAGATAGAGGGAGGGTTAATGTGTTCTCCTGACCATCTTTATCTGGAGCTAGGATCGGTTGAGATGGTAATCTACCAATGTCTGTATCAAATACCCTGTTCCTATTCACGTGATTATTGAAGACTTCCTCTGGTAGTACCTGGTTGGTTATGGGAATGTGGACTATGTCCATTGTACTGTGATGAATTGATGGTCCTAAAGTGGCTAGGGGAGTTTGATTAGCGCTGACCAGTCAATCAGTTTCATCCAGGGCTGATAGCAGGTTGAATCTATTAGTAGTTGGAACTCCATAATAGTCGCCCTGGGATTGAGGTAAATTTTGGAACTTTAGGTCATAAGTGAACCAGGGTCTTGGCGGATAGAAAAAACCAAGCGGGAGGACATTAATCCCTGTTTCACCCACAAAATCATTTCTCGCCTCCTGTAGGATCCTCCTAACCAGTAACGGAGATCTGAATGTTAAAACAATGCAGTCTCCGCGCAAGGACTTTCCAGAGCTGCCCACCCACTTCACCCTTCTTGCCATCTTGAAATCTTGGAACAGTTGATTGATCAGCCCTGTCCTCCCTCCCACCAGTGGAGTGATCTATTTCTGAGTGTCTCCCATGATTCTTCCTCTGTGGGGCCCTTTCTTGGAACATTAGCCAGAATGATTACGTAGGGAGTTGCCTCTGGGGGAAGGTGAAGTGAGGGACCTGGGCTGGAACTAATACAATAATGGCCTAACTGGTTGTATGGTATCTGCTGTGTCGTGGGTGGGAGACCAGTTGGTACAGAAAATGCCTCCGGGATACTTTGTAGGCCTTCGCCCCGAGGGAAAGGTCTCGCAGAGATCGTGTCTACCTTATGTTGTGTGGGTCGGACTGACCTTGTCTCATTGCGTTCTGATCTTAACACGTCTTCTCCTGCCCTTTGCAGTTAGTTGTCATTACTTTTAGGGGGGGGGGGTCTTTCCATCGGAATTAAAGTCCCCTGCTCTAATCCTTTGCAACCAACCACCCTCCTTAATTCACGTTTATTAGTGCCACCACTCAGGGAGTTATTACTACTGTTGATGTGGTTTTCTATGAGAATTAACCTGCCTCTTAGTTGGTCTATATTGACTCTAAGATATAGATCCAATCGTTCCACTAATATGGTTAAATTCTTAATGTCGCTAGTAAGTGAGTCAAGGGTTTTGCCATTCTGATCTTTAGCTCTATCAGAAGCTTTTCTTATTCCTGAGCTAGCCTGAGATTTCTTAGTGGATTTCACTAGTTTTGCCCGTCCTGATATATTCCTTCCTAGTAATCCAGACACTTTTGCAGGGAGGGGAGTTGCCACCGGATGAGAAATCTTTTGTTTCTTCTGGGGTGACTTCAAAGGGAATTCTGGGTCACTTATGGATATTTCTTCGGTGATAAATTGTATGGACCCATTTGTGATAGAGACAGGGGCGATAAGCTGTGTTGGAGAGGCCTGTGCTACACATGGGGTTGGTACTGATGTGGACTGCAATGAAACTGCCTCTATTGACTCCTCTACCAAGGAGATTTGCTTATTCAAAGCCCCCATGGCCCCCGTTAGATAATTTAAAAGGGATTGCTGTGAGTCTGTGGAATACCTTTATAGTGCGCTCAGCTTTGGGCTGATCGTTTTCCTTTTGCCCATTTCTAATTATACAGTGACTATAGTTTACGGTGTAAAGTAAATGGCAACAATATTCTGCCCATACAGTTACAGTCACTATTATTGAGATGGTCTTCTAACAGAACAGACCTCGATTAAATGGGAAGGTTGCTAAGCATTTATATCTTACTTCCAGTCTTTTCCTGATGCTTTTAGTCCTCGCTGTAAAGGACTAAGAGAGAGGGTCCGGCCCGGCCTCACATAGGCACAGACGGGCAAGGACGGGCCCGCCCTTGGCCCGGGCTTCGTCCGGGCGAGCCCGCGCTCTTCCCGCGCCGCGGGAGCCCTCTCTGAGTTTTATCCCCCTGTGACAGCTGGGGCAGAGAAAATCAAGCCGAACCTCTCGCGGGACCGCACTGCCTGATGGTAGATGGAGTCTCTTGGCAATCGCGGCCCGCGGTCCAGAGGTCGGCGGCAGCAGCCGGTGGTCCAGGCAGCCCCACAAGGACCCGGGGCACAGGAAGAAGGAAATCCGGCAGGGCACAGCAGCACAAACGGTGAGCAAGGGCAGAAGGGCGTCCTGCGCCGCGGGAGCCCTCTCTGAGTTTTATCCCCCTGTGACAGCTGGGGCAGAGAAAATCACGCCGCACCCCTCGTGGGACCATACTGCCTGATGGTAGATGGAGTCTCTTGGCAGTCGCGGCCCGCGGTCCCGAGGTCGGCGGCAGCAGCGGGTGGTCCAGGCAGCCCCACAAGGACCCGGGGCACAGGAAGAAGGTAATCCGGCAGGGCACAGCAGCAAAAACGGTGAGCAAGGGCAGTAAGATATCTCAATTTCAAGTCACTTTTACTATATTCTTGTATGCTTGTGGGATCGTCTATACATATTTCACGTTTAATCAAAAGTTTAGAAATGTGACACAACCATGGTATTTTCATGCTATGATGTAACGCTAGACAGTCTTTGATTAGGTCCTTAGAAAATTTTGTTTTTTCCTTTGTCCATAAGCCATGCCAAAGTGTAAGAGCAGCTATATTGAGTGTATCACTTAAATATGGGACAGACAATTGTTTGAACGATCATGTTTGCAGACGCACTAGGGACTGCCAGCATTCTTTTTAAAAACGTATTTTCGTTAGTTTGAAGAATTGTCGTGTTGGCTCTTCCCCATATGGCAGCTCCATAATTAACTGCTGTAACAACTTGGTTCTATACAAGTTTAAAATTTCTCGTAGGGGTTTATTCCCAAGTTTTGCTGCGAACCTAAGAATTCCCTAAGTCGTTTTTAAAAATTTCATGTTACATAATTCAATATGCGAATTCCATGTGCCATTATTGCAAGATAACAAACCTAAGTATGAAAAGGTTGGGGCTCTAGTTATGGGTACCCCACCCACATGGTGCTGTCTACACTTTTGTTTCTCTCCTCCACATGACATTACAAATGGTTTTTTTAAGTTCAACTGTAAATCTATATTAGTCATGTATTGGGAGAAATGTTCTATTAGGCCTTGTAGACCGTTTGCATTTCTGGACATTAGAACTTCATCGTCTGCATATAATAATAAAGGAGTGGGGCGTATTCCAACTTTTGGGACATCTACAGCCAGTTATTGTAAAAACGGGTCAACATTGTTTATGTATAAGGAAAATAAAAGGGGGGCCAATACACATCCCTGTCTATTACCACGCTTTACTGCAAAGTCAAGCGTGCATTTCCAGATTTTCCGTACCGTACCCTTGAGGTTAAATAGGTGTAAATTTGTGATAGAAAAGGAATATTTCTAGGGGAGCACCAAGCCCTCTTAAGATTTGCCATAGTTTTTGATGGTTGACTAGATCGAAGGCACTAGTCAAATTTACGAAGCATAAGTGGAGGGTACCTACCTTGGCTAGCGTATACTTCCCGATTAACAAATCTAAATTTAAGCATTTCTCCACCGTCCCAATACCCCTTCTGAAGCCATACTGTGCCACTGTTAAGATGTCATTTTCACTGGCTCAGTCCTCTAGCCTTTCTAACATAATTCGGCCCATGATCTTAGAAGAGGAATCTAGAAGGGATGTTGGGCGGTAGCAGTTTGCCTTTCCCCTGTCTCCTTTTTTAAATATAGGGACAATTATACGTTCAACCCATTTAATTGGCAAGGCTCCTTCCAAGGCTGCATTAAAAACTGTCACTAATATCGGTGTCCAGAAATCCAGATCATACTTGAAAACATCTATCGGCACACCGTCTGGACCTGCTGCTTTCCCGCTTGCGCTTTTCTGGAGTGCAAGTTTCACTTCCTCTGGTGTGACTGACGGTGTTTTGACTGGATTTACCCTAATGCATTTATTATTTTTCCAGTCTATAATGTTTATGTCATCTGGATTAAAAATACTCTTAAAATGTGACACCCAATCTTCTGATGGTACCACGGTATCAATCCTTACTGCGTTATTATCTTTAAAATATGGGTGGTTGACTATCTTCCAGAAGAGAGTTGGGTCTTTCAGCTCTGCGGCCCGGTTTAGGCTTTCCCAAGCCTCATCACGGATCTCCCTTTTTCTTATTTACAATGGTATTTATTTTTTGTAGGTCTCTAGGTTTTTGTTTGAGCGCACATTTCAATTCCCCATTTGTTCTTGTGCACTCATGATTAAACCATCTTTGCATTGGACTATGTGTTTTTTTTCTTCTTTTAGACTTTAAATCACCTGCAATTGCTTCGGTGATGTTAGAGAAAGCATTAATACCCGCAGTGTGTATAGATGAACCGTCCAAACAAATTTCTAATTCTTTTGGTATTTTCCCTTTAAGGGTTTCCATAAATGTGGAAGGGTTAACACCGGTCCATTTTATTGAGACACCATTATTACCTTGAGTTGCAATATCAGCGTCTCCATCCTTACCCCTCTGTTCAATTGACAAATGTATCTCTAAAATCAAGCTTATGGAGTCATGGTCACTGAACAAGCTACTATTTATCAGAACTTCCTTGGCCATTTCATTGATATTAGATGATATTATAAAGTGGTCTATATTTGAGGATGACCTCATTCCCACGAAGGTATGCAGGTTTTCTTCGTCCTCTAAGGTAATTGGCTCTAAGATTGATAAATCATATTTGTGTATTAGATTGTTAATCGTTTCCTCATATCCGTCATGTTTGAAGTGTACGATCTTTTCGCCAGAATGGTCACAATACCCACATACTTCACCAGCTTCAATATCACATGTAACACAGTTAAAATCCCCGGCCCAAATTAAAACATAAAACCCTACAATTCCCTTCATGAAACAATCTAAATTCCTTTCTAGTGAATCAATTACAGAGCTCCTTGAATGGTCAAAAACATTGTTACAGAAGTTTATAATAACAAAAATAATATTTTCATTAGAAGTTAATTTTAATAACTGATAATATTGTGAATCAGTAAAAGTTTTCCCTACAGTCAGGGGGGAGTCTACTAGAATTAACATTGCCAAGCCTCCCTTTGCCCTTCCCTTTCTGGATGGTACTGCACTTGTGCAAATGCTTTGATACCCGTTTATACAAAGTGTTTCAGTGCCACAGTTTTCTTGTAATAAAACAATCCCCAATCCCTCCAGTGTATTTTGGCATCATTGATCTTATTTGTGATGCCAGCTATATTCCAGGTTGTAATTTTTAGGGTATTACTCAATCGTTGTTCAGAATCTACCAGCATGGGGTTAACAGGTCGAGCACTATAATCCTGCTCAGGTGCTTTCTCTCTACTACTCACCCTCCACTACTCACTCTCTACTACTCGCTCTCTGCTACTCACTCTCTACTACTCTCTACCACTCTCTTTACTACTCACTCTCTCTACTACTCACTCTCTACTACTCTCTACTACACACTCTCTACTACTTGCTCTCTACTACTCGCTCTCTACTACTCTTTACTACTCACTCTACTACTCACTCTCTACTACTCACTCTCTACTACTCACTCTCTACTACTCCACTACTCTCTACTACTCACTCTCTACTACTCTCTCTCTACTACTCACTCTCTACTACTCACTCTCTACTACTCACTCTCTACTACTCTCTACTACTCTCTCTACTACTCACTCTCTACTACTCACTCTCTACTACTCCACTACTCTCTACTACTCTCTCTCTACTACTCACTCTCTACTACTTACTCTCTACTACTCTCTACTACTCTCTCTCTACTACTCACTCTCTACTACTCACTCTCTACTACTCACTCTCTACTACTCTACTACTCACTCTCTACTACTCTCTCTACTACTCACTCTACTAATCACTCTCTACTACTCACTCTCTCCTACTATCTCTCTACTACTCACTCTCTACTACTATCTCTCTACTACTCACTCTCAACTACTCTGTACTACTCACTCTCTACTACTCACTCTACTACTCTCTACTACTCACTCTCTGCTACTCTCTCTACTTCTCTCTACTACTCTCTACTACTCATTCGCTACTCTCTATTACTCACTCTCTACTCTCTACCTCTCTCTACCTCTCGCTCTACTACTCTCTACCTCACTACCTCTACCTCTACACCTCTACCTCTACACCTCTACCTCTACACCTCTAGCCTCTCTACCTCTCTCTACCTCTCTACACGCACACATATGCACATATATATGCATTTATATATATATATGTGTATATATATATATTACCTACTGGCGGTCGCCAGTAGGTATATATAGTTAGGATTTTTTCTCTATGGGTTTTTTGAAAATTCTATGTCTAATAACTTTGGCGTTTGTGGACGGAATTGGCTGAAATTTTCAGGAAAATGGCACATTTTGTTTCTGAGCAGCCCCTGAAAATTTTGGGGGGGTTCATCAAGGGGGGGCCGAGAAAAAAGGGGGTCCCAAAACGCGTTTTTCCCATGTTAATTTCCATAGGGCGGTTGGCCTCACTTTTAGCCCGAACGGCTGAATGGATTTGCACGAAACTTGGCAAAATTGTAGGGACTGGTAGCCCGATGTGCCTTTTGTAGGTCTCAATATATGTGCTTCAGTGGATTTTGAGAAATTAATGTTCAAAAAAAGATATATATCTGTAACAGCGGACTGGGCAGCGCTCCGCTACGCGTACTTTTCGCGCAACGGAGCTTTGTGAAGCGCAGCTGATTGGTTCTCCGGCGTCTGTCAACATTCCAAACAGTCCGTAGCGGCCGCCATCTTGTCTCTCGGTAGGATCGAGAGACAAGAGGAGGCCAAAGCGAAGGGGCAAATGACCATAAGGGGGCATAGTACATTGTCGCTCACCCCCTAGGTTTGATGTGGAGGTTTTAAAAGGGCCCCGCGGGGCAAAAAAAAATAAAAATAATAATAATCGAACAGCTGAATGGATTTGCACGAAACTTGGCAAAATTGTAGGGACTGGTAGCCCGATGTGCCTTTGCTAGATCTCAATATATGTGCTCCAGTGGATTTTGAGAAATTAACGTTCAAAAAAAGGTATATATCTGTAACAGCGCACCGCTTCGCGTACTTTTCGCGTTACGGAGCTTTGCGAAGCGAAGCTGATTGGCTCTCCGGTGTCTGTAAACATTCCAAACAGTCCGTAGCGGCCGCCATCTTGTCTCTCGGTAGGATCGAACAGCTGAATGGATTTGCACGAAACTTGGCAAAATTGTAGGGACTGGTAGCCCGATGTGCCTTTGCTAGGTCTCAATATATGTGCTTCAGTGCATTTTGAGAAATTAACGTTCAGAAACAAGATATATATCTGTAACAGCGCTCCGCTTCGCGGAGATAAAATTATATGTGTATTACCTAGCTGTTGCTAACACCAGTTAGCGACGGCTAGTAGAAGATAGCGACCATCTTGGGCCCCACTTTGCATGTGAGTGATATTTATCACTAATGACATGCAAAGTGGGCATGCCAAGATGTTAGCGACTGGAAACAGTCGCTAACATCGCTATCTCCTATTATCAACTTTTGGAAATATTCGAGATAAGGGCGAATATCTCCAAAAGCTACCACCTGCCCTGAGCAGTTCTTAGCCATGTTATCCAATGGGAGGTGGATAACATGGCTAAGAGCATTAGCTCGGTAATGCATGAATATCGCTGAGTTTTCAGCGATATTAATGCATTGCGGTCGTTTTTTATCGTATTTCCGATAAACCTTGATAATAGCAAGGTTTATCTGCGATAATTTCTGACGGTAAAAAAATCGTTGCTAAGCATCGTTAGGGATAAATATCGCTTAACTTTGGTAATATGCCCCAACGTCTGTTAACGTTCGATTCGAAGGAAATCAGGAAGTGTTGAAAAACATTGTCTGCGCCATCTTGTCTTTTTTCAAATGCCACACTTTTGTCGTGCACGGCAGCCATTTTAGATGCCTTGACCAGACCCACTCTGTGCACGCTGTCGATCCTTAGCATGGCTCCCCACCCTCGCAAGCATCTCCCCCAGGCAGTGGTCACCCCCGCTCTCTGTCTTATGCATGGGTAATAAACCTCCCCCATCTGCGCTGCTGTTCCCTGAGAATCACACCCTGTGCCCGCCCGACACCTCCCTTTCGCCCTATTCACTACCGCACCCTCTGACACTCCTTTTCCTCTGTGTCCGATTGTCCAGGCTGGTCCTAGGGTATCAGCTAGCCCTGCAGATGTAGTTTATGGCCACAGCTGTAAAGAATCACCCCTCTTCAAAGGAGTTATAGTAGATCAAGGCCCACACTCGATGAGATCCGTCACAGCAGAAGCGTTGCTATTATCTGAAAACCATCCTGTATTGTGATTGGGGAGGGGACTGAGCCTGAAGCGGAAGATTCCAGGGATGACTGTTTGTACATCAAAGTTTTTACAATTATGTGTCACATTAAAAATATATAGCACTCCGACAAAGTAGTAAGATTATAAAACTTTAATAATTTATAAATATATACAAGAAAACAAAAATAGTAATAACATATAAACATTTTTAGGGAAAAACAACGAAGTAGCGGTCGGCTGTGCGAATAGTCCCAACGCAGCACAACGTCCAGATTTCCGGCGTGGGGCGTCGCGGGGGGTGGGTCATCAGTAGCAAACTGTTGTGCGAATAGTTCCAAGGCAGCAGAACGCGCCGAAATCTAGATGACACGAAAGTGATGTCTAGTAAGTTGCCACCCAGCAAATAACGGCATGGGGCGTCGCGGGGGGTGGGTCATCAGTAGCAAACTGTTGCGCGAATAGTTCCAAGGCAGCAGAACGATGGCACCAAGGTGATGTCCAGTAAGTTGCCGCACTGGTTTTGGTATCCTACAATGCTGCTCCGAATAACGGCGTGGAGCGCCCCGGGGGAGGCGGCGTGAACGGGCCTCTCCAGGTGGAGTGTCATCTGTTGTAGTGGGGCGCCCCTTTACCGTTTCAGTTGCCATTCCGTCCGTTTTTGGTCCACTGTGTCAAAAGCCGCAATTCAGCTGAGTTGCGCCCACTCTTGCGGTGCAGCGATAGGCGGCTGTCACAGGACTCTCAAAATGGCGGCAGGCTGTTTCCTTTTTGGGCCTGGTCCACTGAAATGGCCCCGGGACACCTTGGAAATCGGACGCTTGTCTGCTAGGTCTTGGACCCCATTCTCGAAAGCGTCCCCTCCGCCTTGAGAATTCATCAAAAGTTTTGGGGGCTCCGACTCCTGCAGGCTTCTGGTGGGGAGCGGCTGCCATGATTGCTCGCGGAATGACCACGACTGAGCTACGAGATGGTGGTGCTTTCATGCTGACGCCAGCTTCAGTCTGAAACATCCAGAAACAAGGTGGGGCTTTCATCGTTTGGGAAAAAAAAAAAGTTTTCATCCTATGAAAAGTGTTGTTTTTAGGTCACATGATCATGCCTTCCATCATTAGGAAACCAAAAGTAAAATGAACCAATGAAAAGTTTTATAAACAAGTCACATGACCTGTTATGCGGCATAGGGTGTAAAATGCGGAGAAAATACGTTGGCACGTGAGGCGGCGTCAGTAGCGGACCGATGTGCGAATAGGCCGAAGGCAACACAACGCGCCAAGATCCGGATGGCACCGAGGTGGTGTCCAGCAAGTTGCAGCACTGGTGTGGCCATCCTACAATGCTGAAAGTCGGCGTGGGGCGCCCCGTTGGCCTGTGAGTTTGCGTCAGTAGCGGACCGATGTGCGAATAGGCCGAAGGCAGCACAACGCGCCAAGATCCGGATGGCACCGAGGTGGTGTCTAGTAAGTTGCCGCACTGGTGTGGCTATCCAACAATGCTGAAAGTCGGCGTGGGGCGCCCCGTTGGCCTGTGAGTTTGCGTCAGTAGCGGACCGATGTGCGAATAGGCCGAAGGCAGCACAACGCGCCAAGATCCGGATGGCACCGAGGTGGTGTCTAGTAAGTTGCCGCACTGGTGTGGCCATCCAACAATGCTGAAAGTCGGCGTGGGGCGCCCCGTTGGCCTGTGAGTTTGCGTCAGTAGCGGACCGATGTGCGAATAGGCCGAAGGCAGCACAACGCGCCAAGATCCGGATGGCACCGAGGTGGTGTCTAGTAAGTTGCCGCACTGGTGTGGCCATCCTACAATGCTGAAAGTCGGCGTGGGGCGCCCCGTTGGCCTGTGAGTTTGCGTCAGTAGCGGACCGATGTGCGAATAGGCCGAAGGCAGCACAACGCGCCAAGATCCGGATGGCACCGAGGTGGTGTCTAGTAAGTTGCCGCACTGGTGTGGCCATCCTACAATGCTGAAAGTCGGCGTGGGGCGCCCCGTTGGCCTGTGAGATGGCGTCAGTAGCGGACCGATGTGCGAATGGGGCCAAAGGCAGCGCAACAATATTTTCTGATTTGAAGACACCACAAGGCGCTGAGATGCCAAGATCCGGATGGGACCGAGGTGGTGTCTAGCAAGTTGTGGCACTGGTGTGGCCATCGTACAATGGTAAAAGTCGGCGTGGGGCGCCCTGTTGGTCTGTGAGATGGTGTCAGTAGCGGACTGATGTGTGAATGGGGCCAAAGGCAGCGCAACAATATTTTCTACTATATTTTCGGAGTAGAAGACACCACAAGGCGCTGAGATGCCAAGATCCGGATGGCACCGAGGTGATGTGTAAGTTGCGGACCGATGTGCGAATGGGGCCAAAGGCAGCTCAACAATATTTTCTGAAGAGAATACACCACAAGGCGCTGAGATGCCAAGATCCGGATGGCACCGAGGTGATGTCTAAGTTGCGGACCGATGTGCGAATGGGGCCAAAGGTAGCGTAACAAGATTTTCTGTATGGAAGATACCACTAGGCGTTGAGATGCCAAGATTCGGATGGCACCGAGGTGATGTCTAGCAAGTTGTGCCACTGGTGTGGCCATCGTACAATGGTAAAAGTCGGCGTGGGGCGCCCTATTGGCCTGTGAGATGGTGTCAGTAGCGGACTGATGTGCGAATGGGGCCAAAGGCAGCGCAACAATATTTTCTGACTGACACCACAAGGCGCTGAGATGCCAAGATCCGGATGGCATCGAGGTGATGTCTAAGTTGCGGACTGATGTGCGAATGGGGCCAAAGGCAGCGTAACAATATTTTCTGTATGGAAGATACCACTAGGCGTTGAGATGCCAAGATTCGGATGGCACCGAGGTGATGTCTAGCAAGTTGGTGTGGTCATCCTACAATGCTGAAACTCGGCGTGGGTCACCCCATTAGCCTGTGAGATGGCGTCAGTAGCGGACCGATGTGCGAATAGGCCGAAGGCAGCACAACGCGCCAAGATCCGGATGTCACCGTGGTGGTTTCATAGTTGAGAGGCACTTCATCTGCAGTGGGGCGCCGAGATCCGGATGGCACCGAGGTGATGTCTAGCAAGTTGCTGTACTTGTGTGGTCATCCTACAATGCTGAAACTCGGCGTGGGTCGCCCCATTAGCCTGTGAGATGGCTGTTCTTTGGATTTGGGCCTGGTCCACTAAAATGGCCCTGGGACACCTTAGAACTCGGACGCTCGATTTTTTTTTCCTTTCCTGTACATGCAAAAAAAGGTAAATGCCCGGTATGTTACACGCTTCATCTGCCACGATGAACTCTCCAGAGGAACCGAAAAAAAATATAGTTGTGGTAACTATACCATGCATCGTCATATGGAGAGGTGGCACCAATTAATTATAGTGCTGCATAAAAGAGAGATTTGGAGGAGAACCCCTGACCTGCTAGTACATTCATCAAAGAAGTGGCACTGAGAGCTTCAGAGGCAAGGGAAACGGTCCCAAATATTTAGAAGAACTTTGGAAAGATTAAAATGACATGTTTAGATTGTGGTAAATTAATTTCATGTGGGCAGATGAGTGTTACTCTAATAAATACAGCATATGAACATCATCATAGTCGATGGTTGGTAGAGACATTTTGACTATATCCTGGACCTGCCCGTCCTCGCCCAAAATGGCGCCGGAATAAATGGGACTCGTAACTCCTTGTTGTGTACTGGTTGCAGAACCTTGAAATCACGAGATACGTATGCAGTTTTGAAGCACATGGCGGGCGGGGACGAGAATTGATTGAATATTTCGACATCCCTATTGATATTAAGTTCTGATGTGTTATTGATTACTGTACTGTTGAAAATTCGAATTAACGTCACCCATGGTACTTGCCCGCAAATGTATATCTAGATAATTTTATTGTAACTGGCCCTGTCGTATTTTAATTATAAAATGTACGTCCACCGATTCCGTAACTGTTAGACACCTTAGTTTTTGCAACCTAATGGCCCGCCCGTTACGTTCCTCTACAGTGTAAATGTCTATTCATCATATACGATTACAGTTTGCTCCGTGGCAGGCCCACGTGGTTATAGGCTCGTATTTGTATAATGAAATTTTCACAATAAAGGTTTTTAAAAGAAAACATGGTAGTAGTGTATACATTGGTAAAGTTTTTAATAATAGTCACTGTTTTAGAATCATTAAAAGGCAAGTGAAATAAAGCAGACCAATTACATGAAGGGTAAAAGGTATAATACGAAGGAACGCAGTAAAGATAAATGGTCAAGGGCTGTTGTGTTTTCTATTCCTGCAACATAAAGTGATCGATAAGAATCTCATATTCAGGCGTATCGGCGACTAAGACAGCAGGTCGACCCTCTTTTGCTCAACGGCTCCGTCATGGGACGAAGAAACGCTCTTTTTCTCGAAAAAAGAATATATTTTACTTGCAGGACAGTTGTAAAATTTCCGGGAAAGTACATTAGCCTGGAACATTATAACATATATTTAAGAGAAAATAATGTTCGGAAGTAATTAAAAGCGTAATTTTTAGGTGATATGACCAAGGCTTTCATCATTAGAATAAGAAAAGTAAAATGAACCAATGAAAAGTTTTATTAACAAGTCACATGACTTGTTATGCTTACGTTACGCGCTGCGCGCCCCGGATGACTTCCGGATGCGCTAACGCGGCGCGTCATATGACGCATTACGCGACAACGCAGGTCCAGAATATAGTCAAAATGTCTCCACCAACCAGCGGTCGAAACACAACCCCTTTCAGCAGGCTAAATAGTTCTGTTAAATGACAACAGAAGGGACAGGCAACAAGAACCATCAGTCAAAGAGGGGAGGGCTAGTTCTTCTCTACCGGGTTACATTGGGGCGCTACCGGAACTGATCGAATTGGTAGTCTACAGTGTTTCTGGATGTTTCAGACCGAAGCTGGGGTTAGCATGAGAGCAGCACCATTTCGTAGCTCCGTTGTGGCCATTCCGCAACCAATCATGGCAGCCGCTCTTTATCGTTATTTTGGGCGGGGTGGGTGGCGGAGCCGAGCTGTTTTGCAGCCATCATTGTGTGGAGTTCAGTTCATCTCACTAGTTTTGTATTTGTCATGAGGGGTTGTTCCTAATGTTTCTATTTTAGCGAGGTCAAAAAGAGATCCCATTAGTGGCCTACTGATTTTGCTCGATTCCTTTTCTTTTTTTTTACACGATTTTTCGTTATCTGCAAAGACTAAACAGAGTATTGCGACTCTGTGTTTGTTTGTAAATAGAGAATGAACCAAAGAGAACTAATTCTAAAACAGTAAATACTTGGATAACAATCAATCAAATGGAGAGAGAAGCAGGCACGACGGATTACAACGGGGGCAAAGGCCTGCGTTAACTACCTTTCACTATCTGCAAAGAGAGAGTACTCCTAATAGAAATGAGGGGGGGGGGGCACCATTCAAAGCAGATCAGTGTGCATAAACACGAAAATGTTTTCACTTACCACGTACTTGACATTCGACAGCTTATGATATTTGCTATTAAAAAACCATTGAAATTCACTGAAAAAACCATAGGTTATAGACCATATATAGTTAGGAATTAGCATTTACAAAACCTTGAAAATTCACTGAAAAAACCATAGGTTATAGACCATATATAGTTAGGAATTAGCATTTAAAAAACCTTATTTTATTCCCACAAAACCATTGAAATTCCATATATAGTTAGTTGCACTAACTATATATCGCGCACCCGCAATCCACTGCTGATCATGTCACATATTACATCATTCATGACATGGTCAGTGACATCACTGATGACATCACTGATGACATCTCAAATGACATCACTGATGACATCACTGATGACATCTCATTTGACATCAATGACCACATCACTGATGATATCATTCATGTGACAATACAATGCATCTCCTCACATTTTAATATAACCTCTGTTTCACCCAGTGTTAAATACAGAGTATAATTTTTGAAACCATTGACACACCAATACTAGTTACTACATACGTACTCACTGATTCCTACGTCTACACACACATTCACTCATTCACCCATACAATCATTCATACATACAATCACTCATCTTTACAACACTATCATATGCACTCATACACCTATACAGACACTCACACTCTGCCACTCATCCATGGAGTTACTCACACACCTAGTCAGTCCTGTAAAGAATCAATCACACTTCCATTTTCTTGTCTATACAGTTAAACATAGAGCACCTTACATTTTCAAACATATAGTAACACATACTTACTTTCTTATACAATCATTGATACAAGTACACATTGATCTGCACAGAGTCACACACCTCCCAGCCAGCCACACACACACTCAGTCTCCCATACAAATACTTGGACAATCAATCAATAACCCATATAGTTAATCATATAGCTACTGATTAACACATGCAGTAGTTTACAGAACAACAGACATAATGATGCACAAATTAAGACAGTTTAGTCACTAACCCATGCACTCAGTGAGACACATTTAATCACTCACTCATACATTCAGTCATGCACCTACTAAATCCTTCGTCCAGACAGTTATACATCTACTCATTCTTCAATATCTAAAACATATTTAAACTTTACAGAAACACACAGTCACTGGATGATGTCATCAGTGATGTCATCAGTGATGTCATTTGAGATGTCATCAGTGATGTCATCAGTGATGTCACTGACCATGTCATGAATGATGTAATATGTGACATGATCAGCAGTGGATTGCGGGTGCGCGATATATAGTTAGTGCAACTAACTATATATGGAATTTCAATGGTTTTGCGGGAGTAAAATAAGGTTTTTTAAATGCTAATTCCTAACTATATATGGTCTATAACCTATGGTTTTTTCAGTGAATATATACATACATACATATATAAACATATATATAATCTGCATATCTATATAAATGCATGCATACTTATACATATATGCATACATATGCATGTTATGTGCATGAAAGTTTGAAAAAACACTAATACAAGCAAAGCTAAAAAGCCACCTAATTACAAACAGAATTTCTTTAACTTAAACGAGTAACAAAAATAGGGTAACTCTGTGTCCCTCAGAACCTGGGTAATTATCAACTAAACAACAAGTGGATCTGTCGGGTAGAAAGTATTTGACTTAATCTAGCTCCTAGTGCTAAATAAAAATGATCGCAACCAATGAAACATGCCTATAGAAAAAAACATTTACTGTGGAGGAATTAAAGACAAAGTGTAAGTAATGGAAGTTATTTCTTTTTATGATAAACAGAATTGATTCATTCGATATATCATCATGGTGAGCAAATAAAGATAATAAAGACTGTCAACATGAAATATTTACATGACAATAGGGTGATTTATGTGACATAAGTGCTCAGTGCTGTACAAATGTGTAATATATACAAGATGCTGGTGGTTTTTATTTACAAAGAAGGGGATGATAGGCCAGTTGTTGATTTCACACCAATAACTCCTGGCTTGTGTTGGGTGGAGGCTTGGTTGGTCTGGACCTGGAGAGAGCGTCGACGTTTCAACCCTAAATGTGCCCCAATAGGTGGTCATGGCAGGTCTTCATCAGGACAAAGTGTTGGGGGGAATGACAGCACCCATTTGGGGTTGAAAAGTCAATGCTCTCTCCAGGTCCAGACCAACAAACCAATCATAATTCCTATGGCAAAATGAAGACCCTCATTTTGTTCCTTTGCAAATTAAATGTTTTAAATGTTACCACTTTATTCCAATCAAGATGGCTTCAGGCGTTTCTGTTGGACTTGGCTCTTTTTCCCTGAATTGTTTCCCTTTTGTGGGAATCAACAGGTCATGTGGATGTATTTCAAATGCAAATGTTAAATGCTGTGCGATGGCGTACGCACCTATATCTCCCCCATGGTAGAGGAATGTATAGGCCATGTGTGGTGCGAGATGCAGTGATACATGCTGCGCAATGGCGTGCTCAGTCATTTTCACCATTGTAGAAAAGCACCTTTGTAAAATGTCACTTTTAAAATGGACGCCATTTCTGTCTGCTTGTGCCGCCTGACTGAGGTGGGTTGGCTGCCTAGTGTTTGAAGTGACAAGGTGCTCTACACTTCCCCCAGTGACAGTGAGGCTGGAACTGCCAGGGACCTTCTAGAAGCTTCCAGCTCTTTCTGGTAGGTGTGAGGAGGGGTGTATATGTAGTGCTGTAGCGATGCCATGTGCTTATACTGAGGGCGGACTGGAATGAGAGGGGACACTCTGCCAGGAGGTACCGCCGCATGGTCCTGTGTGATGGCCCCTGAGCCCATCTGTACCCCTCTGCTGTCCTCAGGGCCAGTGAGAGCCTTTGCTAGAGTGAATACTGCTGTGTCAGGAGGAGTGTCACTTTATGGGAGATGACTGCTTCTAGGAGCTGCTGTCCTGTACTGATGAGTGCCTACTGTCTGCTGATCTTGCCCAGCCTGGCCTGCCTGCTCTGCTGCCCTGCGCCTCGTGAGTGCTATACTTTGACTGCCTGCACTCCAAGGAGGTGAGGAGCGTGGGCACTACTCCCACGGGAGGGACCCCGGGAACTGTGAGTCACCTAGCGCCTGGTGAGCGCCATATTTGAAGTGACTGTGCTGCTCTGCCTGCACTCTAGCCCCTGATGGGCACTGTTTTCCTGATTACCTGAAGCTTCTAGTGGGACCTAGTGCCTTGCAAGCGCTGTATTCAAGGTGCCAGGGGAAGAGGAGCTGATGCCTGCAGCGCTGTGCTATCAAAGCTCTATATTTCAATTCCCCTGCGTGTGTGCTGCATTGGGGGTGCTGCCAGAGTGCCATATTTGCATTGCCTGTGCTCTGCTTGCTGCCAAGGTGCTACAACTGTGCCCAGGAGAAGAGGAGCGGACATCTGCAGCGCCGGGATTCTAAAGCGCTACGAGGGGATCCCGGCATGTGGGAATCCCCCCTGCCTGCTTGGTTGACAGTGGCCAACTGCAACATAATGGGGGGCATTGTACTCCTCAGGAGAAGAGAGAGAGGAGAGACACTCCTGCCCTGCACTAGCGCTTTGCTATTTTTGCAGCCAGCGCTGACTTTGCGGGACATAGGGCATTTGAACCCCGGAGAGAGGCCAGTTGGCCTGGTGCCAGTTTCAGAGTGTTGTGCTCCTGATTGGGGCGAACTGTGTTCATGCTGGCGAGGCCTATTGCCCCATATGATTTCTTGCATAATATTGTTGCATAATGCATTTGTACCTAGGATGATACCTAATGCTTTTCCCTCCGGTTTGCAGTGCTGATTTAGGTCAATGTGACTTATACAAATGTTTTTATGCATAATGGGCCTGTGGTTCGTGATAAGGATTTTCCCCTAATGCTCTCATATATAATGGGGTGTTCATGTTTTCATGCTAATGTGGGGTTGCTTAGGATTTCGGCCTAATGGGGGGATTGTGAGTGATGCTCAATGTAACAGATGCTTAATGCGTCTAGATGTCTTAGGTGGATGATTAAGGTTTTTATCCCCTAGTGCGTGCATTGCTAGTGTCCTGTATACAGTGCTGTACCTGAGCTGAGGTGGCTTATGCCCCGCCTAAGGTGGTCTACACCTGGAGAGTGTCCCCTATGTTTCTATGCCTAATGGTTGCGCACAATGTGTTTTTATGCATATTGAGACGCCTCAGCAAGTTTGCCTAATGTCACATGAGTATGCCCAATGCTAATGTGCCTGCCAATATCGGGCTATGGTGATCTAGGCCTATGTCTGACCCATTATGATTTATGCTTAATGATATTGCAGTTATGCCGCAGGTTTAGGCCTAATGCTTTTACACCTACTGAGAGGCCTCAGGCAAATGTAATTCACGCCTAATACTATAGGGAAAATGCCTAGTGCATGAATTTGCCAGTATGTACTGGCTGCCACCCAGTTATTGCTGAGGGCTTTATCTTTATTCGTTGTACCTTGTGATGATGCTGGCAGCAGCCCAATTGGCCCTGCTCTGTAAATAGTCCCCTTGTGTTTTGCTACCTGGTGTCAGGTGGCACCGTGTTCATACCTGTGATAAGATCCTAACGTGTTTGGCATATTACATATGCTGTTTTTCACCTAAACTGTGGTCTCTTTTTGTAGTGTGCCTTGTGTGTCACCTGTGTGTGCTGCGTGGAAGCGTTACAGATTTCCTCCAGAGTTTGGCCCGCTAGCTCTGCACCAATCTACCCATTTCTAACAGTTCCTTACTTTTGTCATAAGTAAGACTGTTAGCACTCTAGTTGTTCTTTAGAACACTCTGGGACATTCTGTCATTGGGCTATACTTGGGCTACATCTGGGTGATATGTGTGCTACATTTGGGCTCTTTTGTCTCTGGTGGCCATCTTGGGAGACGTATTTGTTATGAAGTTTCCTAATTTCCTCATTTACTACAGTCTCCTCAGTAGGAAATACTTTCAGTTTTTTACTTTGGTTCTATCAAGAAGGCATTCAGATGTGTCACACATTTGCCATAAATTCTGAATGTTAGCACTCTAGTTGCTCATTAGATCATTGTAGTAAAGCTACTGCTCACCAGGGAAGTCTGCTGCTGGTATTCAAAGTGCATGTTTCAGTCTGCATGTTAGAATTTTTAAATGAAATAGAAGAGGATTTGCGAACCCAAAATGTGCCCTAATTTTTCTTTCTGCAGCACTAATCATGATTTCTACGGCAAAATGAAGCTCCTCATTTTGTTCCTTTGCAAATTAATTGTTTTAAGTGTTCCACTTTATTCCAATCAAGATGGCCTTCAGGTGTTCCATACTTTTGTCATTTGTAAGACTGTTAGCGCTCGAGTTGTTCTTTAGAACACTCTGGGACAGTCTGTCATTGGGCTATACTTGGGCTACATCTAGGTGATATTTGTGCTACATTTGGGATCTTTTGTCTCTAGCAGCCATCTTGGGAGACTTATTTGTTATGAAGTTTTCTAATTTCCTCATTTATTACAGTTTCCTCAGTAGGAAATACTTTGTGTTTTAAATTGTTTCCAACAAGAAGGCATTCAGATGTTTGACACATTTTCCATAAACTCTGAATGTTAGTGAGGTTCTGTGAATCCTGAACCCGTTTCATAAAGGTCATGGTTTCGCTACGAATTTGATATTAGCGAACCGTAACCAGTTAGTACGGCAAGCATGAGTGTTTTCGTCACGTTACACCGATGGATTCAGTACGTATTAAGGGATTCGTTCTGAACCCTTGGGTTCCATTTTGTGTATGGCAGCCATTTTGTGGTTGCCCTCACATAGGCCGATGAGAACGGCTGAACGAGTCTTTAGCACACGTACACTTTAGCTGACTTCTAAATGACCTGAGCGAACGGACCCTCTTGCCTGAAGCCAAACTTGTTAGGCCTGTTCCTTTCCCAGTAGCTGATCAAGATTGAGGATCAAGGCACAGGACATCATAAACCTTTATTACACACAACTATGTCTTATCTTACTCACACCTGTCTCTGCTCCTTTCTTTATGGCCTGTTTACGATGGGGATGTGCCCGTTTTTATTATGGGTTCGTTCGACCTGTCTGATGAAGAATGTTGGGTTTGACCAATGATCGATCATGGGCTGGGGAACTGAAAAGTGGGTTTTACTGTCATGTGATACCTCTGATCTAGATGCATGTGATTGGCCAGTTTGTAAAAGTAAAGTATTTGTCTGGAACGTAATTTTTGGCATGAAAAGGATGGCTTGCTTTGTAAAATGGAGCAGTCTCCTGAGAACTCATACCGCGTTGACTTCTAGGACTTCTGTTACTGGCTGCAGCCAATAAATTTGATCTTTGACGTCACCAAGAAGATTCTGTGTGTTTGAAGACAGGTGATACCCGAAGTCTTTGGGCGTGCCCCTGGCGCCGCTGGGTCTTAAATAACCCGGTTCTTCATTTGGCGCCCAACATGGGGCGACTTCAGCGGTACCGATCCAAGCCTGAAGATCGTGAGGAGCTTCGTGTGAAAATTCTGGAGGAAGGCCTGCCACTTCATTGACCCCTGTATGTCATCGTGGTCCAAAAGTCTTTGCTGCGAGGTTTCCCGCTTTCCGACGGCTACAAAGGACTGCTGCCCTGACTGTCGCCCTGTCTTGGAGCCTTTGATGATTTGTAGAGCGAGACAATAGGCGGGTCTTCTGGCGACGTCATCGATACTTCAGTTAAGTATGAGTGGAGCGTCTCCCAGTCCTTAGTTTTTGGGTATCCCTTGGGATCTTTGATTTGGACCTTGCAAGCTCCAAAGCCGAGGGACTCGTGTATTTACGAGACTATCGTATTCGATACTCCCTTGAAGTTTGACGCTAGACGAGTGAGCGAATATGCCTGGTCTTAGCAGACTTGGAAGAATATTTTGTTGTGGTCGTAATAGGGATTCCCGATTGGAAGACTCGTGTCCGGTTCCTCCGATTGGAACTCCAACCTATGAGCGCTATGTGAAACATGGCGTGGGCCCCATCACGTATAATGAAGTGTGGATTTGTTACACAAGAAAGGATGGTGTCCTCAAGTGGCCCCAATATGGTAGTTGTGACACGGAAATTTTAGATAATCTCGAGGTTAGACTTTCTAAGAAGAAAGCCCGGCCGGCGATGTTTGACTCTTTCCACCTATGGCGAAGGGAAGCCAAACAGAAAGAAATTAAATTAGCAAAGAGGAATAAAAGAGAAAAGGGTATCTCGATAATGCAAGCTGCTATAAAGTTCAAGGATAATGAAGAAGAACAAGCGAGTGAACAGTTGCACAGGCAACGTAAAATGGCGATTGATAAATGCTATCCAGTTTTGACGCCTCTTCAGCAAGATGCAATGAAGGACCTTGTGAAAGATCCTTTGATGTCACATTTGTTGACTTCGCCACCCCCTTATGCTCAGAGTGCTACAGCACCTCCGCAAACATTAGTTGCGCAACCTCCGGTTTCTTTGCCTCTTGCTATTGCACAACCGCCAGCACCTCTTCAGTAGGCTCCTACTCCTCTGGTGCAGCCTTCTCAAGGGCCGCCGACTTTGCTACCCGCCCCGTCTTTAATTCCTACGACTCTTCCGCCTGTTCTCGCTGCCTCTTCTGCTACTGCTCCTACATTAGCTCTTTCTCAGTCCGCTTTATCTCCCGTCCTGTCCACTTCTCCTTCTGTTCGACAGAGAATGACGGATACTGTTTCTAGTCTTTTGTCTCCATTCTTTGGGTCATTGAGTACGGCCCCCGTTTCAGAGCGTAAGCTGTTGCGTAGCCAAATACCTGGTCCCACGGAGAGGACGGTATTAGATCATTTGGCGCGTAAATGGGTTACTGATTCTGCAAGATATGAATTAGAGTCTGTTATGGATGTCTTCCGCCAATGGGAAGCACCGAAGCAGAGATATGTTTTTGACAAAATGTGTGTTTTCCTTTGTGAAGAATGGGAAGATGGTGATCTGGGACAAACTCCGCCTGAGTTGTTCAGTGTACGGTCCGAGTTTGCGCAAGGAACGATAGCGACACTGCTTTCGTTCAGGAGCGAGTCTCCTTCTCAGTCGTTGTTTGAGCCTGACCCTTCTGTTAGGAGGAAAGTGAGACAGTATCCCATGAGAGAAGTTCCTCCTGTATGGAAGGACGCTGTTCAGGCTGATGCCGTTAATCACATTGATGCCGTACCGGCTCATTTCCAATGTGTTTGGGTGCATGTTCTGTGGAAACGAGCTGAAGTTTTGGCCCTTAAGCAGACGTTGCCTGACCCCCGTAAAAATCCTGCAGGGTATTATAAGGAATTATCACAGACTGCAGACTCATGTGTTATGAATTTAGCTTATATAGACATGTTGTTTGGAAATGTGGTCCCACAACCTTTATGGGGATTGATTCGTCATACTGATCATGCGCCGGAGTTAGGTGATACATGGGTTAATATTGGTGCTGCAGATGCGCGACAAGTTGGTGGTGCTAAACCTGAGCCTTTAGTTGCTGACCTTTCTGGTAGGATCATTACTTACATGAAAACTTTAATGCCTGCTATGCGAGTAAATTGGGACAAATTGTCCGCGTGTAAGCAGAAGAAAGATGAAAGTGTATCTGATTTCTTCACTAGGTTTGAAGAAACGTTCATTGACCATAGTGGTCAAGACATGAGTACTGAGGGTGGTCAACGGTTGTTTGTTGACAAATTTGTGCATAATTTGCTTCTCGAGTTATGTACTAAATTAAAGGATTCAGAGAGTTCTTGGGCTGTTTCCTCGTCAGCACAGATATTGGCTACTGCACAATACTACGAAAATAGGGATAAGGATGAGAAGGATAGAGCAGACAAGAAGACTAAGGATTTGAAGACGAAGGTTCTTTTACAGCAAGCGTACCCGCCTCGTAATAACCAACGTGATTATCAGCAACCTCAGCAGTTTCAGCGAAACTCGCAAAGGTTTGAGTCTTCTCAACCGCGTTTTCCTGTACGCCCTAATCAATGTGCATATTGCAAAGAAGAGGGTCATTTTAAAAATAGTTGCCCTGTTTTGTTACAGCGCATGAATGGTGTTTCTGGCGCAAGAGGTCGGGGTGTTCAGCAAGCTTCTAGAGGTAGGGGACGTGGAGGGTTCCCCCAGAACGTGCGTTCCTTTCCTCCACAAAGTTCAATGAATTGTTTTGATCAGCAGAATAATGCGTCTGGTAGGACGACTCAGTACTATGCTGATGACTACTATGTCAAAGGTGAGAATATGGATGGTAATGATTGCTAGGACATCATGGACAAAGAGAGGGAGTTGTTTCAGTTCCAGTAGATCAGAGTGGACCTTATGTTGAAGTGATTACATCAGGTGTGTCAGAGCCTTTTCTGTTGGATACTGGTGCTGCGAAGAGTTCTATTATGCACTCTAGACTCCCTGGCGCACCTTTGTCTGGCTTAACGAATGTTTCAGTAGGTTTTTCTGGCGCCCCAGTTAGAAACCCGATTTCTAATCCTTTGTCCCTTTCTGTTGGACCTCGTGAATTCGAAGCACCCCTTATTCTGACAACAGGTTGTGGTGAGAAATTGTTGGGAATGGATCTGTTGAAAAGATTGTATGCGACATTGTATTGTTCTCCTTCCGGAGTACAGCTTACATTGGGAAAGAAAGTGGTCTCTCCGATGTATTTGTCGAAGGATCAACTTCCGACAGAATTGTCTTCTCTTCCTAATACTATTTGGGCTACTGGTCCTAATGATGTGGGTCTTTTGGAGATACCGCCATATGTTGTGACGCTGAAGGCAAACGTTAAAATGCCACATATTCCCCAATATAGGATCTCTAGTGATGGTGAAAGAGCGTTGCTAGCGATTATCCATGATTTAATTGAGAAAGATGTGATTGAGGAAACAAGAGGTAATGTGTGTAATAGTCCTGTTTTGCCTGTCTTGAAATGCACTGACTCTTCTCAGCCACCCGTTTACAGGTTTGTGAGTGATCTTCGCGAGGTGAATAAGATTGTAGTTCCACAATTTCCTGTTGTTCCAGATATCACTGCCTTATTGACCATGATTCCAGCTTCGGCCACTTGGTTTTCGGTGATTGATTTGAAGAATGCTTTCTTCAGCATCCCGATTGCCGAGGAGAGTAGGGATATCTTTGGCTTCTCTTTAGGAGGCCGAAGCTTCCGGTTTAAGAGAGCTCCTAAAGGCTATTGCGAAAGTCCTTCTATATATAGTCAGGCTCTAAAAACACAGCTTGATACGATTGTCTTACCTGATGGTGCTGCTCTTCTTCAGTACGTCGACGATTTGTTAGTCGCTGCCGATACTGAGGAGATTTGTAAAGAAGCTACTTTGTCGTTGTTGCGTCATTTGTCTGACTTCCATCATAAGGTGTCTCTTTCGAAGTTACAGTATTGTCGACAAGAGGTGACCTACTTAGGTCATCTCTTATCGAAGGAGGGAAGAAGACTGACCCCAGAACGAATTCAAGCGATTGCGAAAATGAGTGTGCCAATTACACAGAGACAAGTGCTTGCTTTCCTGGGTATTACTCAAAAATATCAAAAAAGGGAGTGAAGAGGTGGTGCAACAAGGCACCGCGGTGGGCTAATCCTCCTCTTATGAACGCTTAAATAATCAACAGAGACCACCTGAAACAAATATACAATACATATTCCGATGGTGTTGGAATACACTCAGTGTGTTAAAATACCCCTCACACACCAAAAGGGCCCTTGGTGTCATGCTTCATCATCGGGGTCTTCCCGCCCCCGCTGCGGGACGGGGCAGTGCTGCGACAAGCGGCTACGCCGGAGCACCTTTTAATTGTGAGTACTATGTGAGTGATGATGGAGTGATTGTCAGTGAGGTCAGGAGTGATAGACAGTGAAATTAAAAGATACCTGGCCTGGTGTTTGCGGAGGGCAAGATCGGGTTACTAGTCTTGCTCTCCTGTGTGGACCCACACAGGAGAGCAAGACTAGTAACCCGATCTTGCCCTCCGCCTCACCCTTTTAACGATACCAGCCAGTGCCTATTAAATAATTTTTTCTAAACACCAGGCCAGGTATCTTTTAATTTCACTGTCTATCACTCCTGACCTCACTGACAATCACTCCATCATCACTCACATAGTACTCACAATTAAAAGGTGCTCCGGCGTAGCCGCTTGTCGCAGCACTGCCCCGTCCCGCAGCGGGGGCGGGAAGACCCCGATGATGAAGCATGACACCAAGGGCCCTTTTGGTGTGTGAGGGGTATTTTAACACACTGAGTGTATTCCAACACCATCGGAATATGTATTGTATATTTGTTTCAGGTGGTCTCTGTTGATTATTCCTGGGTATTACATCATACTGCAGACAATGGATACCGAATTTTTCTCTGCTGGCCAAACCTCTGTTGGCATTGACTTGTAAAGATACACCGGATCCCCTCCCGTGGTCTGACGATTGTCAGAAAAGTTTTTCTGAATTGCGTGATGCATTGTGTTTGGCTCCTGTGTTGGGTACTCCAGACTACGGTAAGCATTTCACACTTTATGTCCACGAGAGAGAGGGATGTGCGTTGTCAGTGTTGACACAATCTTTTGGGGACAAGCAACGTCCATGCGCGTATTTCTCGTCGACCTTGGATCCAGTAGCTAGAGCGTTGCCGAGTTGTTTGAGAGCCACAGCGGCAGCAGCTGTTTCTATTCGACAGTCTGCTGGTTTGGTGATGAATAATACGTTGAATGTGATGGTTCCACATGCAGTAGACACTTTGTTAAACAGGACTAAGACACAGCACTTAACTAGTGCTCGATTGTCAGGTTATGAGTTGACACTTTTAGCGAGTCATGTGCACATAAAAAGATGCAGTACGTTGAATCCAGCTACGTTGTTGCCGATTTCAGTAGAGACAGATGATTCTGAACAGCATGATCGTTTTCTCAGGACAGAAGAGGAAACGAAAGGGAGAGTAGATCTTAGGGACACTCCTCTTGTGAAGTGTGATGGTACCTTATGGGTGGATGGTTCATGCTTTAAGCTTCCAAATGGTGATACGATTGCGGCATATGCTGTTACGACTTTGCATACGATTGTTGAAGCTGCACGTATCCCACATAATTCAGCTCAAGCAGCAGAGTTGATTGCACTTACAAGAGCGTGTGTTTTATCAAAAGGAAAGAGGGTGACCATATACACCAACAGCCAGTATGCGTTTGGTGTGGCTCATAGTTTCGGACGTTTGTGGAAGGAACGTGGGTTCCTCACGTCTTATGGAACAAAGATTCAGAATCATCAGTTGGTGAACGAGCTTCTTGAATCACTTACCTTGCCGTTGCAAGTTGCGATTGTGAAAAGCAGTGCACACAAGAAGGTTACCGATGACGTTGGTCGCGGTAATGCGTTTGCAGACGAAGTTGCGAAAGATGTGGCGAGGGATGTGATGAGTCGAATGTATGTTTCAGGCCCTGCAAGATGGATGAGAGATGTAGCCGAGTGGATGACGACCAGCCGCCTGAAACTGAACTCAGACAAGACGGAGGTCCTCATCCTGGGCTGCTCGCCCTCCGCCTGGGACGACTCCTGGTGGCCCCCCGCCCTGGGCACCGCACCCAAACCGACGGACCACGCACGCAACCTGGGCTTCATCCTGGACTCCTCCCTCTCCATGACCAGACAAGTCAACGCCGTCTCCTCGTCATGCTTCAACATCCTACGCATGCTACGGAAGATCTTCTGGTGGATCCCCACCGAGACCAGGAAGACTGTCACCCAGGCCCTCGTCACCAGCCGACTGGACTACGGCAACGCCCTCTACGCCGGAACCACCGCCAAGCTCCAGAAGAGACTCCAGCGGATCCAGAACGCCTCAGTCAGACTCATCCTCGACATCCCACGAAACAGCCACATCTCCGGACATCTGAGAGACCTGCACTGGCTCCCCGTCAACAAAAGAATCACCTTCCGTCTCCTCACCCACGGACACAAAGCCCTACACGACCAAGGCCCGAGCTACCTCAACAACCGAATCAACTTCTACGCTCCCAAGCGCCACCTCAGATCATCCAGCCACGCCCTCGCTGCCGTCCCACGCATCCGAAGAGCGACAACAGGAGGAAGGTCCTTCTCCTACCTGGCCGCCAAGACCTGGAACTCCCTCCCGACCGACCAGCGCTTGACCCAAGACCACCTCTCCTTCAGGAAGAAGCTCAAGACCTGGCTGTTCGAGCAGTAACGGCACCCCCCCCCTCCTAGCGCCTTGAGACCCTACGGGTGAGTAGTGCGCTCTATAAATGTATTGATTGATTGATTGATTGATTGATTGATTGGTGATGTTGGAATGTGTGAGGATACGATAGAAAGTGTGAAGTCTATTCAAGCTGAATCTACAGAGAGAGAGTTGAGTGTGTGGAGAGAGAGAGAGTACGGGTAAATTGGATGTTGTTGGGTTGAGTTGTCAGAGCATCAGCGATGGTTGTTATCCGATGCGTACGTGCTTGCAGTGGTTACGATGGCGCATGGAATGGCTCATATCAGTGTGAAAGGGATTTGTAAGTTGTTGGCTCCAGTATGGCAAAACGCTGGAATTCCTAAGTGTGCAGAGAATGTGGTCAAAAATTGTATGGTTTGTCTGATGTACAATCCTGGTAAGGGAACTGCAACTCCAGCAGGTCATTTCGCGCCTCCGACGTATCCGTTTGAGGTTTTGCAATTAGATTTTATACACATGGAGAGATGCAACAACCTGAAATACGTACTCGTGGTTGTTTGTGCCTTCTCAAGATGGGTAGAAGCATATCCCCTAAAATATAATACTGCCTTGTCCACAGCTAAAGCCCTTGTTAAGGAGTTTTTCCCTAGGTACGGCTTGCCGAGAATGGTCTGGAGTGACAATGGGAGTGAATTTGTGGGTCAAGTGATGAAGAGAGTGTGTGATGGTTTAGGGATCCGACAAAAGTTCCACGCTGCAAATCACCCAAATCAGCTGGTCTAGTGGAGTGCTATAATGGCACTCTTAAGTTAAAACTTGCCAAGATACAGGCGAGCTCTGGTCTTAAATGGCCTGACGCGTTGCCATTAGCACTTTTATCAACTAGGATGACTGTACATTCTCGAGTGGGACTTAGTCCCTATGAAATAATTTTTGGTCGCCCGCCAAACATATGGGGAGTGCCGAGGCCGACGAAATTCAGCGAGATTGAACACCCTGTACTGCTTGACTACCTTTATGATTTGACTGCTAAATTGCGTGTTTTACACCAACAGGTTCATGATACATTGCCTCAGGCTTCTGAAGATCCAGGACATGCCATTGATCCCGGCTCCTGGGTACTGATCAAGAATTTTCAGCGGACAAAGAACGATCAGCCTCGTTGGATTGGTCCCTACTTGGTGCTGTTATCTACGCGATCTGCAGTGCGAGTGCAAGGAAAGAAGAACTGGATCCACGGCGTACATTGTAAGAGGGTCCCTTTGCCTCTGCCGTACGACCGGTGGGTCCAGGAGGGTATTCCTGATTCGGAAACGGACACTGTGCCTCGTTTTCTGCCTTTTAGCGATGCACGTTTAATTGGGACAAGTTCTGAGCGAGAAAGCGACGATCTTCTGCAAGAAGCTGTGCCACCGTCAGTTAGATTGGACACTGCTGAGCCTGAACTTTTATTCCACGACCAGACATTGCCTGATAAAAGCCGTTATAATTTGCGACCGAGAGTCATGGGACAAATAAATAAAAATGTTCCTTTTGTTATTTTCGAAATTCAGCTCTCCCATCTGAGAAACTGTTTTGGACGATTTTTGTTTTTCGAACCGCCATCCTGGTTCAGCTGTAGGGTCGCGGTGTAAAGACTTGGGAGTGCAAGCCGAAGACACAAGGTCGAGGTTCTGGTTGGTCTTAGGGCGTTCCCTAGATTGACTGACACATTCCTTAGCACAGGAAGAACCAACAGCCGCGAACAGCACGGTTAGAGGATGGAGTTTTTCAAGATGGAGAGACCTGTTAAAGAATTAAGTTTTAAGAGCAAAATGTGTCGAACTATGAGTAGAATTTCTTTTTAATATTATGTCTTTTTATGTTACTTAGCCTGATGATGTTTTTAATGGGATATATTATATTCTCTTTTCAAGTGGCATTCGCACCCACTACACAACCCATACCTTCTTCTACTGTTTCTTCACATTCTTTTCATCCTCTGCCTGAACACGAATCCATTAGAAAATTGGAATTCGTTAATAACTCCTTTGTCCAGCTTCTGCACCAACACCAACTAGTAGTGAACATGACTAACTGTTGGGTGTGTGGCCTTATGCCTCATACTACTGGTAAAGGTATTCCTTACCTGGTCCTGCCATTCAGCTACAATGGTTCTGTATGGGCATACAGAACGATGTTCATCTATGCTCGTGAAGTCTACCCCCTACGTTCTGTGAAGGACAATCCAAAGAATAGTGCTCTAGTTAAGGGTATAGTCGATATGATTAGAGGAGTTAGTTCCTATGAGACAATCCTGAGCGATGAGACACTAGCGTATATTGGATGGAACGTGACTGGATATGGAGTTAGTCTGAGTGAGAACCAGCGAGCGAAAAGATCCTCCCCGATTTGGATCGTACCCCATCAGGGTCATCTTTGTCTGCAAGGTAATGGCAAGAATCCGAGAGCTCAGTTAGGGAAGAGTATCTGCACTGAGACGTATGTTTTTGCGTCCCAGACTTCCCCACCGTTTCTAGCAGCTAAGGGTACCTATTTTGTCTGTTACGATAGAGCGTACACATGGTTGCCCCCTGATTTCTCGGGCACATGTTTTGTCTCGTTCCTGTTGCCTCCTACCTATACAGCTGCGGCAGATTACCACAAGATGAAAATTGTTAGAGGTGTCTTCAGTTAGGAAGATACTGCAGGACAAGAATTAGGAGATTTCTTGAAGGGTTTTCTGCCGTTTTGGGGACCGATGGTTAACAGCAGGAACATACGGCAATTGACGAGAGTGGTCGAGTCCACCGTAGTTGAAACTGCCAGTGCCCTTAGTAACTTGACTGCCAAGCTCCAGTCGGATCGCCTTATGACTCTCCAGAACAGAGTTGCGTTAGATGCCATACTTGCAGATAGAGGAGGGGTATGTAAACTGATTCAATCGAGCTGCTGCGCTTTCATTCCAGACAATGCTCTGACAGTATAACAGGCCATTTCCAAGTTACATAAGATCTCTGAAACTATACATGCAGATAAAGGAGATTGGTCGTTGATGGGATGGTTCTGGGAACTGTTATCTACCTGGGGATGGAAGATTCTGATGATCATTGGGATGGCTTTAGCGATTCTTTTCCTGTTCTGTCTTTGTGTGCAGTGTGCTCCTGCTATATGTGGCCTCTGTGCTACTACGTGTGCAAGGAGCCCTGTCCCAAGGGAGGTACTAAGTAATAGAATTATGCTTCAGCAACATCTTGATGATCTGATGAATATAGACCTGGACTCAGATTGACGTGAGTGTAGGTTATTGCCTATGTAAGGGCAAAAGGAGGGTCTGAGGTTGCGTGAATCCTGAACCCGTTTCATAAAGGTCATGGTTTCGTTACGAATTTGGTATTAGCGAACTGTAACCAGTTAGTACGGCAAGCATGAGTGTTTTCGTCACGTTACACCGATGGATTCACTACATATTTAGGGATTCGTTCTGAACCGTTGGGTTCCATTTTGTGTATGGCAGCCATTTTGTGGTTGCCCTCACATAGGCCGATGAGAACGGCTGAACGAGTCTTTAGCACACGTACACTTTAGCTGACTTCTGAATGACCTGAGCGAACGGACCCTCTTGCCTGAAGCCAAACTTGTTAGGCCAGTTCCTTTCCCAGTAGCTGATCAAGATTGAGGATCAAGGCACAGGACAACATAAACCTTTATTACACACAACTATGTCTTATCTTACTCACACCTGTCTCTGCTCCTTTCTTTATGGCCTGTTTACGATGGGGATGTGCCCGTTTTTATTATGGGTTCGTTCGACCTGTCTGATGAAGAATGTTGGGTTTGACCAATGACCGATCATGGGCTGGGCAACTGAAAAGTGGGTTTTACCGTCATGTGATACCTCTGATCTGGATGCATGTGATTGGCCAGTTTGTAAAAGTAAAGTATTTGTCTGGAATGTGATTTTTGGCATAAAAAGGATGGCTTGCTTTGTAAAATGGAGCAGTCTCCTGAGAACTCATACCGTGTTGACTTCTAGGACTTCTGTTACTGGCTGCAGCCAATAAATTTGATCTTTGACGTCACCAAGAAGATTCCGTGTCTCTGTGTGTTTGAAGACAGGTGATACCCGAAGACTTTGGGCGTGCCCCTGGCGCCGCTGGGTCTTAAATAACCCGGTTCTTCATTAGCACTCTAGTTGCTCATTCGATCACTGTAGTAAAGCTGCATGTCAGAATTTTTTTTAATGAAATAGAAGAGGATTTGAGAAGTCACTCAAAATGTGCCCTAATATTTCTTTCTGCAGCACTAATCATACTTTCTATGGCAAAATGAACCCCCTCATTTTGTTCCTTTTTAAATTAAATGTTTTAAGAGGTACCACTTTATTTCAATCAAGATGGCTTCAGGTGTGTTATACTTTTGTCATAAGTAAGGCTGTTAGCACTCTAGTTGTTCTTTAGAACACTCTGGGAAGCTGCAGTAGAACACAAAGGAATCAACTGACAGTCTCTGCCCTTGTTGGATGTACATGTTTTACTGAGAATGTCAGACTTCATTCTCACATGACTGAGAAAGATAATGTGAATTTACAGAAAATATGCTCTCAGTTTAGCTTATAGATCACCTTCCAAACCTCTGTGGGAAAAGCATGAGAAAATAGTTTTCTCTCAAACATGATTCATGATATCCCTTCAGAAGGCTTTTTCACATGGTAAAATCACCTTAGAACACACCACAATTCCTAAAATGAGTATGGTACCATCAACAAATGATTGATAATGGAACTAAAGTCTTAAAACCTTTGATTAACTGCAATGCTTTTTAAAGAGGTGCTATCATGTATATTGGACCCAAGAGGGCTGCCAACACTTCTTGGATGAAGTGCTGACAGCCAATCAGATCTCACAATGAGATGTGTCGTTAGGCTCTGCCAAGATATATATGTATTTTTCCCTTTAATATCTAAAAAACGGCTGAACAGATTTACACTATTTAACCAAAAGGCGCAAGTGTGAATTAAATTTGGTGTAGTTTCGTTCAGCAGTTTGGGCTGTAGCTGCGATTAAAGGTTCCTATGGAAAATTGCATGGGAAAAGCACGTTTTGGGACCCTCCTTTTTTCTCCGCCCCCGCTTACCGAATCACCCTGAGACTTTCAGGAAAGGAGCGGACCGGAGCGGGCCATAGGTTTCAGAAATTTCACGAAGATTAGTCAACCGGTGCCAAAGTTATTCCAAATAGAAACTTGCGGATTTCCTGTGGAGATTTGGTCCTAACTATAACTACCGTAGTATATATATATATATTACCTACTGGCGGTCGCCAGTAGGTAGTTATAGTTAGGACCTAGTTTCCATAGGAAATCCTCAACATTCTATTTGGATTAACTTTGGCCCTGGTGGATGAATCTTTGCGAATTTCTCAAAGAAGATGGCTCGGTCCGCTGCGCTCCTTCCCGGAAAGTTTGGGGGGGATTGGTGAAGCGGGGGCTGAGATAAAAGGGGGGTCCCAAAACGTGTTTTCTCCATGTTATTTTCCATAGGACGTTTAGACACGGCTACAGGTCGAACGGCTGAATGGGTTTATAAGAAATTTGGCAAAACTGTAGAGTCTGGCTCGCAGATTACGCTTTTTTTGGAATGGTGTAAATCCGTTCAGTAGTTGCTGAGAAAATTAAAGTTAAAGTCAATTATATATCTGTAAGCACGCACGGGTGCGCGCACTCAAGCGGCTGCGCGCGAGCGGAATTTTTTTTTTGCTGCGTGACGTGTGTTAACGTTCGATTAGAAGGAAATCAGGAAGTGTTGACTGCCATTTTGTCACTGCGAGTAAATATATTGTTCATTTGAAAGCGTTGGAACATGGAAAGGGGAGAAGGTAGAGATTGTTTTGCTGCGTAGGTTTTCTCAGGGTGTGCAGTAAGGTCCTTAAAGGCGAATATATATATATATATATTTTTTTAAAGTTGCGGGGTGCGCGCACACCTATTTAGAAGAGTGTGAAAATGGAGATAAATCAGAAGTTTGAGTGCTTTGATATAAGGTGGCTCTGAAAAGAGCCCTTGTGTTAATTGAGTTTTTTCTGCATTTATAAGTAAGTAGCGATGCAGAGCCGGATGTTGCAGAGGAAGATTCTGTTTCTGTCTTCCTTCTTACTTAGTTATGGTTTTTTCACTCTCACTGCAGGCTTTTAGTCTGTGGATGGAAATCCATGAACCTAGACTCACCTATGAAAATCATACTATTGATGCTTGACTGAGGCCAAGGAGATCAGAGTGCATGTGTGTGTAAGGTGATGTACCTCTGGGGAGATGATGTTACGTTTAAACGTAGCCCCGGAGTGCTTAGTTCGGTTCTGTTCTCTCACTGTTGTTGATTTAGAGCCCCAAATACAAAGGCTTGTGAATCCCCAAGTGTATATTTGCTCATACTGATCCATAACGCCCCGGCGTATCCATGTCGTAGGCTGCACGAGTGGGCGAAACTCAGCTGGCCGAGCAAGACTTGGGGAGGGGGCAGGAGCCAAGAGGAAACAAGGAGGGGTTTTCATCATTTGGGACAAAAAATATTTCTAAACCAATGAAAAGTTTTATTAACAAGTCACATGACCTGTTATGCTTACGTTACGCGCTCCGCGCCGCGCCCCGGATTGCTTCCGGGAAGCTGTGCTTCGCGCCTCGCGCACCGGAGCACTTCCGGGTGCGCTAACGCAGCGTGTCATATGACGCATTATGCAACAACGCGATACGTCGTTGGGGCTCCACCGGAACTGATTGAATTGGTAGTCTACAGTGTTTCTGGAAGTTTCAGACTGAAGCTGGCGTCAGCATGAGAGCACCCCGTGGCTACGTCGTGGCCATTCTGCGAGCAATCATGGCAGAAGCTCCCCACCGGAACTCTGCGGGAGTCGGGGGCCCCGGTGACTCTTGTAGAATCTTCAAGGCTGATGGGACGCTTTTGGGAATGGGGCCCATGCCGTAGCAGTCAAGCGTCCGAGTTCCAGGGTTGTCCAGAGCCATCCTTGCAGGCCAGGCCCAAGTCTGTGGAGCCGACCGCCATTTCCTGAGCTCCGTGGCAGCCGCCTGTCGCTGTACCGGAAGAGTGGGTGCAATTCAGCCGGATGGCGGGTGAGACGCTGTATAGCAAGAGCAGGCGTAATTCAGCTGGCCAAGCGAGGCACTGTGCCACAGGAGCGGGCGCAACTCAGCTTGTCGAGTGAAGCGCTGGGTGCAGCTGAGAAACCTCCACCTGGGGAGGTGGGGGAGGCTCGTTCGCGCCGCCTCTCCCTTCCAGTGCACCCCACGCCGTCTCCTGGCGCAGGTATATGTGATGGTTGGACCAGGGCACCGCAGGACGTGTCTTCAGGTCAAACGGATTGTGGGACAAGGTCCAGAATGGAAGAGTCACCAAAAGGCTAAAAGTTCCACCGGACCCCGGGAGCCGGCCGCCTATGTCGAGTGAAGTGCTGGGGTGCAGCTGAGGACCCTCTACCTGGGGAGGTGGGGGAGGCTCGTTCGCGCCGCCTCTCCCTTCCAGTGCACCCCACGCCGTCTCCTGGCGCAGGTATATGTGATGGTTGGACCAGGGCACCGCAGGACGTGTCTTTAGGGGTGTAGCTGAGAAACCTCCACCTGGGGAGGCGGGGGAGGCTCGTTCGCGCCGCCTCTCCCTTCCAGTGCACCCCACGCCGTCTCCTGGCGCAGGTATATGTGATGGTTGGACCAGGGCACCGCAGGACGTGTCTTTAGGTCAAACCCTCAACTATGGCACCCAACATCCAGGACTTATGACATTTGTGGAAGGCTGTGACATCGAAGCATCTCAGAGACCAAGCATATGCAGAGTCCTTCCTACAGCCTCTGCGTTCCTTCTTACCTAGTTATGGTTTTTTCACTGCCACTCCAGGCTTTTAGTCTGTGGATGGCAAACTATGAACCTACACTCACCTATGAAAATCTTACTATTGATGCTTGACTGAGGACAAGGAGATCAGTGAAGCGCTGGGGTGTAGCTGAGAAACCTCCACCTGGGGAGGTGGGGGAGGCTCGTTCGCGCCGCCTCTCCCTTCCAGTGCACCCCACGCCGTCTCCTGGCGGAGATGTTGCAGCAGGCTGCCATGTAAATAGTTATTTAATTAAACGTTTTACCCTGTAACTTTGTTGGTGTGTTGTATATATTTATAATATTTGCATAGGGTTTCTCGTTATTTTGGGCGGGGTGGGCGGCGGAGGAATTTCACTGAAAAAACCATGCATTTGGATCGATGTTGCAGCAGGCTGCCATGTAAATAGTTATTTAATTAAACGTTTTACCCTATTACTTTGTTGGTGTGTTGTATATATTTATAATATTTGCATAGGGTTTCTCGTTATTTTGGGCGGGGTGGGCGGCGGAGCAAATTCACTGAAAAAACCATAGGTTATAGACCATATATAGTTAAATATCTCAAGTCCATCTCTGCACTCGATGGAGATACAGGTCGTCGATCAAAAAATGTGCTGGCCACCTCTAATGGTAATAGCGTGGCCAGGGCTTTTGTCGATGCCTCTGCAAATTGCACAGGGTGCACTTGTTTGACATGCCGCACCATGGTATGTATGGAAAAGGAATATTTTATTGTTGGATTTCCTTTTGAGAGAAACTAGTCACATATCGTGCAGGTTACTTTTGGTGCATTTACTTTCTTTTGATGTTCAGGATAAGTGAAAAATTGCCAGATGAAAGATTCTTTTTTTCTTCTTAAAGGTAGTCGATCATTTTGTTCAGATTCGGAAGATGAATGAGATACGGTAGCCATTTCACCAAAGTCTTCCGAAAAATGTAGGACGTTGTTCTCTCTTGAGAGTAGAAGAGATAGTGAGAGAAGTGGGTGGAGTGCTGCGTGTAAATTCCAGAATAGAAATTAGTAAGAACCAATTGGAAGTGTTGTTTTCATGTTGCAGCAGGCTGCCATGTAAATAGTTATTTAATAAAACGTTTTACCCTGTTACTTTGCTGGTGTGTTGTATTTATTTATAATATTTGTATAGGGTTTGTCGTTATTTTGGGCGGGGTGGGCGGCGGAGCCGAGCTATCTTGCAGCCATCATGGCGTCGAGCTCAGTTTCTCTCACTAGTTTCGTATTTCTCATGAGGGGTTGTTCCTAATGTTTCTATTTTAGCGAGGTGAAAAAGAGATCCTATCAGTGGCCTACTGATTTTGCTCGATTCCTTTTGTTTTTTCTAACGATTTTTAAGTTAAAGACGTCATCAGCAGTGCATTACACGCGCAAGTTATAGTGAGTCCAACTAACTATAACGTGGAATTTCATTGGTTTTATATTCGTAAAATTTCCAGCTAACTATAACTGGTGTCAAACCTATGGTTTTTTCAGTGAATATATATATATATATATATATTACCTACTGGCGGTCGCCAGTAGGTATATATAGTTAGGATTTTTTCTCTATGGGTTTTTTGAAAATTCTATGTCTAATAACTTTGCCGTTTGTGGACGGAATTGGCTGAAATTTTCAGGAAAATGGCACATTTTGTTTCTGAGCAGCCTTTGAAAATTTGGGGGGGGTTCGTCAAGGGGGGGCCGAGAAAAAAGGGGGGTCCCAAAACGCGTTTTTCCCATGTTAATTTCCATAGGGCGGTTGGCCTCACTTTTAGCCCGAACGGCTGAATGGATTTGCACGAAACTTGGCAAAATTGTAGGGACTGGTAGCCCGATGTGCCTTTTGTAGGTCTCAATATATGTGCTCCAGTGGATTTTGAGAAATTAACGTTTAAAAAAAGATATATATCTGTAACAGCGGACCGGGCAGCGGCCCAGGACGCGTACTTTTCGCGCAACGGAGCTTTGTGAAGCGAAGCTGATTGGTTCTCCGGCGTCTGTCAACATTCCAAACAGTCCGTAGCGGCCGCCATCTTGTCTCTCGGTAGGATCGAGAGACAAGAGGAGGCGAAAGCGAAGGGGCAAATGACTATAAGGGGGAATAGTAGATCCTCGCTGACCCCCTAGGTTTGATGTGGAGGTTTTAAAAGGGCCCCGCGGGGCAAAAAAAAAAATAATAATAATAATCGAACGGCTGAATGGATTTGCACGAAACTTGGCAAAATTGTAGGGACTGGTAGCCCGATGTGCCTTTGCTAGGTCTCAATATATGTGCTCCAGTGGATTTTGAGAAATTAACGTTCAAAAAAAGATATATATCTGTAACAGCGCTCCGCTTCGCGTACTTTTCGCGTTACGGAGGTTTGCGAAGCTGATTGGTTTTTCGGCGTCTGTAAACATTCCAAACAGTCCGTAGCGGCCGCCATCTTGTCTCTCGGTAGGATCGAGAGACAAGAGGAGGCCAAAGCGAAGGGGCAAATGACCATAAGGGGGCATAGTAGATCGTCCCTGACCCCCTAGGTTTGATGTGGAGGCTTTGAAAGGTTCTCGCAGGGCAAAAAAATATATACCGTTTTTTTAGTTTTTTTGCGTGGAGTGCGCTCGGTTCGCGAACCGGGAAGCGTTCTGGGGAGCGTACTTTCTTGAAAATTAGTGAAAAAAGTTAGAGTACAATAATAATTGTGAGTGATCAGATGTAGGGTAGCTCTGAGAAGAGCTTTTGGGTTTATGGTACATTTAGGTACTTATAAGTAGGTACCAATGCACATTCTTAAATTCAGAGTGAAAACTCTGTTGCCCTCATCTGAGAAGTGAACTCCATCTCCTCTGTAGATATCTTGCATGTAGTAACGCAAGTTATTGTTGTAGAGGGAGCCCATTCCATGGTCTCTCATGTAAGCTGAAACAGATTTGTTTACATGCTTCCTCGACTTCTCAATTTGTGGACAAAATTGGTTTGACCACCTCCATTTCTGTCTTTGGCATATATTTGAATATACCAAGGCAGTCTGAGGAAAAAGTGCCATCAATTGCTCAAAGGTGTCCTTTAAAAGCATTTCCAGACCTACCCCAGTCAAAGTGCCCAAATCATTACCTCTACAGTGCACAATTAACAGGTCAGGTTTGGGCAAATGCATAAAGGTTTTCACCAATGGTATCAATTGGTGACATTTTAATCCTCTGTGGCCAAACCACTTAATTTCCACATCTTGTAAATTGAGGTTAGGTAAATTCCTGTTTTCAGCGTACCTTTGAGCCCAATATATGTAACTATGTCCAACAATCCAGACAGAAAACATGGCGAGAGAAGGTTCTGCTGCAGTCAGATGAAGTGTGGCAATGAAATGGCAGTTGAAAAAATGAGAGTGTAAAATGAAAAAAACTGAGGAGTTTCTGTGTTAATGAAGCAGTAAGAGTGATTGGTGGATTTTGATTGCTGAAAACAGAAAGTTAGTGTGAATGGATGAGTTCGTTGAAAGATGTATTTTGAGTGGTGAAGAAAAAATCATTAAATGAAAGAATGCTCTGGATATGCAGGTGCACTGAGAGTTCAGAGTTCAATTGCAACATTGTTGTGTGAGAGGTCTTGCAAGTGGTGGTTGCTATGCAGAAAAAGCAGAGAGGGGGCAGAGGGGGGAAGGGTTTTGCTTTGAAAAAAAGTGAGGGAAGAGTTTTGATTGGGTGACATGAGAGATATGTGTGAGGAATTACAGCATTTCTGTGCTTTTGATAGCTGCAGACTCTGGAGTGAATACCTTTTGCTCTGCTGAAGACAAATTGGTGTGTTTCTGAGACTGTTTTGAAACTCAAAGTATTTGCTAAGGTGAGAAAAGATTTCTTTAATTTAGATAGAAAATAGTGTGCTTTAAGGAGAAAATTATGAAGAAAGTTGTGTTTTTCAAATGTTGCTTTGTCTCAAGTGTTTCACAAATAGATTTTGTTTCTTTGAGAAATTGTAATTGGAGAAAATGTGAAGTATTAGTACTGACAGGGCTTTTATGTGCATAGGAGCTGTGGAGTGTTTTCAAATTATGACTTGTAAATCGTTTTTGAGAAAAAGCAATGGTTTTAATATTGATGAGAAGGACATAATGGTGTCTGCTTCTTTATAAGGTAATTGAGAGTCTGTGATGTTATTTTTCCCATTTCAATGTAAGAAGTTTGTCTGTGGAGCAAATTGCTTGTAAATATGCTCCCACCTGTGCATGGCAAATTTAGATTTTGAATGTTTCCGTTACATAGGCATGTTAAAGGTGACGGAAAATGCTGCAAAGGCAATCAAAAAATGCTTTTATGTGTTTTAAGGACATTTTAAGTCATTTCCCCATGTGCAGTGTTTTCAAATTATGAGTTGAAAATCGTTTTTGAGGTAAAGGAATGTTTTCAAAATTTATGTGCGCCATATGACCCCAAATTTCTTTTTCAGGGGTGCAGCAGGGTGTTCTTGAGACACCCCTGCACCGTCGGAAAAATTCGTAATTTGCGATGAGGTAATTGCTAATCGCAAATTGTACCTTCATTCCTATGGGCCTCCTGCTGCATGGAAATGAATGGGTAATTTGTAATTAGCAAATAGGTCATCGCAAACTAGGAATGGTAAAGAATCGCTATTTATTTCTTAAAGTTCGCTATTTAGGAAATGCAAAAAACTTTGATGATACATATGGCGGTTTATCTCTAACAAGATAAGAAGCATAGGGATAGATTTATGATGACTGGCGCATCATTAGGGATGTGTTAGTCATTCTGTGCCGCTGTTCCGTCACCTATGGTGTGCTGCATTTACAATGCGGCGCATCATGGGGCAAAAACAGCACAGATGCGTGACGTATTTGTGCCGTAAAGTTGGCGCATTGCTGGAGTTGTATCGCAAGTGTGATGAAGCTCCAGTAAGGTTGAGGGGTGCCCCTGTCGCAGGGTTTCTGTTCTGACACAGAACTGTGGACAGAGGATTGGAACCTCGGCGAATTAGGGTGTCCCAAAACTCACCTTAGTAATCAAAACCCCTTAGCAAGCTAGGTACAGTGACACATTGGATATAACAAACTCTCAATGTTTAGACAATCCAGAATATGAACTTATAGTACCTCAGGATACGTGGAACTCATGAACAGTCGGTCGTTATATATTTCTTAGAAACGAGAACATGGAGTTAAGAAGAACACATGTGTATTTGAAATGTTTATTTACTAATGCCGTCTTCTCAGGCGTAGTATCTTAGATTATACAAGTACACATATTATCAGTAGCAAAATTACCAGCATAGTTAATAGTACATAAAAAGCGAATGGTGACAGTATGTTAACATGCTGTAAATGAATAAGAGTTAGCAACACTTATAAGCAGCCGCGGGCCGTGGAGGGAGTTACGGTGGGCAGGGAGGCGGGGAGGGGGAGGGGCAGGGTGGAGAGGGCTTCACCCTGCCCCTCCCCCTCCCCGCCTCCCTGCCCCACCGTAACTCCCTCCACGGCCCGCGGCTGCTTATATCTCACCCTCCCTAATACACATAATATATTATTTGCTAAGAAGGTCTCTTTGTGTTGGTTTAGGGCGTGCCGATACTTTAGTGTCTTAGATTTGAAGGAATCACATCAGCATAGAAAAGATAATCCATATGCCGTGCTTAATATCGCCAACGGCATTGTGCCATAATATTCTAGCATGCGATTGCGGAACAGTGTCAGCAGCTGCAGGGCGGGAGCTTGCACAGGAGGGACATCCATATTTAAAAATGTAAAAAAGCACAAGAGCGTCCGCTGGTAATGCAAGTAAAAATGGGAATCCACGAAGCAGAGTGGAAAAAATAGAATGTAAGAAAGCAGGGATGACTCCAAAGATTTTCTCAAATGAAGTCACGAGACCACTGGTAACAACTTTAAAAAAGTGCGCCAGGCTCTTTGTGGAGGATGCGTTAGAGATAGTCCGAACCATCTTGCTGAAATGGAAAGGCGAATCTGTATTTAAAAGGGTCTGCAGCTCTGTACGGGTGTTCGCTGTGTGAAGGACGAAAGTTTCACGGGCCGAACTCAAGGCCACCTCTCTCTGAGACAAAATAGCTCTTATTCTTGCCATGCCGTTGAAATGTGCTGCCAAGGTTGGTATTTGTGGCCAGATTGAAAACTCCCTATGTTCATGTGTGGGAGGAAATAGAACATTTCTGCAGCAAATAACCCGTTCATTTACTGTTACGATAAAATGAATACTTTTAATTAACCCAGAACAATCTTCATTATTGAGCATCAAATAACTACCATTTTCCAAGAACTTGAACGTGGGGATGATAGCAGGAACTGGTGTGCCTTGCAACACGCAAGCCATATTTGGTCGGTGTTTGTTGCATGAACCGTGTAACTGTATGTGCCTACACATTAGTGAATGATCTGGCGTCTCAGTGCATTCCTCTCCATTCAGATAAAGTTCTTGATCATCTTTGAAAATCTGTATGTGTATGGAAGCGACCAGACTTGATGAAGAAAACCACTACCTAAAGGTTAATAACGACCTATTGGTATATATTTCATACAATTTGAAAACTTATATAAAGCAAAAGGCAGCGTTATTAAACCGTGGATAAGGCACGTTGCCAAAGCAGTCAACCTTTTGGATTTATACTGGAAATGTTAAAGGAAGAATTACGGAGTAGGGCCTGTAAATCTTTAATAGACAACGAGTAAAATTACTCCAACCATCGTATTCCTCTAACTCCGGGATAGTAGGGGTGTTTAATTTTTTAGAAGTAGCCAATCCAAAGCATTTGGTCTGGGAAATTGTTTCATTCACAAACAACATATGTTTTGGGATGAGACATGCACGGTGGAAAGCCTCAGTGCCTTGTACCTGCCAGGTTCGTGAACCCCAAACTGATGTAGATCCTGGATATTTTTACTCTGTATTACGTTAGCATGGTCTCATTACTGGTTTAAACGCCATTTTTCCTTTTTTGTAACTTCTGCACACGACACTTAGTTGTTGCTTTAGCTTTCAGCCTACCTGCGTCAAGATCTATGCCTGCTTCAAGCAGGCGCAGGGTTTTGATGTAGCTTTGTCCTATCTGATTGTAAATGCGGCACACCGTGGGTGGCAGAGCAGCGGTGCACGTTAACTGGTGCATCCCTGGGGATGTGCTAGTTAATATAAATCTGCCCCTTTACATTTAATTATGTGCAGGGGACACAGAGTAGGTGAGGTTTATCCAAGGTTAAGAAGAGATGAGTCCTGTTCAGTGAAAAATTGGAGATAGGCTTCAGTATATTATATACTTAAGTAGTGTGTTAAGTTTTTGATGACTGTTATTAATTTACTGTTGGGTAATAGTGGTTAATAACATTTTTTATTATATTTTACCACAGATTCAACTGCAGATTATTTCAAGATTTTAGGATGCCTAGCAAAGAAAGAGTAAGAAAGGCTGGAAAACGTCAAAGACAGCAGGAGCATGGAATATTGCAGCAGTCCTCTAACAAAAAGATTTGTCAAGTCACCAAGAAAGCACCGGGTAAGAGTCGAAAAACAGTCATAAGAAATATGTGTAGTAAAAAAAATATTACTACAGAAAATGTTTCACTCCAGAAAAGGAGAATGAATTCAAATGGTAAGGAAAGGCCAATGAGAAATGTTACTGTTAGAGTAAGAGATAACTCTATGCATGAAAGTAGAAGGAAACAACAGTTTAGGGATATTCGTAAACGAATGTTCCGCAACAGGATAATTGGGAATTTGTTAAAAAATATTAAGAAAGGTCAGCAGAAAGTGGTTTTTTATAAGAGAAAAAAAATAGTTGAGAAAGTTATTGATCAGGCATTTGAAATTAAACGTAAGTTATTTATTTTGACAATCAATAGAATTAGGAAGCTAAACAAGGTAATTTATGATTTCAAAAGAAATAGTAGATGGAAGAGAATAGTTAATCGTAGTAATTTTTGTGAAGTTTTTTCTGGAGAATGGATGCATAGTTCAAGCTCTGAGGCATTTTTTAATGAGGAGAGTTATTTCCAGGATAATGATTTGGTGCATGCAGTTGACACCAGTGGTCGAGCTTATGAAGTGAAAGATGGTTGTCCAGTTGAAAAAGAAAAACTTGTGAGAACAGAGATAGAAGAGGTGTTAGGTAATGAGGTTTTAGGGAGACGTCCTAAGGGTCCTGTGTACACCTGGAAGTGTAGTAGTATTTGCAGTGTACGACAGGATTCCATCAATTTGCTTTGTGATTTTATACGGTCATTTAGTAAGAAAAGTTTGAAGCAGAAAATGAAGTTGTTGCAAGAATTAGATCCTTGCAGAGTGAGAAAAGTGATAGGTTTGCATGGTCATTCACTGGCTTGTCTTTCCAGGAGAGTATGCCAGAGTGTTTTTCATCATTTCAGGATGCTAGCAGTGCATCATAATAAAGTGAGGAAATTAGTTAGAATGTTGTATTATGCTAAGAGTCCAGCAATTATGCTTAAACAATTATGCGCTGCTCTTTTGCATGGTTCTGAAATAGATGTGAAGAATATATGTGAAGAAATTGAGTTTTGTTACTTTGGAAGTAAAGAGGAGAATGTTGAAATTGACCAAGAAGAAGAGAGTAATGTGGAAGATAGTGTACAGGTTTCCAGTACAGATAATTTCCAGAGGGAAATTGCGACGTTTGAGGTGAAATCAAGTGAGAGGCCAAATTTCACTTGTGTGTGTTGTCGACGCACTTATTATAAGAATCAGACTAAGTTAGTGGATTTATATGGAAAAAGTGAAAGGGAAAATAATAGTGAATGGAAGGATTTTACAACATACTTGATGGTAGAAAATTGTTTTGATTTGGGATTGGATCAACGTGTGTGTACTTATTGTTGTAACAAATTAAATCAAAACCAGATGCCTGCTAGAGCAGTTCATAATAATCTGGAATTGGTTGAAATTCCTTCTGAATTGAAGGATTTAAATACTTATGAATCTATTTTGATTCAAAGTATCCATCCCTTTCAGGCTATTGTAAGAATGGAGCCAAAGACAGGGAAATTGCCTCCATCAGATTTACAGAGAGGATTAAAGGGAAGAGTTGTTTATTTGCCTCTAGATTTGAAGAAAAACATTAACACAATTGGAGTAGAAAAAGTGGAAGAGGAACCTCTGGTTATCTTAGTTAATGGGGTTCCGACAAAGAATAAGAAAATATGGCAAGATTTAGTAGATGTTAGGAAAGTCAAAAGGGCAACATTGTATTTGAAAAAATATAATAAATACTATAAAAATGTATATGTTGCAGAAGAGGAAGTAAGTGAGGAAGAGGATAGCGATTTGTGTGGTGGTCAAATTGAGAAAGTAGAACCCTCTACTAGTGAAGAAATATATGAACATTATAGTGTTCATCCTTTGCATTCCAAGGAAGTCATGGGGAATGCTATTGAGTTGTTTCAAATGAAACAAGCGAAAGGGAGTCCCATTAGTGTTTGGGAGGAAAGTTTGGAAGCTCGGTGTTTCCCACAGCTTTTTCCAACAGGTCAGGGAGGAAGATATGATGAGCGACCTCATCAAATTCCTGCTTCTGAATACCGGACTTTGCGATTGTATGCAGGAGATCCTAGGTTTCGACAATGCATTCCTTATTTGTTTCATCTCCTGTTTGAAAGCGATCTGTCTGGACTGTCATATGCAGTGAACCACATCTTGAAAAGTGGTATACACATGCAAAACATCTCGGCAAGTGACTTTATGGATAAAGTCAATGTCCAAGACAGTATTTTGGATTCTCACCTGATTAATCTCATGGCGTGTCAGCGTGGTACTAATGAGTACTGGTACCGTCGTCATGGTGATTTAAAATGTATGCTGAGGAACTTAGGAACTCCCACATGGTTCCTCACTTTGAGCTGTGCTGAGTATGGCTGGGAAGACTTACTTGAATTTCTACGAGAGGCAAATGCTAACGTAGAAAACATCGAATTCAAGACACCCGGAGAACTGTGCTCTTTGGATCCAGTCAATGTATGTAGGTACTTCAATCATAGATTTGAAGGTATGATGTCTTTCATCATGAATAAGAAGAATCCACCTCTTGGAGAGGTGTTGGATTTCTTCTGGAGGAAGGAGTACCAAGCAAGAGGTGCTCCTCATATACATATGTTGCTGTGGATCAAGGATGCACCTAAATTTGGAACGGATGCAGACGACTCAGTGATGAGTTTCATAGAACAGTATTCTACGTGTGCTGTTCCAAACGCAAAGGAGAAAAAAAGCCTAAGAGAAAAAGTTCTACGTTTCCAAAGCCATCGATGTGGAAAGTACTGTCGTCGTAAATTCCGGAACAAAGACAAGTTCTACACCAAATGTCGTTTCGGCTTTCCACGATCGGTGATTTCTAAAGGAAGAGTGAACAGTTTGATGTCTTCGCTGCGACATAATGTGATGAAGAAATCACCTAAAAACACATACAATTTGAAGAGGAACGAAGAGTCTAAGTACATCAACGACTACAACCCGGTGATTTTGTCCATGTGGAATGCTGACATGGATATACAGTTTGTGGCTGATAACTGTATGGCTGTGGCTAGGTATGTGACATCTTACATCACCAAAAAAGAGAAGACAGAATTGAAGGATATGTGGGAGGACATTTCCCATGAAAAGAGCCTCAGCAAGAAGTTGTACAGTTTCAGTCTGAAGATGTTGTCGCATCGAGAAATCGGAGCTTACGAATGTTCTGACCGGTTGTCTTCAGCAAGTCTCTATGCCAAGTCCAGGAGTATCGTTTGGGCGAGTGTTGGTCTTGCTGCAACGCGTAATCGAGTTCTGAAACCTGTGCGGGAAATTGAGTATTTGGCGGAAAAGGAGCCAAACAGTACCGACATTTTGAAGAGCAACATGTTGGATACATATTATCCAAATCGAAGCAGTCACCTCGAGAATGTTTGTCTGTATGAGGTTCTGCAAAATTACATATTCAAGAGGAACATCAAAGAAGATACTGAGAAAGGAGTGTATGCTGTAATAGGAAGTGAGGGATGTCTGGTCAAGCAAAGAAAATGCCACTTGATAAACCATCGAAAATTGAGTGGCGAATCTCCTGAAAAAAAGGAGTTTTTCTATTTAGCACTTTTGCAACTTTTTAAGCCTTGGCGTGCAGAAGAGGAACTGCTTGGAGATTTCCTCTGTTACGAAGACTCTTTCAATGCTGCCAAGGAGACCATAGAATGTCCTGCTTTTCCCAAATATGTAGAAATGTTGAATGTGGAAATTGAGCAGGAAGCAACAATTGCAGCCGAGATTGCCAGAGACAGTTCTCAGGACAGTCAGAGTTCTGCTTCATTGAGTCAGGATCCACTAGGAGGACCTCTTATCGAAAATGAAGCTGCCACTGCTATGAATGAAGTGGAAAGAGCCATGGCACATGCTCAGGAGGATGCGGTTAACTTAGAAGAGTTGGAAAGACAACTCAACGTTGAGCAGAGGAAAATATATGACGAACTTACCATGCAAATTGATCATGGATTAAGTCATGACAAGAAAGAGTGCTCATGTACGTCGTTGAAGCCTGTCCGACTGTACGTGAGTGGAGAAGCGGGAACTGGAAAAAGTTTCCTTATTAAAGCAATTTCATGTTATTTGCAGGAAAGGACAGAGTCATCGCTGTCTTGTGTTGTCACCGCTCCAACTGGACTGGCAGCACATAACATTAAAGGGATTACTTTACATCGTTTACTGATGCTGCCAGTGGAGCATGACAACAAATTAGAATATCACAAGCTATCTGGAGATGCTTGTTTTGAAGTTTCAAGAGTCTTGAGGAAAATGAAACTTCTTATCATTGACGAAGTAAGCATGGTTTCCAATGTCATGCTTGCCTTTGTGCATTTGAGAATGCAAGAAGTTCTCAAAACAGAGTATGATGTGTTATTTGGTGGCAAACACATCATTGTTTTTGGAGATCTTCTGCAGCTGACACCAGTGAAAGGGCAACCTGTGTTCAAAATGCTCACGCATGAAGATACCAGGAAGTGCTTAGGGAGTATTGGCAACGCCAATATATGGTTAAACTTCAATTATGCTGAACTGCATGAAAATATGCGTCAGGCAAAGGATGAAGTTTACAAGACTATTCTACAAGATGTTAGAATTGGAAAAGTGACCGAGCATGGGAAAGAAGCTTTACATGCACGATTACTGACAAATTTATATCCAGACGAAGATGTTGTGCCTGAGAATATTTTTCAGAAAGTTACTGAGAAAAAATCTGGAATATGTTTGATGCCAACTCTTGCAGAATGTGCCAAATTCAACAACAAAATGTTGCATTTAGAAAAGCAAGAGATTGTGAAATTGGAAGCTATTGACAGAGTAGAGCATATGGGATCAACAATTATTTTGTCTGAGAATCTGAAAACAAAATTGGATTCATTAGAGAAGAGTATATCTAAAACTGCGGGTTTTGAAAAGACTCTGAATGTGTGCTTGAACTGCCGTATAATTTTAAGAAGGAATTTACATGTTGAAAGAGGTCTGGTAAATGGATCAATGGGTAATGTTGTTGATTTTGTGAAATACAGAAATAGAGATGGAATTGAATTTTTAAAAATTAAATTTGATGGCATTGAGGAAGTACAGCTAATTGCTCGTTGTTCTGCTAGATTTTTGCTTGTAAAAGACTTATATGTTCGTCGTAAGCAGTTTCCTGTTTGCTTGGCATATGCGGTGACAATCCATAAATCGCAAGGTTTAAGTGTAGACTGTGCATTGGTGAATATTGGCAGTTCTGTGTTCAAGGAGGGTATGGCATATGTGGCATTGTCACGAGTTAGGACTTTATCGGGATTGTACTTGATTGAGTGTGATGTCACAAACATTTGTGCGGATCTAGATTGTGTTAAGGAATACAATAGGTTGAGAAGAGAGTATGCGCCACATTTGCCTCAGTATCCTTTGTTTGAGAAACGTGTGGTAGGCCGGAAACGAAGAAATGTGACCAATACTGGGGAGGTTGTAGCAAAAAGACGAAAAGTTGATGAACCTGAAATTATAAGCAGAAACAAAAAGGATTCTGTTGAAGATGTTGTTGGTTTTCAATTTGAAAACAGTTCTGGTGTCAACTGCTATGCTAATGTAGTGGTTAATGTTGTCTTTTCTCTAGAAACTTTAAAAGAACAGATTGTGGTCAATTCGGATCAAAGATTTTGCAGTTTGTTAAATTCTGTGTGAGAGAAATGTAGCACTGATAGAACAAACATAGAAAGTGTGTCTGAAATTCGAAATCTGTTAGACAGATGTTCAGGCCAAACACAATTCTCTCAAAATAGTCAGCAAGATTGTCAGGAGTTTTTAATGTATATGCTTGATGTATTGCATGATGAAGGTGTAGATGTAGATCACCTGTTTGGGCTTTCTTATCAATGGCAGCATGACTGCGAGAACTGTAGGGTATCAGCTACTACTAGTGTAGACTCAGAAAGATTTATATATTTAACTTTGCCAGACAGTAAATCAGTCTCTTTTAATAAGCTAGTAAAAGCAGCTGATCACAACATGGAGTGTAGCCAATGTAAATCTGAAATGATGTCCACATTATTTATACGAACATATGGCCAGTATGTCATTTTAATGTTCCAACGATGTAGGCCTGATGGAACAAAATTGACAACTTTAATTAAAAAGTTTGTGGCTTCACAGTTGTCAATATCAGGAAGGACTTTTGTAACTGTAGCAATTATATATCATGATGGTCCTTCAATAACATCAGGACATTATACAGCTTATTTAAAGTGTAGAAATGGCTGGTCATTCTGCAATGATTCTGTTTTAATTTTCAAAAAAAAATTGCCATATGACCTTAAAAACTCTTACCTGGTGTTTTTAAAACCAAAATTTTAGGGAAAGAATCTCGGGATGTGCTCTGAGGAATTTCAAGAAGTTCTCATGGCTCCTACACTATTTGGCCTTGACGATAAGTGTAGTACAGAGACATAACTTTTTACCATAACACTGAACGTTATTGAGAAATACGTGCACTTTGAATGAGTTCAGAAAAACTATTTCTTTTTATAAGCTAATTGAAGCAGCGAATCAAAACATGGAGTAGAGGGAATGTAAGTCTGCAATGCTGTCTACTGTTTTACATTGCTTTGTGATTAAAAGTGATGTAGAGAATTAAATAATTGTACTAGTCATAAAGGTAGTGTAAGTCTGCTTCATAGTAAGCAGTATCAGTGTGATAGGAAATGTAGAACATGATTGAGCAAGAAGGGGAAGATATTACTAGTCCAGGATTGTGTAAATGATCTTCAACATTTTAATTCTGAAAGTTGCGGAAATGCGAAAAGACGGGATTGGCTTACAAGAAATCCAAGAGTTATACATGGCTCTGACACGATTTGGCCTTGTGGAATCGTGTGGTAGAGAGCGAGAAGTCATTTATTGTATGTAACATGTTTTTGAAAACGATGGAGGTTTTCTTTCAGAAAGTGGCGGGTTGAAAGTAATAACAGCACAACAGAGTGTAAGCTGTTCATAGGACATCCTTGGCCGTCATGGAAAGTAAGTTAACTTTAAGGAGTTCTGAATTCTGATTTGTAATGTATGGGTTTTTTAAACACAATCATTTTGATTGTGTTTTTTTTTCCCCGCTGTTATATGATGAATACCTTCAAGTCACTGTTTTAGTGAAATTTGATACATTCTGAGAACAGCAAAAATAAACCATTTAACATGTATAATTAATTCTGTTCTGTTTGCATTTATGATGTACATGTAGAACTGTGTAGGAGGCATGGAGAAGGTGAGGCTTCTGTCAGTGTCAAAGTTGTTGCATACAGTGCTCATATTCTACGTAGTCTTTTATATTTCATTACTTTCACTGTTTCTGACAGATCTAAAAAAATTTTTTTTAAAAGAACAGTAAGTATAAGGGAAGGAAACAGACAGTTATGTTAAAAGAAACACAGCTATAGGGAATAAACTAGGGATACTGTTACCCGCAATCCTCTGCTGATGATGTCACTGAGCATGTCATGAATGATGTAATATGTGACATCATCAGCAGTGGATTACGGGTAATAGTATCTCTAGTTTACTCCCCTATAGCTGTCTTTCTTTTAACATAACTGTCTGTTTCCTTCCCTTATACTTACTGTTCTTTTTTAAAAAAAAAATTTTTTGGTTCGCTTCCGGTTCGCGTACCGGGGAGCGAACTGGGAAGCGAACTAAGAGAAATAGAGGTTGGCACAGTTGCAAATATTGTACCAATTTTTTTATAACGGGGAGGTAGTTCTGAAAAGAACTTTTTTTTAAATTGTTTTTGTTGTTTTATATTTTTTTTATTTTTTTTCTGAACATTTTTTTACTTTTTTTGAATTTTTCTGAACAGTTTTATATTTTTTTTGGTTTTTTTTCGGAGGGGGCAACGAAAACGATTCATTGTAAAGGGCTCAACAGGAGGAAGAAAACAAAAAAAAGAATTTATTGTTTGGGGAGTTTCGGACAAACATGAGCATGATTGTTAATAGCTCTGTTGATCAGAGTGATGCTACTTTCTGCGTAGCAAATGATTCCACTGCAATGTACGCAGACTTGTTTTACTTCACGAAATCTCGTTTGTATATTTGGCACCATCTCCCTGCCCTCTGGTCCCGTTACTTCCGGTACAACAGATCTTCTGGCCATAATAGGGAGATTATCTAGGTCGTCCTGTTCCTCTTCTTCCTCTTCTTGCTGAATTATAACTTTAGCAGGTGGTCCACTCTTCCTTGGATGTGGTGGAGGTGGTGGGGAAGCACCAGCTGAAGCTAGTAAAGAAGCCATTGCTCACTGGTAACAAAGGGTCTTTCTCTCACAATGATGAAAGTCAGAGTGAGGAAAGAAGGAGGGATTTTCACCATTTGGGAAAAAAAATAGTTCTCAACCAATGAAAAGTGTTCATTTTAGATCATATGACCTAGTCTTACATCATTAGGAAACCGAAAGTGAAATGAACCAATGAAAAGTGTTATTACCAAGTCACATGACCTGCTGTGTTTACGTTACGCGCTTTGCAGGGCCTCCCGGTTTGCTTCCAGAAACCTGTGCTTTGCGACTCGGTAAGCGTACGAGTTCGCTAACGTAGCACGTCATATGACGTATCACGCGACAACGCGAAACGTCATGCGGACGGGAGGCGTCACGATGTTGTTTTCTAACGCGGCAGTTGCGGTAAAGAAACGTTTACCGGCTCGCGGTCTATTTCGCGGCATCAAGGTCAGCTAACGGGAAGCTTCCCGATTCGCGAAGCGGGAACGAAGAAAAAAAAATATTTAAAAAAAAAATTATTCATAAACATATAAAATATATTTTTGGATTTAAAGAAGAATACATTTTACAGCTACAGATATTAGCTGTTAAAAAACCAATGAAATTCACTGAAAAAACCGTAGGTTATAGACCATATATAGTTAGGAATTAGCATTTACAAAACCTTGAAAATTCACTGAAAAAACCATAGGTTATAGACCATATATAGTTAGGAACTAGCATTTAAAAAACCTTATTTTACTCACACAAAACCATTGAAATTCCATATATAGTTAGTTGCACTAACTATATATCGCGCACCCGCAATCCACTGCTGATCATGTCACATATTACATCATTCATGACATGGTCAGTGACATCACTGATGACATCACTGATGACATCTCATTTGACATCAATGACCACATCACTGATGATATCATTCATGTGACAATACAATGCATCTCCTCACGTTTTAATATAACCTCTGTTTCACCCAGTGTTAAATACAGAGTATAATTTTTGAAACCATTGACACACCAATACTAGTTACTACATACGTACTCACTGATTCCTACGTCTACACACCCATTCACTCATTCACCCATACAATCATTCATACATACAATCACTCATCTTTACAACACTATCATATGCACTCATACACCTATACAGACACTTACACTCTGCCACTCATCCATGGAGTTACTCACACACCTAGTCAGTCCTGTAAAGAATCAATCACACTTCCATTTTCTTGTCTATACAGTTAAACATAGAGCACCTTACATTTTCAAACATATACTAACACATACTTACTTTCTTATACAATCATTGATACAAGTACACATTGATCTGCACAGAGTCACACACCTCCCAGCCAGCCACACACACACTCAGTCTCCTATACAAATACTTGGACAATCAATCAATAACCCATATAGTTAATCATATAGCTACTGATCAACACATGCAGCAGTTTACAGAACAACAGACATAATGATGCACAAATTAAGACAGTTTAGTCACTAACCCATGCACTCAGTGAGACACATTTAATCACTCACTCATACATTCAGTCATGCACCTACTAAATCCTTCGTCCAGACACTTATACATCTACTCATTCTTCAATATGTAAAACATATTTAAACTTTACAGAAACACACAGTCACTGGATGATGTCATCAGTGATCTCATCAGTGATGTCATTTGAGATGTCATCAGTGATGTCATCAGTGATGTCACTGACCATGTCATGAATGATGTAATATGTGACATGATCAGCAGTGGATTGCGGGTGCGCGATATATAGTTAGTGCAACTAACTATATATGGAATTTCAATGGTTTTGTGTGAGTAAAATAAGGTTTTTTAAATGCTAGTTCCTAACTATATATGGTCTATAACCTATGGTTTTTTCAGTGAATATATATATATATATATATATATATATATATATATATATATATATCTTCAAAAAAGCTCAGTTCAACAAAACCTTTTATTTCTGAAAGCGGCGTGGATGTCCCAATTGATCCTTCTCCCTGACGGGTTTCAATGCTAACAAGCATCTTAATCATAGGGCGGCAGTTGGTAAAACATGGGACGGACCTCCACATTCTTTCCCCCATGTGGCATTCACTTTCCAGTAAGTAACATGCCAGGGAGTAGAAGTTCCCATTCTTCTATTCAAGTATAGTCAAAATTTACCAACGTTGTTTTCCTGCCGATTTCAAAAGGCAGAAGGACTACACATCCCAGCGTGCCTCAATCAGTAGAAAACCACTATGGTTGACACACCTGAGGTCAATGAAAATATGAGCACTCAGCGGGGTGGTGTGGAAAGCCAGCATGACTGTGTGAGCACGAATGCCTATGAAAAAGAAGGCAGTGAACTTCGAAACGCGTCAGCATCGGGACTACAAAGGTCGGGGCAGAACTGAGCTTTCTACAATAAACAAAGGTTGTTACCTGTCCGTTGTGGAGTGCGCCTTCAAGCTCTGGGGGAATTTGGGAAACCATATATATATATATATATATATATATATATATATATATATATATATATATATATATATATATATATATATTTATATATATATATATTCACTGAAAAAACCATAGGTTTCACACCAGTTATAGTTAGCTGGAAGTTTTACTCGCATAAAACCATTGAAATTCCCACGTTATAGTTAGTTGGACTCACTATAACTTGCGCGTGGAATGCACTGCTGATGACGTCACATATTACATCACTCATGACATGGTCAGTGACATCACTCATGACATCACTGATGACACCATCCAGTGAATGTGTGTCTTTCTGAAAAATAAATATTAATGAGTAATATTTAAATATTTAAATATATGTATTAGTGTTTCACTTTGTGTATAAGTGGCTGCATGGGTTGGTGAGTAGCTGCATGTGTATGTATATGGGTTATTAGATGTTTTTTTTAATATAAGTATGAGTGTCTATATGGTTTGGTGAGGGTATTACTTAGCACATAGATGCATGAATGACTGACTCCCTGTTTGTAAGTGTTTTAAAGACAGCATATGTGCAGGACTGCATGGGTGGACGAGTGTGTATATGTGTGTGTTAGTGAGTGAATGACTGTCTCACTAGTGTCTTTATCAGTAACTACATATGTTTTAATCTAGTAAATGTGAATATTAATGTATATAAGTGAGTATATGTGAGAGTGAGGGATTGTAAGAGTTCCTGTTTAAATAAGTATGTTTTTCTATAAGTGATTGTTTAAGAGAGTAAATATGTGTATATTTTCTTAGAAGTAAGGTGGTAGTGTGTGTATAGCTGTATATGCAAATAAATGGATGTACAATAGTTTATTTGCATGTGTGAGTATGTGTATGAGTAACATTTGGATGACTGTCGTTGTGTAACAGGATATATAGGTGTATCACTATATATGATGAGTGAGTATATGTATGAGTGACATACAAATACACGAAAGGTATCAAGGGTCTTTTATATATTTAAGGGATCAGTGCCAATATTATGGTACTCCCACTCTAGGATGCCAAATGGTCATCAAAAGTATAAAACATAGAACACCTCCCCCTCGGCTCAGCTGATAGACCGAGGCAACGACGGAGAGTGCGTGGCCTCCTTTTTTCCTGAGCGAGCGCCAGGTGAGGTGAGGCCTGTTCTCCCTACAATGTTAGGAAAGGCTTTGGAATAATAGACCACATAACTGGTAGGTCTTCACGTTACTCAAATTGTTTATCACAAGGTGTGGTAAGTGTTGCAGTAGTGCATATCAGAGGTCCTGATGAAAGCCCGGATGGGCTGAAACATGTCGACCAAATATTATCCTTGATGCATAGTAATATTGTCATACTATAGCCACTCTGCTTTTAACCATGCCGTCTTGATGGTCATATTCAATAAAATATTTTCTCTAGACATCAAAACAGGAATTTTTAACTCACTAAAAACTTTGTTTAGACACTTTTTGAGCACTGCAACTTACCCTTTTCAGCCCTTTAAAACACTCATTGTCTGGTCTACAACCTTTTTCTTTTTCACAATCCGGTTCTGGTAAACCTCAAGGAATTCCCTGAGGTTGAATCAAACGGATACTGTGATTTTCCCCCCCAAAAAACAAAAAAAACAGATGTTGAAGTTCTGCCAACTGGTGGGCTGATGGGTTTCTTTTCTCTCTTTCTGTAGACCTCTATCTGCAGATTTTTCAATTGTCTCTCCTGTATGTTCTATGTTTTATACTTCTGATGACCATTTGGCATCCTAGAGTGGGAATACCATAATATTGGCACTGATCCCTTAAATGTATAAAAGACCCTTGATACCTTTCGTGTATTTGTATATTGTTTAGTTGGGGGACAAGGTATAAGCAGGTCTATAAATACTAACCATTCCCCTATGACCCTCATTTCCACCGGTAGTTTTTTGTTATGTATGAGTGACTACACAGAATTGTTGGTGAATGAGTGAATGTGTATATAGATGGTGGAATTACTGAATTGGTTGTTGTAACTGGTATGGGTATCTCTATTTTTTTGAAAAAGTTAGTTTCTATTTTTGAATATGTGTTCCAAAAGTTACATTACAGTGAAAGGAGGTCTGTCACCCTGTCACAAGGATGGTGTCATCAGTGATGTCATGAGTGATGTCACTGACCATGTCATGAGTGATGTAATATGTGACGTCATCAGCAGTGCATTGCACGCGCAAGTTATAGTGAGTCCAACTAACTATAACGTGGGAATTTCAATGGTTTTATGCGAGTAAAACTTCCAGCTAACTATAACTGGTGTGAAACCTATGGTTTTTTCAGTGAATTTAATAGTTTTTTTTAATGCTAATTCCTAACTATAACTGGTGTGAAACCTATGGGTTTTTCAGTGAATTTCAATGGTTTTTTAATAGCAAATATTTATAGGTATAAAAAATAAGAAATTTTAAAACGAATTTTATATTGTATAATTATGTTAATTTTTTTTATTTTTTTTTTATTTTTAACCCGGGGCGCTCCCGGGGCGCGTACCGGTGAACGCACAGGTAAGCGCAATATTACGGCGCGCCTCACGGCGCGTACCGGTGAGCTTCCCGGGAGCGCTATTCCCGCGAACGAAAACAACATCGTGACGTATCGCGTAGACGCGTGATGCGTCATATGACGCACAGCGTAAGCTTACCCGGAAGCACGCGAGCGCATACGATCGCGCAACATCTTGATGCGCTTACGCTACGCGCCCGCTGGCGCGCCCCGGAGCGCGACTACGGGCGCGCCCCGGGGCGCGTAGCGTAAGCGCGTCGGGTCATGTGACCTGAAAATAACACTTTCTATTGGTGCAGAACAGTTTTGGTTTCCAAATGAGTAAAGCCCGGGTCATGTGACCTGAAAATAACACTTCTCATTGGTTCAGGACAGTTTGTTTTTTCCAAATGATGAAAGACTCCACCTTTTTTCCTTATTCTGACTTTGTCCTTTGACTGAGGAAGACCTGTTTCAGCAATAGAGAGAATTATTTTGTACTTTAAAATGGCTACTGTAGCTGCAACAGCTGGAGCATCTGCACCACCACCACCTCCACCACCACCAAGAGGACCACCACAACAGTACATTGGTGGTCACGAAGACGAGGAGGAGGAAGAGGAAGAGGAGGAGGGGAGAACATGGCTGCCTGAAGAAAATACCCCATACAAGCCAAGGCCACACATTGTATGGGAGTTTTTTTCACTCCCAGAGGGCAAGAAAAAAGTTAATGTGGCCAAGGTAACTTGTCGAATTTGTGGCATGGAACTCTCAAGGGGCAATCCAAACAAAAAATATTCCTTTGGTAATAATACCATGATTCGACATATGACCCGCAAGCATCCTAACAACTACTCTGCTGCAGAGATCAGGGAACTGGCCAGTAACCTCCCCCAGTATTCAAGGACCACCTCCAAAAGAAAGCAACCCACTCCATCGGGACCAGAAACAACAGAGATGATGCCTTGTATTCAACCTCGATTTGCAGATTTTAGAATCACATGTATTGAATGTGGCAAGCTCATCGCCTATGGTGAAAAGAGCGTACAGCTCGTCGTCCTTGCTGGTGACAATCACAATTGCCCCAAAAAAAAGTACTTTTTTCCATTTTTTGTTTTTTGCTCCAGTTGAGCCATTTTCAATTCCCTTTTTTTTGTTTCTCCTCATAAAAAATACAAAAAAAAATATAAAACTGTTTTGAAAAGCCAAAAAAAGTACAAAATGTTCAAAAAAACATTAAAAAAAATATAAAACAACAAAAAGAAAAAAAAAACAGTTCTTTTTAGAACTACCTTTTATTTATAAAAATAAACCTATATTTTTAATGAATCTCTGTCAATTTTTTTTTCTTAGGGTACGCGTACCGGGGCGCGCCCCCCCAAAAAAATAGAAAAAAAAATTTAATGAAGGAGTTAGCATGAGGGAATTACACAAAGAGAGTAATGTTAAGAGAAAGAGAGCTACAGGATGAACACAGAGGGATTGTTTATTGCATAGTAAAAAAACAGAGAAGGTGTAATAGAGTGAAAGTGAGAAAAGTAAAATGACTAAAGGAGCGAAAAAAGGGAAGAGAGAGGAAGAAGACTAAAGTAGAGATAGTGGGAGAATGTGAGTGGGTGTTGAAAGAAAAAGAAAGGACAGTAAAAAATTGAGAATGAAGGGTAGTGGCGTAACCAGGATAAATGAAGAACGGTGAGGGAGGGTAAGAAAAGACCAGTTAGTATAAGTAAAGAGGGGTGAAAGAGGGTGAAAAATTGAATTAGGATAAGACATGGGGAGTGACAAAGAGAAAGGACAAAGAGAGTAAAGGAAACAGTACCTGAATGGGTTTGAGTGAAACAGCAAAGAAAGATAAGTAATGCAGTGTGTGTGACTTATAGGGAGTCAGTGGGTGTAGGTCGGGGTGTGGGTGTGTAAGGTGTGTCTGTGGGTGTGGCTGTGTGGGGTGTTTTGGTGTGGGTGGAGGTGAGGGTGTGTGAAGTTTGTGTGAGGAGTGTATGTGTGTGGGGTGTATATGTGTGCGATGTATATGTGTGTATGGAATGTGTGTGTGTATGTGAAGAGTGTGTGTGGGGGGATTTTTTGTGTGTATGAGGTGTGTGTGTGGTGTGTGTGTGGGGTGTATGTTAGAGGTGTGTGTATGTGTTGAGAGGGGGATGAGGTGTGTGTGTAGGAGTAAGGTAAATAATTAAGAAAAACAGAATGAGTGAAGTAGCAAAGGAAGGGAATAGAGGGTAAGTGAAGTAAAGAATAGGGATTGAAAGAAGTTGAATATGAGAGGGGAAATGGGGAAATTGGAGTAAACATGGAGAATAAGAATAAGTGAGGGAAGCACAATAAAGACACAGGAGTGAGGTTGGTTGAGAAAATATTAGTGAGCTTAAAGCAAAGGGTGATGACAAAATACATTTTTATAGTCATACTTACCATATAATAAATGTAACTTTAATTACATTTTTTTACTACACTTTGTATCTGTGAAAGAGAGAAGAAAAAATAAGTTATAATTAGTAAAATGTGTATTTTAAATTAAAAGATACAAATGAAGAGGTTAAAAATCATAACAGTGTATTTAGAAATAAAGTAAGAGTGAAGGACACAGAAAGGGAAATAAAGTAAGGTAGAAGGATAAAAAGAGAAAAAAAGAAATAGAATGAGAGCAAATTACTAAGAGTAAGGAATATAGATTCACTGACACAGAGGAAGAGAAGAACAGAGAAATGAACTGATGGTAAGAAAGATACTAAAACAATGTGACTTAGCAAAACTAAGTCAGGAAACAGTAGTAAGTAAAAAGATAATAACAGAGACGGAAAAGAGTCTAATTAAGGATGCATTTAGAAGATTGAGAAATAGAAGATAACTGAGAGTAAGTGAAGAACAGTCAAAGTGAAGGGATGAAGGGAGAGAGGATAATATACAACGATTGAGGGAAATGGAGTGAGGAAGTTAGTAGACAGACACACTAAGAGAAAAACTGAGTGAGGTGGAGTACAATGAGTGTCAAAAGGAAATGAGTAAGGGAGCAAAAAAAGGAAAGAGAGGAGAAGACGACTAAAACAGTGGTACTGAGAGAAAATAATTTGGTGATGAAAGTAAAGAGAAGGACATTGAAAGAAAGGAAATGAGGGATAGTAATGGAACCAGAGTAAAATAAATGGTATGAACAATGATGAGAGAGGAGCAGTGAAGTTGTTGTAAAAGAAATGATAGAAGGTAGATAAACACAAGTGAACATAACACAAGGAGAGTGAGGCACTGAGGACATAGAGGTAGTGAACGAAAAATAGAGAGAAGAGGTCAAAAGAAAGGAGCAAACAAAGATAACCGAAGGAGAGTGGGTGAGTTATAGTGATAGAGTGCGACAATACTGCTCAGTGAGTAAAGAGGAATTACTAAAAGAGCAAAGGAGGAAAAGACGGAAAAGGGAAGTAAAGCAGAGAGACTGAAAGCTGAAAAGTGGTGCAAGGGAGAGAGGGGATGCAGACAGTTGCAATGAGAATGAGGGGTTATGAAAGAAGTGGAGTAAACGAATGGGTGTGAAACAGAGTGAGAGAAAGGCAGTGTGAGTGAGTAAAGAGAGCTGAAAGAGAGAGGAAAAAGGAAAGTGAGTGTCAGAGAATGGGAATACAATTTAATTTACACAATCCAAAGTATAGAATAACTTGTACAACATGTTACATAGTTTATTTTTGCTGTTCTCAGAATATATTGAATTTCACTTAAAACAGTGAGTTCAAATTACTCATCATATGACAGCGGGAAAAAAACCACAATCTAAAAGATTGTGTTTTAAAAAAAAACGTAGATACTGACAAATGACAAATGTACACTAATCTTTGATTGACTTACTTTTCCTTGAGGCCAAATAGTATATCATGGAGGTCCTTTTCTCATTGCAAAGTACTCTGCTGTTCATTAAAAAATCCATTTCATTGACTTTCTAGAAGAAAAGCTCCAAGAACATCTGAAATATTTTCATTATTTTCATATACTCCTTTTTTTCAGTCATGACTCTTTACTCATTCCTGTACCTTTCCTTTTGGCCAAATAGTGTCAGATGTATGAGTATATTTTCAAATTAATTCTAAGAAACTCTGAAATTACATTTTTTCCGACGTTCTGAAACAAAGGCTCATACAACATTTTCACAATATTTAAGTATTTGTAAAACCATCTCTGACTCACTCATGTTCATCATTTTGTATAATACTAATATCACTTACTATGAGATCCACTTACAGTACCTATATGACAAGTCAATTTTTTATATTACCTGGATCACTTTTACTCAGAATATATTTTTAAACAGCAAAATAACCTTTATTAACTGCTCCCGTCTTCATAGGCCAATTACCTTTACTTAAATTTTGGTTGTAAAAACACTAGGTATGAATTTTTTAAGCCAAAAGGCAAATGTTGTTTGAAAGTCAAATGAGTGTCGTTACAGTGGGTCCAACCTTTACAACTTTTTAAATAGCATGTGTAATGCCCTGATGTTGTAGAAGGACCGTCATGAAAAATAATAGCTACAGTTGCAAAGGTTCTTCCTGATATTGATAACTGAGAACCCACGAAATTTTTAATAGAAGTTGTCAATTTAGTTCCATCAGGTCTACATCGTTGGAACATTAAAATGACATGCTGACCATAATTTTGTAGAAATAATGTGGACAGCATTGTAGACTTACATTGGGTACACACCATATTGTGATCCTCTGCTTTAACTAGATTATTAAAAGGCACTGATTTGCAGTCTGGTAAAGTCAAATATATAAATCTTTCAGTGTCTATTCTAGTAGTACTTGATAAAGTACAGTTGTCGCAGTCATGCTGCCATTGATAAGAAAGGCTAAAAAGATTTTTTATATCTACACCTTCATCTTCCAATACATCAAACATATACATTAAAAATTCCTGACAATCCTGCTGAATATTCTGTGAAAATTGATTTTGACCAGAACATGTGTCTAGAAGATTTCGAATTTCTGAAACACTTTCTATTTTTGCTCTATCACTGCTACATTTCTCAAACACGGAATTCAACAAACAACAGAATCTTTGATCCCAATTTTCAACAATCTGTTCTAGTATATTTTGAAGAAAAAAACAACATTAACCACTACATTAGCATAGCAGTTGACACCAGAACTGTTTTCAAACTGAAATCCAACAACATCTTCAACAGAATCCTTTTTCTTTCTCCTTACAATTACAGTTTCATCTACTTTTTGTCTTTTTGCTACTACCTCACTGCAATTATTCTCATTTCTTCTTTTTCGGCCTACCACACGTTTTTCAAACAGAGGATATTGAGGCAAATGTGGAGCATACTCTCTTCTTAACCTATTGTATTCTTTAACACAATGTAGATCTGCACAAATCTTTGTTTCATCACACTCAATCAAGTACAATCCTGATAAAGTTCTGACTCGTGATAATGCCACGTATGCCATACCCTCTTTAAACACAGAACTTCCAATGTTCACCAAAGCGCTATCTACACTTAAACCTTGAGATTTATGAATTATCACCGCATATGCCAAACAAATAGGAAACTGTTTTCGGCGAACATTTAAGTCTTTCACAAGCAAAAATCTAGCTGAACAACGACAAATTTGTTCTATTTCATCAATGCCATCAAATTTAATTTTTAAAATTTCAATTCCATCTCTATTTTTGTAATTCACAAAACCAACAACATGACCCATTGCTCCATTTACCAGACCTCTTTCAACATTTAAATTCCTTCTCAAAATGATACGACAATTTAAACACACATTCAGAGTCTTTTCAAAACCAGCAGTTTTAGATATAGTCTTCTCTAATGAATCCAATTTTGATTTCAAATTTTCAGACAAAATAATTGTTGCTCCCATATGTTCAATTCTATCTATGGCTTCCAGTTTCACTATCTCTTCATTTTCTAACTTTAACATTTTGTTGTTGAACATGGAACATTCTTTCACAGTTGGCATCAAACATATGCCAGATTTTTTCTCGTTAATTTTCTTAAAAATATTCTCTGGAAGAATGTTTTCATTTGGGTACATATTTGAAATTAATCATACATGTAAAGCTTCTTTCCCTTGCTGACTTACTTTTCCGATTCTTACATCTTGTAGAATATTTTTATAATCTTCATCCTTTGCCTGCCGCATATTTTGAAGCAGTTCTGCATATTTGAAGTTTAACCATGAATTAACGTTTCCAATGCTTCCTAAGCACTTCCTGGTATCGTCATGCGTGAGCAATTTGAGCACAGGTTGTCCTTTCACTGGAGTCAACTGCAGTAGATCTCCAAAAGCAATAATATGTTTTCCTCCAAATAAGACATCATAGTCTGTTCTAAGAATTTCTTGCATTCTCAAATGCACAAAAGCAAGCATTATATTTGACACCATGCTTACTTCATCAATGATAAGAAGTTTCATTTTCTTCATGACTCTCGAAACTTCGGAACACGCATCTCCAGATAGCTTGTGATATTGCAATTTGTTATCATGCTCCACTGGCAGCATCAGTAAACGATGTAAAGTAATCCCTTTAATGTTATGTGCTGCCAGCCCAGTTGGAGCGGTAACAACACAAGATAGTGGTGATTCAGTCCTTTTCTGCAGATAAGTTGCAATTGCTTTAATCAGAAAACTTTTTCCAGTTCCCCCTTCTCCACTTACGTACAGTTGGACTGGTTTAAATGATGTACATGAGCACTCTTTTTTGTCATGAGTGAATCCATGTTCAATCTGATCTGTGACTTCGTCATATATCTGTTTCTGCTCAAGGTTTAGTTGTTTCACCAAATCTTCTAAGTTAACTACATCATCTTGAGCTTGTTCCATAGCTCCTTCCACCTCATCCATGGCAGTGGCAGCTTCATTTTGAATAATTGGTCCTCCAAGTGGATCCTGACTCAATGAAGCAGAACTCTGACTGTCTTGAGAACTGTCTCTAGCAATCTCTGCAGCAATTGTGGCTTCTTGCTCTATTTCTTCGTTCAACATTTGCAGAAAATTTGGAAAAACAGGACATTCTATGGTATCCTTGGTTGCATTAAAAGAATCTTCGTAACAGAGAAAATCTCCAAGTAATTCCTCTTCTGTACGCCATGGCTTAAAGAGTTGCAAAAGAGCTAAGTAGTAAAATTCCCTTTTCTCTGGATTTTCGCAACTTAATTTTCGATGATTAATCAAATGGCCTTTTTTCTGTCTCACTAGACATCCTTCACACCCAATGATAGCATATATTCCATTGTTGATATCTTCTCTGATGGTTCTCTTATAAATATAGTTTTGCAGAACTTCATACAAACAACTGTTCTCAAGATGACTACTTCTATTTGGATAGTATGTATCCAACATGTTTGTCTTCAAAATATCTGTACTTTCTGGTTCTTTCTCCGCCAAATACTCTAATTCTTGTACAGATTTCAAACCTCGATTTCGTGTTGCAGCAAGACCTAGACTCACCCAAATGATGGTTCTAGATTTGGCATAGAGACTTGCTGATGACAATCGATCAGAACATTCATATGCTTCAATTTCTCGATGCGACAACATCTTCAGACTGTAACTGTATAATTTCTTGCTTAGACTCTTTTCATATGAAATGTCCTCCCACATTTCCTTCAGTTCTGTCTTTTCTTTTTTTGTGATGTAAGACGTCACATATCGAGCCACAGCAATAGAGTTGTCAGCAACGAATTGAATATCCATGTTAGCATTCCACATGGACAAAATCACTGGGTTGTAGTCATTGATGTACTTGGACTCTTCGTTTCTTTTTAAATTGTATGTATTTTTTGGTGATTTCCTCGTCACAGTATGTCGCAGAGAAGACATCAAATTATTTACTCTTCCTTTAGAAATCACTGGTCGTGGAAAGCTGAAACGACATTTTTTGTAGAACTTGTCCTTTTTTCTGAATTTTCGATGACAGTACTTTTCACAACGATGGGATTGAAAGCGTAAAACTTGTTGCCTTAAACTGTTTTCTTCGGTAGTTTTCGGAACAGCACATGTTGAATACTCTTCAATGAAGCTCATCACTGTCTCATCCGAATCTGTTCCAAATTTGGGTGCATCTTTAATCCACAACAACATATGTATGTGAGGAGCACCTCTCTCTTGATACTCCTTTCTCCAAAAGAAATCCAAAACCTCTCCAAGGGGAGATTTTTTTTTTTTGTTGGTAATAAAAGACATCATACCTTCAAATCTATGATTGAAATATCTGCATACATTCACTGGATCCAAAGAACACAGTTCTCCAGGTGTTTTGAATTCTATATTTTGTATACTTGCATTTGCCTCTCGTAGAAATTGAAGTAAGTCGTCCCATGCATACTCGGCACAGCTAAGAGTGAGGAACCATGTAGGAGTTCCTACGTTTCTTAGCATACATTTCAATTCCCCATGACGACGGTACCAATACTCGTTTGTACCACGCTGACATGCCATGCGATTGATTAAATGAGATTCCAAAATATTATCTTGCAGATTCACTTTCTCCATAAAGTCCCTCGCCGAAACATTTTGCAGATGTGCTCCACTTTTCAGGTTATGGTTTACTGCATAAGAAAGCCCATACAAGTCACTTTCATACAGTAAATGAAACAAATAGGGAATGCATTGACGAAACCTTGGATCTTCAGCATATAATCTTACAGTTCGATATTCAGATGCAGGAATTTGAAGTGGTCGATCGTCATATCGTCCACCTCGACCTGTTGGAAATAGCTGTGGAAAACTACGAGCTTCCAAACTTTCTTCCCATACACTAATGTGACTTCCTTTTGCTGCTTTCATTTGAAACAATTCAATTGCATTCCCCATTACTTCTTTGGAATGCAAAGGATGAACAGTATAATGTTCATATATTTCTTCACTTCTAGACACATCAACTTTTTCAATTTGGCCGCCTGAACAATCACTGTCTTCATCTGCAGCTGTTTCCTCTGTGCAAAACACATACATCTTTGTAATACTCATTGTTTTTGACTAAATACAACGTTGCCTTTTTGACTTTCCTAACATCCACTAAATCTTGCCAGATTTTCTTACTCTTTGTCGGAACCCCATTAACTAGAATAACTAAAGGTTCCTCTTCTACTTTTTCTATACCAATTGTATCAATATTTTTTTTAAATCTAGAGTCAAATAAACAACTCTTCCCTTTAATCCTCTCTGCAAATCTGTAGGAGGCAATTTCCCTATCTTAGGCTCCATGCGAACAATTGCCTGAAAAGGATGGACACATTGAATCAAAATAGACTCATATGTATTTAAATCCATCAATTCACGGGGAATGTCTACCAACTCCAGATTATTATGAACAGCTCTAGCAGGCATTCTGTTTTGATTTAATTAATCATAACAATATTTACAAATACGCTGATCAGAACTCAAATCAAAACAATTCTCCACCCACAAATAAGTTGCAAAATCCTTCCACTCATAATTATTCATCTTTTCACTTGTTATGTATAAATCAACTAATCTAGTTTGATGTTTATAATGACTTCGTCGACAACACAAACAAGTAAAATTCGGCCTTTCTCTTGATTTCACCTTAAACCTGGTAATTTCCTGCTCAAACTTTTCTGTACTTGAAATCTGTACATTGTCTTCCACATTACCTTGAATTGCTGTGCCAATTTCTACACTGTCCTCTTTTTCACGAAAATAACAAATCTCAATTTCTTCACAAATCTTCTTCACATCTAATTCAGTTGTTTGCAAAAGAGCACTGTTGAATTGTTTAAGCTTAAGTGCTGGACTTTTTGCATAATACAACATTCTCACTAATTTCCTCATTTTGGTATGATGCACTGCTAACATCCTAAAATGATGAAAAACACTCTGACTGACTTTTCTAGAAAGACAAGCCAGTGAATGCCCTTGCAAACCTGTGTTTTCCCTCACTCTGCAAGGATCTAAGTCTTGCAACAACTTCACTTTCTGCTTTAGACTTTTCTTACTATATGTACTTAAGAAATTACAAAACAAATCAATTGATTCCTGTCGCACACTACAAATACAACTACACTTCCAAGTGTACACTGGACCCTTAATACGTCTCCCTAAAACTTCATCAGTTAACACCTCTTCTGGTTCTCTAGGCACAAGTTTCTATTTTTCAATCGGACAACCGTCTTTCACTTCATACGCTCGACCACTGGGGTCAACTGCAAGCACTAAATCATTCTCCTGGAAGTAACTCTCCTCATTAAAAAATGGCTCACAACGTGAACTGTGCATCCATTCTCCTGAAAAACTTTACAAAAATTAGTCCGATTAATTACTCTTTTCCATCTACTGTTTGATTTGAAAACATCAATTGTCTTGTTAAGTGTCCTAATTCTATTGATTATTAAAATAAATAATTTTTTCTTAACTTCAAAAGCCTGATCAACAATCTTCTCTACACTTTTCTTTTTCTTATAAAAAGCAGCTCTCTGTTTACCTTTCCTAATGTTTTTTAACAAATTTAAAACCACCCTATTGCGAAACATTCGTTTACGAATGTCTCTAAAGTGATTCTGCCTTCTATTCCTATACATATTATTCTCTCCTGCTCCAGTTGTAGGATTCTTTGAGGTTCTCTCCTTCCTTTTCAAATTTACTCTCTCATTCTCTTTTTCTACATGCTGTCCAACATTTTTTTTTTATCTACATATGTTCCGTAAGAAAGACTTAGGGCCAGATGTAGGTAGGCATTTACCGGTCGTAATGGCCGAATTCGGCCGTTACCGACCGGTAACTGCCATTTGAGATGTAGGGCCCTGTATTTTACAGAATCGGTAAATTTACCGATCGGTAAATTTACCGATTCTGTAAAATACCGAGTCGGTATTTTTACCGATTCGGTAAAATTGATATGTAGGTTGGACTCTTCTGAGTCCCACAAGCATTAAAAAATCGGTATTTTACCATCAAATCCTATTTGATGGTAAAATACCGATTCCGGTGTGCATGCACATGTGTGCATGCACACCTGTGCCATATGACAGGCAGACCTGCCCTTAGGGCAGGTATGCCTGCCACATGGCACCCGAACCCGTTTTGGGGGTGCTATAGGGTGTCAAAGTGACACCCCCTGCACCCTTGTGAAATTCGGTATTTACCGATTCGGTAATTACCGAATCGGTAATGCCCATTCATTCCTATGGGCTTCAAAGCCCATAGGAATGAATGGGCATTACCGGTCGGTATTTACCGAATCGGTAAATACCGAATTTTACCGATTCGGTAAATGCACATCTGTATTTACCTACATCTCGGTACTTCTATTTTACCACTTCTTAAATACCGAATCGGTATGATTCGGTATTTAAGAGGTGGTAAAATAAAATTACCTACATCTGGCCCTTAGTTGTCTTACCAGGAGCTTTGTTCCTCTTTTTTGAAGTATTTGTTGTGGAAGAGTGCTGTAATTCCGTTGCTGTTTTTGTTTTTTTGCGGGTATCATGTTTTCTTCTCCTTTGCCTTGAGGGCATCTTTCCTTACTCTTGAAATCTTGATTTCAATCTGTGTTAAAGAAAAAAATAGCACATTATAGACCACTATTACCAAACAACAAAGCAATGACAAAAAGCAAACGGTCTATTCAGGGTGCCAGATCAGGTGAGGATTCTCCAGGGGTGCAGAAGAGGTGAGGCCTGTATTGAAGAGTGTAGTGGAAGACAGCTCTGTCCACAGGTACAAAGAAGATGAGACCTGTGTCTAAGAGTGCAGTAGGGGATAGGCTTCATGAAGTCTAGTCCACTGCACTCTTATCTACAGGCTTCACCACCTATGCTTCCCAGGAAAGGCCTCTCTCCCACTACAGTCTTGAACATAGGCCTCACCTCCTCTGGACATGCCTCACCTCATCTGCACAATCTACTTCCTAATCTGAAGTAACACAGGTGACATTATTGTGAAAGGATGAAATATATGTATTTAATCATGCAGACATTATTTATTCCTTCTCAAAAATCTAAAACTCATTGATTTGCACCAAAATCGTTTTTTAAATAACATTTTAGACACACACTGCAGGTCCTATGTACAAGCATTCAGTGTCCATGAGTACAGTGGAGAGTACTGACCTCTTTCACCCTTGGACAAGTCTTACCTCATCTGTGTCCTCTGGACGGGCCTCAATGTATTGAGTATAAATGATGGTAACTGGGTGCACATGAGGTGACGCATGTCCAAGGGTGTAAATAAGCTCAGGCCTGTCTAAGGATACAGATTAGTTGAAGTCTATTCAGGGTTGCAGATAAGGTGAGGATTGTCTAGGGGTGCAGGAGAGGTGGGGTCTGTATTGAAGAGTGTAGTGGAAGAGAGGTCTGTCCACGGGTACAAAGAAGGTGAGACCTGTGTTTAAGAGTGCAGTGGGGGATAGACTTCATAAAGTCTAGTCCACTGCACTCTTAAACACAGGCCTCACCACCTATACTCCCCAGGAAAGGCCTCTCTCCCACTACAGTCTTGAACACAGACCTCACCTCCTCTGTCCCTCTGGACATGCCTCACCTCATCTGCACAATCTACTTCCTAATCTGAGGTAACACAGGTGACATGATTGTGAAAAGGTCACATTTTTTTATGTAATCATGCACACACTATTTATTCTTTCTCAAAAATGTAAAAGACATTAATTTGCCCCAAAAATGTTTCAGTAGTGTAATGAAAAGTTATACATATGACCTTTTCTCTGTTTTTCAAATTTTATTTTAAAAACGATTATGAGGCCTAAGCAGGAGTGCAGATGTGATGAAGCCTGTCCAGGGGAGCACAAAAGGTGAGGCTTCTGTCCAAGAGTGCCTTGGACAGGACTAAACTGGAGTAGTGTGCAAAAAAAAGATGAGCCTCATTTATAAAGCCCTGCATCAGTTTTCCACTGCTGATGCGTCACTTTTTGTGACGCATCGGCGGCATAAAACATGTGCCTTGTTCTGCCATATTTAAAAAGTGACGCATGTAGGTAGATGCGTCACTTTTTAAACCTCTGCACCACATTATACCTCTGTCAGGTGTAATGTATACAGAGGGGTCATTTCTCCTCAGAAAGCCTCGTAATAGTGACGCAGTGAAATCTATGAGATTTCACTGCGTCACTTTTAGGACACTGTTACGTCAAAATCTTGCGCCTGCCTCACAGCACACATAAGACTGAGGCAAACGCTTTCACATGGAGCTTTCCCCATGTGAAAGGATGCATTGCTGGAGTACAAGCATTCCAAATCAGTACTGAAAACTCACTATTTTACAAAATACATTTCCTCTCTCTTGCAAACAATCCTACCAAGCATTACCAAAAAAATGACACAAACCAACAGCAAAGAAGCTCAGTGTGCTTCCTAATCTGAAGTAACACAGGTGACATGATTGTGAAAAGTTCAATTTTTTTTATGTAATCATGCACACACTATTTATTCTTTTCAAAAATGTAAAACTCATTGATTTGCCCCAAAAATGTTTTAGTAGTGTAATGAAAAGCTTATACATATGACCTTTTCTCAGTTTTTCAAATGTTATTCTAAAAAAAGATTATGAGGCCTAAGCAGGAGTGCAGATGTGATGAAGCCTGTCCAGGGGAGCACAAAAGGTGAGGCTTGTGTCCAAGAGTGCAGTGGACAGGACTAAACTGGAGTAGTGTGCAAAAAAATAGATGAGCCTCATTTATAAAGCCCTGCGTCAGTTTTGTGCTACTGATGCGTCACTTTTTGTGACGCATTGGCGGCATAAAACATGTGCCTTGTTGCGCCATATTTAAAAAGTGATGCATGTAGGTAGATGCGTCACTTTTTAAACCTCTGCCCCACATTATACCTCTTTCAGGTGTAATGTACACAGAGGGGTCATTTCTCCACAAAAAGTCTTGTAATAGTGATGCAGTGAAATCTATGAGATTTCACTGCGTCACTTTTAGGACACTGTTACGTCAAAATCTTGCACCTGCCTCACAGCAGGCGTAAGACTGAGGCAAACGCTTTCACATGGGGCTTTCCCCATGTGAAAACATGCATTGCTGGAGTTGCGTCATTTTTGTGACACACTCCAGCAATTTGTCACTTTTGCGCTTACAGATACATCAGAAATACTGACTTATCTGTAAGTCCTACAAACATGATGCGTCATACATTAAATATAATGCATCATTGGTGTCACAAGGAGTGCACAGTTAAAAGTGACGCATTGCTGTTTTCATAAATAAGGCTCTCAGTGTGCTTCCTAATGAGAGGTAACCCAGGTGACATGATTGTGAAAGCTTTAAATTATTTTATTTAATCATGCACACACTTTTTATTCTTTCTCAAAAATGTAAAAGCTATTAATTTGCCCCAAAATCAATGTTTCAATAACATTTTAGAAACACAGTGCAGGTCCTATGTACAATCATTCCATTTCAGTACTGAAAAGTCACTATTTTACAAAATACATTTCCTATCTCTTGCAAACATTCCTACCACGCATTACCCAAAAAATGAAACAAACCAACAACAAAGAAACTCCGTCTGCTTCCCAATCTGAGGTGAAACAGATAACATGTTTGTAAAAGATTCAAATATTTTTATATAATTATGCACGCACTATTTATTCCTTCTTAAAAATGTTAAAGCCATGGATTTGCATTAAAATCGTTTTTCAATTACCATTTTAGGAACAGAACAAAGGTCCTATGTACAAGCATTCATTTTCACTACTGAAAGCCATTAATTTGCCCTAAAATCGTTTTTTATTTAATATTTTATGAACAGAGCACAGATCCTATTTACAAGCATTCATTTTCAATACTAAAACCCATTGTTTTGCACTAAAATCGTTTTTCAATTAACATTTTAGAAACACAGCCCAGATCCTATATACAAGCATTCATTTTCACTACTGAAACCCATTGATTTGCACTAAAATCGTTTTTCAATTACCATTTTAGGAACAGAACACAGGTCCTATGTACAAGCATTCATTTTCACTACTGAAACCCATTGATTTACCCTAAAATTGATTTTTAAAATAATATTTTAGATACAGAGTGCAAGTCCTATGTACAACCATTCAACTTCACTACTGAAACATCACTATTTCACAAAATACAAATCCTCTATTTTACAAATATAGAAACCATGCATTTTCAAAAAGCATCACACAAACCAACAGCAAAGAAAATCAATGTGCTTCTTAATCTGAACTCTCTATCTAAATGAATCATAACTCACCTTTACAAATGCTTTAGGAGATTCAGAACTGTGTCAGATACACACACCAATATTTCTTTAGCAGAGAAAAAGGTATGTTCTCCAGGCACTGCAACCATTAATGGCACAGAAAACCTCTAATTCTACACACATATTCCTCATGGTAACCAATCAAAACTCTTCCCTCTCTATTTTCAAATCAACACCCTTCCCCCCCCTCAGCCGTTTCTACCTGTTACCATAGCAACTCCCTCCTCACTGAGCTCCCAGGGTTAAAAGTTTATTCTACAATGTTGCAAATGAAATCAGCAAGCATGTTTGACCTCTCAATACACCAGCTTATCCACTGCAATCTTTCTTTAAATGACTTTTTCTTAACCATTCAAATTACTTCTTTCACATAACAGAACCATGCACCCTAACTTTCAGTTTTCAACTATCTGAATCCACCAATCATTGCTTGTGATTCAAGAGCACTGAAACTCCACAGTTTTTTTTGCAAACTCCTACTGTTCCAACTGCCCTTTCATTCCTATACTTCATCTGACTGCACCAGAACCTCCTCTCACCATGTACTCTGTCTGGATTATTGGACATAGCTACATTCACTGGGCTCAAAGGTATGCAGCTACCAGAAATTTTCACAACCTTGATTTACCAAATGTGCACATAAAATGGATTGGCCAAAGAGGATTGAGATGTCATCAATTGATACCATTGGTGAAAACCTTTTACCATCTGCCACACCCTGACCTCATAATTTTGCACTGTAGTGGAAATGACTTAGGCACTTTGACTGGGGTAGGTCTGGAGATGCTTTTAAAGGACACCTTTGGGCAATTGATGACAATTTTTCCACAAACTGCCATGGTATATTCCAATATATGCCAAAGACAGAAATGGAACTGGTCCAACCAATTTTGTCCACAATTTGAGAAAGCACGGAAACATGTGAATAAATCTGTTTCTGCTTACATGAGAGACTATGGAATGGGTTCAATATACAACAACAACTTGCGTTACAACATGCAAGATATCTACAGAGCAGATGGTGTGCACTTCTCAGATGAGGGGAATAGAATATTCCTCCTGAATTTAAGACTGTGCAATGGTACCTACTTGTAGGTACCTAAAGCAGCCACAGAACCCAAAAGCTCTTTTCAGGGCTACCCTACCTCTGATCACTCCAAATGATTATCTTTTTCTAACTTTTTTCACTATTTTTCACCAAAGTACGCTCCCCGGTACGCTTCCCGGTGCGTGTACCGGGTGCTCCCCCGCGAAAAATTATTATTATTTTTTTTTGCCTACATGGGCCTCCTAAGACCCCCTCAGAAAACCTAGAGTGTCAGGGAGTGCCTACCATGCCCCCTTATACCCATTCCCAACATTGTTTCTCCTCCATTTTCTGTCTCAAATCTACCGAAACACAAAATGGAGGACTCCCGTAGCGCTGCCGGTACGCGTACCAGGGCGTGCACCGGGAAGCGCTCCCAAAAATGTTAATTTACATAAAAACCACTGGAGACACTTTCACCAAATATAGAATAGGCCATACTACATACCAGTCCCTACCATTTTCCCAAATTTGGTGGAATTCCATTGAGCCATTTGGCCTGTAGCCCTCTCTAAATATCCTGAGGTGAATTACTTGACAAAAACACATCTGAAGTGTTAGAATTTACATCCAATTAAAATGTTACTTTCATTTTCTACTATTATTTCCTGACATTTGATTGGTTATGTACATGAATATATATAAATAAAGAGAGGGAAACACAGCCATTTTGACTACTACTTCCTAAAGTACATTTCAAAAGGATTTTCACTGAGAACTTAAACTTCTTTTTCAAAGGTAAGATGTTATTTTGAAAACTGAAGTATGTTGTGCACTTTAAGTTAATTTGGAAAACACTTTCTGATAGTTATATACTATCCCTCTGTAATAGTTATAGATTGAGATAGGCTTCTCTGTTATAGTTATGGATGGAGTTAGGCTTGTCTTGTATAATTATGAATTTACTTAGGCTTTATGATATACACTATTTTATATTTCTACTTCCAGCCTGATACCATACACTGCCCAAAGATAACTTCACTGTTAAAAAATCAAAACTACCTGTCTGAACTTAAACCCAACAGTGCCCTATCTCTACTGATATATTTATTTTTTATGCAAATTACAGTGAGAAAATAGAAGGAGAGCAGAATATTTCCTTCAAAATTGTTCTGGAGAACAACGCTGAATTTTTTTTTGTAGATAATGAAGACTTAGATTTCATGGATGAATCACGGGACTATAAATTAGTTCAATGCGTAGAAGCAGTAGATTCGCTGATTGAAAATGAGGACATTTCCGACAATGTGTTGTTAGAAGTTCTGTTAAATTTGGAAAAAGAATCAGAAAAATAAATTTATATTTAATAATCAAAAATTGTTCGAGACATTATTCATTTTTATATGTAATTCATAAACTAGTACCAAATTGATTATAATGTAAATTCAGAGTTATAGTATACTGTGCAACTTTTTTATGTTACATAGTAATTTTGCTCATAGTTACTTCCTTTCTCCCACTATATTATCTCCAATATGTATTTGACATCTCTTTTTCATCTCCTGCCTCCATGTTCTTTCTGCTTTCCTGACAGACTATGATATGGATTCCATATACCACAATAACTTCTGTAACAACATGCAAGATATCTACAGAAGAAACGGTGTACATTAAATTTAAGACTCAGCATTGGTACCTACATGTTGGTACTTAAATCACCCACACAACACAACAACTCTATTCGGAGCTAGCCTACCTCTAAGCACTTTAAATTATTATTTTACTGTTTTACTGAGTTTTCCACATGTGTGAGGGGGGTGTGTGTGGGGGATGTGTGGGGTGTGTCTGTGAGGTGTGTGTGTGTGTGTGTGTCTGGGGGGATGAGGTGAATAGGTTTGTGTAGGTGTGTGGGGTATGTGGGTGTGGGTGGGGATATGGATGTGTAAGGTGTGTGTGTGGGTGTGGGTGTGTGGGGTGTTTGGGTGTAGGTGGGGGTGTGGGTGTGGGTGTGTGAGGTGTGTGTGGGGTGTGTGTGGGTGTGGGGGGTATGTGTGTAGGATGTGTGTGTATGTGTGGGATGTGTGGGTGTGTCTGTGAGGTATGTGTGTGTGTGTATGTGTGGGGGGGAGGTGTGTGTGTGGGATGTGTGGGGTGTGTCTGTGAGGTATCTGTGTGTGCGTGTGTGTGTGTGTTGGGGGGTGAGGTGTGTGTGTGAGTGTGGGTGTGTGGGATGTGTGGGTATGGGTGTGGATGTGTAAGGTGTCGGTGTGGGGGTGTGGGGTGTTTGAGTGTAGGTGGAGATGTGCGTGTGTGAGTTGTGTGGGGTGAATGTGTGGATGTGGGGGTGTGGGGTTGTGTGCGTGTGGGTGTGTGTGGGACGTACTTGTAGGTACCTCAATCAATCAATCAATCATCGCATTTATATAGCGCGCTACTCACCCAGAGGGTCTCAAGGCGCTGGGGGGGTCCGCTACTGCTCGAACAGCCAGGTCTTGAGTAGCTTCCTGAAGGTGAGGTGGTCCAAAAGCTCTTTTCAGAGCTACCCTACCTGTAATCACTCAAAATGATTATTTTACACTATTATTTTCACTATTTTTCACCAAAGTACGCTCCCTGGTACGCTCCCCGGTGCGCGTACCGGGCGCTCCCCCCGCGAAAATCGAAGAAAAAAAAATGGCCCCCACATCAAACCTAGGGGGTCAGGGGGGTCTACCCTGCCCCCTTTTGGTTATTTCCCCCTTTGTTTTTGCCACCTCTTGTGTCTCGATCCTACCGAGACACAAGATGGCGGCTGCTCCGGACTGTTTGGAATGTTTACAGACACCCGAGAGCCAATCAGCTTTCCGTGCGCAAGTCGCGTGGCGCGCCCGGAGCGCTCCCCGGTGCGCGTACCGGGGCGCGGCTATAGATATATATATATATTTTTTAACCTAAATTACTCAAAATCCTCTGGATCACATATCTTCAGACATAGCAAAAGCACATCGGTCTACCAGTCCCTACAATTTTGCAAAGTTTGGTGGGAATCCATTCAGCCATTCGGGCTAAAAGTGAGTCCAACCGCCCTATTGAAATTAACATTGAGAAAACACGTTTTGGGACCCCCATTTTATCTCGGCCCCCGCTTGACAAATCCCCCCCAAACTTTCAGGGAAGGAGCGGAGAGCCGCGAGGCAAATTTGAGGATAATTTCAGGCAGATTCCTCAACCGGCGCCAAAGTTATTCCCAATAGAATGTTGCGATTTCCCTATAGAAAACAATCTTAACTATAACTACCTACTTGCGACCGCCAGTAGGTAATTACCTACTGGCGGTCGCCAGTAGGTATATATAGTTAGGATTTTTTCCCTATGGGATTTTTGAAAATTCTATGTCTAATAACTTTGGCGTTTGTGGACGGAATTGGCTGAAATTTTCTGGAAAATGGAACATTTTGTTTCTGAGCAGCCACTGGAAATTTGGGGGGAGTTGGTCCAGGGGGGGCCGAGAAAAAAGGGGGGTCCCAAAACGTGTTTTTAACATTGAGTTTTCCATAGGGCGGTTAGCCTCACTTTTAGCCCGAACGGCTGAATGGATTTGCACGAAACTTGGCAAAATTGTAGGGACTGGTAGCCCGATGTGCCTTTTGTAGGTCTCAATATATGTGCTGCAGTGGATTTTGAGAAAATAACGTTCAAAAAAAGATATATATCTGTAAGCGCGGACCAGGCAGCGCCCCGGTACGCGTACTTGACGCGTAACGGAACTTCGCGTAGCGAAGTTGATTGGCTCTCCGGTGTCTGTCAACATTCTAAACAGTCCGGAGCGGCCGCCATCTTGTCTCTCGGTAGGATCGAGAGACAAGAGGAGGTCAAAAGCGAAGGGGCAAATGACCTTAAGGGGGCATAGTAGATACTCCCTGACCCCCTAGGTTTGATGTGGAGGCTTTAAAGGGGCCCCGCTAAGCAAAAAAAAAAAAAATTTTTTTTTTGTTTTTTTTCGTGGTTAGCGCCCGGTACGCGAACCGGGAAGCGTACTGGGGAGCGTATCACAATAAAAAATGAATGATAGACTTTTCAAATGCTGTATGTTAATTGATTGTTGGTTTTGTTGATTATTTATTTTTTTTTTTAAACTTTTTTTATTGTGTTTCATAATTTATTAAACTTTCTAACATTTCATTGTCAGAAATTTCATAATCATGGAATATAGATTGTAGTCTCTGAGGTTGTAAAATGTCCTCATTTGCAAGGAGGTTATCTACTGCTTGCACACATTGCAGTAGTTCTTGGTCCCATGTTTCATCCATAAATTCAATCTCATTTGGATCAATGATTTCTGTGTTGGACTCTGGAAGGACAATTTCAAATGAAATGTTTTGTTCACTTTCCATTTTTCCTGAAATTTGCATAAAAAAAATATATATTAGTAGAGGTAGGGCACTGTTGGGATTAATTTTAGATAGGCAGTTTTTATCAGAGAATTTATCTTTGGGCAGTGTATAGTATCAGAGTGGAAGTAGGAATATAAAAAAGTGTATCTAAATTTATAAGTACTACAGAGGGATAGTATATAACTAACAGAAAAAGTTTGCCATATTAACTTAAAGTGCACAATATACTTCAGTTTTAAAAATAACAACTTACCTTTAAAAAGAAGTTGAAGTTATTAATGAAAATCCAAATGAAATGTACACCAGGAAGTAGTAGTCAAAATGGCTGTGTTTCCTTCTCTTCCTTTATATATATTCGGGTACATAACCAATCAAATGTCAGGTAAAAAAAGTAGAAAATGAAAGTAACATTTTAATTGGTTGTCAATTCCAACACTTCAGATGTGTTTTGTGAAGTAATTTACCTCACGGTATTTAGAGAGGACTACAGGCTAAATGGCTAAATGGAATTCCAATCAAATTTGTGAAAATGGTAGGGATTGGTATGTAGTATGAGCTATTCTATATTTGGTGAAATTGTCTCCAGTGGCTTTTCTGTGAACTACTTTCCCACCTTTTTTGATGGTGCGCTTCCCAGGAAGCGACCCGGTACGCGAACCGGTGAGCGCCCTGGTACGCGAACCTTAAGCGTAACGGGAGTCCACCATTTTGTGTTTCGGTCGAATTATGATACAAGATGGAGGGCAAATAATGTTCAGAATGGGTAGAAGGGGGCACGGTAGACTTATCTTGACCCCCTAGGTTTTGTGAGGGTGGCTGAGGAGGCCCATATGTGCGGAAAAAAAAACATTTTTTTTAAAAATTTCGCGAGGTTAGCTCCCGGTACGCGTACCGGGTAGCGCACCAGGGAGCGTATTTTGTTGAAAATTAGTGAAAATAGTTAGAGTAAAAAAATAATTGTGAGTGATTAGATGTAGGGTAGCTCTGAGAAGAGCTTTTGGGTTTATGGTACATTTAGGTACTTATAAGTAGGTACCAATGCACATTTTTAAATTCAGAGTGAAAACTCTGTTGCCCTCATCTGAGAAGTGAACTCCATCTCCTCTGTAGATATCTTGCATGTAGTAACGCAAGTTATTGTTGTACAGGGAGCCCATTCCATGGTCTCTCATGTAAGCTGAAACAGATTTGTTTACATGCTTCCTCGACTTCTCAATTTGTGGACAAAATTGGTTTGACCACCTCCATTTCTGTCTTTGGCATATATTTGAATATACCAAGGCAGTCTGAGGAAAAAGTGCCATTAATTGCTCAAAGGTGTCCTTTAAAAGCATTTCCAGACCTACACCAGTCAAAGTGCCCAAGTCATTACCTCCACAGTGCACAATTAACAGGTCAGGTTTTGGCAAATGCATAAAGGTTTTCACCAATGGTATCAATTGGTGACATTTTAATCCTCTCTGGCCAAACCACTTAATTTCCACATCTTGTAAATTGAGGTTAGGTAAATTCCTGCTTTCAACGTACCTTTGAGCCCAGTGAATATAACTATGACCAACAATCCAGACAGAAAACATGGTGAGAGAAGGTTCTCCTGCAGTCAGATGAAGTGTGGCAATGAAATGGCAGTTGAAAAAATGTGAGTTTGAAATGAAAAAAACTGTGGAGTTTCTGTGTTCATGAAGTAGTAACAGTGATTGGTGGATTTTGATTGATGAAAACAGAAAGTTAGGGTGTAGAGATGTGTTCTTTGAAAGATGTATTTTGAGTGGTCAATAAAAAATCATTAAATGAAAGAAAGCACTGGATATGCAGGTGCACTGAGAGTTCAGAGTTCAATTGCAACATTGTTGTGTGAATTTGCAAACACCAGAGTTTCTCCAAGAGGTGGTTGCTATGGAAAATAGGCAGAAAGGGCAGAGGGGGAAGGGTTTTCATTTGAAAAAAAGTGAGGGAAGAGTTTTGATTGGGTGACATGAGAAATATGTGTGAAGAATTACACCATTTCTGTGCTTTTGATAGCTGCAGACTCTGGAGTGCATACCTTTTGCTCTGCTGAAGACAAATTGGTGTGTTTCTTAGACTGTTTTCAAACTCAAAGTATTTGCTAAGGTGAGAAAATATTTCTTTACTTTAGATAGAGAATAGTGTGCTTTAAGGAGAAAATTATGATTTATGTGGCGCAATTTGCTAGTAAATATGCTCTCACATGTGCATGGAAATTTTTGATTTTGAATGTTTTTGTTATATAGCCATGTTAAAAGTGACGCAACCATGCTGGAAAGCCAATCAAAAAATGCTTTCATGTGTTTTAATGACATTTTAAGTCATTTTCTGATGTGCAGTGTTTAGAAATTATGATTTGAAAATCGTTTTTGTGGAAAAGGAATTGTTTTTAAATTCATGACAAGGATATAATGGTGTATGGTTATTTATAAGGCAATTGACTGTCCTTGATGTTATTTTTCTCATTTTAGTGTAAGACCTTTCTCTGTGGCGCAAATTGCTTGTAAATATGCTCTTACATGTGCATGAAAATTTTAATTATCAATGTTTGTGTTACATAGCCATGATAAAAGTGAACCAACCATGCAGGAAAGCCAATAAAAAAACGCTTTCATGTGTTTCAATGACATTTTAAGTCATTTTCTCATGTGCAGTTTTTTGAAATTATGATCTGAAAATCGTTTTTGGGAAAAAGGAATTGTTTTTAAATTCATGAGAAGGACATAATGGTGTATGGTTCTTTATAAGGCAATTGACTGTCCCTGATGTTATTTTTCCCATTTTAATGTCAGACCTTTCTTTGTGGCGCAAATTGCTTGTAAATATGCTCCCACCTGTACATTGAAAATTTTGATTTTGAATGTTTATGTTACATAGCCATGTTAAAAGTGACCCTACCATGCAGGAAAGCCAATCAAAATACGCTTTTATGTGTCTTAAGGACAATTTAAGTAATTTTCCCATGTGTAGTGTTTTGAAGTTATGATTTGAAAATCGTTTTTGAGGTAAAGGAATGTTGTTAAAATTTATGTTCGCCATATGCCCCCAAATTTTTTTCTCAGGGTTGCAGCAGGGTGTTCTTGAGACACCCCTGCACTTTTGGAATAAATTCCTAATTTGTGATGAGCAAATTGTTAATCGCAAATTGCACCTTCATTTATATGAGCCTCCTAGCCCATGGAAATGAATGGGTAATTTGCAATTAGCAATTTTCTCATCGCAAATTTGGAATGGTAAAGAATCGCTATTTATTCCTTAAAATTCGCTTTTTTGGAAATGCAAAATAGTTATATGATACATATGGCGGTTGATGTCTAACAAGATAAGAAGCTTATGGATACATTTATGATGACTGGTGCAATGAAGTAGAAATCACTTACTTCATTGGTAGGCCTTTACAATAAATTATCTCCTCTGTATTCTTCATCAAGCATAACTTTAATCTGCAATCCTGAGTAGGCCTCACCTTAAACAAACCTCTGGATAGGCCACATCTTATTGTCATCCTGATTTAATCATTTATAATTCTAGGGACAGATTTATGATAGGTGTATACCTCTTTTGTGCCACTTAGAAAACATTGTCCATGGGGAAATGACTTAAAATGTCATTAAGACACATGAATGTTTTTTTTAAAACGTTTGCAATTTTTTTGGGTCACTTTCAACATGGCTATGTGTCTGAAACAGTCAAAATCTAAATTTGCAATGCACTGGTGGGAGCATATTTACAAGGAATGTGCTTCATGGGGAAAGGTCTTATAATGTAATATGGGAAAAATGACATTAGAGATACTGAAATGCCTTATAGAGAAGCATACACCATTATGTCCTTGTCATAAATTTGCAAACCATTACTTTTCCCCAAAAACGATTTTCAAATTATATTTAGAAAACAGTGCACATGTGGAAATTACTTAAAATGTCAATAATTCAAAATTTGTGATTCCTTAAATGCAATGTATAAAAAAAAATATGTAAAAAATGATATTAAGGATTTGGAAACTACCACCAACTTGTAGTTTGTGGTAATTTGCGAATTCTTTTCAAAAAGCATTTTTTTTAAAAAAAAAAAAAGGTCCCATATGACGCCCATACATGCCATTAGGGCATGTAGGTGTGCCATGTGCTCCCAAATTTCTTTTTCAGGGGTGCAGCAGGGTGTTCTTGAGATACCCCTGCACGCTTGAAAAAAATCCTATTTTGTGATGAGCTAATTGCTAATCACAACTTGCAACATTAATTCCTATGAGCCTCCTAGCCTATGGAAATGAATGGGTAATTTGCAATTAGCAATTTGCTCATTGCAAATTAGGAATAGTAAAGAATCGCTATTTATTCCTTAAAATTTGCTATTTACAATATGTAAAATATTTTGATGATACATATGGCAGTTCATCTGTAACAAGATAAGAAGCTTAGGGATAGATTTATGATGAGTGGCGCATCCCCAGGGATGTGACAGTCATCCTGCGCCACTGTTCCGCCACCCATGGTGTGCTGCATTTACAATGCGGCGCAGCATGGGGCAAAAAAGGCACAGATGCGTGACGCATCTGTGCTGTAAAGGTGGCGCATTGCTGGAGTTGTATCGTAAGTGCGATGCAGCTCCAGCAAGGATCAGGGGTGCCCCATCTATACAATGCTGCGTCAAGACCTATGCCAGCTTCAAGCAGGCGCAGGGTTTTGAAGCAGCTTTCTCCTATCTGATTGTAAATGCGGCACACCATGGGTGGTAAAGCAGTGGTGCACATTAACTGGTGCATGCCTGGGGATGTGCCATTTAATATAAATCTGCACTTTAACATTTGAGTATGTGCAGGGGACACAGAGTCGTTGAGGCTTATCCAAGGTTAAGAACAGATGAGTCCTGTTCAGTGAAAAATTAGACATAGGCTTCACCTGCTCAGCATCGCTGGACATGGCTAAATAATAGCTGCAAAATGTTACTCTTGTTAAATAATTTTACTATTATAATCTGTGAGATTTGTCTCTTACTCTGCAACATCTCATTGTTGTTGTCTTTCTTTAAAGATAAAGACAACCTCAACATGAGCGACAATCTGCAATCAGTTGATTTTGACCTCATCATTGAACTTGTAATTGAAACATCAGTGGATGTTGATCCATTGGATGATTTAAATCCTGAGGATGAAGAAGAGCGTGATGAGGATGCAGATTTGTCCGAATTATATGATATAGGATGGGAAGCTGACCTGCTTGAGCCTTTGGAATTATAAACATTTATTTTTAAAATTTATAATCAATAAAAAGTAAAAAGGTAAACCGTTTAATTTAAAAATAAAGACACCTTCAAAAACAGGTTATGTGTAGTGTCTTCAATAAAATATTAAAATATGCTCATAAAATTAGATCAGATTCACATATAAAATAGCATAGGTAACATAAATATAAATCTCATTTCTTTTCTGCTATTTCTGTATTGTAAATTTGCAAGGACTAAAAAATCTTCTATTTAAAATGTCAAGTAGTGTGTTATGTTTTTGATCACTATTACTGATTTACTGTTTGATAATAATGTTTAATAACATTTTTATTATATTTTTCCTCAGATTCAACTATGCCTACAAAAATAAGAGAGATGAAGGCTGCAAAACGTCAAAGACAGCAGGAGAAAAAAAAAATGCAGCAGTCCTCTAACAAAAAGATTTCTCAAGCGATGAAGAAAGCACCGGGTAAGAGCTCTAAATATTTCATAAAAAATATTTCTAATAAAAAAAATATTAGTACAGAAAATGTTTCAATCCATAACAACACAAGTAAATCAAATGGAAAGAAAAGGACAAATGAAAATGTTACTGCTAGAGCAAGAGATAAATCTGTGCATGATAGTAGAAGGAAACAACAGTTTACGGAGATTCGTAAACGAATGTTCCGTAACAGGATAATTGGCAATTTGTTAAAAAATATTAAGAAAGGTCAACAGAAATTAGTTTTTTATAGGAGAAAAAAAAAAGTTGAGAAAGTTATTGATCAGGCTTTTGAAATTAAACGTAAGTTATTTATTTTGATAATCAATAGAATTAGGAAGCTAAACAAGGCAATTTTTGATTTCAAAAGAAATAGTAGATGGAAGAGAATAGTTAATCGTAGTAATTTTTGTGAAGTTTTTTCTGGAGAATGGATACATAGTTCAAGCTGTGAGGCATTTTTTAATGAAGAGAGTTATTTCCAGGATAATGATTTGGTGCATGCAGTTGACATCAGTGGTCGTGCTTATGAAGTGAAAGATGGTTGTCCAGTTGAAAAAGAAAAACTTGTGACAACAGAGGCAGAAGAGTTGTTAGGTAATGAGGTTTTAGGAAGACGTGCTAAGGGTCCTGTGTACACCTGGAAGTGTAGTAGTATTTGCAGTGTGCGACAGGATTCCATCAATTTGCTTTGTGATTTTGTACGGTCCTTTAACAAGAAAAGTTTGAAGCAGAAAATGAGGTTGTTGCAAGAATTAGATCCTTGCAGAGTGAGAGAAGTGACAGGTTTGCATGGTCATTCACTGGCTTGTCTTTCCAGGAGAGTATGCCAGAGTGTTTTTCATCATTTCAGGATGCTAGCAGTGCATCATAACAAAGTGAGGAAGTTAGTTAGACTGTTGTATTATGCTAAGAGTCCAGCAATTATGCTGAAACAATTATGCGCTGCTCTTTTGCATGGTTCTGAAATAGATGTGAGGAATATATGTGAAGAAATTGAGTTTTGTTACTTTGGAAGTAAAGAGGAGAATGTTGAAATTGAGCAAGAAATAGAGGGTCATTTGGAAGATACTGTACATGTTTCCAGTACAGATAATTTCCAGAGGGAAATTGCGACGTTTGACATGAAATCAAGTGAGAGGCCTAATTTCACTTGTGTGTGTTGTCGACGCACTTATTATAAGAATCAGACTAAGTTAGTGGATTTATATGCAAAAAGTGAAAGGGAAAATAATAGTGAATGGAAGGATTTTGCAACATACTTGATGGTAGAAAATTGTTTTGATTTGGGATTGGATCAACGTGTGTGTACTTATTGTTGTAACAAATTAAAACAAAACCAGATGCCTGCTAGAGCAGTTCATAATAATCTGGAATTGGTTGAGATTCCTTCTGAATTGAAGGATTTAAATACTTATGAATCTATTTTGATTCAAAGTATCCATCCCTTTCAGGCTATTGTAAGAATGGAGCCAAAGACAGGGAAATTGCCTCCATCAGATTTACAGAGAGGATTAAAGGGAAGAGTTGTTTATTTGCCTCTAGATTTGAAGAAAAACATTAACACAATTGGAGTAGAAAAAGTGGAAGAGGAACCTCTGGTTATCTTAGTTAATGGGGTTCCGACAAAGAATAAGAAAATATGGCAAGATTTAGTAGATGTTAGGAAAGTTAAAAAGGCAACATTGTATTTGAAAAAAAATAATAAATACTATAAGAATGTATATGTTGCAGAAGAGGAAGTAAGTGAGGAAGAGGATAGCGATTTGTGTGCTGGTCAAATTGAGAAAGTAGAACCCTCTACTAGTGAGGAAATATATGAACATTATAGTGTTCATCCTTTGCATTCAAAGGAAGTCATGGGGAATGCTATTGAGTTGTTTCAAATGAAACAAGCCAAAGGGAGTCCCATTAGTGTTTGGGAGGAAAGTTTGGAAGCTCGGTGTTTCCCACAGCTTTTTCCAACAGGTCAGGGAGGAAGATATGATGAGCGACCTCATCAAATTCCTGCTTCTGAATACCGGACTTTGCGATTGTATGCAGGAGATGCTAGGTTTCGACAATGCATTCCTTATTTGTTTCATCTCCTGTTTGAAAGCGATCTGTCTGGACTGTCATATGCAGTGAACCACATCTTGAAAAGTGGTATACACATGCAAAACATCTCGGCAAGTGATTTTATGGATAAAGTGAATGTCCAAGATAGTATTTTGGATTCTCACCTGATTAATCTCATGGCGTGTCAGCGTGGTACTAATGAGTACTGGTACCGTCGTCATGGTGATTTAAAATGTATGCTGAGGAACTTAGGTACTCCCACATGGTTCCTCACTCTGAGCTGTGCCGAGTATGGCTGGGAAGACTTACTTGAATTTCTACGAGAGGCAAATGCTAACGTAGAAAACATCGAATTCAAGACACCCGGAGAACTGTGCTCTTTGGATCCAGTCAATGTATGTAGGTACTTCAATCATAGATTTGAAGCTATGATGTCTTTCATCATGAATAAGAAGAATCCACCTCTTGGAGAGGTGTTGGATTTCTTCTGGAGAAAGGAGTACCAAGCAAGAGGTGCTCCTCATATACATATGTTGCTGTGGATCAAGGATGCACCTAAATTTGGAACGGATCCAGATGACTCAGTGATGAGTTTCATCCAACAGTATTCTACGTGTGCTGTTCCAAACGCAAAGGAGAAGAAAAGCCTAAGAGAAAAAGTTCTGCGTTTCCAAAGCCATCGATGTGGAAAGTACTGCCGTCGTAAATTCCGAAACAAGGACAAGTTCTACACTAAATGTCGTTTCGGCTTTCCACGACCGGTGATTTCTAAAGGAAGAGTAAACAGTTTGATGTCTTCGCTGCGACACAATGTCATGAAGAAATCACCTAAAAACACTTACAATTTGAAGAGGAACGAAGAGTCCAAGTACATCAACGACTACAACCCGGTGATTTTGTCCATGTGGAATGCTAACATGGATATACAGTTTGTGGCTGATAACTGTATGGCTGTGGCTCGGTATGTGACGTCTTACATCACCAAAAAAGAGAAGACAGAATTGAAGGATATGTGGGAGGACATTTCCCATGAAAAGAGCCTCAGCAAGAAGTTGTACAGTTTCAGTCTGAAGATGTTGTCGCATCGAGAAATCGGAGCGTACGAATGTTCTGACCGGTTGTCTTCAGCAAGTCTCTATGCCAAGTCCAGGAGTATCGTTTGGGCGAGTCTTGGTCTTGCTGCAACGCGTAATCGAGTTCTCAAACCTGTGCGGGAAATTGAGTATTTGGCGGAAAAGGAGCCAAACAGTACCGACATTTTGAAGACAAACATGTTGGATACATATTATCCAAATCGAAGCAGTCACCTAGAGAATGTTTGTCTGTATGAGGTTCTGCAAAATTACATGTTCAAGAGGAACATCAAAGAAGATACTGAGAAAGGAGTGTATGCTGTAATAGGAAGTGAGGGATGTCTGGTGAAGCAAAGAAAATGCCACTTGATAAACCATCGAAAATTGAGTGGCGAATCTCCTGAAAAAAAGGAGTTTTTCTATTTAGCACTTTTGCAACTTTTCAAGCCTTGGCGTGCAGAAGAGGAACTGCTTGGAGATTTCCTCTGTTATGAAGACTCTTTCAATGCCGCCAAGGAGACCATAGAATGTCCTGCTTTTCCCAAATATGTAGAAATGTTGAATGCGGAAATTGAGCAGGAAGCAACGATTGCAGCCGAGATTGCCAGAGACAGTTCTCAGGACAGTCAGAGTTCTGCTTCATTGAGTCAGGATCCACTAGGAGGACCTCTTATTGAAAATGAAGCTGCCACTGCTATGAATGAGGTGGAAAGAGCCATGGCACATGCTCAAGAGGATGCGGTTAACTTAGAAGAGTTGGAAAGGCAACTCAACGTTGAGCAGAGGAAAATATATGACGAAGTTACCATGCAAATTGATCATGGATTAAGTCATGATAAGAAAGAGTGCTCATGTACGTCGTTGAAGCCTGTCCGACTGTACGTGAGTGGAGAAGCGGGAACTGGAAAAAGTTTCCTCATTAAAGCAATTTCATGCTATTTGCAGGAAAGGACAGAGTCATCGCTGTCTTGTGTTGTCACTGCTCCAACTGGACTGGCAGCACATAATATTAAAGGGATTACTTTACATCGTTTACTGATGCTGCCAGTGGAGCATGACAACAAATTAGAATATCACAAGCTATCTGGAGATGCTTGTTTTGAAGTTTCAAGAATCTTGAGGAAAATGAAACTTCTTATCATTGACGAAGTAAGCATGGTTTCCAATGTCATGCTTGCCTTTGTGCATTTGAGGATGCAAGAAGTTCTCAAAACAGAGTATGATGTGTTATTTGGTGGCAAACACATCATTGTTTTCGGAGATCTTCTGCAGCTGACACCAGTGAAAGGGCAACCTGTGTTCAAAATGCTCACGCATGAAGATACCAGGAAGTGCCTAGGCAGCATTGGCAACGTCAATATATGGTTAAACTTCAATTATGCTGAACTGCATGAAAATATGCGTCAGGCAAAGGATGAAGTTTACAAGACTATTCTACAAGATGTTAGAATTGGAAAAGTGACCGAGCATGGGAAAGAAGCTTTACATGCACGATTACTGTCAAATTTATATCCAGAACAAGATGTTGTGCCTGAGAATATTTTTCAGAAAATTACTGATAAGAAATCTGGAATATGTTTGATGCCAACTCTTGCAGAATGTGCCAAATTTAACAACAAAATGTTGCATTTAGAAAAGCAAGAGATTGTGAAAGTGGAAGCTATTGATAGAGTAGAGCATATGGGATCAACAATTATTTTGTCTGAGAATCTGAAATCAAAATTGGATTCATTAGAGAAGACTATATCTAAAACTGCAGGTTTTGAAAAGACTCTGAATGTGTGCTTGAACTGCCGTATAATTTTAAGAAGGAATTTACATGTTGAAAGAGGTCTGGTAAATGGATCAATGGGTAATGTTGTTGATTTTGTGAAATACAGAAATAGAGATGGAATTGAATTTTTAAAAATTAAATTTGATGGCATTGAGGAAGTACAGCTAATTGCTCGTTGTTCTGCTAGATTTTTGCTTGTAAAAGACTTATATGTTCGCCGTAAGCAGTTCCCTGTTTGCTTGGCATATGCGGTGACAATTCATAAATCGCAAGGTTTAAGTGTAGACACTGCATTGGTGAATATTGGCAGTTCTGTGTTCAAGGAGGGTATGGCATATGTGGCATTGTCACGAGTTAGAACTTTATCGGGATTGTACTTGATTGAGTGTGATGTCAGAAACATTTGTGCAGATCTAGATTGTGTTAAGGAATACAATAGGTTAAGAAGAGAGTATGCGCCACATTTGCCTCAGTTTCCTTTGTTTGAGAAACGTCTGGTAGGCCGGAAACGAAGAAATGAGAACAATACTGGGGAGGTTGTAGCAAAAAGACAAAAAGTGAATGAACCTAAAATTACAAGCAGAAACAAAGAGGATTCTGTTGAAGATGTTGTTGGTTTTCAGTTTGAAAACAGTTCTGGTGTCAACTGCTATGCTAATGTAGTAATTAATGTTTTGTTTTCTCTAAAAAATGTAAAAGAAGAGATTGTGGTCAATTCTGATCAAAGATTTTGCAGTTTGTTGAATTCTGTGTTAGAGAAATGTAGCACAGATAGAACAAAAATAGAAAGTGTGTCTGAAATTCGAAACCTGTTAGACAGATGTTCAGGGCAAACACAATTCTCTCAAAATATTCAGCAAGATTGTCAGGAGTTTTTAATGTATATGCTTGATGTATTACATGCTGAAGGTGTAGATGTAGATCAGCTGTTTGGGCTTTCTTATCAATGGCAGCATGACTGCGAGAACTGTATGGTATCAAGTACTACTAGTGTAGACTCAGAAAGATTTATATATTTAACTTTGCCAGACAGTAAATCAGTCTCCTTTAATAAGCTAGTAAAAGCTGCTAATCACAGCATGGAGTGTAGCCAATGTAAATCTGAAATGATGTCCACATTATTTATACGAACATATGGCCAGTACGTCATTTTAATGTTCCAACGATGTAGGCCTGATGGAACAAAATTGACAACTTTAATAAAAAATTTTGTAGCTTCGCAGTTGTCAATATCAGGAAGGACTTTTGTAACTACAGCAATTATATATCATGACGGCCCTTCAATATCATCAGGACATTACACAGCTTATTTAAAGTCTAGAAATGGCTGGTCATTCTGCAATGATTCTGTTTTAATTTTCAAAAAAAAATTGCCGTATGACCTTAAAAACTCTTACCTGGTGTTTTTAAAACCAAAATTTTAGGAAAATAATCTCGGGATATGATCTGTGGAATTTCAAGAAGTTCTAATGGCTCCTACACAATTTGGCCTTGAGGATAAGTGTAGTTCAGAGACATAACTTCTAATCAAAGGATTGGACATCATGGAGATGTATGTGCACTTTAAATGAGTTCAGAAAAACTGTTTCTTTTCATAAGCTAATTGAAGCAGCCAATCAAAACATGGAGTAGAGGGAATGTAAGTCTGCAATGCTGTCTACTGTTTTACATTGCTTTGTGATTAAAAGTGATGTAGAGAATTAAATAATTGTAGTACTCATAGAGGTAGTGTAAGTCTGCTTCATATTAAGCAGTATCAGTGTCATAGGAAATGTAGAACATGACTGACCAAGAAGGGGAAGATATTACTATTCCAGGATTGTGAAAATGATCTTCAACATTTTAATTCTGAAAGTTGCGGAAATGCCAAATGATGGGATTGGCTTACAAGAAATCCAAGAGTTATAAATATCTCTGACTAGATTTGGCCTTGTGGAAAATAGTGGTAGAGAGCAAGAAGTCATTTATTGCATGTAACGTGTTTTTAAAAACGATGGAGGTTTTCTTTCAGAAAGTGGCGGGCTGAAAGTAATAACAGCACAAAAGAGTGTAAGCTGTTCATAGGACATCCTTGGACGTCATGGAAAGTAAGTTAACTTTAAGGAGTTCTGAATTTTATTTTCTGATGTTGTATGGGTTTTTTAAACACAATCATTTTGATTGTGTTTTTTTTTCCCCGCTGTTACATGATGAATACCTTCAAGTCACTGTTTTTAGTGAATTTTGATACATTCTGAGAACAGCAAAAATAAACCATTTAACATGTATAATTAATTCTGTACTGTTTGCATTTATGATGTATATGTAGAACTGTGTAGGAGGCATGGAGAAGGTGAGTTTTCTGTAAGTGTTAAATTTATTGTATGCAGTGCTGCACTTCTACGTATTCTTTCATATGCTGGACTACATCTGCACAATGAGATACCTAAGCAAAGGAAACACAAGTGATGTGATTGTGAAATGAGCAAAATAAATTGCACATATTTCAATTACATCACCTGAGTTTCCTATCATTACGAATCACATTGTGCAGATCAAGTTTAGGTCTGTCCAGGGAAACATAGGAGGTTTCTACTTTGTTGAAGAGTGCAGTGGACATGACTCACTTCATTAGTAGACTTTCACAGATATTATCTCCTCTGTACACTTCAACAAGTGTAAATCTCATCTTGAACTCTGAGTAGGCCTCACCTCAAACAAATCTCTGGATAGGAGACATGTTATTGGCATACTGAAGCGACACTTTTCTGAAACAAGAGCAATGCAAAAGATGCACCATGTTTTAAGATAGGCCTCACTTCATCTGCATCAAGATACTGTTAGTTTAAAATGTATATCTTTAGCATTGTGTAGAGGACCTGGAGAAGCAGAAGCTTCTGTCAGTGTCAAAGTTGTTGAAAAACTATTTGTCCTTCAATATTTTCCCTTGTCGTTTGTAATTTTTAAATACATATTTTAATTTTTTTCAAATGTTGGTTCTCTCTTTCACAGATTGAAAGTATAGAAATAAAATGTGATTAATTTAACGGCAATTACAAGGTAAATAGTTGTACTCTTTTCGTTACATTTCTATCACATTCACCTACTATTAGATCCACTGCTTCACTTCTTTAATCCTCAGTTTCCTGCCTTTGCTACTTTCCTCATTCCTTTCTCTATTACCTATTTACTCAACTCCTTCCACTCTTTTTCTCAGTCCCTCTGTTCTCATAGTTCCTCAGTCTTGTTCACTCACTCCATCTCTATTACTCTTAGTGTCTGTGAATTACTTTCCCAACTTTTTTTTTTTGGGGACCGCTTCCTGGGAAGTTGCCCGGTTCGCAAACCAGCAGCGTTATGGCAGTCCACCATTTTGTGTTTCGTTCGAATCAAGATACAAGATGGAGGGCAAATAATGTTCAGAATAGGTAGAAGGGGGCACAGTAGATGTATCTTGACCCCCTTGGTTTTCTGAGGGTGGCTGAGGAGGACCATAGTTCTTCACTCTTGTTCACTCTCTCTGTTTCTATTAATGTCACTGTTTATGACTGATCAAAAAAATGTTTTTTAAAAAAGAACAGTAACTATAAGGGAAGGAAATAGACAGTTATGTTAAAAGAAAGACAGCTATAGGGAGTAAACTAACGATACTGTTACCTACAATCCACTGCTGTTGATGTTACTGACCATGTCATGAATGATGTAATATGTGACATCATCAACAGTGGATTGTAGGTAACAGTATCCTTAGTTTACTCCCTAGAGCTGTCTTTCTTTTAACATAACTGTGTATTTCCTTCCCTTATAGTTACTGTTCTTTTTTAAAAAATATTTTTTTGGTTAGCTTCCGGTACGCGTACCGGGTAGCGCTCCGGGAGCGAACTAAGAGAAATACAGGTTGGCAGAGTTCCAAATATACTACCAATTTTTTTATAATGGGGAGTTAGTTCTGAAAAGAACTTTTTTTTTAATGTTTTTGTTGTTTTATATTTTTTTTAGTATTTTTTGAACATTTTTTTACTTTTTTTGTATTTTCTGAACGTTTTTAAAAAATTTTTGGTTTTTTTGGGGGGGGGGGAAACAAAAACGATCCATTATAAAGGGCTCAACAGGAGCAAAAAAAAAAAAGAATTTATTTTTTGGTGCGTCTTGTGCAAACATTAATATGATTTTGAATTGCTCGCAAAATCAAAGTGATGCTACTTTCTCTGTAGCAGATGAAAGCGCCACATTCCACGCACACTTGTTTTACGTGCCCAAACAACATTTGGATGTTTGCAATCACCTCCCTCGCCTCTGGTCCCGACACCTCTGGAACCACCGATCTTCTTGCCATTTGGAGGGGATTTTGTTGTTGGTCACGTAGCTGGGCAGCACTATAATTATTTGGGTGCCACCTACTCATATGCCGATGCATAGTATGATTGCCATAACTATATTTTTTATCAGTGCCCCTTGACAATCTGTCACCGCATATGCGGCAAAACACGTAACGAGCATTCACTTTCTTTTGCCCCTCAGGAATTCTGTAGAATTGCCAGATATAATTCTCCTGTCGATTGTACCTCCTGGGCTCCTCTGGCAAAAACTCATGCTCTTCCTCCTCTTCCTCCTCTTCCTGTTCTTCCTCTTCTTGCAGAATTACTTCTGCAGGTGGTCCTCTCTTTCTTGGATTTGGTGGAGGTGGTGGGCTAGCACCAGCTGAAGCTACTAATGAAGCCATCACAAAGTCTCAATAAAGGGTCTTTCTCTCACCAAGATGAAAGTCAGAGTGATGAAAGAAGGAGGGGTTTTCATCATTTGGGAAAAACAAAAGTTCTAAACCAATGAAAAGTGTCCATTTTAGATCACATGACCTTGTATTACATCATTAGGAAACCAAAAGTGAAATGAACCAATGAAAAGTGTTATTATCGAGTCACATGACCTGCTATGTTTACATTACGCGGTCGGCGCCGCGCCGCGGATCGCTTCCGGTTCGCGTACCGCTGCGCTTCCGGGTACGCGAACGTAGCACGTAATATGACGTATTACGCGAGAACGCGAAACGTCATGCTGACGCGAAGCGTCGCGATGTTGTTTTGTAACGCGAGAGGTGCGCTAAAGGAACGTTTACCAGTTCGCGTACCGGGTCGCGCCTCCGGATTGAGCTAACGGGAAGCTAACCGGTACGCGTACTGGGAGCGAAACAAAAAAAATACAAAAAAAATTGTATAAAAAACATGTAAAAAATATTTTTCTTTTTAAAGAATAATACATTGTAAAGGTTTTGATATTAGCTATTAAAAAACCAATGAAATTCACTGAAAAAACCATAGGTTATAGACCATATATAGTTAGGAATTAGCATTTACAAAACCTTAAAAATTCACTGAAAAAACCATAGGTTATAGACCATATATAGTTAGGGATTAGCATTTAAAAAACCTTATTTTACTCACACAAAACCATTGAAATTCCATATATAGTTAGTTGTACTAACTATATATCACGCACCCGCAATCCACTGCTGATGATGTCACATATTACATCATTCATGACATGGTCAGTGACATCACTGATGACATCACTGATGACATCTCAAATGACATCACTGATGACATCACTGATGACATCTCAAATGACATCACTGATGACATCACTGATGACATCTCAAATGACATTACTGATGACATCACTGTTGTGATAATACGATGAACCTCTTCAGACTCTAATATAACCTTAGATACACTCAGTGTAAACACAGACTCACAGATTGTCACTCATCCATGAAGTTACACACACACCTAGACAGTCATGCAAACAATCAATCACACCTCCATTTCCTTAACTATACAGTTAAACACACCTTACTTACTTATTCAAACAAATACTAAAACATATTTACTCACTTATACAATCCTGGATACAAGTTCACAATGATCCATACAGCCACTCACACATTCACTGGCTCTTATGCACAGTTATTTATATATGTCAACTCTCACATGTACTGTATTTTACATATGTACTTAATTTGACATGTAGCACTGAGATATCTATTCACTCACCAATACAGTCATGCACACAGTCAACCGCCCATACAGCTGTTTCCAACATGCACTTTTGAACCCATACATCTATGCACAGAGTCATACACTTCCCAGCCACTCACACACACACTCAGTCTCCCATACAAATGCTTGGGCAACCAATCAATAACCTATATAGTTACTCATATAGCTACTGATCAACACATGCAGCAGTTTACAGAACAACAGACATAATGATGCACAAATTAAGACAGTTTAGTCACTAACCCATGCACTCAGTGAGACACATTTAATCACTCACTCATACAGTCAGTCACGCACCTACTAAATCCTTCATCCAGACACTTCTACATCTACTCATTCTTCAATATGTAAAACATATTTAAACTTTACAGAAACACACAGTCACTGGATGATGTCATCAGTGATGTCATCAGTGATGTCATTTGAGATGTCATCAGTGATGTCATCAGTGATGTCACTGACCATGTCATGAATGATGTAATATGTGACATCATCAGCAGTGGATTGCGGGTGCGTGATATATAGTTAGTACAACTAACTATATATGGAATTTCAATGGTTTTGTGTGAGTAAAATAAGGTTTTTTAAATGCTAATCCCTAACTATATATGGTCTATAACCTATGGTTTTTTCAGTGAATATATATATATATATATATATATATATATATATATATATATTTATACATATATATATATATATATATATATATATATATATATATATATATATATATATATATATATATATATATATATATATATTACCTACTGGCGGTCGCCAGTAGGTATATATAGTTAGGATTTTTTCTCTATGGGATTTTTGAAAATTCTATGTCTAATAACTTTGGCGTTTGTGGACGGAATTGGCTGAAAGTTTCAGGAAAATGGCACATTTTGTTTCTGAGCAGCCCTTGAAAATTTGGGGGGGTTCGTCAAGGGGGGGCCGAGAAAAAAGGGGGGTCCCAAAACGTGTTTTTAACATTGAGTTTTCCATAGGGCGGTTGGCCTCACTTTTAGCCCAAACGGCTGAATGGATTTGCACGAAACTTGGCAAAATTGTAGGGACTGGTAGCCCGATGTGCCTTTTGTAGGTCTCAATATATGTGCTCCAGTGGATTTTGAGAAATTAACGTTTAAAAAAAGATATATATCTGTAACAGCGGACCGGGCAGCGTCCCAGGACGCGTACTTTTCGCGCAACGGAGCTTTGTGAAGCGAAGCTGATTGGTTCTCTGGCGTCTGTCAACATTCCAAAAAGTCCGTAGCGGCCGCCATCTTGTCTCTCGGTAGGATCGAGAGACAAGAGGAGGCCAAAACAAAGGGGGAAATAACCATAAGGGGGCATAGTAGATCCTCGCTGACCCCCTAGGTTTGATGTGGAGGTTTTAAAAGGGCCCCGCGGGGCAAAAAAAATAATAATAATAATAATCGAACGGCTGAATGGATTTGCACGAAACTTGGCAAAATATTAGGGACTGGTAGCCCGATGTGCCTTTGCTAGGTCTCAATATATGTGCTCCAGTGGATTTTGAGAAATTAACGTTCAAAAAAAGATATATATCTGTAACAGCGCTCCGCTTCGCGTAACGGAGGTTTGCGAAGCTGATTGGTCATTCTGTCACTGGGCTATAGTTGGGCTACATCTGGCTGATATTTGGGCTACATTTGTTTTTTTGTGTGTCTGGCGGCCATCTTTGGGCTACATTGGGCTACATTGGGCTTCATTGGGCTACATTGGGCTACAAATGGGCTCCAACATATATATAGGCCAATGTAGCCCAATATATATTTTTCAAAGTTAATTTTCGTAAAAACCACTGGAGCATATATCTTGAGACATAGCAAAGGCACATCGGGCTACCAGTCCCTACAATTTTGCCAAGTTTCGTGGAAATCCATTCAGCCGTTCGAGCTAAAAGTGAGTCCAACCGCCCTATGGAAATGAAGGAAATGAATGGGTAATTTGTAATTAGTAAATAGCTAATCGCAAACTAGGAATGGTAAAGAATCGCTATTTATTCCTTAAAGTTCGCTATTTAGGAAATGCAAAAAACTTTGATGATACATATGGCGGTTCATCTCTAACAAGATAAGAAGCATAGGGATACATTTATGATGACTGGCGCATCACCAGGGATGTGTTAGTCATTCTGTGCCGCTGTTCCGTCACCTATGGTGTGCTGCATTTACAATGCGGCGCATCATGGGGCAAAAACAGCACAGATGCGTGATGTATCTGTGCCGTAAAGGTGGCGCATTGCTGGAGTTGTATCGCAAGTGTGATGAAGCTCCAGCAAGGGTCGGGGGTGCCCCTGTCGCAGGGTTTCTGTTCTCACACAGAACTGTGGACAGAGGATTGGAACCTCGGCGAATTAGGGTGTCCCAAAACTCACGTTAGTAATCAAAAACTCCTTAGCAAGCTAGGTACAGTGTCACATTGGATATAACAAACTCTCAATGTTTAGACAATCCAGAATATGAACTTATAGTACCTCAGGATACGTGGAACTCATGAACAGTCGGTCGTTATATATTTCTTAGAAACCAGAACATGGAGTTAAGAAGAACACATGTGTATTTGAAATGTTTATTTACTAATGCCGTCTTCTCAGGCGTAGTATCTTAGATAATACAAGTACACATATTATCAGTAGCAAAATTACCAGCATAGTTACTAGTACATAAAAAGCGAATGGTGACAGTATGTTAACATGCTGTAAATGAATAAGAGTTAGCAACACTTATAAGCAGCCGCGGGCCGTGGAGGGAGTTACGGTGGGGCAGGGAGGCGGGGAGGGGGAGGGGCAGGGTAGAGAGGGCTCCACCCTGCTTCTCCCCCTCCCCGCCTCCCTGCCTCACCGTAACTCCCTCCACGGCCCGCGGCTGCTTATATCTCACCCTCCCTAATACACATATTATATTATTTGCTAAGAAGGTCTCTTTGTGTTGGTTTAGGGCGTGCCCATACTTTAGTGTCTTAGATTTGAAGGAATCACATCAGCATACACCAGCTCTCTCTTCATGTGAACCGCATCAACTGTTGTGTATGTGTGTTCGGCAAAGCAATATAAAACCCGCCTCATGCCCAGAATTGGCAGAAGTTGCACTTATGTTATGAGTATGAAGTCGTGGAGATCAGACCTCATAACAATTCTGTATCGTGTTGTTCTTGAAACTTTAGCACTCGCTGTACAGATATAGTTTAACAAGCAAAGCAGATAGTAGAGCAATAACATATTATTCTCATGTAAACCACGATGAACTACTAGGTGGAAAGCTAAAGCAACAACTAAGTGTCGTGTGCAGAAGTTGCAAAAAAGGAAAAATGGCGTTTAAACCGGTAATGAGCCCATGCTAACTTAACACGGTGTAAAGATATCCAGGACCTAGATGACACCTCCCCATGATCCGGAAACGAACTGAATAAGATAATAGAAGTGCCATCTCATGAGAGCAGATTGCAAGTTTATATGTGGACGGTCCGCAAGGTAAAGCATTAAAAACTAGGAAAATTTAATGCTAAAGAAAAATAAAACAGCCAAGTACTTTATCGAGTCTTAAGCCAATAGGCAAGGTAAATAATAAAAACTTGACAAATAAGTCAATGAATTGTCAATGAAATGCTAGTACTCAGCATATCAAACATGAAAAAGGTCTATGACATAACTGTGTATGCAAAATAAGCTGCAACAGCCTCCAATAGGAAGTCACCGTAGTCATCCGAAAACAGTTCAGCCATCCAATTTAAAAGCGGAAAAGAACATACGTGCTCTCCCAGCACCGGATCCTCTATCACCATCAGAGGACAGCTCGGTGGGTTTTCAAGAAAGCTCTGTTCCAAGAAAGACTGTGCTGCCGCCAATAAATTCCAGGGACCAATTAGTCCATGCATCAATGCCACAGCCATAATCCTTTCGCCAGGACAAACCAACTCGTGAGTAATGATAGGAGTCATCAGCTGATTAAAGTCGACGTCAGGAGAAACCGGTCCGCAGAGACACAAATCAATGGCCCAATCGAAATCACAGGTCAGGCAGTGAAATACAGGCTGGACACAGGTGAAGTAGGAGAATCGAAAAGATAATCCATATGCCGTGCTTAATATCGCCAACGGCATTGTGCCATAATATTCTAGCATGCGATTGCGGAACAGTGTCAGCAGCTGCAGGGTGGGAGGTTGCATAGGAGGGACATCCATATTTAAAAATGTAAAAAAGCACAAGAGCGTCCGCTGGTAATGCAAGTAAAAATGCCAATCCACGAAGCAGAGTGGAGAAAATAGAATGAAAGAAAGCAGGGATGACTCCAAAGATTTTCTCAAATGAAGTCACGAGACCACTGGTAACAACTTTAAAAAAGTGCGCCAGGGCCTTTGTGGAGGATGCGTTAAAGATAGTCCGAACCATCTTGCTGAAATTGAAAGGCAAATCTGAATTGAAAAGGGTCTGCACCTCTGTACGGGTGTTCGCTATGTGAAGCACGAAAGTTTCACGGGCCGAACTCAAGGCCACCTCTCTCTGAGACAAAAGAGCTCTTATTCTTGCCATGCCGTTGAAATCTCTCCCAAGGTTGGTATTTGTGGCCAGATTGAAAACTCCCTATGTTCATGTGTGGGAGAAAATAGAACATTTCTGCAGCAAATAACCCGTTCACTTACTGTTACGATAAAAGGAATACTTTTAATTAACTCAGAACAATCTTCATTATTGAGCATCAAATAACTACCATTTTCCAACAACTTGAACGTGGGGATGATAGCAGGAACTGGCGTGCCTTGCAACACGCAAGCCATATTTGGTCGGTGTTTGTTGCATGAACCGTGTAACTGTATGTGCCTACACATTAGTGAATGATCTGGCGTCTCAGTGCATTCCTCTCCATTCAGATAAACTTCTTGATCATCTTTGAAACATCTGTATGTGTATGGAAGCGACCAGACCTCATGAAGAAAAGCACTACCTAAAGGTTCATAACGACCTATTGGTATATATTTCATACAATTTGAAAACTTATATAAAGCAAAAGGCAGCGTTATTAAACCGTGGATAAGGCACGTTGCCAAAAAACCCGCAATCCTCTGCTGATGATGTCACTGAGCATGTCATGAATGATGTAATATGTGACATCATCAGCAGTGGATTACGGGTAATAGTATCTCTAGTTTACTCCCCTATAGCTGTCTTTCTTTTAACATAAGTGTCTGTTTCCTTCCCTTATACTTACTGTTTTTGGTTCGCTTCCGGTTCGCGTACCGGCGAGCGAACTGGGAAGCGAACTAAGAGAAATAGAGGTTGGCACAGTTCCAAATATTGTACCAATTTTTTAATAACGGGGAGGTAGTTCTGAAAAGAACTTTTTTTTTATTGTTTTTGTTGTTTTATATTTTTTTTATTATTTTTCAGAACATTTTTTTACTTTTTTTGAATTTTTCTGAACAGTTTTATATTTTTTGGGGTTTTTCTTGGAGGGGGCAATGAAAACGATTCATTGTAAAGGGCTCAACAGGAGCAACAAAACAAAAAAAAAGTATTTATTATTTTGGGCGTTTCGTACAAACTTGCATATGATAGTCAATAGCTCTGTTGATCAGAGTGATGCTTCTTTCTCCGTAGCAAATGAATCCATCGCAAAATACGCAGATGTGTTTTACTTCACCAAATCTCATTTGTATATTTGGCACCATCTCCCTGCCCTCTGGTCCCGTTACTTCCGGTACAACAGATCAACGGGCCATAATAGGGAGATTATCTAGGTCGTTCCGAAACTGTGCAGCACTGTAGTTGTTAGGATGCCACCTAGTCATATGGCGATGCATTGTGTAGTTTCCGAAACTGTATTTTTTCTCGGTTCCTCTGGACAGTCTATCTTGACATATAAGGCAAGTTACGTATCTTGCATTTACTTTTTTCTGACCTTTGGGAATTTTAAAAAATTGCCAAATGAAGTTTTCTTTCCGGTGAGACGTCCTGGGTTCCTCAGGCAAAAACTGCCTCTCTTCCTGCTCTTCCTCGTCTTCCTCTTCTTCCTCTTCTTGCTGAATTATAACTTGAGCAGGTGGTCCACTCTTCCTTGGATGTGGTGGAGGTGGTGGGGAAGCACCAGCTGAAGCTACTAAAGAAGCCATTGCTCAGTGATCACAAAGGGTCTTTCTCTCACAATGATGAAAGTCAGAGTGAGGAAAGAAGGAGGGATTTTCATCATTTGGGAAAAACAAGAGTTCTCAACCAATCAAAAGTGTTCATTTTAGATTATATGACCTAGTCTTACATCATTAGGAAACCAAAAGTGAAATGAACCAATGAAAAGTGTTATTACCAAGTCACATGACTTGCTGTGTTTACGTTAAGCGCTTTGCAGGGCCTCCCGGTTTGCTTCCAGAAACCTGCGCTTTGCGACTCGCTTCGCGTACCAGTTCGCTAACGTAGCACGTCATATGACGTATCACGCGACAACGTGAAACGTCATGCGGACGGGAGGCGTCACGATGTTGTTTTCTAACGCGGCACTTGCGGTAAAGAAACGTTTACCGGCTCGCGGTCTATTTCGCGGCATCAAGGTCAGCTAACGGGAAGCTTCCCGATTCGCGAAGCGGGAACGAAGAAAAAAAATATTTTAAAAAAAAATTATTCATAAACATATAAAATATATTTTTGGATTTAAAGAAGAATACATTTTACAGCTACAGATATTAGCTGTTAAAAAACCAATGAAATTCACTGAAAAAACCATAGGTTATAGACCATATATAGTTAGGAATTAGCATTTACAAAACCTTGAAAATTCACTGAAAAAACCATAGGTTATAGACCATATATAGTTAGGAATTAGCATTTAGAAAACCTTATTTTACTCACACAAAACCATTGAAATTCCATATATAGTTAGTTGCACTAACTATATATCGCGCACCCGCAATCCACTGCTGATGATGTCACATATTACATCATTCATGACATGGACAGTGACATCACTGATGACATCACTGATGACATCTCAAATGACATCACTGATGACATCACTGATGACATCTCAAATGACATCACTGATGACATCATGACACACCAATACCAGTTACTACATACGCACTCACTGATTCCTACGTCTACACACACATTCACTCATTCACCCATACAATAACTCATACATACAGTCACTTATTATTACAACACTATCATATGCACTCATACACCTATGCAGACAGTCACACACTGCCACTCATCCATGGAGTTACTCACACACCAAGTCAGTCCTGTAAAGAATCAATCACACTTCCATTTCTTCATCTATACAGTTAAACACAGAACACCATACTTCAGTGACATCACTGATGACATCACTAATGACATCTGAAATGACATCACTGATGACATCTCAAATGACATCACTGATGACATCATGACACACCAATACCAGTTACTACATACGCACTCACTGATTCGTACGTCTACACACACATTCACTCATTCACCCATACAATTACTCATACATACAGTCAGTTATTATTAGAACACTATCATATGCACTCATACACCTAGTCAGTCCTGTGAAGAATCAATCACACTTCGATTTCCTCATCTATAGTTAAACACAGAACACCATACTTTTCACACATATACTAACACATACTTACTCTCTTATACAATCACTGATACAAGTACACATTGATATGCACAGAGTCACACACCTCCCAGCCAGCCACACACACACTCAGTCTTCCATACATCCAGTCATTCTTCAATATGTAAAACGTATTTAAACTTTACAAAAACACACAGACACTAGATGATGTCATCAGTGATGTCATTTGAGATGTCATCAGTGATGTCATCAGTGATGTCACTGACCATGTCATGAATGATGTAATATGTGACATCATCAGCAGTGGATTGCGGGTGCGCGATATATAGTTAGTGCAACTAACTATATATGGAATTTCAATGGTTTTGTGTGAGTAAAATAAGGTTTTCTAAATGCTAATTCCTAACTATATATGGTCTATAACCTATGGTTTTTTCAGTGAATTTTCAAGGTTTTGTAAATGCTAATTCCTAACTATATATGGTCTATAACCTATGGTTTTTTCAGTGAATATATATATATCTATATATATATATATATATATATATATATATATATATGTATATGTATTCAAAAACTATGCAGAACACCCTTTTGAGAAATCGGAGCCACACGAAGGTTGAAGTACAGTCCCTTTAATGATGAAAGACAGCCTGCCAGCAGGCTCATTCAGGAAAGCAAAATGTCCATAAGTAATAACGCCAGACGCGTTTCAGGAAACATCCTTTCTTCAGTGGCGTGTCGTGGCACAGAAAGGCTGTAGGCGCTGCTGAAGAGCACTCAGTGGCTAATCACCTGCTCCAAGTGGGCGTGGCCTAATGCAAGGCCTGCTGGGCGATGTAGTGTTCTTCCAAATAATCCCCAGTGGGCGCGCCTGCACCCTTTCTTTTGATCAAGCCTTAGTGAAATGCTGAAATCCATGATAGAACCTGCCCTGCTTTATGCGCTGTCAAATCTGGAACTTGGAGCTGGTCTCCCTGCACGATTCCAGCTCCCCTTCGTTTCATGGCAGGCAGCACCAGAGAGTGCCGCCTTGTACTCGTTGTTGCGAGGGGCTCCTTCTCGCGTCCGGGACGGCCGCTTCATATTCAAAAACTATGCAGAACACCCTTTTGAGAAATCGGAGCCACACGAAGGTTGAAGTACAGTCCCTTTAATGATGAAAGACAGTCTGCCAGCAGGCTCATTCAGGAAAGCAAAATGTCCATAAGTAATAACGCCAGACGCGTTTCAGGAAACATCCTTTCTTCAGTGGCGTGTCGTGGCACAGAAAGGCTGTAGGCGCTGCTGAAGAGCACTCAGTGGCTAATCACCTGCTCCAAGTGGGCGTGGCCTAATGCAAGGCCTGCTGGGCGATGTAGTGTTCTTCCAAATAATCCCCAGTGGGCGCGCCTGCACGCTTTCTTTTGATCAAGCCTTAGTGAAATGCTGAAATCCATGATAGAACCTGCCCTGCTTTATGCGCTGGCAAATCTGGAACTTGGAGCAGGTCTCCCTGCACGATTCCAGCTCCCCTTCGTTTCATGGCAGGCAGCACCAGAGAGTGCCGCCTTGAACTGGGGATTATTTGGAAGAACACTACATCGCGCAGCAGGCCTTGCATTAGGCCACGCCCACTTGGAGCAGGTGATCAGCCACTGAGTGCTCTTCAGCAGCGCCTACAGCCTTTCTGTGCCACGACACGCCACTGAAGAAAGGATGTTTCCTGAAACGCGTCTGGCGTTATTACTTATGGACATTTTGCTTTCCTGAATGAGCCTGCGGGCAGGCTGTCTTTCATCATTAAAGGGACTGTACTTCAACCTTTGTGTGGCTCCGATTTCTCAAAAGGGTGTTCTGCATAGTTTTTGAATATTAAGCGGCCGTCCCGGTCGCGAGAAGGAGCCCCTCGCAACAACGAGTTCAAGGCGGCACTCTCTGGTGCTGCCTGCCATGAAACGAAGGGGAGCTGGAATCGTGCAGGGAGACCAGCTCCAAGTTCCAGATTTGGCAGCGCATAAAGCAGGGCAGGTTCTATCATGGATTTCAGCATTTCACTAAGGCTTGATCAAAAGAAAGGGTGCAGGCGCGCCCACTGGGGATTATTTGGAAGAACACTACATCGCCCAGCAGGCCTTGCATTAGGCCACGCCCACTTGGAGCAGGTGATCAGCCACTGAGTGCTCTTCAGCAGCGCCTACAGCCTTTCTGTGCCACGACACGCCACTGAAGAAAGGATGTTTCCTGAAACGCGTCTGGCGTTATTACTTATGGACATTTTGCTTTCCTGAATGAGCCTGCTGGCAGGCTGTCTTTCATCATTAAAGGGACTGTACTTCAACCTTCGTGTGGCTCCGATTTCTCAAAAGGGTGTTCTGCATAGTTTTTGAATATTAAGCGGCCGTCCCGGTCGCGAGAAGGAGCCCCTCGCAACAATGAGTTCAAGGCGGCACTCTCTGGTGCTGCCTGCCATGAAACGAAGGGGAGCTGGAATCGTGCAGGGAGACCAGCTCCAAGTTCCAGATTTGACAGCGCATAAAGCAGGGCAGGTTCTATCATGGATTTCAGCATTTCACTAAGGCTTGATCAAAAGAAAGGGTGCAGGCGCGCCCACTGGGGATTATTTGGAAGAACACTACATCGCCCAGCAGGCCTTGCATTAGGCCACGCCCACTTGGAGCAGGTGATCAGCCACTGAGTGCTCTTCAGCAGCGCCTACAGCCTTTCTGTGCCACGACACGCCACTGAAGAAAGGATGTTTCCTGAAACGCGTCTGGCGTTATTACTTATGGACATTTTGCTTTCCTGAATGAGCCTGCTGGCAGGCTGTCTTTCATCATTAAAGGGACTGTACTTCAACCTTCGTGTGGCTCCGATTTCTCAAAAGGGTGTTCTGCATAGTTTTTGAATATTAAGCGGCCGTCCCGGTCGCGAGAAGGAGCCCCTCGCAACAATGAGTTCAAGGCGGCACTCTCTGGTGCTGCCTGCCATGAAACGAAGGGGAGCTGGAATCGTGCAGGGAGACCAGCTCCAAGTTCCAGATTTGACAGCGCATAAAGCAGGGCAGGTTCTATCATGGATTTCAGCATTTCACTAAGGCTTGATCAAAAGAAAGGGTGCAGGCGCGCCCACTGGGGATTATTTGGAAGAACACTACATCGCCCAGCAGGCCTTGCTTTAGGCCACGCCCACTTGGAGCAGATGATCAGCCACTGAGTGCTCTTCAGCAGCGCCTACAGCCTTTCTGTGCCACGACACGCCACTGAAGAAAGGATGTTTCCTGAAACGCGTCTGGCGTTATTACTTATGGACATTTTGCTTTCCTGAATGAGCCTGCTGGCAGGCTGTCTTTCATCATTAAAGGGACTGTACTTCAACCTTCGTGTGGCTCCGATTTCTCAAAAGGGTGTTCTGCATAGTTTTTGAATATTAAGCGGCCGTCCCGGTCGCGAGAAGGAGCCCCTCGCAACAACGAGTTCAAGGCGGCACTCTCTGGTGCTGCCTGCCATGAAACGAAGGGGAGCTGGAATCGTGCAGGGAGACCAGCTCCAAGTTCCAGATTTGACAGCGCATAAAGCAGGGCAGGTTCTATCATGGATTTCAGCATTTCACTAAGGCTTGATCAAAAGAAAGGGTGCAGGCGCGCCCACTGGGGATTATTTGGAAGAACACTACATCGCCCAGCAGGCCTTGCATTAGGCCACGCCCACTTGGAGCAGGTGATCAGCCACTGAGTGCTCTTCAGCAGCGCCTACAGCCTTTCTGTGCCACGACACGCCACTGAAGAAAGGATGTTTCCTGAAACGCGTCAGGCGTTATTACTTATGGACATTTTGCTTTCCTGAATGAGCCTGCTGGCAGGCTGTCTTTCATCATTAAAGGGACTGTACTTCAACCTTCGTGTGGCTCCGATTTCTCAAAAGGGTGTTCTGCATAGTTTTTGAATATTAAGCGGCCGGCCGGTCGCGAGAAGGAGCCCCTCGCAACAACGAGTTCAAGGCGGCACTCTCTGGTGCTGCCTGCCATGAAACGAAGGGGAGCTGGAATCGTGCAGGGAGACCAGCTCCAAGTTCCAGATTTGACAGCGCATAAAGCAGGGCAGGTTCTATCATGGATTTCAGCATTTCACTAAGGCTTGATCAAAAGAAAGGGTGCAGGAGCGCCCACTGGGGATTATTTGGAAGAACACTACATCGCCCAGCAGGCCTTGCATTAGGCCACGCCCACTTGGAGCAGGTGATCAGCCACTGAGTGCTCTTCAGCAGCGCCTACAGCCTTTCTGTGCCACGACACGCCACTGAAGAAAGGATGTTTCCTGAAACGTGTCTGGCGTTATTACTTATGGACATTTTGCTTTCCTGAATGAGCCTGCTGGCAGGCTGTCTTTCATCATTAAAGGGACTGTACTTCAACCTTCGTGTGGCTCCGATTTCTCAAAAGGGTGTTCTGCATAGTTTTTGAATATTAAGCGGCCGTCCCGGTCGCAAGAAGGAGTCCCTCGCAACAATGACTTCAAGGCGGCACTCTCTGGTGCTGCCTGCCATGAAACGAAGGGGAGCTGGAATCGTGCAGGGAGACCAGCTCCAAGTTCCAGATTTGACAGCGCATAAAGCAGGGCAGGTTCTATCATGGATTTCAGCATTTCACTAAGGCTTGATCAAAAGAAAGGGTGCAGGCGCGCCCACTGGGGATTATTTGGAAGAACACTACATCGCCCAGCAGGCCTTGCATTAGGCCATGCCCACTTGGAGCAGGTGATCAGCCACTGAGTGCTCTTCAGCAGCGCCTACAGCCTTTCTGTGCCACGACACGCCACTGAAGAAAGGATGTTTCCTGAAACGCGTCTGGCGTTATTACTTATGGACATTTTGCTTTCCTGAATGAGCCTGCTGGCAGGCTGTCTTTCATCATTAAAGGGACTGTACTTCAACCTTCGTGTGGCTCCGATTTCTCAAAAGGGTGTTCTGCATAGTTTTTGAATATTAAGCGGCCGTCCCGGTCGCGAGAAGGAGCCCCTCGCAACAACGAGTTCAAGGCGGCACTCTCTGGTGCTGCCTGCCATGAAACGAAGGGGAGCTGGAATCGTGCAGGGAGACCAGCTCCAAGTTCCAGATTTGACAGCGCATAAAGCAGGGCAGGTTCTATCATGGATTTCAGCATTTCACTAAGGCTTGATCAAAAGAAAGGGTGCAGGCGCGCCCACTGGGGATTATTTGGAAGAACACTACATCGCCCAGCAGGCCTTGCATTAGCCCACGCCCACTTGGAGCAGGTGATCAGCCACTGAGTGCTCTTCAGCAGCGCCTACAGCCTTTCTGTGCCACGACACGCCACTGAAGAAAGGATGTTTCCTGAAACGCGTCTGGCGTTATTACTTATGGACATTTTGCTTTCCTGAATGAGCCTGCTGGCAGGCTGTCTTTCATCATTAAAGGGACTGTGCTTCAACCTTCGTGTGGCTCCGATTTCTCAAAAGGGTGTTCTGCATAGTTTTTGAATATTAAGCGGCCGTCCCGGTCGCGAGAAGGAGCCCCTCGCAACAACGAGTTCAAGGCGGCACTCTCTGGTGCTGCCTGCCATGAAACGAAGGGGAGCTGGAATCGTGCAGGGAGACCAGCTCCAAGTTCCAGATTTGACAGCGCATAAAGCAGGGCAGGTTCTATCATGGATTTCAGCATTTCACTAAGGCTTGATCAAAAGAAAGGGTGCAGGCCCGCCCACTGGGGATTATTTGGAAGAACACTACATCGCCCAGCAGGCCTTGCATTAGGCCACGCCCACTTGGAGCAGGTGATCAGCCACTGAGTGCTCTTCAGCAGCGCCTACAGCCTTTTTGTGCCACGACACGCCACTGAAGAAAGGATGTTTCCTGAAACGCGTCTGGCGTTATTACTTATGGACATTTTGCTTTCCTGAATGAGCCTGCTGGCAGGCTGTCTTTCATCATTAAAGGGACAGTACTTCAAACTTCGTGTGGCTCCGATTTCTCAAAAGGGTGTTCTGCATAGTTTTTGAATATTAAGCGGCCGTCCCGGTCGCGAGAAGGAGCCCCTCGCAACAAGGAGTTCAAGGCGGCACTCTCTGGTGCTGCCTGCCATGAAACGAAGGGTAGCTGGAATCGTGCAGGGAGACCAGCTCCAAGTTCCAGATTTGACAGCGCATAAAGCAGGGCAGGTTCTATCATGGATTTCAGCATTTCACTAAGGCTTGATCAAAACAAAGGGTGCAGGTGCGCCCACTGGGGATTATTTGGAAGAACACTACATCGCCCAGCAGGCCTTGCATTAGGCCACGCCCACTTGGAGCAGGTGATCAGCCACTGAGTGCTCTTCAGCAGCGCCTACAGCCTTTCTGTGCCACGACACGCCACTGAAGAAAGGATGTTTCCTGAAACGCGTCTGGCGTTATTACTTATGGACATTTTGCTTTCCTGAATGAGCCTGCTGGCAGGCTGTCTTTCATCATTAAAGGGACTGTACTTCAACCTTCGTGTGGCTCCGATTTCTCAAAAGGGTGTTCTGCATAGTTTTTGAATATTAAGCGGCCGTCCCGGTCGCGAGAAGGAACCCCTCGCAACAACGAGTTCAAGGCGGCACTCTCTGGTGCTGCCTGCCATGAAACGAAGGGGAGCTGGAATCGTGCAGGGAGACCAGCTCCAAGTTCCAGATTTGACAGCGCATAAAGCAGGGCAGGTTCTATCATGGATTGCAGCATTTCACTAAGGCTTGATCAAAAGAAAGGGTGCAGGCGCGCCCACTGGGGATTATTTGGAAGAACACTACATCGCCCAGCAGGCCTTGCATTAGGCCACGCCCACTTGGAGCAGGTGATCAGCCACTGAGTGCTCTTCAGCAGCGCCTACAGCCTTTCTGTGCCACGACACGCCACTGAAGAAAGGATGTTTCCTGAAACGCGTCTGGCGTTATTACTTATGGACATTTTGCTTTCCTGAATGAGCCTGCTGGCAGGCTGTCTTTCATCATTAAAGGGACTGTACTTCAACCTTCGTGTGGCTCCGATTTCTCAAAAGGGTGTTCTGCATAGTTTTTGAATATTAAGCGGCCGTCCCGGTCGCGAGAAGGAGCCCCTCGCAACAATGAGTTCAAGGCGGCACTCTCTGGTGCTGCCTGCCATGAAACGAAGGGGAGCTGGAATCGTGCAGGGAGACCAGCTCCAAGTTCCAGATTTGACAGCGCATAAAGCAGGGCAGGTTCTATCATGGATTTCAGCATTTCACTAAGGCTTGATCAAAAGAAAGGGTGCAGGCACGCCCACTGGGGATTATTTGGAAGAACACTACATCGCCCAGCAGGCCTTGCATTAGGCCACGCCCACTTGGAGCAGGTGATCAGCCACTGAGTGCTCTTCAGCAGCGCCTACAGCCTTTCTGTGCCACGACACGCCACTGAAGAAAGGATGTTTCCTGAAATGCGTCTGGCGTTATTACTTATGGACATTTTGCTTTCCTGAATGAGCCTGCTGGCAGGCTGTCTTTCATCATTAAAGGGACTGTACTTCAACCTTCGTGTGGCTCCGATTTCTCAAAAGGGTGTTCTGCATAGTTTTTGAATATTAAGCGGCCGTCCCGGTCGCGAGAAGGAGCCCCTCGCAACAACGAGTTCAAGGCGGCACTCTCTGGTGCTGCCTGCCATGAAACGAAGGGGAGCTGGAATCGTGCAGGGAGACCAGCTCCAAGTTCCAGATTTGACAGCGCATAAAGCAGGGCAGGTTCTATCTTGGATTTCAGCATTTCACTAAGGCTTGATCAAAAGAAAGGGTGCAGGCGCGCCCACTGGGGATTATTTGGAAGAACACTACATCGCCCAGCAGGCCTTGCATTAGGCCACGCCCACTTGGAGCAGGTGATCAGCCACTGAGTGCTCTTCAGCAGCGCCTACAGCCTTTCTGTGCCACGACACGCCACTGAAGAAAGGATGTTTCCTGAAACGCGTCTGGCGTTATTACTTATGGACATTTTGCTTTCCTGAATGAGCCTGCTGGCAGGCTGTCTTTCATCATTAAAGGGACTGTACTTCAACCTTCGTGTGGCTCCGATTTCTCAAAAGGGTGTTCTGCATAGTTTTTGAATATTAAGCGGCCGTCCCGGTCGCGAGAAGGAACCCCTCGCAACAACGAGTTCAAGGCGGCACTCTCTGGTGCTGCCTGCCATGAAACGAAGGGGAGCTGGAATCGTGCAGGGAGAGCAGCTCCAAGTTCCAGATTTGACAGCGCATAAAGCAGGGCAGGTTCTATCATGGATTTCAGCATTTCACTAAGGCTTGATCAACAGAAAGGGTGCAGGCGCGCCCACTGGGGATTATTTGGAAGAACACTACATCGCCCAGCAGGCCTTGCATTAGGCCACGCCCACTTGGAGCAGGTGATCAGCCACTGAGTGCTCTTCAGCAGCGCCTACAGCCTTTCTGTGCCACGACACGCCACTGAAGAAAGGATGTTTCCTGAAACGCGTCTGGCGTTATTACTTATGGGCATTTTGCTTTCCTGAATGAGCCTGCTGGCAGGCTGTCTTTCATCATTAAAGGGACTGTACTTCAACCTTCGTGTGGCTCCGATTTCTCAAAAGGGTGTTCTGCATAGTTTTTGAATATTAAGCAGCCGTCCCGGTCGCGAGAAGGAGCCCCTCGCAACAACGAGTTCAAGGCGGCACTCTCTGGTGCTGCCTGCCATGAAACGAAGGGGTTCTGGAATCGTGCAGGGAGACCAGCTCCAAGTTCCAGATTTGACAGCGCATAAAGCAGGGCGGGTTCTATCATGGATTTCAGCATTTCACTAAGGCTTGATCAAAAGAAAGAGTGCAGGCGCGCCCACTGGGGATTATTTGGAAGAACACTACATCGCCCAGCAGGCCTTGCATTAGGCCACGCCCACTTGGAGCAGGTGATCAGCCACTGAGTACTCTTCAGCAGCGCCTACAGCCTTTCTGTGCCACGAGTCGACACGCCACTGAAGAAAGGATGTTTCCTGAAACGCGTCTGGCGTTATTACTTATGGACATTTTGCTTTCCTGAATGAGCCTGCTGGCAGGCTGTCTTTCATCATTAAAGGGACTGTACTTCAACCTTCGTGTGGCTCCGATTTCTCAAAAGGGTGTTCTGCATAGTTTTTGAATATTAAGTGGCCGTCCCGGTCGCGAGAAGGAGCCCCTCGCAACAACGAGTTCAAGGCGGCACTCTCTGGTGCTGCCTGCCATGAAACGAAGGGGAGCTGGAATCGTGCAGGGAGACCAGCTCCAAGTTCCAGATTTGACAGCGCATAAAGCAGGGCAGGTTCTATCATGGATTTATGCATTTCACTAAGGCTTGATCAAAAGAAAGGGTGCAGGCGCGCCCACTGGGGATTATTTGGAAGAACACTACATCGCCCAGCAGGCCTTGCATTAGGCCACGCCCACTTGGAGCAGGTGATCAGCCACTGAGTGCTCTTCAGCAGCGCCTACAGCCTTTCTGTGCCACGACACACCACTGAAGAAAGGATGTTTCCTGAAACGCGTCTGGCGTTATTACTTATGGACATTTTGCTTTCCTGAATGAGCCTGCTGGCAGGCTGTCTTTCATCATTAAAGGGACTGTACTTCAACCTTAGTGTGGCTCCGATTTCTCAAAAGGGTGTTCTGCATAGTTTTTGAATATTAAGCGGCCGACCTGGTCGCGAGAAGGAGCCCCTCGCAACAACGAGTTCAAGGCGGCACTCTCTGGTGCTGCCTGCCATGAAACGAAGGGGAGCTGGAATCGTGCAGGGAGACCAGCTCCAAGTTCCAGATTTGACAGCGCATAAAGCAGGGCAGGTTCTATCATGGATTTCAGCATTTCACTAAGGCTTGATCAAAAGAAAGGGTGCAGGCGCGCCCACTGGGGATTATTTGGAAGAACACTACATCGCCCAGCAGGCCTTGCATTAGGCCACGCCCACTTGGAGCAGGTGATCAGCCACTGAGTGCTCTTCAGCAGCGCCTACAGCCTTTCTGTGCCACGACACGCCACTGAAGAAAGGATGTTTCCTGAAACGCGTCTGGCGTTATTACTTATGGACTTTTTGCTTTCCTGAATGAGCCTGCTGGCAGGCTGTCTTTCATCATTAAAGGGACTGTACTTCAACCTTTGTGTGGCTCCGATTTCTCAAAAGGGTGTTCTGCATAGTTTTTGAATATTAAGCGGCCGTCCCGGTCGCGAGAAGGAGCCCCTCGCAACAACGAGTTCAAGGCGGCACTCTCTGGTGCTGCCTGCCATGAAACGAAGGGGAGCTGGAATCGTGCAGGGAGACCAGCTCCAAGTTCCAGATTTGACAGCGCATAAAGCAGGGCAGGTTCTATCATGGATTTCAGCATTTCACTAAGGCTTGATCAAAAGAAAGGGTGCAGGCGCGCCCACTGGGGATTATTTGGAAGAACACTACATCGCCCATCAGGCCTTGCATTAGGCCACGCCCACTTGGAGCAGGTGATCAGCCACTGAGTGCTCTTCAGCTGCGCCTACAGCCTTTCTGTGCCACGACACGCCACTGAAGAAAGGATGTTTCCTGAAACACGTCTGGCGTTATTACTTATGGACATTTTGCTTTCCTGAATGAGCCTGCTGGCAGGCTTTCTTTCATCATTAAAGGGACTGTACTTCAACCTTCGTGTGGCTCCGATTTCTCAAAAGGGTGTTCTGCATAGTTTTTGAATATTAAGCGGCCGTCCCGGTCGCGAGAAGGAGCCCCTCGCAACAACGAGTTCAAGGCGGCACTCTCTGGTGCTGCCTGCCATGAAACGAAGGGGAGCTGGAATCGTGCAGGGAGACCAGCTCCAAGTTCCAGATTTGACAGCGCATAAAGCAGGGCAGGTTCTATCATGGATTTATGCATTTCACTAAGGCTTGATCAAAAGAAAGGGTGCAGGCGCGCCCACTGGGGATTATTTGGAAGAACACTACATCGCCCAGCAGGCCTTGCATTAGGCCACGCCCACTTGGAGCAGGTGATCAGCCACTGAGTGCTCTTCAGCAGCGCCTACAGCCTTTCTGTGCCACGCCACGCCACTGAAGAAAGGATGTTTCCTGAAACGCGTCTGGCGTTATTACTTATGGACATTTTGCTTTCCTGAATGAGCCTGCTGGCAGGCTGTCTTTCATCATTAAAGGGACTGTACTTCAACCTTCGTGTGGCTCCGATTTCTCAAAAGGGTGTTCTGCATAGTTTTTGAATATTAAGCGGCCGTCCCGGTCGCGATAAGGAGCCTCTCGCAACAACGAGTTCAAGGCGGCACTCTCTGGCGCTGCCTGCCATGAAACGAAGGGGAGCTGGAATCGTGCAGGGAGACCAGCTCCAAGTTCCAGATTTGACAGCGCATAAAGCAGGGCAGGTTCTATCATGGATTTCAGCATTTCACTAAGGCTTGATCAAAAGAAAGGGTGCAGGCGCGCCCACTGGGGATTATTTGGAAGAACACTACATCGCCCAGCAGGCCTTGCATTAGGCCACGCCCACTTGGAGCAGGTGATCAGCCACTGAGTGCTCTTCAGCAGCGCCTACAGCCTTTCTGTGCCACGACACGCCACTGAAGAAAGGATGTTTCCTGAAACGCGTCTGGCGTTATTACTTATGGACATTTTGCTTTCCTGAATGAGCCTGCTGGCAGGCTGTCTTTCATCATTAAAGGGACTGTACTTCAACCTTCGTGTGGCTCCGATTTCTCAAAAGGGTGTTCTGCATAGTTTTTGAATAAGTATATGTATATATATATATATTACCTACTGGCGGTTGCCAGTAGGTAGTTATAGTTAGGACCTAGTTTCCATAGGAAATCCGCAACATTCTATTGGGAATAACTTTGGCCCTGGTGGACGAATGTTTGTGAATTTCTCAAAGAAGATGGCTAGGTCAGCTGCGCTCATTCTGTGAAAGTTTTGGGGGGGATTGGCGAAGTGGGGGCTGAGATAAAAGGGGGGTCCCAAAACATGTTTTTCCCATGTTATTTTCCATAGGACGTTTAGACACGGCTACAGCTCGAACGGCTGAATGGATTTATAAGAAAGTTGGTAGAAAGGTAGAGTGTGGGTCGCAGATCACGCTTTTGTTTAAATGGTGTAAATCTGTTCAGTAGTTGCTGAGAAAATTAAAGTTGAAATCAGTTATATATCTATAAGCGAGCACGGGTGCGGGCACCTATGCGGGTGTGCGCGAGCGGCATTGTGATTTGCTGTTTAACGTCTGTCAACATTCGATTCGGAGGAAATCAGGAAGTGTTGTCCGCCATTTTGTTAGTGCGAGTGAATATATAATACAGAACAAAGGGTTAGTACATGGAAAGGGGAGAAGGTAGAGATTGTCTGGCTGGGTAGGTTTTCTAAGGGGGTACAGTATGGACCCTGAACGCGAAAATACCATTTTTTTTTGGGAGAAAAAATTTGCGGGGTGCATGCATTCGGTCGCGCACCCCTATTTACAAGACTGTGAAAAACTATAGTGGTGAGAATGGAAAGGGAGCAGGGTGGAGAGTGTTTGATTTCGTAGGTTTCTTGAGGGGTTTATTAAGGATGACGAAAGTCTAAAAGTAGCTTTTTTTCGCAAATAAGTTACGAGGTGCGCGCACTCGGTCACGCACGGCGATCAAAAAACATAAAGAAAGATGGAGATAAATTACAAGTTTGAGTGTTTATATCTAAGGTGGCTCTTAAAAGAGCCCTTGTGTTAATTGAGTTTTTGCTGAACTTATAAGTAAGTTCCGATGCAGAGTCTCATGTTACAGAGGAAAATTCTATTTCCCTCATCCGTGAAATGAACACCATCTCTCCGATAGATGCCTTCCATGTTGAAACGTAGGTTGTTGTTGTATATAGAACCCATGTTATATTCTCTGAGGAAAGCAGAAACAGATTTATTTACATGTTTCCTTGCTTTCTCAATCTGTGGACAACGTTCATTGGACCAATTCCATTTTTGTCTTTGGCATATATTTGAATACACCAAGACAGTTCGAGGAAAAAGTGACATCAATTGACGAAAGGTGTCTTTTAGAAGCATTTCTAGACCTACACCTGTTAATGTGCCTAGATCATTCCCACCACAGTGCACAATTATCAGGTTAGGTTCAGGGAGATGCGTAAAAGTTTTCACCAATGGTATCAATTGGTGACACCTTAATCCTCTTTGGCCAATCCACGTAATCTGCACATTTGGTAAATCAAGGTTAGAAATTCGTCTGTTTGCAGCATATTTTTCACTCCAGTGAATATAACTGTGTCCTACAAGCCAAACCTTCATTTTCAAGGTAGATGCAGTAGTACTCCGATGGGTTCTTGAAGTGGAATGGCAAGTAGATGGTGAAAGTCACGATAAAAAAAAGTGTGTGAGGTTTGGTGTTAAAGAAAAACTGAACATGATTGGTTAATTGATATACTTCAAGATTGAAGACTACGCTGTATGTTATAGTTTTATTACAAACAAATCTTCTATTGGTCGTAGAAAAAAAAGAAATGTAAAACAAGAGTGGATAGGCAGGTGTGTTTGGAGGGAAATTATCCTTTTTGCTTGGATTTAGAACGTTGAGATATGAACTTTTGACCTGTGCCTTCAGGCAGGTGCAGATTGAGCTGTTACCATGGTAACAGCCAGAGAAGGCAGAGGGTGAAGGGTGACCGTTATGTGACTTTGAAAATATTGAAAGGATAACCAACTGAAATGTTAATTTGAATATGAAATTGTGCGGGAACAAATATGATTGGTTGAAGAGACATATATGAGTGTGTATTGACAGAAAATCAATGCCATTATTCTTTGGTTGCAGTGATAGAAGTATTATTGAGAGCTCTGTCAAACGGCTATCGTTGTACAACTATCATTGTTCTACATCTGATAAAGCATTGGTAAAGGTGAGTGTATAACTGTTTGTTTTATGATGTACCGTTAAATGTGGTTTGATCAATATATTTGATTATGTGAGTTACTGTGTCTAAGGAAGCACATTTTTGACTTTGATACAGTTTGATATGTTTTCAACTAATGTTCCATTTTATTACATCAATGTTTTGGAACATTGTTTCTTTGTAATTATTAGTTTAAAATTACGATTAATTAATGTGATTAAGGATAGTGGAGTTCAGTCATGTTTTGAAGTTATGAGCTACTGTTAGGTCTATGAATTAAATGTTACTTAGAGACGGATCTGCAACGAAATTTGGGGGGGGGAAGGACGATAAAAAATGATTTTTTGTAGGGGGACATGTGATAGAAGTATTATTGAGAGCTCTGTCAAACGGCTATCGTTGTACAACTATCATTGTTCTACATCTGATAAAGCATTGGTAAAGGTGAGTGTATAACTGTTTGTTTTATGATGTACCGTTAAATGTGGTTTGATCAATATATTTGATTATGTGAGTTACTGTGTCTAAGGAAGCCCATTTTTGACTTTGATACAGTTTGATATGTTTTCAACTAATGTTCCATTTTATTACATCAATGTTTTGGAACATTGTTTCTTTGTAATTATTAGTTTAAAATTACGATTAATTAATGTGATTAAGGATAGTGGAGTTCAGTCATGTTTTGAAGTTATGAGCTACTGTTAGGTCTATGAATTAAATGTTACTTAGAGACGGATCTGCAACGAAATTTGGGGGGGAGGACGATAAAAAATGATTTTTTGTAGGGGGACATGAACGTGTAATCAGTAGGTAGAGTTAAGGTGGAGGGGCTCTTAGAATGGGTATAACAAGTGCGAGGCCTAATTAATATTGAAATGGTTCTTTATAGAGATGTGAAACGTTCAGGTGCGGCTCTGTGTGTATCTGGGATGTGTGTTATCCTGGGCTTCCACAGCAGACGTGAGAGGGGGGTGAAGTTCTGTGAAGTTAATGGGGGTTGTGCGCCGTTTCATCACTTTCTTTCAAGTCTGAATTATAGTTTTGAATGTATTTGTGGAAAACTGAATAAATAGAAAATAAAATGTAATGAAATAGACAGAAGTTAATAAACGTTTGGGAGCGTTTGCACATAATTTGTAAAGTTGGTTACAGATAAAAAAAAAGGAATTGGTAGAGTACAGATAATGCAGGTAGAGAGAAAAATAGTTGATTAAATGTGATATTGTCGAAAAAAGTGGTAATGGTTTTGGTATTTTAAACTTTAAGTTTGAGGAAAAAATTACAGTGCGGTTTGCGGCCGAGGAAGGCAGTGGTGGGGGTGGGGTGAGAAGGAGAGGTGTCCAAGTACAATTAAATGAAAAATTGTGACCATGAGGTTGTAGACAGGTTCGTGGAGTATATGCCTTTTATAAATTGATGTAGAAGAGCAAATATATATAGAGGTTTCTGTGTACCACAGTGTGACTCCATTTTCATCTCCCTCCTGCTTTCTATATTAGTTGCTTTGTGTTATGTTAGTGTGTGTATGTGTGTATGTGTGCGTTCAGTCTGAGCTAAGGAAGTTTGTTATGCAGGCAGACACAGTTGTGATAGTGGAGATGAAAGGGTGATAAGTACTGAAATAGGATATAGCGTGTGCTCTGTGGAAGCGAGGGAGCAGTGATTAATACTCTGAGTGAAGCACAACTGCGGCGGAGTTTTGTTACACTAATAAATAATTTTTTTGCCAGAGGTATGATTGATGCTATGGTTCACAACTCGTAAAGAAAGGGTTGACTGACCGTCACAGGCCAGCGGGTTGAAGTATGAAAAATTCAGGTTGACATAAGAAAACATGAATTGAGTGCAGCTGAGATTATGTAAAACACATGAATACAGTTTTAGTATAAATTATTTCAGTTGTGAATATGGGTTAAAAGAGGGAACGTATAAATTTCAAATTTTTATTCAATGATGCAGTGTTTGGAGAGAAAGTTTTTTATTTAATACAAGTAAACATAATCTAAAGAAAATAGTGGGTATAGTTACTAGTTCATAGAACACAAATGATGGAAATGTAGTATGAAGCAAAATGAATATCGTTTAAAAACATTGTACAGCCCCGCAATCAAATATATTTAATTATATTGCATGCAAGAAGGTGTGTTTTGATTTTAAGTTCAGTAATCATATATGAAAATAGCAATGGTTAAACATCACTTAATTTACAGTTAGTTTACAGCATACGAAGCAGTAACAAGCTTGTTGTGTGGTATTGTGAAAGGAAAAGAAAAACGCGCCAAAAGGGAGAATTTCGCTCGAGGTGCATGTATGTTATGTGCAGGGACATTCGAAAATCAGTACTCAGAACAAATATTGTATTGATATAATTTTTTGAAAGGTTTCAGTACACAATGTCTCATACAGGTTGATAAGCAATGGTAATATCAGGCTAATCATAAACTTTTTAGTTATGAATCAAAAAACTTTCAATAGGCATAAATTAAAAGCAGCACATGTGTGTGAGGCGGAAATAAGGAGTAGAAAGGGAGAATGGTGATAAACCATATAAAATCATATAAAAAGTCATTGTAACTTTACACATTTCTCAGGGCACATTTAATCATATTTTACGCAGCCTTGTTCGAGAATATTTTAAATCAGATAAGATAACATAAGGTAGTGATTTGTTGAAATTAGAGCATCATGAAATGTTTTGAACAAAATGGAGGAGGTGTGGAAAAAAAATTAACTCCACTTAACTTAAAAAATTCACACCAGTAGGAAATTACAATGTCCAATGTTAATAAAGCCAATAGGTCAGTTTATATAAAATATAATAATAAAAAAAAAATAGGAAAAATTAGGAAGGGAAAAAACAGTCAAGATGTCAATGGTTTGCAGAACAGCTATTCTTCCATTGAATAGGCAAAGTAAGTGGCAACTGCTTCTAAAAGAAAGTCATTGTTATCATCCGAAAACAAGTCAGCCATCCAATTGAGAAGAGGAAATGAACATACATGGTCATTAATCACCGGAGCCTCTAGTAGCATCAGAGGAGAACTCGGTGAATTTTCAATGTAGCTGTGTGCCAAGAAATCTTGCGCTGCTGCGAAAATATTCCAATGACCCAGAACTCCATGTATCGCTGCAAAGGCCATAATCCCTCCGTCGGAACAAAGCTGTTCATGATCAAGTAACGGATTCATGAGATGATTGTAATTCACTTCAGGAGGTACTGAGTTGCAGAGACATAAGTCCAGGGCCCACATGAAATCACAGCTCAGGCAATGAAATACAGGCTGCACACAGGTGAAATAGGTAAATCGAAACGATAATCCATATGATGCACTCAAAGTTGCGAGTGGCAGAATGCCATACTAGTCATACTTCACCCTCACCCCTGAGGCGGAAGCCGGGGGCTCTTTAGCGGTCTTGCTCTTTTGTGAGTGACTCTCTGCTGTTATTGAATACTAATAACGTGCTCTTAAAAATTGTAAATATTTTAATAGACAGCTTTTAATTTAGTCTCTATCTTGGTGCGAGACTCGCGTCGCCCAAGGCTGCTCCCTCACCTGCCTAGCTGACAGAGCGCCGCTGTTATCAGGCGCTAGGCACTGACTTCACTTGAGTCGCCATCTTGGGTAGGGGAAGGCGGGCGGTCTAGATGATCGCTTCTCCCGCCCTCCCAGGATACAAAAGGGTGCATCTCCGCTCACTCGTGGTACTAGTCATACTTCACCTTCACCCCTGAGGCGGAAGCCTGGGGCTCTTTAGCGCTCTTGCTCTTTTGTGAGTGACTCTCTGCTGTTATTGAATACTAATAACGTGCTCTTAAAAATTGTAAATATTTTAATAGACAGCTTTTAATTTAGTCTCTACCTTGGTGCGAGACTCGCGTCGCCCAAGGCTGCTCCCTCACCTGCCTAGCTGACAGAGCGCCGCTGTTATCAGGCGCTAGGCACTGTCTTCACTTGAGTCGCCATCTTGGGTAGGGGAAGGCGGGCGGTCTAGATGATCGCTTCTCCCGCCCTCCCAGGATACAAAAGGGTGCATCTCCGCTCACTCGTGGTACTAGTCATACTTCACCTTCACCCCTGAGGCGGAAGCCGGGGGCTCTTTAGCGCTCTTGCTCTTTTGTGAGTGACTCTCTGCTGTTATTGAATACTAATAACGTGCTCTTAAAAATTGTAAATATTTTAATAGACAGCTTTTAATTTAGTCTCTACCTTGGTGCGAGACTCGCGTCGCCCAAGGCTGCTCCCTCACCTGCCTAGCTGACAGAGCGCCGCTGTTATCAGGCGCTAGGCACTGACTTCACTTGAGTCACCATCTTGGGTAGGGGAAGGCGGGCGGTCTAGATGATCGCTTCTCCCGCCCTCCCAGGATACAAAAGGGTGCATCTCCGCTCACTCGTGGTACTAGTCATACTTCACCTTCACCCCTGAGGCGGAAGCCGGGGGCTCTTTAGCGCTCTTGCTCTTTTGTGAGTGACTCTCTGCTGTTATTGAATACTAATAACGTGCTCTTAAAAATTATAAATATTTTAATAGACAGCTTTTAATTTAGTCTCTACCTTGGTGCGAGACTCGCGTCGTCCAAGGCTGCTCCCTCACCTGCCTAGCTGACAGAGCGCCGCTGTTATCAGGCGCTAGGCACTGACTTCACTTGAGTCGCCATCTTGGGTAGGGGAAGGCGGGCGGTCTAGATGATCGCTTCTCCCACCCTCCTCTCTCCCCTCAGAGTGGATAAAAACATCAGACCCGCCCGTCCGCGCAGCGGGCGGGCGCAGTGGGCGCGCCAAAGGCAAGCCCGTCTGCGCCCGTCCGCGACCGGACGGGACCAGGGGCCACCCCCCCTGATCATTGTGGAACAGAAGGCAGCACACCTATACGGTATGACTCCATCTTATTAAAAAATTTAATGCCACCTATGGAAGATATCTGTTGGCACTCAGTTCATCCTAGTACCACTACTGGTACATGTTCCCACTGTAAGTTTCTACTTACCAGCCAGGAGGGCAAAGTGCATACTGCCAAATCCTATAAAATGTTTCTCCTAAACTGCCGCTCACTGACCAAACATGCAGTTCAAATGTCACTTCTCTTGGAGGAAATCAGCCCTGATGCAATATTTTTGACAGAGACGTGGCTTAAAGATGCGTCTGACCCGGACATCACTTCCCTTTTGCAATTGGGATACATACTTCAGAGGGTGGACAGACCGGAGGGTAGAGGAGGAGGCGTGGGCATACTCTTTAAAAACCACTATCACTGTAGGACTAGCCCTGCCACAATATCAAACTGTGAGAGTATGTATTTCACTTTGGATTTTTCACCCACAGCCTCATTCTCTGGCGTCCTAGTCTATCGCCCCCCTAATCAAATGGGAGAGTTCCTGGACTCGCTCCAATCTAAAATGGCAGAGTCAGTGGTCAGTAGACCCTACTTTTCCTTATTAGGAGACATTAATATTCATCTAGATGATCCTAACAATCTAACGGCCAAGTCGCTTCTAGATAATCTGGTGGCTCTCCAGATTACACAGAAGGGTTTTGAACCCACACACGAAAAAGGCCATCTTCTAGATGGGGTTTTTAGTAACGACCATAGACTGGAGGTAGGGACTCCCCTGCCCCTTACATGGACGGACCACTACCTGATACCTATACAGTGGTTGCCAGCTACATCATCCCAGGCTCCCCACCGCATCATCCTTCATGGGAGAGACTGGACTAAAATATCCACGGATCAATGGATTAACTCTCTTTCTTCCACTCCTTCCCAAACTGAGACAGATCCTGCGTCACAGTATGATAACTATATCAACTGGATGCATACAGCCCTAGACGATATCGCACCCATAAAAACTCTTAAAGAAAAGACCAAAGCAAGGGTTTCACCATGGTACACTCCCCAACTCAAAGAATTAAAAAGAGTGTGTAGGAAGCTTGAGAGAAATTGGAGGGACTCTCGTAGTAATACAGATAAAACTATTCATCATGAAGCTATCAAAAACTACAAAACAGAAATTAGATGTACTAAAACTTCGTACTTCGAAGAAAAAATTACCACTGCCTCCAACTCACCTAGAGAAATTTTCCAGATAGCAAAATCTCTAATCGACACCCCCCCGATTCCCATTGACCCCAGCAAAGCTCAGGCTCGCTGTGATAGTCAGGCTGAATATTTTCATAAGAAAATACAGAACATTGCCTCTGCTTTTGACCCACCTAATTTGGCCCAGGACGAAGGAACTTTCCCTCCACACACCATGACCCACAAATTGGATGAGTTCCCTTTGCTAAAAGATGATTCCCTTGATGCCCTCATGCGGAAAATTAAATTTGCATCTCCCACTGATCCTGCCCCCCCTTGTCAACTAGTAAAGATTAAGGATACCATTAAACCTGTTATCCTTAATATTTTAAACACCTCCATTACTACAGGTTCAGTGCCTACTGCCTGGAAACGTGCCCAAGTCAGAGCACTATTGAAAAAACCAACCTTGGACCCTGAAAATATGGCCAACTATCGACCTATTTCACTACTTCCATGGGTCAGCAAACTATTAGAGAAACACATTAATGCCTCCATTACTCAATTCCTAGAAAATAATCACTTGCTTCATGACTCTCAAGCAGGTTTCCGTCCCAAATTGGGAACTGAGGCGGCTCTTTTGGCAGTAACTGAGCTGGCCAGGAAAGAGATGGATCAAGGCGGCACAACAGCAATTATGCTGCTTGACCTTAGTGCCGCCTTCGACACTGTCAATACCAGCATCCTCCTCCACCGCCTCTGCCAAATAGGAATCTCAGGGAAGGCCATGGACTGGCTTCAGTCTTTTCTGGAGAATCGCTCCTTTGAGGTTGTAGAGGGCAATACCCACTCAAAAATTTGGCCCCTAGATCAAGGGGTGCCTCAGGGCTCTGCCCTGAGTCCCACCCTTTTTAATATTTATATGCAACCTCTTGCTGACATAGTGTATTCATTCGGCATAGACATAGTGACCTATGCCGATGATACACAATTAGTTGTGTCCATGAACCAATCCGATCCCTCCCTTTCGAATCTTAGCAACTGCTTGGTAGCAGTTGCACAATGGATGGCTGCCTCGCATTTGAAACTAAATGGCGAGAAAACAGAGCTCATGATTTTAGGCAATCCAACTATTCCTAGTCCTCTGACGGACTGGCCCCCTTGCATGGGCCCTCCGCCCCAACCAAAGCCCTATATAAAAAGTTTGGGCATTTGGCTAGACACAAACCTAAGCTTCATTCAGCAAGCAACCATTCTGTCTACCACCTGTTTTGGCCTTATGCACATGCTTAGGAAAGTGTTACCACTTCTCCCTGCCCAAGCCCGAAGAATAATGGTACAAGCCATTATCCTGTCCCGTCTGGACTATGGGAATTCCTTATATCTGCGGGCACCTGCCTCCACAATAAGGAAGTTTCAGGTGACCCAAAACGCTGCAGCCCGTCTTTTATTAGGCCTCAGTCAGCGGGAATCAGGAACAGCGGCTTTGAGGAAACTGCATTGGCTTCCCGTTAAGGCCAGAATACTGTTCAAATCTATGTGCATTATGCACAAGGCCATGAGGAAGACTGCACCAACAATGATCTGTGCCTTAGCAACTCCCTACCTCCCCCATAGAGCCTTACGTTCTAGCACAGCTTTCCTGGCCACCGTTAATAAAATCAGACGCACCAGATGGGGTGGGCGCTCCTTCTCCTGGAATGCCGCAAAAGCCTGGAATTCCCTGCCCACTACCCTCCGCAGTGAACCTGACCTTCTGAAATTTTGGAAGGAACTGAAAACTTTCCTTTTCATTTAAAACCTGCTTTTTACTGTTCCTGTTCAGTTTTCCTAGTTTGACTTTACACAGCGCTACGAGGCCTTCGGGTTGTTTGCGCTTAACAAAACACAATTAATAATAATAATAATAATAATAATAATAATACTCGTCAAGCAATCTGTGGCGAAATAGTTGTAAGTGTTCCAGCTCGTTTCCAAAAGCGGGACGGACATCCATTTTGTAATAACGAAAATAGGAATACAAAGGTTGCAGCTGCTGGTAATAGATGAGGATGTCCAGAAACATAGATCAGACAGTATGGAGTGAGAGTAGCAGAATGCCTTTAAATGATTTGGTGCAAAAAAAGCACCAAAGCATTGGTTAGTAGTTGTAAAAAAAATAGTGCAGCTGGAAAGTGGAGGAGCCTTAAAGATTATGAGAGTCACGTTAGAAAATTGTAAAGGAAGGTCACTATTTAATAAGATATGCAGTTTTCTGCGACTGTTAGCTAAGTGACTGAGATATGTTTGTGAACAGATGCTCGGGTAGCTTGAATTTGGGACAATAAGGCTGTTGTTCAAGTCTTGGGATGGAACTTTGAGTTCAAGGCCGTATTTCGCAAACATCAAGGTTCCCATGCGTGGGTGGGTGAAGTTCATTTTTACAGAGAAACATTTGCAGAGTGACTATTTCAGATTAAAGTTTGTCGTTTATTAAAAAGTCATAGTAATTAACATTGCTTGAAAATAAATAATTACTGCTGAGTGTTATGGTAAAATTAGGCATAATAGGAGATACCGGTGTATCATTGAAGACACATGCAACATTACAGCGCTTCATGTTAAACAAGTTATGCAATTGGTAGTGCCTGGATGTGAACGATTATGTGCGGCATTGATATTTTTGATACTGTGGGCCTCATTTCTGAAAATTTTGCACCATAGATGCGTTACTTTTTCCTATGTTAAAAGTGACACACCGGCGGCGCAAGGGCTTCATAAATAAGGCTCTGTGTACTTATGACTAGTGGAGAAGTGACGCAATGAAATGATGTTAGGTGAGTGTAGTGTAGTTACGGAACGGAAAACTTTTAAAGAGAGTTACATTTAGTATGGAATAGTTTGTATTTTTTTCACAAACTAACGTATGAGAATATTGTTACAGTGTTAGCGGAACTGTTACTTAAAGTTTGATAAAGATTAGTGAAATAAGTAAATTATGGTGTATTTAGTATGTGCAGCTAATAATCTGTGAGAAAAGGTAATAGTGCACAGTCTTGTAAATAGGGGTGCGCGATCCAATGCGCGCATCACGTAATTTTTTACGGAGAAAAAAAAAATTTAATTCACGTTCAGGGTCTATACTGGACTTCCTGAGAAAACGTACTGGGTTACATAATCTGTACCTTTTGTCCTTTTCATGTTCTAACCTTTTGATCAGTACAATATATTCACTCGCAGTTACAAAATGGCGGCCAATACTTTCTGATTTGAACTGATTCTAATGTTAACAGATGTTAAACAGCAAATGAGAATTCTATAAACTGTATATTTTTGTCATTTTACATAATAGGCAAAATAAGTAAACTTAAAGATCTGAAACGATCTTCAAGTGTCGTCTGCATTTGCAGCATTAAATTTTACTTATAAAGCATGTGAATCACAGTCTTGTAAATAGGGTTGCGCGATCGAGTGCGCGCACCCCGTAACTTTTTTCAGAAAAAAAAATGTTGTTGTGGCGTTCAGGGTCTATAGTGCACTCCTTGAGAAAACGTACTCGCTTAGATAATCTATACCTTTTTCTATTTCCATGTTCTCACCGTTTGTTCGGTAGAATATATGGAGTCGTATTAACAAAATGGCGGCAACACTTCCTTATTTCCTCCGAATGGAATGTTGAGAGACGTTCAGCAGCTATTCATAATAAATGGTATAAAAACGGCTACAATGCATGCATATTGTTAAAAAGTTAGCGATATTCAGCGATCCAATGCGCGCACCACGTAACTGTTTACATTGAAAAAAAAAGTTTCATTCACGTTCAGGGTCTATACTGGACTTCCTGAGAAAACGTACTGGGTTACATAATCTGTAACTTTTGTCCTTTTCATGTTCTAACCCTTTGATCAGTACAATATATTCACTCGCAGTCACAAAATGGCGGCCAATACTTTCTGATTTGCACTGATTCTAATGTTAACAGATGTTAAACAGCAAATGAGAATTCTATAAACTGTATATTTTTGTAATTTTAAATAATAGGCAAAATAAGTAAACTTAAAGATCTGAAACGATCTTCAAGTGTCGTCTGTATTTCCAGCATTAAATTTTACTTATAAAGCATGTGAATCACAGTCTTGTAAATAGGGTTGCGCGATCGAGTGCGCGCACCCCGTAACTTTTTTTAGAAAAAAAAAATGTTGTTCTGGCGTTCAGTGTCTATAGTGCACTCCCTGAGAAAACGTACTCGGTTAGATAATCTGTGCCTTTTTCTCTTTCCAAGTAGTTACCGTTTGTTCGGTAGAATATATGCAGTCGTATTAACAAAATGGCGGCAACACTTCCTTATTTCCTCCGAATGGAATGTTGAGAGACGTTCAGCAGCTAATTATAATAAATGGTATAAAAAACGGCTGCAATGCATGCATATTGTTAAAAAGTTAGCGATATTCATGCTATACCGAGCTAATGCTCTTAGCTATGTTATCTAGGTTCCATTGGATAACATGACTAAAAACTGCTCAGGGCAGATGTTAACTTTTGGAGATATTCACGCTTAGCGCGAATATCTTCAAAATTGGTAATAGGCGATAGTGATGTTAGTGACTGTTTCCAGTTGCTCTCATCTTACAACGCTCACTTTAGGATATCATTAGTGATAATTATTACTGACATGCAAAGTGGCGCACTAGATGGTTGCTATCTGCTACTAGGTGTCGCTAACTGGTGTTAGCGACAGCTACGTAATAGGGAAATAATTTTATCTTTGCTTTTTTGGCACTTGAAGGCAAAAAAGTGGAGATAAACTCCCTTGATAATATGCCCAATTTGGGGGAATTCAGAAAGTGTTGAGCGCCATTATGTTAAAAAACTCCCTGCACATAATGTATATGTATTTACGTAAAAAATATAGAAAGTAAGGTTGTGTAGTAGTGTATATCAAAAATATTGCATGTAGTATCCTGGTAATGTATGGTAGATTATATTGTATATAATGTTTGATTTAAAAAAAAATGGTAGGGGGAAAAATTTGATAAATAAATGTGGTTCACAAAGACATCTTGGGTCTCATTCATGAAGGTCTTGCGTCGCTGGTGCGTTACTTTTAACATGGGAAAAAGTGACGCACCGGTGGTGCAAGGATTTCATAAATAAGGTCCCTTAAACTTAGGCTTTACGATATATATTGGATAGAAAATTAGGGAATGTATATGGTAGGCATCATATTTGGTAAAATGGGTGTATGTTGTGTAATACATATGTGTGTATTATGATAACTAAAATTCAGTTCTGGTTTTTTTTAAAGAGTGTTTGGTGCTGAAAAGCAACAACCAGAGGTTGAACGTGAGAGTATAGAACCAGAAAATCCTTTTTTACAGATGAGTTGATAAATTTAAAATGATAACTTATTTTGGAAAAGATTATCATAATATGCATGTTTATTTAAAAAATATTAACACTGCTTCTCTTATACATGAGGGTTTTAATTTGTACTTTCAACATGTCTGAACATGCTTGTAGTATATATGTATTTTGAAATACGGTTTTATTGTTAATTGTTACAATCTTTTGATGGGCCGGGTTCATGTGTTATTTTGTATACAGTTTGGGTTCATCTATTCTTTGACTGTAAGAGTTTGCTGTTTACCTTGGTTAATTTGTGCTAAGTCATCATTATCTTTCAACTTTATGCTGTATCATTGGTGTACAGTAATTTTTGAGAAATTATAGAGGTATATTATGACATGGCTGTTGGCGTGATGGACATTTCAGATGCTTTTTTGTGACAGTACTATGTATTTGCATTCTATTATATGCATTTGCACAGTTGTATTATGATGAGGTCAGTTGGACGCCATCGAGGGAGTAATGGTAGGGCAGGGAGGGAGGGAGGGGGAGGTGTAGGGTAGAGAGATCTAAAATATGGTATATAGATAAATGTAGGAAAGTATATATTTTAATTAATAACATTTTTTACAGTGTATACAGCATTGCATTTTGGAATGTAGTGCACACTGTAAAATTCATTTAAATAATTAAATTATGTATTTACTACAAATTATCTGTATACTGCTTTTTAGGTCCCTCCAGCCAAGATCTTCCCTCCTTGTCTCCCTGTCGCACCATAATTGCCTCCACGAGTTGCGGCTCATTGTGGTTTTATATGACTATGATGAAATGTTTTACATTAGATGAAATTTACATGATGAGTATGCTGTTAAAGGTAAAAGCAACTGTCTCTGTGGGAAGTAGCAATCGGTTTAGTGAATGTTTAATTGGTATGTTGTGAGTTATTCCTTCAGTTTGCATACAGTTTGAATCACAGTTTATAGTGGTGAAGTTAGAAAATAGATCTCTACAATAAAATTAGAAAGTGTATAAATAGTTCTACAGCACGAAATGCAGAAAGCAAATTTCACAGTGAAATGTGTTTTTATAGCACAATTTTAATTAAAAAAATTAAATAGGAAACTGTTAATGTCTAGCATGAAAGTATCTGTTTTTTAGAAAAATAAAGAGGAAGGTGTTATAATAATCAATGTAGTTAATGTCTTTAAAAGTATGAAAGTGTATGTAGTTAAAAGATTACTCAAGGTAATCATTGGTTAACTAATAATAAAAAATATTTAAATTAGTCTTTATATTTTTTTAAAAGGAGAAAGAAGATAGAAAATTAATAAAAAGATGGAAGATTACTGTGAAAATGAGTTTATTAATTTTGAAATGGCAAAAGAAGTCCTAGAAGAATTAATTGAAGGAGTATTTGACGATGAAATTCCAACTGAAAATGAGGACTTTTTGGACAGTACTTTTGATAGTGCATACTTAGAGATGGTGGAAGAAGAGAATTTGGAAGGGCAAAATAGTAATGAAATATCAGATGAAATTATGCTAAATGCGATTCTGGAATATGAATTATTAAATGAATAAAATTATTTTTGATTAAATAAAAAAAAATTGGAAAATATCATTGTTGTACCGTTAATCAGTATTCTCTTTTTTAAGAATGACAGTAAAAGTTGTGATAAGGTGGATAAAAGATTAAAGTTATAAAAATAAAAAGCATTATGAACATCGATAATGCTTGAAAGTTAGAATAGTACTTATATCTCTCAAAAATTACATTCATACAATACATGTGTAAGGATAACATAGATATGGAGTGTCACAAATTTAGAAACAATATTCACTATAGGATTACCTACTCTGACCAGAGACTGTTTCTTTGTTTTTATTCAAGTTATAAAATCAAGCCTTGGTTATAATTTGTATGGTATATGGTAGTAGGAGTCTATAATATTTTTTAACTTTTTTCCAAACAGGTTATCATTAATATCAGAAACATCAATCAGTATGCCGACGAGAAATGAAAAAAGAAAGCTGTATAAAAAGTCATACCATTTGAAGAGAAAAGAGGGACAAGATTTACGTAATCAACAAAGGACGGACAAAAACAAGAGTGCTCCTGGTAAGAGCAGTAAGGAATTTTTAAAAAAATTGTGTCAGAGGAAAAGTCAATTGGATAATGTTGCAAAGGAAAAACAGTTTTCAGGATCTACAAGGAGAAATGGACGAAAAAAGAAAACTGTGTTGGAAAAGAGTGGTGAGGAAAATATGTACAGTAAAAGACGTACAAATCAGTTTGCGGAAATAAGGAAACGTATGTTTCATAAGAGAGTTGTTATGAATTTATTACAAAAGGAAAAAGTTTCAAAAAGGAAATCTGCTTTTTATAAGAAAAAAAAGTATATAGAGGAAGTTGTGGATGATGCGTTTGAGACGAAAAAAAAAATGTTTATTTTAGTGCTTAAAAGAATAAATATACTAAATAAGGCAATCAGAGTTTTGAAAGCTAAGAGTAAATGGAAGAGACACATAAATAGAACTAATTTTTGTAAAATCTTTTCTGGTAAATGGATGCATAGTTCAAATTCTGAGCCATTTTTTTATGAAGAGAGTTACTTTCAAAGTAACGATTTGTTGCATGCAGTTGACACCAGTGGTCGAGCGTATGAAGTGAAGGATGGCTGTCCTATTGAGAAAGAGAAAATTGAGGTGAGAAATACAGAAGGGGAAATAGGTGGACAAGTTTTACAGGGACGTGTTCATGCTCCTGTTTATAGTTGGAATTGTAGCAGTATTTGCAGTGTGCGACAGGATTCAATTGATTTCTTTCGCAATTTCTTACGTAAGTACACTAAGGAAAGTTTTAAAAAAAAATTGTACTGTTGCAAGAATTAGATCGTTGCAGAGTGAGAGAAAAAACGTGTTTGGAAGGACATTCTTTGGCTTGTCTTTCAAAAAAAATATGCCAGAGTGTTTTTCATCACTTTAGGATGTTAGCAGTGCATCATACCAAAATGAGAAAATTAGTCAGAAATATGTATTATGCAAAAAGTCCAGCACTTAAACTTAAAGAGTTAAATAGTGCTCTTTTGCATGGGTCTGTATTAGATGTGAAGAGTATTTGTGCAGAAATTGAGGTAAGTTATTTTGGTCGAGATGAAGAGAATGTAGAAACTGATATAGTTAGAGAAGGAAATGTGTTAGAAAATGTTGGACACTTCATTACTGAAGAATTTGAACAGGAAATAACAAAATTTAAGGTCATTGCAGGTGAAAAACCAAATTTAACTTGTGTGTGTTGTCGACGCATTCATTATAAAAGTCAAACTAGGTTAGTTGATTTATATTTAAAAAGTGAAGATGAAGATAATACTCAGTGGAGAGAGTTTGCGACTTATTTGCTGGTAGAAAACTATTTTGATTTGGGTTTTGAACAACGTATTTGTAAATATTGTTATAATAAATTGAATGAAAATAAAATGCCTGCTAGAGCTGTTCATAATAATCTTGAGTTGATAAATATTCTATCGGAACTGAAGGATTTAAATACTTATTAGACTATTTTGATTCAATGTGTACATCCTTTTCAGGCTATTGTTCGTATGGAGCCTAAGACTGGGAAATTAAATCCTACAGATTTACAAAGAGGATTAAAGGGTAGAGTTGTATATTTACCACTTGATTAAAAAAAAATATGGAGACAAATGGTATTGAAAATGTAGAAGAGGAACCTCTTGTTATCCTAGTTAATGGTGTACCTACAAAGAGTAAGAAAATCAGGCAAGATTTAGTGGATGTTAGGAAAGTGAAGAAGGCAACGTTGTATTTAGTTAAAAATAATAAATACTATAAAAATGTGTATGTAGAACAAGAAGATGTAAGTGATGAAGAGAATAATGATTTGTCTATTGGACAAATTGAAAAAGTTGACATGTCCAGAAGTGAAGAAATTTATGAACATTATAGTGTTCATCCACTGCATTCCAAAGAAGCAATGGGGAATGCAATTGAGTTATTTCAGATGAAAAAAGCAGAAGGAAGTCTTATTAGTGTGTGGGAAAAAAGTTTGGAAGGTCGTTGTTTCCCACACTTATTCCCAACAGGTGAAGGTGCGCGATATGATGATTGACCTATGCAGATTCCTGCTTCTGAGTACCGGACTACAAGGTTATATGCAGAAGATCCCAGATTTCGTCAATGTATTCCATATTTGTTTCATCTTCTCTTTGAGAGTGACTTATCTGGTCTTTCTTATGCAGCAAACCATGTCTTAAAAAGTGGAGTGCATCTGCATAATGTTTCTGCAAAGGATTTCATGGATAAAGTGCAACAGAAAGATAGTGTTTTGGATTCTCATCTAATTAATTTAATGGCATGTCAGCGTGGTACTAATGAATATTGGTACCGTCGTCATGGAGATTTAAAATGCATGCTACGAAACTTGGGAGCACCAACATGGTTTGTAACTCTAAGCTGTGCAGAGTACGCCTGGGAAGATTTACTTGAATATCTTCGAGAGGCGAATGTAAATATTGAAAATATAAACTACAAGACACCAGGAGAATTGTGTTCGTTGGATCCGGTTAATGTTTGCCGATATTTTAATCATCGATTTGAAGCAATGATGTCGTTTCTTACAAACAAGAAGAATGCACCACTTGGTGAAGTTTTGGATTTCTTCTGGAGAAAAGAGTATAAAGCTAGAGGTGCTCCACATATTCATATGTTACTATGGATTAAGGATGCTCCCAAATTTGGAAAAGACTCCGAGGAAACTGTACTGTCTTTTATTGAGGAATATGCCACTTGTGACATACCTAACAGTACAAGTGATAAAGACTTAAGAGGAAAAGTGTTACGGTTTCAAAGACATCGTTGTGGGAAATATTGTCTGCGAAAATTCAAAACAAAGGATAAGTTCTATACAAAATGTCGTTTTGGATTTGCACGACCAGTGCTTTCAAAAGGAAGAGTGAATAATTTGATGTCATCTTTGCGACATAACATCAGTAGAAGATCACCCAAAAATACTTATAATTTAAGAAGAGGAGAAGAGTCTAAATATATAAATGACTACAACCCTGTCATTTTGTCCATGTGGAATGCTAACATGGATATACAATATGTTGCGGATAACTCTATTGCTGTGGCTCGATATGTAACGCCTTACATCACAAAATCTGAAAAGACGGAACTGAAGGAGATGTGGGAAGATATTTCTCATGAAAAGAGCCTAAGCAAGAAATTGTATACATACAGTTTGAAGATGTTATCACATCGAGAAATTGGAGCATATGAATGCTGTGATCGATTATCATCAGCAAGTCTTTATGCGAAATCTCGAAGTATCCTGTGGGTGAGTTTAGGTCTAGCAGGAACACGAAACCGTGTTTTGAAAACTGTGCATGAAATTGAATATTTAGCAAAGAAAGAACAAAACAGTACAGACATTTTGAAAACAAAAATGTTGGATACATACTATCCAAATAGAAGTACTCTGCTAGAAAATATTTGTCTGTATGAAGTTCTTGAAAAATACACTTTTAAAAGGAATGTTAGAGAGAATGTTGAAAAAGGTATGTACGCTGTAATTGGACAGGAAGGATGTCTGGTGAAACAAACAAAAGGACATTTGATTAATCACCGAAAACTGAGTTGCAAAAATCCAGACAAAAGAGAATTTTACTATTTAGCTCTTTTGCAACTCTTTAAACCATGGCGTACCGAAGAGGAACTACTTGGAGAGTTTATAAGTTATGAAGATTCTTTTAACGCATCTAAAAGTAGTATAGAATGTCCTGCTTTTAGTAATTATCTGAAAATGTTGAACGACGAAATAGAGCAAGAAGCAACAATTGCAGCGGAGATTGCAAGAGAAAGTTCACAAGATACACAAAGTTCAGCATCGTTGAGTCAGGATCCACTGGGAGAACCAATTATCCGAAATGAAGCAGCCACTGCTATGGATGAGGTACAAACAGTAATGGAGCAAGCTCAAGAGGATATAATAAACTTAGAAGAATTGGAGAAGGAATTTAATCTTGAGCAAAGACAAATATATGTGAAAGTGACAGAGCACATTGAGCATGGTTTTCGTCATGAGAAAAAAGAATGCTCATGTATGTCATTTCAACCTATAAGACTATATGTAAGTGGAGAAGCTGGTACAGGGAAAAGTTTTCTTATAAAAGGAATTACTGCATATCTACAGCACAAAACTCAGTCACCATTGTCTTGTGTTGTGACAGCTCCAACTGGATTGGCAGCACATAATATTAAAGGTATTACTTTACATCGTTTATTAATGCTGCCAGTTGAACATGAAAACAAATTACAATATCACAAGCTATCTGGAGATGCTTGTTATGAAGTTTCAAGAGTTCTTAAAGAAATGAAACTTCCTATTATTGATGAGGTAAGCATGGTATCCAATTTAATGCTTGCTTTTGTACATTTAAGAATGCAGCAGATACTTAAAACTGACTATGATGTTTTATTTGGAGGGAAACATGTCATAGTTTTTGGAGATCTACTGCAACTAACTCCTGTAAAAGGACAATCTGTATTTGAAACTGTGACACATGAAGACACGAGAAAGTGTCTTGGCAGTATTGGAAATGTAAATATATGGTCACATTTCAAATATACTGAACTGATTCAAAATATGCGACAGGCAAAGGATACTAAATATGGAGAGATTCTTCAAGATATAAGGATTGGAAGACTAACTGAAGATGCAAAAGAAGCTCTACAAACTCGATTAATATGTAAGTTGTTTCCCAATGAAGATAATGTACCTGAGAAAATATATAGTAAAGAGGTAAAAGATAAGTCAGTTATATGCTTGATGCCAACTCTAAAAGAATGCTCAGTTTTCAATGAGAAAATGTTGAAGTTGGAAAATGAAGAAATTAAGAAACTGGAAGCAAAAGATAAAATAGAGCATGAAGGAAGTACTATTGTTTTGTCTGATAAATTAAAGTTAAAATTGGATAGTCTACAGACTTCTATATCTAAAACTGCTGGTTTAGAGAAGAATCTGTATGTATGTTTAAATTGTCGGATTATTTTACGGAGAAATTTACTTGTAGAAAGAGGTCTGGTGAATGGAGCAATGGGTAATGTTGTTAGTTTTGTAAATTATCCAAATAGAGATGAGATTGAATTTTTACGAATAAAATTTGATGAAATAGAGGAAGTTCAACTAATCAGTCGCTGCTCAAGTCGTTTTTTACTTGTAAAAGACTTGTATGTCCGTCGGAAACAATTTCCAATTTGTTTGGCATATGACTATTCACAAATCGCAAGGTTTAAGTGTAGATTGTGCTTTGGTAAATATTGGAAATAGTGTATTCAAAGAGGGTATGGGATATGTTGCTTTATCACGAGTTAGAACTTTATCTGGGCTTTATCTAATTGATTTTGATGAGACAAAGATCAGTGCAGATTTAAAATGTGTACAGGAGTATAATAGGTTAAGAAGAGAATACGCTCCACATTTACCTCAATTTCCTTTAATTAAAAAGAGTATAGTTGGTCAGAAAAGGAGAAATGAGAAACAATGTAGTGAAGTATTAGAGAAACGAAGATAAAAAGATGAGACTGTCATTGATAAGAGTCAGAAAAACGTTAGTTCTACAGAGATTGTTGGATTTAAATTTGAAAATAGGTCTGGTGTCAACTGCTATGCAAATGTAGTGGTTAATGTGTTTTTTTTTCTAAAAAAGTTACAGGAACAGATTAGAGAAAATCAGGAGCAAACATTTTGTTGTTCTTTAAATTCTGTGTTTGAAAAATATACTAGTGGTAATAGTGAAGTAGCAAGTGTTTCAGAAGTAAGGAATGTTTTAGATATATGTGCAGAACTAAATCAATTTTCTCAGAATATTCAGCAAGATTGTCAGGAATTTATTATGTATATGCTTACAGTTTTGGAAGAAGAAGGTGTAGGTATTGATAGTCTATTTGGCCTTTCTTATAAATGGGAACATATTTGCGATAATTGCTCTTTTACAAGTACTACTGACATACACACAGAAAGATTTATATATTTAACATTACCAGATTGTAAAACAGTGTCCTTTAATAAACTAGTTAAAGATGCATATCAGAACATGGTCTGTTCTCAATGTAATTCAGAAATGTTATCTACCTTATTTATCCATAGATATGGACAGTATGTTATTTTAATGCTTCAACGATGCAGAGCTGATGGAAGTAAATTGTCAACTTTAATTAAAAATTATGTGGCTTCTCAAATATCTATTTCTAGAAGAACATTTGTAACTGTAGCAATTATTTTTCATGAAGGGTTATCTATATCATCAGGACATTACACAGCTTATTTGAAGAGTACAACTGGTTGGACGCTGTGCAATGATAGTCAATTAAGTTTTAAGAAACGTTTGCCTTCTGAGTTAAGAAATTCTTATTTGATATTTTTACAACCAAAATTTCAGTGAAATTACTTGGTCGAGTCAGAGTAATACTGTAAAGATATGAAAATGTGTTCTTTAGAAATATGATGTGATTAAGGGTGTTCAAATATGGAAATGAGACTATTATGTGCCAAAGTGATAGCATCAGGTAAGGTTTCCTTAATGTTTCTGGTACAGGATATGTTGGAATTAACTTATACTATTTGGCAACACGGAAAACAATCAGATATGGAAATGTTGACTTACGATAAATGTTTTTAGAGTACACTTACTTGGAATTTTGTGGAGAGGTAGTAAAAAAAACGAATTAACTCATACCATTTGGCCTTGCGGAAATGTATGAGATATGTAAATGTGAAATACAGATAAATGTTTCTAGAACATACTTACTCGCGAGTTTGTTGAGAGGTACTCAAAAAAATAAGGAATTATCTCATAGTATTTGGCCATGTGGAAAAAAATCAGATATAAAAATGTTGTTTTGAGATAAATGTTTTAAGAACATAGTTGCACGGTTATTTGTGGAGCGGTATTTAAAAGTAACTGGTATACTTTAGTTAGTTTATAATTGTGGAATATGTGGTGTGCTTACTCAAGAAATTGCGAATTAGAGAAAAACATTTAAGACATGTTTTTTTCTAGGTATTTATAGTATATATAGAGATCTTTTATGGGTTTTTTAAATACAATCATTTTGATTGTGTTTTTTTTTCCCCGCTGTTACATGATGATTACTATTGAAATCACTGTTTATAGTGAAAATCTATTTATCTGAAGACAGCAAAAATAAACCAGTAAATATGTTGTTTAAGATATTTTGTTATATTGGATTTGGAAGTATGTATTATAACAGATTTCTTTATTGTCTTCCACAAATATTATATTTTTAAGGTAAGAACAACTAATCATATCTGAAAGTTTCGTGTACCTATCTCTTACTCTAATTTTCTTCATCCTCTTCCTTTGATAATGGTGTTTAGATATGGTTATTTTCTTTAACTCATCCTTTTATTTTTGCATCGTTTTTGTTAGTATTCTATTCAGTCTTTCTTAGTCTTCAGTTTGTTACCTACGTTGCTTTACAGAGAGTTAGCTTCATTGATGTTTTATTGGCATTGTTTCCTGAATCTTAATTTGTTTGTCTTACTATACCTTACAATTTGTTCCCTTACTCTGCTTTCTTTAATTATGAACACTTTCCAATCTAAAATCTATAGTTTAGTTTTGTCATCCTACTTTATTTTTGTTTATATGTCTCTGTTATACTTCATGTCTGTTTGTATTTTATTTCTCTTCTGTTACTCTACCTTTTTGACTCTTCTTCTTCTAGTGTTGGTTCTTTATTTTATCTATCTCTTTAAGATATGTAGGTACTCTTAGTCTGTTTATTTCAGAGACTATTTGTTTTGTGTATTATCACTGAGCATACTCTTATTTTGCCTGTCACTTTAGTTTCCTTTAGACTGTCATTGTTTGAGTGCTTTTATTTCTTTGAAAATATTCTGTCTTGGTCTCTTTCTGTGCCTCTGTCTTCTTTTCTTTCACTTTCTGCTTCAATCACTTCTACTTTGTTTTGTTTAATGAAATAACACTATAACCATATTTTTACTTATCTTTCACAGATACCATGTTTTTCAAATTTTTCAATATTTTCTTTGTTACTATTGCTTAGGTAAGTATAAATAATAAAAATACTTTGTACACCCTGTGTTATTTCTTTGAGTATCATGGTCATATTAGTGTTGTGTTTTATATAAACATTTCCATGGAGGATTGGCTGCACGGTCACAAGGAGTGTCTAAAAAATTAATTTAAGAAATCAACAACATTTCTGTCAGTCAGTTCACTAATGCGGATGTGTGAAAATATTGCAGGTAAATGATATGTGTTACAGAACTTTTCAGGAAATTATCAGAGGAATTTTATTCTGCATTTTTGATTTTAAAAGGCAAGATAGTGCAGAAAAATTTGTCTTATTAGTATGTAGCTGATGCTAACAGCAGTTAGTGACAACTAATGATAGATAATGAGTATATTGGGATGTGCTTTGTTTGTCTGTGAAATTTAATATAATTGACATAGAAAGTTAACATTGCAAGATGTAAGTGACTGTAAACAGTTGCTAACATTACTATTTGTTTTTACTCACTTTTGAACATATTTGTGCTATTTTTGAAAATGATCAAAATCAAATAGTTGCCCCTGAGCAAAAAAAGTGGTCCACATTCAAGAGGCGTGGTCCATATTTAATGGGTGTGGTCCATATTCAATGGGCGTGCCCTTTCATGAAACATCATTTGCACATACAAAGCATAAAGTGGGAGGACACTGTTCTTCTATAGGGCACAGGGCCAAGGTGCTAATGGGAATATGCTGAGCAACTAAAAAAAATAGGAAGGCCCCTTTCTGTCACAAAATTATTTTAGCCGTTCAGCACAGGAGCACCTGAAAAGCAGAATATATAGGTATTACTAACCTACTTAGTCCTTCCCAGGTCTTTAGCTTTGGAGCACTTGAAGAGAGGTAAGGCCCCTGCAATTAGGTAATTAATTAGTCCTACAAGCCTCGGGAAAATGTCCTAGCAGGGGACCACAAAAAACAGCCAGGTAGGCAGAGGGAGGTTGAGGTGAAGCTGGTGCATGGGAAGTACCATCCCAGTGTGTTCTGTCAGATTAAGTCTTTACCATTTACTGTAGTATTATCCTTGTACTTGTGTATGGTACTCTTTTGTTACTTGCACACTTCAGTTTTTGTAGGTATCACACTGTATGCTACCTTTTACTTTTGTTTACTTTACATACATGCTGCATGGGCTGCATGGGCCCTAGGGGGGCTTAGGTGAAAATGGCTCAAAGGCCTGAGAAACACCTACCCCCTAGGGAGGTCGATTCTTGAAAACAATCATCCCTCCCCAGCCCAGCCTTAGCTTTATTGCTTGGTAGGGCAGGGGTGTTCAGCCGCACAGAGAGGTTGCTTTTATTTTCCCTGTCTGTCTCCGTGTACTCTGTGGGTCGGCTTTTTTTTCTCCCCTTTCCAAGTGCAGTCTGTGTGGACTGGGGCAGGGGAGAAAAAAACGGCCCACAGAGAGCACTGAGGCACTGGCCTTTCAGCCCATCTCTGAATGTCCGCCTTGGTAATCCGCCCCTGACTTTTAGCACTGTTTTAAAAAAGGAAGGAGTGTTTTTAAAGGAGGTGTTGGTTGTTATTGTGTAGGCAGATTAAAGCATCTAAACTACAAATATGCGTGTAGTATAGTGTGGTGCTCGACTGGAGGTATGTTGTTTGTCTTACTGCATGCAGATATGTAGTTTAGGAAATACCTTCACACAAATAACAAGCAAACACTATTGCCTTTGAGATTAGGTCCTACTTCCTTTATGTACATAAGCAGTAACCATGGTATTGTTGAATATGTTAATAAAAAGACTGCTGTTTTAAATTTATAAGATAATCAAAGAACGTTATTCTGATTTAATAATTTTGTTTTATAAACTATTTTAAAGAAACTGTTTCATAATAAGCCTTGATGGTAGTTTAACTTTTTTTATCTAAAACAATGTCTTCTGTTTATTGAGGCAGAAAGCTCCTTTGAGAATTCCAATGCGTGGGACGGGTGCTCCTGCTGCACTATAATTCAAGGCCGTTTCAGGATGGACTGTCAGCGTTATCACAGGGGTGGAGCGCGCAGCTTTCTGAGATGGATACAGTTACACATAACAGAGTACTGACGTCTGTGCAATTTACAGACGGTTAGGCATCCTAGTGTGCGTCGTGTTTTTGGCACCTCATTAAGGCGGACTGGGGAGCCGTGGTGCACAGTTCGGGAATCACTAGTTTTAGAATTAAAGTTTGATAATTGTATCACTCCTAAGCGTTAAAGATCGCCGCTGGTCTACGAAAAATTATTGGAAGTAAGCCAACATAGTGATAATTTTTGCTAGTTGTATACGGTAAGTAGATTGCTAAAGGCAAAAAACGGCACATAAAATGAAAATAGAAGAAGGACTATGATTTCACTTCTAATCATGAGAGTGCATGTTAGCAGAGAATTACAAAAGAGGCAGTCTTAACGTAATTTTAATACATATGTGATAGTACTCCTGTAACAGTCTGCGGCACTTAATATTGCCGCGTGAAAACAAGCGTGCTTTTATGCACTAATGTGTGCTTTGTAAATACGAGAGGGGGTTGATTTAGTTTTATTTTCCACACCTCCACGTTAACGCTGCCAAATGCTTCATCACAGCTGCCCGTGGCACTCGTATGATAAACAAGTTTATTTAAACTGTTTTCCTAACAGGAGTCGTGTACGAGATAGTATTTTTGCCTTTAAACAGGTTTTGCTTATAGTTTAACATACCCCTACTATGCATGTCATTAACTGTCTGTGCGGCACAAATGCAAAGTGCTTTTACCGCAGGCGGTGTTATCACGTTCTTATAAAGATGTTGACGAATATTTACAAAGATTCAAAAGAGTTTAACGCTGCCTTGAACGGCAGGAAGTTGCCGATATAGAGGCTAAAACGGCGTCCATAATATGCTTTATAAATTGCAGTGGAACGTCATGTTAGATATAAAGGCATATAACATACGTTTTATTTTGAATTTTGAAAAACATAGGGGCATATTATAATGGACAGTCGATACATTTAAGCCGCTTTTATCAACAGGAAATTGGCGATAAAGCGGCGATAATGGGTTTCATAATTTACTCTATGGAAATCCTATGAAAGCCCATGTAAGATGCGAAAACATGTAATATGGGCTACGCTAGGAATTTCATACAGCATATTATCAAGTCCATTATCGCCGGTTTATCGTCAGTTTGCTGTCGATAGAAGCGGCGATATTGTATCGTCTATCCTTGATAATATGGCTCATATTATGAAGGCGATTATCGGCGCTTGTTTAACAGCGTTATGCCGATTAAAGCGAAGTGAAATTATCACGTCTTCATAATATGTCCCAAGTTTTGCCGCATTCTTTAATTATTGTTCCTAAAATGCGGCAATAATTTAGCTTATGAATAGAGCTCTTTTTGGTACAATGAGGTAGTTCTGAAAAGAACAGTTTTTTTTATTGTTTTTTTAAAAGTTTTTCATTCTTTAAAATTTGTGAAACAGGAACCAAATTTTTAAACTGTAAAACAGGAACATTTGAAGTTGTAAAAAAATTAGATGCATTCGAACATTTTATGCTGATTAAATCTTCTTTCAATAAGAATGATGCTTTGCTCTCCGTACACAATTAATCCTTCGCACTTGTTGCATTTTATATGCACTTCGTTTAAAAATGGTTTCAACTCCATCTGTTCAAGCGATGCAGATGTAGATCGTCTGCTTGATGAAGTACTGGCCTGAGATGGTGGCAGTTGTGTGGCCAGATCTCTTGTCGCTGCTTTTGCATTTTGAACAGGGTGGACTTGGCTCATATGCCTCTTCATAGTATGAATTGAAAAAGAATATTTTTTGGTTGGATTTCCTCTGGAAAGTACGGAGCCACAAATTGTGCACGTTACTTTCGGAGCATTTACTTTTTTTTGCCCCTCAGGAAAGGTAAAAAATTGCCAAATAAAAGATTCCTTTTTTTTTTTAAAGGAAGATAACCATTTCCTTCAGATTCCGAAGAAGAATTGGCTGCGGCCGCCATTTCAGCAAAGTGTCTGGAAATATGAAAAAGGTTGTTCTCTCTTCAGCGCCAAATAGATAGTGAGGGAAGTTGGTGGTTTCTGGAAAATTGCGGAACAGAAACTACTATGAACCAATAGGAAGTGTTCTTTTCAAGTCACATGATTTGACATGCGCGCATTAGGACGTATACGCGGTGACGGAATCCGGACACGTACGTGAATTAGAAGTATCGGTTTAATTTAATGAAGTTTTAAAATGTGAAAATGAGGAAAGGTATACATTCTCAAATATTAAATACCTTCATATGGGGTCACAAGAACAATGCCGATAAAGTATCAAACTTTTTTAATTGTTTCAAAACACCGGGGTGCGCGCACTCTGTCGCGCACCTCGGAACGTTTTTTAACATCTGACAAGTCTGTAAACGGTGAAATGAACGTAAGGTAAAGACTTTGTAAAGCTTTTGAGACTTGCAAGGAGTTCCTAAGCAATTCTGACAGTGAAAAAAACTTTATAATACTATGAAAGCATTTCTTGAAAATCTATAATAAAACTATAGAATACATTTAAAAAATATTTTATATTTCTCAATTAATAAAAGCTAAGAAATATAATGAAAAAATACAACTTATAAACAGTTTATAGTTAACGAGTAGCCTTTAAAAAACCTATGAAATTCACTGAAAAAACCATAGGTTTTACACACGTTATAGTTAGGAAGTAGCATTTAAAAAACCTATGAAATTCACTGAAAAAACCATAGGTTTTACATACGTTATAGTTAGGAAGTAGCATTTAAAAAACCTATGAAATTCATCGAAAAAACCATAGGTTTTACACCAGTTATAGTTACCAGGAAATTTTACTCGCACAAAAACTTTGAAATTCCCACGTTATAGTTAGTTGGACTCACTATAACTTGCGCGTGCAATGCACTGCTGATGACGTCACATATTACATCACAATGTCTGAATTGCATTCTGGGTACAGAAGTCTCTAAATAAACACCACAGTTCATGATAAAACTCAATGCTGCCAAAACAAATGATAATGTCTCAAAATATAGCCATTAGTGGGCTCCCCCTGAACAGCGTACTGCGTTGTATCAATGTTCTTTGCCAAACTGATGGACCGGAATTGGCTTCCAAGTAAGGAGCACGCATCGGCCCGCTGTCATCCGCGGTAGTGCAATCCCCACGGCTGGCATGCCGCGTAATTATCCTTTTTCACCTTTGCCAAAGCTTAGGATGCACTTATCCATCAGTCAACTTCCGTTAATAAAGGCAACAGCGCAGTCAGCAAATCCACGGGTAAAATATTCTTGCCTTACGCGTTTCAGACGATAGTACGTCCTTGATCACAGGCATGAATGGCAGCATAAATAACTGGCGAAAGACTTCTGGTTTGTTCCACAAGTACCATTTGTTGCCCACAGGTGCGACAACACGTGATGTATCACGTAATGTATGAATTGCATTCTGGGTATAGAAGTCTCTAAATAAACACCACAGTTCATGATAAAACTCAATGCTGCCAAAACAAATTATAATGTCTCAAAATATAGCCATTAGTGGGCTCCCCCTGAACAGCATACTGCGTTGTATCAATGTTCTTTGCCAAACTGATGGACCGGAATTGGCTTCCAAGTAAGGAGCACGCATCGGCCCGCTGTCATCCGCGGTAGTGCAATCCCCATGGCTGGCATGCCGCGTAATTATCCTTTTTCACCTTTGCCAAAGCTTAGGATGCACTTATCCATCAGTCAACTTCCGTTAATAAAGGCAACAGCGCAGTCAGTAAATCCACGGGTAAAATATCCTTGCCTTACGCGTTTCAGACGATAGTACGTCCTTGATCACAGGCATGAATGGCAGCATAAATAACTGGCGAAAGACTTCTGGTTTGTTCCACAAGTACCATTTGTTGCCCACAGGTGCGGCAACACGTGATGTATCACGTAATGTCTGAATTGCATTCTGGGTACAGAAGTCTCTAAATAAACACCACAGTTCATGATAAAACTCAATGCTGCAAAAACAAATTATAATGTCTCAAAATATAGCCATTAGTGGGCTCCCCCTGAACAGCGTGCTGCGTTGTATCAATGTTCTTTGCCAAACTGATGGACCGGAATTGGCTTCCAAGTAAGGAGCACGCATCGGCCCGCTGTCATCCGCGGTAGTGCAATCCCCACGGCTGGCATGCCGCGTAATTATCCTTTTTCACCTTTGCCAAAGCTTAGGATGCACTTATCCATCAATCAACTTCCGTTAATAAAGGCAACAGCGCAGTCAGCAAATCCACGGGTAAAATATCCTTGCCTAACGCGTTTCAGACGATAGTACGTCCTTGATCACAGGCATGAATGGCAGCATAAATAACTGGCGAAAGACTTCTAGTTTGTTCCACAAGTACCATTTGTTGCCCACATATATATATTACCTACTGGCGATAGCCAGTAGGTATATATAGTTAGGACCTAGCTACCATAGGAAATCCGCAATATTCTATTGGGAATAACTTTGGCACCGGTTGAGGAATTTAGGCCAGCTCCGCTGCGCTCCTTTCCTGAAAGTTTCGGGGAGATTCGTGAAGTGGGGGCTGAGATAAAAGGGGGGTCCCAAAATGTATTTTCCCCATGTTAATTTCCATAGGACGTTGTGACAAGGCTACAGCCCGAACCGCTGAACGGAATTACACCAAACTTGGCAAAATTGTAGGGACTGGTATGCATACGTGCCTTTGCTATATTTGGTGAAAATTGCTCCAGTGGTTTTTATGAAAATGAACTTCAAAAACACATATATATCTGGGCGGATCCTAGCCACACATCTCATCGTGAGATCTGATTGGCTGTCAGCACTTCATCCAAGAAGTGTTGGCAGCCATCTTGGGACCAATATACATGATAGCACCTCATTAAAAAGCATTGTAGTTAATAGAGGGTTTTAGGACTTTAGTTACATTATAAATCATTTGTTGATGGTACCATACTCATTTTAGGAATTGTGGTGTGTTGAAAGGTGATTTTACCATGTGAAAAAGCCTTCTGCTGGGATATCATGAATCATGTTTGAAAGAAAACTATTATCTCATGCTTTTCCCACAGTGGTTTGGAAGTGGATCTATAAGCTAAACTGAAAGCATATTTTCTGTAAATTCACATTATCTTTCTCAGTCATGTGAGAATGAAGTCTGACATTCTCAGTAAAACATGTACATCCAACAAGGACAGAGACTGTCAGTTGATTCCTTTGTGTTCTACTGCAACCTCCTAGAGTGTTCTAAAGAACAACTAGAGCGCTAACAGTCCTACTTATTACAAAGGTATGGCACACCTGAAGCCATCTTGATTGGAATAAAGTGGTAACTCTTAAAACATTTAATTTAAAAAGGAACAAAATTAGGGGGTATGTTTTGCCATAGAAAGTAGGATTATTGCTGCAGAAAGAAAAATTAGGGCACATTTTGAGTGACTTCCCAAATCCTCTACTATTTCATAAAAAAATTATGACATGCAGTCTCCCAAGATGGCCACCAGAGACAAAAGAGCCCAAATGTAGCCCAAATATCACCCAGATGTAGCCCAAGTATAGCCCAATGACAGAATGTCCCTGAGTGTTCTAAAGAACAACTAGAGCGCTAACAGTCTTACTTATGACAAAGGTATGGCACACCAGGAGCCATCTTGATTGGAATGAAGTGGTAAGTCTGAAAACATTTAATTTAAAAAGGAACAAAATGAGGGGGTTCATTTTGCCATAGAAAGTATGATTAGCAGCAGACTTCCCTGGTGAGCAGTAGCTGTGCTACAGTGATCTAATGAGCAACTAGAGTGCTAACATTCAGAATTTATGGCAAATGTGTGACACATCTGAATGCCTTCTTGATGAACCAAAGTAAACAAGCACTGAAAATGCAATAGATCTCGCCCTCGTTTAAGTTAAAGCCATTCTGTTTGTAATGAGGTGGCTTTTTAGCTTTGCTTTTATTAGTGTTTTTAAAACTTTCATGTAAATAACATGCATATGTATGCATATATGTATATTCATTGAAAAAACCATAGGTTTCACACCAGTTATAGTCAGCTGGAAATTTTACTCGCATAAAACCATTGAAATTCCCACGTTATAGTTAGTTGGACTCACTATAACTTGCGCGTGCAATGCACTGCTGATGACGTCACATATTACATCACTCATGACATGGTCAGTGACAGTACCTATATGACAAGTCAATTTTTTATATTACCTGGATCACTTTTACTAAGAATATATTTTTAAACAGCAAAATAACCTTTATTAACTGCTCCCGTCTTCACAGGCCAATTACCTTTACTTAAATTTTGGTTGTAAAAACACTAGGAATGAATTTTTTAAGCCAAAAGGCAAACGTTGTTTGAAAGTCAAATGAATGTCGTTACAGTGGGTCCAACCTTTACAACTTTTTAAATAGCATGTGTAATGCCCTGATGTTGTAGAAGGACCGTCATGAAAAATAATAGCTACAGTTGCAAAGGTTCTTCCTGATATTGATAACTGAGAACCAACGAAATTTTTAATAGAAGTTGTCAATTTAGTTCCATTAGGTCTACATCGTTGGAACATTAAAATGACATACTGACCATAATTTTGTAGAAATAATGTGGACAGCATTGTAGACTTACATTGGGTACACACCATATTGTGATCCGCTGCTTTAACTAGATTATTAAAAAGCACTGATTTGCAGTCTGGTAAAGTCAAATATATAAATCTTTCAGTGTCTATTCTAGTAGTACTTGATAAAGAACAGTTGTCGCAGTCATGCTGCCATTGATAAGAAAGGCTAAAAAGATTTTTTATATCTACACCTTCATCTTCCAATACATCAAACATATACATTAAAAATTCCTGGCAATCCTGCTGAATATTCTGTGAAAATTGATTTTGACCAGAACATATGTCTAGAAGATTTCGAATTTCTGAAACAAGCTCTATTACTGCTACATTTCTCAAACATGGAATTCAACAAACAACAGAATCTTTGATCTCGATTTTCAACAATCTGTTCTTGTATATTTTGAAGGAAAAAAACAACATTAACCACTACATTAGCATAGCAGTTGACACCAGAACTGTTTTCAAACTGAAATCCAACAACATCTTCAACAGAATCCTTTTTCTTTCTCCTTACAATTACAGTTTCATCTACTTTTTGTCTTTTTGCTACTACCTCACTGCAATTACTCTCATTTCTTCTTTTTCGGCCTACCACATGTTTTTCAATCAGAGGATATTGAGGCAAATGTGGAGCATACTCTCTTCTTAACCTATTGAATTCTTTAACACAATGTAGATCTGCACAAATCTTTGTTTCATCACACTCAATCAAGTACAATCCTGATAAAGTTCTGACTCGTGATAATGCCACATATGCCATACCCTCTTTAAACACAGAACTTCCAATGTTCACCAAAGCGCTATCTGCACTTAAACCTTGAGATTTATGAATTGTCACCGCATATGCCAAACAAATAGGAAACTGTTTTCGGTGAACATATAAGTCTTTCACAAGCAAAAATCTAGCTGAACAACGACAAATTTGTTCTATTTCCTCAATGCCATCAAACTTAATTTTTAAAATTTCAATTCCATCTCTATTTTTGTAATTCACAAAACCAACAACATGACCCATTGCTCCATTTACCAGACCTCTTTCAATATTTAAATTCCTTCTCAAAATGATACGACAATTTAAACACACATTCAGAGTCTTTTCAAAACCAGCAGTTTTAGATATAGTCTTCTCTAATGAATCCAATTTTGATTTCAAATTTTCAGACAAAATAATTGTTGCTCCCATATGTTCGATTTTATCTACAGCTTCCAGTTGCACTATCTCTTCATTTTCTAACTTTAACATTTTGTTGTTGAACATGGAACATTCTTTCAGAGTTGGCATCAAACATATGCCAGATTTCTTCTCGTTAATTTTCTTAAAAATATACTCTGGAAGAATGTTTTCATTTGGGTACAAATTTGAAATTAATCGTCCATGTAAAGCTTCTTTCCCTTGCTGACTTACTTTTCCGATTCTTACATCTTGTAGAATATTTGTATAATCTTCATCCTTTGCCTGCCACATATTTTGAAGCAGTTCTGCATATTTGAGGTTTAACCATATATTAACGTTTCCAATGCTTCCTAGGCACTTCCTGGTATCTTCATACGTGAGCATTTTGAACACAGGTTGTCCTTTCACTGGAGTCAACTGCAGTAGATCTCCAAAAACAATAATATGTTTTCCTCCAAATAAGACATCATAGTATGTTCTAAGAATTTCTTGCATTCTCAAATGCACGAAAGCAAGCATTATATTTGACACCATGCTTACTTCATCAATGATAAGAAGTTTCATTTTCTTCAGGACTCTCGAAACTTTGGAACACGCATCTCCAGATAGCTTGTGATATTGCAATTTGTTATCATGCTCCACTGGCAGGATCAGTAAACGATGTAAAGTAATCCCTTTAATGTTATGTGCTGCCAGCCCAGTTGGAGCAGTAACAACACAAGATAGCGGTGATTCAGTCCTTTTCTGCAGATAAGTTGCAATTGCATTAATCAGATAACTTTTTCCAGTTCCCGCTTCTCCACTTACGTACAGTTGGACTGGTTTAAATGATGTACATGAGCACTCTTTTTTCTCATGAGTGAATCCATGTTCAATCTGATCTGTGACTTCGTCATATATCTGTTTCTGCTCAAGGTTTAGTTGTTTCACCAAATCTTCTAAGTTAACTACATCATCTTGAGCTTGTTCCATAGCTCTTTCCACCTCATCCATGGCAGTGGCAGCTTCATTTTGAATAATTGGTCCTCCAAGTGGATCCTGACTCAATGAAGCAGAACTCTGACTGTCTTGAGAACTGTCTCTAGCAATCTCTGCAGCAATTGTGGCTTCTTGCTCTATTTCTTCGTTCAACATTTGCAGATAATTTGGAAAAACAGGACATTCTATGGTATCCTTGGCTGCATTAAAAGAATCTTCGTAACAGAGAAAATCTCCAAGTAATTCCTCTTCTGTACGCCATGGCTTAAAGAGTTGCAAAAGAGCTAAATAGTAAAATTCCCTTTTGTCTGGATTTTCATAACTCAATTTTCGATGATTAATCAAATGGCCTTTTTTCTGTTTCACTAGACATCCTTCACATCCAATGACAGCATATATTCCATTATTGATATCTTCTCTGATGTTCCTCTTATAAATATAGCTTTGAAAAACTTCATAGAGACAAGCTTTCTAAAGGTGAGGACTTATATTTGGATAGTATGAATGCAACATGTTTGTCTTCAAAATATCTGTACTTTCTGGTTCTTTCTCCGCCACATACTCTATCTCTTGTACAGATTTCAAAACTCGATTTCGTGTTGCAGCAAGACCTAGACTCACCGAAATGATGGTTCTACATTTGGCATGGAGACTTGCTGATGACAATCGATCAGAACATTCATATGCTACAATTTTTCAATGCGACAACATCTTCAGACTGTAACTGTATAATTTCTTGCTTAGTCTCTTTTCATGTGAAATATCCTCCCACATTTCCTTCAGTTCTGTCTTTTCTTTTTTTGTGATATAAGACGTCACATATCGAGCCACAGCAATAGAGTTGTCAGCAACGAATTGAATATCCATGTTAGCATTCCACATGGACAAAATCACTGGGTTGTAGTCGTTGATGTACTTGGACTCTTCGTTTCTTTTTAAATTGTATGTATTTTTTGGTGACTTCCTCATCACAGTATGTCGCAGAGAAGACATCAAATTATTTACTCTTCCTTTAGAAATCACTGGTCGTGGAAAGCTGAAACGACATTTTGTGTATAACTTGTCCTTGTTTCTGAATTTTCGACGACAGTACTTTCCACAACGATGGGATTGACAGCGTAAAACTTGTTGTCTTAAACTGTTTTCTTCGGTAGTTTTCGGAACAGCACATGTTGAATACTCTTCAATGAAGCTCATCACTGTCTCATCCGAATCTGTTCCAAATTTGGGTGCATCTTTAATCCACAACAACATATGTATGTGAGGAGCACCTCTCGCTTGATACTCCTTTCTCCAAAAGAAATCCAAAACCTCTCCAAGGGGAGGATTTTTTTTGTTGGTAATAAAAGACATCATAGCTTCAAATCTATGATTGAAATATCTGCATACATTCACTGGATCCAAAGAACACAGTTCTCCAGGTGTTTTGAATTCTATATTTTGTATATTTGCATTTGCCTCGCGTAGAAATTCAAGTAAGTCGTCCCATGCATACTCAGCACAGCTAAGAGTGAGGAACCATGTAGGAGTTCCTAAGTTTCTTAGCATACATTTCAATTCCCCATGACGACGGTACCAATACTCGTTTGTACCACGCGGACATGCCATGAGATTGATTAAATGAGATTCCAAAATATTATCTTGCAGATTCACTTTCTCCATAAAGTCCCTCGCCGAAACATTTTGCAGATGTGCTCCACATTTCAGTATATGGTTTACAGCATACGAAAGCCCATACAAGTCACTTTCATACAGTAAATGAAACAAATAGGGAATGCATTGACGAAACCTTGGATCTTCAGCATATAATCTTACAGTTCGATATTCAGATGCAGGAATTTGAAGTGGTCGATCGTCATATCGTCCACCTCGACCTGTTGGAAACAGCTGTGGAAAACAACGAGCTTCCAAACTTTCTTCCCATACACTAATGGGACTTCCTTTTGCTGCTTTCATTTGAAACAATTCAATTGCATTCCCCATTACTTCTTTGGAATGCAAAGGATGAACAGTATAATGTTCATATATTTCTTCTCTTCTAGACACATCAACTTTTTCAATCTGGCCGCCTGAACAATCACTGTCTTCATCTGCAGCTGTTTCCTCTGCTGCCTAACATACATCTTTGTAATACTCATTGTTTTTGACTTAATACAACGTTGCCTTTTTGACTTTCCTAACATCCACTAAATCTTGCCAGATTTTCTTACTCTTTGTCGGAACCCCATTAACTAGAATAACTAAAGGTTCCTCTTCTACTTTTTCTATAGCAATTGTATCAATATTTTTTTTGAAATCTAGAGGCAAATAAACAACTCTTCCCTTTAATCCTCTCTGCAAATCTGCAAATCTGTAGGAGGCAATTTCCCTATCTTAGGCTCCATCCGAACAATTGCCTGAAAAGGATGGACACATTGAATCAAAATAGACTCATATGTATTTAAATCCATCAATTCACGGGGAATGTCTACCAACTCCAGATTATTATGAACAGCTCTAGCAGGCATTCTGTTTTGATTTAATTTATCATAACAATATTTATAAATACGCTGATCAGAACTCAAATCAAAACAATTCTCCACCCACAAATAAGTTGCAAAATCCTTCCACTCATAATTATTCATCTTTTCCCTTTTTACGTATAAATCAACTAATCTAGTTTGATGTTTATAATGAATTCGTCGACAACACACACAAGTAAAATTCGGCCTTTCACTTGATTTCACCTTAAACCTGGTAATTTCCTGCTCAAACTTTTCTGTACTTGAAATCTGTACATTCTCTTCCACATTACCTTGAATTGCTGTGTCAATTTCTACACTGTCCTCTTTTTCAACAAAATAACAAATCTCAATTTCTACACAACTCTTCTTCACATCTAATTCAGTTCCATGCAAAAGAGCACTGTTTAATTGTTTAAGCTTAAATGCTGGACTTTTTGCATAATAAAACATTCTCACTAATTTCCTCATTTTGGTATGATGCACTGCTAACATCCTAAAATGATGAAAAACACTCTGACAAACCTTTCTAGAAAGACAAGCCAGTGAATGCCCTTGCAAACCTGTGTTTTCTCTCACTCTGCAAGGATCTAAGTCTTGCAACAACTTCACTTTCTGCTTTAGACTTTTCTTACTATATGTACGTAAGAAATTACAAAACAAATCAATTGATTCCTGTCGCACACTACAAATACGACTACACTTCCAAATGTACACTGGACCCTTAGTACGTCTCCCTAAAACTTCAGCAGTTAACACCTCTTCTGGTTCTCTAGGCACAAGTTTCTCTTTTTCAATCGGACAACCGTCTTTCACTTCATACGCTCGACCACTGGTGTCAACTGCTTGCACTAAATCATTCTCCTGGAAGTAACTCTCCTCATTAAAAAATGGCTCACAACGTGAACTGTGCATCCATTCTCCTGAAAAAAGTTTACAAAAATTAGTCCGATTAATTACTCTTTTCCATCTACTGTTTGATTTGAAAACATCAATTGTCTTGTTAAGTGTCCTAATTCTATTGATTATTAAAATAAATAATTTTTTCTTAACTTCAAAAGCCTGATCAACAATCTTCTCTACACTTTTATTTTTCTTATAAAAAGCAGCTCTCTGTTTACCTTTCCTAATGTTTTTTAACAAATTTAAAACCACCCTATTGCGAAACATTCGTTTACGAATGTCTCTAAACTGATTCTGCCTTCTATTCCTATACATATTATTCTCTCCGGCTCCAGTTGTAGGATTCTTTGAGGTTCTCTCCTTCCTTTTCAAATTTATTCTCTCATTCTCTTTTTCTACATGCTGTCCAACATTTTTACTTGATCTACATATGTTCCGTAAAAAAGACTTAGTTGTCTTACCAGGAGCTTTGTTCCAGTTTTTTGAAGTATTTGTTAATGAAGAGTGCTGTAATTTTGTTGCTGTTTTTGTTTGGAAACGTATTTCATTCTTCCTTCTTCTTTGCCTTGAGGGTATCTTTCCTTACTCTTGAAATCTTGATTTCAATCTGTGTTAAAAAAAAAATAGCACATTATAGACCACTATTATCAAACAACAAAGCAATGACAAAAAGCAAACGGTCTATTCAGGGTTACAGATCAAGTGAGGATTCTCCAAGAGTGCAGAAGAGGTGAGACCTGTATTGAAGAGTGTAGTGGAAGTGTGGAAAAGTAAATTTTGCCATGTTATATGTGCCTACGTGTTCCCCATGTTATGTCCTATGTGCATGATCGATATGCATGTATCCCCCTCTGATCGATTAAAGACGCAATTACAGTTGTGTCCATCTTCTGTATGCCAGTTTCCAGTCTTCGTGAATACAACGAATATTAGGCCTATGTAAAGTTATGTTGCCACGTTTCACAGTGTGCACGTTAATTCATTGAATTATCCCCGTTTCTAGGCCTCAAAAGGGCCCGGACTCAGATTCAGCTCCTGTCTCCTGAACCCTCTCCGAGGAGCGATACAGCCCCCACCTGTATCCCTGACCCTTAGCTTACTTTCATGCCTCGCAGTGCCCGGCTCGGCCTGGCTCTGCCCCCCAGTCTGCCAAGAGTGTGTTATGTTTCTAGTTATCAGTCCAGCCCTCCTTCTCTGCATTCCTAAGCTACTGAATCACATCAATAGTTTCCGTCATGGTCTAGCCTTTATGTCTCCATGTAAGAGAAATACTGTATTAATATTCATAGAATACTCCTCGCACACGCACTACATGTAGAATAATGCATGCCCCAGTCTTAGTGTCTGTTAGCCTTTACCCTGATAACTTTTGGATTCTATCAACATGTTCTCTAAACACGAGATACTAGATATGCCCGGGTACATGTCGCTCTGACACTCCAGACTTTCGTCTCCTCTTCTAGCGCAGAAGTCATAGCCCCCCAGTTCTCCCTGGTAACACGTCATTGTCAGTTTGCGCGCACCACTAGGTTAGAGGTCCCAGCTGCTCAGGTAGCCCCCTCCATGTTTCCGCCCCGTTTATGACATATTCTGTTACGTTTGCATCACATGTCTATGTATACGCCCTGTACACACCTCTTGTTACATCATTTCTGCCCTTATCTTTCGCGACTGCTACAAACTCCGCCTACTGCTACGCCTACTGTATTGAATACAATGTATTTGTTTAACTATATATATCGTGCACTGTTATTAAAGTTTGCTAGCCATTTCCAGATCCTGCCCCGGCAGCTGCCGGGCCCTGCCATCCTATTCCCGTACAGGCTGTCCTGTTCCTGTCCTTTTATGCTTAATTAAAGCCTGTATACTCTAGCTACCTCGTATCTTGACTCTTATTTATTGAGCTAACTGTTTATTAATTATAGTCAAAAATAGAACCGGTAATTAATTATTTATTTACCACATAATGGCGCCCGAATAGGGACTCGCCCTTTCCCCACGCGCCGGAGAAGCCACGCAGGCCCCCTGATCCTCTGCAGCCGTGACGGAACCATACCGTGCACGTGCAGATATTTCTGCTTCAAGTATCCCTCAGGCCCACGGAGGAGACGGAGGTTGCGGTCCAGCGTCCAGACGAGGCGGAGGAGGAACGCGGCGAGTCCCGACCAGAGCCCAAGCCGAGAGTCCAAGGTCCGAGGTATTCGGAGGCCCACCTGTAACTGAAGTCAGAAGTTCGTCCGTCCGTCGTCGTAGCAGTCCAGTCCAGTCCGAGGCCTTCCGTTCTTGCTGCCCGGTGAGTACCGTTGCTGGGGTAGTATCTAGACAGGGTCAATTAATTTGTCTCTGGTCCGTGGGTTTGGGTACACAGATCCAACACGAAGTGTCCACTTAGGTGGATGCGGGTCCTGACGTGTCTCTTTATGAGACCGGTAAGTTTCGTACTGTTTCAGCAGTGCATCTAGTAATTCTAGTCAGTTTTGTTCTCGAGAAATTCATGTGTTCTGTTTTCAGTATTTCAGATAGTATTCTGTCCGAACCGTTATTTTTAAATGTTATTTCATGTGTTTTCAATGTCGTGGTATGAGTGATTTGTTTCAGTTATTATTATTGTGTTTTATCGTGTATTGTATTTGTGTCCAGACTCCAGCCTTAGTTATGCCTCTGTTCACGAAGTTACGTCAGTTAAGAACTAGAAAAGGTCTGCTCGAAGAAGCAGTTCCTGTCCCGCCTAGGGACAGTCCAGGTCATTTCATGTATCACAAGCATGGCATAAGTGCCATATTATATCTAGATTTATGGGTGGAGTACACCAAGGAATTAGAGGAAAAATATAGATGGCCTGTATCAGGCACATGGGATGCCGAGTGCATCATGCTAGTAGAAGAAGTATTATGGAAAAAGAAAGCCAGACAGTCACAGAAAGATGCCATCGAGTTATGGCGCAAAGAATCTCATAAAAGAACCGAAAAAGAAATCAGAAAGTCAGAATTAAGTAGAGAATCCTCAGAAAGAGCCCAAGAAAGGGAATTAATCGAAATAGGTGAACGAGTTAAAGCCGAACAGTCAGACAGACAGAGAAATGCCCTCATTAAGGGTATGTATCCTCTTCTTACCGAGGGCTTGCCAAAAGCAACCCCGGAAGCACCATGTAATTTTCCGCCGCCATTAGTTCCGATTAAGCTACGTCACAAACCGACCGCAGCTGATATTTTTCTCTCGTCCTATTTGGACGACACAGTCCCAGAATATGCAAATCCTGTTCCGCCAGCTCCTGTAAATAATGTAATTCCTGTTCTTCCAGCCACCGGGGCACCTGTTACAGCACCTGTTACGGTACCCCCGGTCCAGCCCATAGTACAAGTTCCCGCTACATCAGTCACTCTGCCAGCACGAAGAGTATCAGTCGACGATTCCAGTTTAGGGGCCGCGGGGGATGGTCCTCCTGGTACCCCGCCGCCACACAAACGTGTAACGTTAGTCGAGTTACATGAACGTGCGTTACAGCGTACGCCCAAATATCAGTCCGTTGCAGATATCAGACAAGCTCTTACCGAATGCCGTTATGATCCAGTCCCAGGCGATGATAATATGGTTATATATTCATTGCGTGTAAGACGGGTGACCGAGTATTTGGACACCCTACCGAATATGAAAGAAGATCTAGACAGAATATATTGTTTCATCCGTACAGGAGACGATTCAGAAAGTATTGGCGAAATCATGTCTCTAAGGAAAGCTGAGACCCAGCTCATGCTATTAAAGTTTCTAATTAATTGTTTAGTAAGGGAACAAGATTGTCCGACTAAAGATCCGACCGAAATGAAAGTTCCGACAAGGTGGAGTGATAATATAGCCGAGGGAAGACACAAGACACTCAGTAGTATAGAGAGTATGTACAAGAAAATTCGTAAGGAAATAATAAGGTTACACGAGAAACGCAAAGCAGCACAAGTAAGCGAGAAAGAAAACGACTCTTCTACCGAAGAGGTAGAAGACGAGAATACCGCCAGAATAGCGTATGTAGGTAAAACTAGACTTCCCGACCGACATTTACGCCTAGAACACAAGAAAGTCTTTCATCTTCCAGCACCAGAACAAGGTTCTCTAGAACAAGTATTTCAAGCTACCGATCACATTCTGAAATCACGAATCGGTTATAGTGAACTTAGTACCATGCATGAACAAGAACTAGCCCGATCAGCAGTTCGATGGACTACTGATTCTACCACTTTTCCAGATGAAATAGTGGCACAAATGTTTCTGAAACTGCCCCCAGCCGAGCAGCGACTGGTGGGTATGTATATGATCCAGCACCTCATTACACTGTATGAGGGTCAACATTCTGATCCAGGTCCGTTACATGATGTCCTGAACGAGTTACTCCAGTATAAATGGAAAGGTTTAGGTACCGATTTAATTAGTGTCATTCTAGAACAGCGCCACAAATATAGAACGTTTCTGAACCCGCATTTTGTTCACGTCTCACCTCCAGAAAGTAAACCATTCTACATAGATAGACAGCATCCGTTACGAGAAGTACACCCAGTTAGGACAGAGGGTGGCGAAATGCAACGAGTATTTGTTTACACCCCAGTTACCAAGATGGAACTCTTAGAGATGAAGAAATTAATTCCCTGTCACGACAAAGATCCAGCAGGGTTCCACCGTGAATTAAAAGACATGCTCCGTATGGGAGAATACACGTATCCAGATATTATTAAAATGTTAAAGGTCCTGTTGCCCGCAGGGGTATATGAAAAACTCAAGGAAAAAGAATGGGAGGTGGGAGAGAAAAAGATCGATTGGACAGCTCTAGAAGCTGAAGATAAAATACGAGTACCAGGTACCGGTCTTGGGGAGAAATGTAAAGAATGGCCCGAGTTACTGATTCAGGTTTTGCCAAGATTATTAGCCACGAAAAAGGAAGATTGGGATGCAATCTCAGCATGCAAACAGAAACAGGATGAAGATACTAGTGATTTTAATTCTAGATTCGAAAAATGTTTCATTATCAACAGTGGTCTCAAGACGAGTAGCGAGTCATACCCTCATCTTTTTGTTACTAAACTAGTCGAGAATTCAAGTCCACAAGTTAAAAATCGAATTTTGAAAGTCGAAAGTACTTGGCAAGCTAGTACCCCGTCACAAATGTTACAGATGCTCCAGTATCACCAGAATAGAATCAGGGAAGAGCAAGAACATGAAAGGAAACGTATGAAAGATACGAAAATGAAAGTACTAGTTGCACAATCTGTTCCACAAGACAGTCAGAAGAGGGGTCCGAATCAAGCCAGTCATCCTGCAGCTCCCGTTAAAGGGACATGCAATTATTGTAAACAGCCAGGTCATTTTATAAACGAGTGTGCAGTTCTGAAACACAACATAGCAACTGGTAAGACTAAAGAAAGACCACGTCCGCCTAGACAAGAGCAAGTTTCACAGACTTCTCAGCCACCACAGAATGCACAACAGACAGTTCCAGCACCGCAGCCTATCGCTGCAACACAGCATGTTACACAGCAGATGTACCAGTATGCCCAGACAGAGTATCCAGAGTATCAACAGTATTCATGAAACAGCCTAGAGAGGGAGGTAGGCTTGCCTCCCATCGAGATACCTGTAGATCAAGAGGGTCCCTATGTACACAGTCAAGTATTGGGGAAAGACAGAAAGTTTCTGATTGATACAGGGGCAAGTAGGACTACTATCAGTCATGACGAGGTTCCAGGGGCTCCACTCTCAGGCTCTAGAAATGTTTCCCTTGGATTTTCAGGAAAGCCTATTGTGAACGAGATATCAAAGCCAGTTACTCTAGAAGTTGGTCCATTGTCCCGAACTACTGATTTGTTACTTACGAAATCATGTCCAGAAAATTTGTTAGGCATCAAGACGTTAAAAGAATTAGGTGCAGTTATTTGCTGTTCCCCAGAAGGAATACGTTTGTTTTTACGTGACTTTAAAGGTCACTATGTATTACGAGATTTTGATCCGAGATTGTCAAATGTACCGCAGCATTTATGGGCGCAAGGTCCAACTGATGTAGGTTTTATGCAAATCACACCCCATCGTGTGACCCTCAAGCAAGGTATAGTCCTGCCACGAATCAGACAGTACAGATTGCCACCTGAGGCTGTAGCAGCCTTATCCAAAATTATTGACGAGCTGATTGCTCAAGGAGTGGTTGTAGAAACTGACTCCAATGTATGTAATTCTCCTATCATTCCAGTCATGAAACGTACTGATCCAAATGCACCTCCGGTATATCGATTAGTGATTGACCTTCGAGAACTTAATAAATGTATTATTCCCCAGTACCCAGTAGTTCCAGATATTTCTTCCTTATTGACAGCTATAGATCCCGAAGCTACATTTTTTACTGTAATCGACCTCAAGAATGCATTTTTCAGTGTTCCGATACACCCAGACAGCCAGTACCTTTTCGGTTTTTGTTTAAATGGAAGGAGCTATAAATTCACACGAGCACCTCAAGGTTTCACAGAAAGTCCTAGTATTTACAGTCAAGCACTTAAGAGACAACTAGACAATATTCACATGCCAACTGACACTGCCCTGCTCCAGTATGTCGATGATCTACTGATCACAGCCCGTTCTGAACGTGACTGCGAACGAGCGTCACTTACAGTTCTGTATTTCCTAGCCGAGATGGGGCACAAGGTGTCCCCTTCGAAGCTCCAGTTCTGTGTCCAGCAAGTGATCTACTTAGGCCACTTGCTGTCCAAGTGGGGTAGGCAGTTGACACCAGACCGTATCCAGTTAATAGCGAGTCTTCCACAGCCCAAGACACAGAAGGAGGTACGTGCTTTTATCGGCCTTACTTCTTACTGCAGACAATGGATTCCTCAGTACGCATTTCTAGCCAAGCCACTGATACAGTTAACGACACAGGAGGCAGCCGTATCGACTGTCCTCCCTTGGACCCAGGAACATACACTTAGTTTTAATGAATTAAAGAAAGCCTTATGCCAAGCACCTGTTCTAGCTACACCGAACTACAGTAAGCCTTTTACACTTTTTGTCACAGAACGTAATGGTACTGCATTATCTGTTCTCACACAAGATCAAGCCGGACAGTACAAGCCCTGTGCTTATTTTTCGAGCACACTAGATCCAGTAGCCCAGGCTCTGCCTGCGTGCCTCAAGTCAGTTGCAGCCACAGCTCTAGCAATCAGACAAAGTGATTCCATAGTATTAGGACACTCCCTGACAGTACAAGTTCCACATTCCGTGGAAGTTCTTTTAAACCGAACACAGACTCAGCACTTGACAATTGCACGTTTAACAGTTTATGAACTGACACTGTTCCAGCCACACATAGAAATCAGACGCTGCAACGTTCTAAATCCTGCTACACTGTTACCGTCAGTTACTTCAAATCCTGCCACACATGACTGTGTGGAAGTCATTAACACTATGACTAAGCCAAGACAAGACCTGACAGACATTCCATTACCTAATCCCGACCTGACATTTTATGTGGATGGTTCATGTATGAGAACTAGTACAGGAGAACTAGTAGCCGCGTATGCAGTGACTACTGAAACTGAAGTTATTGAAACACATCGTATTGACACCCTGTCTGCTCAAGCAGCAGAGCTAGTCGCTCTGACCCAAGCCTGCATACGTGCCAAGAACCTGAAAGTAAACATATATACAGATTCACGTTACGCATTCGGAGTTGTACACGACTTCGGAGTGCTCTGGCAGGAGAGAGGTTTCATGACTTCTCATGGAACCAAGATTCAGCATGGTCTCCTCATTCAAGCTCTGTTAGATGCAATACATTTACCGACAGCTATCGCTATCATGAAGTGCAAAGCACATACGAAAGTTACTGACATTATTTCCCAAGGTAATGATCTAGCAGATCGAACAGCCAAGCTTACTGCTCAGACACCAGACATTCCAGTTAACAAGACACAGACATCCACTCCAGAACAGACTACTTGTATGACAGTTAAGGACCCTACACAAGATGTCATAGACATACAGTTACATGCTACTCCCGAAGAAATCAAGAAATGGTCCGAACAAGGAGGGGTCCAGACAGATCAGGGATGGGTGACGAAGGGAAAAGCCACATGGTTTCCCCCGACTCTATGGTTCAAGTCATTATTAATACCGCACATAGTCCAGCACATCTAGGAGAAAAAGCCATGTTAGATAGTATACAGAACCTTTGGTTCAACAAGCACTTACGAGCTGCAGCCAAGCAGAAAGTCCGTACTTGTATGATATATTGCCAGTTCAATCCAGGTAAAAGTGTCCCGGTGGAACAAGGTGGATTCCAGCCTCCTGACCACCCTTTTGAAGTCCTCCAGATGGATTATATTCAGATGGAGCGATGTCGAGGTTTCAAGTATGTCCTTGTAGTTGTATGCGCTTTGTCCAGGTGGACAGAAGCATATCCAGTTCCAGATTACACAGCAGCGACCACTGCCAAGCAGTTGGTTCGTGAATTCTTCCCCCGTTATGGACTCCCTAGGGTCGTGTATTCTGATAACGGCCAGCCATTCTCATCTGAGCTTATGAAACATGTTTCCCTTTTGTTAGGGTACCAGTGGAAGTTCCATTGTGTGCGCCATCCAGAAGCAGCCGGTCTCGTAGAGAGACATAATCAGACCCTGAAAATCCGTATTGCCAAGATATGTCAAGAGAAAGGTGTAGACTGGCTAGTTGCCCTGCCAGTTGCTCTATTCTTTATGCGCATGGTCGCACACTCCAGATCAGGTCTGTCCCCTTATGAGGTCATATTCAGCCGCCCCCCAAACATGTGGGGTACACCTAGACCCCGCAGTATTACAGATGTTTCCAGTAATATGTTGACAGATTACCTAGCTTCCTTGATGTCTGCCCTACACTCTTGTCGTTCACAGGTTGCCGCCGCATTTCCAGACAATACTGAAGTGAAACCACATGAGGTTATTCCAGGCGACCTCGTGTTGGTCCGGAATTTTGATCGTTCAAGTCCGCTGGAGCCTCGCTGGAAGGAGCCGAGACTAGTCCTTCTGACCACCCGTACGGCCGTGAAGTTGGAGGGCCGCAAGGGTTGGGTCCATCTGTCGCATATCAAGAAATTTCATGGAATCCGGAAAAAGACTTTTAATGACAATTCCAAAGACTGTTCCATTTCGAAAGACTCTAAATCAGACAGTATTCTCAATCCCGAACTGAAAGTTCCTCTGTTAGAGAAAACTCCGCAGCAGGAGTATAAATTAAAACTCCGGTCTAGTAAAATAAGTCAGCCAGTTTAATTGTCTAAGTCCCTCTCGGGTGAAACGGTTAGACAGGTATCTGACATGTATGAGATAGACCCCCATAGTGAGAGAGTTAGTCAAAACTCTATCCGATGTATCGTTTTTCTAAGTTTTCTATTGTTTCTAAGTTTGATGGTTACCTGCACAAGTTATGCATTGCATTTATGTTTTCCAACTTCTCATGTAAATAAGTTTTCTAATGCCACAGTAGAGCACACATTTAGTTATCTGCCTCCTCACGAGCTATCCTATCGTCTTGCTATGAGAAATAATACATTTATAAGAATGTTACACTATTCACACCAGACCAGCAATGCTACTAATTGTTGGGTGTGTGGTCGACTCCCCCCTTTCCAGACACCGAAGGGAGTTCTGCCACTCTTTCCTTATCCGTTTTCACATAATGGTTCGTGTGGAGCATGGTCCACGTTAACGTCATCCTCCAATGATATGTCCCTTCTGAATAGAACATGTTTTCCAGACAAGCAAGGTCTCCCCCATAGAACAGGGTTAGATCTAGAAAATGAAGTATACAATTTAGGTAATTATTCTTCGAATTTTATGGTCCTGAATGTTCAGTCTGATACTACTCCAGACTTACCTGCTATTTCAGTACTACCAGTCAAAGGCGAATTATGTGTCAGAAAGAATGGTTCCGCACATGTAGGACATAGTGATTGTACTACTACTGTCAAGTATAGTGACAGTGGGAAATCTATCTTCAAAACCTCACGTCATTCTTATTTTGTTTGTGGTCAGACCGCATATGTTCGTCTTCCCCTCGATTGGGATGGAACATGTTACATTGCCTTCCTACTGCCACCAGTTTTCCTAGCCCCATCTGATTATCACAGAAACACACATCTAGTACACGTCAGACATAGAAGGGAGATCGAGTCCCCAATTGTCGATCAAACTGAAACTGCTCTAGAACAGTATACAGATTTCAATAAAGGTTTCTTCTTCTTTATAGGACCTGTCCAGAATAGTAAGTTAATCTGTAGACTAACCAGAACCCTTGAAGCAGTAGTGAATGAGACTACTTCTGCTCTAGGTAACTTAACTGAAGAGCAATCTGCTATGAGATTTGTCGTGCTCCAAAATCGTCTCGTTCTTGACGTCATACTGGCCGATAGAGGAGGAGCATGTAGAGTCATCGGATCTAGTTGCTGCATTTTCATTCCTAATAACGCGCCGTCTGTTTATTCAGCTATAACCAGACTTCATAAAATTGCCCATCAGTTACACCAGAATCCAGGCACCTGGACATGGTCCGGTTGGCTCTGGAGTATCATATCCACTTGGGGATGGAAAGTATTGTCATTCCTAGGTATTGCAGTAATGATCGTATTCAGTTGCTGCCTCTGTATACAATGTGGCCCTGCGATTTGCGGCATGTGCGCTACCTCTTGTATTCCTAGTCCTAAGTCCCGTTCCAAGACAATTCGAGACGAGCAAATGATGCTATATGAAATAATAGATGGTATCATGAATATTGATGTTTCCTGATGGAAACGTAGGGCACAAGGAGGGAATGTGGAAAAGTAAATTTTGCCATGTTATATGTGCCTACGTGTTCCCCATGTTATGTCCTATGTGCATGATCGATATGCATGTATCCCCCTCTGATCGATTAAGGACACAATTACAGTTGTGTCCATCTTCTGTATGCCAGTTTCCAGTCTTCGTGAATACAACGAATATTAGGCCTATGTAAAGTTATGTTGCCACGTTTCACAGTGTGCACGTTAATTCATTGAATTATCCCCGTTTCTAGGCCTCAAAAGGGCCCGGACTCAGATTCAGCTCCTGTCTCCTGAACCCTCTCCGAGGAGCGATACAGCCCCCCCCTGTATCCCTGACCCTTAGCTTACTTTCATGCCTCGCAGTGCCCGGCTCGGCCTGGCTCTGCCCCCCAGTCTGCCAAGAGTGTGTTATGTTTCTAGTTATCAGTCCAGCCCTCCTTCTCTGCATTCCTAAGCTACTGAATCACATCAATAGTTTCCGTCATGGTCTAGCCTTTATGTCTCCATGTAAGAGAAATACTGTATTAATATTCATAGAATACTCCTCGCACACGCACTACATGTAGAATAATGCATGCCCCAGTCTTAGTGTCTGTTAGCCTTTACCCTGATAACTTTTGGATTCTATCAACATGTTCTCTAAACACGAGATACTAGATATGCCCGGGTACATGTCGCTCTGACACTCCAGACTTTCGTCTCCTCTTCTAGCGCAGAAGTCATAGCCCCCCAGTTCTCCCTGGTAACACGTCATTGTCAGTTTGCGCGCACCACTAGGTTAGAGGTCCCAGCTGCTCAGGTAGCCCCCTCCATGTTTCCGCCCCGTTTATGACATATTCTGTTACGTTTGCATCACATGTCTATGTATACGCCCTGTACACACCTCTTGTTACATCATTTCTGCCCTTATCTTTCGCGACTGCTACAAACTCCGCCTACTGCTACGCCTACTGTATTGAATACAATGTATTTGTTTAACTATATATATCGTGCACTGTTATTAAAGTTTGCTAGCCATTTCCAGATCCTGCCCCGGCAGCTGCCGGGCCCTGCCATCCTAATCCCGTACAGGCTGTCCTGTTCCTGTCCTTTTATGCTTAATTAAAGCCTGTATACTCTAGCTACCTCGTATCTTGACTCTTATTTATTGAGCTAACTGTTTATTAATTATAGTCAAAAATAGAACCGGTAATTAATTATTTATTTACCACAGAAGAGAGGTATGTCCACAGGTACAAAGAAAGTGAGACCTGTGTCTAAGAGTGCAGTAGAAGATAAGCTTCATGAAGTCTAGTCCACTGCACTCTTACACACAGGCTTCACCACCTATGTTCTCCAGGAAAGGCCTCTCTCCCACTACAGTCTTGAACTCAGGCCTCACCTCGTCTGTCCCTTTGGACATGCTTCACCTCATCTACACAATCTACTTCCTAATCTAAGGTAACACACGTGACATTATTGTGAAAAGATGAAATATATGTATTTAATCATGCAGACACTATTTATTCCTTCTCAAAAACCTAAAAGTCATTTTTTTCACCAAAATCGTTTTTTAAATAACATTTTATACACACAGTGCAGGTCCTATGTACAAGCAATTAGTGTCCATGACTACAATGGAGAGGACTAACCTCCTCTTACCCTTGGACAAGCCTTACCTCATCTCTGTCCTCTGAAGAGGCCTCAATGTATTGAGTAAAATTGATAGTAAGTAGGTGCATATGAGGTAACGCATGTCCAAGGGTGTAAATAAGCTGAGGCCTGTCTAAGCATGCCAATTAGTTGAAGTCTATTCAGGGTTCCAGATGAGGTAAGGATTGTCTAGGGGTGCAAAGAAGTATGGCCTCTATTGAAGAGTGTAGTAGAGGAGAGATCTGTCCACGGGTGCAAAGAACTTGAGACCTGTGTCTAAGAGTGCAGTGCGGGATAGGCTTCATGAAGCCTAGTCCACTGCACTCTTAGACACAGGTCTCACCACTTATGCTCTCCAAGAAAAGCCTCTCTCCTACTACAGTCTTGAACACAGGCCTCACCTTTTCTGTCCCTCTGGACATGCCTCACCTCATCTGCACAATCTACTTCCTAATCTGAGGTAACACAGGTGACATGATTGTGAAAAGGTCAAAAAATGTTATTTAATCATGCACACACTATTTATTCTTTCTCAAAAATGTAAAAAACATTATTTTGCCCCAAAAATGTTTCAGTAGTGCAATGAAAAGCTTATACATATGACCTTTTCTCTGTTTTTCAAATGTTATTCTAAAAAAAGATTATAAGGCCTAAGCAGGAGTGCTCATGTGATGAAGCCTGTCCAGGGGAGCACAAAACGTGAGGCTTGTGTCCAAGAGTGCAGTGGACAGGACTAAACTGGAGTAGTGTGCAAAAAAAAGATGAGCCTCATTTATAAAGCCCTGTGACAGTTTTGCGCTACTGATGCGTCACTTTTTGTGACGCATTGGCGCATAAAACATGTGCCTTGTTGCGCCATATTTAAAAAGTGACGCATGTAGGTAGATGCGTCATTTTTTAAACCTCTACGCCACATTATACCTCTGTCAGGTGTAATGTACACAGAGGGGTCATTTCTCCGCAAAAAGCCTCGTAATAGTGACACAGTGAAATCTATGAGATTTCACTGCGTCACTTTTAGGACACTGTTACATCAAAATCTTGCACCTGCCTCACAGCAGGCATAAGACTAAGGCAAACGCTTTCACATGGGGCTTTCCCCATGTGAAAGGATTCTGACACCTAAGCAGGAGTGCAGATGAGATGAAGCCTGTCCAGGGGAGCACAACAGGTGAGGCTTGTGTCCAAGAGTGCAGTGGACAGGACTAAACTGGAGTAGTGTGCAAAAAAAAGATGAGCCTCATTTATAAAGCCCTGCGTCAGTTTTGCGCTACTGATGCGTCAGTTTTTGTGACGCATTGGCGCATAAAACATGTGCCTTGTTCCGCCATATTTAAAAAGTGACACATGTAGGTAGATGCGTCATTTTTTAAACCTCTGCGTCACATTATACCTCTGTCAGGTGTAATGTACACAGAGGGGTCATCTCTCCGCAGAAAGCCTCGTAATAGTGACGCAGTGAAATCTATGAGATTTCACGGCGTCACTTTTAACCTCTTGGATGCTATGGGAATTCCCCTGCTGTGCTGGGATTTCGCGATCCTCGCACATTCATGACGAGCTGGGCTCGTCATGAGCGTAGCAGGAGGCTACTGCATGACGAGCCCAGCTCGTCATGAGCGTCGAAGGGGTTAAGACACTGTTACGTCAAAATCTTGCGCCTGCCTCACAGCAGGCATAAGACTGAGGCAAAGGATTCTGACACCTAAGCAGGAGTGCAGATGAGATGAAGCCTGTCCAGGGGAGCACAAAAGGTGAGGCTTGTGTCCAAGAGTGCAGTGGACAAGACTAAACTGGAGTAGTGTGCAAAAAAAGATGAACCTCATTTATGAGGCCCTGCGTCAATTTTGCACTGCTGATGCGTCACTTTTTGTGACGTATTGGCGGCATAAAACATGTGCCTTGTTGCGCCATATTTAAAAAGTGACGCATGTAGGTAGATGCGTCACGTTTTAAACCTCTGCGCCACATTATACCTCTGTCAGGTGTAATGTACACAGAGGGGTCATTTCTCAGCAGAAAGCCTCGTAATAGTGACGCAGTGAAATCTATGAGATTTCACTGCGTCACTTTTAAGACACTGTTACGTCAAAATCTTGCGCCTGCCTCACAGCAGACATAAGACTGAGGCAAACTCTTTCACATGGAGCTTTCCCCATGTGAAAGGATGCATTGCTGGAGTACAAGCATTCCATTTCAGTACTGAAAACTCACTATTTTACAAAATACATTTCCTATCTCTTGCAAACATTCCTACCAAGCATTACCCAAAAAATGAAACAAACCAACAGCAAAGAAACTCAGTCTGCTTCCCAATCTGATGTAAAACAAGTAACATGTTTGTAAAAGATTCCAATATTTTTATATAATTATGCACACACTATTTATTCCTTCTTAAAAATGTTAAAGCCATGGATTTGCACTAAAATCGTTTTTCAATTACCATTTTAGGAACAGAACACAGGTCCTATGTACAAGCATTCATTTTCACTACTGAAAGCCATTAATTTGCCCTAAAATCGTTTTTTATTTAATATTTTATGAACAGAGGACAGATCCTATTTACAAGCATTCATTTTCACCACTAAAACCCATTGTTTTGCACTAAAATCGTTTTTCAATTAACATTTTAGATACACTGCACAGATCCTATATACAAGCATTCATTTTCACTACTCAAACCCATTGATTTGCACTAAAATCGTTTTTCAATTACCATTTTAGGAACAGAACACAGGTCCTATGTACAAGCATTCATTTTCACTACTGAAAGCCATTAATTTGCCCTAAAATCGTTTTTTATTTAATATTTTATGAACAGAGGACAGATCCTATTTACAAGCATTCATTTTCACTACTAAAACCCATTGTTTTGCACTAAAATCGTTTTTCAATTAACATTTTAGAAACACTGCACAGGTCCTATATACAAGCATTCATTTTCACTACTCAAACCCATTGATTTGCACTAAAACCGTTTTTCAATTACCATTTTAGGAACACAACACAAGTCCTATGTACAAGCATTCATTTTCACTACTGAAACCCATTCATTTATCCTAAATTTGATTTTTAAAATAACATTTTAGATACAGAGTGCAAGTCCTATGTACAATCATTCAACTTCACTACTGAAACATCACTATTTCACAAAATACAAATCCTCTATTTTACAAATATAGAAACCATGCATTTTCAAAAAGCATCACACAAACCAACAGCAAAGAAAATCAATGTGCTTCTTAATCTGAACTCTCTATCTAAATGAATCATAACTTACCTTTACAAATGCTTTGGAAGATTCATAACAGTGTCACATACACACACCAATATTTGTTTAGCAGAGCAAAAGGTATGTTCTCCAGGCACTGCAACCATTAATGGCACAGAAAACCTCTAATTCTACACACATATTCCTCATGGTAACCCATCAAAACTCTTCACTCTCTATTTTCAAACCAACACCCTTCCCCCCTCAGCCCTTTCTACCTGTTACCATAGCAACTCCCTCCTCACTGAGCTCCCAGGGTTAAAACTTTATTCTACAATTTTGCAAATCAAATGAGCAAGGATGTTTGACCTCTCAATACACCAGCTTATCCACTGCAATCTTTCTTTAAATGACTTTTATTTAACCATTCAAATTACTTCTTTCACACAACAGAACCATGCACCCTAACTTTCAGTTTTCAACTATCTGAATCCACCAATCATTGCTTGTGATTCAAGAGCACTGAAACTCCACAGTTTTTTTTGCAAACTCCTACTGTTCCAACTGCCATTTCATTCCTAAACTTCATCTGACTGCACCAAAACCTCCTCTCACCATGTACTCTGTCTGGATTATTAGACATAGCTACATTCACTGGACTCAAAGGTATGCAGCTACCAGAATTTTTCACAACCTTGATTTACCAAATGTGCACATAAAATGGATTGGCCAAAGAGGATTGAGATGTCATCAATTGATACCATTGGTGAAAACCTTTTACCATCTGCCGCACCCTGACCTCATAATTTTGCACTGTGGTGGAAATGACCTAGGCACTTTGACTCGGGTAGGTCTGGAGATGGTTTTAAAGGACACCTTTGCGCAATTGATGACACTTTTTCCACAAACTGCCATGGTATATTCCAATATATGCCAAAGACAGAAATGGAACTGGTCCAACCAATTTTGTCCACAATTTGAGAAAGCACGGAAACATGTGAATAAATCTGTTTCTGCTTACATGAGAGACTATGGAATGGGTTCAATATACAACAACAACTTGCGTTACAACATGCAAGATATCTACAGAGGAGATGGTGTGCACTTCTCAGATGAGGGGAATAGAATATTCCTCCTGAATTTAAGACTGTGCCTTGGTACCTACTTGTAGGTACCTAAATCAGGCACAGAACCCAAAAGCCCTTTTCAGGGCTACCCTATCTCTGATCACTCCAAATGATTATCTTTTTCTAACTTTTTTCACTATTTTTCACCAAAGTACGCTCCCTGGTACGCTCCCCGGTGCGCGTACCGGGCGCTCCCCCCGCGAAAAATAAAAATTTGGGTTTTTTTCTCGCCTATATGGGTCTCCTAAGACCCCCTCAGAAAACCTAGGGGGTCAGGAGGTGTCTACGATGCCCCCTTATACCCATTCCCAACATTGTTTGTCCTCCATTTTCTGTCTCAAATCTACCGAAACACAAAATGGAGGACTCCCGTAGCGCTGCCGGTACGCGTACCGGGGCGCGCACCGGGAAGCGCTCCCAAATTTTTTTTAAAGTTAATTTACATAAAAACCACCGGAGACACTTTCACCAAATATAGAATTGGCCATACTACATACCAGTCCCTACCATTTTCCCAAATTTGGTGGAATTCCATTGAGCCATTTGGCCTGTAGCCCTCTCTAAATATCCTGAGGTGAATTACTTGACAAAAACACATCTGAAGTGTTACAATTTACAACCAATTAAAATGTTACTTTCTTTTTCTACTATTATTTCATGACATTTGATTGGTTATGTACACGAATATATATAAAGAAAGAGAGGGAAACACAGCCATTTTGACTACTACATCCTGAAGTACATTTCAAAACGATTTTCACTGAGAACTTAAACTTCTTTTTTCAAAGGTAAGATGGTTTTTTGAAAACTGAAGTATGTTGTGCACTTTAAGTTAATTTGGAAAACATTTTCTGATAGTTATATACTATCCCTCTGTAATAGTTATAGATTGAGATAGGCTTCTCTGTTATAGTTATGGATGGAGTTAGGCTTGTCTTGTATAATTATCAATTTACTTAGGCTTTATGATATACACTTTTTTATATTTCTACTTCCAGCCTGATACCATACACTGCCCAAAGATAACTTCACTGTTAAAAAATCAAAACTACCTGTCTGAACTTAAACCCAACAGTGCCCTATCTCTACTGATTTTTTTTATTTTTTATGCAAATTACAGCAAGAAAATGGAAGGATAGCACAATATTACCTTCGAAATTGTTCTGGAGAGCAACAATGAACAAGTTATTGAACCCAATGATGACTTAGAATTCATGGATGAATCACGGGACTATGAATTAGTTCAATGTGTAGAAGCGGTAGATTTGCTAATTCAAAATGAGGACATTTCCGACAATCTGTTATTAGAAGTTCTGTTAAATTTGGAAAAAGAATCTGAAAAATAAATTTATATTTAATAATTCTAAAATTGTTTGAGACATTATTCATTTTTATATGTAATTCATAAACTAGTACCAAATTGATTATAATGTAAAGTCAGATTTATAGTATACTGTGCAACTTTTTTATGTTACATAGTAATTTTGCTCATAGATACTTCCTTTCTCCCAATATATTATCTCCAATGTGTATTTGACATCTCTTTTTCATCTCCTGCCTCCATGTTGTTTCTGCTTTCCTGACAGACTATGATATGGATTCCATATACCACAATAACTTCTGAAACTACATGCAAGATATCTACAGAGGAAACGGTGTACATTAAATTTAAGACTCAGCATTGGTACCTACATGTTGGTACTTAAAACACCCAAACAACAAAACAACTCTATGCAGAGCTACCCTACCTCTAATCACTTTAAATTATTATTTTAGTGTTTCACTGAGTTTTCCCCATGTGTGGGGGGAGGTGTGTGTGTGGGGGATGTGTGGGGTGTGTCTGTGAGGTGTGTATGTGTGTGTGTGTGTGTCTGGGGGGATGAGGTGTATAGGTGTGTGTAGCTGTGTGGGGTATGTGGGTGTGGATGGGGATGTGGGTGTGTAAGGTGTGTGTGTGGGTGTGGGTGTGTGGGGTGTTTGGGTGTAGGTGGGGGTGTGGGTGTGTGAGGTGTGTGTGGGGTGTGTGTGGGTGTGGGGGGTATGTGTGTAGAATGTGTGTGTATGTGTGGGATGTGTGGATGTGTCTGTGAGGTGTGTGTGTGTGTGTGGGGGGGAGGTGTGTGTGTGGGATGTGTGGGGTGTGTCTGTGAGGTGTCTGTGTGTGCGTGTGTGTTTGTGTTGGGGGGGCGAGGTGTGTGTGTGAGTGTGGGTGTGTGGGATGTGGGTGTGGGTGTGGATGTGTAAGGTGTCGGTTTGGGGGTATGGTGTGTTTGGGTGTGGGTGGAGGTGTGCGTGTGTGAGGTGTGTGTGGGGAGTGTGTGGGTGTGGGGGTGTGGGGTTGTGTGTGTGTGGGTGTGTGAGGGACGTACTTGTAGGTACCTAAAACAGCCACAGAACCCAAAAGCTCTTTTCAGAGCTACCCTACCTGTAATCACTCCAAATGATTATTTTACACTATTATTTTCACTATTTTTCACCAAAGTACGCTCCCCTGTACGCTCCCCGGTGCGCGTACCGGGCGCTCCCCCCGCGAAAATCGATTTTTTTTTTATTTTTTTTCACCCACGGGACCCTTTTATGGCCCCCACATCAAACCTACGGGGTCAAGGGGGGGGTCTACCCTGCCCCCTTATGGTCATTTCCCCCTTTGTTTTTGCCACCTCTTGTGTCTCGATCCTACTGAGACACAAGATGGCGGCCGCTCCGGACTGTTTGGAATGTGTACAGACACCCGAGAGCCAATCAGCTTTCCGTGCGCAAGTCGCGTGGCGCGCCCGGAGCGCTCCCCGGTGCGCGTACCTGGGCGCGGCTATAGATATATACATTTTTTTAACCTAAATTACTCAAAATCCTCTGGAGCACATATCTTGAGACATAGCAAAGGCACATCGGGCTACCAGTCCCTACAATTTTGCCAAGTTTTGTGAAAATCTATTCAGCCGTTCGAGCTGAAAGTGAGTTCGACCGCCCTACGGAAATTAACATGGGGAAAACACGTTTTGGGACCCCCTTTTATCTCGGCCCCGCTTGATAAATGCCCCCCAAACTGTCAGGGAAGGAGCGGAGCGCTGCGAGGCAAAGTTGAGGAAAATTTCAGGCAGATTCGTCCACCGGCGCCAATGTTATTCCCAATAGAATGTTACGATTTCCCTATGGAAATCAATCCTAACTATAACTACCTACTGGCGACCGCCAGTAGGTAATACATACATAAATGCATATGCCTATATATGCATATATATATATGTGTATATTTGTGCGTGTAGAGAGAGGTAGAGAGGTAGAGGTGTAGAGGTAGAGAGGTAGAGGTAGAGAGGTAGAGGTAGAGAGGTAGAGACTAGTAGAGAAAGAAGTAGAGAGAGGTAGAGAGGTAGAGAGAAGAGAGTGAGTAATAGAGTAGAGAGTGAGTAGTAGAGAGTAGTAGAGAGCAGTAGAGAGAGTAGCAGAGAGTGAGTAGTAGAGAGTAGTAGAGTGAATAGTAGAGTGAGTAGTAGAGAGTAGTAGAGTAAGTAGTTGAGTGAGTAGTAGAGAGCAGTAGAGAGTGAGTAGTAGAGAGTGAGTAGTAGAGAGTAGTAAAGAGTGAGTAGTAGAGAGTAGTAGAGAGTGAGTAGCAGAGAGAGAGAATAGTAGAGAGTAGTAGATAGTGAGTAGTAGAGTGAGTAGTAGAGAGTAGTAGAGAGAGAGTAGTATAGAGTGAGTAGTGGAGAGTAGTAGAGAGTGAGTAGTAGAGAGTGAGTAGTAGAGTAGTAGAGAGAGAGTAGTAGAGAGTGAGTAGTAGAGAGTAGTAGAGAGTGAGAAGTAGAGAGTGAGTAGTAGGGAGTAGTAGATAGTGAGTAGTAAAGAGTGAGTAGTAGAGAGAGAGTAGTAGAGAGTGAGTAGTAGAGAGTAGAGAGTAGTAGAGAGTGAGTAGTAGAGAGTAGTAGATAGTGAATAGTAGGGAGTGAGTAGTAGAGAGAGAGTAGTAGAGAGTAGTAGAGTAGTAGAGAATGAGTAGTAGAGAGTGAGTAGTAGAGAGTAGTAGATAGTGAGTAGTAGGGAGTGAGTAGTAGAGAGAGAGTAGTAGAGAGTAGTAGAGTAGTAGAGAATGAGTAGTAGAGAGTGAGTATTAGAGAGTAGTGGAGTAGTAGAGAGTAAGTAGTAGAGAGTAGTGGAGACTATTCCAAAGTTTGGCTCAGCACCACTTGCACAATAAGTCCAATCAAATCATATCACTTAGAGTCCTTATTGAAGCGCTGAATCTTGGTGTATATTCAAATGCTTTTATTTTCCTTACGTTTATGTACCACAGCCAGCTGACACGTTTCGTTCTGTACAACAGAACTTCTTCAGGGCGTTCTTATTTCCTTCAAGTTATGTCGGTATCCTGTTGTCATATAACTAGATATTTCTTCCAAATGTTAGACGAGACGTAAGTACATTCTTATTCAAAGTGACTAGGTATCAATTTTACCCACACAATTCGGGCAGACTTGAGTAATTTATAGCATCCTCAAAGTCAGTCTTTCAAAAATTCCAAAGTATAGGACATGATAATCCAAATCCAAATGTTTCTCAAGAAAAGTCATTTTCAATCGTTCGGAATTTCGGCGTTTGGGCAAATATGACCCAGGGACCCCCAGTATGCAAGGGGAATTAGTCCCCCCTCTGCAAACGCGCCAGTGGCCTGCGTTGCAGAGAGGTGTAAAAAGAGGCATAGCCTCATTACACCTCTGTGCAATGCAGCCCCCTGGCACATACTGGAGGTTCCAGGTGGGCTAGTTGGCTCCCAGGGACCCCCAGTATGCAAGGGGAATTAGTTACCCCTCTTCTAACAAGCACGGGGGCTGCGTTGCAGAGAGGTGTAAAAAAGGGTGTGGCCTCATTACACCTCTCTGCAATGCAGCCCCCTGGCGCATACTGGAGGCTCCTGGTGGGCAAGTTGGCCCCCAGGTACCCCAGTATGCAAGGGGAATTAGTTCCCCCTCTGCAAACGCGCCAGGGGGCTGCATTGCAGAGAGGTGTAACAAGGGGCATAGCCTCATTACACCTCTGCAATGCAGCCCCCTGGCGCATACTGGAGGTTGAAGGTGGGCTAGTTGGCCCCCAGGGGCCCCCAGTATGCAAGGGGAATTAGTTCTCCCTCTTCAAACATGCACAGGGGCTGCATTGCAGAGAGGGGCAAATAGGGGCGTAGCTTCATTACACCTCTCTGCAATGCAGTCCCCTGGCACATACTGGAGATTCCTGGTGGGTTTTCAGGTCTTATATAGTTAGGAATTAGCATTAAAAAAACCTTTGAAATTCACTGAAAAAAAGCATAGGTTTCAAGCCTTATATGGTTAGGATTTTACTAGTGTATGAAAAGGTGTATGTGATTGTCACGTGGATGATGTCATCAGTGATGTCATCAGTGATGTCATTTGAGATGTCATCAGTGAGGTCACTGACCATGTCATGAATGATGTAATATGTGACATCATCAGCAGTGGATTGCGGGTGCGCGAAATATAGTTAGTACAACTAACTATACTAACTATATAGGAGCAATTTCAATGGTTTTGTATGAGTGAAATGTCCAGCTAACTATAACACCCCTAAAACGTATAGTTTTTTGATTGAATTTTAAAGGTTTTTTAAATGCTAATTCCTAACTATATAAGGCCTGAAACCTATGTTTTTTCAGTGAATATATATATATATATATATATATATATATATATATATTACCTACTGGCGGTCGCCAGTAGGTATATATAGTTAGGATTTTTTCTCTATGGGTTTTTTGAAAATTCTATGTCTAATAACTTTGGCGTTTGTGGACGGAATTGGCTGAAATTGTCAGGAAAATGGCACATTTTGTTTCTGAGCAGCCCTTGAAAATTTGGGGGGGGGTTCGTCAAGGGGGGGCCGAGAAAAAAGGGGGGTCCCAAAACGCGTTTTTCCCATGTTAATTTCCATAGGGCGGTTGGCCTCACTTTTAGCCCGAACGGCTGAATGGATTTGCACGAAACTTGGCAAAATTGTAGGGACTGGTAGCCCGATGTGCCTTTTGTAGGTCTCAATATATGTGTTCCAGTGGATTTTGAGAAATTAACGTTTAAAAAAAGATATATATCTGTAACAGCGGACCGGGCAGCGCTCTGGTTCGCGGACTTTTCGCGCAACGGAGCTTTGTGAAGCGAAGCTGATTGGTTCTCCGGCGTCTGTCAACATTCCAAACAGTCCGTAGCGGCCGCCATCTTGTCTCTCGGTAGGATCGAGAGACAAGAGGAGGCCAAAGCGAAGGGGCAAATGACCATAAGGGGGCATAGTACATTGTCGCTCACCCCCTAGGTTTGATGTGGAGGTTTTAAAAGGGCCCCGCGGGGCAAAAAAAAATAAAAATAATAATAATCGAACAGCTGAATGGATTTGCACGAAACTTGGCAAAATTGTAGGGACTGGTAGCCCGATGTGCCTTTGCTAGATCTCAATATATGTGCTCCAGTGGATTTTGAGAAATTAACGTTCAAAAAAAGGTATATATCTGTAACAGCGCACCGCTTCGCGTACTTTTCGCGTTACGGAGCTTTGCGAAGCGAAGCTGATTGGCTCTCCGGTGTCTGTAAACATTCCAAACAGTCCGTAGCGGCCGCCATCTTGTCACTCGGTAGGATCGAACAGCTGAATGGATTTGCACGAAACTTGGCAAAATTGTAGGGACTGGTAGCCCGATGTGCCTTTGCTAGGTCTCAATATATGTGCTTCAGTGCATTTTGAGAAATTAACGTTCAGAAACAAGATATATATCTGTAACAGCTCTCCGCTTCGCGGAGATAAAATTATATGTGTATTACCTAGCTGTTGCTAACACCAGTTAGCGACGGCTAGTAGAAGATAGCGACCATCTTGGGCCCCACTTTGCATGTGAGTGATATTTATCACTAATGACATGCAAAGTGGGCATGCCAAGATGTTAGCGACTGGAAACAGTCGCTAACATCGCTATCTCCTATTATCAACTTTTGGAAATATTCGAGATAAGGGCGAATATCTCTAAAAGCTACCACCTGCCCTGAGCAGTTCTTAGCCATGTTATCCAATGGGAGGTGGATAACATGGCTAAGAGCATTAGCTCGGTAATGCATGAATATCGCTGAGTTTTCAGCGATATTAATGCATTGCGGTCGTTTTTTATCGTATTTCCGATAAACCTTGATAATAGCAAGGTTTATCTGCGATAATTTCTGACGGTAAAAAAATCGTTGCTAAGCATCGTTAGGGATAAATATCGCTTAACTTTGGTAATATGCCCCAACGTCTGTTAACGTTCGATTCGAAGGAAATCAGGAAGTGTTGAAAAACATTGTCTGCGCCATCTTGTCTTTTTTCAAATGCCACACTTTTGTCGTGCACGGCAGCCATTTTAGATGCCTTGACCAGACCCACTCTGTGCACGCTGTCGATCCTTAGCATGGCTCCCCACCCTCGCAAGCATCTCCCCCAGGCAGTGGTCACCCCCGCTCTCTGTCTTATGCATGGGTAATAAACCTCCCCCATCTGCGCTGCTGTTCCCTGAGAATCACACCCTGTGCCCGCCCGACACCTCCCTTTCGCCCTATTCACTACCGCACCCTCTGACACTCCTTTTCCTCTGTGTCCGATTGTCCAGGCTGGTCCTAGGGTATCAGCTAGCCCTGCAGATGTAGTTTATGGCCACAGCTGTAAAGAATCACCCCTCTTCAAAGGAGTTATAGTAGATCAAGGCCCACACTCGATGAGATCCGTCACAGCAGAAGCGTTGCTATTATCTGAAAACCATCCTGTATTGTGATTGGGGAGGGGACCGAGCCTGAAGGGGAAGATTCCAGGGATGACTCTTTGTACATCAAAGTTTTTACAATTATGTGTCACATTAAAAATATATAGCACTCCGACAAAGTAGTAAGATTATAAAACTTTAATAATTTATAAATATATACAAGAAAACAAAAATAGTAATAACATATAAACATTTTTAGGGAAAAACAACGAAGTAGCGGTCGGCTGTGCGAATAGTCCCAACGCAGCACAACGTCCAGATTTCCGGCGTGGGGCGTCGCGGGGGGTGGGTCATCAGTAGCAAACTGTTGTGCGAATAGTTCCAAGGCAGCAGAACGCGCCGAAATCTAGATGACACGAAAGTGATGTCTAGTAAGTTGCCACCCAGCAAATAACGGCATGGGGCGTCGCGGGGGGTGGGTCATCAGTAGCAAACTGTTGCGCGAATAGTTCCAAGGCAGCAGAACGATGGCACCAAGGTGATGTCCAGTAAGTTGCCGCACTGGTTTTGGTATCCTACAATGCTGCTCCGAATAACGGCGTGGAGCGCCCCGGGGGAGGCGGCGTGAACGGGCCTCTCCAGGTGGAGTCTCGTCTGTTGTAGTGGGGCGCCCCTTTACCGTTTCAGTTGCCATTCCGTCCGTTTTTGGTCCACTGTGTCAAAAGCCGCAATTCAGCTGAGTTGCGCCCACTCTTGCGGTGCAGCGATAGGCGGCTGTCACAGGACTCTCAAAATGGCGGCAGGCTGTTTCCTTTTTGGGCCTGGTCCACTGAAATGGCCCTGGGACACCTTGGAAATTGGACGCTTGTCTGCTAGGTCTTGGACCTCATTCTCGAAAGCGTCCCCTCCGCCTTGAGAATTCATCAAAAGTTTTGGGGGCTCCGACTCCTGCAGGCTTCTGGTGGGGAGCGGCTGCCATGATTGCTCGCGGAATGACCACGACTGAGCTACGAGATGGTGGTGCTTTCATGCTGACGCCAGCTTCAGTCTGAAACATCCAGAAACAAGGTGGGGCTTTCATCGTTTGGGGAAAAAAAAAAGTTTTCATCCTATGAAAAGTGTTGTTTTTAGGTCACATGATCAAGCCTTCCATCATTAGGAAACCAAAAGTAAAATGAACCAATGAAAAGTTTTATAAACAAGTCACATGACCTGTAATGCGGCATAGGGTGTAAAATTAGGAGAAAATACGTTGGCACGTGAGGCGGCGTCAGTAGCGGACCGATGTGCGAATAGGCCGAAGGCAACACAACGCGCCAAGATCCGGATGGCACCGAGGTGGTGTCCAGCAAGTTGCAGCACTGGTGTGGCCATCCTACAATGCTGAAAGTCGGCGTGGGGCGCCCCGTTGGCTTGTGAGTTTGCGTCAGTAGCGGACCGATGTGCGAATAGGCCGAAGGCAGCACAACGCGCCAAGATCCGGATGGCACCGAGGTGGTGTCATAGTTGAGAGTTCTGAGCAGCGGTTGTAACACTGTCTGAAGCTTATTGGCAGCTGCTGCAGCTTCACTACGCGTCAAGATCCGGATGGCACCGAGGTGGTGTCTAGTAAGGTGCACTGGTGTGGCCATCCTACAATGCTGAAAGTCGGCGTGGGGCGCCCCGTTGGCCTGTGAGTTTGCGTCAGTAGCGGACCGATGTGCGAATAGGCCGAAGGCAGCACAACGCGCCAAGATCCGGATGGCACCGAGGTGGTGTCTAGTAAGTTGCCGCACTGGTGTGGCTATCCAACAATGCTGAAAGTCGGCGTGGGGCGCCCCGTTGGCCTGTGAGTTTGCGTCAGTAGCGGACCGATGTGCGAATAGGCCGAAGGCAGCACAACGCGCCAAGATCCGGATGGCACCGAGGTGGTGTCTAGTAAGTTGCCGCACTGGTGTGGCCATCCAACAATGTTGAAAGTCGGCGTGGGGCGCCCCGTTGGCCTGTGAGTTTGCGTCAGTAGCGGACCGATGTGCGAATAGGCCGAAGGCAGCACAACGCGCCAAGATCTGGATGGCACCGAGGTGGTGTCTAGTAAGTTGCCGCACTGGTGTGGCCATCCTACAATGCTGAAAGTCGGCGTGGGGCGCCCCGTTGGCCTGTGAGATGGCGTCAGTAGCGGACCGATGTGCGAATGGGGCCAAAGGCAGCGCAACAATATTTTCTGATTTGAAGACACCACAAGGCGCTGAGATGCCAAGATCCGGATGGCACCGAGGTGGTGTCTAGCAAGTTGTGGCACTGGTGTGGCCATCGTACAATGGTAAAAGTCGGCGTGGGGCGCCCTGTTGGCCTGTGAGATGGTGTCAGTAGCGGACTGATGTGTGAATGGGGCCAAAGGCAGCGCAACAATATTTTCTACTATATTTTCGGAGTAGAAGACACCACAAGGCGCTGAGATGCCAAGATCCGGATGGCACCGAGGTGATGTGTAAGTTGCGGACCGATGTGCGAATGGGGCCAAAGGCAGCTCAACAATATTTTCTGAAGAGAATACACCACAAGGCGCTGAGATGCCAAGATCCGGATGGCACCGAGGTGATGTCTAAGTTGCGGACCGATGTGCGAATGGGGCCAAAGGTAGCGTAACAAGATTTTCTGTATGGAAGATACCACTAGGCGTTGAGATGCCAAGATTCGGATGGCACCGAGGTGATGTCTAGCAAGTTGTGCCACTGGTGTGGCCATCGTACAATGGTAAAAGTCGGCGTGGGGCGCCCTATTGGCCTGTGAGATGGTGTCAGTAGCGGACTGATGTGCGAATGGGGCCAAAGGCAGCGCAACAATATTTTCTGACTGACACCACAAGGCGCTGAGATGCCAAGATCCGGATGGCATCGAGGTGATGTCTAAGTTGCGGACTGATGTGCGAATGGGGCCAAAGGCAGCGTAACAATGTTTTCTGTATGGAAGATACCACTAGGCGTTGAGATGCCAAGATTCGGATGGCACCGAGGTGATGTCTAGCAAGTTGGTGTGGTCATCCTACAATGCTGAAACTCGGCGTGGGTCACCCCATTAGCCTGTGAGATGGCGTCAGTAGCGGACCGATGTGCGAATAGGCCGAAGGCAGCACAACGCGCCAAGATCCGGATGTCACCGTGGTGGTTTCATAGTTGAGAGGCACTTCATCTGCAGTGGGGCGCCGAGATCCGGATGGCACCGAGGTGATGTCTAGCAAGTTGCTGTACTGGTGTGGTCATCCTTCAATGCTGAAATGTAGTGGGGCGCCCCTTTACCGTTTCAGTTGCCATTCAGCTGAGTTTCGGCCGCTCTTGATGCTACAGCGACAGGCGGCTGCAAGAGGACTCTCAAAATGGCGGCCTGTTCTTTGGATTTGGGCCTGGTCCACTAAAATGGCCCTGGGACACCTTAGAACTCGGACGCTCGATTTATTTTTCCTTTCCTGTACATGCAAAAAAAGGTAAATGCCCGGTATGTTACACGCTTCATCTGCCACGATGAACTCTCCAGAGGAACCGAAAAAAAATATAGTTGTGGTAACTATACCATGCATCGTCATATGGAGAGGTGGCACCAATTAATTATAGTGCTGCATAAAAGAGAGATTTGGAGGAGAACCCCTGACCTGCTAGTACATTCATCAAAGAAGTGGCACTGAGAGCTTCAGAGGCAAGGGAAACGGTCCCAAATATTTAGAAGAACTTTGGAAAGATTAAAATGACATGTTTAGATTGTGGTAAATTAATTTCATGTGGGCAGATGAGTGTTACTCTAATAAATACAGCATATGAACATCATCATAGTCGATGGTTGGTAGAGACATTTTGACTATATCCTGGACCTGCCCGTCCTCGCCCAAAATGGCGCCGGAATAAATGGGACTCGTAACTCCTTGTTGTGTACTGGTTGCAGAACCTTGAAATCACGAGATACGTATGCAGTTTTGAAGCACATGGCGGGCGGGGACGAGAATTGATTGAATATTTCGACATCCCTATTGATATTAAGTTCTGATGTGTTATTGATTACTGTACTGTTGAAAATTCGAATTAACGTCACCCATGGTACTTGCCCGCAAATGTATATCTAGATAATTTTATTGTAACTGGCCCTGTCGTATTTTAATTATAAAATGTACGTCCACCGATTCCGTAACTGTTAGACACCTTAGTTTTTGCAACCTAATGGCCCGCCCGTTACGTTCCTCTACAGTGTAAATGTCTATTCATCATATACGATTACAGTTTGCTCCGTGGCAGGCCCACGTGGTTATAGGCTCGTATTTGTATAATGAAATTTTCACAATAAAGGTTTTTAAAAGAAAACATGGTAGTAGTGTATACATTGGTAAAGTTTTTAATAATAGTCACTGTTTTAGAATCATTAAAAGGCAAGTGAAATAAAGCAGACCAATTACATGAAGGGTAAAAGGTATAATACGAAGGAACGCAGTAAAGATAAATGGTCAAGGGCTGTTGTGTTTTCTATTCCTGCAACATAAAGTGATCGATAAGAATCTCATATTCAGGCGTATCGGCGACTAAGACAGCAGGTCGACCCTCTTTTGCTCAACGGCTCCGTCATGGGACGAAGAAACGCTCTTTTTCTCGAAAAAAGAATATATTTTACTTGCAGGACAGTTGTAAAATTTCCGGGAAAGTACATTAGCCTGGAACATTATAACATATATTTAAGAGAAAATAATGTTCGGAAGTAATTAAAAGCGTAATTTTTAGGTGATATGACCAAGGCTTTCATCATTAGAATAAGAAAAGTAAAATGAACCAATGAAAAGTTTTATTAACAAGTCACATGACTTGTTATGCTTACGTTACGCGCTGCGCGCCCCGGATGACTTCCGGATGCGCTAACGCGGCGCGTCATATGACGCATTACGCGACAACGCAGGTCCAGAATATAGTCAAAATGTCTCCAACAACCAGCGGTCGAAACACAACCCCTTTCAGCAGGCTAAATAGTTCTGTTAAATGACAACAGAAGGGACAGGCAACAAGAACCATCAGTCAAAGAGGGGAGGGCTAGTTCTTCTCTACCGGGTTACATTGGGGCGCTACCGGAACTGATCGAATTGGTAGTCTACAGTGTTTCTGGATGTTTCAGACCGAAGCTGGGGTTAGCATGAGAGCAGCACCATTTCGTAGCTCCGTTGTGGCCATTCCGCAACCAATCATGGCAGCCGCTCTTTATCGTTATTTTGGGCGGGGTGGGTGGCGGAGCCGAGCTGTTTTGCAGCCATCATTGTGTGGAGTTCAGTTCATCTCACTAGTTTTGTATTTGTCATGAGGGGTTGTTCCTAATGTTTCTATTTTAGCGAGGTCAAAAAGAGATCCCATTAGTGGCCTACTGATTTTGCTCGATTCCTTTTCTTTTTTTTTTACATGATTTTTCGTTATCTGCAAAGACTAAACAGAGTATTGCGACTCTGTGTTTGTTTGTAAATAGAGAATGAACCAAAGAGAACTAATTCTAAAACAGTAAATACTTGGATAACAATCAATCAAATGGAGAGAGAAGCAGGCACGACGGATTACAACGGGGGCAAAGGCCTGCGTTAACTACCTTTCACTATCTGCAAAGAGAGAGTACTCCTAATAGAAATGAGGGGGGGGGCACCATTCAAAGCAGATCAGTGTGCATAAACACGAAAATGTTTTCACTTACCACGTACTTGACATTCGACAGCTTATGATATTTGCTATTAAAAAACCATTGAAATTCACTGAAAAAACCATAGGTTATAGACCATATATAGTTAGGAATTAGCATTTACAAAACCTTGAAAATTCACTGAAAAAACCATAGGTTATAGACCATATATAGTTAGGAATTAGCATTTAAAAAACCTTATTTTACTCACACAAAACCATTGAAATTCCATATATAGTTAGTTGCACTAACTATATATCGCGCACCCGCAATCCACTGCTGATCATGTCACATATTACATCATTCATGACATGGTCAGTGACATCACTGATGACATCACTGATGACATCTCAAATGACATCACTGATGACATCACTGATGACATCTCATTTGACATCAATGACCACATCACTGATGATATCATTCATGTGACAATACAATGCATCTCCTCACATTTTAATATAACCTCTGTTTCACCCAGTGTTAAATACAGAGTATAATTTTTGAAACCATTGACACACCAATACTAGTTACTACATACGTACTCACTGATTCCTACGTCTACACACACATTCACTCATTCACCCATACAATCATTCATACATACAATCACTCATCTTTACAACACTATCATATGCACTCATACACCTATACAGACACTCACACTCTGCCACTCATCCATGGAGTTACTCACACACCTAGTCAGTCCTGTAAAGAATCAATCACACTTCCATTTTCTTGTCTATACAGTTAAACATAGAGCACCTTACATTTTCAAACATATAGTAACACATACTTACTTTCTTATACAATCATTGATACAAGTACACATTGATCTGCACAGAGTCACACACCTCCCAGCCAGCCACACACACACTCAGTCTCCCATACAAATACTTGGACAATCAATCAATAACCCATATAGTTAATCATATAGCTACTGATCAACACATGCAGTAGTTTACAGAACAACAGACATAATGATGCACAAATTAAGACAGTTTAGTCACTAACCCATGCACTCAGTGAGACACATTTAATCACTCACTCATACATTCAGTCATGCACCTACTAAATCCTTCGTCCAGACAGTTATACATCTACTCATTCTTCAATATCTAAAACATATTTAAACTTTACAGAAACACACAGTCACTGGATGATGTCATCAGTGATGTCATCAGTGATGTCATTTGAGATGTCATCAGTGATGTCATCAGTGATGTCACTGACCATGTCATGAATGATGTAATATGTGACATGATCAGCAGTGGATTGCGGGTGCGCGATATATAGTTAGTGCAACTAACTATATATGGAATTTCAATGGTTTTGTGTGAGTAAAATAAGGTTTTTTAAATGCTAATTCCTAACTATATATGGTCTATAACCTATGGTTTTTTCAGTGAATTTTCAAGGTTTTGTAAATGCTAATTCCTAACTATATATGGTCTATAACCTATGGTTTTTTCAGTGAATATATATATATATATATATATATATATATATATATATATATGTATATATGTATATATATATATATATATATATATATATATATATATATATATATATATATATATATATATATATATATACATATATCGAGTATAAGATTATCCATGATTCTGAAATAATCATCCGGCAGTCCAGATAGGATTGTAGACACTCTTGTGCTTTTATTGTAACGAGGACAACATCTACGTGTTTCAGCAGCCACTGCTGCCTTGTTCACAATGTTTGGCGCTTTTCTTGGATGTTTCCTGTTTGAATGTGAATGTGAGTTCTGGTATGGGTATGATTTTGGGTTGACTGGAAGAGTGAGTGAGCTGTGTGACAATTTTTATTTTTCCTTGTTGTCCTAGGGCTGTGTTTATATATCTAGGTTGTATTTATTACAATTAAGAAACTAAAACAAAGAAATGTACTGTATATTAAATTTCAATAACTGAATTATTTTTCTATGTTAATAAAAAGAAACATTTGATATATATTTTAGGTCTTTTGTGGGCGCATTTTGGCTGTTTTCCTTTATTTAGAGAGTTGTGAATACCTCCTCCTTACTATTTGGAACTCCCCTTCCATGTTTTCTTGTCACAATGTTTGAGGCACCATTTTTTTCTCATTGAAAAACCAAACAGGCAACATTGAGAAGGGACACTGCATGCTATAGAAACAGGACTAAGCATTCAAGTTCGTGGCTGCCATATTTAAACATGTTTCCTTGCATGTATTTCACTATCATAACAGCACATTTCATTTCAATATCAAGCGGTTCCATAGATAGTAATGTGCATTATTTATAGCGGGAAAAATCATTCCTCACATTTTTAAAACGTTATTTTACATCTAAAATGCCACCAAAAACATTCTTAATCAGTGATTGTCAGAGACTTAAAGTGCAAGTGCATGACCACATTTCAAATGTAGGCAACAACACATTTTTTTCTGGCTAGTGCCTTTTCGGATCGGGTTTGAATACCAGAAAAATAAAGTGCAAGTGCATTGGTGCAAAAGTATACATCTCCTCCCCTCTGTTTCATAATCACAGTCTTTCATTAGTTACTTCACTATAAAGTACAAATGCTAAACAAATACAATATATCATGATTCACATAAAATAATCAATTTCAAGAATTATTTTAAAACCCATCATTTCATGTATTCATTACACAATTACATATAAAAGTTAAAAGAGGAATCTAGGTTTAAAGTGCAAATGCCCATGTAAACTAGAAAAGTGTTGCTCTTTCTTCAACCAGAGCAACCTTTTTTATCCTTTACACTATAAGCATATTGCCACCTCCAAAGTATGTTTACTCTACCAAAATCTATTCTAAAGTGCAAATGCATATAAAAGAAAAAACACATTCATACCCGAAACAATTAATTAAGACCAATTATAGCAACTCATATGTCCCTAATCACTACTGTCTTCAAGGTTTACATTAAAAACATACATTTCATGGGTTTGTACTTGTGCAATTTTACATTATTACTCTTCATTTCATTTTTCAAGACAAACATGTATATAGATCCTCATCGACATTGAGTCCATATGGTTCCATGCAATTGAACTCCAAGATGACATATGTTTCTAACTTTCGGAGCTCCCTTTCCCCTCCTCTCTTTTTTCTCGGGACCTCTGCTATACAGGTGTACTGCAGGCTCACAGGGTTACTCTGATGATGGATCTCAAAATGTTGTGCAATGGGATATGTCCTGCCTAGATTCACAATCGCTCGCCAATGTTGGAGAATTCTTTGAAATATATATATGTATAAAACCAGGAATTGTCCAAAAGAAAGGGTGAGGAAAGCACTCCACAGCCGTTTGACTCATGCAAAGTCTTTTATTAACGCGTGAACTGGCGTCATCAGTGGTGTCATGAGTGATGTCAATAGCCATGTCATGAGTGATGTAATATGAGACGTCATCAGCAGTGCATTGCGGGCGCGCGAGTTATAGTTAGCTAAACTAACTATAACGGGGGAATTTCAATAGTTTTGTATGAGTGAAATGTCCAGCTAACTATAACATGTGTGAAACCTATGTTCTTTTCAGTGAATTTTCAAGGTTTTTTAAATGCTAATCCTAACTATAACGTGTGTAAAACCTATGGTTTTTTCAGTGAATTTCAAAGCTTTTGTAAATGATAATTTTTAAATGGATTAATGTTTGTATTTCTTTCTTTTTATACTAATTTCCTACATTTTTCTTATAAATATTTATATTTCTTTTATTTTTTAAGTTATATTTCTTAATGTAAAATAATAACGAAAGTAAATTGTAAAATATTTTTTTATTAATTATTATTTTTTTCAATATATTAAAATTAACTTCAATTTAATTCCTTTTGCATTGTTTTTTTGGGATAGTCGTACCGTACGCGTATGGTGAACGCACCATACTTTGTACAGCAAATCATACTCTGTGCGTACCCGCGCAAATGTTATGAATACGCTTTGACGTTATGCGTCGCATCAACGCTTCCATGTGATGTCATGTACGGCGCCCCGTACGCGAAAGGCGCAAAAGTTTTTTAATTGTTTAAGTATTTAATGTACAAACTAAGAGAAGACATTATCTAGATAATTATGAAAATAGTTTTTTTAACTTTTAATAAGCGTATATTACTTTTACAAGCAATTACGCAAATCGCGGTGGGTCTCATACGTACTCGCATCTTAAGAGCACAGTAAGCACACCGTAAGCGTACGCAAAACCATGTGCCGTTTTTGTCCCATGGTGCACCGCATTGTAAATATGGCGCATCCATGTTGGTGGTGTCACGGTGCACTATAACAGGCATATTCCTGGGGACATGCCAGTTATTGTATATGTGCCCATTAGTGTTTTACTGTAGTGAATGTATTACTGCAAACCGATGAATGAGTCACTACAAAACTAAAACAGCAGTGACAGAGTGTTTGGTGGAAGTATAAAGATACAGACTGGGCAATTGAAAGTTTAAAAGCCAAGTTTACATAGAAAAGGGCAGTTATTATTTACAAGGCCCCAAGCGCCAGCACACCTTTCCGAGGATAGGTTTACGATTTACAAATCCCAGCATTTTTTAAATTAAGAAGCATAATAATAACAAATATTAATACTTTTTTTTTCTAGTGATAACAATATTTATTTTTATGTCTTCTATTTAGATGTTTTTAATCATGAAAATGCAAAGAACACAGTTTACTGAGTAACACTTTTTAAACTCCCCGATATATGTAGATAATAATACCTTATAGGTGTTACGATCGAAATCGAAACCTTTACAGCTTTACAGTACAGCTTTACAGTTTGTAACTTTTCCGAACAAGTGCAGAAGAAAAACAGTTAAAACGTGAGCACGTGTAAACTGCAAAACGTGACATCTAAATAGGCGGACCCACAGTTTCCTTCCGTAGACTACTAAACAACCAAAAACTATATAAACCACACCTACTGTGCAATTAGTTTCGTTTTTGCGAGTTATTTCTGAATCGCCAATCTATGTTGCAGGTTCCGTTTTCTAGCATCGGATTCTCTTTTTGCGTCAACAAACATATTAGGAATTGTAAGTTGTTTCAATATGGCATAGTCATAGTACTTAGTTATAATTTGCGGCTATTTGTCAATATTTAAACATTTATATCTAGAAAAAAATATTATTGCATGTTTTTTGCTTTTTCTCCGTAACGTCAGCAGCTTGTTTTCAGAAACAGATAGATTATAACAAACATTGCTCCTTTTCTGGCTCCTTTCACCTTATATATAGTGACTTTTTATATTATAATATTGACACTGTACTTCACTTGAAAGGTGTTGGTGACCTGTCGACGCAAACCCTAAACATTTACAGTCAACGTCACCATCTTCCAGTTGTTTATGTGTTTCCCACAGAGATCACATACTGTTAATATGTATATTATAATATAAACAGTCACGGTGATCTCAGTGGAGTTCACGATCTGTCGTCACAAAGAGTAACGATAAGTAAGCAACATTACCGCCTTGCGGTTTTCAATCTATTTCTCCCTTGTGCTCATGTGCAGTGAGAATATATACATATTATTATTCTGGCCGTCATGATCTCAGAGGAGTTTATGACCCATCACCACGAAGATCAAACTGTTTCACCTCCCACAGAAAAGAAGTTCAGTAAATAATTACCACTCAAAAGTATTTCATTGTGGATGTTCTGTTAAATACATAATAATAACTTTATTTTTCTTTTCATTTTACTGTAACAATGGTATCAATCGTAATATTATAATAGATTGTCCTATTGCTACAGAAGAGGAATGGGAGATTTTTCAGTGCCACCTATAATATATCTTTCTAATATTAAAAAGTACTTGATCACATATTTTATGATACAGTAGAACATAAAAATATAGCTAGCATGCATACTTTGTTACTTTAAATATTTAATGAACCCTACATTTCTGAATGTTATTTTCTAATTTCTATTCTTATTTGCGGTTCCTATTCACCTTCTCCCTAAAGAATATATAGGACCTGTACTTTATATTATAAGAGTACTATCCTATATATTCTTTAGTGAGTATGTGATTTATTAGCGGAACAATCTGCAACCTCTAAGCACTACGACAGCACGTTCTTCAATTGTACAGAATACAAATTTGAAAAATAAAAATGCATGCATTTCTATGTAATATGAAATAATTGTATTTAACTGTTTTTAACTTGTTCTCTTGATCTGAGATAATGTAGTGCGGGAGTGTTTGTTGTAGCACTTCTTTTCTACTATATCTAAAAGTAACTGATGCCCTCTTACATCACCAAGAATGTGGGGCAACACTTTTACAAACTGTAGCACAGGAAAGATGTATATAGCCACGCTTAACTGATATTTTATGAAATTCCATTTTTAATTGTCACCCCTTTCATATATACAGCAACAGTTTCTGAAGAAAGTTTATTTGTATTTGCTTAATAAAAACTGTTTCAAACCTGCGCAACCACACCACCCCATCAGGAAAGTAAACACCACATTATAAGTAAATAGTACTCCTTAGAAGTATGTCACCTACAAACTTGATAAAAAGAAACAGCGCAAGACACTGTCATTTTTCCGCCGTAATTTATACAGCACACGACAATTATATAAATGGCCCTTGAAACATATAAAAAAAATTGTTTTCCTCATAATCCCTCTCCACCACCTTATGGGCACTGTACAGAGTTAATAGTGTTCCTAACCTGCCCTCTACTACCTTCTTTCCCCATACTCTTTTGTAAAATGCATCACAATATCACTGACAACAGTGAACCGTTCCCACCCAATAAGGAGCAAACTTGTGCTCAGAACACTTTAGCCAATAAAATGTCCATGTTGTTCCACAGACGAGCAAGGAATGACTGCCAAACCTTCTACTTTTAATACTTCACAGCCAATGAACATTAAGCTTCGTAAAGTCCCGCTTGGAGCACGTTACACTAATACTCCCCGAACAGGAAGGAATCCCTAACAAAACGTTTCCACAGACAGCTTGTACGACAAACGGTTCCTATGAAAAAAAAAAATATAAATCTCCAGCACAGTAACTATTTCAGCTAGCAACATATTGTGGTGAACTTCTAACCTCAGTGCTCACGCAAGTGTTCCATGAACTGTTACTATGGTAACAGGCAGAAAGGTACTGGCTGTAAAAAAACCGTTATATTTTCCCTGGATCAGGAAAGCAAAGTAAAAGAAAAAACTGTACCACATTTACAACCCCCTTGCGCCACTTGCGCGCCCACGGCTCCCCCCTAAAAAATTAAAAGTGTGTGCACCTCAAACCCTGGGAACAACCAACCCCCGGAGATTTCTGTATTGTGTGACACGGGCTCGGTGGCCCTTCGCCTGGTGCCCTCGAGAGCCCTGGAGACCTCCATGCCCAGAGCTGGTTCCTGCACTGTCCCGGGGTGCCTGACCATGTCATGAGTGATGTAATATGTGACGTCATCAGCAGTGCATTGCAGTAGCGCAAGATATAGTGAGTCCAACTAACTATAACGTGGGAATTTCAATGGTTTTATGCGAGTAAAATTTCCAGCTAACTATAACTGGTGTGAAACCTATGGTTTTTTCAGTGAATTTAATAGGTTTTTTAAATGCTAATTCCTAACTATAGCTGGTGGGAAACCTATGGTTTTTTCAGTGATTTTCATAGGTTTTTTAATAGCTAATTTCCATTTTATAATGAATCCTATATTGTATATTTATGTAATACTATTTTTTTATTTTGTATTTATTTATTTATTTATTTTGTGCCCTGGAGCGCTCCCGGTGCGCGTACCGATGAGCGCACCGGCAATCCCAGTCTTGCGGTGCGCCCCGGTGCGCGTACTGGGGAGCGTCCCGTGAGCGCCATTGCCGCGAACGAAAACATCATCGTGACGTATCGCGTAGCCGCGTAATGCGTCTTATGACGCACGGCGTAGCTTCCGGAAGCGCTCGAGCGCATACGATCGCGCAACGTAAGCACCGCCGGGTGCATCCCCAGGCGCGCACCGGGGCGCGTAGCGTAAGCGCGCGGGTCATGTGACCTGAAAATAATACTTTTCATTGGTTCAGAACAGTTTTGGTTTTCAAATGATGAAAGCCCGGGTCATGTGGCGTGAAAATAACACTTTTCATTGGTTCAGAACAGTTTTGTTTTCCAAATGATGAAAGCCACCAGCTTTTTTCCTCATTCTCACTTTGTTCTTTGAGTGAGGAAGACCTGCTTCTATTGATAGAGAAATGGCTTCATTAGTAGCAGCAGCTGGAGCATCTGCACCACCACCACCACCACCACCACAAGGGCCACCACAACATCACATTGGTGGTGAACAAGAAGAGGAGGAGGAAGAGGAGGAGGATGAGAGAAGAGAGTTCCTGCCTGAAGACAATCCCCCATATAAACCAAAGGAGCACTTTATATGGGAGTTTTTTTAAATGCCAAGGGGTGCAAAGAATGTAAACGCTGCAAAGGTGACCTGTCTCATCTGTGGCGCTGTACTATCCAGGGGGAACCCTGCCAAAAAATATTCATTTGGCAATCACACAATGATTCGCCACATGCAACGATTGCACTCCAATAACTATTCTGCAGCAGAGGTGAGAGAATTGTGCAGAAACCTTCCCCAAACATCTTCCAGAGCCTCAACAAGCAAAGAACCCACTCCATCGGGTACAGAGGCAAGGGAGATGATCCCAAATATCCAAACCAAGTTTGGTAGATATAAAATTGTTTGTATATATTGTGGTAAAACACTTACTTATGGTGAGAAGAGTATTACACTCATCAACGTTGCTGGTGATAACCACAAGTGCCCAAAGAACCCTTAATTTTTTCCTGTTTTTTTTGCTCCAGTTGAGCCGTTTACAATTCCTGTTTTTTGTTTCTCCCCATAAAACATATAAAAAAATATAAAACTGTTCAGAAAAGACAAAAAAAGTAAAAAATGTTCAAAAAAACAATAAAAAAATATAAAACAACAAAAAGAATAAAAAAAACAGTTCTTTTTAGAACTACCTCCAATCTATAAAAAAATGCTACATTTTTTAAAAACTCTGTCATTCTTTTTTCTCCAGGGTACGCTTCCCGGTACGCGAACCGGGGCGCACACCCAAAAAAATAAAAAAATAAATAAAGGAGTGAGCAGGAGGGAAAGACACAGAGAGAGTGATATTAAGAGAAAGAGAGCTAGAGGAAGCAACACAGTGGGACTGTTTATTACATAGTAAGACAGAGAGAAAGTTTAATAGGGTGTAAGTGAGAAAAGGAAAATGAATAAGGAAGCGAAAGAAGGGAAGAGAGAGGTACTGGGAGAATGTGAGTGGGTGTTGAAAGTAAAAGGAAGGATAGTAAAGGATGGGGAATGAGGGGGTAGTGACGGAACCGGAGTAAAGGAACAACGGTGAGGGAGGGTGAGAAAAGAGCAGTGAGTGTAAGTAAAGAGGGGTGAAAGAGGGCGGATAAAAGTGAATAAGGGTAAGACATGGGGAGTGACAGAGAGAAAAGACAGAGAGAGTAAAGGAAGGAGTAACTGAAAGGGTCTGAGTGAAGCAGCAAAGGAAGGTAAGTAAGGGAGTGTGGGTGAGTTGTAGGAAGCGAGCATGACGAAAGAGTAGTGACAGAGTGAGGGGACAGAGACAGCGACGGTAAGAGAGACAGAGTGAGGGAACGGAAGTGAGGAACTGTGAGGACAGACCGACTGAGAGAAGGAGTGAGAGGAGTGAAGTAAATGAGTAAGGGAATGAGTGAGGGAGCGAGGGAAGGGAGCGAGGGAAGGGAACAGAGAGTAAGGGAAGTAAAGCAGGGGGACTGAAAGAAGTTGAATGCCGTAGGAGAGTAAGGGAAAGAGGAGTAAACATGGAGGATAAGAATAAGTGAGGGAAGCAGAGTAAAGAAACAGGAGTGAGGTCGGGTGAGAGAATAGTAGTGAGGTTAAAGTAAAGGGTGATGACAAAGTACATTTTTTTAGTCACACTTACCATATAATTAATGTATATTTAATTACATGTGTTTACTACACTTTGTATCTGTGAAAGAGAGAAAAAAAATAAGTTATAATTAGTAAAATATATATTTTAAAATAGAAGAGACAAGTTAAGAGGTTAAAAATCATAAAAGTATACTAAGAAATAAAGTAAAAGTGAAGGACACAGAAAGGGAAATAAAGTAATGTAGAAGGACAAAAAGAGGGAAAAAGAAATAGAAGGAGAACAAATTACTAAGAGTAAGGCAGATACATTCAGTGACAGAGAGGAAGAGAAGAAGAGAGAAATGAACTGAAGGTAAGAAAGATACTAAAAGAATGTGAGTTAGCAAAACTAAATCAGGAAATAGGAGTAAGTAAAAAGGGAATGACTGAGAGGGGAAGGAGTCTGATTGAGGATGCATTTACAAGAATGAAGAATGGAAGATGACTGAGAGTGAGTGAAGGGGAGTCACAGAGTGACGGGATGAAGGGAGAGAGGATAATATAGAAGGATTGAGGGAAAAGGAATGAGGAAGTTAGTAGACAGAGGGACTAAGGGAAGGACTGAGTGAAGTGGAATACAATGAGTGAGGAAAGGAAAATGACTAAGGGAGCAAAAGAAGGAAAGAGAGGGGAAGAGGACTAAAGCAGTGGAACAGAGAGAATGTGATTCGGTGATGAAACTAAAGAGAAGGACACTGAAAAATAGGAAATGAGAGGTAGTAATGGAACCGGAGTAAAAGAAAAGGGGATGAAGAACGATGAGAGAGGAGCAGTGAAGTTGTTGTAAGAGAAATGATAGAAGGTAGATAAACACAAGTGAGCATAACACAAGGAGAGTGAGGGACTGAGGACATAGAGGTAGTGAACGAAAAACAGAGAGAAGAGGACAAATGAAAGGAGCAAAGAAAGAAAAGTCAGGGAGAGTGGGTGAGTTTTAGTGACAGACTGCGACAAAAGAGGTGAGTGAGTAAAGAGGAATTACTAAAAGAGCAAAAGAGGAAAAGACGGAAAAGGGAAGTAAAGCAGAGAGACTGAAAGCTGAAAAGTGGAGCAAGGGAGAGAGGGGATGCAGACAGTTGAAATGGGAATGAGGGGTTGTGAAAGAAGTGGAGTAAAGGAACGGGGGTGAAACAGAGTGAGAGAAAGACAGTGTGAGTGAGTAAAGAGAGCTGAAAGAGGTTGGAAAAAAGAAAGTGAGTGTGAGACAATGAGAATACAATTTAAATTACACAATACAAACTATAGAATAACTTGTACAACATGTTACATAGTTTATTTTTGCTGTTGTCAGAATATATGGAATTTCACTAAAAATAGTGAGTTCAAACTACTCATCATATGACAGCGGGAAAAAAAACACAATCTAAAAGATTGTGTTTGAAAAAACCCATATAAACTTACAAATCACATATGTACACTAATCTTTGATTCACTTACTTTTCTTTTAAGCCAAATAGTACATCATGAAGGTCCTTTTCGTTGGAAAATACTCTGCTGTTCTGTAAAACTTCCATTTCATCGACTTTCTATAAGAAAAGCTCCAAGAACATGTGAAATATTTCTCAATGTTTTCATTTCCTTCTTGTGTTCAGTCATGACTCTTTCCTTATTCCTTCACTTTTCCATAAGGCCAAATAGTGTCAGATGTATTAGTATGTTTTAAATTACTGAAAACAAACACTGAAATTACCATTTTCCCAACGTTCTGGACAAAAGCTCCTACAACATTTTCACAATATTTAAAAATTCATATTTCCATCTCTGCCTCACTGATATTCAACATTTCCTATAATACTGATATCACTTACTATGAGATCCATTTACAGTACCTATATGACAACTAGAATTTTTATATTATCTTGAACACTTTTACTCACAATATAATTTTAAACAGCAGACTAACTTTTATTAACTGCTCCTGTCTTCATAGGCCAATTACCTTTACTTAAATTTTGGTTGTAAAAACACTAGGTATCAATTTTTTAAGTCAAAAGGCAAACGTTGTTTGAAGTCAAATGAGTATCATTACAGTTAGTCCAACCTCTTCGACATTTTAAATAAATTGTATAATGCCCTGATGTTGTTGAAGGACCGTCATGATAAATAATAGCTACAGTTGCAAAAGTTCTTCCTGAAATTGATAACTGAGAAGACACGAAATTTTTAATGGAAGTTGTCAATTTAGTTCCATCAGGTCTACATCGTTGGAACATTAAAATGACATACTGACCATAATTTTGTATAAATAATGTGGACAGCATTGCAGACTTACATTGGGTACACACCATATTGTGATCAGCTGCTTTAACTAGATTATTAAATGGCACTGATTTGCAGTCTGGTAAAGTCAAATATATAAATCTTTCGGTGTCTATTGTAGTACTACTTGATAAACTACAGATGTCGCAGTCATGCTGCCATTGATAAGAAAGGCTAAAAAGATTTTTTATATCTACACTTTCATCTTCCAATACATCAAACATATACATTAAAAATTCCTGACAATCTTGCTGAATATTCTGTGAAAATTGTTTTTGACCAGAACATATGTCTAAAAGATTTCGAATTTCTGAAACTTTCTATTTTTGCTCTATCACTGCTACATTTCTCAAACACATAATTAAATAAACAACAGAATCTTTGATCCCGATTTTCAACAATCTGTTCTTGTAAAGTTTGAAGAAAAAAAGACAACATTAACCACTACATTAGCATAGCAGTTGACACCAGAACTGTTTTCAAACTGAAATCCAACAACATCTTCAACAGAATCCTTTTTCTTTCTGCTTACAATTACAGTTTCATCTACTTTTTGTCTTTTTGCTACTACCTCACTGCAATTATTCTCATTTCTTCTTTTTCGGCCTACCACACATTTTTCAAACAGAGGATATTGAGGCAAATGTGGAGCATACTCTCTTCTTAACCTATTGTATTCTTTAACACAATCTAGATCTGCACAAATGTTTGTTTCATCACACTCAATCAAATACAATCCTGATAAAGTTCTGACTCGTGATAATGCCACATATGCCATACCCTCTTTAAACACAGAACTTTCAATATTCACCAAAGCACTATCTACACTTAAACCTTGAGATTTATGAATTGTCACCGCATATGCCAAACAAACAGGAAACTGTTTTCGGCGAACATATAAGTCTCTCACAAGCAAAAATCTAGCTGAACAACGACAAATTTGTTCTATTTCGTTAATGCCATCAACTTTAATTTTTAAAATTTCAATTCCATCTCTATTTTTGTAATTCACAAAATCAACATGCCCCATTGCTCCATTTGCCAGACCTCTTTCAACATTTAAATTCCTTCTCAAAATGATACGACAATTTAAACACACATTCAGAGTTTTTTCAAAACCAGCAGTTTTAGATATAGTCTTCTCTAATGAATCCAATTTTGATTTCAAATTTTCAGACAACATAATTGTTGCTCCCATATGCTCTATTTTATCTATAGCTTCCAGGTTCAGTATCTCTTCATTTTCTAACTTTAACATTTTGTTGTTGAAGATGGAACATTCTTTCAGAGTTGGCATCAAACATATCCCAGATTTGTTCTCGTTAATTTTCTTAAAAATATTCTCTGGAAGAATGTTTTCATTTGGATACAAATTTGAAATTAATCATGCATGTAAAGCTTCTTTCCCATGCTCACTTACTTTTCCGATTCTTACATCTTGTAGAATATTTTTATAATCTTCATCCTTTGCCTGTCGCATATTTTGAAGTAGTTCTGCATATTTGGAATTTAACCATATATTAACGTTTCCAATGCTTCCTAGGCACTTCCTGGTATCTTCATGCGTGACCATTTTAAAAACTGGTTGTCCTTTCACTGGAGTCAACTGCAGTAGATCTCCAAAAACAATAATGTCCTTCCCTCCAAATAACACATCATACTCTGTTCTAAGAATTTCTTGCATTCTCAAATGCACAAAAGCAAGCATTAGATTTGAGACCATACTTACTTCATCAATGATAAGAAGTTTCATTTTCTTCAGGACTCTGGAAACTTCGGAACACGCATCTCCAGATAGCTTGTGGTATTGCAATTTGTTATCATGCTCGACTGGTAGCATCAGTAAACAATGTAAAGTAATCCCTTTAATGTTATGTGCTGCCACCCAGTTGGAGCGGTAACAACACAAGACAGCGGTGATTCAGTCCTTTTCTGCAGATAAGTTGCAATTGCTTTAATCAGAAAACTTTTTCCAGTTCCCGCTTCTCACCTCACGTACAGTCAGACAGGCTTAAATGATGTACATGAGCACTCTTTTTTCTCATGACTGAATCCATGTTCAATCTGTTCCGTAACTTCGTCATATATCTGTTTCTGCTCGAGGTTTAGTTGTTTCACCAAATCTTCTAAGTTAACTACATCATCTTGAGCTTGTTCCATAGCTCTTTCCACCTCATCCATGGCAGTGTCAGCTTCATTTTGGATAATTGGTCCTCCAAGTGGATCCTGACTCAATGAAGTAGAACTCTGACTGTCTTGAGAACTGTCTCTAGCAATCTCTACAGCAATTGTGGCTTCTTGCTCTATTTCTTTGTTCAACATTTGCAGATAATTTGGAAAAACAGGACATTCTATGGTATCCTTGGTTGCATTAAAAGAATCTTCGTAACAGAGAAAATCTCCAAGTAGTTCCTCTTCTGTACGCCATGGCTTAAAGAGTTGCAAAAGAGCGAAATAGTAAAATTCCCTTTTCTCTGGATTTTCGCAACTCAATTTTCGATGATTAATCAAATGGCCTTTTTTCTGCTTCACTAGACATCCTTCACACCCAATGACAGCATATATTCCATTATTGATATCTTCTCTGGTGTTCCTCTTATAAATATAGTTTTACAGAACTTCATACAAACAACTGTTCTCAAGATGACTACTTCTATTTGGATAGTATGTATCCAACATGTTTGTCTTCAAAATATCTGTACTGTTTGGTTCTTTCTCCGCCAAATACTCAATTTCTTGTACAGATTTCAAAACTCGGTTTCGTGTTGTAGCAAGACCTAGAGTCGCCCAAATAATTGTTCTAGACTTGGCGTAGAGACTTGCTGATGATAACCGATCAGAACATTCATATGCTCCAATTTCTCGATGCAACAACATCTTCAGACTGAAACTGTATAATTTTTTACTTATACTCTTTTCATGCGAAATGTCCTCCCACATTTCCTTCAGTTCTGTCTTTTCTTTTTTTGTGATGTAAGACGTCACATATCGAGCCACAGCAATAGAGTTGTCAGCAACGAACTGAATATCCATGTTAGCATTCCACATGGACAAAATCACTGGGTTGTAGTCGTTGATGTACTTGGACTCTTCGTTTCTTTTTAAATTGTATGTATTTTTGGGTGATTTCCTCGTCACACAATGTCGCAGAGAAGACATCAAATTATTTACTCTTCCTTTAGAAATCACTGGTCGTGGAAACCCGAAACGACATTTTGTGTATAACTTGTTCTTATTTCTGAATTTTCGACGACAGTACTTTCCACAACGATGGGATTGAAATCGTAAAACTTGTTGCCTTAAACTGTTTTCTTCGGTAGTTTTCGGAACAGCACATGTTGAATACTCTTCAATGAAGCTCATCACTGTCTCATCCGAATCTGTTCCAAATTTGGGTGCATCTTTAATCCACAACAACATATGTATGTGAGGAGCACCTCTCGCTTGATACTCCTTTCTCCAAAAGAAATCCAAAACCTCTCCAAGGGGAGGATTTTTTTTGTTCGTAATAAAAGACATCATAGCTTCAAATCTATGATTGAAATATCTGCATACATTCACTGGATCCAAAGAACACAGTTCTCCAGGTGTTTTGAATTCTATATTTTGTATGTTTGCGTTTGCCTCTTGTAGAAATTGAAGTAAGTCGTCCCATGCATACTCAGCACAGCTAAGAGTGAGGAACCATGTAGGAGTTCCTATGTTTCTTAGCATACATTTCAATTCCCCATGACAACGGAACCAATACTCGTTTGTTCCACGTTGACATGCCATGAGATTGATTAGCTGAGATTCCAAAATACTGTCTTGCAGATTGACTTTCTCCATGAAGTCCCTCGCCAAAACATTTTGCAGATGTGGTCCACTTTTCAGTATATGGTTCACTGCATAAGAAAGCCCAGACAAGTCACTTTCATACAGTAGATGAAACAAATAAGGAATGCATTGACGAAACCTTGGATCTTCAGCATATAATCTTAAAGTCTGGTATTCAGATGCAGGAATTTGAAGTGGTCGATCGTCATACCGTCCACCTTGACCTGTTGGAAATAACTGTGGAAAACAACGAGCTTCCAAACTTTCTTCCCACACACTAATGGGACTTCCTTTTGCTGCTTTCATTTGAAACAAGTCAATTGCATTCCCCATTACTTCTTTGGAATGCAAAGGATGAACAGTATAATGTTCATATATTTCTTCACTTCTAGACACATCAACTTTTTCAATTTGGCCGGCTGAACAATCACTGTCTTCTTCTGCAACTGTTTCCTCTGCTCCAACACATACATGTTTGTAGTACTCATTGTTTTTGACCCAATACAACATTGCCTTTTTGACTTTCCTAACATCCACTAAATCTTGCCAGATTTTCTTACTCTTTGTCGGAACCCCATTAACTAGAATAACCAGAGGTTCCTCTACCACTTTCTCTACACCAATTGTATCAATATTTTTCTTGAAATCTAGAGGCAAATAAACAACTCTTCGCTTTAATCCTCTCTGTAAATCTGAAGGAGGCAATTTCCCTATCTTAGGCTCCATGCGAACAATAGCCTGAAAAGGATGCACACATTGAATTAAAATAGATTCATATGTATTTAAATCCATCAATTCAGGAGGAATGTCTACCAACTCAAGATTATTATGAAGAGCTCTAGCAGACATTCTGTTTTCATTTAATTTATTATAACAATATTTACAAATACGCTGATCAGAACTCAAATCAAAAGAATTCTCCACCAACAAATAAGTTGCAAAATCCTTCCACTCATTATTATTTACTTTTTCGCTTTTTACATATAAATCAACTAATCTAGTCTGGTGCTTATAATGAGTTCGTCGACAACACACACAACTAAAATTTGGCCTTTCACTTGATTTCACCTTAAACATAGAAATTTTCTGGTCAAACTTTTCTGTACTTAAAATCTGTACATTGTCTTCCACATTACCTTGAATTTCTGTGTCAATTTCTACACTGTCCTCTTTTTCACCAAAGTAATTTAACTCAATTTCTTCACAAATGGTCTTCACATCTAATTCAGTCCCATGCAAAAGAGCACTGTTTAACTGTTTTAGCTTAAGTGCTGGACTTTTTGCATAATACAACCTTCTCACTAATTTCCTCACTTTAGTATGATGTACTGCTAACATCCTAAAATGATGAAAAACACTCTGACATACTTTTCTAGAAAGACAAGCCAGTGAATGCCCCTGCAAACCTGTGTTTTCTCTCACTCTACAAGGATCTAACTCTTGCAACATCTTCATTTTCTGTTTTAGACTTTTCTTACTATATGCCAGTAAGAAATTACGAAGCAAATTGATTGAATCCTGTCGCACACTACAAATACTACTACACTTCCAAATGAACACAGGACCCTTAGTACGTCTCCCTAAAACTTCATCAGCTAACACCCCTTCTGCATCTCTAGACACAAGTTTCTATTTTTCAATCGGACAACCGTCTTTCACCTCATATGCTCGGCCACTGGTGTCAACTGCATGCACCAAATCATTCTCCTGGAAGTAACTCTCCTCATTAAAAAATGGCTCACAACTTGAACTATGCATCCATTCTCCTGAACAAACTTTACAAAAATTAGTCCGAATAATTACTCTTTTGCATCTACTGTTGGATTTGAAAACATCAATTGTCTTGTTAAGTGTCCTAATTCTATTGATTATTAAAATAAATATTTTTTCTTAACTTCAAGAGCTTGATCAACAATCTTCTCTACATTTTTCTTTTTCTTATAAAAAGCAGCTCTCTGTTTACCTTTCATAATATTTTTTAACAAATTTAAAAACCACCCTATTGCGAAACATTCATTTACGAATGTCCCTAAATTGGTTTTGCCTTCTATTCCTATACATATTATTCTCTCCTGCTCCAGTAGTAACATTTTTGGGGTGACTCTCCTTCCTTTTCAAATTTGCTCTCTACTTCTGTATATTCATATTCTCATCAAAATTTTTTTTTTATCTACATATGTTCCGTAAGAAAGACTTAGTTGTCTTACCAGGAGCTTTTTTCCTGTTTTTTGAAGTATTTGTTGTAGAGGAGTACTTTAATTCCGTTGCTGTTTTTGTTTTTTTCCGCTTGGCATCTTTTCTTCTCCTCTGCCTTGAGAGCATATTTCCTTACTATTAAAATCTTGATTTCAATCTGTGTTAAAGAAAAAAAACATTATAGACCACTATTACCAAACAACAAAGCAATGACAATAGGCAAACGATATAAACACTAGTTTACAACATATCTAAGTTTATATCGCAGCAACTATGTAACTAGGAGTAAGACAGAGAAAAAGAGCTAGAGGAACTAACACAAAAAGACAGAGAGAGTCAGACAAAGAAACAGGTTGAGGGAGTAAAACATAGAGAAGGAGTAAGACAGAGAGAGTGTATAATATGTTGTAAGACAGAGAAAGGATGTAATAGGGAGAGGGAGTAAGTCAAAGAAAGGGAGAAAGGGAGTAAGTCAGAAAAAGGGTGTAACATGGTGGAAGACAGAGAGAGGGTGTAGGCGGATGTAAGACAGAGAGAGGGTGTTAGAAAGGGAAAGGATGTAAAAGAGACTAAAACAGAGAGAGGCTGTAAAAGGTAGAGAGAGAGTAAGTTTGAGAGAGGGTGTAAGAGGAAGTAACTCAGAGAGAGGATGTAACAAGGAGTAAGTCAGACAGAGGGTGTAACAGGAAGAGAGGAGGAGAATAAAAAATTCAGAGAGAGGGTGTAAAACAGACAAAAGGTGTAATAGGGAGTAAGTCAGGGAGAGAATGTTACAAAGAGAAAGGTTGTAAGATGGAGTAAATCAGGAAGAGGATGTAAGAGAGAGTATGACTTACAAATTGCTGTAAAAAAGAGAGAGAGGGAATACATTAGAGACAGGGTGTAAGACAAAGTAAGTCAAAGACAGAGTGTAAGAGAGTGTAACACAGAGTCAGGATATAAAAAGGAATAAGTCAGAGAGAGGGTGTTAGAAGGGGACAGGTGGAAAAATATAGTAAGTCAGGAAGAGAATATAATAGAGACTAATACATTCTTGATAATGCTTGGTAAAGAAATGTTGGTCCATAAAGGAATTGTATTTTGTAAATGAGTGAGGTCTCAGTAGTGTAATGAAATGCTTATACATATGACCTGTGCTCTGTTTTGTAAATGTTATTTAAAAAAAGATTTCGGGCACATGAATTGGTTTTACATTATTGACAAGGATTAGATAGTATCTGCATGATTAAAAAAAAATATTAGCACATTTCACAATCATGTCACCTGTGTTTCCTCAGATTAGTAAGCAGATTGTGCAGATGAGGTGAGGCCTGTCCAGGGGTGCAGAGGACGTAAGTCCTGTGTCCAACAGTGCTGTGGACAGGACTCACCTCCTCTGACCCCTATAGAAGCCTCACCTCCTCCGTGCCCCCTGGACAGGCCTCAATCTATTGGGTAAAATAGATAGTAACAGGATGCAGATGAGGTGAGACCTGACCGGAAGTACAGATGAGGTCAGGCCTGTCCTGTGGAGCAGAGATGTTGAGGCCTGTGTCTAAGAGGGCAGTGGACTGGACTTCATGAAGCCTCTCCCCCACTGCACTCTTAGACACAGGCCTCACCTCCTTTGCACCCCTGGACAGGCCTCTCTCCCACTACCCTCTTGAACACAGGCCTCATTTCCTCTGCACCCGTGGACAAGCCTCACCTCATCTGCAACCCTGAACAGGCCTCACCTCATCTGCACCCCTGGACAGGCCTCACCTCATCTACACCCCTGGACAGGCCTCACCACATCTGCACCCTGTTACCATCAATTATAACCAATACATTGAGGTCTGTCCAGGGGGCACGGAGGAGGTGTGGCTTGTCCAAGTGTAAAAATGTAAAAGCTATTCAATTGCCCCAAAATAATTTTTTTAATAAGATTTAAGAAACAGAGCTCAGGTCCAATGTACAAGCATTCCATTTCACTACTGAAACCTCACTATTTTACAAAATACAATTCCTCTCTCTTGCAAAGATTGATACCAAACATTATCAAAAACCATGACACAAACCAACAAGCAAAAAGCACAATCTGCTTCCTAATCTGAGGTAACACAGGTGACATGATTGTGAAAGGTTCAAATATATCTATTTAATCTTGCAGACACTATTTATTCCTTCTCAAAAATGTAAAAGCTATTCATTTGCCCCAAAATAGTTTTTCCAATAACATTCAAGAAACAGAGCGCTCGTCCTATGTACAAGCTTTCAATTAGTAAGCAGATTGTGCAGATGAGGTGAGGCCTGTCCAGGGGTGCAGAGGAGGTAAGTCCTGTGTCCAAGAGTGTTGTGCACAGGACTCACCTCCTCTGACCCCTATAGAAGCCTCACCTCCTCCGTGCCCCCTGGACAGGCCTCAATCTTTTGGGTAAAATAGATAGTAACAAGATGCAGATGAGGTGAGACCTGACCGGAAGTACAGATGAGGTCAGGCCTGTCCTGGGGAGCAGAGGTGTTGAGGCCTGTGTCTAAGAGGGCAGTGGAATGGACTTCATGAAGCCTCTACCCCACTGCACTCTTAGACACAGGCCTCACCTCCTTTGCACCCCTGGACAGGCCTCTCTCCCACTACACTCTTGAACACAGGCCTCATCTCCTCTGCACCCGTGGACAAGCCTTAACTCATCTGCAACCCTGAACAGGCCTCACCTCATCTGCACCCCTGGACAGGCCTCACCTCATCTACACCCCTGGACAGGCCTCACCTTATCTGCACCCTGTTACCATCTTTTATACCCAATAGATTGAGGCCTGTCCAGGGGGCATGGATGAGGTGAGGCTTGTCCAAGTGTCAGAGGAGGTGAGTCCTCTCCACTGCACTCTTGGATACAGGCCTCACCTCCTCTGCACCCCTGGACATGCCTTACCTCATCTGCACAATCTACTTCCTAATCTGAGGAAACACAGGTGACATGATTGTGAAAGGTTCAAATATATCTATTTAATCTTGCAGACACTATTTATTCCTTCTCAAAAATGTAAAAGCTATTCATTTGCCCCCAAATCGTTTTTACAATAACATTCAAGAAACAGAGCGCTCGTCCTATGTACAAGAATTCGATTAGTAAGCAGATTGTGCAGATGAGGTGAGGCCTGTCCAGGGGTGCGGAGGACGTAAGTCATGTGTCCAACAGTGCTGTGGACAGGACTCACCTCCTCTGACCCCTATACAAGCCTCATCTCCTCCGTGCCCCGTGGAAAGGCCTCAATCTATTGGGTAAAATAGATAGTAACAGGATGCAGATGAGGGGAGACCTGACCAGGAGTACAGATGAGGTCAGGCCTGTCCTGGGAAGCAGAGGTGCCGAGGCCTGTGTCTAAGAGGGCAGTGGAATGGACTTCATGAAACCTCTCCCCGACTGTACTCTTAGACACAGGCCCCACCTCCTTTCCTCTATCTTACAAATGTTGATACCAAGCATTATCAAAAAACATGACACAAACCAACAAGAAAGAATCTCAATCTGCTTCCTATTCTGAGGAAACACAGGTGACATCATTGTGAAAAATTCAAATTTTTTTATGTAATCATGCAGACACTATTTATTCCTTCTCAAAAATGTAAAAGCCATTCATTTGCCCCAAAATCGTTTTTTAAATAACATTTAAGAAACAGTGCGCAGGTCCTATGTACAAGCATTCAATTTCACTATTGAAACATCACTATTTTACAAAATACAATTCCTCTATCTTGCAAATGTTGATACCAAGCATTATCAAAAAACATGACACAAACCAACAAGAAAGAATCTCAATCTGCTTCCTAATCTGAGGTAACACAGGTGACATGATAGTGAAAGGTTCAAATATATCTATTTAATCTTGCAGACACTATTTATTCCTTCTCAAAAATGTAAAAGCTATTCATTTGCCACAAAATCGTTTTTCCAATAACATTCAAGAAACAGAGCGCTCGTCCTATGTACAAGCATTCAATTAGTAAGCAGATTGTGCAGATGAGGTGAGGCCTGTCCAGGGGTGCGGAGGAGGTAAGTCCTGTGTCCAAGAGTGCTGTGGACAGGACTCACCTCCTCTGACCCCTATACAAGCCTCACCTCCTCCGTGCCCCCTGGACAGGCCTCAATCTATCGGGTAAAATAGATAGTAACAGGATGCAGATGAGGTGAGACCTGTCCAGGAGTACAGATGAGGTCAGGCCTGTTCTGGGGAGCAGAGGTGTTGAGGCCTGTGTCTAAGAGGGCAGTGGAATGGGCTTCGTGAAACCTCTCCCCCACTGCACTCTTAGACACAGGCCCCCCTCCTTTCCTCTATCTTACAAATGTCGATACCAAACATTATCAAAAAACATGACACAAACCAACAAGAAAGAATCTCAATCTGCTTCCTAATCTGAGGAAACACAGGTGACATCATTGTGAAAAGTTCAAATATATTTATTTAATCATGCATACACTATTTATTCCTTCTCAAAAATGTAAAATTCATTCATTTTTTATCAAAATCGTTTTTTAAATAACATTTTAGAAAAAGAGCGCAGGTCCTATGTCCAAGCATTCAATTTCACTACTGAAACGTCACTATTTCACAAAATACTATTCCTCTATCTTGTAAATGTTAATACCACGCAATATCAAAAAACATGACACAAACCAACAAGAAAGAAGCTCAATCTGCTTCCTAATCTGAGTTAACACAGGTGACATCATTGTGAAAGGTTCAAATTTATTTCTTTAAGCATGCAGACACTATTTATTCCTTCTCAAAAATGTAAAAGCCATTAATTTTCCCCAAAATCGTTTTTCACATCACATTTAAGAAACACAGCACAGGTCCTATGTACAAGCATTCCATGTCACTACTGAAACTTCACTATTTTACAAAATACAATTCCTTTATGCAGTAAAAACTTTTTACCAAGCATTATCAAAAAACATGACACAAAGCAACATTAAAAAACCACAATTTGCTTCCAAATCTTCTCCATAGAGTATACAAGTCTCTATCTATATTATATGAATCATTACTCACCTTTACAAATGCGTAGGGAGATTGAGAACAGTGTCAGACACACACAACAATATTTCTTTAGCAGAGCAAAAGGTATGTACTCCAGGCACTGCAACCATGAATGACACAAAAAACCTCTAATTCGACACACATATCCCTCTCTATTTTCAAACCAACACCCTTCCCCCCTCAGCCCTTTCTACCTGTTACCATAGCAACTCCCTCCTCACTGAGCTCTCAGGTTTAAAAGTTTATTCTACAATGTTGCAAATGAACTCAGCAAGGATGTTTGACCTCTCAATACACCAGCTTATCCGGTGCAATGTTTCTTTAAATTACTTTTTCTTAACCATTCAAATTACTTCTTTCACAGAACAGAACCATGCACCCTAACATTCAGTTTTCAACTATCTGAATCCACCAATCATTGCTTGTGATTCAAGAGCACTGAAACTCCACAGTTTTTTTTTACAAACTCCTACTGTTCCAACTGCCATTTCATTCCGACACTTCATCTGACTGCACCAGAACCTCCTCTTACTATGTATTCTGTCTGGATTATTGGACATAGCTACATCCACTGGGCTCAAAGGTATGCAGCTACCAGAAATTTTCACAACCTTGATTTACCAAATGTAGACATCAAGTGAATTGGCCAAAGAGGATTGAGATGTCATCAATTGATACCATTGATGAAAACCTTTTTGCATCTGCCACACCCTCACCTCATAATTCTGCACTGTGGTGGAAATGACTTAGGCACTTTGACTGGGGTAGGTCTGGAAATGCTTTTAAAGGACACCTTTGAGCAATTGATGGCACTTTTTCCTCAAACTGCCTTGGTATATTCTAACATATATGCCAAAGACAGAAATGGAAGTGGTCCAACAAATTTTGTCCACAATTTGAGAAACATGTGAATAAATCTGTTTCTGCTTACATGAGAGACTATGGAATGGGTTCAATATACAACAATAACTTGCGTTACAGCATGCAAGATATCTACAGAGGAGATGGTGTGCACTTCTCAGATGAGGGGAATAGAATATACCTCCTGAATTTAAGACTGTGCATTGGAACCTACTTGTAGGTACCTAAATCAGCCACAGAACCCAAAAGCTCTTTTCAGGGCTACCCTACCTCTGATTACTCAAAATGATTATTTTACTCTAACTTTTTTCACTGTTTTTCACCAAAGTACGCTCCCCGGTACGCGTACCGGGCGCTCCCCCCGCGAAAATAAAAAATTGTTTGGCCTATATGGGCCTCCTAAGCCTCCCTCAGAAAACCTAGGGGGTCAGGGGGTGTCTACCGTGCCACCTTTTACCCATTCCCAACGTTGTTTGTCCTCCATCTTGTGTCTCAAATCTACCGAAACACAAGATGGAGGACTCCCGTACCGCTGCCGGTCCGCGTACCGGGGCGCGCACCGGTGAGCGCTCCCCAAAATTTTTAAAAGTTAATTTACATAAAAACCACTGGAGAGACTTTCACCAAATATAGAATAGGCCCTACTACATACCAGTCCCTACAATTTTCCCAAATTTGGTGGAATTCCATTGAGCCATTTGGGCTGTAGCCCTGTCTAAATATCCTGAGGTAAATTACATGACAAAAACACATATGAAGTGTTAGAATTTACAACCAATTAAAATGTTACTTTCATTTTCGACTTTTTTTTCCTGACATTTGATTGGTTATGTACATGAATATAAATGAAAAATGAGAGGGAAACACGGCCATTTTTACTACAACTACCTGAGGTACATCTTTAAAGGATTTTCTCATTTATCTTCATCACCTATCTATAAGGTAAGTTGTTAATTTGTAAGGGGCACTTTAAGTTAATTTGTAAAAACGTTTTCTGATAGTTATTTACTGTCCCTCTGTTATAGTTATAGATTGAGATAGGTTTCTCTGTTATAGTTATAGATTGAGTTAGGCTTCTCTGGTATAATTATGAATTTACTTAGGCTTCTTCACATACACTTTTTTATATTTCTACTTCCTGCCGGATACCATACACTGCCCAAAGATAACTTCACTGTTAAAAACTCAGAAGTACCTGTCTGAACTTAAACCCAACACTGCCCTAACTCTACTGATATATTTATTTTTTATGCAATTTACAGCAAGAAAATGGAAGGAGAACAAAACAAAATTAATATTTCTTTCGAAATTGTTCTGGAGAACAATCCTGAGGAAAATATTGAAGAATTTGACTTTATGGATCAGTCTCTGGACGAAGAGTTACTGAATTGTGTGGAAGAAATAGAATCATGTAATCAAAATGAGGACATTGGGCCGCCATATTGTGTAGTTTCAGAAGAGAGTGAAAAACTAAAGTGGAGAACGTAAAAAGGGGGCAGGGTAGAGTCTCCCTGAAGGACCCCGAAGGGCAAAAAAAAGTCTTTTAAAAAAAATTAAATTGCGAGGTGCGGGCACGGTGGAAAAAAAAGACAGTTAAATAACAAGTTTGAGAGTTTAGTTATTGGTTGGCTCTAAAAAGAGCCGGTGTGTTAATTGAGTGGTTTTTATACCTACAAGTTAGTACCGATGCAGAGTCTAAAGTTTAAAAGGAAGACTCTGTTCCCCTCATCTGTGAAATGTACACCATCTCTACCATAGATGCCTTGCATGTTGTAACGCAAGTTGTTGTGGTATATAGAACCCATACCATAGTCTCTGAGTAAAGCAGAAACAGACTTAGTCACATGTTTCCTTGCTTTCTCAATCTGCGGACAATATTGATTGGACCAGTTCAATTTTTGCCTTTGGCATATATTAGAATATACAAAGGCAGTTTGTGGAAAAAGTGACATCAATTGCCCAAAGGTGTCCTTTAAAAGCATTTCCAGACCTACCCCAGTCAAAGTGCACAGGTCATTTCCACCACAGTGCACAATTATGAGGTCAGGCTGAGGGAGATGCCAAAAGGATTTTACCAATGGCATCAATTGGTGACATCTCAATCCTCTCTGGCCAATCCACATAATATCCACATTTGGTAAATCAAGGTTGAGAAAGCATCTATTTGCTGCATACCTTTCACTCCAGAAAATAAAACTGTGTCCTACAATCCACACTCTAGGCATCTTGAAGGGAGATCTGGTTGTACTCAGATGGGCTCTGGAAATGAAATGGCAGTTTGAAAAGTAGGTGTTTAGAAAACAATGTGGATGAGATTCATTGCACTTGAAAAAAAAATGATTGGTGGTTTCTGATAATTTAACATTGAAAACTAGGGTGCATACTACTGGTTTTTAAAAGGAATAATACTATTGGTTTAGAAAAAGTAATTGAAAAGAACATTGCACAGGATAAGCTGATATTTTGAGAAGTCAAACACACTTGCTGATTTGGTTTGCAACATTGAGTGATGAACTTTTCACCTTTTGAGTTTAGATAGGTGTTCTATGGAGAGTTACCATGGTAACAGGCAGAGAGAGCAGTGGGGGAAGGTTGAACATTATGTGAGTTTGAAAGTGTTGAAATGTACACCAATTAAAATGTTAGTTTGGTTTTGAATTTGTGTGGGAAGAAATTTCATTGGTTATGTACATGGATATGTGTGAAAAATGAGAGGGAATCAGGGCCATTTTGTGCTTGCAGTGTCTGAGGTACATTTACGAAATTCTGCTTAAGAAGATCTGGTGTGTGATTGACACTGTTCTAAATCTTCAAAAGCATTTTTAAAGGTGAGTTATTAATTTGTAAGGGGATATATGTTGTGCACTTTAAGGTAATATTAAAAATGTGTTCTAATGTGGAAGTTACTCCCTCTCCCTCTCTTTCACTCTCTCCCACTGTCTTCCTTTCTCTCCACCACTGTTTTTTTTCCTTCCTCTCTTTTTCTATACATCCTTCTGTTTCACTTACTCCTTTTTCCTTTCTCTTAATATGCTTCTTTTTCTCTCACTCTCCTTTCCTCACCCTCATCTCTCTTTCCTCACTGTCATTATCCCTTTCCTCTATTCCTCTTTTCTAACTCCCTCTCCCCATCCGACTTACTTCCTTTTGTTTAATCCTTCCCTATCATTGTCTCCCTCTTTCCCTCTCCCTCACCCTTGCTCTCTTTATACAACACTACTAGCAAGACCCCCCCTTCACTGTAGTAATCATTTGATTGAATTTCAAGGATTTCTGTTATGTGTCTAAGGTCATAGTGTGAGTCAGTATTCATTTAAGAAGATTCTGGCAGAATAATTTACTTTTCTCTTTCTGCCTGTAGCTTTTCACCCTCTTTCTGTACCATGTTCTCTCTGTATGTATTATCTCCCTCTCTGTGTGTTTCATCTCCCCTCTGCATGTAACATTTCTTTCTCTGTTTGCAACATTTCTTTCTTGCTGTACTATGTTATCCCTTTGTGTGCATAATCTCTGTGTCTGTGTGCACCATTTGTCTCTCTGCGTGAACCATATTACCCTGTCTCTGTTTTATCTGCCCTCTGTCTGCAGCAACTCTCCTCTGCCTGCAGCCCTGCACCATGTATTGTTTTTGGTTGTAATGTTGGGAAAAAATATTGCAGTAAATTTAGAATATATTTGAAAAATAACTTAGGATTGTTAATTGAAATGTAGTGGTAATATACATTGAATGTTTTTAGTCAGTTAAATGTTTTAGGATGGGAAATGTGTTTTGGTAAAATGTATGGTTTTAAACTTTTGGTCCAGGATCACACTGAGTGTCTGTCTACATGAAAGAATTACATTTTGATATTTTTCTACAATCTCCCTTGTCTGTCCTCATAGGCTACTTCTCTCTGCTTATACTGTCCTTTGTTTTCTGAAAATTTCTACTCTTTCCTTATTTTTCTTGTCTTTCAAGAGAGTGCTATTTTTTAACTGTTTCTTGTGTTCCCTCTGTTGTGGTTGTCTTTACTGTCCCCTAATGTTCCCCTTTCTTTATATACTCCCTCGTCTGCTTTCTTCATAATACTCTCTGTTTTATTAGACCTCCTCTTAGCAATGACCCACTTAATATAGATAGAGTGCTGTATACACTCTTGGGCAGATTTACAAGCATATTGGGCCTCTTTCTTCTTGCATTGTGTCTCATGTTTGGATGTAATGCTGGCATAAACCTAATGTGCATATTGGAAATGAGTCAGGTTTCTGCACTGTAATGTAGTGCTCATTTACATGGGCTGTGTTCTGTCTCTTAAAAGATTTACTGTGGTATATGTGTTTTGGTCAAATATATGGTTTTAACATTTTTGACTAGGATGACACTGAGTGTCTGTGTAAATTAAAGATTTATTTTTGCACCTTTTTCTCCCTCCGCCTGCACCCTCTCATGTGCATCTGCAGAGGCCTATTATAATATGGCTGCTGGTGTGTATTAGACAGCGCTACCATGTTGAATCTTTTCCTTCTCTGCCTGTAGTCTCGTACCCTCTGCGTGTACCATTTTATCCCTGTCTTCACTATCTCCCCCTCTGTGTGCTCCAATTAGACTCTGCATGTATCATTTCTTCTCTGTTGTACCATTTTATCCTCTGTGTGTACCATGTCTGTGTCTGCTTGCACTATCTGTGTCTCTGTTTGAACCATCTCACCCTCTCTCTGCATCATCTTTTCTCTGACTGCACCATCTGTCCCTCTGCCTGCAGCCCTGCACCATCTATCCTCTGCCTGTACCAGTTTAGTCTCTGCCTGCATTATCTCATTTTCTGTCTGCACCAACCCTCTCCCTCTGCCTGCACCCTCTGCCTGCACTCTCTCATGTACATCTGCAGAGGCCTAATATGATATGGCTGCTGGTGTGTATTAGATAGCGCTACCATGTTAAATCTTTTCCTTTTCTGCCTGTAGTCTCGCACCCTCTGCTTGTACGATTTTATCTCTGTCTTCACTATCTCCCCGTCTGTGTGCTCCAATTTGCCTCTGCATGTAGCATTTGTCTCACTGTTTCCAGCATTTCTGCTCTGTTGTACCATTTTATCCTCTGTTTGTACCAGGTCTGTGTCTGCTTGCACTATCTGTGTCTCTGCTTGAACCATGTCACCCTCTCTCTGCACCATCTTTTCTCTGACTGTACCATCTGTCCCTCTACCTGCAGCCCTGCACCATCTATCCTCTGCCAGTACCAGTTTAGTCTCTGCCTGCATTATCTCATTTTCTGTCTGTGCCATCCCTCTTCCTCTGCCTGCACCCTCTGCCTGCAATCTCTCATGTACATCTGCAGAGGCCTATTATGCTATGGCTGCTGGTGTGTATTAGACAGTGCTACCATGTTAAATCTTTTCCTTCTCTGCCTGTAGTCACGTACCCTCTGCGTGTACCATTTTATCTCTGTCTTCACTATCTCTCCCTCTGTGCTCCAATTAGCCTCTGCATGTAGCATTTGTCTCACTATTTCCAGCATTTCTTCTCTGTTGTACCATTTTATCGTCTGTGTGTACCATGTCTGTGTCTGCTTGCACTATCTGTGTCTCTGTTTGAACCATCTCACCCTCTCTCTGCATCATCTTTTCTCTGACTGCACCATCTGTCCCTCTGCCTGCAGCCCTGCATCATCTATCCTCTGCCTGTACCAGTTTAGTCTCTGCCTGCATTATCTCATTTTCTGTCTGCACCAACCCTTTCCCTCTGCCTGCACCCTCTGCCTGCACTCTCTCATGTACATCTGCAGAGGCCTATTATGATATGGCTGCTGGTGTGTATTAGACAGCGCTACCATTTTAAATTCTTTCCTTCTCTGCCTGTAGTCTCGCACCCTCTGCGTGTACCATTTTATCTCTGTCTTCACTATCTCCCCCTCTGTGTGCTCCAATCTGCCTATGAATGTAGCATTTGTCTGACTGTTTCCAGCATTTCTTCTGTGTTGTACCATGTTATCCTCTGTGTGTACCATGTCTGTGTCTGCTTGAACCATCTCACTCTCTGTGTGCACCATCTTTTCTCTGACTGCACCATCTGTCCCTCTGCCTGCAGCCCTGCACCATCTATCCTCTGCCTGTACCAGTTTAGTCTCTGCCTGCATTATCTTATTTTCTGTCTGTACCATCCCTCTCCCTCGGCCTGCACCCTCTGCCTGCACCCTCTCATGTGCATCTGCAGAGGCCTATTATGATATGGCTGCTGGTGTGTATTAGATAGCGCTACCATGTTAAATCTTTTCCTTCTCTGCCTGTAGTCTCGCACCATCTGCTTGTACGATTTTATCTCTGTCTTCACTATCTCCCCATCTGTGTGCTCCAATTTGCCTCTGCATGGAGCATTTGTCTCACTGTTTCCAGCATTTCTTCTCTGTTGTACCATTTTATCCTCTGTGTGTAACATGTCTGTGTCTACTTGCACTATCTGCGTCTCTGCTTGAACCATCTCACTCTCTCTCTGCATCAGCTTTTCTCTGACTGCATCATCTGTCCCTCTGCCTGCAGCCCTGCACCATCTATCCTCTGCCTGTACCAGTTTAGTCTCTGCCTGCATTATCTCATTTTCTGTCTGTACCATCCCTCTCCCTCTGCCTGCACCCTCTGCCTGTACCCTTTCATGTACATCTGCAGAGGCCTATTATGATATAGCTGCTGGTGTGTATTAGACAGCGCTACCATGTTAAATCTTTTCTTTCTCTGACTGTAGTTTTGCACCCTCGGCTTGTACCATTGTATCTCTGTATTCACTATCTCCCCCTCTGTGTACTTCAATTTGCCTCTGCATGTAGCATTTGTCTCACTATTTCCAGTATTTCTTCTCTGTTGTACCATGTTATCCTCTGTGTGTACCATGTCTGTGTCTGCTTGCACTATCTGTGTCTCTGCTTGAACCATCTCACCCTCTCTCTGCACCATCTTTTTTCTGACTGCACCATCTGTCCCTCTGCCTGCAGCCCTGCACCATCTATCCTCTGCCTGTACCAGTTTAGTCTCTGCCTGCATTATCTCATTTTCTATCTGTACCATCCCTCTCCCTCAGCCTGCACCCTCTGCCTGCACCCTCTCATGTACATCTGCAAAGGCCTATTATGATATGGCTGGTGGTGTGTATTAGACAGCGCTATCATGTTAAATCTTTCCTCTGCCTGTAGTCTCGCACCCTCTGCCTGTATGATTTTGTCTCTGTTTGTACTTTCTCTCCCTCTGTGTGCTAAATCACCTAAATCATGAAGTGAGTCATGAATTAGGGGATGTAGTTGTAGAAAGTCCTATGCAGTATGTGTCTCAGGCCTCTTAATTCCCAAATTGTGTTTATGCTGTGCAATTTAGATACTGGGTGTGCTGTTGAAATGCAAATGCAACTGTCTCTGTAGCATGTAGTAATCATTTCAATGAAGTTTCATTAGTACATTCTCAGTCCCACCTTGACTCTCTACACTGCTTGAACACCACTTCCTTGTCCTAAACCCTGAAACTCCATCCCTAGAAAAATATTCTAAACTCTTTCAACACTACTGCAGTGCTGTAAACCCTGAAAGAATACTCCCATCAAGACCCCCTTTTACTGTTTTAATCATTTTACTGAATTGCAAGGGATAGTGTTATGTGTCTAAGATCACAGTGTGAGTCAGTTTTCATTCCAGAAGAATGTGGCAGAATAATTTGCTTAGTTGATGTGTTTAAAAATATGGGAATACATGTACTTATGAAGTTGATAAAGCTAGTTTTGTATTATCTATTAGTGAAAATGATATAATTAAGTGTTTATATTTTTTGCAAGGTCCAGCAACATTGTACTATATATAATGGATCAAAATCAGGACAACTTTCAAGTCAATTTTTAAATTTCCATCGATGTCATAGAGGACTTAAAATGTACCTTTTGAGGATAACATTGATAAACAAGATAATGGAGAAGGAGATTTAAGCAGTGATTTTTTTGATCAAAGTTTGGACAATGACTTGATGAAAGCAGTAGAAGACATTGAGTTTCAAGTTGCAAATTTTGAAGTTGAGGACAATGCAAACGAAATTCCAGTTGAAATCATGCTGGATGTTTTATTACAGTATGAAATGTTTGAAGAATAAATTTATGATTTTGGATTAAAAATGATTTGAGAGAGTCTTTTTGAACAATTGTAATAATTTGCTTAGTTGATGTGTTTAAAAATATGGGAATACATATTCTGATGAAGTGAGTCAGGCTTTAGGATATGTAGTGCTAGAAACTGCTATGCAGTACGTCTGTCAGGCTTCTTAATTCGCAAATAGTCTCCATGCTGTGTACTGAAGATCCTGGCTGTGCTGTAGAAATGCCATACTAACTCTCTCTGTAACATGTAGTAATCATTTCAGTGAATTGCAAGGCATATTTCTATCTGTTTTCATTCAGAATGCAAGTCAGTGTTTTTTAAATATTGTGACAGAATCACTTGCTTGGTGTATCTGTTTTAAGACATGGGAATACATGTACTCATGGAGTCAGTTAGGCTTTAGGACATCCAGTGCTTTTTACTCGTAGCCCTTGCATGATACCATACACTGCCTACACACAGCTGTATTGCTCTAAAACTCAGAAATATCAATCCCACCACGACCCCCTACACTGCCTGAACACCACTGCACTGTTCTGAACCCTGAAACACCATTCTCAGCAAATGCCCCTATAATGTTGAAACACCACTGCACTGCCATAAACTCAGAAACAGCACTCACTGCATGATTTCCTACTCTGCTCAGACATAGTTGCTGTGCCTTAAACTTACTTATGAAGTAAACCAGTGTTTATATCATTTAGTGGTACTAATTGCTATGTAGTATGTTAGTAGTGGTCTATAACATGTTCTTTTTTCTTCACAACAGATTGTAATTATCTACAGAAAGAAAAACCATGCCTACTAAGAATGCGACAAGAAACAAATATAAACAGGCTTACTTTTCCAAGAAAACACAATTACAAGATTTATCTAAACAACAATGTACAGAGAAAAAGAAGAATGCTCCTGGTAAGACAACAAAGGATTTTATAAGGAAATTAACCCAAAGTAAAAAAAGTATGGATAATGTGCAAAAGAATGTTTTTTTATCTGTAACTAAAAAGAAAAACCAGACCCCCCCCAAAAAACGTTGGAAAAGTATGTGGCGATCAAATTGTCTATAGTAATAGATGAAAAAAACAGTTTGTTCAAATTCGCAAGAGGATGTTTTCTAATAGAGTAGTTTTAAATGTATTAAAAAATTTAAAGAATTGTAAAAGGAAAACAGCTTTTTATAAGAAAAAGAAAAATATTGAGAGTATTGTTGATCAGGCTTTTGAAATAAAAAAGAAGTTGTATATTTTAGTAATCAATAGAATTTGTACACTAGACAAGGCAATCAATGTTTTGAAAGCGAAAAGTAAGTGGAAAAGACCAATGAATAGAACTAATTTTTCTAATGTTTTTTCTGGAGAATGGAAGCATAGTTCAAGTTGTGAGCCATTTTTTAATGAAGAGACTTACTTTCAGATTAATGATTTGTTGCATGCAGTGAACACCAGTGGTCGAGCATAAGAGGTGAAGGACGGTTGTCTGATTGAAAAAGAGAAAATTGTGCCAAGATATGCAGAAGAGTTGTTAGCTGATGAAGTTTTAGGGAGACGTCCTAAGGCTCCAGTGTACACTTGGAATTGTAATAGTATTTGTAGTGTACGACAGGATTCAATTGATTTGTTTCACAATTTCTTACCTAAGTATACTAAGAAAAGTCTTAAACAAAAGATTAAAATGTTGCAAGAATTAGACCCTTGCAGACTGAGAGAAAAAACGGGTTTACAAGGGCATTCTCTGGCTTGTCTTTCTAGAAAAGTATGCCAGAGTGTTTTTCACCATTTTAGGATGTTAGCAGTGCATCATACTGAAGTGAGGAAATGAGTGAGAAGGTTGTATTATGCAAAAAGTACAGCACTTAAGCTAAAACAGTTAAACAGTGCTCTTTTACATGGATCTGTATTAGATGTAAAGAACATTTGTAAAGAAATTGAGGTTAGTTACTTTTGTGAAAAAGAGGACAATGCAGAAACTGATACAGTAATAGAAGGAAATGTGGAAGAAAATTTACAGAATTTTAGTACAGAAAATTTTGACCAAGAAATTACAAGGTTTAAGGTCATTTCAGGTGAAAGGCCAAACTTTTCTTGTGTGTGTTGTTGACGAACTCATTATAAGAATCAGACTAGGTTAGTTGATTTATATGTAAAAAATGAAAAGGAAAATAATAATGAGTGGAAGGATTTCGCAACTTATTTGTTGGTAGAGAATTGTTTTGATTTGGGTTCTGATCAACGTATTTGTAAATATTGTTATAATAAATTAAATGAAAACAAAATGCCTGCTAGAGCTGTACATAATAATCTTGAGTTAGTAAATATTCCTTCTGAACTGATGGATTTAAATACCTATGAGTCTATTTTTATTCAATGTGTGCATCCATTTCAGGCTTTTGTTCGTATGGAGCCTAAGACAGGGTAATTGAATCCTTCAGATTTACAGAGAGGATTAAAGGGAAGAGTTGTATAGTTGCCTCTTGATTTAAAGAAAAATATTGAAACAATTGGTGTTGAAAATGTGGAAGAGGAACCTCTAGTTATTCTAGTTAATGGCGTACCTACGAAGAGTAAGAAAATCTGGCAAGAATGAGTGGATGTTAGGAAAGTGAAAAAGGCAACGTTGTATTTGGTAAAAAACAATCAATACTACACAAATGTATATGTAGGAGAAGAGGAAACAACTGTAGAAGAGGACAGTGATTTGTCAGCTGGACAAATTGAAAAAGTGGATGTGTCCAAAAGTGAACAAATTTATGAACATTATAGTGTTCATCCTCTGCATTCCAAAGAAGGAATGGGGAATGCTATTGACTTGTTCCAAATGAAAGAAGCAAAAGGAAGTCCCATTAGTGTATGGGAAGAAAGCTTGGAAGCTCGTTGTTTTCCTCAGTTATTTCCAACAGGTTAAGGTGGTCGATATGATGACCGATCTGTTCAAATTCCTGCATCTGAATACCGGACTTTAAGATTATATGCAGAAGATCCAAGGTTTCGCCAATGTATTCCATATTTGTTTCATCTTCTGTTTGAGAGTGACTTGTCTGGACTTTCTTATGCAGTGAACCATATACTGAAAAGTGGAGTACATCTGCAAAATGTTTCGGCAAGGGACTTTATGGATAAAGTCCAATAGCAAGACACTATTTTGGAGTTTCAGCTAATTAATCTCATGGCATGTCAGCGTGGTACCAATGAGTATTGGTACCGTCGTCATGGGGAACTGAAATGTATGCTAAGAAACTTAGGAACTCCTACATGGTTCCTTACTCTTAGCTGTGCTGAGTATGCTTGGGAAAACTTACTTCAATTTCTTCGAGAGGCAAATGCAAACATAGAAAATATAGAATACAAGACAACTGGAGAACTGTGCTCTTTGGATCCAGTTAATGTATGCAGGTATTTCAATCATAGATTTGAAGCTATGATGTCTTTTATCACAAACAAAACAAATCCTCCTCTTGGAGAGGTTCTGGATTTCTTTTGGAGAAAGGAGTATCAAGCAAGAGGTGCTCCTCACATACATATGCTGCTATGGATCAAAGATGCCCCCACATTCTGAACAGATTCAGATGAGACAGTGATGAGTTTTATTGAACAATATGCTACATGTGCTGTACCAAAAAGTACAGAAGAAAACAATTTAGGACAACAAGTGTTACGATTTCAAACCCATCGTTGTGGAAAATACTGTCGTCGAAAATACAAATCTAAGGACAAGTTCTACACAAAATGTCGTTTTGCATTTCCACTTCCAGTAACATCGAAAGGAAGAGTGAACAATTTGATGTCATCTTTACGACATACTGTGACAAGAAAATCACCCAAAAATACATACAACTTAAAAAGAAATGAAGAGTCCAAATACATAAATGACTATAACCCAGTCATTTTGTCCATGTGGAATGCTAACATGGATATTCAATATGTTGCTGACAATTCTATTGCTGTGGCTTGATATGTAACGTCTTACATAACAAAATCAGAAAAGACAGAACTAAAGGACATGTGGGAAGAAATTTCTCATGAAAAGAGCCTAAGTAAGAAATTGTACAGTTACAGTCTGAAGATGTTGTCGCACCGAGAAATTGGAGCATACGAATGTTCAGATCGGTTATCATCAGCAAGTCTATATGCCAAATCTAGAACAATCATTTGGGTGAGTTTAGGTCTTGCTGCAACACGAAACCGAGTTTTGAAATCTGTACAAGAAATTGAGTATTTGGCAGAGAAAGAACCAAACAGTACAGATATTTTGAAGACAAACATGTTGGATACATACTATCCAAATAGAAGTAGTCATCTTGACAATGTTTGTCTCTATGAAGTACTGCAAAACTATACTTTTATGAGGAATATTACAGAAGATATCAATAAAGGAGTATATGCTGTAATTGGATGTGAAGGATGTCTGGTGAAACAAAGAAAAGGACATTTGATTAATGATCGAAAAAAGAGTTGCGAATCTCCTGACAAAAGGGAATTTTACTATTTAGCTCTTTTGCAACTCTTTAAGCCATGGCGTACAGAAGAGGAACTACTTGGAGGTATACAGCCTTTACAATGAAACTTTTACAACGAACTACCATCACAACAAAACTTTTACAACGCAAACTATTACAACGCATAGCGCTGGGGGCGCTCTAGGATAGGGAATAGGTTTAATATACTATCCAACACCTTCCCTACTATCCACGGGGACTGGAGTTGGAATAGTAAATTAAACTATTCACTATCCAGCGCCCAAAAGCATTATGCGTTGTAATGGTATGCGTTGTAAAACTTACGATGTAAAGGTAGGCGTTGTAATGGTATGCGTTGTAACGTCATACATCCCTACTTGGAGATTTTCTCAGTTATGAAGATTCTTTCAATGCAAGCAAAAATACTATAGAATGTCCTGCTTTCACTAATTATCTGTAAATGTCGAACGATGAAATACGGCAAGAAGCTGCAATTGCAGCAGAGATTGCTAGAGACAGTTCTCAAGACAGTCAGAGTTCTGCTTCGTTGAGTCAGGATCAACTCGGAGGACCAATTATCCAAAATGAAGCTGCCACTGCCATGGATGAGGTGGAAAGAGCAATGGAACAAGCTCAGGAGAATGTAGTAAACTTAGAAGAATTGGAAAAACAACTAAACGTTGAGCAGAAACAAATATATGACGAAGTCATAGAACATATTGAGCATGGTTTATGTCATGAGAAAAAAGAGTGCTCATGTACGTCATTTAAACCTGTCCGACTGTACGTGAGTGGAGAAGCAGGAACTGGAAAAAGTTTTCTAATTAAAGGAATTGCCACTTATCTACAGAAAAGAACTGAGCCATCGCTCTCTTGTGTTGTTACCGCTCCAACTGGGTTGGCAGCTCATAACATTAAAGGGATTACTTTACATCGTTTATTGATGCTGCCAATAGAGCATGATAATAAATTACAATACCACAAGCTATCTGGAGAAGCTTGTTGTGAAGTTTCCCGAGTCCTGAAGAAAATGAAACTTCTTATCATTGTTGAGGTAAGCATGGTATCAAATGTAATGCTTGCTTTTGTGCATTTAAGAATGCAACAAATTCTTAAAATAGAGTATGATGTGTTATTTGGAGGCAAACACATTATTGTTTTTGGAGATCTACTGCAGCTAACTCCTGTGAAAGGACAACCAGTGTTTAAAATGCTTACGCATGAAGATACCAGAAAGTGCCTGGGGAGCATTGGAAATGTTGATATATGGTTATATTTTAAATATGCAGAACTGCTTCAAAATATGCGACAGGCAAAGGATGAAGATCCTAAAAATATTCTTCAAGATATAAGAATTGGAAAAGTAAGTGAACATGGCAAAGAAGCTTTACAGGTACGATTACTTTCACATTTGTTTCCAAAAGAAAATATTATCCCAGAGAATATTAATAGGAAAATTGCTGAAAACAAATGTGTGATATGCTTGATGCCAACTCTGCAAGAATGTTCAATCTTCAAAAACAAAATGAGAAAATCAAGAGATTGTAAAACTGGAAGCTATTGATAAGATAGAGCATGAAGGAGTTACTATTATTTTGTCAGAAAAGTTGAAATCAAAATTGGATTCTTTAGAGAAGACAATATCTAAAACTGCTGGTTTTGAAAAGAGTCTATATGCATGTTTAAATTGTCGTATAATTTTACGATGGAATTTATATGTGGAAAGAGGTTTAGTAAATGGAGCAATGGGTCATGTTGTTGATTTTGTGAATTACCGAAATAGAGATGAAATTGAATTTTTGAAAATTAAATTTGATGGAATTGAAGAAGTACAACAATTGAGTCATTGTTCTGCTCGGTTTTTGCTTGTAAAAGATTTGTATGTATGCCGAAAACAGTTTCCTGTTTGTTTGGCATATGCGGTGAGTATTCATAAATCTCAAGGTTTAAGTGTAGATAGTGCTTTGGTGAATATTGGAAGTTCTCTGTTCAAGGAGGGTATGGCATATGTTGCTTTATCTCGAGTCAGAACTTTATCTGGATTATACTTGATTGATTTTGATGAGACAAAGATTAGTGCGGATCTAAATTGTGTGAAAGAGTATAATAGGTTAAGAAGAGAATATGCTCCAAATTTACCTCAATATCCTTTATTTCAAAAGCCTGTGGTAGGCCGAAAAAGAAGAAATGAGAAAAACTGTAGCAAGGTTGTAGCAAAATGAAAAAAACTAGATGAACCAGTAATTGTAAGCAGAAAGGAAAAGGATTCTGTTGAAGATGTTGTTGGATTTCAGTTTGAAAACAGTTCTGGTGTCAACTGCTATGCTAATGTAGTGGTTAATGTTGGGTTTTTTCTCCAAACTTTACAAGAGCAGATTGTAGAAAATCGGGATCAAAGATTTTGTTGTTTGTTGAATACTGAGTTTGAGAAATGTAGCAGTGATAAAACAAAAATAGAAAGTGTTTCTGATATTCGAAATGTTTAGACATATGTTCTGGTCTAAATCAATTTTCACAGAATATTCAGCAAGATTGTCAGGAGTTTCTAATGTATATGCTTGTTGTATTGCAAGATGAAGGTATAGATCTTGAAAATCTTTTTGGCCTTTCTTATAAATGGCAGCATGACTGCGACAATTGTTCCTTTTCAAGTAGTACTGAAATAGACACTGAAAGATTTATATATTTGACTTTACCAGCCTTCAAATCAGTGTCTTTCAATAATCTCGTTAGAGAAGCAAATCAAAACATGGTCTCTACCCAATGTAACTCTGCAATGTTATCAACATTATTTATACAAATATATGGACAGTATGTAATTTTAATGTTCCAGCGATGTAGACCTGATGGAACTAAATTGACAACTTTAATTAAAAATGTTGTGGCTTCTCAATTATCAATTTCAGGAAGAACCTTTATAACTGCACCAATTATTTTCCATGATGGTCCTTCTACAACATCAGGACATCAAACAGCTTATTTAAAACGTCAAAACGGCTGGACTTATTGTAACGATATTCAATTGACTTTCAAACAACGTTTGCCTTCTGACTTACAAAATTCTTACCTAGTGTTCTTACAACCCAAATTTTAGAAAAAGTAATTGGCCTAGGAAGATTAGAGCAGTTACTAAAATTAGTCTGCTGTTCAAAATTACTTTGTGAGTGAGAGTGATCAAGATAATAAAAAACTTGTAGTTCTCATAGAGGTAGTGTAAGTGTATCACATAGTGAGTGATATCAGTATTATAGGAAATGTTGATCCTGAGTGAGCCAGTGGTGGAAATATAACTATTGTTAGATGATCGAATAGATGTTGGAGCTTTTCATTCAGAAAGTCGGGTATATGGAAGTTTAAAAGTACTATCAAGTAATTTCCAAAAAAAGGAATTTTCATATACTAATTGGCCTCGTGGAAAAGTAAATGAATCAAAAATGAGTATTTCGGGTAAATGTTGTTAATTTATGTTTCTATATTACTTTACTTTGAGAGTATAATAATGACATACTAATGTTTTATTAATTTGTGATTGTTGATATGTACGTAAGAAATTTTTATTTGGAAGAAAACATTTAAGATATGTTTTTTTCTAAGCTTTACATTATTTATTGAAACGTTGTATGGATCTTTAAACACAATCTTTTTTATTGTGTTTTTTTTTGCCCGCTGTCATATGATGAGTAGTATTGAACTCACTGTTTTAGGTGAAATTCAATATATTCTGAGAACAGCAAAAAGAAACCATATAACATGTTGTACAAGTTATTTTGTATTTTGTATTGTGAAATATATATTATACTCCCCTTGTCTCACGCTCACTCACCTTTATCCACCCTCTATCACCCCTCTTTACTCACTCTCACTGCACTTCTCTCACCCTCCTTCACCCGTGTTCCCTTACTCCACTTCCCTCACTACCCCTCATTCCCCATTCCTTCACTCCCCTTCCCCTCTTTCCCCTCCACCACTTTCCAGCTCTCAGTCCCGCTGCTTCACTCCCCTTCTCCTTGTTTCCTTCCTTTGCTCCCTCAGTAATTCCCCTTCCCTCACTCACCTTACTCTACTTCAATCACTCCTTCTCTCACTCCCTCTGTCCTCTCACATCCTCACTCCCCTTCCCTCACTCCCTCTCTCCTACCCTCACTCCCTCCATCCCCTCACTTTGTCACTCCCCCTTCCCTCACACTCACTCCCTTTAACTGACCAACACTCCCTCACTTACCTTACTATACTCCCTCACTTAGTCCCCTTCTCTCACTCCTTCCTTCACTACCTCTATGTCCTCACTCCCTCACTCCCCTTGTCATACGCTCACTCGCCTTTATCCACCCTCTGTCACCCCTCTCTTCCTCAACCTCACTGCCCTTCTCTCGCCCTCCCTCACCCCCGTTCCCTTACTCCACTTCTCTCACTTATCCTCATTCCCCATCCTTAACTCCCCTTCCCCTCACTCTCCTCCCGCACTCACCTTTTCCCAGTCCCTCTGCTTCACTCCCCTTCCCCTTCTTTCCTTCCTTTGCTCCCTCAGTAATTCCAACAAGGGGTGGTGATGGACAGAGTCTCTGAATTAAGCAGAATACTCTCACCCAGTCAAGAGATCAGGGCTAGATCCAACACCGTTTTTTAGCTCATTGCACCATCCCAGTTTCAGAACCTGGCTGTATGCAAATTAGTCTGTCCCTGGCCCAGTGCATCATGGGAACAGGGCAGACCAGACTACAAAAGCCAATTCTTACACTGGGAAGGAAACAAGCTTCCGGGGACCGGTTTCTAGCAATTCAGCCGTCTTCGGCCCGGCTTGCTTGAATCCTGATGGTGCAATGAGCAAGGGACTCACATCTGAGTATACCCTTCCACGCTTAGGGTGGACAAAAATATTTACAACAAGGGGTGGTGATGGACAGAGTCTCTGAATTAAGCAGAATACTCTCACCCAGTCAAGAGATCAGGGCTAGATCCAACACCGTTTTTTAGCTCATTGCACCATCCCAGTTTCAGAACCTGGCTGTATGCAAATTAGTCTGTCCCTGGCCCAGTGCATCATGGGAACAGGGCAGACCAGACTACAAAAGCCAATTCTTACACTGGGAAGGAAACAAGCTTCCGGGGACCGGTTTCTAGCATTTCAGCCGTCTTCGGCCCGGCTTGCTTGAATCCTGATGGTGCAATGAGCAAGGGACTCACATCTGAGTATACCCTTCCACGCTTAGGGTGGACAAAAATATTTACAACAAGGGGTGGTGATGGACAGAGTCTCTGAATTAAGCAGAATACTCTCACCCAGTCAAGAGATCAGGGCTAGATCCAACACCGTTTTTTAGCTCATTGCACCATCCCAGTTTCAGAACCTGGCTGTATGCAAATTAGTCTGTCCCTGGCCCAGTGCATCATGGGAACAGGGCAGACCAGACTACAAAAGCCAATTCTTACACTGGGAAGGAAACAAGCTTCCGGGGACCGGTTTCTAGCATTTCAGCCGTCTTCGGCCCGGCTTGCTTGAATCCTGATGGTGCAATGAGCAAGGGACTCACATCTGAGTATACCCTTCCACGCTTAGGGTGGACAAAAATATTAGTAATTCCCCTTCCCTCACTCACCTTACTCCACTTTACTCACTCCTTCTCTCACTCCCTCTGTCCTCTCACTTCCTCACTCCTCTTCCCTCACTTCCTCTCTGTTACCCTCACTCACTTTGTCCCCTCACTCTCCCACTCCCCTTCACTCACCCTCACTCACCTTCCATCCCTCATTGTCGTGAATGCACCCTCACTCACTCCCCCTTCCCTCTCACTCAATCCCCTTTCCTTACTCCCCTCTCCTCATTTAGTTTTGCTAACTCACATTCCTTTAGTATCTTACTCACCTTCAGTTCATTTCTCTCTCCCTCTCTTCCTCTGTGTCACTGAATCTATCCGCCTCATTATCCTTTTAGTAATTTGCTCTCCCTCTATTTCTTTTTCCCTCTCTCTGTCCTTCACAGTTCCTTTCTTTCCCTTTCTGTGTCCTTCACTCCTACTTTATCTCTTAGTACCCTTTTATGACTTTTAATCTCCTGCCTTGTCTCTTGCATTTTGAAATATATATTATAAAAATGATAACTTATTTTTTTTCCTCTTCCACAGATATTACATTTAGTAAAAATATGTAATTAAGTTTACATTACTTATAAGGTAAGTTTGACAAACAACATCTAGCACCAGATGTAGGTAGGCGAATACCGGTCGGTAACGGCCCAAAATCGGTAAAATTGGCCGTTACCGACCGGTATTGAGAAAATGAGATGTAGGTGACAAAAATGTACCGAATCGGAAAATATGAATCGGTAAAATGCCGATTCTGTATTTCCCGAATACATATTTACCGATACCTTATTTACCGAGTCCTTACTCACCGAATCGGAAAATAAGAAATCGGAAAGAATGCCCATCGAGATGTAGGAAAGGATAAAGATATCGAATTCAATGAAATTCGGTATTTAAGAGTCGGTATTTACCATGGACTGAAAGCAGGTGGTAACCATGTGCAGGCCATAAAAAAGGGCCCAAAATGCAACAGTGTTGCAAAAATGGCGGCACTCTATGTGATTGCGAGGAGGCGAAGGCTACAGGCTGCAGGTCTGAGGGTATGGCTAAGGGAGGAGCAGGTGTACAGGCAGAGGATCACTCTGTTCCAATTGACTGAGCCTGAGATACTTCAGAGGTACAGGCTGCACCCCAGAACCATCATGGACTTAATAAGGGACCTCCACCTATACCTGGATCACCCAACACCCAGGGCCCACGCCATCCCACCCCATGTCCAGGTGCTATGTAGCTTACACCTGCTTGCCTCTGGAAGCTACCAGAGTGTGATAGCTGCAGTAGGTGGTGTATGCCAGAGCTGTCTGTCTCGTTTTTTCAGGAAGTTTCTGGATGCCATGACGCAGAGAATGGGACATTACATCCGGTTCCCTGACACACCTGCGGAACTTGCAAAAACAAAAACTGATTTTTATGGACTGGCACACTTCCCGCATGTGATAGGCTGCATAGATGGCACCCACATTCCCCTATGCCCACCTGCAGCCACCAAACACATCTACAGAAACCGTAAGTCAACGCACTCCATCAATGTGCAGGTGATATGCAATGCAGGCAACATCATCACCGACATAGTGGCCAAATTTCCTGGGAGCACGCACGACTCCTACATTTTCCAGAACAGCGGAATATACACACGGCTAGTTGCTGGAGATTTTGGAGATGGATATCTGCTAGGTAAATACGTGTAACACACCCTGTAATGAATGGCAGATGAATGTGTAATGTGATTGTAACTCATGTACCTCTCATTCCCTCCCAGGTGATAGTGCATATGCCCTGCGTTCCTTTGTGCTCACACCGTACCTCAACCCAACTAACAGAGCCGAAAGGTGATACAATGTGGCACACAGGTCAACTCGCAACGTAGTGGAGCGAACATTTGGACTCCTCAAGAGCAGGTTCCGCTGCCTCCAAAGAGTGGAGGTGCTCGACAGTACACCCCATCCTGTGTTGCAAGATAATAGTGACATGTGCCATTTTGCACAATCTTGCCACCAAGGAAGGCACAGAGGTGGAGATGACACATCACGAGAACATTGATGATGACCAAGAACATGCAGAGCCCCAGGCAACAGGACCAGCAGCAATAGATGGTAGATTGAGAAGGACAGAAATTACACGTCGATATTTCTAGGTAATGTATGACACATAGACAGGTATAGTGTTTGACAAGTGTAGTTTAAGATTCACTACATCATCATTGTCACATCGGAAAAGGCATCATACATCAAAGTCTATGTCTCTGGCTGCTCCTGCTCAGTTGCCGTCACTGTGTGCAGTTGTGTCAATCTGCAGCATAGGTCAGTGCTTACGTCAACGCACTACATTGCGCGATTGATGTGCCTGGCTTTCAGATTCTCTGCTGGGGCCTGACTCAGCATGGTTGCGCCTGCCACTCCTGCGCACCTCCGGTACAGGTGTGCTGGAGCCACTCCTGCTGGATGACCCCTCTGTCTCCTCCACACCTGTGTCACCAGCATTGCCTGTGTTTGTGTTGAGCATCTGCTCCATCGCAGAGGTCACTCTTCCCATGCCCCGTGTCAAGTCTGTGCAGCAGTGCACAATTGCATCCTGCATGGATATAGAGCGTCGGCACAGTAGTGACGTACTCGAAGCAAATCTGTTCATTGCCTTGGTTTGCTGGCGCATATACTGCCGATCCCTGCCACGGTATAGATGATCCCTGTCCAACTTATCCGACAGTACACCCATGTATGTGGAGATGTCTGTTATCCCCTTTGATATTGCCTCCAAACTAGGTGCTATGTGGCCTATACCCTTGTCCATGTTGGTCATTTTATTGTTCATGCAGCAAACCTGCCTATGCATGGCTAACATTGCTTTGGCCTGCAGGCGCTGTACTTTGACCATTGTGCCCTCCAGGCCACAGAAGACACTCTCCCCTTCCTGCCCCTCCCCACCCTCACGTGCCCTCCTGCCAAGAACACTGGTGTGCGCAGCGCCTGCTGCAATCTGTGGTCTAGGCTTGTCAGCCACAGGTGCATTTGTTTGAGGTACAGCATCCTCATCCTCCGAATCAGAGGTTTGCAGGATCCTCTGAGGGGGCTCCTCATGCCTACTTGCCCCTCCCTGCATGGACACCTTGGACATTGCTATGGGTGTACGCGGTGTGCTTGACAATTCAGGAGATCCAAACAACAAAGGGGATAGTGGGACAGGAATTGTGGGTCGCTCTGGTGATGAGGCTTCCTGGGTGGTGTTGTTGCCTCCAACTACAGCGCTGTGACCTGGTTTTTTCTTCTCTTTCTCCCTTCTCTTAGTTGCTGGTGCCCTCTCCTCCCTTGCTGGTGCTGAACTGCGTGAGGACTCTCCTGTGGAATGAAATTGACATAGGGTCAATGTTGTTGTTCATCTGTGTGTAGTTCTTAAATAAATAGTTCACACACCTTTGCCCAGTGCACAGTGTGTGTTTGGTGATGTGTGTGGCATGCCTTGCAGAGTCATGTGGTGTATGCTTTGCATCTATGTATTCATGACTACGTCTACGGTGGAAGAGGTGTGGCGCCGCGGCCAGGGCGACTGACTCCGGAATCTGGGGATCACAGTTCGATCTCCGGCACCGGCGGCAGATTAGTCCAGCACCATGTGACTCTGGGCAATAGCTTGCTTAATCTTCCCGACGGCCCCCAGTGCCTAGAGACCCTAACGGGTGATTGTGCGCTTTACAAATGTGGATATTATTATTATTATTATTATTACCATGATGCATTGCTGCCACCAAGTTAGAGCTGTAATGCAGTGTGATGATTCTACACAGTGGGGTACGGGGTCAGGTTGATGGTTGTGGATTAGGGTACATGCCTCTTACCTTGTTTCTTTGTAGCTTTTGCTGTACTGTCCAGGTCTCCTATCCCATGGATGCATTCTGGCTCCATGGTGGTTTCCACAAGCTCCTCCATCGCTGTCAGCGTTGGTGCTCTGCTCCTGCCACCTCCAGTCCCACCAGTATCCTTTTTTTGTGCTGCAATCTTTTTCTTTGTTACGATGCGCAGGTCATACCATCGCTTTTTGATGTCCTCAATCTCCCGGTGGGTCACACCAATGGCATTCACTTTGCCCTGTATGCCAAGCCAAATGTTCCTCTTCACAGTCTCTGCAACATGCAGAGACTGTCTCCCGAAAATTTGCCTGTAGTGGCTTACAATTTCTTCCACAGCCACCTGTAGTTCTTCTGGGCAGAACTTTATCTTCCTTTTTCCCTCCCCACCATCCTTTTGCCCTTCATGTGACTCCATTCTGTAGCATTGCTTGCCTGTGGATGCTCAGCTCCTCTCACCTCTGCTCAATTGTTTGTTCAGTTGGTGTGCACCTGTATGGGTGTGGCCACTCCCAGGTACTGGGGAGGGGTGCTTCGATCTGATTGGTTGGATTCTCAGGGCCTTGGTTGTGGGGTGTGTAGGGTGTCCCTGATTGGTTGGCAGGCTCACATGGCGTTTTTCAAACATCCGAATCGGTAATTACCGATTCGGTAATTACCGATTCGGAAAATTCTGATTCGGAAAAATCCGAATTGGTGAATCCCATTCATTCCTATGGGCCAGGAGGCCCATAGGAATGCATGGGTTTCACCAAATCTGAATTTACCGACTCGGAATTGACCGATTCGGTAATTTCCGATTTGAGATACCGAGTCATACCGATTCGGTAAGTTTTACCGATTTTTTACCTACATACCATTTACCGATTCTAAAATACCGATTCGGTATGAGTCGGTATTTAAGAATCGGTAAATGGGAATTACCTACATTTGGCCCTTAGTTTCCATCACTCTTTTCCTTAACCTCACTACTCTTCTCTCACCCTCCCTCACCCCCGTCCCCTTACTCCGCTTCCCTCACTTATTCTCATTCCCCATGTTTACTCCCCTTTCCCTCACTCCCCTCCCACACTCAACTTCTTTCAGTCCCCCTGCTTTACTTCCCTGCCCCTCTCTTCCCTTCCTTCGCTCCCTCACTCTTTCTCCTTTCCTCTCTTACAGTACTCCACTTCACTCACTCCTTCTCTCGCTCCCTCTGTCCTCTCACTTCCTCACTCCCCTTCCCTCACTCCCTTAGCCTCACTCTCTCCATCCCCTCACTTTCTCACTCCTCTTCCGTCACGCTCACTCCCTATAACTCACCCACACTCCCTCACTTACCTTTCTTTGCTTCCTCACTCAGTCCCTTTCTGTCACTCCTTCCTTCACTCACTCTGTGCCCTCACTCCCTCACTCCCCTTGTCTTACCCTCACTCACTTTTATCCACCCTCTTTCACTTCTCTTTACTCACGCTCACTGCCCTTCTCTCACCCTCCCTCACCCCGTTCCCTTACTATCCCTCATCCCCATCCTTCACTCCCCTTCCCTATACTTTCATCCCCCACTCACCTTCTCTCAGTACCTCTGCTTCAGTCCTCTTCCCCTCTATTCCCTTCCTTCGCTCCCTCACTCATTCCCCTTCCCTCACTCACCTTACTCCACTTCACTCACTCCTTCTCTCACTCCCTCCCTCTGTCCTCTCACATCCTCACTCTCCTTCCCTCACTCCCTCTCTCTTAGCCACACTCCCTCCGTCCCCTCACTCTCTCAGTCCCCTTTCCTCATGCTCACTCCCTTTAACTCTCCCACACTCCCTCACTTACCTTTCTTTGCTCCCTCACTCAGTCCCCTTCTCTCACTCTTTCCTTCAATCCCTCTGTCTCCTCACTCCCTCACTCCCCTTGTCTCACACTCACTTGCCTTTATCCACCCTCTATCACCACTCTTTCCTTAACTTCACTGCTCTTCTCTTACCCTCCCTCACCCCGTTCCCTTACTCCATTTCCCTCACTTATCCTCATTCCCCATGTCCACTCCCCTTCCCCTCACTCCCCTCCCACACTCACCTTCTTTCAGTCCCCCTGCTTTACTTCCATTCCCCTCTCTTCCCTTCCTTCGCACCCTCACTCATTCTCCTTTCCTCTCTCACCGTACTCCACTTCACTGACTCCTTCTCTCACTCCCTCTGTCCTGTCACTTCCTCACTCCTCTTCCCTCAATCCCTCTGTCTTACCCTCACTCCCTCCATTCCCTCACTCTGTCACTCCCTCTTCACTCACCCTCACTCACCTTCCATCCCTCACTGTCATAAACTCACCCACACTCACTCCCCTTCTGTCATTTGTTCCCTCAGTCACTTTCTCCCCTTCATTCAGTCATTTTATCCATTCATTTATGCAGTGCACATTCATTGAAAAAAATAATGAGAGAATATTTAAGGAATATAGCTCTTTTTGGAGAATTGGAGGTAGTTCTATAAAGAACTTTTTTTTCTTCTTTTTTTGATTTCATATTTTTTTTAGACTTTTTCAGAACGATTTTAAACTTTTTTTGTTTTTTTTTGGGGAGAAAAACAAAACCAGGGAATCCAAAACTGCTCACCAGGAGCAAAAAAAGGGGGAAAAATTAGTGCTGGGTGGAGCAGTGGTGTTCCTCCTTTCTGCGAGCAATAAGTTCAATGCTCTGCTCCCCGTAGCAGAGCAGTTTGTCACAATCTTTGCAGACAATCTTCAAACCACGAAGACCGGCTGTATGTTAGGGATCAAATGAGCTGCTGCTCTTCCGGAAGGTGTTGCTCCTCCGGTGGAGGTGCTGCCGCCATCTCTTGGGGGATTGCGTGCCAGGTCCCTGGTGCTCTCCCTTGCAAAAATTATTTGGGTGCCTCCTCTCTACATGCCGGATCAAGGTGGCATTCCAAAAACTGTATTTACGGGTGGGATCCCCACGTGACAGAGTTGTGTCACATATCCGGCACGTTACTTTCGCAGCATTGCATTTCTTTTTCCCCTCTGGGAAAGTAAACAACTTCCAAATGAAATGCTCTTTCACTTTTCTCCGGGGGGGTCCTCAGGCAGGAATTCCAGATCAGAGTCTGAGGAAGGGTCCCTGGAACCAGACATCTTTCCAAAAAAAGAAGTATTTTGAAGAAGAATGGAGAAGAGGTGTTCTCTCAGCAATTGCAAAGAGGTAGTGAGGGAAATAGGTGGAGACTTTCCATAGTTGTGAAAAAAACTGTTATTAACCAATCAAAAGTGTTGTTATAAGGCCACATGGCTTGACGCGCGTTTACGCTGCGCGCTCTGGGGCGCTTACGGGGGCGCTTACGTGGCACGTACGTAGACGCTTACGGAGGCGCTTACGGGGGCGCTTACGTGGCGCGAATTAATGACATTTTGCTCGATTTTCGGAAATGTGTTTAAAAGTTAAAATACGGTTAATAAAAATCAAACATACTACTTTTATGAGTATGCCACTGAATGTCTTGCATTAATATTTACTTTAAATACATGAATATTTTTTTTTTCGCTCGCGGGAAGAGCGCTCAGGCTACGTGTACGGCTGCGTTTACGGGTGAGCGTACCCTGAGCGCTCCAGGGTTTAAATATAAAAAAACTGGGAAAAAACAGGAAAAAAATAATATTATAAAAATATAGAATATTGGAATAATTAGAAAAATATATAATAATTAATAGCTATAAAAATTAGCTATTAAAAAAACTTAATAATTCACTTAAAAAACCGTCGGTTTCAAACTCGTTATAGTAAGGAATTAGCATTTAAAAAACCTTTGAAATTCACTGAAAAAACCATAGGTTTGACACCAGTTATAGTTAGCTGAACAATTTACTCATACAAAACCAATGAAATTCCCACGTTATAGTTAGATGGACTCACTATAACTCGCGGGCCCGCAATCCACTGCTGATGATGTCACATGTTACATAATTCATGACATGGTCAGTGACATCACTGATGACATCTCAAATGACATCACTGATGACATCACTGATGACATCTCAAATGACATCCCTATACATATATATATACAGAAGGGAGCATAGAATTTAATGAAACAACACATACATTAACACAAAGGTTGTCGAATGTGGATGTTGAACAAGAGGTTCCAAAAAGTGGACTGAAACAACTCTCGAAATTCGTGCCGCAGACGGCTGTAGATGCGATTGATATTTTTTCGGACACAGTCGTCAAGGATTTGATGAAATCGAGAACAAAGCAGACCCACCTAACTAAATCTTTCAACATTTCCAAAGAACAGAGGCTGGCTATAACAACTCTATCAAAGGATCAAACCATTGTATGTAAACCCTCGGATAAGGGAGGTAACATCGTCATCATGACAAAGGAACAGTATACATCTGAAGCAATGCGGCAACTACAGGATGGGAACTGTTATGCCAAAATAACAAAAAAAGAATATGCTGAAAGCATAGATAAATTATATGACATCTTGAAGAATTGGCATGGAAAACAAATGATAGACCTGGAGGAATATTTGTTTTTAAAAACCATACACCCTATCCTACCAACATTTTACCACCTTCCCAAGGTCCACAAAAGCATAAGTAACCCACCGGGTAGACCCATCATTTCGTCTATTGGTGGCCTAACTGAAAATCTGTCTAAATACCTTGATCATTACCTGTTTGAATTTGTGATTTCACTTAAGTCATACATAAGAGACACGTCTGACTTTATTGAAAAAATTGAAAATATTGATTGGCACCCAACCTATACACTCGTGACTCTTGACATCACGAGTCTCTATACTGTTATTGACCATGAGAAAGGTCTGCTTGCTGTGAAATACTTTTTGGATAAGAAACCTTTGAAATTTGCAATGCATAATAAGATGCTTTTGGAACTTATCCAATTTTGTTTGTATTTTAACATCTTTATATTTCAGGATCAGATATACAAACAACTGTCTGGCACAGCAATGGGTTCCTGCTTCGCCCCCAGCTACGCGAACCTGTTCGTGGGCTGGTGGGAGGAGCAGGTAGCCTGGGCCCCACAACATGAGATATCTAACAGGAGGGTAATCGCCTGGTACAGGTACATTGACGACCTGTTCCTTATTTGGGATGGGTCTATAGAAGAGGCCAAACAGTTCGTCCAATCATTAAATAATAATGATTGTAATCTGTCATTCACGGGGGAGATCAGCAAATGGCAGGTCAGCTATTTAGACCTACTAGTCACTGTAAGGGATGACAAAATCTGCACGTCATTGTACCGCAAGCCAACAGCGGGTAACAGCGTCTTGCACGCCACAAGCAGTCACCCTGAGAAATTAGTGAAGAGTATCCCTTACGGAGAATTACTCAGATTAAGGCGTAACTGCACTCTAGACAGTGATTTTGAACAGTCTGCTCGAGAGAGCATTGAGAGATTCTCTGAAAGAGGGTATAAACATAATCTCTTACATAATGCACTCAACCGAGTCAGAGGACTCTCCAGACACTCTCTTTTTGAACCCAAGACTAAACCACGTCCAAACGTGGAAAATCAGTTTCGAATGATTACCCCCTACTCAGCAAACTCTTGGCAATTGAGAGCAATCATGCAAAAACACTGGCACATTCTAAAAACCGATCAGATCATTGGACCAGATCTGCCAGCTGCGCCTTTGATCACCTTTGGTAAGGCCAGAAGTATACGAGACCATCTGGTCCACAGTCACCTTAGTTCCACCAGAAAGAGCCCTGGGACCCTAAATGAAACTAAAGGCTTCTTTCCGTGTGGTAAATGCAAGGCTTGCGCCTTTAGCAGGCGTACATTGTCATACGAGGTGAGAGGATGTAAAGGGGGAAAGAGGATACAGAAGTTTATGTCCTGTCACACTGATCACGCAGTTTACTGTTTGATGTGTCCCTGCCAACTTAGATACGTTGGCAGTACAATTAATCCGGTAAAACTTCGAATACTCGAGCACATGCGAGCGATCGCGAATAAGGATTTTTCCTATCCGGTCGCTCGTCACTTTGCTATCAAGCATAACAGCAACAGGGATCTGTTGAGGTTCTTCTGTGTAGATTACGTAGTGGATAATCCTAGAGGAGGAAACAGGTTACAGATGCTCAGAAGGCTGGAATCCCGCTATATAATAGACATGGAAACGAAGGCTCCGGGGGGGCTCAATATGGGGGAAGAATTGGCAACTCATCTGGGCTAGATTACAAGTTTTATCTGCTGTTAGGTGCTCTTGAGTAGATGTCAGCAGAACATGTTGACATTAATTGGATCAAATTGATGTACAGACAGACTTTTAGAATTGTGTAACATGTTTTTCACGTGGTTTATGTTTGGACATTTGGTAAATTATTGAGTCCGGTACTGTTGACTGAAGCTTTGGAGGGTAAAGAAAATTATTAGCTTGGGTGTGATAGAATAACCAGCCTTAGAATTGATAATGTGGAATTATGGTCACGAAGCATACTTAGGTATTGAGCAGCCTTATTGGCTGCGATGCCGATCCACGGCGAGATCATGACAGGTAGACCGGTTGGTCTGCAGTCGCTTTGCACTATGTTGGTGCTTGTAAATACTGGTAGCTTTATTGCTGCCATAGCCGATCCACGGCTACATCATGACCACCTATTCAACTAGAGGGTCATAAAATACGCATTATGGCGTTTTTAAAGTGTTCACAATTTTGACTTGTGAATTACCAGTAAGCATCATGGCCATACACATTGAATAATATGAATAATAATTTTCATTTAGGCAATTCGGTTATATGAAACTACACACCCATTATTGCAAAAGATGGCATTAGACATTACAAGATGGAGCGCACGATTAGATTCGAAGCTTGTCCTATGTTTATGTCTATGCCTGTAAACCGGAAATGAAATGACAATATATGCTGCCACTGCGCGCGTTTTTTGTAAAACACTGACGAAGGGAGCGTTCTCCCGAAACGCGTCTGTAAAATAAATACTGCTGCTGAGCTAAATGAACCCCGTGAGTGCCTTACTTTATCTTCAATCCCGGCTGGGAGAATTTGGAGTGAGTGGAGCATGCATTTTCGATCGCGGCGCACCACCGCGAAAAACGGCACCCGCTGCAGGAGTGACTCGTAATTGGTGTGCAGGAGCGTGGATATATATATATATATATATATATATATATATATATATATATATATATATATATATTTTTTTACAACTTTTGGGAAGCAGGAATATTGCCTGAGTGTTTACCAACATAAGACATTAAACATTTTCTATACACTTACTTACCGTAGAAGGTTCTCAAATTGTTCTTTTTGAAGATCTACTCTGCTACTACAATCTGGTTGAATTAATTTTCACAGTTGAAGTATCTGCTGTGTCCCTTGTATTTTAGCTGTAAGTTAGTAGTTCCTGAGAAATTCAAAAAATAGAGGTCAGAAAATCAATTTCCCATAGGAAACTTTAGACACGGTTACAGCTTGAACTTCTGAACGGATTTACACCAAATTTGGCAAAAAGGTAGCCCTTGGTTCAGAAAGAGACTTTTTTTAAATGGAGTAAATCTGTTCAGCAGTTGCTGAGAAAATCAAAAAAATAAAACTTTAGATATATATAGAAGCTCAGTGGATCCGCGCACCCTCCCGATCACAAGTTTTATTCTAATTGGGTGGCAACACTCAAAACCAGGAGGTGTTGGCAGCCATCTTGTGACTCTGTAGAAGCAAGTCAGAAGAAAACAGGGAAACTAAGGTAAAAAAAAGAAAAGGGGGCAGGGTAGAAACACCCTGACCACCTAGGCTTGCTCAGGGGGTCCCAAAAGGACCCTCAGGGCCAAAAAAAACATTTTTTAAACTAAAAAAACAGCAGAATGCGCGCTGGGTGCGAGAATCGGGACAAAAACATTATCAAAATAAAGCAAGGGCCTACTCGATTTGTTATTTTTAACCCCCCGGGTGGGCCAGGTCCTGGGGAGATTTGGGAAATCTAAAGCGGGGGTCTTGCAGCCCAGGGGACCACCACCTCCCAGAGGCTTTGCAAAAGTTGTGAAGGGGGCCGCGGGTACCCCTCCTGGAGCCTTTGATGGCCCTGGGGACCGCCACCCCCCAGTCCAGCTCCTGCAGTGTCCCGGGGTGCCCACCACTGGGACACTGCTGTTTGCTATGGTAGGGAAGGAGCACGTCTCCCGCCCTACAGTAGCAAACTCTGGTTTGGATTTTGGAAGACAGAGCAGGGAAACCTGCTCTCTCTTCCAAAATCCAATGCAGTCAGCAGCTCCCCATGTGGAAAAGCAATGCCGGCTCTCGCAGGACACGGGGAAGTGAATAGGCACCGGGGGATGGGGTCCCCGGAGCAAATATAAATTACTGTTAGAAGCCGTTTCTTTCGAAAAATTGCTTGTAGATTGGTAAAGTATCAGTAGAGATTTATGCAGTACTTTAATGCTATAAGGAGTGTCCTTGCAGAGCAGGTATTGCCCTGTTAGTACTGAGACACTCCTCCAATCAACCATCGTGCACCATACACTTATTCATTCAGTGCACTAATACCTAAGTACTTATAAATTCTCTATGCACTCTGTTTGCTGCACTGTAATTATTCCAGTTACTAGTCATGTACTTATAGAATACTCTAGACAGTCACACTAGTACAGGTATGTTATTCTGTGAACTATGCATGCAGATGTGTAACCAGCTACATACTATGAATACACTCTTGTAAATACCCAGTTAGTACTCATGCAAACTAGGAATGTCTCTGTCAGTGCCATGCAATTCTTTAATTACCCATTCAGCCCTATCTACTTATCCTATCACTGTAGCAATACCTAAGCACTTATAAATTCACCATGCACTCTGTTTGCAGCACAGTAATTATTCCAGTTACTAGTCATGTACTTATGGAATGGTGTAGACAGTAACACTAGTACAGATTAGATATTCTGTGCACTATGCATGCAGACCTCTAACCAGCTACATACTATTGATACACTCCTGTATTTACCCAGTTATTATCCAGTCACTGTCCATGCACTTGTACAGTGCCTCAGGCATTAGGAGACACAGTGGTACAGTCAAATGTGCACAATTTATGCGGTCCCCTAAATCCCTGCAGACTACTCATTCACTCCTGAAAAAATCCAGGTAGTAGCCAGGCAAGTCAGCAATCACACTCTCACTCTATGTCCATTCCTGCAATCATCCTGACAGAACCATGTCCTAATCTAATCACTGTGCTGAAACACAAGCACTTATAAATTCACCCTGCTGTCAACAACCAGCACTCTAGCTAACCAGTCACTGCCCATGCACTTGTGCAATGACTCAGGAATTAAGAGATGTAATGGTACAGTGAATTGTGCACAACCTATGCGGTCCCCTAAACCCCTGCAGACTACTGATTAATTCCTGCCAAAATCCAGAGAGTAGCCATGCAAGTCAGCAATCACACTGCCACTCTCTGTCCACTCCTGCAATCATCCTGACAGAACCATGTCCTTATCTAATCACTGTGCTGAAACACAAGCACTTATAAACTCACCCTCCTGTCAACTACCAGCACTCTAACTATCCAGTCACTGTTTATGCACTTGTACAATGGCTCAGGCTTTAAGAGATGCAGTGGTACAGTCAAAGGTGCACAACCTATGTAGTCCCCTAACCCCCTGTAGACTACTCATTCACTCCTGCAAAAATCCAGGTAGTAGCTATGTAAGTCAGCAATCACACTGTCACTCTCTGTCCACTCCTGCAATCATACTGACAGAAGCATGTACTTTTCTAATCACTGTGCTGAAACAGAAGCACTTTTAAACTCACCCTGCTGGCAACTACCAGCACTTTACCTATCTAGTCACTGTCCATGCACTTGTACAATGACTCAGGCATTAAGAGACACAGTGCTACAGTCAAATGTGCATAATCTATGCGGTCCCCTAACCCCCTACAGACTACTGATTCACTCTTGCAAAAATCCAGGTAGTAGCCATGCAAGTCAGCAATCACACTGTCACTCTCTGTCCACTGCTGCAATCATCCTGACAGAACCATGTCCTTATCTAATCTCTGTGCCGAAACACAAGCACTTTTAAACTCACCCTGCTGTCAACTATAAGCACTCTATCTATCCAGTTACTGTCTATGCACTTGTACAATGAGTCAGGTATTAAGATACGCAGCGCTACAGTCAAATGTGCACAACCTATGTGGTCTCCTAACTCCCTGCAGACTACTGATTCACTCCTGCCAAAATCCAGGGAGAAGACTTGCAAGTCAGCAATCACACTGTCTCTCTCTGTCTACTCCTGCAATCATCCTGAAAAAACAATTTCCTAATCTAATCACTGTGCTGAAACACAAGCACTTATAAACTCATCCTGCTACCAGCACTCTAACTATCCAGTCACTGTCCATACACTTGTACAATGACTCAGGCATTAAGATACAGTCAAATGTGTACAACCTATGCGTTCGCCTAACCCCCTGCAGACTATGGATTCAGTCCTGCAAAAATCACTTTGCCAATATCTATCCACTTATAAATTCACCAGGCCCTCTGTTTGTAGCACTCTAATCATTCCTGTTACTAGTCATGTACTTATGGAATGGCCTAGCCACTAATACAAGTACATCTACAATATTCTGTGCAGAATGCATGTAGACCTCTAACCAGAAACATACTATTGGTACAGTGCACTAAATACCCAAGTAGTACCCATGCAGCCTAGGAATCCTCCTGTCAGTCCCATGCACTTCTCCAATCACCCATCCAGTACTATCTACTTATCCTATTACTCCACCAATACCTAAACACTTATAAAGTCACCAGGTACTCTGTTTACAGCACTGTAATGATACTATTTACTAGTCATATATTTATAGAATGGCCTAGCCACTAACACAAGTACACCTACAATATTCTATGCAGTATGCATGCAAACCTCCAACCAGGTATAAAGTATTCATACACTCTTGCAAATACCCTCTTACTACCCATGCAGCCTAGCAATCTTCCTGTTGCTCACATGCACTTCTCCAATCACTCCTTTAGCACTGTCTACTTATCCTTTCTCTTTGCTAATACGTAAGCACTTATAAGTTAACCATGCATTCTGTTTGCAGCACTGTAATCATTCCAATTACTAGTGATGTACATATGGAATGGCCTGCCACTAAGAGAAGTACACCTACAATATTCTGTGCACTATGCCTGCAGACCTCTAACCACATACATACTATTAGAACACTCTTATAAATACTAAGGTATTACTCATTCAGCCTAGGAATCCTCCTATCAGGCTCATGCACTTCTCCAATCACCCAGCCACCACTATCTACTTATGCTATCACTTTGCCAATATCTATCCACTTATAAATTCACCAGGCACTCTGTTTCTAGCACTGTAATCCTTCCAGTTACTAATCATATACTTATGTAAAGGCCTTGTCACTAACACAAGTACACATGCAACATTCTATGCACTATGCATGCAGACGTCTAACCACATACATACTATTAAAAAAGACGGGCCATATTATCAAGAACGGCGATAACATCATCGCCGCTTTAGTGTCAGGAAACTGCAGCTAAAGTGGCGATATGAAGCTTGATAATATGCCCTTGTGAATTCCCATAGAAGCCCAGGTTCACACCAGAACCTTGGCTTCTATGGGAATTCACAAGGGAATATTATCAAGACCCTTATCACCGCTTTAGCGGCAGTTTCCTGACGCTAAAGTGGCGATAATGTTATTGCCGTTCTTGATAATATGGCCCAACTTTTCTTGAGAAGCTATCACCAACAGGTGTGTGTGTGTGGGCAGTTCATGGGACTTTATTTCTTGTTTACTTATTTACAAATGTATCTATTAAAAACTATATAGACCGTATAATTGTAATTTTAAGTTTGTTTTGCCATGTCGACATTATATCCAGCTAAATTAGCTAAACTGAAACTGCAAGCTCAATAAAACATTAATAAATCCTGCTGTAGTGTGGGGAAAAAAACTAGGTAAAACATATTAGCTTTTCTAGACAAAGTATATATGAGATACATAATTTTTTATAATGGTTTAGTGTGCATTTGAGATGTAATACAGTCCTGCACTGCAATGCAAGTGATCTATAGGAGGTGGAATGATACAAAATAACAGCCTATGGCCAGAGGTGAGAAGGAAATGGTCTTCTGTGAGCAGCTAGACCCCAGTCTGTCTAGATTCTAAATATTTGGTAACAATAGGTGTATAATTGGGGCACTGTTAAGCCGGGCCTAAAAAGAGCTTATCTGGGCTTACTAACTGCATAATGTCTTCTGAACATAGGTAAGGGTGTCATAGCATAAGCACCTACAGGGATCAACGTTCATACTTGGGACAAGTACTGAGAACAGAATGATAATATTAGCTAGGGCTGTCCTTCCCTCAGAACACCTCATCACAGTAACATAACATAGCAGGTGTATTTGTAAAGCGCATGATTACCCATAGGTGTCCTCGCGCTGAATAACAGATGTTTATTGTTACCCAAATCAAAGGTATTTATTGTATTGACCTCAAATGGATGAAAGGCTGAGTGGACCCGCTGGGATTTGAACCTGTGACCATGAGGTCCAACACAGGTGCCTGCAGTGTCTGCCTTAGTCCACTGAGCCACCAGACCCGGCTAGGAGAAACAAGAGACTTTGGTACTACTCCCGGCTTCCAAACTAGGCCGTATTTCCGTGCTCCTGGGCAAGTCACTTCGGCTCCATACCTCCCCTGACGAAACTCAGTTAATCTATTGTAAAGGGCACTGAAAAAAAAAAATCCTTTTGGATAATTTGGATATGGGAACTGGAGTACGGAGGAAAATAACGCTATGTCTGTCATGATGTCACTGGACCTATAACTAATTAAACATCTGTTTTTTCAAGACTCCCCATGAGGTTGAATGCATGCTTCACAGTACGTCTTAGGCATGGGGACCTTTCTCTTTCACAATACCTTCCCCCTACTTTGTGTGTGGCAGCTCAGGCAGAAACACTTACGGGCAGATACACAGCCGCACTTGAGTACTTCACAGGTCTTTAAAAGACCATTCACTTGTTAACGAGGCTCAGTTTAAATACTGATCACACCAGAGGCAATTGCTCTGTGAGCAATCACCATACCATCCTGTTTTTCAGCTCTCTGCTGGAGCACGGCAGCGCCGCAAAATGTGCTAGTGTTTTCCTGTTTTTACATATAAATACAGACAAAGGAAAACATGTTTTCCGTCTGTATTTATATGTAAAAATCTGTTTAAACAGAAAACCGGGAGCCCTATATACTATTGGAAAAGTCTTCTAAATACTAAGGTGCTACCCATGCAGTCTAGGAATCCTCCTGTTAGTCCCATGCACTTCTCCAATCACCCATCAAGCACTATGTTCTTATTCTATCACTCCGCCAATACCTAAGCACTCATAAATTGACCATGCTCTCTGGTTGCTGCACTGTAAGCATTCCAATTACTGGTGATGTACTTATGGAATGGCCTAGCCGCTGAGAGAAGTACACTTACAATATTATGTGCAGTATGCATGCAGACCTCTAAACACGTACATACTATTGGAACACTCTTATAAATACTAAAGTACTACCCATACAGCCTAGCAATCCTGCTGTCAGGCCCATGCATATCCACAATCACTCATCCAGCACTATCTACTTATCCTATCACTCCGCCAGTACCTATCCACTTATAACTTGACCATGCACTCTGTTTACAGCACTGTAATCATTCCAATTACTAGTGATGTACTCATGGAGTGGCCTAGCCTGTAACACAAGTACACCTACAATATTCTGTGCACAATACCTGAAAAACCTCTAACCAGATACATACTATTGGTACAGACTTGTAATTTTAAGATCCTATCCCCTGGGTCTTATAACAACTGCTGGTGACCGTGAGGGGAGCTACAATGCCCTCACGGTCCCGCCGGCTTCCTGCGTTCTTCTGGAGTTTACATTGCTTTTCCGCAAGGGGAGATGCTAACTTGTATGTGGAAATGCAATCTGCTTTTTATTTTGAAAGTGAGAACAGGTTTCTCTGCTCTGTCTTTCAAAATGCAAACTGAGTCTGCTATGGGAGGGCGGGAGCCGTGAGATTCCCGCCCTCTCAAAGCAAACAGCAGTGTCCCGGCAGTAGGCACTCCGGGACACTGCATGAGCTGGCCGTCGGGTGTAGCGGTCTCCAGGGCTTTCGAGGGCTCAAGGCATAGGGTCACGCAGTCTGTATCTCACAATACACACATTTCGGGGGGGGGGGGTGGTTCCCGGGGCTTGAAGGGGGTCATTGAGGCCCACACACTTCTAATTTTGTAGGGGGGGGCTTGGACGCGACAGTGGTGCAAGGTGGTTGTAAATCTGGTACACAGTGTTTTGTTTTAGTTTGCTTTCCTTTTTGGTCTTGTAGAGGATCCAGGGTTAATATAATGGTTTTTGTACAGCCAGTACCTTTCAACTCTACTCCCAAACGGCTTTCTCCCTGTTACCATAGTAACAGTTCATGGAACACTTAAATGAGCACAGAGGTTAGAAGTTCACCACACTTTGTTGGTAATGGAAAAAAGTTACTATGCTGGAGTTTTTAAACTTTTCCATAGGAACCGTTAGTCATGGGTATAGACTCTGGTAAAGATCTGGTAAAGAGTTAGCCTCGAATTACCCTTAAAATTATAAATATCATTTCTATTGGGGACCGCTTACCCCCCCCAAAAAAATATGTATATACTTTTTTTATATGAACTTTTATTAAAACAATAAATAGCTGGAAATATAAGTTTAAGATAACAATACAATAAATAACTAGAAACATAACTTTAACAAAACATTATAATAAACAAAATGGAGTCCAATAGAAGTACGGTAGGTAATCTGCAGAACAAAAAAGATAATTAGTGTTTAACACCTTGAATGCTACAGCAATTCACTCTTGGTGCTGAACTCCCTTAAATCCCATTGTTCATGACGAGCTCAGCTCGTCATGAGCATGGAAGGGGTTAAAATTAGATCGATGTGACTAAATGAGGTCAAACATTACAAGTCAAATTAACAGTTGAAGATATTTCCTTCTTTTAACGTGTGCAGTGTGCCTGATACATTTTACTTGTCTTAAAGGCTTGCGTTCAAGCGGTGTCTGTATGGAAGAGCCTACTGCGCCAGATTTACATTACAGATCAACAGGTCTTTAAAATGATTCAGAGATGAGACAGAATTAGGTGAGAGATCAAGTCATTATGCAGGACAATATTCTTTAGGGCTTATTTACAAGACTCTTGCGCCAGTTTTTTTTACTTTTCTCTTGTTGAAAGTGACGCAAAAGTGGCGTAAGGGGCTTGAAAATAAGGTCTTTCATTTCTACAGCTTTTAATCAGAGGCATTGTATATCTAGGTCGCTCTGCTTACCTTGTGTAAACTAAGTTACTTTATTCGGTTAAAATTTTAAAACCATCAAAGTACACATCACAAAACACATTACATTAATACCACAATTCATTCCAATTATCTCGCTGTTGACAAATTCATCATAAATCATCAGGAAATAAATTATCCTACCAGTCAAAAAATTCCTCGAATTTTAAATACATATATAAAAGTTTGACCTAAACCAATGTCCATCATTTACATAACACATTTTACCAGAAACACAATAGAAATTAACAAAATTCACATTAGGATACAGTGAGCCTATTCCTACTCCTGATTGCACCTGTGATGAAGCTGGCGACCCCAAAACAGACTCATTGGGATGCTAGCATTTGCAGGTAAGCCAATGCTGGCCTAACTTGCTCAAAATTAAGCCCTCTTAAGAGTGAAATGATAAATTTCATGTGTTACAAAGCAAAAAAATCTGTTTTCTGTTCCGAGAAGTTGTCACAATTACAAGGACCCAACGTCCCTTGTTTAAAAAAACCTTTTGGAAAAGCTAGTAGCCAGGGCACCATATTATACTTAAATCTAATTAATACAAACAAATGAAACAGTTTATTTATATGTTAAATATGGTTGCAACTGCCTGCCTACACTCAACATGACAACACTCCTCACAGTAGGTTTAGCCAATTCCCTTTCCTCCCTTTCTAACATAGATCTATTCAAGAACTGCTGGTTTAGTTCTTTGATGGCTAACTTACCAAGAGCTCTAGGGCTTAAAAATAAATCAGGACATCCAAGAGACTCCATTTGATTCTTGAAATAACGGACCCATGGTATGTCTAAGCCCTTGTCCAAAGACACGCAGTCTTGAATGATCAATTGATTCAGGTTAGGGGGCGGTTGTGCCCAGATTCTCAGCCAGCTTATTAAAGGGGCAACCACAATATTATCTGAAATAAAATCGGCGCCAAGGTCCTCATGAATATAAAAAATTGGGGTAGAATGCGGCAACCTTAAAAAAAAAATAGTTGTCTACTGCCTGAATTTCACCAGTATCAATATACCCCCATACATCACTCCCATAGGTCACCATAGGGAGGCATTTAGCATTATAAATCTTCATGAGTGGTTTAGAGCCAATTCTCCTTGCGAAACCTAAAATGGCCCAAGAAACTCTGGCAAGTGCGTTCTTTTTGTGTGCGTGCTGCGCAACCCACGAGCATTTTTCATCAAAAAGAACTCCTAAATATGGGAAGGCGGGGACTTTAATAAGTTCCGTCCCCTTACAGTAAAATTTGGCCTTCCTAGCTCTAACCGTACCAATGGACATTGAATGCAACTTTTTGAGATTTGTGATTAAATCTAGAGAGTCCATAAAAACAATAAAACAATCTAAAAGAGACTGCAGCCCTTGCGCCGTCCTTGCCACCAAGACCACATCATCGGCATTAAGTAATGCCGGGATCATTTTTGAGCCGGCTCTTCGGACATCTTTACAAGAGGAAGTCAGGGAGTCCCCAAGTTTGTTGATATAAAGTATAAACAACAGGGACGCTAAAATGCACCCCAGTCGAACCCCTTTTTTGACAGCCTATGCATCGGTTAAACTGCTGTCCTCATTATAACGGGCGGTGGCAGAGGTATTTTCATGAATGGCCGCCAAAAAGGAGATCAAGTCTGCCTCCAGACCAATACTATGAAGGGACACCCAGAGTTTAGATCTATTTACGAGATCAAAAGCAGTGGTTAGGTCCATAAACGCCAAATGGAGATCCCCAATCTTTGCTACCGTGTACTTCCCTATTATTAAGTGGAGATTCAGACATTGTCCCACTGTGCCCTTTCCCTACCTGAATCTGTACTGGAGATCAGAGATGATGCTATTCTTATCTAGCCAGTCTGTTAAACGGGCAAGAATGACTTTCCCCATTATTTTAGCAGCAGAGACCAAGAGTGAAATCGGTCTATAACAGGCCGGATCATCTCTTGGACCCTTTTTGTATATCGGTATAATTATCGCCTTAGCCCAAGATGAGGGAAATCCGACATGAGTTGCAGCATTAAAAACAGAATTTAAAATTTTTGCCCAAAATATTGAGTATGCCCTAAAAAGATTGGCCGGCACACCGTCAGGGCCTGGCACCTTCCCCTTTGAGGTTGAAATAATTGCATTGGTGACTTCGTCCAACGAGAACGACTGGACATGAATGTCACAGCCTGTGAACCCTGGCCAGGTAGTAGATCCCTGACTCACATCACTATTTATGCCCCGAAAATGATGAGCCCACCTCTCAGATGAGATAACACAATCTTTAACAGAGTTGGTGGATTCATAACAAATGGTACTATTTACCACACTCCAAAATCTAGTGCTATCAGTCAAGACACTCACTTGACTAAGTTCATCCCATGCCAACTCTCGTAACTGCTTCTTTCTTTTTTGTACTTCAATTTTATAAGCCCTCCTAGTTTGCTTAACCCTGTCAGCATCCCTTGGAGTCTCCTTAAGCTCCTCCAAGAGTGCCCTATACGTGCTAACACAGGCTTGATCAAACCATTTTTTATGTTTCCTGGGCCTTAATTTGCATGGGACTGTCAGGTTGACCGCTACCTGCATCGTAATGCGGTCAAAAGCACCTAAAATTATTGATGGATCCGAATCCTGATCCTTACAGATTCCAAAATCATCTGCACAATCGTTATATAACTTTTCAAGGAAACTATCCAGAGCAATCACCTCCCATTTTAACCTACGTGCTTGATATTTTGGGGCAATATTAAGATTAGAAATGTGGGCCAGGGATTTAGCTTTCTCTATAACAGAGATATTAATGACCAGAGTCAGGGGATTATGGTCACTCAGGCAAGACAGACAGTTGGTAGGACAAACATGAATATTAAAATCGCCAAGGATTAATAAATAGTAGGGCGTCCCGACCTTAGCCTCATAGTCGTCCAAAAAGGCAACAAGATCTCTTAGATGTTTCAGATCATTACTTCTCATAAAAGAAATGTAAAAATTAACCACTAAAAAACTTGGTAAGTTTTTCCCTGTTAATTCGACTGCTAAGGTATAAAGTGAGCACGTATCTATTACTTTTGCTTTATATGATAATTTAAGACTAATTAACAACAAAAGACCCCCACTGGGTCTCCCCATGCCAGACGCAACAGCATATTTACTAAAAGACAGAAACCCTTCCAGGAAGTAGGATTCTTTTGCTCCCACGTTTCCTACAAAGCAATGATATGATAACGAGCAAGGAAAGATTCCCAATTAATATGCCCCCTTTTTGCCTGGAGACCAGCTATATTCCATGATAAAACTTTTAATTCAGGCACACTGGCTGGCTGCCAATTAGGATTGGAATCGGCAGATCAATGGATAATAGAGCCGGGCTCATCATTAGGAAATAAACTAAGTGGGAGAGGGTCAGACGTTAAAAGAGGGATTTCCACCTGCACCATGTCCCCCACAGTTGAGGAATCCCCACTAACTGATTCAATTACAGGTAGTCAACCTTGCTCGTCTAAACTGGATAAGGGTTCAAATCTATTTGAGAGCGCAATATAAGGGGCAGTCTCCTTCTGGAGCCTCAATGGGGGCCTTGAAAAATAACCCAAAGGAAGGGCAACAATGGAGGTGCCAGAGAGTGGATGGTGATCATATACTTTAAGAATTGTTGGGGCTACTGTGGGGGTTCAAAAATTAACAATGATAAAATCCCCCCCTATATTCTTTTGTGAACGCCCCACCCAAGCAACTCTACGCACAATCAAAATATTACTACTCATGGCCACCCTGAAGCCTTTAAATCTGGATAACCAGTCCACAGTTTTATTTCTTAGCTGAATCCAGGATTCTGATTGGTCGGGTCTCAGCAGTGGAACACCAGCCAAGAATACAACAAGGGGACAAGTCGCTGGAGACAAATCTAAAATATCTCGCTCAGGCTTAGCAGGCACGTGATTAGTGGTACTAGGTCCCGCACTAGAACAATCAGGAGCAGTAGTTGGTACTCTATGCAAAGCCTTCGGCAAGTGCAAATTCTGGACACCCAGACAAGGTAAAGTTGTCTGTCCGCCCAAATCTTGTGAACTATGTTTGATTGCAAGGACGACCCTCCTTGGTTTAAGTTTACATCCTGGGCTTGCGGACTTACTGTGCACTTCTCTCCATTATGATTAACTACTGCCCCTTGGTTCAAGGCCTTGTTTTGAGCCCCAACAGGGCTACTACTCCTCGACCCTACCAACACCCCATGTTCCAGACTATCCCCTATAGCCCCCGCTACGTCAGCATTTGCCCTGACTTCAACACCTTTTGAAAAAAGAGCAATTTTTTCCTCAATTGCCCACAGTTCATTCCAGAAGCGTGCGAGGATGGTAGTGATTAGGGTCTCCATGCGTTTCCAGTAGTCCGGATTATCTCCGGGGACCCCCAACTCGCTCACGTTAGGGTTAATAATTAAGGGCAAGCCAGTATCAGAACCTTGGGGCAACTTCCCTTTCAGGTGTTTAGATTTGCCTTTATCTTTAATTTTACCCCTCGTTGCTAAACCACCGCTGGTACGCTTTGCAAGTGGTTCTCCATTAGAGTCCCGCCCTGATGAGAGTGCACTAACCACCCCTTCGCTATCCTCTATTGTTCTCTTGGGCCAAACAACACACTCGTCGTGACTTACCCGACGAATAGTGGGGGAGTGAGGTTGAGCTTCAGATGGAATTTGGGCACCGGAAAACTCAAGGTTATCCGAATGAAAAGAACCCAATGTGGTACCGTGAGCACTCGATCTTAAAATATTAGTGCGTTCGGCGGTAATAGAATCAACCACCTCACCCAACCCCAAGCCAACAGTGTGATCCTTATCAGCCAAACTAACTCTCAGTACTTCTATAAGCTCTGTAGTTAAATGATTTATACCATGAGTAACTGCCACTGGTGATTTTGCCATTCTAATCTCCCCCAAGGATGATCTTTTTTGTACTACATACAACCCCAAGGACAATCTTTTTTTGGTAATCTCAATTTTGTGCTGAAGCACAGATTTGGCCCTGGTTAGGAAAGCGTCCAGCATACCTACCACCCCCCCTCCTCTCTGCCCTGTATGCTTACGCTTTGTGGCCATTTTTCCTCTCTATTTCAGAACACGGAAAACAATTACTCAAATAATACATTTAAAATTTAAAACAATGCTAAGTCAAGCACCCCCATAGTCCACAGGCTTAAGTTGGTAAAAGGAAATGTCTGAGGCTTAAATTTACAAATGAAAATTCACTAACAGTAAAGATATCACTGACCGAAACCTCCAGTCTGCCACGATAAGTTGGAGCCAATTAAAGGGAGGTGTGCTCTGACGCGATAGTCCGCACCACAGGAGGAATTGAGGGGTGTAGTCCCCATCTGCTTCCCGGCGCGATGATGGCAGTGGCGGTCAGTGGAGCCAGCAGCAGTCCCACCTAAGCTGCACACACGAAGACCAGCAGGGCAGCGGTGAGTGACCTCAAACAAGGGCAGGCAAGAAGAGCAGAAAGTGGCCAACAGAGTTCACAACTTGAACTCAGCTTTGGTTGGTCACGGCACAGTAGACAAGAGCGTCCATAACTTTAAAAGAGAAAGAGAAATTATGTGAGAGGGAGAGAGAGAGAAAGAGAGAGAAAACGACATTAAAACTGTGAGAGAGTGAACGTTAAAGATGGAGCAGTTAATAGTGGAGAAAATACTCGTGGCTCACCTTTTGCCTTGGTTGTGTGTCCAAGTATGTGCTGGTTCATAGTGCACCCTCCAGTTTAGTGATCTGAAAAATAGTATATAGAGTTAGTCATAGTATAGTACATACAAAAGTGGCGTAAGGGGCTTGCAGATTTGTCTCTCAGACTGGTGTAATCTATCTATTGTCACTGCTCGGAGGTAATTGTACATTCCTACGCAGTAAAGCTCCGGCACACTACCCACTCTCTCCTTTCACAGATGACTTGTTGTTGTTTCGGAAAGAAGCTTTTTTGCTCACCTTGTGCCATTGGCGTGATTCAAAGAGGGTGCACCACGTGTCGTAGCAGCCTTCTCAGACATTGTTACAGTGGCCACCCATCATCGCAGAATCCTCGAACGTTGAGTTTTAGAGGTGTTGGGGGGGAGGGACGCCAATTTGTGAAACACAACCTGTAAGATAAAAAGGAAGTTAACATTGTGTGTAATTTTTTTATGAAAGCAGAGAGAAAGTGAGAGAGTGACTGCAAAGAATATTCGCAACTCAACTTTCTGTCACCAGTGTGTTTTTCACCACGTGCTAGGACATAATGCACCCTGAAGCTCTACATCTAAAAGATAGTAAAAGAAAGATGTTATGTTTGGTAATTGTTACTATCTTAATGTGGAGTTGAATAACATTGGCCTTTCACACACGTTCCCTCTCACATTTAAAATAACTATTTGTATAGTTTATATTCCGGACGTTTGACCGATTATGAAAACGTTCCTGCTATTGGAAAAAAAATGTACATGTAATTTGATACACTATATAGGACCGCGTTTGACTAAATCGCTGCGTCGTTTTCTTGTATCCAGTCTGCTGCAGCCTGTCGACTCCCTCTGATGTGCACCCAGGCCTTTACTACTCACCTTTTCGTGGACAGGACACCTTCTGCATCATGTAGTCCCGCTCTGCCACCAAGAAGTCTCATATATTGTGCAGCGTCTTGATATCGGTATGGCTAACAACATACTCGTGCTCCCATCATCATCATCGCAGGTTCCTCACCCGCTCAGTGCTTCTGATACTACTAACTCAGTAACCAAAGAGGCGACACACGTAGTGGTGGGACCCCCTCTCGGTGGTTCGGGCCTACATGAGACGTTTGAATCACTAGGACGGATGTATGACATTACAACGCATGCTATTACAACGCATGCCTTTACTACACAAGTTTTACAACGCAAGTCGTTACAATGACTTGCGTTGGGGGGCGCTGGATAGTGAAGAGTTTAATTTACTATTCCAACTCCAGTCCCCGTGGATAGTAGGGAAGGTGTTGGATAGTAAATTAAAACTATTCCCTATCCTAGAGCGCCCCCCAGCGCAAGTCGTTGTAAAAGATGCGTTGTAATTGTTGCGTCGTAAAGGTACTTCGTTGTAACAGTTGCATTGTAAAGGATGTTTCCCACTAGGACGGGCCATCACAGCGCTTGGGATGGGAGCAACTCTAAAATGGGTAGAGCATGTGCGCCCCGTCTTTTTTATTGGTAGGGTCACTTGTGTTGTGACGCAGGTGCTGGATGGGTGTGGTGTGGGTGTAATCCAGCCCTGAGGGAGTGTGAGTGTAAGTAAGAAATCACTACAATTAAATCTGGGCAGTGTTTCGTTGTAATGTTTCCTGGAAGCGTAAGTGGAGTGGGCTGGCCTGACGTATGCTAGTGCTGCGCATGACTCTGAACCATGATTCCGGAGCTATGGGCGTGGTCCCGTCGTGAGCTATATGAGAAATCAAGTGATTCAGGTGTCAAATTTGTAGTGCTGACGTCACCAGGGTCTTAAAAAGAAATGTGTCATTATATCTGTAAAGTCCCACAACTTGGCCAACATGTAAGGTATGGGGTATCACTGACTCTATATTCGTTCATAGTTGCCTACATAAAAGATGGTGGACATGACGCATTTCTGCGATTGTGAATCTTTGTTATACATTCAGTGGAGTGTTGTAGGTGTAGTAATACAAGGCTGTGAAAGGTTTAAGTTGCAGTTTTTGGCACATGAAGGGAAGCTAATATATATATATATATATATATATATATATATATATATATATATATATATATATATATATATATATCGTTGCTCCAATTTGCGCCAAAAGGGACGGGGCTCCGGTGGTGGGTGCCGCTGCACGGTTAGCGCACCGTGTAATATCAATGCTCCGACAGCTTCTCTCCCAGCCAAGAGAGAAGTAGAAAAGCAGCACTCGCGGGGTGAGTTTCAGAGTTTCTTTATTTAATCCTGGTGCAGACGCGTTTCGGGCCAAGCCCTTTGTCAATGTAATTACAAAAACGCTATCAGGAAGACATTTTATGCAGCGCGGTGTTTCTGATGGAAACTGTAGATGGACTACCCGGCTCAAAACTACGGGCGCCATATTGGAATGTGCAAAAGTAACGTAGTTACATTGATCACAGGGCGAAATTACATTTTTCAACAACATAATTCATTTAGTTATGGAGCTGTGGATCAGCTTACCAGTTAAATTCTATCAATAATTATTGTGACATAAAGTTAAGCAAAAACAAGTACATTTTAAATATACACTGTGCATTTCATAATTATTCAAACCATCCTTTTGGTTCTCTAATTGAGTGTACGTGTTTACGCATTTTATCTCACAAATATGGATGAAAGCGCCCAATCAATCAGACATTCCATTGCTATCTTGCCGTGGATCGGCTTAGGCGGCTCCTATCGCTAGAAACCGCATATCTATGCCCGGGGGAACCCCCCAAGGCAAGACAGATTCCACCAGATTTAAATGAGATGGCAGGCTGTTTACTAATTCAGTTCATTTACCCAGGTGGATGGCTAATTCTTCCCCACTATTAAGACCTGTTGGAATCTTTGTCTGTAAGTCAATGATATAACGAGACTCCAAACGTCTCAACTTCAACAGTCTGTTACCACCCCTTTCATGTTCCGGTACTTGATCCACCCCGAAGTATTGTAACAAATCTCTGTTGCTCCGATGTTTAATGGCAAAATGTTTAGCAACAGGAGACGTCAAATCCTTATTGGCTATCGCCCTCATGTGCTCAAGGATTCTTAACTTCACGCTTTTATAGTACTCCCTATATATTTAAGGTTGCAGGGACATACTAGGCAATACACCACATAGGGTGTTTGACATGTAATGAAGGACCCAATACTTTTCTTCCTCGTGACCCCGGGGATTTCATAGCCCAGGACCCTTTTGCTATGAGCGCAGGCCTTACATTTGCCACAAGGATAGAATCCTTTCATTTCTGCCAAAGTGTTCGTCCTAGCAGCGGGAGTCTCGAGATGGCTGTGTACCAGCAGATCTTTAATAGATTTTGTTTTTCTGAAAGTTACTAGTGGGTTGTTAGGGATATCTGCCCCAATTATGGGATCAGTCTTTAGAATATGCCAACTATGGCGTAAGATTCCTTTTAGTTTGTTGGAATTGTTGCTGTAAGCTGTTATCAAACGGAATTTGCCCTCATCCGTTTTTTTGGGGTTTATTTTGTCCTTTAACAATTCAGCTCTATCTGTCCCGGACACTCTTTTGAGAGTTTCGGTCAAGAGTGCATGGGTATATCCTCTTTGTATGAACCTTGCCACACTGTCTTTTGCTGCATCCTGGAAGTCTTCCTCACGTGAGCAGTTGCGTTTGAGGCGCAATAGCTCCCCGTAAGGGATACTTCGTTTCAGGTTCACCGGGTGTGCGCTCTCAGCGTGTAAAACGCTATTGCCAGCAGTAGGTTTACGGTATAAAGATGTTGTTACTTGGTTATCAATGATGGTTACACGAAGGTCGAGGTAGCTCACTGCCACTGAGCTGACCTCGCCAGTGAATTTCAGATTGACATTATTGGTGTTTAAATATGAAATGTAATCTCTGGCACTTTGTTCTGACCCTTTCCACACCAGGAAGAGGTCATCGATGTACCTATGCCATTTAATCACTTTATTGGTCCAAGTAATATTCCCCTCTGACCAGGCCACCTGCTCCTCCCACCAGCCTACGAATAAATTCGCATAGCTGGGGGCGAAGCAGGTTCCCATGGCGGTCCCGGAGATTTGTTTAAAGAGCTCACCCTGAAAAAGAAAGAAATTATTCAACAGGCAAAATTCCGTTAACTCCAGCAACATGGTACTGTGTCCCGCATATTTCAGTGGTCTCTTCATCATGAAATATTCAACTGCTTTTAAGCCTTGCGAGTGCTCAATACACGTATATAAACTCGTGATATCCATCACAATCAAAACATACAAGGGATCCCATACTAAGTCCTGTAATTGTACAATGAACTCTTTTGTATCCCTGATGTATGAAGATAATTGAAGCACTGATTGAAATAGGAAATGATCAATGAACACCGAAAGATTCTCTGTTAAGCTGCCCATTGATGAAACTATTGGGCGGCCAGGGGGTGCCTTAAGATCCTTATGAACTTTGGGCAGATGGTAAAAAGTAGGGATTACTGGATGGTTCGATCGTAAAAAAATATATTCTTCAGTGCTTAACATATCTTTATTGTGCCATTTCTGTATTAACTTGTCATATTCTTGTATGCTCTCCTGATATTTTCTCATAGTGGTGGGTTCATAATGTTGTCGATTCGATAGTTGTCGCTTCGCTTCCCCCACATACATGTCCTTAGTCATTATTACTACATTCCCCCCTTTGTCGGAAGGTTTGTAGATCACAGAGGTGTCATCCTGAAGACTTTTTAAGGCTTTTCTTTGTCCTGTAGTTAAGGAATTGGTAACATTTCCTTTTTTGTTCCTTTTGGACATGCGTAGTTTGATCAGATCTTTTATCACGGTCTCTGAGAAGATATCCATCGCATCTTGGGCCATTTGTGGTAGGAAATGCGAGATGGGTTTGAAAGGACTCTGTGTGGCTTCCTGATCTATGCCCACCTTCCTACTCCTTTGTGTCAGACTTGTTTCATCCGAATTGCTTGCTATTGTTTCGGATCTTATCTCTTCCAAGATTTCCAAGGTTTCCAAGTCACCCAATTGGATGTTGTCAGTCTCCAAGATTTTATTTTGTCGTTTTTCATGCGTTGTTGGCTTCGTTTTATAGTATTTGTGAATAATTATGAAATGCACAGTGTATATTTAAAATGTACTTGTTTTTGCTTAATTTTATGTCACAATAATTATTGATAGAATTTAACTGGTAAGCTGATCCACAGCTCCATAACTAAATGAATTATGTTGTTGAAAAATGTAATTTCGCCCTGTGATCAATGTAACTACGTTACTTTTGCACATTCCAATATGGCGCCCGTAGTTTTGAGCCGGGTAGTCCATCTACAGTTTCCATCAGAAACACCGCGCTGCATAAAATGTCTTCCTGATAGCGTTTTTGTAATTACATTGACAAAGGGCTTGGCCCGAAACGCGTCTGCACCAGGATTAAATAAAGAAACTCTGAAACTCACCCCGCGAGTGCTGCTTTTCTACTTCTCTCTCGGCTGGGAGAGAAGCTGTCGGAGCATTGATATATATATATATATATATACACTCCACTAGTGCTGGTGAAGGGGTCAGGCTGTCACGGGCGGTCCTGTTACAGCTACCAGCAGGCTCGTAATTAATCCACAAATCTCCAAAGAATGTTGAAGACAACAGGACACCCAGAGCTCAAGTTCAAGAATTTTATTCGGCAGATGAATAATCCACGACACGTTTCGCCACTACGCCGTAGCCAAGCCGTATTGGCGAAACGCGTCGTGGATTATTCATCTGCCGAATAAAATTCTTGAACTTGAGCTCTGGGTGTCCTGTTGACTTCAACATTCTTTGGAGATTTGTGGATTAATATATATATATATATATATATATATATATATATATATATATATATATATATATATATATATATATATATTTTTTTTTTTTTCTTAGAACAGCAGGCACTCCTTCAGCTCGCAAATGAAAGGCACACACGGAGTTGTTTTTCAAAGCCAAAAATGCTTTATTCGGTGCTCAGCCTTCTCCCCCTATTGACAGACGCGTTTCGCCTCGCGGCTTTTTCAATGTCCAAATATATTACCTACTGGCGGTCGCCAGTAGGTATATATAGTTAGGATTGATTTCCATAGGGAAATCGCAACATTCTATTGGGAATAACTTTTGCGCCGGTTGAGGAATCTGCCTGAATTTTTCAGCAACTTTGCCTCGCGGCGCTCCGGTCCTTCCCTGAAAGTTTGGGGGGGATTCGTCATGCGGGGGCCGAGATAAAAGGGGGGTCCCAAAACGTGTTTTCCCCATGTTAATTTCCATAGGGCGGTCGGTCGCACTTTTAGCTCGAACGGCTGAATGGATTTTCACCAAACTTGGCAAAATTGTAGGGACTGGTAGCCCGATGTGCCTTTGCTATGTCTCAAGATATGTGCTCCAGTGGATTTTGAGTAATTTAGGTTCAAAAAAATTTATATATCTATGGCAGCTTACCCGTCAGCTTACCCGTACGCTTACGGTACGCGCACGTACGCGTACCGTACGCGTACCTCTAGTGCGCGAGCTGCATTCTGATTGGCTGCCAATGTCTGTCAACACTCCAAAACAGAAACTGTTGGCAGCCATCTTGTGCCTCGGTAGACTGAGGCACAGGAAAGCAGAAAAACAAACGTGTAGAACTCAAAAAGGGGGCAGGGTAGAAGCATCCTGACCCCCTAGGCCTGGTCAGGGGGTCCCACAAGGACCCCCAAGGCCCATAAAAAGAAAAAGAAAATCGAAAAATCGCGGGGTACGCTTACGGTACGCGTACCTCATTTTTTTACAAGAAAAAAAAAGATTTGAGGGCCTTGTAGAAACACTCTGACCCCCCTAGGGCTGTTCAGGTGGTCCCACTAGGATATTAATATATTTAAACGTTATCCGCTAATAGAATTAGCATTTTAAAAACCTTTGAAATTCACTGAAAAAACCATAGGTTTCAGGCCTTATATAGTTAGGAATTAGCATTTAAAAAACCTTTGAAATTCACTGAAAAAACCATAGGTTTCAGACCTTATATAGTTAGGAATTAGCATTTTAAAAAACCTTTGAAATTCACTGAAAAAAACATAGGTTTCAGGCCTTATATAGTTAGGAATTAGCATTTAAAAAACCTTGCAAATTCACTGAAAAAAACATAGGTTTCAGGCCTTATATAGTTAGGAATTATGCACAAGAAAGCAGAAAAACAAACGTGTAGAACACAAAAAGGGGGCAGGGTAGAAACACCATGACCCCCTAGGGCTGGTCAGGTGGTCCCACTAGGATATTAATATATTTAAACGTTATCCGCTAATAGAATTAGCATTTAAAAAACCTTTGACATTCACTGAAAAAACCATAGGTTTCAGGCCTTATATAGTTAGGAATTAGCATTTAAAAAATCTTTGAAATTCACTGAAAAAACCATAGGTTTCAGACCTTACATAGTTAGGAATTAGCATTTTAAAAAACCTTTGAAATTCACTGAAAAAAACATAGGTTTCAGGCCTTATATAGTTAGGAATTAGCATTTTAAAAAAACCTTTGAAATTCACTGAAAAAACCATAGAATTCAGGAGTTATATAGTTAGGAATTAGCTTTTACAAAACCTTTGAAATTCACTCAAAAAACCATACGTTTTAGTGGTGTTATAGTTAGCTGGACATTTTACTCACACAAAACCATTGAAATTGTTCCTATATAGTTAGTTGTACTAAGTATATATCGCGCTCCCGCAATCCACTGCTGATGATGTCACATATTAGATCATTCATGACATGGTCAGTGACATCACTGATGACATCTCAAATGACATCACTGATGACAGCACTGATGACATCATCCAGTGAATGTGGTTTGCTTCGTTATTTAAATATGCATTATATATATAGCAATTTGCATTGAAGAATGAGTGGATATATAAATAAATATTTGGATGGAGGATTTAGTAGCAGTGTAATTGACTGTTTACTTGACCAACTTATAATGTCTCACTAAATATAGTGGATAGTGACTAAACTGTGTGAATATCTGTATCACTTTGTCAGTTGTTGTGTAAACTGATTCTACAGTTGGTTACTAGCTATGTGAAAGTCTATATTAGTTATTGATTAGTTAACTGAGTATTTGTATGGGAGTGTGAAAGTGTGTGTGGTTCGGTGGAGGGTGTGTGACTGTCCAAAGATGTGTGAATAGTTTATCAGTAGATATATGAAGTTAAAACTACATGTTCTAACAGTTTGGGTCAGGGAATCTCTTTATGGGTGTGGTGATGAGCAAATATATTTCTCAAAGGTACAGGTCCAACAAATTAGAAAAATAAAAGGCAGTGTATGTGTCAGTAGTATATAAATAAGTATACATAAGACACAATGATTGTGTGAGTGACTGTATGGATAACTGTATACTTGTAATAATGATTTTATAATTCACTAGGTATGACTTACTATCTAAATGAATAGAAGAAGTGGTGTTTGTATAAGTGTTTTGCTAAGTAAATATGTAAGTATGATCCATTGTTTGCATAAGTGAGTAGGATGACTTCATATGTGAATAGGATGCGTGCTGTTGTTTAATGTCGATATAGATGTATAAGTATTTTTGATAGTGTTATATTGTTCATTGACAGCATGTATGAGTGAATCCATAGGTAAGGGATTAGATGTGTGTATACATGTATGAATCACTGAGTGGATTTTTAGATACTTGTATTGCTGTGACAATGGATTTAAATATGATACTCTGTATTTTACAAAGAGTGATGAAAAATTGTAATAGTGTATAAAAAGGTGTATGTGATTGTCACGTGGATGATGTCATCAGTGATGTCATCAGTGATGTCATTAGAGATGTCATCAGTGATGTCACTGACCATGTCATGAATGATCTAATATGTTACATCATCAGCAGTGGATTGCGGGTGCGCGATATATACTTAGTACAACTAACTATATAGGAGCAATTTCAATGGTTTTGTATGAGTAAAATGTCCAGCTAACTATAACACCACTAAAACGTATAGTTTTTTGAGTGAATTTCAAAGGTTTTGTAAAAGCTAATTCCTAACTATATAACTCCTGAATTCTATGTTTTTTTCAGTGAATTTCAAAGTTTTTTTTTAAATGCTAATTCCTAACTATATAAGGCCTGAAACCTATGGTTTTTTCAGTGAATATATATATATATATATATATAGTCACTGAAAAAACCATAGGTTATAGACCATATATAGTTAGGAATTAGCATTTAAAAAACCTTATTTTACTCACACAAAACCATTGAAATTCCATCAATAGTTAGTTGCACTAACTATATATCGCGCACCCGCAATCCACTGCTGATGATGTCACATATTACATCATTCATGACATGGTCAGTGACATCACTGATGACATCACTGATGACATCTCAAATGACATCACTGATGACATCACTGATGACAACATCCAGTGACTGTGTGTTTCTGTAAAGTTAAAATATGTCTTACATATTGAAGAATGAGTGGAAGTATAAGTGTCTGGACGAAGGATTTAGTAGGTGCATGACTGAATGTATGAGTGAGTGATTAAATGTGTCTCACTGAGTGCATGGGTTAGTGACTAAACTGTCTTAATTTGTGCATCATTATGTCTGTTGTTCTGTAAACTGCAGCATGTGTTGATCAGTAGCTATATGAGTAACTATATGGGTTATTGATTGATTGCCCAAGTATTTGCATGGGAGACTGAGTGTGTGTGTGGCTGGCTGGGAGGTGTGTGACTCTGTGCAGATCAATGTGTACTTGTATCAATGATTGTATAAGAGACTAAGTATGTGTTAGTATATGGTTGAAAACGTAAGGTGCTCTATGTTTAACTGTATAGATTAGAAAATGGAAGTGTGATTGATTCTTTACAGGACTGACTATGTGTGTGAGTAACTCCATGGATGAGTGGCAGAGTGTGAGTGTCTGTATAGGTGTATGAGTGCATATGATAGTGTTGTAAAGATGATTGATTGTATGTATGAATGATTGTATGGGTGAATGAGTGAATGTGTGTGTAGACGTAGGAATCAGTGAGTGCGTATGTAGTAACTAGTATTGGTGTGTCAATGGTTTCAAAAATTATACTCTGTATTTAACACTGAGTGTAACAGATGTTATATTAAAATGTGAGGAGATGCATTGTATTGTCACATGAATGATATCATCAGTGATGTGGTCATTGATGTCAAATGAGATGTCATCAGTGATGTCATCAGTGATGTCATTTGAGATGTCATCAGTGATGTCATCAGTGATGTCACTGACCATGTCATGAATGATGTAATATGTGACATCATCAGCAGTGGACTGCGGGTGCGCGATATATAGTTAGTGCAACTAACTATATATGGAATTTCAATGGTTTTGTGTGAGTAAAATAAGGTTTTTTAAATGCTAATTCCTAACTATATATGGTCTATAACCTATGGTTTTTTCAGTGAATTTTCAAGGTTTTGTAAATGCTAATTCCTAACTATATATGGTCTATAACCTATGGTTTTTTCAGTGAATTTCATTGGTTTTTTAAAAGCTAATATCTGTAGCTGTAAAATTTATTCTTCTTTAAATCAAAAGATATATTTTATATGTTTATTAATAATTTTTTTTTTAATATTTTTTTTTGTTCGCTCCCGGTTCGCGAACCGGGTAGCTTCCCGTTAGCTCAATTTGATGCCGCGACCCAGTCCGCGAACCGGTAAACATTCCGTTCGCGCAACTGCCGCGGTAGAAATCAACATCGTGACGCGTCGCGGAAGCGCGACGTATCACGTTGTCGCGTAATGTGTCTCATGACGGGCCGCGTTAGCGCACCCGGAAGTGCTCCGGTACGCGAACTGAGGCGTGAAGCGCAGCTCCCCGAAAGCGATCCGGGGCGCGTCGTGAAAGCGCGACGTATCGCGTTGCCGCGTAATGCGTCTTATGACGCGCCGCGTTAGCGCACCCGGAAGTGCTCCGGAGCGCGAACCGAGGCGCGAAGCGCAGCAACCCGGAAGTGATCCGGGGCGCGTTCCGCAGCGCGTAACATAAGTGTAACAGGTCATGTGACTTGTTAATAAAACTTTTCATTGGTTCATTTCACTTTTGGTTTCCTAATGATGTAAGGCTAGGTCAGGTGACCTAAAAATAACACTTTTCATTGCTTTAGAACTATTGTTTTTCCCAAATGATGAAAACCCCTCCTTCTTTCCTCACTCTGACTTTCATCTTTGTGAGAGGAAGACCTTTTTTGATATTTGAGCAATGGCTTCATTGGTAGCTTCAGCTGGTGGACCCCCACCACCACCACCACCTCCTCATGGGAAGAGAGGACCACCTCCACAGTTCATCAGCAACACAGAGGAGGAAGAGGATGAACAAGAGGAAGAGGAGACAGAAGGACCACAGTTTTTACAAGAGGAGCCCCGGGTTTCTCATCGTAAAACCAGTTTTATTTGGCAGTTTTTTTCAATCCCTGAAGGGCAGAAGAAAGTTAATGCTAGATATGTGACGTGCCTCATATGTAAAGAGGCCTTATCTAGAGGCACCTTAAAAAAGTATAGCTTCGGCAACTACACCATGCATCGTCACATGATCAGGTGGCATCCATTAAACTACAGCCGGGCAGAGATGCGTGACCTGCAGGACAACCCATCAACTCCTGTGGGCACGACATCAACACAGTTATATTTGACAGGACCAGAGGCACGGGAAACCGTGCCAAACATTCAGGACAACTTTGTCCATATGAAGTTTACCTGTTTGTATTGCGGTGCATTACTTTTATGTGGCAATATGAGCATTACCTTAATCAACCGAGCTTATGAAAATCACAAGTGCTCTAAACGCCCCAGAAAGTAAATTTTTTTTTTGCTCCTGTTGAGCCCTTTCCAATGCCTGTTTTTTGTTGTTTCCCCTCCCAAAAAAAAAAAAAAAACATAAAACTGTTCAAAAAATACAAAAAAAACAAAAAATGTTCTGAAAAATAAAAAAAAATATAAAACAACAAAAACATTAAAAAAAAGTTCTTTTCAGAACTACCTCCCCTTTCAAAAAAAATTGCTAGAATGTTTAGCACTCTGGCAAGCTGTATTTATTTTGGTTCGCTTCCTGGTTCGCTCACCGGTACGCGAACCGGGAGCGAACCCAAAAATAAAAAAAATAAAAAAAGAAGAGTAAGTATAAGGGAAGTAAACAGAGAGTAATGTTAAAACAAAGACAGCTATAGGGTCTAAACCAGAGATACTGTTTAATAGATTTATTTACCTAAGAAAAGAGGGAAGAGGATATAATTGTGAAAAACAAAATAGATAAGGAAGTGAAAGAAAAAAAGGACAGTAGAAGAATAACAAAAAAGAGTTTCTTAGAGAATATGAGTGAATGTTCAAAATAAGATTAAAACATGTGGAATAACAGAGAGAAAAAACAGAAAGCAGAAAAGAAGAAGTAACAGAAAAAGAATAATTGAAACAGCAAAGAAATGTAAATAACATAGGGCCATATTATCAACATAGGCAATAAAAGTTTTGCAGCTTTTATCGGCAGAAATGTGTCGCTTAAGCCGCTTTTGCGGCAGAAAACTGCCGCTAAAACCACTTTTGCAGCAGTTTTCTGCCGATAAAAACAGCAATAATTTTATAGGCTGTGTTCATAATATGCCCCTTAGTGTGCTTCAACTACACAGAAAAAGCATAATGAACAAGCAGTGAAAGAGTGATCAGTCAAAGACACTAAGAGTAATAGAGACGGAGTGAGTGAACAAGAGTGAGGAACTATGAGAAGAGAGGGACTGAGAAAAGGAGTGGAAGGAGTAGAGTAAGTAGGTAATAGAGAAAGGAATGAGGGAAGTAGCAAAGGCAGGAAACTGAGGGTTAAAGAAATGAAGCTGTGGAACTAATAGTAGGTGAATGTTATAGAAATGTAACGAAAAGACTACAAAACATTTACCTTATAATTGTCGTTAAATTACTCACTTTTTATTTTTATACTTTCAATCTGTGAAAGAGAGAACAAACATTTGAAAAATATTAAAACATGTATTTAAAAATTAGAAAAGACAAGGGAAAAGATTGAAGGAGAAACAGTTTTTCAACAACTTTGACACTTACAGAAGCTTCTGCTTCTCCAGGCCCCCTACACAGTCCTAAAGATATACATTTTAAACTAACAGTATCTTGATGCAGATGAAGTGAGGCCTATCTTAGAACATGGTGCATTTTTTGCACTGCTGTTGTCTCACAAAAGTGTCGCAAGACACTAACATTTTAAATGATTGTTTCAAGATGCCAATAAGATGTATCCTATCCAGAGGTTTGTTTGAGGTGAGGCCTACTCAGGGTTCGAAATGAAATTTCGTGTTGTTGAAGAGAACAGAGGACATAATACATGTGAAGGTCTACCAATGAAGTAAATCATGTCCACTTCACTCTTGAACAAACGCCAGACCTCTTCTGTGTCCGTGGACAGACCTAAAGTTCATCTGCACAATGTCATTCGTAAACTTAGGAAACACAGGTGATGTAATTGAAAAATGTGGAGTTTCTTTTCCTCATTTCACAATCACATCACCTGTGTTTCCTTTGCTTAGGTATCTCATAGTGCAGATGGAGTCTAGCATATCAAAGAGTACACAAAAGTTGAGCAGTGTATACAACAATTTTGACATTTACAGAAGACTTAGCTTCTTATCTTGTTGGAGATGAAGTGAGGCCTGTCTTGCAACATGCTGCATCTTTTGCATCACTGCTGCATCGGTTTCATGTGGCAGAGGTTTTTTACAGCATGACACATCTGCCTAGATGCATCAATTTGTAATTTTGTCGCCTCATAGCAAATCTTTTCCACCGCCAATGCGTCACAAAAGTGATGCACAGTGGCGCAAAAGAGGCATACACCTATCATAAATCTGTCCCTAACATTTTAAATGATTACTTCAGGATGACGATAAGGTATGGCCTCTCCAGAGGTTTGTTTAAGGTGAGGCCTACTCAGGGTTGCAGATCAAATTTACGCTTGTTGAAGAATACAGAGGAGATAATACATGTAAAGGCCAACCAATGAAGTAAGTCATGTCCACTTCACTCTTGAACAAAGGCCAGACCTCTTCTGTGTCCGTGGACAGACCTTAACTTCATCTGCACAATGTCATTCATAAACTTAGGAAACACAGGTGATGTAATTGAAAAATGTGGAGTTTCTTTTCCTCATTTCACAATCACATCCCCTGTGTTGCCTTTGCTTAGGTATCTCATAGTGCAGATGTAGTCCAGCATATGAAACAGTACCCAGAAATGCACACTGCATGCAACAACTTTGACATTTACAAAAGCTTCAGCTTCTGCATGCCCCCTACACAGTGCTAATTATATACATTTCAAACTGATGGTATCTTGCTGGAGATGAACTGAAACCTATCTTGCAACATGGTGCATCTTTTACACAAAACTGACCCACAGCGGCGCAAAAGAGGCGCACGGCCATCATAAATCTGATCCTAACATTTTAAATGATTGTTTCAAGATGCTGATACGGTGTAACCTATTCACAGATTTGTTTTAGGTAAGTCCTACTCAGGGTTGCAGATGAAATTTAGGTTTGTTGAAGAATACAGAGGAGATAATACATGTGCAGACCTACCAACGAAGTGAGTCATGTCCACTGCACTCTTGAACAAATGTCAGACCTCCTCTGTCTCCTGGAACAGGCCTAAACCTCATCTACACAATGTGATGTGTAATGTTAGGAAACACAGGTAATATAACTGAAAAACGTGCAATTGTTTTTGCTCATTCCACAATCATATCACCTGTGTTTCCTTTGCTTAAGTATCTCATTGTGGGAATGTAGTCTATCATATGAAAGACTACGTAGAATGTGAACACTGTATGCAACAACTTTGACACTTACAGAAGCCTCTCCTTCTCCATGCCTCATACACAGTTCTAAATGTACATCATAAATGCAAACAGTACAGAATTAATTATACATGTTAAATGGTTTATTTTTGCTGTTCTCAGAATGTATCAAATTTCACTAAAAACAGTGACTTGAAGGTATTCATCATATAACAGCGGGGAAAAAAAAACACAATCAAAATGATTGTGTTTAAAAAACCCATACAACATAACAAATCAGAATTCAGAACTCCTTAAAGTTAACTTACTTTCCATGACGTCGAAGGATGTCCTATGAACAGCTTACACTATGTTGTGCTGTGATTACTTTCAGCCCGCCACTTTCTGAAAGAAAACCTCCATCGTTTTGAAAAATATGTTACATACAATAAATGACTTGTCGCTCTCTACCACACGTTTCCACAAGGCCAAATCGTGTAAGAGCCATTTATAACTCTTGGAATTCTTGTAAGCCAATCCCGTCATTTTATATTTCCGCAACTTTCAGAATTAAAATGTTGAAGATCATTTTCACAATCCTGGACTACTAATATCTTACCCTTCTTGCTCACTCATGTTCTACATTTCCTATGACACTGATACTGCTTACTATGAAGCAGACTTACACTACCTCTATGACTACTACAATTATTTAATTCTCTACATCACTTTTAATCACAAAGCAATATAAAACAGTAGACAGCATTGCAGACTTACATTCCCTCTACTCCATGTTTTGATTGGCTGCTTAAATTAGCTTATAAAAAGAAATAGTTTTTCTGAACTCATTCAAAGTGCAGTTATTTTTCCATGACGTCCAGTGTTATGGTAAGAAGTTATGTCTCTGTACTACACTTATCCTCAAGGCCAAATCGTGTAGGAGCCATTAGAACTTCTTGAAATTCCTCAGAGCACATCCCGAGATTCTTTCCCTAAAATTTTGGTTTTAAAAACACCAGGTAACAATTTTTAAGGTCATACGGCAATTTTTTTTTGAAAATTAAAACAGAATCATTGCAGAATGACCAGCCATTTCTAGACTTTAAATAAGCTGTGTAATGTCCTGATGTTATTGAAGGACCGTCATGATATATAATTGCTACAGTTACAAAAGTCCTTCCTGATATTGACAACTGTGAAGCCACAACATTTTTAATTAAAGTTGTCAATTTTGTTCCATCAGGCCTACATCGTTGGAACATTAAAATGACATACTGGCCATATGTTCGTATAAATAATGTTGACATCAATTCAGATTTACATTGGCTACACTCCATGTTGTGATCAGCTGCTTTTACTAGCTTATTAAAGGAGACTGATTTACTGTCTGGCAAAGTTAAATATATAAATCGTTCTGAGTCTACACTAGTAGTACTTGATACCCTACAGTTCTCGCAGTCATGCTGCCATTGATAAGAAAGCCCAAACAGGTGATCTACATCTACACCTTCAGCATGCAATACATCAAGCATATACATTAAAAACTCCTGACAATCTTGCTGAATATTTTGAGAGAATTGTGTTTGGCCTAAACATCTGTCTAACAGATTTCGAATTTCAGACACACTTTCTATTTTTGTTCTATCAGTGCTACATTTCTCTAACACAGAATTTAACAAACTGCAAAATCTTTGATCAGAATTGACCACAATCTCTTCTTTTACATTTTCTAGAGAAAACAAAGCATTAACCACTACAATAGCATAGCAGTTGACACCAGAACTGTTTTCAAATTGAAAACCAACAACATCTTCAACAGAATCCTTTTTGTTTCTGCTTATAATTTCAGGTTCATCGACTTTTCGTCTTTTTGCTACAACCTCCTTAGTATTGGTCACATTTCTTCGTTTCCGGCCTACCACACGTTTCTCAAACAAAGGATATTGAGGCAAATGTGGCGCATACTCTCTTCTCAACCTATTGTATTCCTTAACACAATCTAGATCCGCACAAATGTTTGTGACATCACACTCAATCAAGTACAATCCCGATAAAGTTCTAACTCTTGACAATGCCACATATGCCATACCCTCCTTGAACACAGAACTGCCAATATTCACCAATGCACTGTCTACACTTAAACCTTGCGATTTATGGATTGTCACCGCATATGCCAAGCAAACAGGAAACTGCTTACGGCGAACATGTAAGTCTTTTACAAGCAAAAATCTAGCAGAACAACGACCAATTAGCTGTACTTCCTCAATGCCATCAAATTTAATTTTTAAAAATTCAATTCCATCTCTATTTCTGTATTTCACAAAATCAACAACATTACCCATTGATCCATTTACCAGACCTCTTTCAACATGTAAATTCCTTCTTAAAATTATACGGCAGTTTAAGCACACATTCAGAGTCTTTTCAAAACCTGCAGTTTTAGATATAGTCTTCTCTAATGAATCCAATTTGGATTTCAAATTCTCAGACAAAATAATTGTTGATCCCATATGCTCTACTCTGTCAATAGCTTCCAGTTTCACAATCTCTTGCTTTTCTAAATGCAACATTTTGTTGTTGAAGATGGCACATTCTGCAAGAGTTGGCATCAAACATATTCCAGATTTCTTCTCAGTAATTTTCAGAAAAATATTCTCAGGCACAACATCTTGTTCTGGATATAAATGTGACAGTAATCGTGCATGTAAAGCTTCTTTCCCATGCTCGGTCACTTTTCCAATTCTAACATCTTGTAGAATATTCTTGTAAACTTCATCCTTCGCCTGACGCATATTTTCATGCAGTTCAGCATAATTGAAGTTTAACCATATATTGACGTTGCCAATGCTCCCTAGGCACTTCCTGGTATCTTCATGCGTGAGCATTTTGAACACAGGTTGCCCTTTCACTGGTGTCAGCTGCAGAAGATCTCCGAAAACAATGAGGTGTTTGCCACCAAATAACACATCATACTCTGTTTTGAGAACTTCTTGCATTCTCAAATGCACAAAGGCAAGCATGACATTGGAAACCATGCTTACTTCGTCAATGATAAGAAGTTTCATTTTCCTCAAGATTCTTGAAACTTCACAACAAGCATCTCCAGATAGCTTGTGATATTGTAATTTGTTGTCATGCTCCACTGGCAGCATCAGTAAACGATGTAAAGTAATCCCTTTAATGTTATGTGCTGCCAGTCCAGTTGGAGCGGTGACAACTCAAGACAGCGATGACTCAGTCCTTTCCTGCAAATAACATGAAATTGCTTTAATGAGGAAACTTTTTCCAGTTCCCGCTTCTCCACTCACGTACAGTCGGACAGGCTTCAACGAGGTACATGAGCACTCTTTCTTCTCATGACTTAATCCATGATCAATTTGCATGGTAACTTCGTCATATATTTTCCTCTGCTCAACGTTGAGTTGTCTTTCCAAGTCTTCTAAGTTAACCGCATCCTCCTGAGCATGTGCCATGGCTCTTTCCACTTCCTTCATGGCAGTGGCAGCTTCATTTTCGATAACAGGTCCTCCTAGTGGATCCTGACTCAATGAAGCAGAACTCTGACTGTCCTGAGAACTGTCTCTGGCAATCTCGGCTGCAATCGTTGCTTCCTACTCGATTTCCGCATTCAACATTTCTACATATTTGTGAAAAGCAGGACATTCTATGGTCTGCTTGGCGGCAGTGAAAGAGTCTTCGTAACAGAGGAAATCTCCAAGCAGTTCCTCTTCTGCACGCCAAGGCTTGAAAAGTTGCAAAAGTGCTAAATAGAAAAACTCCTTTTTTTCAGGAGATTCGCCACTCAATTTTCGATGGTTTACCAAGTGGCATTTTCTTTGCTTGACCAGACATCCCTCACTTCCAATTACAGCATACACTCCTTTCTCAGTATCTTCTTTGATGTTCCTCTTGAATATGTAATTTTGAAGAACCTCATACAGACAAACATTCTCGAGGTGACTGCTTCGATTTGGATAATATGTATCCAACATGTTGGTCTTCAAAATGTCGGTACTGTTTGGCTCCTTTTCCGCCAAATACTCAATTTCCCACACAGGTTTCAGAACTCGATTACGCGTTGCAGCAAAACCAAGACTCGCCCAAACGATACTCCTAGATTTGGCATAGAGACTTGCTGAAGACAACCGGTCAGAACATTCGTAAGCTCCGATTTCTCGATGCGACAACATCTTCAGACTGGAACTGTACAACTTCTTACTGAGGCTCTTTTCATGGGAAATGTCCTCCCACATATCCTTCAATTCTGTCTTCTCTTTTTTGGTGATGTAAGATGTCACATACCGAGCCACAGCCATACAGTTATCCGCCACAAACTGTATATCCATGTTAGCATTCCACATGGACAAAATCACTGGGTTGTAGTCGTTGATGTACTTGGACTCTTCGTTCCTCTTCAAATTGTATGTGTTTTTCGGTGATTTCTTTATCACATTATGTCGCAGCGAAGACATCAAACTGTTTACTCTTCCTTTAGAAATCACCGGTCGTGGAAACCCGAAACGACATTTGGTGTAGAACTTGTCCTTGTTTCGGAATTTACGACGACAGTACTTTCCACAACCATGGCTTTGGAAACGTAGAACTTTTTCTCTTAGGCTTTTCTTCTCCTTTGCGTTTGGAACAGCACACGTAGAATACTGTTGTATGAAACTCATCACTGAGTCTTCTGGATCCGTTCCAAATTTAGGTGCATCCTTGATCCACAACAGCATATGTATGTGAGGAGCACCTCTTGCTTGGTACTCCTTTCTCCAGAAGAAATCCAACACCTCTCCAAGAGGTGGATTCTTCTTATTCATGATGAAAGACATCATAGCTTCAAATCTATGATTGAAGTACCGGCATACATTGACTGGATCCAAAGAGCACAGTTCTCCGGGTGTCTTGAATTCGATGTTTTCGATGTTTCCATTTGCCTCTCGTAGAAATTCGAATAAGTCTTCCCAGCCATACTCGGCACAGCTCAGAGTGAGGAACCATGTGGGAGTTCCTAAGTTCCTCAGCATACATTTTAAATCACCATGACGACGGTACCAGTACTCATTAGTACCACGCTGACACGCCATGAGATTAATCAGGTGAGAATCCAAAATACTGTCTTGGACATTGACTTTATCCATAAAGTCACTTGCCGAGATGTTTTGCATGTGTATACCACTTTTCAAGATGTGGTTCACTGCATATGACAGTCCAGACAGATCGCTTTCAAACAGGAGATGAAACAAATAGGGAATACATTGTCGAAACCTAGCATCTCCTGCATACAATCGCAAAGTCCGGTATTCAGAAGCAGGAATTTGATGAGGTCGCTCATCATATCTTCCTCCCTGACCTGTTGGAAAAAGCTGTGGGAAACACCGAGCTTCCAAACTTTCCTCCCAAACACTAATGGGACTCCCTTTGGCTTGTTTCATTTGAAACAACTCAATAGCATTCCCCATGACTTCCTTGGAATGCAAAGGATGAACACTATAATGTTCATATATTTCTTCACTAGTAGAGGGTTCTAATTTCTCAATTTGACCAGCACACACATCGCTATCCTCTTCCTCACTTACTTCCTCTTCTGCAACATATATATTCTTATAGTACTTATTATTTTTTTTCAAATACAATGTTGCCTTTTTGACTTTCCTAACATCCACTAAATCTTGCCATATTTTCTTCTCATTGTCGGAACCCCATTAACTAAGATAACCAGAGGGTCCTCTTCCACTTTTTCTACTCCAATTGTGTTAATGTTTTTCTTCAAATCTAGAGGCAAATAAACAACTCTTCCCTTTAATCCTCTCTGTAAATCTGATGGAGGCAATTTCCCTGTCTTTGGCTCCATTCTTACAATAGCCTGAAAGGGATGGATACTTTGAATCAAAATAGATTCATAAGTATTTAAATCCTTCAATTCAGAAGGAATCTCAACCAATTCCAGATTATTATGAACTGCTCTAGCAGGCATCTGGTTTTGATTTAATTTGTTATAACAATAAGTACACACACGTTGATCCGATCTCAAATCAAAACAATTTTCTACCATCAAGTATGTTGTGAAATCATTCCATTCACTATTATTTTCCCTTTCACTTTTTGCATATAAATCCACTAACTTAGTCTGATTCTTATAATAAGTGCGTCGACAACACACGCAAGTGAAATTAGGCCTCTCACTTGATTTCACCTGAAACGTCGCAATTTCCCTCTGAAAATTATCTGTACTGGAAACCTGTACACTATCTTCCACATTACCTTCTTCTTCTTGGTCAATTTCAACATTCTCCTCTTTACTTCCAAAGTAACAAAACTCAATTTCTTCACAAATATTCTTCACATCTATTTCAGAACCATGCAAAAGAGCAGCGCATAATTGTTTAAGCATAATTGCTGGACTCTTAGCATAATACAACATTCTAACTAATTTCCTCACTTTATTATGATGCACTGCTAGCATCCTGAAATGATGAAAAACACTCTGGCATAATCTCCTGGAAAGACAAGCCAGTGAATGACCATGCAAACCTGTCACTTCTCTCACTCTGCAAGGATCTAATTCTTGCAACAACTTCATTTTCTGCTTCAAACTTTTCTTATTAAATGTCCGTACAAAATCACAAAGCAAATTGATGGAATCCTGTCGCACACTGCAAATACTACTACACTTCCAGGTGTACACAGGACCCTTAGGACGTCTTCCTAAAACCTCATTACCTAACACCTCTTCTGTCTCTGTTGTCACAAGTTTTTCTTTTTCAACTGGACAACCATCTTTCACTTCATAAGCTCGACCACTGGTGTCAACTGCATGCACCAAATCATTATCCTGGAAATAACTCTCCTCATTAAAAAATGCCTCACAACTTGAACTATGCATCCATTCTCCGGAAAAAACTTCACAAAAATTACTACGATTAACTATTCTCTTCCATCTACTATTTCTTTTGAAATCATAAATTGCCTTGTTTAGCTTCCTAATTCTATTGATTATCAAAATAAATAACTTACGTTTAATTTCAAATGCCTGATCAATAACTTTCTCAACTTTTTTTTTTCTCTTATAAAAAACCACTTTCTGTTGACCTTTCTTAATATTTTTTAACAAATTGCCAATTATCCTGTTGCGGAACATTCGTTTACGAATGTCCCTAAACTGTTGTTTCCTTCTACTATCATGCACAGAGTTATCTCTTGCTCTAGCAGTAACATTTTTGATTGGCCTTTCCTTTCCGTTTAAAATGCTTCTCTTTTTCTGGACTGAAACATTTTCTGTAGTAATATTTTTTTTACTACAAATATTTCTTATGAATGTTTTTGTGCTCTTACCCGGTGCTTTCTTGGTGACTTGACAAGTTTTTTGGTAGAGGACTGCTGCATTATTTCATGTACCTGCTGTCTTTGCAATTTTGCAGCCTTTTTAAGTCTATCCTTGTTTGGCATGCTGAAATCTTGAAATGATATGCAGTTGAATCTGTGGTAAAATATAATAAAAAATGTTATTAACCACTATTACCAAACAGTAAATCAATAACAGTCATCAAAAACTTAACACACTACTTGACATTTTTACATAGAACATTTTTTAGGGCTTTGGCAAATATATAATACACAAATAGCAGAAAAGAAATAGAATTCTTCTACATTTTACCTCTACTATTTTATATGTGATTCTGATCTAATTTTATGAGCATATTTTAATATTTTATTGAAGACACTAGACATAACCTGTTTTTAAAGGTGTTTTTAATTATAAATCAAACGGTTTACATTTTTACTTTTCATTTATTATAAATTTTAAAAATAAATGTTTATAGTTCCATAGGCTCAAGCACGTCAGCTTCCCAACCTATGTCATACAATTCTGACAAATCGGCATCCTCATCATGTTCTTCATCATCCTGAGAATTTAAATCATCCAATGGATCTACTTCCACTGACGTTTCAATTACAAGTTCAATGATAATGTCATAATCAACTGATTGCTGATTTTCACTCATGGTTGATGTTGTCGTTATCTTTAAAGAAAGAGAACAACAATGAGATGTTGCAGAGTAAGAGACAAATCTCAGAGATTATAATAGTAAAATTGTTTAACAAGAGTAACATTTTGCAGCTATTATTTAGCCATGACCAGCGATGCTGAGGAGGTAAGGCCTATGTCCAAGTTTTCAGTGAACAGGACTCATCTCTTCTTAACCTTGGATAAGCCTCACCAACTCTGTGTCCCCTGCTCATACTTAAATGTAAAGGGGCAGATTTATGTTAACTGACGCATTCCCAGGGATGCACCAGTTAATGTGCACCGCTGCTCTGCCACCCATGGTGTGCCGCATTTACAATCTGGAGCACCATTGAGTGAAAACAGCACAGATGCGTCACGCATCTGTGCCGCAAAAGCAGCACATTGCAGGAATCACGTCGTAAGCGCAACATGTCTACTGCAATGCACAGGAGCAAGCCACACATTGCATGGTGCATCACTCCTTATGCCTGTTTCAAACAGGCGTAATGATTTGATTCAGCAATGCTATAAAGCTGAGTCAGTGAAATCTTCTAAATTTCACTGTGTTAGTTTTACAGGGCTTTCTTGCAAATTAATGCATACCTTGCAACAAAACACCTATATGAAAACTGACGCAGGTTTCATGTGGCACAGGACTTTACAGCATGACACATCTGCCTAGATGCATCAATTTTTAAATATGTCGCCACATAGCCAATCTTTTGCACCGCCGCTGCGTCACAAAAGTGACGCACAGCGGCACAAAAGAGGCACATGGCTATCATAAATCTGTCCCTAACATGTTAAATGATTGATTCAGGATGACGATAAGGTGTGGCCTATCCAGAGGTTTGTTTAAGGTGAGGCCTACTCAGGGTTGCAGATTAAATGGAGATGGGGCACCCCTGAGCCTTGCTGGAGCTGCATCGCACTTGCGATGCAGCTCCAGCAATGCGCCACCTTTACGGCACAGATGCGTCACGCATCTGTGCCGTTTTTGCCCCATGGTGCGCCGCATTGTAAATGCAGCGCACCATGGGTGGCGGAACAGCGGCGCAGGATGACTGGCACATCCCTGGGGATGCACCAGTCATCATAAATCTATCCCTAAGCTTCTTATCTTGTTGGAGATGAAGTGAGGCCTGTCTTGCAACATGGTGCATCTTTTGCATCACTGCTGCATCGGTTTCATGTGGCACGTTTTTTTTACAGCATGACACATCTTCCTAGATGCATCAATTTGTAATTTTGTCGCCACATAGCAAATCTTTTGCACCGCCACTGCGTCACAAAAGTGACGCACAGTGGCGCAAAAGAGGCATACACCTATCATAAATCTGTCCCTAGCATTTTAAATGATTAATTCAGGATGACGATAAGGTGTGGCCTATCCAGAGGTTTGTTTAAGGTGAGGCCTACCTACATTCATGGGGAAATGACTTAAAATGTCCTTAAGACACATGAAAGCGTTTTTTTAAAGCCTTTGCAGCATTTTTGGGTCACTTTTAACATGGCTATGTAACTCAAACAATCAAAATCTAAATTTGCCAAGCACAGGTGGGAGCATATTTACAAGGAATTTGCACCACGGGGAAAGGTCTTTTAATTTAAAATGGGAAAAATAATATCAGAGACAGTCAAATGCCTTATAAAGAAGCAGACACCATTATGTCCTTGTCATAAATTTTAAAAACATTCCTTTACCTCAAAAACGATGTTCAAGTCATAATTTGAAAACACTGCACATGGGGAAATGACTGAAAATGTCCTTAAGACACATGAAAGCGTTTTTTGATTGCCTTTGCAGCATTTTTGGGTCACTTTTAACATGGCTATGTAACTCAAACAATCAAAATCTAAATTTTCCAAGCACAGGTGCGAGCATATTTACAAGGAATTTGCACCACGGGGAAAGGTCTTACATTAAAATGGGAAAAATAACACCAGAGACACTCAAATGCCTTATAAAGAAGCATACACCATTATGTCCTTGTCATAAATTTTAAAAGCATTCCTTTTCCTCAAAAACGAATTTCAAGTCTTACTTTGAAAACACTGCACATGGGGAAATGACTGAAAATGTCCTTAAGACACATGAAAGCGTTTTTTGATTGCCTTTGCAGCATTTTTGGGTCACTTTTAACATGGCTATGTAACTCAAACAATCAAAATCTAAATTTTCCAAGCACAGGTGCGAGCATATTTACAAGGAATTTGCACCACGGGGAAAGGTCTTACATTAAAATGGGAAAAATAACATCAGAGACACTCAAATGCCTTATAAAGAAGCATACACCATTATGTCCTTGTCATAAATTTTAAAAGCATCCCTTTTCCTCAAAAACGATTTTCAAGTCTTAATTTGAAAACACTGCACATGGGGAAATGACTTAAAATGTCCTTAAGACACATGAAAGCGTTTTTTGATTGCCTTTGCAGCATTTTTGGGTCACTTTTAACATGGCTATGTAACTCAAACAATCAAAATCTAAATTTTCAAAGCACAGGTGCGAGCATATTTACAAGGAATTTGCACCACGGGGAAAGGTCTTAAATTAAAATGGGAAAAATAACATCAGAGACACTCAAATGCCTTATAAAGAAGCAGACACCATTATGTCCTTGTCATAAATTTTGAAAGCATTCCTTTTCCTCAAAAACGATTTTCAAGTCATAATTTGAAAACACTGCACAGCTCCTATGCACAAAAACACCCTGTCAGTACTAATACTTCACATTTTCTCCAATTACAATTTCTCAAAGAAACAAAATCTATTTGTAAAACACTTGAGACAAAGCAACATTTTAAAAACACAACTTTCTTCATAATTTTCTCCTTAAAGCACACTATTCTCTATCTAAATTAAATAAATCTTTTCTCACCTTGGCAAATACTTTATGAGTTTCAAAACAGTCTCAGAAACACACCAATTTGTCTTTAGCAGAGCAAAAGGTATGCACACCAGAGGCTGGAACCAACAATGGCACAGAAATGCTGTAATTCATCACACATATCTCTCATGTCACCCAATCAAAACTCTTCCCTCACTTTTTTCAAATCAAAACCCTTCCCCCCTCTGCCCTCTCTGCCTTTTTTGCATATCAACCACCTCTTGGAAGACCTCTGGTGTTTGCAAGTTCACCCAACAATGTTTCAATTGAACTCTGAACTCTCAGTGCACCTGCGTATCCAGTGCAATCTTTCATTAAATGATTTTTGCTTGACCATTCAAATTACATCTTTCAAAGAACTCATCCATGCACCCTAACTTTCTGTTTTCAGCAATCAAAATCCACCAATCACTGTTACTGCTTCATTAACACAGAAACTCCACAGTTTTTTTCATTTTAAACTCTTATTTTTTCAACTGCCATTTCATTGCCACACTTCATCTGACTGCAGCAGAACCTTCTCTCACCATGTTTTCTGTCTGGATTGTTGGACATAGTTACATCTATTGGGCTCAGAGGTATGCTGAGAACAGAAATTTACCTAACCTCAATTTACAAGATGTGGAAATTAAGTGGTTTGGCCACAGAGGATTAAAATGTCACCAATTGATACCATTGGTGAAAACCTTTATGCATTTGCCAAAACCTGACCTGTTAATTGTGCACTGTGGAGGTAATGATTTGGGCACTTTGACTGGGGTAGGTCTGGAAATGCTTTTAAAGGACACCTTTGAGCAATTGATGGCACTTTTTCCTCAAACTGCCTTGGTATATTCAAATATATGCCAAAGACAGAAATGGAGGTGGTCGAACCAATTTTGTCCACAAATTGAGAAGTCGAGGAAGCATGCAAACAAATCTGTTTCAGCTTACATGAGAGACCATGGAATGGGCTCCATGTACAACAATAACTTGCGTTACTACATGCAAGATATCTACAGAGGAGATGGAGTTCACTTCTCAGATGAGGGCAACAGAATTTTCATTCTGAATTTAAGACTGTGCATTGGTACCTACTTATAAGTACCTAAATGTACCATAAACCCAAAAGCTCTTCTCAGAGCTACCCTACATCTGATCACTCACAATTATTATTTTACTCTAACTTTTTTCACTAATTTTCAACAAAGTACGCTCCCCGGGGCGCTACCCGGTCCGCGAACCGGAAGCTAACCTCGCGAAATTTTTTAAAAAAATGTTTTTTTTTCGCACATATGGGCCTCCTCAGCCACCCTCAGAAAACCTAGGGGGTCAAGATAAGTCTACCGTGCCCCCTTCTACCCATTCTGAACATTATTTGCCCTCCATCTTGTATCTTAATTCGACCGAAACACAAAATGGTGGACTCCCGTAACGCTTCAGGTTCGCGTACCGGGGCGCTCGCCAGTTCGCGTACCGGGGCGTTCCCCGGGAAGCGCTCCATCAAAAAAAGGTGGGAAAGTAATTTACAGAAAAACGACTGGAGACACTTTCACCAAATATAGATTAGCTCATACTACATACCAATCCCTACCATTTTCACAAATTTGATTGAAATTCCATTTAGCCATTTAGCCTGTAGACCTTTCTAAATACCGTGAGGTAAATTACTTCACAGAACACATCTGAAGTGTTGGAATTGACAACCAATGAAAATGTTACTTTCATTTTCTTCTTTTTTTACCTGACATTTGATTCGTTATATACCTGAATATATTTAAAGGAAGAGAAGGGAACACAGCCATTTTGACTACTACTTCCTGGTGTACATTTCAATTGGATTTTCACTAATCACTTCAACTTCTTTGTAAAGGTAAGTTGTTATTTTAAAAACTGAAGTATATTGTGCACTATAAGTTAATATGGTAAACTTTTTCTGATAGTTATATACTATCCCTCTGTAGTAGTTATAGATTTATATAGACTTCTCTGTTATAGTTATGGATGGAGTTAGGTTTCTCTTGTATAATTATGAATTTACTTACGTTAAATCACATACACTTTTTTATATTCCTACTTCCACTCTGATACTATACACTGCCCAAAGATAAATTCACTGATAAAAACTGCCTATCTAAAATTAATCCCAACAGTGCCCTATCTCTACTAATATATATTTTTTTTATCCAAATTTGAGGCCAAATGGAAGGCGAACACAAAGTTTCATTTCAAATTGTCCTGCAAGAGAGCAGCCAAGAAATAATTGATCCAAATTATATAGAATTTATGGATGAAACTTGGGACCAAGAACTACTGCAATGTGTGCAAGCAGTAGATGACCTCCTTCAAAATGAGGACATTTTACACACTCAGAGATTACAAGCTATGTTCAATGAAAATAACGACATTTCAGACAGTGAAATTTTAGAAAGTTTATTAAATTTTGAAACACAATCACAATAATAAATAATTGCTTAAAAAATAAAGAAATTAAAAAATAATCAACAAAACCAACAATCAATTAACATACAGTATTTGAAAAGTCTATCATTCTTTTTTCCTTATAGTACGCTCCCCAGAACGCTTCCCGGTTCGCGGACCGGGCGCTCCCCACTGCGGGGCCCTTTTAAAGCCTCCACATCAAACCTAGGGGGTCAGGGAGGATCTACTATGCCCCCTTATGGTCATTTCCCCCTTTGTTTTGGCCTCCTCTTGTCTCTCGATCCTACCGAGAGACAAGATGGCGGCCGCTCCGGACTGTTTAGAATGTTGACAGACACCGGAGAGCCAATCAGCTTCGCTTTGCGAAGTTCCGTTACGCGTCAAGTACGCGAACCGGAGCGCTGCCCGGAGCGCGCTTACAGATATATATCTTTTTTTGAACGTTAATTTCTCAAAATCCACTGGAGCACATATATTGAGACCTAGCAAAGGCACATCGGGCTAACAGTCCCTACAATTTTGCCAAGTTTCGTGCAAATCCATTCAGCCGTTCGGCCTAAAAGTGAGGCCAACCGCCCTATGGAAATTAACATGGGAAAAACGCGTTTTGGGACCCCCCTTTTTTCTCGGCCCCCCCTTGACAAACACCCCCCAAATTTCCAGTGGCTGCTCAGAAACAAAATGTTCCATTTTCCTGAAAATTTCAGCCAATTCCGTCCACAAACCCCAAAGTTATTAGACATAGAATTTTCAAAAATCCCATAGAGAAAAAATCCTAACTATATATACCTACTGGCGACCGCCAGTAGGTAATATATATATATATATATATATATATATATATATATACGTATGTGGTTATTCAGGTACACTGTAGAACTTGGTGCTGGAAATCAGTGTTCGAGCCTCGGACATTGTAGAGTAACAACGTAATGTACGCATGCCTGAAAATGTATTCGTTTTGAGTTGATTTTGCGCTATATAAATATGCCAAAAAAGGAGGAATAGCTCACACTTACTGTCACAGGTAAGATGGTTGCATACGCTATTTATAGCACAATATAATGTAGTAGGGCGGAGGAGCAGCATTTTACAAACACAATAAATACACAGACACAGATAGATAGTTGAAGTGGGTCCGGGCATGTGTGCTCGACTCCATTTTATTACGTTGTTGTTGGTAACAAGTAGAATAGTAATCATGATATCATATACAGATATTTAATCAGAAACGGTTTATGACTTCTGCTGTACAAAGGTAGGAGCACTGTATGTCAAATAATACACAGAAGATTCTATCGTAAAGTGTTCATGAGTTGTGGTGCACTGAGGTTGGGGCGGTTTGTGTGGAGCCTGCGATGATGCGTGATCCAGGCAGACCACACTGATAAAAATGTGTTTTGACTGTTGAATTTTGCCTTAACAAGGGCACGTGGCTATTACTTATGGTGTACTCAGTTAGTGGTACGTCTGGTGTTTATCGTGTGCTCACCCTGCGATGATGCGTGATCTGAACGGGCTGCACTGAAATCATTCCCTGTTGCATACTGGAGAATATGAACTTTGAGGGGGGAAAAAAAAAACTAGCATCGATGGTTATCAATTTCTGTGAAAACTAGGTGGCGATGTTGAGGTTGATACCCCAGAGGTACTTGGTATTGCTGGTGGGGGAGATACATTTTGGCGCAAACGTATACATTGTTTGTTATCATAGTTCACATGATGCAGCTATTGAAGGTGCTTGCACATACTAGCAGTGCAACAGCAGTATTTTTTCTCTGCTTTAAATAAATTGAGGCTGAATTTAATGCTGTCTGTAGTGTAGATGAAAGATACTGAAGACAAATTTAGATCCAAAGTTGAATTCAAGTTGGGAACCTTGCTGTCCGCAGTGTCGATGGAAACTACTAGTCGATACAGACATAAGTCTGCGGTGCAGTGGCATTGAGTTCGCATTCGGCCTGTATCAAGGAAGCACGCGGTCATGGCGGCAGCCACGTGGCAGGGTGCGGACCTTTGCTGCGGCGCATTCGGTTCTCTGTGCAGAAGTGAACCACTCCCAAGACATAGACTAACTATTTATAGTCTTACGTTGATGTTGTTTATGTTGGACTAGCCCACTCTGCTTCTGTTTCAAAGGAGGGGGGTGAACACAGCTACATGACCGAAATATTCCCTAGTGTCTGAGATATTATGGTTGCGTCCACTATTCCGTACACTACACTTATCAATGGTATATGTACACACTGAAAAGTTTTTGATTTCTATAGTGAATTGTGTATAGTATTTCACCAGTAGTCTTAGCGTTGTGTACATTATTGTTGATGTTCGAGTTCTTTCCCTTATACATACTTGGTTGCCACATCTCTGTAGATTGAGATAGTGTACTGTTGAGGAGATATAATATTTAGGAAAGGTCCCTAGTACTGTTTTGGCCTGCCTCTGAGGTAGTAGGAAGGATAGGTCCATGGGGGTGGTTGTAGCGGTAGTGGCGCTGAGTATTGTGATTTTGTTGGGTGTCGGAAGTGTATAATTGCAATCTCTAAGACATATTGCTCTTTAAACATGGGAGTGAGTTCGATGTAATTCACGTAGTACATGTTCAACGTTCTTACAGTAGTTAAATGTTGATGTTAATTTGTTAGGGGTAAGTGAAACTATTGCCTGATTTATTACGTAGCATTGCAGATTTGGTTTCTGGTTACAAATATGGGGAAGTGGTCAACATAAGAAGTAGAAATTGTCATTTTAAAAACCTTTGAAATTCACTGATAAAACCATAGGCTTCAAGCAGGTTATAGTTAGGAATTATCATTTAAAAAACCTTTGAAATTCACAGAAAAAACAATAGGTTTCAGGCAGGTTATAATTAGGAATTAGCATTTAAAAAACCTTCGAAATTCACTGAAAAAACCATAGGTTTTAGGAATGTTATAGTTAGCTGGACATTTCACTCATACAAAACCATTGAAATTACTCTGTTATATTAGTTGTACTAACTGTAACTCTCGCGCCCGCAATCCACTGGTGATGATGTCACATATTACATCATTCATGACATGGTCAGTGACATCACTGATGACATCACTGATGACATCTCAAATGACATCACTGATGACAAGATCCAGTGAATGTGGTTAGGATCCATATTTAAATATGTATTATATATATAGCAATCTGCATTGAAGAATGAGTGAATGTATAAGTGTCTAGAAGGACAATTTAGTAGCAGTGTGATTGACTATTTACTTGACTAATTTATAGTGTCTTACTAAATATATTGGATAGTGACTAAACTGTGTGAATATCTGTATTACGTTCTCAATTGTTGTGTAAAATGCTGCACCAGTTACTTACTAGCTACGTGAAAGTCTATATTAGTTATTGGTTAGTTAACTGATTATTTGTGTGGGAGAATGAATCTGTGCGTAGTTCGGTGGGGTGTTTGTGACTGCCCAAAGATGTGTCAATAGTTGATTCAGTAGGTATATGATGTTAAGACTACATGTTATAATACTTGTTTGGGTGAGTGAATATGTATATGGATGTGTCGATTCTATCTGTTTTATTGCACCTTTTATTTCTTCTTGTGCAGAATGCTTGTCCAATTCTTCCTTTAATTTGTCAATTTCTTCACATGTCATTTCTAGTTCCATGCCTGAAAAGTGCCATCAATTTACCAAAGGTATTCTTCATTAAGATTTCTCTTCTAATCCTTCTAATTGTGCTTCGGTCATGTCCACCACAGTGCACAATCATAAGGTCTGGATGTTGGCAATCCATAATGCTTTCAAACTAAGGGAGTAATTGATGCCATTTTAGTTCTCTCTGGTCAAGCCAAATAATTTTTACAGTAGGTAAACCCAAGTCACTGTCATTCCACTTTTTCTAGAACTCTCTCTACCCCCCCACCCCAAAAAAGAAAGTATGACCCACAATCCGCACTCTGCCCATTTGGAGGCAAACAGGAGTAACTTACAGGAGAAGGCAGCAGCTGAATGAGACAGTTTTCAAAATGAAAGGCAGTTAAAATGGAGGGTAGCACCTAATTTAAAAAACAACAAATGTGATTGGATGGTGTAAATTTGCAGGTAGCTAAAATTAGGTTGTGGTTGGGAAAAAAGGTAACAATATCTCGGATTAGCTCTGGAGATTTAAAAAAAAAAGTTATACTATTTGGGATATGCTTATAATTCCAAATAATCAACGACACCTGCTACAGGTCAATTTGAAGCCAATATGTTGTTCACAGAAAATGTTGTGAACTTTTGATCTAGTGTTAGCAGTGAGTCTTCCAAACATGATTACTACCGAAATGGAGGTAAAAGAACATGGGGAGAAGGGCACATAAAAGACTGCCAATCTGGAAAGCAGAGTAGTATGGAAATATTGCTGAATAGGGAAAGTTTGGGTTGGAATTCTATACTTTTTACATAGTAAACTATAAATGCCATGCTTTAGCAGCAGATTGTTAAATGGTTTTACAGGCTACCATGTGGATTCACAGATCTGCCGCGCTTCACACAAGGGTCACGCTGAGCACAGCAACAGATCGTCAAATTTGCAAAAAAATAGTACCAAATTGGGCTTCTTAACAGGAGTCCTACAGAGGGTTAAAAAGACAGTAACCATTGAGAAGTGGTATCACAAAAGTGAAATATGAAAGGAAGGTTGTAATGTTCTTACTGTATCAGTATCACTGGAAGCAGAGTGGGAAGGGTTACTATTAGTGGTTCCTTTGTGCTGATAGTGGTATACCATCCTGTACTTCTGACTTCACATTTAGACTGGCAAGATATTCTAACTGATACCAAGATAAAAACTGGACAATAGCAAAGAAAGTAGACAGGTATGTCATTTGGGGTGAACTTTTAAAAAGTATATGTATATTAAAGTTATGAGTGTATATAAGGTGAAATAAAATATTTAGTGTTGCAAGATGGACTATTATGTGATATGGCTGGGAGGTCTTATCGTGCAATATCCTCACAATACACAGAGGTTATCCTTGGTTTAAACAACAATAATCCTTAGCTCAGTCCTGATAGTGTAGCAAAGAGCAGACAGGCATTAACGGAGGAACACGTGTAAAGCATTTTACAGTACCATTATGGTGCATAAGTAATTGAGATGACTCAAAAGAAATTCAACACCAATGTATAAAAATAGAGTGTATTTTACAAATGTATAGTAGAAATCTGCTCTGCACCCGAAAAATTAGGCAATCTAAGATGGGTGGTTGCGCCTTTTCTCATCTAGCCCCTGCCCACTGGAACAGACTACCAGATGATATTCAAGCCTACCCCAATGAGGCACAGTTAAAGAAATTGCTTAAGACCTGGATGTCTTAAAGAGTACTTTCTATATGTTGTCTGCTACCCAGGCCCTGGGAGATCCCCTTGGGGATGATTTTTTGCGCAATACAAATGTTAATAATAATAATAATGTAGACACCAAAACAAATTTTGTATCATACATGTAGCCGAAGCTATGGATTTTTAAAGCATTCAAAAATAGGTGTCAAACTTGCCCCATTGAAATCGATGGGAGAAACACAGGTGACACTCAGTCACTTGCAGGTTGAGTTCAAATGAACCTTCCTGTGTATTAGGTCATTTGGATTCCTAGATCAAGTTCCAACACTCGCTACTTCATTACCTTGCCCTGGGAGTCCAGGTGCAGAGGTGACTTGGCTGTACTTGGTACTGAACGGCAGCTGCGGGAGCTTTCAAACTTGCAGCACGAAGAGTAGACGCCTCTGGGGTCCTAGCACCCGTGTTCAACAGCGGGATTTATGCTACCTTGCTTTGCCGCCCCGGGTGCAGAGGTAGCTGGCAGCTGTCAATCAGCGGGTAGGTTGCACCAAAAATGCTTTACCACACACTCAATTGACTCCACCTTCAGGATGCAGGGACTCTGCAGCAAAGACCCTCTTGCCAATGTCAGTTGCTGTGAGGTGCTCTCTGGCTGGAGATGTCATTCAAGGGGTCGGTCACTGGACCGGCGATTACCAAGCCTTGACTGTGGCAAATGTAGTCCACAGTCACTTTGGCAGCTGGAGGTTGACACGAGTGGAGTAGTGGCTTGAAACTTAGTGAAAGTTTTGCTATCCCTCTGGACTTGCAGGACACAACTTTTCTTAGGGCTCATTCTCGACAGGCCCAGAGGGTCGCAATTCATGTTGTGCAGCATGGCAATCTTCCTGCAGCTTGCAGGGGATGGGTCACACCAATGCAAGGGAGTCTGCTTCGGTTTCTGGCATCCACTGGAGTCCCTCTTCCTGGGAGCAATGAGCTTTTGTTATGGGCACACGTTAAACACAAGGTTCCAGAAGATGGTCTTTTCAGGGCACTTAAGAGTCCTATCTGCGCTCCAAAGTACTGTTGCCAGTGACACCATCTTCTTTGTGCCTCGTCTCAGATTCAAAGTCAGAACTGAGGTTCTGGTGCAGGTGAGTGCCTTCAATCATAGTTTAGGGGGCGTTAGGGGAGAGGTGCAGTGGACAATGGGCTACTGGTCCCTGTGGCTAACCCTCCCCTGAGGTGAGAACATCCTGTCCTGTGGGTGTATTTCATCTTTCTGCCCAGAGTCCTCTAATTTAGGGTCTTCCTACATGGCAGAACCCTTCCTTGGTTGTGCAGACCCCCAAACCTATACTAAAGGTGATCTAGCTTGTTTGAGATATTCGCCTCTGGAATAACTTATTTTCACACCTTTAGGGCTTGACTGGGCAGGATAGGCTTTGTCCTCGAGGGGGGGGGGACAAGTAATTACACATCAATGGAGGTGAAAATCTTTGAGGCTCATTGTCTTGATGATCGCAAACACTGGCTACAATTTGGTTGTCCCAGAAAGGAGCTGGATATCTTGAGTTTACTTGGTAGCCAGTCCAGGTTACTCAATGAACCTCCAGTCACTTACAGTAACACCTTGCTTTACAGAGTAACCATAGAAATATGCATAAACATATATATCCAAAAAACACGAAAATGTGCCTAAATGGTCCATTTTGTTCACAATGAATCAAACAAATCGCCCTCCTGATGTGGATAGAGCGCTATTGCAGAAGGAAGCTTATTTAATTCTGAAATTTAACAGCACACAGACAGGACTTAATAGCCTGTCAAAGATAGCGAGACTGTAGACCACCTGAGTGTCTTCAACCAGCATCTTGGTCAAAGAAGTGCCTGTAGAACATAATAGTGTTGTGACAGTACACTCAGTGCACTCCGGTGCCCGCCGGGCACCTTTAAATAAAGTAACCATAATATATTATGGTTCCTTGTGAATTCTGTTCTCTCATGAAGTGTCTTGTGTGTAAGTTCATATATTTTATGGCCCTAAAGGAAGTACATGGTTGTGCAAAAATTATTTCCTTTCAATCCAAAACTACGTATCCCATAATTCTTCTTTATGCAATAATGGTTTGCTGGGTCAGCCGCTAAGTCTTTCAGGCCACCGCGGTATTCCTGTGAAAGACAGTGCTGTAACACGAAGTGTTTTCTGGAACACAATGGTGCCCATATAACATAATGTGTATATGGAGCGTTTTTGCATCACACAAATTACCGAGTCTTGAATGACTATCGTTGTTGCGCTCAAAGTCCCATTTAGCCTAAAAACCACATGCCCCACAACTCCTCCTTGCACGAACATGAAACAAATTGGGCAAGTTCCAATATGGCCGCCACCTTCCGTCGATCGAGATTCAGGCTGCAGCGGCACTCGTGCGCAAGGTAAATTTATTGCATTAACCCCGCTTTATGCCGTTCTTGCCTCATTGATTGGAATCGCTTTAGAAACATCATCTAAACAACCGATGTTGTGTTGACAGGGACCGCTTTTGATCCTGAACACAACCAGGCGAAGTCAGGCGCAACTGTAAACAGGTACTATTCCACTAGAAGTTTGTGTGAAACAATGAAGAAACAATGTAGCAAACGCTTGGGCAAGAGGTTATAAATGCTTCCCAGCTTATTTTTTCTTGATAGTTTCGCGATGCAAAAATGTTGGGTGCAGTAGATAGCTGTCGAGTACAAAAGAACACGACTTGCATCCACTTCATTCACTAATTTAGAGGTACGTGACATATGCGGTCTGCCATAATAACGCAATTTTTGGGATTTTGGGAAGCAAATGACTAATGGCTCTCACTCGCCTTGACAGATTCTGTTGTGTAACTTAAACTGGAGATGGGGTTCACGATTTGAAAAGCACAGCCATTAATATGGAGTGAATTTAGATCTTCCATTGGATACCATGAATTATCGCTTTTTGGAAATTAAGAAAGTCCGTATTACAGACCCCCATTTTTTCTAAAATCTGGTAGGTTGATTTGTACAGAACTATATAGGTACAATTAGAGATATTCAAAGCTTAAATAGTGTAACTCAAATAGAGAAGAGACTTCAACTTTGTAAACAAAACTTTATTGTTTTCTTTGCATCTTATGTAGACAAATGACAAAGCCCTGATGAGATTCCAGGAAATGTTTTCCTGGTTTCGAAACGCGTCGGCCAACCAGAAGGAGTGAATTTGGTCATCCACAGTTCGAAACTAGCAATTGCTAGCCTAAAGATTGCTATCATTTATTGATTGTACTCCTTGCTTTTTGACTTTCTCTCATTTTTTGGAATAGAAAATATACATGAATATATAATGTATTGTCTTGTTTAAAGGTTTCTTTGGGATGTATGATGCATTATATATAGTTTTTGATTTAGTGTACATATGGAATGTGAATTTATGTTTGCGAATTGCATTGTATATTAGTGTAAATATATGAATGTACCGTTGTTCCAATTTTTAGCGTAAACTAACCCAAAAAAAGTTTTCAAAAGAAAGTATAAATAAAATGGTATCAATAAAAATACCAGGTCAACCCAAAGTTTTTGTTGTTTGACCTTCATAATTAAGATCAGATGTAAGATAGGGTGGTGTAAGCACATTTTCGTGTTTGTTGGTTATAATAAGGTCCAGCCTACTCCACGCCCCAAACGGACCTAACTCCTTAGTTTCACTAAACATATATATCAACACCTTTAATAGAATGCACTCTACCTCCTTGGCTTAGGAGGACAACCTGAAAACTGACGTACTTACATTAAAGCAGTGATGTGGCTCTGCAGCACATGGTGTGTCAGAGCCACTCTTGGGCAGACAGGCTTCTCATGCAAGGCTGCAATGGGAGGGATGTATGACGTTACGACGCATACTTTTACAACGACTACCTTTACAACGCATTTATTACAACGCGGGATCCTTTACAACGAATGCCTTTACAACGCATGATATTACATCGTAGATGCCTTTACAACGCATGCCATTACAACGTAAGTATAGGTAAGTATATAATATTATTAAAAAATGTAATTAATTAAAAATAATTTAATTTAATTTAATTATTATTTTACTTGATTTATTTTATTTTTTATTTTATTTATATATATATATATATATTTTTATAAAATAATGTAGGTGATTTAAAACAATATTCTAACTCCATAGGGGTGAAATAGTAGGGTAAGTGCTGGATAGTGTAGGGGTACAAATTACTATTCTAACTCCAGGAGGGTGTAATAGTAGGGTAAGTGCTGGATATTCTAGGGGTAAAAATTACTATTCTAACTCCAGGGGGGTGAAATAGTAGGGTAAGTGCTGGATAGTGTAGGGGTAAAAATTACTATTCTAACTCCAGGGGGGTGTAATAGTAGGGTAAGTGCTGGATAGTGTAGGGGTAAAAATTACTATTCTAACTCCAGGGGGGTGTAATAGTAGGGTAAGTGCTGGATAGTGTAGGGGTACAAATTACTATTCTAACTCCAGGGGGTGTAATAGTAGGGTAAGTGCTGGATAGTGTAGGGGTACAAATTACTATTCTAACTCCAGGGGGGTGAAATAGTAGGATAAGTGCTGGATAGTGTAGGGGTAAAAATTACTATTCTAACTCCAGGGGGGTGTAATAGTAGGGTAAGTGCTGGATAGTGTAGGGGTACAAATTACTATTCTAACTCCAGGAGGGTGTAATAGTAGGGTAAGTGCTGGATAGTGTAGGGGTAAAAATTACTATTCTAACTCTAGGGGGGTGAAATAGTAGGGTAAGTGCTGGATAGTGTAGGGGTAAAAATTACTATTCTAACTCCAGGGGGGTGAAATAGTAGGGTAAGTGCTGGATAGTGTAGGGGTAAAAATTACTATTATAACTCCAGGGGGGTGAAATAGTAGGGTAAGTGCTGGATAGTGTAGGGGTAAAAAATGTAATTAATAATAAAATTACTTAAATTAATATTTTTTATAAATGTTATTTTTTTTAATATACATTTAAAAAAGTAATATTTAATTATTTAAAAAAAAATTGAATTAAATACAATTTTTATTATAATTATATACTTACCTATACTTACGTTATAAAGGCATGCATTGTAAAGGCATCTGCGATGTAATATCATGCGTTGTAAAGGCATTTGTTGTAAAGGATCCTGCGTTGGAAAAAATGCGTTGTAAAGGTAGTTCGTGGTAAAAGTTGCGTTGAAACGGTTGTTCCCCCAATGGGAGTCCTGTAGTCACACTTTTACTTGGGTCACATAGGGTGGCACAACCAGTGCTGCAGACCTGGTGACCCCTCACCACCCATGCCCTGGGTACCACTCGTATCATATACTAGGAACTTATAAGGGGGCAAAGTGGCTTGTCACATGGGTACACCAATTCACATCACTTTTAGGGAAGAGCGCGGGCACTGTGGAGTGCTTAGCAGGTCCCAATGCACAATCAGAGTTAAAAGACATCATCTAGCAGTCTAAAATGTGTTAAAAATGTAGGGGGGCTATCTGCAAAGAAGCTCAGATTGCTACTTGTAGGTTATACACAACAGTAAAAGGAAAATAAAAAGAAGGGTAGATAATGATAGTAAGGACAACCATAGTGAACAGCAAAGGAGGAATAACATTTCTGAATACAGAATATTGGGCCCGATAAGGATGGTGGGTGGACTCACATCTGCCTGCCACCCTAATGGAGATGTGGACCTCCTGACATAGTGTTGGGGGTCCCACAAGCCAAATTACTATGCGACCAACAGCATGGCAGTCGTACTGTACAGGTTTTCAATTGCGGCAGGTGTTGCTGGCTGCAGCACCCGCCGCAGTGGAAAAAAGGGATGTGGTGCCTGTCACTTAGTATAGGGATATGTTGGGGAGCACCATAGGTGACCCCACACACCCAATGAAAAGGGCCTGGAGAGAAGGGGGACGGCTACGGGCCACCAATGTCCATCCCTGCCAGCCTTTCCATGGCGGGTGAACCGCCATGGAAAAGCTGGTGGGGAGGGACCATCCTAATCCTTACGGCGGTGCCTGATAGACATGCCACCATTGTAGGGATCGGGAGGCCCTCCACAGCACCTGGGGGCTCAAGGAGCCGTCAGATGTGTGGCGGTCAGGCTTTTTGCCCTCCTGCCCACCGCTCACCATCAAAATCTGGCAGGCGAAAAAGCTGCTGAGGAAGGCGGGGAGACTGCCACTGACAGCCTGTCGTGGCGGTCTCCTCGCCTACCCTAATCAGCCCCATAGTTATTTTATTAAGCTGCAATTAATGATTGTGTTTGGAAGATGACGTCAATTATTGATTACACTATATAATTTGATAGTATATATTTTGCACCAACACACACCATTAAGTAAGCCCCTCATGCACTCAATTATATTGCCAAGGAAGCACTTATGTGCCCACCAGCGATAAAGGTGAATAGGCTCTGACACATTGAGAGGGACATCAATAAAACCATTTACACACCCATTTGTTCACCTATACATCAACTTACATACTGATTCACACATGTATTTAGATATTGTGATATCCTCTCAGAGACATATAAAGCTTTACATGTACCCAGTACACATTCAGTTACATAGTGTTGTACACAGCCATACACCCAGTTATATATGAGGATGCCAACCCACACAGCCACTCATACACCTATTACTCTATCATCGAGCCATTCACTCAGGGGGTTATTACGATGTCGGAGGGACTTACGTCCGCCTAACACCGATGCGGAAATGGGACTGACCTGCCTCAGGTGGGTGGAACGGACAGCCTAATCATTATGTGACCGAACACTGTTCAGTCGCATACTCCCATTCACCTATGAGAGCCCAGGTTACAGCCCTAAATTGGAAATAACACAAGTTCCCATAGAGGAATGGGAGTCTGTGTTTATCCCTGCACCATTATGGCAGGCACCTCAGGGTGCCTGCCACACAGTGCAGGGACAAACAGGGTGCCCCCTTGCACCCCAATCAGAGGCCAAAGAGGCAAGGGGGCCCTGCTAGAGGCCCCCATACTCACTCTCTGACAGGCTTTCCATGTCAGAAAGCCCAACATGGAAGGCCTGCCAGAGACAGAGTATGTAATCACAAGGGCAGAAAGGCTGCCCTTTGGAATTATGGGCTAGCCCCCAACTGTCCGACGGGCTCCTTGAGCCTATCGGAAGCCAGCTGTAATGACCGTCCGGTTTAATTTCCGACCGCTAGCATTGCAATGTTACAGTCAGAAATGAAACCGAGATGTGGCCCAGAAAGGCTCCAACCAGTCGGAGCCTTTCTGGAGCGATTTCCTAATAAGGCCCTTAGTGAGAGAGTGACAGAGGCACTTAAACATCCACTCACACACCCAGGCTGGATTTATGTACTAAATTACTCATATTATAACACACCCACCATATAAGCACTAACATAACTAAACAGAATATGTGTATTTTTAAAGTACATGTATAATCAGAAGGGTATTTTTGCATAGAATAAAAATGTTTATTATTATGGTGAGTGATTTAAGTTATAACCTTGAGATAAAACACAGGCTCTAACAGTGTACGGATTAACATGATAATGAAGCAGACCTAGGATACTAATTTTCACATGTATAGTTAGAAACTTACATTAGGCTCTTGTAAAGACTCATTTGCTTATACATAGTGATGTAGTAACTGGTACATCCTGTAACTTTAGCAGAAAAGCATGCATGTACCCACTACTGATATAGGTAAACAGTCACTTAGACACTCACAAATGCACCAATTAAATCATTCATATGTAAATGTACTTACCTATAGATCCACTTACGTAGTCATTCCGGGTTCCACACTGACAATGCTATATGTACTAATTTACCTATAGAGCCATTCATATCCCCAGCACTCAGGCAATTAGGTAAACAGACACTTGCACACACATTTTCTCTTATTTATAATTAGAAAACCAAACAGTTACTTACAAATCCAGTGAAAGTGACAGAAGCAATTGCACAACCACTCAATTACCCACATAGCAGTTATGTATGTAGAAATAACATAATTAGTACAGTTACTAAGATAGCCATTGGACCAACACACCATGACGCTTATCTGTAGAAAAACGTATAAACATACTTATAGTTATGGAGTTAGAGCACCTGTTACGCACTGAGATAAACTTTTATATATTATGTAATGTACTTATAGTATGCAATGTAGTAGTATTTAATATAAAGTTACATTATTTAATCTTTGCTTTTCAGATTCTTTCATGTGTTGAAAGAAGATTTATAATGCCAAGAAAGAAAGGAGAAAAAAACGGAGGAAACACTACCATCTGCTTGAAACTAAAAAGCACACAAAGTGGAAAATGTACTCAGAAAAAATAGGGCTGCTGGTAAGATAACTAAGGAGTTTGTTAAAACAGTATTTAGGAAATGCAAAATGTGAAAAAAAATTCACATGAAAAAAACAGCTTTACAATCAAGTGACTATTGAGAAAGAGTAAGTCATACTGAAAGTAGAAAATGTTCTAAAAAATTTCTGGTTTGAGAAGAAGACAGAAACAAGTTACGTAAATACGAGTAGGAGTGTTTAAAAGTAAGGTAATACACAATTTGTTATGAAATATGAGGGAGAGTAAGGGAGGAAAGACTGCATTGAAGCAAAAACAGCATTTTGAAACTTGATAAAGTGTTTGCCCTGAAGGAAAACTATATACTTTGATATTAAACAGACTGATATTACTGGATAAAGCAGTGTTGTCGATGAAGAGAAAAAGTAAAAGAAAAGGATTATCCATGAAAGTAATTTTTGTAGAATTTTCGATGGAGAATGGAAGCATAGCACGGAGGCTTTCTTTATTGAAGAAAGCAACTTGTAAGAGAACATATTAGTGCATGCAGCTTAAACAACTGGACGATGCTATGGGTTAAAAGACGGTACTCCTATTCCAAAAGAGGAGTCGGTTCCTAGAAATGTAGAGGAAGAGATAGCAGAAGAAGTACAAGGAAGGCATAGATATGCCCCTGTGGATATATGGGACTGCAGAAGTATTTGTACGGTTTGACAGGAATCAATTGATCTTTTAAGACATTTTCTATGTCAATTTCCGGATAGAAGTGTGAAATGAAAAATTGCTATTTTTCATGGTTTAGATACATGCAAAGTTAGGAAATACACTAATTTACAAGGACCCTCGCTGGCATGCCTATCCAGGAAAGTGTGCCCAAGTACCTGTCATAATTTTAGAATTTAGTTAATCATTCAAAAATGCGAAATTTAGTCAGAAGACTTTAATTTGTAAAAATAAAACCTGCATTGACTTTAGATGAAATTAACAAAGCACTGTTGTATGCGCAGTAACAGAGGTTGAAAATGTTTGTGAAGATATTCAGTTACGGTTGTTTGATTCGGAAGAGAAGTCTGGGCAAAATGGCATGTTGGTATGTTCAGGTATAGAGGAAGAGAACACAGATGTTAGTACTGATAACTTAGCACGAACAATAGCAGTTTAATTTTAATGAAGTTTCTACAGGGAAAAAATCAAACCATGTTTGCATATGTTGTCAACGCACTTACTATAAAAGTCAAATTTGTGAAATGTAGATTTGTTCTTAAAAACTGAGCAAAAAAAAGAGATAAGTGGTAGAATTTGTTGCGCATTTATTTGTGTAGGAACCGTTTGATTTGTCAACACAGCAGGTCATATGTAAGTATTGCTATGACAATTTAGAGAAAAACAAAATGCCTGTGAGAGCAAAATATAATAAGTTAGAGTTGGTTCAAATTTCAGAGGAACTTTGAAATCTAAATGTTTGCGAAACAATACTAATACAATCTGTACACCCTTTTCAAGTAATAGTTCGTATGGATCCAAAGACTTGGAAACTACCACGACTGAGCTACAGAAAGACCTCAAAGGTAGATTTGTGTACTTACCTTTGGATTATACATGTAATATTGAAACAGTGGACGTAGACAATAGATATAGATTAGCCCCTTTTTTATTCTAGTGAATGGTGTGCCTACAAAAAAGAAAAAATGCGCCAAGAGCTAGTGGTTGTGAGTAAGGAAATAAAGCTACATTCTACCTAAACTTAACTTACTTGTGAGTTGAGCATGTTAATTTAAACAAACCAAAATATTAGAATTTTTAGAAAGCAAAATAAATATTACTCACCGAGCCCTGCAGTCTCTTCATACTTTGAATGGTCTGGTAAAAACATGATCAACTTTTCTCCACATGCCTTCGGGATTCGTCTTTCCAGAGACCATTCCAGCTCTGGGAGAAAAATGTATTAAGCATCATTTGGAAATGAGATTACAAAACCTTGCATGTGCCATGCATTTTCAATACCAATGAAAAATCATCAATATTCCTGGATGAGAACATTACGTTGTTAAAATACTTTAATGTTTTAAAATGCAAAAAGAACAATTGATGGACAGAATGGAGAACAATGTCATACATTCACCCCAATACAAAGATCGGGGCCTAAATCCATAGTTTTTTTGCTCACCATGCCAATCCATTTTGAACCCAGGCATATCAAATCAGTATTGATCCTGCACACAATGGGAACAGGCCAGGTTCTCTCTCGACTGGAAACAAACATCCTATGACTGGTTTCGGGGTTTCACCCCTCATCAGCCAGGATAGCTTGACTAAAGTGGCATGGAGAACACGGGACCCACATCTGGACATACCCGTACCACTCAGGGTGACAAATGCAAAAAGAGAAATTGATGGACAGAATGCAGAACAATGTGATACATTCACCCCAGTACAAAGTTCTGGGCCTAAATCCATCGTTTTTTGCTCACCATGCCATAAGAATGATGGATCAAACTCAGATCCTTGTGACTGGGGGTGAGTGTTTGCATTATCCAGCTTTCCGCCCATCAATTGTTTCTTCTGTTAATGTTTTGAACATCACATTATTCATCTTGTGTGAATTCATTCAATTTTTAACCCCATCAATTTTCTGTATTTCTTCTTCTTGTCCGAATATTAAAGATAATTTATCATTTCAAATCCTATAGGGATGAAGTTTAGTATTCCCTAAAGCGAATAAGGTAAGTTTCTAGTTTCTTTCTGGTGCTTACTTTCCCCCACAGTTTCTGTAGCAGAAGGTGATCAAGCACCACTTCAAGTCTTCCAAGTAGCAGAAGGCTTGAATATGAAGTTATGGTGATGTCTTTGGTGCTGCCAAATTGCCTTTGCTGAGGAACTCAGTATATCTCTCAGAGACATAACTAGTAAAGGACAGTAAATACCCCAAGAAGAATAAGATTTCTTTTAATTTTCTACTGTCTCCACATTCACATGCCCTACTTTTTCAAAGTTCAACCCCAAAATAAATTGAATGAATGCAAAATTATTAGGAAAAGTTTGGAAAACAAAAAATACTTCTTTTAAGAATCATATTTTCTGATTTAAAAAAAGAAAGTTGTTTATTTTGTAGGTGATGGATGTGTATATATTGTAATGTTTTAATGTAGTGTCCTATATGTCTATGTAAGTGTGTGTGTAGGTATGTATGTATACGTATGTATGTGTTTTTTAATATAAGAGAGTGCATGTTTTTGATTGTATGAGAGTGTATGTGTGTCACTGATGACATCATTCAGCTTCTTTTCTACACTTTACTTTATAAACTAGTATGGCATTAGAGGTCTGAAATTAAAGACAAAATAGCTTAGAATAATATGAAGCATCATTAATGATCTGAATAGTGAAACTACAGTAGTTCACTACAACACACTCACTGAGTTGTGGCGTATCATAACCTTGCGCACACTACTGCATCTTCATTTTTAACCTTACGGAAGGGTCTCTGAATAAAATGTGATCTCCTTTAGGTAACATTGAAATCATACTCTCCACCTTACACATTATACCCACACACCCACAAGCACTGTCTCAGCTGATACAAGAGAAGATCTCCGACAAAGATCCCTCTTGCGGGTGCCCATGGGGCATTGCAGCGCCAGCCCCACAAGGACAAAACGCCCAACGATGAAGCATGACACCCACAAGGGAGTGTGAGGGCAACACTTTCAACTAAGGAAGATGCCCTGGAACCATATATTCCAACCACATCTTTTCTTTAACATTTTCTATACCCTCTCCTTATAAGAACAAGTACCCACACTAATTAGACGTGTCAATTATAGTGACGAGCACGGACAGTGGACCTTAATCTGGCTCCTAGTCCCCCTCTTTTTGATTCATGCATCATTAATGACATCACAGATACAGCTCCCTTAGATGTAGCAAGCATGTGTTATGCGAAACGCTGACACCATACCTTAAACTTCACGGGCAGCCTAGTTCAAATTAGCAATCAGCCACAGATATATGGAAAACCATCATTGCACATGGTGTCCAATAATTATGCAACTGTTCCAAAATTATTGCCGTACTACGGACAGCATTTATCATTATCAAACCCCTCACAGTCATCAAATTTACATTGAGAAATTAAGTTGATATGAGTAGAACATTGGGTACTGTAAACAGTGTTTACTTTATAGATAGAGTTTACTATGTTCCACACTGTTTTAAGACAGTAAAACTCTCACGAGAAATACACCACAAAGAATTAAAAAAGCCTCTATTTAGAACAGTGTACACTAAAAAAAGACACTATTTGCTTTAAATAACCAAGGCCTGAAGGTGCTAACGCGCATAGTTCTGTAGTCGTCATACTGTGGTGAAACTTTGCAGATAGGTCATTCTTTAAAGCTACACAAGCGCATGTACATTGTTTATTACCTGGTGCACACAGTCTTCTATGTTATGGGGAAATTGTAATGCTACAACGATTCTGTCTAATAATCTTAGGCTGCTTACAATACTTAGCATCTACTATGCAGAATCTTTGCCCTGTTAGAAACTTGTTCAACAGAACCAAAAAACTTGTGTGAAACATAATGGGCACAAGTCGTCACCTGTCAACCACACACAGGGGCCGATTCACAGACCTAATCTCAGACAAAATCCTAAACTTACTACTTTTAATATCCACAGAAGGCATTTAGTAGTAGTAAAGTTAGGATTTTGTCTTAAATTAGGGTTTTGTCTTAAGTTAGGATTTTGTCGTAAGTGAGAATTTTGTCTTAAGTGAGAATTTTGTCTTAAGACCAAAACTTAAGACAAACTTAAGTTTAATTTAAGACAAAATCCTAATTTAAGACAAAATCCTAACTTATGACAAAATCCTAACTTTACTACTACTAAATGCTTTCTGTGAATACTAAAAGTAGTAAGTTTAGGATTTTGTCTCAGATTAGTTCTGTGAATCAGCCCCACAGAGTTGCTCTTTAACACTTCAGGAAAGTGCCCCGCTTTTTGCCCCAATGCTGATGGTTATGCCTCTAAAATTGCATGGGAGCCTGCTGCCCAGGGCACTGTGTCAGTGTTTGCTCCCTAAAACAGATATTTTGGAATTGGTATGCAGTGGCTAGTCATTCTAGGCTTTAGGTGTGAGGTAGGAGAGGGAGGACTGCTGACTCTGGTTATGCGTATGCATTGGGATGTGTGTGAGTAAGAGTTCGGCAGAGTGGAGGTGTCCGGTAGGTTTGGGAAAATGTATGCTGTTGCTGAGGTACATGGGGCCAATGTTGTGTAAGGCTTTGATTGCATGTGTGAGGAGTCTCAAGCATGCTCATATGCGGATTGGGAGCCAATGGAGCGCTTAGAGGTGTGGGTGATGTGAGTGTGGTGTCGAAGATTGAGGGTAAGACTGGCCCCTGAGATTTATATGGTCTGGACAGCTGAACATGGAGTACAGTATCGAGAATGATGCTCTAGTCCAGCTTGCTGGTGATGAGGGCTTGGCTGATGGTTCTGCAAGTGTTGGGTGGCAGCCATTTTAACATCTATCTTGACATGACCTGCCTCTGTCTTCCTGGACTGCCACGCTCATCCACGCTCAGGCTATCACATTCATTCCAATGCACTGCCTTTATCAGTTCCCCTCATGCCACCACCTAAAGACTTCCTCCCTTGTGACTGACCCCTCAGAAGGTGCTTGGTCCTCTGTCTGCAAATATTATGCTCTCACCTGTGAAGGTAAAAGACGTCACAGTGATACATTTTTACAGTTCCACCTGTACGCACGGCGCAGGAGTAGTGAGAGAGATGGTAACAGAGTTCCTGTGAGGGGTGACTGTCCTGGAGCTGGCGACCAGAGACAAAAGGAGGGGATAGAGGACATGCCGGCAGAGTATTAGCCTCTTTTGCATGTCAGATGAAGAGGTAGTGGGAAGGTGCTGCTTTGCTCCAGACATAAAACTATATGTGGTAGCACAATGGGAGCAGGCGATAATGTCACCAACACTCAGCTTTAATGGGATGCTTGCCCATGTCAAAGTAATTAATGTAATCCACTTCCTTGCCATTACATCCTTCCAGAGGAAAAGAGGGGCAACAACTGCCATTTCCTATGCCAGCTATAGAAAATGTTTGCATAAGGCATTTAGTCATCATTACTCAAGTTATGCAGTGAGTCCTCACTGTGGACAAAGTATTCCTTTTAGCACCTGACTCCCAAGGTAGTGAGGTAGAGCAATTCAAGTTTCACTCAGGGAGATGCAAATAGGCTATACATGAGGAACCTACCAATTAACAAAATAACATTCAGTAAATCAGTCAGTCAGTCAACAATACTTGGTTTGATTACAAATATAATCATTAAAATAAAACCTACATACACATACATAATAAGCTAAAACGTTTGAAAGATTGTAATATACTAAAGCTAAAAGGTTTAAAAAGGCAATGAATTTCGGAATTTTAAGACAGATCTTAGAAAACTCAATACATCCTTGTTAAGAAAGTGCTTTTTAGGTCTGTCTTGACAGAATAACCAGTTCCTTACAGTATACAAACAGTAGACTTAGCCTCTGGCTAGAAATTTATTTCTCATTACCTCAAGCTAATGACTGTTTGATGTGTCGTTCGTTCTGCCTTTCATTGAAATGCACGATACTCTTTTTTGCTTCTGAAAAGTAAACCTAGTCATTGCACGGTACATTTAGTTCTGTATCGCCTATGTGCATTTCTCACTTAAAGCCATCCCATGTTTCCACTTTGTTTCCTCAGTATTTGCAATGTTGATAAGTCTGGTTTTAATGTAGTAAAATGCATGTTTACATGTTCAAAGTGGCACATTATAGCATATTAAAGCCAGAATACATGGCTTTGTCACTGATTGTATTTAAAAAAAAGAAGTGAAAGAGTTCACGTGGAATTTCAAATTGAAATTCCTTCTTAAGGGATCTGAAAGAATAAAAGGACCGCAATTCACACACCCTTAAGGAATAACATTGGGGTCAACACACTGTAAGTCTAGTCTGTTTCCATTACACGCAGCAATTTTGCATCGCCAGGTCTTAGCCCTATAAAAACACCAATACCTCTATGTAACTCTAATAACCGTTTAATAACCTATGATAAAAACATATAAGGCTTTTTACTATTCAAAAGTCACACGTACTGGGTTTTTCAGGATAATCACATTTAAATAGGACATCGATGGTGAATGGTAAAAGGCGATTCAACATCATCTTTCATCATTAAACAAGAAATGTATACAACCTTTGACAAAACCTTTCATTTTTAAAGACGTTCTCGTGACTTGCCTCCATATTTCCCTTTAGCCCTGAAACATACCTAATAACCAATGTTCTTTATTAGGTCTCGGCAACGAGAACTATTGTCGCCTAGTAAGCTAGCAAGGGACTACAGAGAGGTGGACGAGCCGACCAGGGTCTGTGGACGCGCACAAAGGCAGGCAGGCAGGCAGGCATGCGCCAGACACACACACAGACAGACAGACACACGCACGCACGCATGCATGCATGCACACACACACACACACACACACACACTCTCACACTCTCTCTCTCTCTCTGCCGCCCCCCCCCACCACTCACCGGGCTCTTTCCCTCCGCATCGGGTCAGTCACGGCAGAAGGCAGACTTGTGTCTTCTCCGGCGATCTTCAGCTGATGTGCACGCCCACGCTGCGTCGTGCGCGCCCGTTGATCCTCAGCTTGTTTACAATAGCGATCGTTTCTTCCGCTAGCACTCCGTGGCATCTCAGACGCACAGCAGGTAGCATTAGCACCTCTTGTTTTAAAATGCGTTTGTTTATCTAGGACGGACACGTTTACTGGTTGCTTGTTATTTATTGTCTTCTTTCCTCTGCTTTCCCCTCCCACCCCCTGCATGCGTTGCTTCTTCCCTTCCCACCCAGTGTGTATTGCTTCTTCCTAACCCCCAACCCCCCACGGTCGGTGTTGCTTCTTTCCCTCCTACCCCCATTCAGGGTTGCTACTTCACCAGTCACCCCAGAAAGTGTTCCCTATTCTCCTATTGCACATACGACATGCTTTCCTACAAGGACACCTGCTTTTCCACTCCCTGCTCCTCATCTCTGGCCCGCCCCGGGCGTCGTGCTTTAGGTTTTCGCACTGCGCCAGCTTTCATATTAACAACACTGGCGCCATGCTTAATATTTTGACAGGAGCCCGCTTTTATGTTTTTTTTTTTTGGTATTCATTAGCATTTTTTTACAGTAGTACAGCACGCTACACGTAATCTTCAACAAGGGCAGCCACGCAGCCCGCCTAGCTCTATTTCAACATCTGCCGCTCCTAATCAGCAACAATGGTGGCTGCACCTTCTACATCTTTTTCGTGTTTATCCAGTTGGTTCCTTTGTGAGATCTACACAACTATGTGCCTTTCCATTCAGTGGTCTGGAGTGCAGGTTTGCACGTATGTCGCAGTTTATTCAGATTCCTAACATACCGCGGTTTTGCACCAGCACTGGTGTGTTTCGGGCGGCCTTCAAACTGATTTATGTTCTGCATCTCTTCCCCACCAAAGCAGTGTCCAGTCCGAGTGCGCTCTTCGAGGACTTGTCGTTTCACTAGTTCTAGGAGCAGCTCGTGTGAGCACCAGTGTTTACAGGCGCACAGGCTGTTCATATTACTTATCGTCCCTGAGATATTTATTACCTATCTCGACTCTAGGGCAGTCACAAATTCTGACACTGCTTCCTACCAAGGACCTTTTATGCCACATAAGAACCATTGTTTTTCTAAAACATTAGTCAACCCCAGGTTCACTTATTAGAGTCCCCTTGTTTTCCTTACTACATTGTTCTCACACGGCACGCCGCACTCTATTTCAACATCTTACAATGCTTTTTAGGTCTCGGCAACGAGAACTATTGTCGCCATGTAAGCTCGCAAGGGAGTACAGAGCGGTGCACGAGCCGACCAGGGTCTGTGGACGCGCACACACAAAGGCAGGCAGGCACACACCAGACAGACACAGACAGACACACGCACGCACACACACACGCACACACACACACACACAGCCTCCCTCTCTGCCCACTCCCTCTCTGCCGCCCCCCCCTTCTACCCCCACTCACCGGGCTCTTTCCCTCTGCAGGGGGTCAGTCACGGCAGCAGGCAGGCTCGGTGTCTTCTCCGGCGATCTTCAGCTGATGTGCACGCTCACGCTGCGTCTCCTGCGCGCCCACCACGCTGTTTCGCGCCCGTTGATCTGCGTCTCCTGCGCGCCCACCACGCTGTTTCGCGCCCGTTGATCCTCAGCTTGTGATTACTACTCCTTCTAACCCGGATTCTAAATTACTATTTCTTAGTTCTCTAACTCCACTCTGTTGATTCGTAACAAACTGATATTCAGCACATTTCACAGTCTCGCTTTTGCTTCTCATAAATACAATAAGATTATTTTAAGCAATGTCTACCCTTCTTTTGGTTCTGTGCCTATTATGCTTCGGACTATAGAGTTTTAGAAAGTGTGGTGGAAGATTCCGTGATATCAGCGGTGTGCACAGTGCAGAGTGAGTGTGCAGAGTGCAGAGTAGTGAGTGCAGAGTAGTGAGTGCAGAGTAGTGAGTGCAGAGTAGGTGTGCAGAGTGAGTGTGCAGAGTGTGCAGAGAGAGTGTGCAGAGAGAGTGTGCAGAGAGAGTGTGCAGAGAGAGTGTGCAGAGAGAGTGTGCAGAGAGAGTGTGCAGAGAGAGTGCAGAGTAGTGAGTGCAGAGTGAGTGTGCAGATGAGTGAGTGTGCAGATGAGTGAGTGTGCAGATGAGTGAGTGCAGATGAGTGAGTGCAGATGAGTGAGTGCAGAGGAGTGAGTGCAGAGGAGTGAGTGCGCAGAGTAGTGAGTGCGCAGAGTAGTGAGTGCGCAGAGTAGTGAGTGCAGAGTAGTGAGTGCAGAGTAGTGAGTGCAGAGTAGTGAGTAGTGAGTGCAGAGTAGTGAGTGCAGAGTAGTGAGTGCAGAGTAGTGAGTGCAGAGTAGTGAGTGCAGAGTGAGCGTGCAGAGTAGTGAGTGCAGAGTAGTGAGTGCAGAGTAGTGAGTGCAGAGGAGTGAGTGCAGAGGAGTGAGTGCAGAGTAGTGAGTGCAGAGTAGTGAGTGCAGAGTAGTGAGTGCAGAGTAGTGAGTGCAGAGTAGTGAGTAGTGAGTGCAGAGTAGTGAGTAGTGAGTGCAGAGTAGTGAGTAGTGAGTGCAGAGTAGTGAGTGCAGAGTAGTGAGTAGTGAGTGCAGAGTAGTGAGTAGTGAGTGCAGAGTAGTGAGTAGTGAGTGCAGAGTAGTGAGTACTGAGTGCAGAGTAGTGAGTAGTGAGTGCAGAGTAGTGAGTGCAGAGTAGTGACTGCAGAGTAGTGAGTGCAGAGTAGTGAGTAGTGAGTGCAGAGTAGTGAGTAGTGAGTGCAGAGTAGTGAGTAGTGAGTGCAGAGTAGTGAGTGCAGAGTAGTGAGTGCAGAGTAGTGAGTAGTGAGTGCAGAGTAGTGAGTGCAGAGTAGTGAGTGCAGAGTAGTGAGTAGTGAGTGCAGAGTAGTGAGTGCAGAGTAGTGAGTGCAGAGTGAGTGTGCAGAGTGAGTGTGCAGAGTGAGTGTGCAGAGTAGTGAGTAGTGAGTGCAGAGTAGTGAGTAGTGAGTGCAGAGTAGTGAGTAGTGAGTGCAGAGTAGTGAGTGCAGAGTAGTGAGTGCAGAGTAGTGAGTGCAGAGTAGTGAGTGCAGAGTAGTGAGTAGTGAGTGCAGAGTAGTGAGTGCAGAGTAGTGAGAAGTGAGTGCAGAGTAGTGAGTGCAGAGTGCAGAGTGCAGAGTGCAGAGTAGTGAGTGCAGAGTGCAGAGTAGTGAGTGCAGAGTGCAGAGTAGTGAGTGCAGAGTGCAGTGCAGGTATGTGCAGTGCAGTGCAGGTGAGTGCAGGTGAGTGCAGTGCAGTGCAGTGCAGGTGAGTGCAGTGCAGGTGAGTGCAGTACAGGTGAGTGCAGTGCAGGTGAGTGCAGTGCAGGTGAGTGCAGTGCAATGCAGGTGAGTGCAGTGCAGGTGAGTGCAGTGCAGGTGAGTGCAGTGCAGGTGAGTGCAGTGCAGGTGAGTGCAGTGCAGTGCAGGTGAGTGCAGTGCAGTGCAGTGCAGGTGAGTGCAGTGCAGTGCAATGCAGGTGAGTGCAGTGCAGTGCAGGTGAGTGCAGTGCAGTGCAGGTGAGTGCAGTGCGGTGCAGTGCAGTGCAGGTGAGTGCAGTGCAGGTGAGTGCAGGTGAGTGCAGTGCAGGTGAGTGCAGTGCAGGTGAGTGCAGGTGAGTGCAGTGCAGGTGAGTGCAGTGCAGGTGAGTGCAGTGCAGTGCAGGTGAGTGCAGTGCAGGTGAGTGCAGTGCACGTGAGTGCAGTGCAGTGCAGGTGAGTGCAGTGCAGGTGAGTGCAGTGCAGTGCAGGTGAGTGCAGTGCAGGTGAGTGCAGTGCAGGTGAGTGCAGTGCAGGTGAGTGCAGTGCAGTGCAGGTGAGTGCAGTGCAGTGCAGGTGAGTGCAGTGCAGTGCAGGTGAGTGCAGTGCAGTGGAGTGCAGTGCAGTGGAGTGCAGTGCAGTGGAGTGCAGTGCAGTGCAGTGGAGTGCAGTGCAGTGCAGTGGAGTGCAGTGCAGTGGAGTGCAGTGCAGTGCAGTGGAGTGCAGTGGAGTGCAGTGCAGGTGAGTGCAGTGCACACTGCACTGGAGTGGAGTGCAGTGCAGTGCAGGTGAGTGCAGGTGAGTGCAGTGCAGTGCAGGTGAGTGCAGTGCAGTGCAGGTGAGTGCAGTGCAGGTGAGTGCAGTGCGTGCAGTGCAGGTGAGTGCAGTGCGTGCAGTGCAGGTGAGTGCAGTGCAGTGCAGGTGAGTGCAGTGCAGGTGAGTGCAGTGCAGGTGAGTGCAGTGCAGTGCCGGTGAGTGCAGTGCAGGTGAGTGCAGTGCAGCGGAGTGCAGTGGAGTGGAGTGCAGTGGAGTGCAGTGCAGTGGAGTGGAGTGGAGTGCAGTGCAGGTGAGTGCAGTGCAGTGCAGTGGAGTGGAGTGCAGTGCAGGTGAGTGCAGTGCAGGTGAGTGCAGTGCAGGTGAGTGCAGTGCAGGTGAGTGCAGTGCAGGTGAGTGCAGTGGAGTGCAGTGCAGTGCAGGTGAGTGCAGTGCAGGTGAGTGCAGTGCAGTGTAGGTGAGTGCAGTGCAGTGGAGTGCAGTGCAGGTGAGTGCAGGTGAGTGCAGGTGAGTGCAGTGCAGGTGAGTGCAGTGCAGGTGAGTGCAGTGCAGTGCAGGTGAGTGCAGTGCAGGTGAGTGCAGTGCAGTGCAGGTGAGTGCAGTGCAGGTGAGTGCAGTGCAGTGCAGGTGAGTGCAGTGCAGGTGAGTGCAGTGTGTGCAGTGCAGATGAGTGCAGTGCAGGTGAGTGCAGTGCAGTGCAGGTGAGTGCAGTGCAGTGCAGGCGAGTGGAGTGCAGGTGAGTGCAGTGCAGGTGAGTGCAGTGCAGTGGAGTGCAGGTGAGTGCAGTGCAGGTGAGTGCAGTGCAGTGGCATGCAGGTGAGTGCAGTGCAGTGGCGTGCAGGTGAGTGCAGTGCAGGTGAGTGCAGTGCAGGTGAGTGCCTTGCAGGTGAGTGCAGTGCAGTGCAGGTGAGTGCAGTGCAGGTGAGTGCAGTGCAGGTGAGTGCAGTGCAGGTGAGTGCAGTGCAGTGCAGGTGAGTGCAGTGCAGGTGAGTGTAGTGCAGTGCAGGTGAGTGCAGTGCAGGTGAGTGCAGTGCAGGTGAGTGCAGTGCAGGTGAGTGCAGTGCAGTGCAGTGCAGGTGAGTGCAGTGCAGGTGAGTGCAGTGCAGTGCAGGTGAGTGCAGTGCAGTGCAGGTGAGTGCAGTGCAGGTGAGTGCAGTGCAGTGCAGTGCAGTGCAGGTGAGTGCAGGTGAGTGCAGTACAGGTGAGTGCAGTGCAGGTGAGTGCAGTTGAGTGCAGTGCAGTGCAGGTGAGTGCAGTGCAGGTGATTGCAGTGCAGGTGAGTGCAGTGCAGTGCAGGTGAGTGCAGTGCAGTGCAGGTGAGTGCAGTGCAGGGCAGGTGAGTGCAGTGCAGGTGAGTGCAGGTGAGTGCAGTGCAGTGCAGGTGAGTGCAGGTGAGTGCAGTGCAGGTGAGTGCAGTGCAGGTGAGTGCAGTGCAGTGCAGGTGAGTGCAGTGCAGTGCAGGTGAGTGCAGTGCAGGTGAGTGCAGTGCAGGTGAGTGCAGTTGAGTGCAGTGCAGTGCAGGTGAGTGCAGTGCAGGTGAGTGCAGTGCAGTGCAGGTGAGTGCAGTTGAGTGCAGAGTGGTGTGTATTGACAATGTAAATGACAATGCCATTTATTTATGATTTAAAGAAAAAAAAGAAATGTCATGAGCAATGCCAATAGCTCTACCTTTAATGATGCAGAGACCATTGCATTGTAAATGCTTGTTTTTAAAGTCACCCATATGTCACGCATACGTGAGCCCATCTCCTGGATTACAGCCAAGCCAAATTTCTATGAAACCTGTTCTCCATAATACAACGCAGCCAAAACCTAAGCCCTGTCTTCCTGGATTGTTGTCTTGAATCTGGAAACCAGATGAAAACGTATATCTTAAATAAGAAAACCCTCAAAAAAAGTAAGTGCCAATACATATTTGTTAGTGCTATGCAAGAATCCTTTTGAAGAATTATGCTACTTAAACTTCTCAGAAGGAGCCGTAAGTTTTTTGTCACTAATATCGGAATTCAAAGACATTTAGTGGCATATTTATGAGGGCTTTGCATCATGTTTGCACACATGCAACATGGGACATGCATGGCGCAAATCTCTCAGTCGAGTCATACCGATTAAGCCACGCAAAGCCACTTTGCATGATTTTAAGTGGCCTTACAAATATAGAGTAATGAACTGCAGTGCAAATCACTGGTTTGCCTTACTCTGCACAAGGGAGACATTCCATGGGCTTTGCGGTGAGTGTTCCTATGCAGCTCCCATAGTTTTTTAGGCGTTTCCAGTTTCACAAGGAGTTGTAAACCTGAGAATGCATCAACATCTTATGCCTCCCCAGGTGAGGAGTAGTGAGATAAAATATCTTTATTTCTAATTATTTTGCCTCTATGGATTGTTTTTGTGCAGGTCCTGCACAAAAACAATCCTGCCTGTAATTCAGGCACCCTTGTCCCCTGGTGCAAGGATACCTGTGTTGTTTCTAGTCTGCCAAAATGTCACCAGCACAAGGTGAAGGACAGAAATTAACAATATTGGATAAATACAGTGCATTGATGCCCTTTCCCTGTGATGCAAGGCAGCGTAGCAAGAGAACTTGCTGCGCTGCCGTTCACCACAATTCCAGTAAATTTGCTCCTCAGAGTGTGCCGAAACAATAAATTGTCCGGAGTGAGCTGCAACACTTCCATATGTACAGTTAGAAAAATGCTGTTGATGCTGATTGTAAGGAATTGCATCTTTTTCCACGGTCATCCTAGCATTTTGGACTGACGCTGCTGGCTTTTCAACTCTGTGCATTGAGGCCTGCAAACCAGACCTCAGTGCCAGCGCACTGACCCTAAAATATGCATGTTACATTGGCTTATATCCAACTGGCTAAGCTAACTTACCAATAAGATCCTAGTATATGGTGCCTAGTATACCCAAGTCTGTTATGTTAGAAGGTCACCCCCATGGTTTGGATTACTGGTTGTGACACTCTGGGTGTGACACATGTAAACCGAGTCTCCTAGTCCAACATTGCAAAGTGGAAGAGTACATTGAACTGGTAACTCTACTTTGGCATTTAAAGCTATTGCAAAACCATACTTACCCCTAACCTTTGTGTAAGCACCCTTTATGGCAGGCCTAATGTGCACTAAAACAGGAAGCAGCATATTTCTCAGGTAGAAAATGTATTTGACTTTTTCTGACAGCAAAAAGGAGAAACTGTCTTTTTTACTCTGGATAGACTTGGTCGCACCACTGGCAAATACAGAGTTACAACTCAAGCTCACTACTCAGCTGTACTAACTCTGGAACAACGCAACCAAATGTAATACTCCAAAGTATCAAACAACTCATTGCATTAAGCCCCACTTGATACTCAAGTTGAAAATAATGTAACTTGTTGTGGTGTGCAACTTTTGTAAAGTTGCCACTTTGTTGTTTTTAGTCTCCTGTGCACTTAATGGTTTCAATTCTTTTTTCCTCTGGGACTGCTTTTTGCACTCCTGGGTAGATGTACTTATGGCTCCAAGGAAAGGTAACAATAGAAGCATGCACAGGATATATGTGTTACCTCCCTCCTGCAGGAAGCCACACATGTGTTAGCCCAAAAGGCATGATTCAAAGGAGAAGCCACCTATGAATGGAGAAAGGGAAAAAACCTGGGAGAGGAGCTGCTCTATTGATTAGGCAGATAGGATGACACTAGGGACAGGGAAGAGGAAGTCGGTTACTAAACTGCTTTTCCAGAGGCGTGTAGCCCTCTTGGTAGCCACACCTCTGGGTTATGATAAGGGGCTCTGGATGCAGAGAGAGGGATTCTGCCATGTTGGGAGTAGGCAGAATGGGATAGTAAGATGCCAAATTTCCCAGGAAGTGGCTATCAGGAGGGAGGTAACCTAGTAACTCATTGGCTACTGACCACCTCTACCCTGAGGGCACTTTTTGACCATAAAATGGGCACCACTGGCACCAAAAACTCAGCTCCTGACTGGACTGAAAGAAGGACCAAAGAAGAACTGCCATGCTGTAACAACAGCCAGGCTGAATGAAGCTGCACCAGCATCAACTGCACCTGCTGAACCTGCTGGATAGCAAAGCAGAAGGGATTGAACATTCTGTGACTTGATCGTGGAAAAGTCATCTCCAGAACCCAGCCAAAGAAACAGACTCCAAGGGTCAGTTGTCTGACTTCCTTTTTGCAACAAAGGGCTGCAAGAACCCTGCTGGAGCAAGTTGATAACCCAGAAAGTTCATACCGCCACCAAACCTTTCTTTGCAGCACCAGAGTTCAGGAGGCGAAGCACCGGGTTGCACCCGAGTCTGCTGGACCTGCAAGAGTAGTTGGAGTACAGCTTGGTCACCAAAAAATGAGTTACTGCCCAAGAAAAGATTTGGCTGTGACTAAAACACTGGGCTACTGGTAGTCCAGTAGCAACTGGAATTCTACCAGGACCTTGATGGACCTCGAGGGACATTGCCGCCTTAACCAGGACCACTTTCTCCATGGACCGATAAATAGCAGCAGGAAGACTGTCAATCGCATCACACCCACAACACCCTTAAGCATCTTTAGCATCCTGTATCCCTTGCATCGGACCACTTTTTTAAGAGCCTACAGCAAATGACAAAAGTGCCTGTAACTGGCTAAATACTGCTTTGACTACTAAGGCAACTTTTTCTGAGGACCTTACTGGCTCCCTGACTTTCTCCCTGTCAGAGTCGGTCCCCCAAAGTAACTTTAAAAGACCACATTACAACTAGCCAAAGATTTGTACTCAAAAGATTTTTAAATGTCAAATGTGTTGGATTTGCCAATGCCTATTCATGGTTGAGTAAAACGTGCCTATTTACTGTACCTTGTCAAATCTACATCTCTGATGATTCACAGAAGGAAAGAGACAGTGGTAGTACACTCCATTGTGGAGCTCCTAAAAGTGGTATCCAATCATGTTGGAGATGAGTGTAGACTTCCCTGCATTGCTGCTGATGTTTCCAGAGATTTTAAGACGTCCTCCGGAAGAAATACAGTCTAGTTTGTGCAGGTCAGTTAATGTTGGTTGCATTGAGTCTTTCCGAGAGTATAGAAGAAGTCAGGACTTTTATCAGAGGCTTCTAGACTCATTGAGGAATCATGGTCATCAGGAACAAGGAAAGTCATATAGATTGGCCTGGGGTAAATGGGCTTGATGGTGTGTGGAAAAGATCTGGTTTCCATTTCAGTTGATGTAGTTCAAGTAATTAATTTTTTGACAGAATTGTTTGCTAAGGGCCGGGCACACAGAACTGTTAATATGTATAGATCAGCAATTGCAGCTGGACATGTTTTGGTGAATGGTTTTTCTGCAGGACACAATGTAATGATGAAGATATTATTAAGGAACATTAGGATTGTTAAATGTCCAGGTACAAGATATACAGCCCAATGGGATGTTTTTAAGGTTTTAAGGTTTCTACAGAGATGGAATGATGATGGAGAATTCAATTTGAGGGATTTGTCTTTGAAGTTGACACTGCTGTTGTCCTTGGTGTAATTTCGTAGGATTTCTGATGTTCGTGCTTTGGAGGTGTCCTTTAGATCCTATACCCCAGAAGTTGTATGTTTTCATTTGAAACAGAAAACTAAGACACATTTTTCATCAATATTTTATCCACATTTTGATAAGACAGATGTTATATAGTGTGGTGTGTATAGGCGTACAAGCTCAGAACGGTTTTGCTGAGACTGACTGGAGTGGAACTTTGCTTATTTCATTCAGACATCCTCATAGGGTGGTTTCCCCTCAAACCCTGGCTAGATGTTGGGTGAAAGAGATAATGCAAAGATATGGTGTGGATGTAGGTCTGTTTAGTGCCCATTCTGTGAAAGGTACAGCTGCTTCAAAGGCTTGTATGGTGGATAGAAGTTTGCAATTCAGCGGAAGAGATTGTTTTTTAAAGAAGAAGTTCCTTGTTCGAGTTGTGGACCTTATTTGCAGATATCTTTACAGTTCAAGTTTTCAGTTCATAAACGTAGAATGAGGACTGGTTTCTAGGGAGTTTTATTATGTTTTGGAATGTTTAAAGATTCCAAGTTCTATCATCTTTAAAGATGCTGCTGGGGGTGGCAATACAGGGATTTACTGCATAATATTCGCCTCCATGTCCTTATTAAAATCCAGATTTTCAGCCCACCATGGCTGTAGAAAATCTAAATGACAGATTCCTTGTTTGCCGGGGTGCCTTGATCTTTATGCCCACTAACCTTCTTCTGCTTTGGATATTTAGTGCACCTGGTTTTCTTCATGCATTGGGGACTAGCTAGGGAAGCCACCGCCTTGGCAATTCCCAGTGTACTACTGCACTATTGTGGGTGCCCCTGTCTTTTTTTAAGACAACCCCACTATTTTTCACATTTTGCTCCCTGGGTGGAGGTTTAAAGTGTTCCCCTGCAGCTTTCATTATGGTAGTGTGTTTCTTTATGATGCACATTCATCTGCTGTTTTGGGATCCCAACATGAAGATGTCTGGGCCATGCTGAGCCTCTCTGGGCCACTCAGTAAATGCAAACTCTCTTGCCACGAACCACATACTCTATAATACAAATGGCAAGAGTAAACACTCAACGTGAGAGAAAAGTTGAGGTGATTTGTAAATGTTAATTACTTGGTTTTAAGTGTGTGATATGAATTATACATGGATTAGTAATTACATTTTATTGTATGTTTTAGCCCTGACGAAGTCTATCAGCATAGACTGCTGTAGACGAAACACGTGTTGGCTAAAGGCTAAAGATCTGAAGAAATATCATTTTAAGAACATTAAAAGAAGAAGATTGATACTGAAAGACTTTTTCTTCTTTATTGCTTTTCCTAACGCGGATTGCAACTGCTCGGGATATATTGCTTATAAATGTTTTATATGTAGTTTACTACATTGTTTTTGACGCTGGATAGACGTCACTATTGTCCCTTGTAGCAATATTGAGAATTGATTTAACTTAAATATTAGACATTTGTGCGCAATTTGAAGAACCTTCTATCTTGTCCTTTTTCAAAAAACACCAAACAATTCAACAGATGTGTAGGCCTCCTTCAGGGTTCCCAGAAAGTCCATCCACCATCTGATCTAGGGCAGCTTTAGGGAGTTGGGGGTGGTGAGCTCTGGAGAAAGTCCTTGAAGGCCCACTGTACATGTCTAGAGTAGGTACACCCCAAGCTCAAGGCGGAATACTTCAGCTATGCTAGTCCTTCCTCTGTTGTCCAAGGCCACTTATCATTCGGAACCTGCAGAGGGACTTAAAAAAGAAGGCAGAGTTTCTAGTGGTTTGTGGTACCCAACCTCCTTATAATTGTAGCCCTCCGCAAGCAGAGGTTTGAACCAGTTTACCAGCTTGAATGGGATAGACAGGTTGTAACCCACACATCTACCATCCTTTACCTGGATATAATGCATAGTGGGTAACTACCAATACTGCCAGAGACTGCTAGGAATACGTTTATTTAAATGAGGGTGGTGGAACACCTTTCCCTGAAGGATGGACGCACAAGAAATTCCCTTTGTTATATTAAAAGGCTTTAATAATATGTTAAGGACCTGTTTTAATGTGGAATACATAAATGAGGCATCATAGACAGTACTACAAATGCAATAAATGTAAAGATGATTACTATGGCTACATAATTGTACAGTAGATGGCTTCTGCCAAAATATATGATGGAGTCCCTTCTTTTCTAGCTTTAGATAATATCTTCAATAGCACCAAAATCTTTCCCAAAAAAGGAACTTCCTAAGTGATTCCTCCATAGATACCTGCTCATAACAGAGTGTTTTTCCAGTCTGGTGCTTGTCGAAAGTACAAGGCCAATCTGTGGATATGTTATGATGTTGTTCTTTCGAGAGGCAGATAGCATCGGCAAGCACCAGTGTACCCAGTACGAGACCTTGGTACTGGCTGTTGTGGAATACATCTGAAATTTACCTGACCTTATATACAATTTCTAAGCATTATTATGAGAAAAATAAGCCTTGTGGTTTATGATGTAGTGTGTGAATAGAAATGTGTGAAGTTTCTTAAATAAACATTTAAGGCTATATGTAATTTATTGTCAAGGGTGCTCTGTCGCAAAAGTAAAAGAGCATCCTGTCTGCCAAACCCTTCTTCTGCCTATATTATTTAGAGATGGGCAGACCTTACGTATCCTATGGATGGAGCCCCTGTAGGCTCCGTTGATAGAAAACTTCCTCTAATGCCCTGATGCAGTAGGGGCTGGCAGACAGTGGCGGATTCTTTGCTAAGGAAGAGGAGCGTCACCCCTCTGCCAGGAAGCAGCAAAAGAAAGTAAAAAATAAAATGATAATAATGGAATGTTATTATCATTATACATTGTCTTCCTGCTGGGGCAATGAGTGTGAGGGGCCGGGGTGGAGTTGCAGAACACTCCTGTGCACAATGACAGTTTGGTCAGCCCTCTCGCGCTGCCCAGACCAGTCATGCGCATTTTCTAGCCAGCATTACAGCCTGCATGGAGAACATACCCACCCCTCCAGCCCCTGGTGGAGAGCCATGACACGGTGCTCAGACCAATCACAATGTTGCATTGCAGCAGCGTGATTTGCTTAGGGGTTGTAACCTGGTTGCCTTCTTCCTGTTCGGACCTGGAGTCGGACACTGGTGAGCAGGAGAGAAGATGCGGGACACCACAGTGGTAAGGTAAGTGGTTTTTTTTTTAATGCAGCCCGCGCCCCCCTCACATGCATCCGCTCGCACCTATGATCTGTGTCCAGGGCCCCTGTTGGCAGCAGAAGGAGATTACACCACCTGCCATATTTAAGTTGGACGGAGTAATGTCTTTTTTTCGGTCGGTCTCATCCAGATAAAATATGGTGGTAAGGAACAGAGGAAAAATAATGACCTCTACACCCTAGGAGAAATCTTCCAGTGTGTGGGAACCATCCTTTTTTCCCTTTTTTTTTTATAAACAAACATCCACTTTGGGAACAACTAAAAAATGGAAAAAGTTTTGTGAACGGACATAAAAATCTACAACGGCCTTCCATCAAACTTTTAGCAACTGCCGTTCCTTTCAATGTACAGAGATGACTGCTGGACTGGTAGTCATCTCTCAATCTAATGGCTGGTAGTCCATTAGGATGGCATAGGTATTGTCTTCCACCATCCTGAGCGCTGGAGTATACCGTCCATCTAACTCACGATCGTATCTTTAGTTCTAGATTTAGTTTCCTGATTAGATATTTTCATTTGACCACCCACTCTTACTCAGGCAGTGATTTTTTTTTAAGTTTAATTTTTCATGTAGTCACCATGACCCACCTTCCTCTCATACACAAAATGAGTTGCCTCCTTATCCTCAGCATTTGGATATATTTCGATAAATTTAGTCTGAGACACCTTTACAATTGTCTATGTCTTGCTTGCATGCATCCTGAAAGATTGTCGCACTCGGCGCCACCAGTGCTAAAGCCGGCCCTGTTAACCCTCTGTGCTACGTTACCATGACTCAAAACTTCCACGAGCAAAACTCTGATCTTGCCAGGAAGAACATTAATCGCCGGAGTTTTCTGGACATTTTAATTGTTGACTGGAAATTGCTGTTGGTCAGGAATGCGGCAGCAGGTGCTTTTAAGCAAACGGGCGCCCCCGTGTGAAGTCAGCACCCGGTGCGGTGCACCCGGTGCGTTGGCACCGGTCGCACCGACCTAGAGCCGGCCCTGAGGGTTAATATGCCTGACACCCTTAACTGGCAAAAGCCGACCCTGATGGTCGATGTTTCTGTTGTTCTAGAGGCAGAGTTAAAATGTATGCTATGGCGGAATACTACGACTATTACAGTGCAAAATTACATTTGTTTGTTGTGAATTGCTTCTGTTCTGAAACGTATACTCAGTAGACGTTCTATTTCACATTCGTTTTTTCTTAGTAGTAAAATACTTTCGCTCAGAAGTTCAAAACCTGCATCAGTAACTCTTTAGTCCGCGGAAAAATGATTTTACTTTCTGTTGGTTTTTATTTATCATTTGATTTTATGGCTATTTTTTTCGTGAGAGAAATCAGTGGGCTTGCTCACTTTTTCTTTGAATACAAAATTCAGTGAAAATCGTCCCGCTATTATTTGGACGAACTTCTTTTTTATCAAAGTATGGTAATACAAAGCTTTGCTGGAGAAGCACACCGCAGGCAAAGCTCAGTTAGAAAGGAAGTGCCAACAATTAAAGTTGCTAAAGCATCATTCATGACAATTTAATGTTTTCATACTGTTTGCTTCAATTGAACATTGACTTTTTGTGCCTGCAATATATGCATTATAGATGGCTATTGGGACTTCCTTCTCCTCAGGAGCGAAAGTGTGCACATTGCTTTCTTTCAGTGAAACTCTCAAAGGATAAAACATCAATAATCTGCAGGAATCGGAGTGACGGAGCGTACTGAGAATAGCTGTAGGGTAAGCATTCGTTATAGACTCTTGATGAATAGTTTTAGCATTAAAGAGGAAAACAATATAGTAGTATCTCAAATTCTATGAACCAGCTTTTATTAGAGCATTTTAGTTCAATTGTGTTGGGCCAGAAGTATGTTTACTAACATTTCACACAGGGCAGGGCTGCAGCAAAGTTGCTGCGTTATATGAAAGAGGAAATCAGAAATTTACCAGAATACAGCATATATAAAAAGGGGAAGTAATAAAAAGAAATAAAGATATTTCTCCTGGTTATGCCTGCTTCTGGTAAGTGTAGCATTTTGGGCAATCCCATGTGTAGACGTATGGGAACACTGATGCTCCACCCATGGAACGCCTCCCTGATGCAAAGTAAAACAAGGCAGAGCTATTTGTGGTCTTGTATTACTTTGTATTTACGAAACCTTTCAAAATCAGATAGAAGGGTTTGACGTGTCTCAGTAAATGCCCAAAAAGAGTAAGCTTCGGAGCTGTGCCATACAAGTGATGCAACCCAGATGCAAAACCTTAGTAAATCTGTGCCCAGATATCTCCGTATCATAAAGATACATACAAAATCTGATGGAACGAATTTTTGCAATTTTCCTAATCACTGGCAATTGCTTGGGGTAGCCTCCCAATCCACTGATGTTTTGGTCACCATGCCACCACCCGGCCTGATTCAGATACGTCAACCCACACGTTTGGTCTAAACCTAAACCAACCGTCAAAGGTTACGACTTTGGGAATTTACAAAGTGCATTTATGAGCACTATCTTTATGCCCGCACTCGGTCCAGATCTCTGCCCAGAGTGCGGACATAAAGACAGAACTCGTAAATGCCCTTTGTGTATTCCCAAAGTAGTATACTTAGACATTTGATCTAGGTTTAGACCAAACGTCTAAGTTCGTCTTTTTGAATCGGGCCTAGTTTGATCTGAGACATATGCAAATCAGTCTTGACCATGCTTCTATTGAGAACAGTACAGACCAAACTGCTGAGCCAGGTCCACACCGAACAGGAACACATACAACCCAGGACCAGTTTTGCCCTGATGATAAGAGCTTAGCTTAGCAGCTTAGCAGCCAGGTATAACTTTATTTTAGTGGCAGAGTGAGCATGGGACCCATGTCTGGGTGTACCCTTGCCACTTATGGCGGTACATGAAACACAAAAAAGGTGATGGGAGGAATGCTTGCAATTTGTCTAATCACTTGCAATAACTCAGGGTATCATCCGAACCTATCATTCTTTTGCTCACCATACTACCTCAGTTTGGATCCAGCCATACATAAATCCGTCTTGACCCTGGTCCTCATTGGAACAGTCCTGTCTGACCTGCCAGGTCATGTCCTTACTGAATCAGAACACAAGCAACCTAAGACCAATTTCATCCAGATCAGGGCTCATCAGCCAGGTATAGTTTGGTTTCAGTAGTACTGTGAGCACAAGACCCATGTCTGGGCACCCATGTCAGGGCAAACCCTTTTGTTTGCTTAACCACTGCCAATCACACTGGGTAGCATACCAACCCATTGTACTTTTGCTCACCATGCCACCTCAGTTTGGACTCAGGCTGGACACTTCTCCTCGTGGGAACAGTCCAGCCCAAACAGCCAGGTCAGGTCCTCACCAAACCGGAACATAACCAACCTAGTACCGGTTTTGCCCTGATAATGGCTCACCAGCAAGGTATAGCTTGGTTACAACATACAAAATAGTAAGGCTAGGCCACAGTATTCGTACAACCCACGCCGCATGACAATAAGGGGCACAGTTACACAGAACCACAACAAATAAATGAATTTGGTGCTATCATGGTACATAAATCCTGCCACCTAGGGTGAGATAGCTAGACCTGGAAAGTCCCTCAGATTGGCAAACTAATAAAGAAGGGCACAGTACTGAAGCACACAGTGAAGTTAATTGATTATGCTGTATTACCAGTATTATAATTCAAAGATTCTTTTTTCGTTTTTATTCTTCCCTTTGTTATTCATATTTCTTGCATGAAAGACAAAATACAAAATATCCAATACAGAGAGCAGCCGACATTTGTTTCAACCCAGAGCATTTTTCAAAAGGATACATATAATTATGCCTGAGTCGTCTGCTCCATTTGCAGAGTTTGCGAAGTTTTCCACACTCACTCGTGCTCTCCAACATCAAGTTGGTGAGCCCGAGTGAGAGAAATCCACCTCCCGCTGAGATTTCTCAACTTAGGTGGTCAGATATCTCGACGCGGGCAGTTGCAGGATGGTTGTGACGGCTCGCATAGAGAAACCTTTTATTTGCAGTGAGAAAGCTGTAGCTCAGGTAGAAAATCTAGTCCAGCAACAATAAAAGAAGCAGCACCCTCTTGCGCTGTGCATGGTGTCATTCGTGCTGATTACGGGTCACGACAAATACTCGGCACTGAAAATTAACGTGACCAAATGCACTACGCTGCTTGACAAACTCCACGCTGAGTGGCAGAGTTTTGGGTCACTTTCGCAGAGTTCCATGTAGCAGAACTTCACCCAGGCCTACATCTAACATCTTACATGCTTGATACGATAACACAGGGATGACATGCTTAGCTGTATGGTTCACTTCACCAGATGGTTCGTGAACTAAAAATGATACATCCGGGACAATGCCCAAAGCTATTCAGGTGCTGGGATCAAGAAATAGATTTCAATAATACAGAGTGGTAAGATAGAGAATATACCATAGACCATAGTATGAAATGAACAGTGAGAAGTCGAAATTCGAATCATAACACATCATCATTGTGAGAGTAGAGAGGATATCAGAGGCCTGACCTAACATAATAGTTGCTGTCTGATGAAGTGAACAGAATGTCGAAGACGATATATCTGAATTGAACAATGAGTGCCAATGTTTCTGACGGTATAATGGCAAGGAAATCCCTCACTGTAATACAAAATCAAAAAATAGCAAGAGAGGGGACAAGAATTGCTAGACAGATCAACTGAACTCTAAACAGATTAGAGTTGCTGCGTACCATAGCACAATCATTGGCAGAGGAAAAGGTAATCAACTCCCAACCAATCATGGGCTAAAGCACAGTAAAGGGGACAGAGTAATGCCAAGCAGCCATACATTATTAGAGAATGCCAGTGTTGTCACCAGTGATGCCTCCTTTCTTCAAGGCAGAGTGTGCATCAAGTAATGCTGACAGTCATTCAGAGCTGTCCGGTAATGGATCAAGTATCTCGAAAGTGTAGCACATTGTAAGTATCAGGCAAGTGCCCAAAACATGAGGGGATTAGTAGTACTGAATGGCATATGGTGCCCATCTGATGCTAAGACCCTGAGTGTATTACCAAATGTTTAAAATATACATATCTAACCAGGACCGAAAGGACAAGTCTCGCTACATCAATTTAAAAACTGAGCACTCTGGCACAACAAAGGGCAGAAGTGGAAAACAAGTTCCCAACCATGCATCATTTAAGGTGTGTGAAGGGGGACAAGTGATGTCAAGCACTATGTACTAGTGGAGAATGGCAGTTCTTCTCACCAATATTACCTCCTTTCTTCAACGCAGTATACGTATCTGATAATGCTGACAGTCAGCAAGAGCCGTATGGTAACGGAGCAATTATCTAAAAAGTATGGCACATAGGCAAGTGTCTGAGACATGAAGGTAATTGTAATAGTAAACAGCAACCTGAAAGCATGCAAGCACCCGTGTGTGTGAAAACGAATCTGGGCACAGAGGCGAGTGTGTCAAGGCAGAACTTACATAGCTGCCAGGTCATGAAAATAAAAACAGGACATGGTACAGAGAACCGCATAGGCTATAAGGGCGGTTGCCATCTTAGCCTGGATGCCTATATAGAACGTGCCTTTAGATTGAAAATAACCAGAAGTAACGAGGAAGACAGCAGGAATTTAAGAAGGTTCCAAGTAAGTACAAGCATTTGCAATGCAATAGGTCTCGCATTCACAAGGGTTTCAAGCTAAATAAAAGGCATTGTCATTTACAATACTAATAGCTTAAATTCTCGCAAATGTGAGACCTATTGCACTGCATCTCGACCGCTTGTCAGATTGTAAATATCAGAGGAAGAGATCGGTCTGCGACCTTTTCAAAGTAGTGATAAATAGTGTAGTGAAGAAGGTGTGTAAGTGTTGTAAATTACATAGGCACAAAATGTGAAGTGATATTTACATATGATCCGAGGTATAAACACTAACAAAGCACTCCAACACCTTTTGCTCTGTGAAGACACTGTCACGGCTCAGGAGGAAGAGTGGGAGGGGGGCTATTTCCTGCCCTCTCCGTGATTTGAGTCTGCAGTGTGGCATTGTGTAAGGTCAATGCTATCTTTGGCCTAATAAAAACACCCCAGCTGTAGTAGGGCCCTGGCTTCACCGCCTGGTGCAGGGCGGGTTATGCTTTATGGCAGGCATGGAGGGATGGAGGGATGGACTCGGCTGCATCTCCGGCCTCGTACAGTGCCCCTGCTATTACTAGTGAGCGAGAGGCACGGATGTGGTGGTATTGGTGGTGGTGGTATTGGTGGTGGTCGTATTAGTGGTGGTGGTGGTATTGGTGGTGCTATTGGTGGTGCTATTGGTGGTAGTGGTGGTGGCATTGGTGGTAGTGGTATTGGTGGTGGTACTGGTATTGGTGGTGGTGGTATTGGTGGGGTGGCTGTATTGGTGGTGGTGTGGGTATTGGTGGTGGAGTACTGTTGATGGTATTAGTGGTGGTGGTGGTATTGGTGGCGGGGGTATTGGTGGTGTTGGTATTGGTGGTAGTGGTATTGAGGGTGTTGGTGGTGGTATTGGTGGTGGTGGTATTGGTGGTGGTATTATAAGTAGTGACAGTGGTGGTGGTGGCAGTAGTGGTGGTGGTAATGGTGGTGGTGAAATTGGTGGTGGTGATATTGGTGGTGGTATTGGTAGTGGTGGTATTGGTGGGGGTGGTGGCGGGATTGGTGGAGGCATTGGTTTTAGTGGTGTTGGTATTGGTGTATTGTTGGTAGTGGTGTTATTGGTATTGGCAGTGGTATTGGTGGTGGTGGTATTTATGGTGGCATTGGTGTTGGTGGTATTGTTGATGGTATTGGTAGTGGTGGTATTGGTATTGGCGGTACTGGTATTGGTGGTGGTGGTATTGGTATTGTTGGAATTGGCGGTGGTGTTGGTAGTGGGAGTATTTTTTGTGGTGGTATTGGGGGTGGTGGTGGTATTGGTGGTGGTAGTATTGGTGGTGGTGGTATTGGTGGTGGTAGTATTGGTGGTGGTGGTATTGGTGGTGGTTTTGGTCGTGGTGGCATTGGTGGTGGTATTGATGGTGGTGGTAGTCTTGTTATGGTCGTTTGGTGGTGGTATTGGTGTTGGTGGTGGTGGTGGTATTGGTGGTGGTGGAGGAGGTATTGGTGGTGGTATTGGTAGGGGTGCTAATGGTATTGGCGGTGGTATTGATATTGGTGGTGGTGGTATTGGAATTGGTGGTATTGGTGGTGGCGGTATTGGTGGGGGTGGTGGTATTGGTGGTGTTGATGGGGGTGGTACTACTAGTGGTATTGGTGGTGGTGGTGATATTGGTGAGGTGGTATTGGTAGTAGTGGTGGTATTGGTGGTGGTGGTATTTGTAGTGGCTGTATTGGTGCTGGTGGTATTAGTGGTGGTGGTATTGGTGCTGGTGGTAGTGGTATTGGTGCTGGTGGTATTGGTGGTGGTGGAGTTGGTGGTAGTGATGGTGGTAGTGGTGGTGGTAGTGGTGGTGGTGGTATTGCGGTGGTACTGGTGGTGGTATTGGTAGTGGTGGTATTGGTATTGGCCGTGGTATTGGTGCTGGTGGTATTGGTAGTGGGTTTATTGGTGGTGGTGGTATTGGTGGTGATATTGGTGGTGGTATTGGTGGTGGTTTTGGTGGCGGTATTGGTGGTGGAATTGATGGTGGTGGTGGCGGTATTGGTGGTGGTAGTGGTGGCATTGGTGGTGATATTGGTAAGGGTGCTAATGGTACTGGCGGTGGTATTGGTGGTGGTGGTATTGTTGGTATTGGTGGTGGTATTGATGGTGGTGGTATTGGTGGTGGTGGTATTGGTGGTGGTAGTATTGGTGGTGGTATTAGTGGTGGTGGTATTAGTGGTGGTGGTATTGGTATTGGTTTCAGTATTGGTGGTGGCGTTATTGGTGGTGGCGGTTTTGGTGGCGGAGGTATTTGTGGCAGTGGTATTGGTGTCGGTGGTATTAGTGGTGGTGGTATTGGTGATGGTATTGGTGGTGGTGGTATTGGTGGTATTGTTGGTGGTATTAGTAGTGGTGGTATTGGTATTGGTGATGGTGGTATTGTTGATGGTATTGGTAGTGGTGGTATTGGTAGTGGTGGTCTTGGCAGTAGTGTTGGTATTGGCAGTGGCATTGGTGGTGGTGGTGGTATTGGTGGTGGTGGTAATATCGGTAAGGTATATGGAAAAGGTCCGTTAGTTCGCCCTGTTGTCCCCACCTTACCTGAGCATAATTGGACTCATGCATTTTAATGATAAAAACTAAGAGCTCAGGGGGTATCCCTGCCTCCTTGAGTGTATCCCATAACTTATATCGTGGCAGCAGATCAAATGCTGATTTGAGATCAATGAATGCAGCATATAAAGTCCCCCCTGCTAAAATCACAGTGCTCCAATAAATGATCATGAATCTAAAAACTTGGTCAATGGTGCTGACGTGTGGACGGAAACCTGCTTGGTAGGTGGATAGAATATCCTGGTCAATTATCCATGAGTTGACTCAACCTATAACGAGTCTGGCCACAATCTTTTGTAGGGTATCAATTAGGCTTATTTGCCTATAGTTGCTTGGACTAGCACGATCCCCTTTTTAGGGCTCGCGCCTGCGATTGCAGGGGCGAAAACCCCTGCTGTCGCACAGTGAGTCTTTTGTAATCGTTTAAGGCTTTTTTGCTTTCAAGGACTAGGCAGAGCGGACAAGAGGCTGTTACGCGCACGCAACCTGCCGGAATCGGATCAGGTCGCGCGCATGAACACGGGCTCCGATTCCGGCTGGCTCTTCACAACACATGCACAACACACATACAAACCAACCCCCCGCCGCGCATACACACACATACAGCCCCCCCGCCGAGCATATACACATGCACACACAGAACCCCTGGCGCTTACACACACACATCTCCTACCTCATCTCAGCCTGTCTTCTCGCTCCCTTGCCCCCGCTCCTCTGGTCCGCGCGCCGGCTCCTCTGTGGTGCAGTTCCGTGCTTGTTCTAATTATCCGCGGGGTGGGGAGCGGAGCGGGAGGAGTTGCGGTTCAGGGTTCTCTCATTGTCGGGGTACGCAGAGGCAGCAGCGTTAGGACCGGCTTTCCTCGGAGTCCGTGTAGGGCGGGACTCCGCCGCCAGGTCCCGCCCCTGGTGCAGCGCCCGCCAGGGGAAGAGGACGAACAACAGACTCCAGAGCGGGCGGACCAGCAAATAGCGGACCACGAGGGCTGGGGACACCCGCAGGACACCCGGTGGACGCTCTCCCCACCAGTCATTCAACACACACCTGTGGCTTCAGAGGGGTTCGGCATGGGGGCTCCACGCATATCCCGCCCCCGGGGGTGCTGTCACCTCTTCCAGTCCCCTGGACACGCGCACTCTCCTGGACCCCCGGGCTGGAGGCTCAGCGCACATTGCACTCTGTGTCCCGGGCTGTCCAAACTCCACTCTGCCGAGCCAAGGCGTTCCGGGCAGGGCGGGGCCAATCAAGAGCCGGGCATGCTCGACACTCCCCGGGGACCGCCCCGCGCCGGGCCTGCTGAAACCTCTCTGCCGGGCTGTCAGTCAGCACGTGCCAGCGGCCGCGAGGTGCCTGGTCTCGTGCAGACTCAGACTGGGATCTCTGAGGCACAAGACGGCTGCTTTCTGGCAGCAGCTCTCATGGAGTGTCCTCGTGCACGCCTTTGGGTCTCTGGTGCACTGACGGCGTGTCAGCTCACCCATAATCTGTCAGGCGGCCTCGCTTCAGGTGTTCCAGCAACTGAGAACTGCAAGCCGCCTGTTTCCTGATAGCTTGTACGCCTGTGGAAAAGTAAATTTTGCCATGTTATATGTGCCTACGTGTTCCCCATCCTATGTTATATGTGCATGATCAATATGCATATGTATTCCTCTCTGATCGATTAAAGACGCAATTACAGTTGTGTCCATCTCTAGTATGCCAGTTTCCAGTTCTCGTGAAAGCAACGAATATCAGGCCTATGTAAAACTACGTTGCCACACTTCACAGTATGCACGTTAATTCATTGAATTGTCCCCGTTTCTAGGCCTCAAAAGGGCCCGGACTCAGATTCAGCTCCTGTCTCCTGAACCCTCTCCGAGGAGCGATACAGCCCCCACCTGTATCCCTGACCCTTCGCTTACTTCTTGCCACGCAGTGCCCGGCCCGGCCTGGCTCTGTCTCCCAGTCTGCCAAGAGTATGTTATGTTTCTAGTTATCAGTCCAGCCCTCCTTCTCTGCATTCCTAAGCTACTGAATCGCATCAATAGTTTCCGTCATGGTCTAGCCTTTATGTCTCCATGTAAGAGAAATACTGTATTAATATTCATAGAATATTCCTCGCACACGAACTACATGTAGAATAATGCATGCATCAGTCTTAGTATCTATTAGCCTTTGCCCTGATAACTTTTGGATTCTATCAACATGTTCTCTAAACATCAGACACTAGATATGCCTGGGTGCATGTCGCTCTGACACTCCAGACTTTAGTCTCCTCTTCTGGCACAGAAGTCATAGCCCCCAGTTCTCCCTGGTAACACGTCATTGCCAGTTTGCGCGCACCACTAGGTTAAAGGTCCCAGCTGCTCAGGTAGCCCCCTCCATGTTTCCGCCCCATTTATGACATATTCTGTTACGTTTGCATCACATGTCTATGTATACGCCCTGTACACGCCTTCTTGTTACATCATTTTGCCCTTATCTTTCGCGACTGCTACAAACCACACCTACTGCTACGCCTACTGTATTGAATGTAATGTATTTTGTTTAACTATATATATTGTGCACCCATATTAAAAAGTTGCTAGTCATCCCAGATCCTGCCCCCGGCAGCTGCCATCCTATTCCCATGCAGGCTGTCCTGTTCCTGTCCTTTATGCCTGATTAAAGCCTGTAAACTCCAGCTACCTCGAATCTTGACTCTTATTTATTGAGCTATCTGTTTATAGAGTATCCTGAAAAATAGAACCGGTAATTAATTATTTATTTACCACATAATGGCGCCCGAATAGGGACTTGCCCTTTCCCCACGCGCCGGAGAAGCCACGCAGGCCCCCTGATCCTCTGCAGCCGTGACGGAACCATACCGGCCACGTGCAGATATTTCTGCTTCAAGTATCCCTCAGGCCCACGGAGGAGACGGAGGTTGCGGTCCAGCATCCAGACGAGGCGGTGGAGGAACGCGGTGAGTCCCGACCAGAGCCCAAGCCGAGAGTCCAAGGTCTGAGGTATCCAGAGGCCCACCTGTAACTGAAGTCCGAAGTTCGTCCTTCCGTCGTCGTAGCAGTCCAGTCCAGTCCGAGGCCTTCCGTTCTTGCTGCCCGGTGAGTACCGTTGCTGGGGTAGTATCTAGACAGGGTCAATTAATTTGTCTCTGGTCCGTGGGTTTGGGTACACAGATCCAACACGAAGTGTCCACCTAGGTGGATGCGGGTCCTGACGTGTCTCTTTATGAGACCGGTAAGTTTCGTACTGTTTTAGCAGTACATCTAGTCATTCCAGTAAGTTCTGTTCTCGAGAAATTCATGTGTTTCTGTTCTCAGTATTCCAGGTAGTATTCTGTTATTTTAAATGTTATTTCATGTGTTTTCAATGTCGTGGTATGAGTGATTTGTTTTCAAGTTATTATTGTGCTTATTGTGTATTGTATTGTGTCTAGATTCCAGTCTAAGTCATGCCTCTGTTCTCGAAGTTACGTCAGTTAAAAACCAGAAAAGGTCTGCTCGAAGAAGCAGTTCCTGTCCCGCCTAGGGACAGTCCAGGTCATTTTATGTATCATAAGCATGGCATAAGTGCCATATTGTACTTAGACTTATGGGTCGAGTATACTAAAGATCTAGAAGAGAAATATAGATGGCCTGTATCAGGTACATGGGATGCCGAGTGCATCATGCGAGTAGAAGAAGCATTATGGAAAAAGAAAGCCAGACAGTCCCAGAAAGATGCCATCGAGTTATGGCGCAAAGAATCTCATAAAAGAACAGAAAAAGAAATCAGAAAAACAGAGTTAAGTAGGGAATCCTCAGAAAGAGCCCAAGAAAGGGAATTAATCGAAATAGGTGAACGAGTTAAAGCCGAACAGTCAGACAGACAGAGAAATGCCCTTATTAAGGGTATGTATCCTCTTCTTGCCGAGGGCTTGCCGAAAGCAACCCCGGAAGCACCATGTAATTTTCCGCCGCCATTAGTTCCGATTAAGCTACGTCACAAACCGACCGCAGCTGATATTTTTCTCTCGTCCTACTTGGACGACACAGTCCCAGAATATGCAAATCCTGCTCCGCCAGCTCCTGTAAATAATGTAATTCCTGTTCCTCCAGCCACCGGGGCACCTGTTACAGCACCTGTTACAGTTCCCCCGGTCCAGCCCACAGTACAAGTACCCGCTACATCAGTCACTCTGCCAGCCCGTACGATACCCGTCGATGATTCTAGTCTAGGGGCCACGGGGGGAAGTCCTCCGGGAACCCCGCCGCAACACAAACGTGTAACGTTACTTGAGCTACATGAACGTGCGTTACAGCGTACGCCCAAACCCCAGTCCGTTGCAGACATCAGGCGAGCTCTCACCGAATGCCGTTATGATCCAGTCCCAGGCGATGATAATATGGTCATATATTCATTACGTGTAAGACGGGTAACCGAGTATTTGGACACCCTACCAGATATGAAAGAAGATCTAGACAGAATATATCGTTTCATCCGTACAGGAGTAGATCCAGAAAGTATTGGCGAAGCCATGTCTCAAAGGAAAGCTGAGACTCAGCTCATGCTATTAAAGTTTCTGATTAATTGTTTAATAAGGGAACAAGATTATCCAGATAAAGATCCGACCGAAATGAAAGTCCTGACAAGGTGGAGTGATCATATAGCCGAGGGAAGACACAAGACACTAGCTAGTATAGAGAGTATGTACAAGAAAATTCGTAAGGAAATAATAAGGTTACACGAGAAACGCAAAGCAGCACAAGTGTCCGAGAAAGAAGACGCCTCTGATACTGAAGAGGTAGACGACGAGAATCCCACCAGAATAGCGTATGTAGGTAAAACTAGACTTCCCGACCGACATTCACGCCCAGAACACAAGAAAGTTTTTCCTCCTCCAGTACCAGAACAAGGTTCTCTTGAGCAAGTATTTCAAGCTACCGATCACATTCTGAAATCACGAATAGGTTATAGTGAACTTAGTACTATGCATGAACAAGAACTAGCCCGATCAGCAGTCCGATGGACTACTGATTCTACCACTTTTCCAGACGAAATAGTGGCACAAATGTTTCTGAAACTGCCCCCAGCCGAGCAGCGACTGGTGGGTATGTATATGATCCAGCACCTCATTACACTGTATGAGGGACAACATTCTGATCCAGGTCCGTTACATGATGTTTTGAACGAGTTACTCCAGTACAGATGGAGAGGTCTAGGTACTGATTTAATTAGTGTCATTCTAGAACAGCGCCACAAATATAGAACGTTTCTGAATCCGCATTTTGTTCACGTCTCACCTCCAGGAAGTAAACCATTCTACATAGATAGACAGCATCCGTTACGAGAAGTACATCCAGTTAGAGGAACGGGTGGTGGACTAGAACGAGTATTTGTTTACATCCCCCTTACAAAGATGGAACTCTTAGAGATGAAAAAATTAATTCCCTGTCACGACAAAGATCCAGCAGGGTTCCATCGAGAATTAAAAGACATGCTCCGTATGGGAGAATACACGTATCCAGATATAATTAAAATGCTAAAGGTCCTGTTGCCCGCAGGGGTATATGAAAAACTCAAGGAAAAAGAATGGGAGGTGGGAGAGAAGAAGATTGATTGGACGGCTCTAGAAGCTGAAGATAATATACGAGTACCAGGTACCGGTCTTGGGGACAAATGTAAAGAATTGCCCGAGTTATTGATACAAGTTTTGCCAAGATTACTAGCCACGAAAAAGGAAGATTGGGATGCAATCTCAGCATGCAAACAGAAACAGGATGAAGACACTAGTGATTTTTATTCTAGATTTGAAAAATGTTTTATTATTAACAGTGGTCTGAAGACAGGTAGCGAGTCATACCCTCATCTTTTTGTTACTAAACTAGTCGAGAATTCAAGTCCACAAGTCAAAAATCGAGTTTTGAAAGTCGAAAGTACCTGGCAAGCTAATACTCCGTCCCAAATGCTTCAGATGCTCCAGTATCACCAGAACAGAATCAGGGAAGAGCAAGATCATGAAAGAAGATGTATGAAAGACACGAAAATGAAAGTATTAGTTGCCCAATCTGTTCCACAAGACAGTCAGAAGAGGGGTCCGAATCAAGCCAGTCATCCTGCAGCTCCCGTTAAAGGGACATGCAATTACTGTAAACAGCCAGGTCATTTTATAATCGAGTGTGCAGTTCTGAAACACAACATAGCTACTGGTAAAACTAAAGAAAGACCACGTCTGCCTAGACAAGAACAAGTTTCACAGACTTCTCAGTCACCACAGAATGCACAACAGACAGTTCCAGCACCGCAGCCTATCGCTGCAACACAGCATGCTACACAGCAGATGTACCAGTATGCCCAGACAGAGTATCCAGAGTATCAACAGTATTCATGAAACAGCCTAGAGAGGGGGGTAGGCTTGCCTCTCATCGAGATACCTGTAGATCAAGAGGGTCCCTATGTACACAGTCAAGTATTAGGGAAAGACAGAAAGTTTTTGATTGATACAGGGGCAAGTAGGACTACTATCAGTCATGACGAGGTTCCAGGGGCTCCGCTCTCAGGCTCTAGAAATGTTTCCCTTTGATTTTCAGGAAAGCCTATAGTTAATGAAATTTCAAAACCAGGTACTCTAGAAGTAGGTCCATTGTCCCGAACTACTGATTTGTTACTCACGAAGTCATGTCCAGAAAATGTGTTAGGCATCAAGACATTAAAAGAATTAGGTGCAGTTATATGCTGTTCCCCAGAAGGAGTCCGATTGTTTTTACGAGACTTTAAAGGTCACTATGTATTACGCGATTTTGATCCAAGATTACTGAATGTACCGCAGCATTTATGGGCGCAGGGTCCAACTGATGTAGGTTTTATGCAAATCACACCCCATCGTGTGACTCTCAAGCAAGGAATAGTTTTGCCACGAATCAGACAGTACAGATTGCCACCTGAGGCTGTAGCAGCCTTATCCAAAATTATTGACGAGCTTATTGCTCAAGGAGTGGTTGTAGAAACTGACTCCAATGTATGTAATTCTCCTATCATTCCAGTCATGAAACGTACTGATCCAAGTGCACCTCCAGTATATCGATTAGTGATTGACCTTCGAGAGCTTAATAAATGTATCATACCTCAGTACCCAGTAGTCCCAGATATTTCATCCCTCTTGACAGCCATTGATTCTGAAGCTACATTTTTTACTGTTATCGACCTCAAGAACGCATTTTTCAGTGTTCCCATTCATCCAGACAGCCAGTACCTTTTCGGTTTTTGTTTAAATGGAAGGAGCTATAAATTCACACGAGCTCCTCAAGGTTTCACAGAAAGTCCTAGTATTTATAGTCAAGCACTTAAGAGACAACTAGACAATATTCACATGCCAATTGACACTGCCCTGCTCCAGTATGTCGATGATCTACTGATCACAGCCCGTTCTGAACGTGACTGCGAGCGTGCGTCACTTACAGTCCTGTATTTTCTGGCCGAGCAGGGACACAAGGTGTCCCCTTCGAAGCTTCAATTCTGTGTCCAGCAAGTGATCTACTTAGGCCACTTACTGTCCAAGTGGGGTAGGCAGTTGACACCAGACCGTATCCAGTTAATAGCGAGTCTTCCACAGCCCAAGACACAGAAGGAGGTACGAGCTTTTATTGGCCTCACTTCTTACTGCAGACAATGGATTCCTCAGTATGCATTTCTAGCTAAGCCACTGATACAGTTAACGACACAGGAGGCAGCCGTATCGACTGTCCTCCCTTGGACCCAGGAACATACACTTGTTTTTAATGAATTAAAGAAAGCCTTATGCCAAGCACCTGTTCTAGCTACACCGAACTACAGTAAGCCTTTTACACTTTTTGTCACAGAACGTGATGGTACTGCATTATCTGTTCTCACACAAGATCAAGCCGGACAGTACAGCCCTGTGCTTATTTTTCGAGCACACTAGATCCAGTAGCCCAGGCTTTGCCTGCGTGCCTCAAGTCAGTTGCAGCCACAGCTCTAGCTATCAGACAAAGTGATTCCATAGTATTAGGACACTCCCTGACAGTACAAGTTCCACATTCTGTGGAAGTTCTTTTAAACCGAACACAGACCCAGCACTTGACAATTGCACGTTTAACAGGTTATGAACTGACACTGTTCCAGCCACACATAGAAATTAGACGCTGCAACATTCTGAATCCTGCTACACTGTTACCGTCAGTTACTTCAAATCCTGCCACACATGACTGTGTGGAAGTAGTTAACACTATGACAAAGCCAAGACAAGACTTGACAGACATTGCATTACCTAATCCCGACCTGACACTTTATGTGGATGGTTCATGTATGAGAACTAGTACAGGAGAACTAGTAGCCGCGTATGCAGTGACTACTGAAACTGAAGTTATAGGAACACACCGTATTGACACCCTGTCTGCTCAAGCAGCAGAGCTCGTTGCTCTGACCCAAGCCTGCATACGTGCTAAGAACCTGAAAGTAAACATATACACAGATTCACGTTACGCATTCGGAGTCGTACATGACTTCGGAGTGCTCTGGCAAGAGAGAGGTTTCATGACTTCTCATGGAACCAAGATTCAGCATGGTCTCCTCATTCAAGCTCTGTTAGATGCAATACATTTACCGACAGCTATCGCTATCATGAAGTGCAAAGCACATACGAAAGTTACTGACATCATTTCCCAAGGTAACGATCTAGCAGATCGAACAGCCAAGCTTACAGCTCAGACCCCAGACATTCCAGTTAACATGACACAGACACTCACTCCAGATCCGACTACTTGTATGACAGTTAAGGACCCTACACAAGATGTCATAGACATACAGTTACATGCCACTCCCGAAGAAATCAAGAAATGGTCTGAACAAGGAGGGGTCCAGACAGATCAGGGATGGGTGACGAAGGGAAAAGCCACATGGTTTCTCCCCGACTCTATGGTTCAAGTCATTATTAATACCGCACATAGTCCAGCACATCTAGGAGAAAAAGCTATGTTAGACAGTATTCAAAACCTTTGGTTCAACAAGCATTTACGAGCTGCAGCCAAGCAGAAAGTCCGTACTTGTATGATATGTTGCCAGTTCAATCCAGGTAAAAGTGTCCCGGTGGAACAAGGTGGATTCCAACCTCCTGACCACCCTTTTGAAGTCCTCCAGATGGATTATATCCAGATGGAGCGATGTCGAGGTTTTAAGTATGTCCTCGTAGTTGTATGCGCTTTGTCCAGGTGGACAGAAGCATATCCAGTCCCAGATTACACAGCCGCGACCACTGCCAAGCAGTTGGTTCGTGAATTCTTTCCCCGCTATGGACTCCCTAGGGTCGTGTATTCTGATAACGGCCAGCCATTCTCATCTGAGTTAATGAAACATGTTTCCCTTCTGTTAGGGTACCAGTGGAAGTTCCATTGTGTGCGCCATCCTGAAGCAGCCGGTCTCGTAGAGAGACATAATCAGACCCTGAAAATCCGCCTTGCCAAAATATGTAAAGAGAAAGGTGTGGACTGGCTAGTTGCCCTGCCAGTTGCATTATTTTATATGCGAATGGTTGCACACTCCAGATCAGGTCTGTCCCCGTATGAGGTCGTATTCGGCCGCCCCCCAAATATGTGGGGTACACCTAGACCCCGCAGTATTACAGATGTTTCCAGTAATATGCTGACAGATTACCTAGCTTCCTTGATGTCTGCCCTACACTCTTGTCGTTCACAGGTTGCCGCTGCATTCCCAGACAATACTGAAGTGAAACCGCATGAGGTCATTCCAGGCGACCTCGTGTTGGTCAGGAACTTTGATCGATCAAGTCCATTGGAGCCCCGCTGGAAGGAGCCACGACTAATTCTTCTGACCACCCGCACGGCCGTGAAGTTGGAAGGCCGCAAGGGGTGGGTCCATCTGTCACACATCAAGAAATTCCATGGATTACGAGAAAAAACATTTGCAAAGGACTGCCAAAATTCTAAAGACTGCCTAAAAACCGACTCTGAACTCAAGCCTCCCCTGTTAGAGAAAACTCCGCAGCAGGAGTATAAAAAGAAACTCCGGTCTAGTAAAATAAGTCAGCCAGTTTAATTGTCTAAGTCCCTCTCGGGTGAAACGGTTAGACAGGTTTCTGACATGTATGAGATAGACCCCCATAGTGAGAGAGTTAGTCAAAACTCTATAAGATGTATCATTATTCTAAGTTTTCTATTATATGTGAGTTTAATGGTTACCTGCACAAGTTATGCATTACATTTATGTTTTCCAATTTCACATGTAAATAAGTTTGCTAATGCTACAGTAGAGCACACATTTAGTGATCTGCCTCCTCACGAACTATCCTATCGTCTTGCTATGCGCAATAATACATTTATTAGAATGTTACACTATTCACACCAGACCAGCAATGCCACTAATTGTTGGGTGTGTGGTCGACTTCCCCCTTTCCAGACACCGAAGGGAGTTCTGCCACTCTTTCCTTATCCGTTTTCACATAATGGTTCGTGTGGAGCATGGTCCACGTTAACGTCATCCTCCAATGATATGTCCCTTCTGAATAGAACATGTTTTCCAGACAAGCAAGGTCTCTCCCATAGAACAGGGTTAGACCTAGAAAATGAAGTTTATAATTTAGGTAATTATTCTTCGAATTTTATGGTCCTGAATGTTCAGTCTGATACTACTCCAGATTTGCCTGCTATTTCAGTTCTGCCAGTCAAAGGCGAATTATGTGTCAGAAAGAATGGTTCCGCACATGTAGGACATAGTGATTGTACTACTATTGTCAGGTACAGTGACAGTGGGAAATCTATTTTCAAAGCCTCACGTCATTCTTATTTTGTTTGTGGTCAGACCGCATATGTCCGTCTGCCCCTCGATTGGGATGGAACATGTTATATTGCCTTCCTACTGCCACCAGTTTTTCTAGCCCCATCTGATTATCATAGAAATACACATCTAGTACACGTCAGACATAAAAGGGAGATCGAGTCCCCGATTGTCGATCAAACTGAAACTACTCTAGAACAATATCAAGACTTCAATAAAGGTTTCTTCTTCTTTATAGGACCTATCCAGAATAGTAAGCTCATACGCAGACTTACCAGAACCCTTGAATCAGTAGTGAATGAGACTACTTCTGCTCTAGGTAACTTAACTGAAGAGCAATCTGCTATGAGATTTGTCGTGCTCCAAAATCGTCTCGTTCTTGATGTCATACTGGCCGATAGAGGAGGAGCATGTAGAGTCATCGGATCTAGTTGCTGCATTTTCATTCCTAATAACGCGCCGTCTGTTTATTCAGCTATAACCAGACTTCATAAAATTGCCCATCAGTTACACCAGAATCCAGGCACTTGGACATGGTCCGGTTGGCTCTGGAGTATCATATCTGCCTGGGGATGGAAAGTATTGTCATTTCTAGGTATTGCAGTAATGATCATATTCAGTTGCTGCCTCTGTATACAATGTGGCCCTGCGATTTGCGGCATTTGTGCTACCTCTTGTATTCCCAGTCCTAAATCCCGTTCCAAGACAATTCGAGACGAGCAAATGATGCTATATGAAATGATAGATGGTATCATGAATATAGATGTTTCCTGATGGAAACGTAGCGCACAAGGAGGGAATGTGGAAAAGTAAATTTTGCCATGTTATATGTGCCTACGTGTTCCCCATCCTATGTTATATGTGCATGATCAATATGCATATGTATTCCTCTCTGATCGATTAAAGACGCAATTACAGTTGTGTCCATCTCTAGTATGCCAGTTTCCAGTTCTCGTGAAAGCAACGAATATCAGGCCTATGTAAAACTACGTTGCCACACTTCACAGTATGCACGTTAATTCATTGAATTGTCCCCGTTTCTAGGCCTCAAAAGGGCCCGGACTCAGATTCAGCTCCTGTCTCCTGAACCCTCTCCGAGGAGCGATACAGCCCCCACCTGTATCCCTGACCCTTCGCTTACTTCTTGCCACGCAGTGCCCGGCCCGGCCTGGCTCTGTCTCCCAGTCTGCCAAGAGTATGTTATGTTTCTAGTTATCAGTCCAGCCCTCCTTCTCTGCATTCCTAAGCTACTGAATCGCATCAATAGTTTCCGTCATGGTCTAGCCTTTATGTCTCCATGTAAGAGAAATACTGTATTAATATTCATAGAATATTCCTCGCACACGAACTACATGTAGAATAATGCATGCATCAGTCTTAGTATCTATTAGCCTTTGCCCTGATAACTTTTGGATTCTATCAACATGTTCTCTAAACATCAGACACTAGATATGCCTGGGTACATGTCGCTCTGACACTCCAGACTTTAGTCTCCTCTTCTGGCACAGAAGTCATAGCCCCCAGTTCTCCCTGGTAACACGTCATTGCCAGTTTGCGCGCACCACTAGGTTAAAGGTCCCAGCTGCTCAGGTAGCCCCCTCCATGTTTCCGCCCCATTTATGACATATTCTGTTACGTTTGCATCACATGTCTATGTATACGCCCTGTACACGCCTTCTTGTTACATCATTTTGCCCTTATCTTTCGCGACTGCTACAAACCACACCTACTGCTACGCCTACTGTATTGAATGTAATGTATTTTGTTTAACTATATATATTGTGCACCCATATTAAAAAGTTGCTAGTCATCCCAGATCCTGCCCCCGGCAGCTGCCATCCTATTCCCATGCAGGCTGTCCTGTTCCTGTCCTTTATGCCTGATTAAAGCCTGTAAACTCCAGCTACCTCGAATCTTGACTCTTATTTATTGAGCTATCTGTTTATAGAGTATCCTGAAAAATAGAACCGGTAATTAATTATTTATTTACCACACGCCCCTCGTCTTTCTGTTGGTATGTCAGCGGGTCTGTCCCATGGAGGAGTGCCAGCCTATCTATCCATTTTGAAGTGGAGTGCCAGGGAATTAATTGTCCGTTATAATCCTATCTCCGGCGGAGCCTTTTTGCCTGTACATTCTTGGTCAGCGGACTGATGTTAGCCTGTCCGTTTAGCCAGGGTCGAGCCCCTCTCGGCCCGCCGATGGGCTGCTACATACTTTGTTCTATGATAGTCTCAGTCAGTCTGTCTACTCTCTCCCAGTGGTACCTGTTGATCTACTAAGTTCTGTTTCCTGCCTCTCTACCCCCCTGATGGTGAAACCAGCAGTGTTTTAAATGGACAGGTACCGTCTGGTACTGAGTACCTGCATTTCTTTATTTTGAAAGGGAGCGTACCGGCACTTCTCAGCAGTGCTGCGATACATTTCATGGGGGAGTACCAGCACTTCTCAGGAGAAAGCAGGTACTCTAAATAGTGATTATCAGCTCACTTTCTCATGTGTCATTCTGTCCACTAGCCGCACAAGTGGATCACCCTGCCACCTCTTCGACGGTGTGTCCGTCAGTCTGTCCGTTGTACGATGCGTTGGCCTGTCCACTGTATGAGAATGCCTCGACCTGGCTGCTTTCGGGGTTCGTTTGCTGTCTGCGCTCTTCTGATATCGTATTGGCCTGTCCACGCATTTAAAGTGCGTCCGTCTGTCCGCTCAGATTGAGGGACAGCATTTTTGTCACCCTCCGATGGTGTGCCAGCCTGTCTACGGTTTGAAGGTATGCTGGCCTATACATTCCCCTCTGGTAGTTTGTCTTCCTTTCCACACGCTTCTGACAGCGTATAGCCCTTACTTCTCTTCTGCTACTTTGTTTGCCTGACCAACACTCTACTCTGATATTGTATCAGCCTGTATGCTCGCTGTTAATGTTTTCACACAATTCTATAAAACGCTAACTATAGAAAAAAATACATCTAAAGGGCAATTTAAACTAACACTGGACATAAGAAAACACGCACCGTACCAATTACCAGAGCACCACGGTTTTCAACCAAGCTGTCCAATTAAGCGCCGGCCGCAGGCTTGCAGCCGCACCTCTGCCCTCTTAAAATAGTCACAAGGCAGCGACCGTGGGGCAGGTCAGGTTTATCTGTGAATTTGGCGCGAGCGTGTGCCTCGGTGTGTGTTTGCCTGACTGTCTGTCTGCGTGTGTGTACACTGCCTGCTGCCACTGGGCCTTTTCTATTCCTGTGCAAACAGGCAGGCTGCTTTATCGTCAAAGGTTCAGGCTATTGAATGTTGCGGTGGCGTGGAAGAGAGGAGAAAATATGTCCACGCTTGGGCAAGCTGCCCGTCTGATCAAATTCACTGCTCACAATTACTAATTACTGCAACAGAGTATCTTGAAACCAAATACTACATTCCTTTTAGAGAATATGATACGATCAACTGACCACAGGTATTGGTAAAAGAGTGAGAACTGGTGAACTTTTCGCTGTATGCATGAAAAACAAGCATTGGCAAAGACAATAGGTTGCCCCTTGAGGAAGTAGGGGCTTTACAAATGTTTTTTAGCCATGCTGTGCAGCATGGCTAAAGAGGAAAATATAAAAAGGTGCTATGATGCAGCTGCACTGGCTACATCATTTTGCTATCTGTGCACCACACGCACCTAGAAAATTATGTGGGGGCTTTTTTTTCTTTTTATATACTGATTTAAGTTGGATTGGTAAATTAAACAAGCATTTGCAATGCAATAGGTCTCGCATTAGGAATGTATGAGCTATTGGTCTTGTAAATTACACATTTTTTATTTATGTGTTGGTTTTGAAAATAGCGAAATTAATAGCTTTGTCCTTTACAATGCCAATACTTTTACCTTTTGCAAATGTGACACCTATAGCATTTGCAATGCAACATGTTTTGTATTTACATGATATTACAAATAACAATGGCTTTTAATTTTTTTAAATAATTAATACTTTATTAAAAGTTATTGTAATTTATAATGGCAGTAGCTTACACTTTTGTAAATAACTTGTGTGAAGATTATGTTCAGTGTATTTTATTGTGACGAAAATCCAAGAACAGAAGTGAAATATTAACATCTTTTTATGACATTTGTAATTAAGCTTGAAACATTTAGAGGACATATTTGAACCAGTTGTTGTTGAATGGTTGCACAGATTGATGCTGTGGTGGCGCTGAGTGATGTTGTGGTGGCGACGAGTGATGCTGTGGCGTTCAGTGATGCTGTGGTAGCGCATAGAGAGGTTGTGGTGCCCCTGAGTGATGCTGTGGTGGTGCGATAGATAGAGTGAGGGCGTTAGATAGATAGAGGGAGGGCGATAGATAGATAGAGTGAGGGCGATAGATAGATAAATAGAGTGAGGGCGATAGATAAATAGATAGAGTGAGGGGGATAGACAGATAGATAGAGTGAGGGTGATAGATAGATAGAGTGAGGGTGACAGAGTGAGGGCGATAGATAGAGTGAGGGTGATAGATAGATAGCTAGAGGGCTATAGATAGATAGCTAGAGGGCGATAGATAGGTAGATAGAGGGCGATAGATAGATTGATAGATAGAGAGTGAGGGCAATAGATAGATAGAGAGAGTGAGGGCGATAGATAGACAGATAGAGTGAGGGCGATAGATAGTAGAGTGAGGGCAATAGATAGATAGATAGAGTGAGGGAGATCGAGAGATAGAGTGAGGGCGTTAGATAGTTAGCCCCTGCTGTCGCAGAGCGAGTCTTTTGTAATCGTTTCAGGCTTTTTTGCTTTCAAGGACTAGGCAGAGCGGACAAGAGGCTGTTACGCGCACGCAACCTGCCGGAATCGGATCAGGTCGCGCGCATGAACACGCACTCCGATTCCGGCAGGCTCTTAACAACACATGCACAACACACATACAGCCCAACCCCCCCGCCGCGCATACACACACATACAGCCCCCTCCCCCGCCGAGCATACACACACGCACACACAGAACCCCCGGCGCTTACACACACACACATCTCCTACCTCATCTCAGCGTGTCTTCTCGCTCCCTTGCCCCCGCTCCTATGGTCCGCGTGCCGGCTCCTCTGTGGTGCAGTTCCATGCTTGTTCTAATTATCCGCGGGGTGGGGAGCGGAACGGGGGGAGTTGCGGTTCAGGGTCCTCTCATCGTCAGGGCCCGCAGCGGCAGCAGCGTTAGGACCGGCTTTCCTCGGAGTCCGTGTAGGGCGGGACTCCGCCACCAGGCCCCGCCCCCGGTGCAGCACCCGCCCGGGGAAGAGGACGAACAACAGACTCCAGAGCGGGCGGACCAGCAAATAGCGGACCACGAGGGCTGGGGACACCCGCAGGCTGACAGCTGCTTCACCACACCCACGGCCAAAACAAGGAGCCGACCTCTGCCGGAGCCCAGAGAGGAGACCGCAGCCACCCGAGGTCTCAGCTGCCCAGAGATGCTAGGTCAGGCTTAGCGACCACCCCTCCCACACTGCAATTTGAAACGAATGCTGTGTGTTTTTGGGTTTGTGTTCCCTCGGGCTCTCTGCTGTGCGCGGAAATTGCTTTGCTATGGCCGCCCCGCCACCACTGGTTTTGTTTTAGTCAGTGCATATGCATCACGTGGTTAAAGGCAGCAGTTGCTCCCTGGCATGAGCCGGTTGCTCTGGGAAATGTTTCAACCACGCCGTGACGCCAGGTTAGTGGGTGCAAGTTGTCAAGACAGCGAGCCGGGCTACTTGGGGACACGGAGAGAGTTCTTTGGACTGTGGATTATGACGTAAGGTAAGGTAAGCCCGGACCGGCACAGTGCGGTCAGAGCGGGCACTAATATACCGAGAGTGACCGGGCAGAGTACCAAAGGAGCGGGCCGGACAGAGCTGGCGATAGTACACCAGGACTGGTGATGACAGTCTGTTTGACTACTTTGAAAACAGAAAGCCAAAGAACGGCGACTCTGGTGTCCCCCAATTGGCAGAGAAGTTCGTGGCTGCAGGGGAATGAGGAAGTGCAGAGGGAGGGGTGTCTGGGCAATTGTCAGGAGTTGGGTAAGCTGCAGTAGGCCCTGGTTCGAGCTCCCTGTCCCTAAGGTGTGCACAGAAACCGCAGTAGCTTCTGAGGTAATGGTTCATTACTGAAAAAACAAATACTGCCTCATATGTGTGAAGGCACGCTGCATTAAGCCCCAGTGAAGACATTGTTAAGGCATTGTCATTTACACCACAACATCACTCGGGGACACGACCCACTTCACCTTTCCACCGACTCAATTGCAATAACTTTTATTTAAGTATTAATTATTAAAAATATTAACAGCCATTATTATTGTTAATATCAATAAATCTAAGTCACGTAAGTACAACACATATTGCGTTACAAATGCTATAGGTGTCACATTTGCAAAAAGTTATAACTATTGGCATTGTCATACACAATGCCAATAACTCAAACTTTAATGCTGCGAGACCTATTGCATTGTAAATGCTTCTTTATATATTGGAAAAGTTTCTGCCCCACGCCAGGATTCTGGTATGGGGCACCTCTAGCCAAGGCATTAGAGATGATATGGATATATTTAACCCAGTTCTTTCTGTCTTGTTTAAATATGTCGGCCGGAATGCAATCCGGACCAGGGGCCCTACCTGCTGGCACGCCATCCAAAACTATCAGTCATCTCTACCAGTATGGAAGAGACTGATTGTAGTCAGTCACATGCATCTAAATTAGACACAGGTTAAAATCTGTTAGCGAGTTTTACCTCTAACGGTCTAAATATAGTTCTTGGCGGGGCCCATGGCTATCTAACTAAACTTGGTGGTCCCCTCCCTATTAAGGGGTGGAGATGGGGTTCATAGAAAAACCCTAGGTGTAAAACAGAAATTTTATCAGAGTGTTGTCCTAAATTGCTATCCAGATGAACCAGTAAAATTCGAACAACGTACTCATTGTTGAAATTAACAACTACACAGTCTCCCCTTCCTTCCTTCTTTGAGGGTCCAATCCACGCTGATCGTCTGGCCATGATCATATGGCTGTTAATATCCCCATCCCAAATCCCAGTACCCTTTCATAGTGTATTCAGCCAATGCAAAACTTTAAGTAGTAAATTGTTCAGTGGTTTCAATCTGGCCTTCCCAGAGCACTGGGACATTCCTCAAGACCACCACTAGAGGAGCTGATGCCTAAGGAAGATGTATAGGAAAAGTTGTTTATGGTTGCATTGTGCTCCACTCCTTCCGGGTATCGTAGGCAGTTCATATCCGTAAGTCCCTGATGGGGCACTAGCCTGTCTTGCTGTGGCACAGCTTGTGTGTGTATTAGTACTTGCTGCATAGTTAGCTGCTGTCACAGCAATAGAACATTCATCGCCCGGAGGACCCAAAATGGATTGAGCAAATTCACTTGACATGTTCCCCAGTTCAATGGAAATTTCAGTCATTGGAACCGTTACGGTGGCTAGATTAGTGGCTGTAGTAGTAGACTTGCTAGTAGACGAATATTTTATGGGGTGTAGATTAGTGGGTTTAGGTTTGGCTGTGATGGTGTTGCTTGTCTTACAGGGTATTGGCACTGAAGGCAGCTTGGTTTGCGGTACAAAAGGGGGTGGTGATGGACGGAGCATCTGAATCAATCAAACACCCACACCCAGTCAAAAGATCTGGGTTTAATCCATCACCGTTCTTTAGCCCACTCTGCCACCCCAGTTCAGACATGGCTATATGCAAATCAGTCTGACCCTGTGCCTCATGGGAACAGTCCAGCCCGAACTGCCAAGCCATGTCTTCCCTGGACCGGAAACAAGCTTCCGAGGACCGGTTTCTGGCATTCCAGCCGCCTTCAGCCCGGCTTGCTTCAATCCAGTGGCAAAGTGAGCAAGGGACTTACATCTGAGCATACCCTGCCACACTTATGGCGGCCAAAAGCGGTACAAAAGGGGGTGGTGATGGACGGAGCATCTGAATCAATCAAACACCCACACCCAGTCAAAAGATCTGGGTTTAATCCATCACCGTTCTTTAGCCCACTCTGCCACCACAGTTCAGACATGGTTATATGCAAATCAGTCTGACCCTGTGCCTCATGGGAACAGTCCAGCCCGAACTGCCAAGCCATGTCTTCCCTGGACCGGAAACAAACTTCCGAGGACCGCTTGGTTTGAGCAAGTAGGCCCTCGAGGACGGAAGAATTAGACTTGGCTTGTGATTCAAAGTTATTTAATCGTTCCTCGATCTGCCTCAGTCTGTAGTTAATAGTAACGTTAAAAATTAATTTTCTAGTCTCTTCCATATAGCCTCGGTAGCTTCAGAGCCTGAGGCTCCTGTTGGGCCAAGATTCAAGACTTCACAGATGGGAGGGGCACTGTCTACTGCGTTAGAAGAGACCGATGTAGCACCCACTCAGCTTTTGTTTGTTCTAGGTACTTTGGCAATTTTTGGTCTCTGAGGGCCCCCTCCCCTCTTCCTCTTTACTGCAGGATCTGGGATTGCTTTGATGCCTTTTATTTTAGATAGGGGCACAGACCTTGTGGAGATTCATTGGGGTGGACTAGATGCGCACTCTTGGGCAGTCTCAGCAGATGCCGAAATAATACATGTCTCCACCGAGCCATTCAGGATCTGTGAAGAAGTGCTCGCTTTATCAGTGGCATTAGTATTGGTGTTAGGGCCCGATCAGGAGAGCAAACTGAGGCTAAACTGTCCAGGGAAGATCTTTTGGACAATAGGGATTCGAGAGATAGATGGTGCTCTGCAATTGCTATCTCCTTTTCCGAGATAGAAGTCGCTCTTAATATGAATTGATCCAATGTCCCCGCCACACCTCCGCTACATGCGCGCCTATCCACTTTCCTTCTCATTTGCTCATCTTTGAACACAAATAAGTGCCACATCGCGTGGCTAGACTGTTAGCAAATTAATAAGTAGCAGAGTATTATATATCGAAGACACTGACCTTGGGGTGGTGAGGCGCTCAGAGAGGGGGCCCGGCCTCAACCAGTCTCTAACGGGCTCAAACGTGCCAGCTCCTTGGCCCGGGCTTCGCCTCTGCGTGCCCGTGCATGTCCCGCAGTGAGGGAGGCTGTGGCAGCTTTTAAGCGTGGCAGGTGCGCAGGTGAAACAAATGCGGCGCGGGTCCTTCTGCAAGGCCCCCTGGACCTGGTAGTACCCTTGTGGCTTGGAACGATGTCCGCGGGAGGCAATGGCGGCTTGAGAGAGTGTCCCGCGATGCTGAAAGCAGTGACAGCTCAAGGGCATACCACTCTACTGTATGACACACTACTCAAATCTAGAACACTTCACTCCACTCTATGCTATGCCACTTCATTGTACTCCACGCCACAACACTGTACTATACGAGGCACGACTCCACTATCTGACACTTTAGCCCACTCTGTACTATGCCACTCAACTTGACTCCACTGTGCAACAGTTTACCCTACTCTATGCCACTGCACGACACTCACATGTACGCCCCTCTAATCAAAAGCACTCTACTCTGATATGAAAAGGTGCTCTCTATAACAGTCTAATACACTCTTTGCCATTGTATGACACTGTATGCCCAACACTCCAATGTACAACACTCTATTATGACACCTCACTCCACAAGACACACTATGCCACTACCTATATTCCACACCACCACATTTTAGTCCACTGTACTCTATCACACACTACTACACTTTACTCTAATGGATACACTTTAGTCTAATGGACTCCACTATTTGACAGTACTCCACCCCACTCTATGGGACACTATGCCATTTGACTCTACAATACTGTACACACACTGCCACAGCTCTGTACAACACTTTACTCCACTCTACGTCACTTCACTGTACTGTACTGTACAACACTTTCCAACACCCAATGACACATCCTTGCATTCCACTGTACCACACACTTCTCCTCTCTTTAGACACACTACTACACTGCATGATACACCAGGCCATTCTATTTCACTCAACACCCTTCTACTGTACAACATAAAACTCAACAGTATTACAGTTTACTACACTCTATCCTACACAACTCCACTTTACTCTGCTCCACAGGACAATACTTTAGTCCACTCTATGCCACTGTTCAACACTCCTTTATACTTGTGTCCACTGTACGACACCCTACAGTGCTCTATGCAACTCCACTCTACAAGACATTCCAACACTAAACTGTAGGGTAGTCTCCACCACTCTACTGGCAGACACTCAACAAGACTTAACTGTATGGCACTTTGCTGAAATGTACTCCACTCTATGCAACTAAATTGTACAATACTCTTCACCACTCTATTCCACCGCACAACACTATACTTTTTTTCAGAACAAAATTTTATTGGTTTTCAGAAATAGACAGAATACAGGAAATAATGCACCGCTCCCGGAAAAGAATCAGAGATGCAGCACGTTCATTAGGTAATCACGTTTAGATATATTCTGTCAAATCCCCCCCACAACTCACCCTCCGCCGCCCCACCCGGTACCCTCCCACAACCCTGCACGGTGTAAACATTGTCTATCAAGAGAAGTGTAGCCAGTAAAAGAGCTGTGTGTGCGCCCCTTCATCCAGAGACAGGCAGGACTTGTGCAATGTCAGTGTCTCGAGGCACCGGGGGGTCCAGCAGTAGGCCCCGGTAGTCCGCCCACCTTTTCCAGATCCTAAAATGTTTCGTAGGACACCCCCTGGCCTCAAATATTGGGCAATTTCTCGTTTGGCCACCACAAGGCCCAATAGGAGCAAGTGGCGTTTATACACATTCCCCCCCACCCGTTCCAACACATGCAGGAGGCCCAGCTTCGGTGTGCGAGGAAGGTCCCAGCCTAACACCTCCTCCAAACAATCCCACACTCCAGACCAGAATCTCTGCAGTCGCACACACCCCCATACCGTATGAATAAAGGAACCCGTCTCACTTCCACATCTCAGGCACGCCGGGGAGGCAATCAGTCCCGCCCTCCACAGTCGTTCCCTTGTATAATACGCCCTATGAAGGTATTTAAATTGAATAAAGCGCAGTCGCATTGCGATTGCTGCTCCTCTAGGGGCTTCAAGGGCTTCTCTCCAGTCCTCCTCCTCCAAACTGCCCAATTCTTCCTCCCACACCAGGCGCAGCCTATCAAGGGACATGGAACAGTGGGTAACCAATGTTTGGTATATGCTAGAGATTTTTTTGGATTCCAATTCCCCCATAAATAGTTTGGCTTCTAGGGGACTGAACTCCAGCAGGGAGGTCAAGTCCGCTATAGCGGGGGCCAGGGCGTGCCTGAGCTGCAGGTATCGAAAGAACTGGGACTGGGGCATTTCGTATTCATCACGCAGAGCCTGGAATGATTTGAGAACCGCACCTTTCATAACGTTGCCCAGCGTCGATATGCCGATGGCGTCCCAGCCCTCAAAGCCGCGCAGGGACGCCAGCGCTGGCAACCTCCCGTTGTGCCATAAAGGGGTCTCCCCTGTCAATTTGTTCCACCAACCCATGCGTTTTAGCGCCTCGCGCCACACCCTAAACACCGTCTGAGTGACCACCGGGAGTCTCTTCCTGAGGGCCGCCGAGTATAAGACCGTGTGGAGTGTGTGTGGGTCCATCAGGTACCTTTCCAGAGCATAGGTCGGGTCGCCCCGATCCCCATACCACCAGTCATTGAGGACCAGCAGGTGCGAAGCTTGATAATAAGACTGGACGTCCGAGGTCGCCAGCCCTCCACTATAGGTCGAGAGGAAGCAGGTGCGGAGCGCCACCCTCACTGCCCCCCCTGTCCATAAGAACCGACCCAGGGCTGAGTTCACTTGCCGAAACCACTGCGATGAAATAGGATACGGGTGATTCTGCAGTTGGTAAAGAAGACGGGGCAGCGCTACCATTTTGAAGATGGCTGATCGCCCATATACATTAAGGGGCATCCTGGACCATATTTGCATATCTGACCTTACTCTGTCCCACACGGGGAGCACATTGTGGTTCCACGAGACGCTCGGCTCCTCGGTCAGAAAGACACCAAGGCACTGCAGGCCTTCCGTCACCACCTGGAGGGCCGAAGCCCACGGGCCTAGGGCGTCACCGCCTCCTAGGGCCCACAATTTCGACTTTCGCACATTCAGCGTGAGTCCGGACGCCTCGCCAAAGATGCGCATGATCTCCAGGACTCTAGGCCCAGATCTATTTAGGTTCGTAAGAAAGAAGAGGACATCATCCGCATAGAGCGCGATTTTATCCGACGGGCCCCCTATCCATTCTACCCCATGTAGCTGCGCATCCACTCTCACCCATGCCGCCAGTGGTTCCATCGCCAGAGCGAATAGGTAAGGCGAGAGGGGGCACCCATGACGGGTACCTCTGCCTATCTGGAACGAACTAGAGACTGCTCCCGCTACTCTCACCGCCGCCGTCAGGTCAGTATATAGTAAATGAATGTAGGACAGGAAGCGCGGGCCCAAAATAGAGGCGGAGAAGAAGCGCCCGGAGAAACTGCCAGCTCAGGGAGTCAAATGCCCTATCAATATCTGCCAGGAAAAGGGCCGCCGGGATCCCCGCCGCACGCGCAGCCTCCACTATTAACTGTGCCCGTCGGATATTATGTCGCGTCGCTCTATGGGGCATGAATCCGGCTTGGTCAGGGTGAACCAGGTCCGCAATGTAAGGGAGTAGGCGCTTCGCCAGTGCCTTGGCCAACACCTTCGCCTCGAAATTAAGCAAGGAAATCGGTCGGTACGACTCAGGGCGATCCGGCGGCCTTCCCGGTTTGCAGAAGACCACCACTTCCGCGTGTCGCCAGTCTGCCGGCATACATCCACAATCCCTGGCCGCCTCCAGAGCCTTCCTATAGCGCATCCCTAGTTGAAGATGGAACGTCTTCATGAACTCACACGGGAAGCCGTTAGGCCCAGGGGCCTTGCCAGAGTTCAGCTCACCTAGAGCCTCCCCCAGCTCCTCAGCCGACAACGGGAGATCCAGACGGGCACGAGCCTCGTCTGAGAGCGCCCGGGGCGGAAGGTCCGCCAGGAATTTGTCTACCTCTTCCGCCGGGAGCGACTCCCGGGGGGCATACAACGTCGCATAGTATTGCGCAAAAGTATCGGCCAGGACCGTCGGGGCCACTATAGGACCACCCAGTTCGTCCCGGAGCCCCGGCAGGGGCTGGGCCTGAAATGTGCCCTGGCACAGTCAGTAAAGCATCGTGCTAGCTTTGTCCCCCCATTGATATATCCTACTCTGAGTAGCTAGCCAAACTTGGCGCGCCTCATCTAGTAATAAGGAGGAGTACACCTGTTGATGATAGAGCAGCTGCCTCACCGCGTCGCCACCATCACTCAACGTGCTTTCCGCCTCCCAGCGTCGGACCTGACTCGCCGCCTCCTCGACGGCCAAGTGGCGGGCCCGACGGTTCGCTGCGCACCACGCAATGTCCACTCCGCGGAGTACCGGCTTCAGAGCCTCCCACTGAGTCATGACATCTGTATCGGGTCCATCATTCTCCGCCCAATAATGCGCTATCGCCTCCCTCATGTGAGACTGATAGTCATCACGCTGCAGGTGCCATGTGGAGAGGCACCATCGAAACGGCTGGCGCGTCGCATCTAGGAGCAGCGTCAAGGAGATCGGAGAATGGTCCGACAGGCCTCTCGGAAGTATCGAAGTAGAGCCTACCCTCCCTATCCAGGGTTGGGGGATAAAGAGGTAATCCAGGCGTGAGAAGGACTTATGGACCGCAGAGACGAATGTATATTCACGACTACATGCATGCTGGTATCGCCAGGCATCCAACCAACCCATCCCCTGCGCCATCCTGCTCAGTTTTGTGACAACCTCGGGAAGTGGACCCACCCCAGGCCTATATCGATCAAGTTGTCCATTCATCACATCGTTCCAATCCCCACCCACAATAGTCAACACATGCAGAATCTCGGCCCAGACATCAAACAGTCGCTCTATCAGAGCCTCCTGCAGTGGTGGCGGGGCATAGACACTGCCAAATACCATGGGCTCACCACCCACCATCCCCTTGACCAACGCATATCGACCATGCATATCCAACCACTGTGTCTCATGTACATATTGAGCTCTGCGGTGAATCAAAATCGCAACCCCTCTGGACCCTCTCGCAAACCCGGCGTGAAACACCTGGTCGAATCCGTATCTACGCAGACCAAGGGTCTTGGTGCCCATGAGGTGTGTTTCTTGAAGGAGCATGACATCCGCCTTTTCTCTCTTTCCCATCCGTAGCACTGCACCCCTCTTGATTTTATCAAGCACCCCTCGCACATTCCAGCTCAACACTCGTAATGAAGCTCCAGGGGGTTCCCCCTCCTGACCGTCAACCGCCATCAATATGCCATTTTTGCAAACCGTCCGGCAGCAGAGGCCGCATACACACATATACACACTTCCCGACTTCCGTAGACACCGTGCAGAAACCACCCCCCAGTCCCTACCTCCCCTAACAATCCTAACTCCTACCCCCCCCTTCCTCAAACTGTGACAACCGCCCACCCCCCAACCCCCCACCCCATACCTCAGCAACATTGAAGTACCTGTCGCGGCGCAGCTAGTGTCCAACCCCCAACGGGAGGCCAGAGACTCACTGCTCCAATGGATCCCTCCCAACTACCCACTAGGCTTCAAACAACCCCCACCCAACTCGCGGGCACAAAGTCCGGGAGAAGGCCCGCTCTGTCTCGAGCGTCTCCCGACCCACACTCCACCCGTCAACAAACTGTTATGCAATACAAGATCAAGTGGCATGACCGCAATCAGCATCTGCCCCTCCCCCACCCCAATGGCGCCATCTTGGCCCCTCCGGGCCCTAACCGTCGCCAAGCATGATGCAACTCAGGGTCTCAAGTGTTCCGGGGAGGGGAGGTCGGTGGATCCACTGCCTCCTCCGGTTCCTCCTGGGGAGGCGGGCTCTTCTTGGAACGCGCCCTCCAGTTGCTCCTGCTGCGTGACCTGCGCGGCGTCTTCCCACGTTCCGTTGTGGATGACGAGTCCGACCCCCGTCTCGGCGGAGTATGTACCTTGACCCGCACCGTCTCGTCCGTCCACTCAAACACGTCCTCCGGAGAATTAAAGAATTGAGTGCGAGATTGAAACACCACTCTCAGCCGGGCCGGATATAGCAGGGCATAGGGGATTTTCAGTTCCCGTAGGCGGGCTTTCACTGCAGTGAAAGATTGTCGCTGCTGCTGAACCAGTCTCGTATAGTCGGGGAAGATGAGAATTTTGTGATTTTCATACATTAGGGGGTCCTTGGCTCGGGCCTGTCTCAATATGACGTCTCTGTCGTGATAATTGAGCAGTTTGGCTATCACCGCGTGGGGACGGGCACCGGTAGGTGGCTTTGGGAGTAAAGCACGATGTGCTCGCTCTATGACGAAGCAGCGCGACAAGGAGTCTGGTGGGAGCCAGCCCTCCAGCCACTGAGTCAAAAACTCCTCCATGTTCCCTTTCTCACAGTCCTCCGGAAAGCCCACAAAGCGCAGATTATTTCTTCTGGCCCGTCCTTCCGCGTCCTCAACACGCAGCGCTAGGCCCCTTTGAATACCCTCCATGGCAGCAACCTTCTTCTTGAGGATCACCACGTCATCTTCCACCCCCCAAATCCTGGTCTCAGCTTCAGTAATGCGGGCCACCGCATTGCGTAAATCCTGTCGAAGCAGGGTTACATCTGCACCGGCACAACACTATACTTGACGGCAATCGAATCCACAACACTTGACACCATGACACTGCAGTCGACAACATTCAACTGTACGAAACTCAACTGTACGAAACTCAACTGTGCTGTATGACATGCTACTCCACTGTACAACGTGCCACTCTACTATATTACACACTACTTTACTCCACTATACACAATGCCTTGCCACTCTACAACACTTTACTCTATTCAGCTTTACAACACTAGACTCTATGGCACTAGACTGTACAACAATGTCCTTCACTATACTCTACAACACTGCACTTAACAACTCTCAATTAAATGACACTCAACATTAGGATTTAAAACATATTTTTATTAACAAATAAAAATGTTGCTCGGATATGAATTTACCTTAAATAAATTAAAAGACAAGAGGCATTTGGCAAAACAAGAACAAGTTGGTTTAATTAAACGCTGTGGCCGGGAAAGCCTGGACAGAATGTGTCTGCTTGAAATATTGGCCATCCTTCTATACAGTTCATGAGGTACAATAAAACACTTCGCAATATTCCAAAAAAGCATTATACTTGTAAATCAACACACGCAGGCATCTGTTAAGGACAGGGATGGCTCTCGACTATGGGGATAGCTAGTGTGGGCCAGTGTGTATGTGTCTAGATGTCCGCCATGAGAAGCGTGTGGTTGAGTATGCCAATTTACATCTAGCTTTGTGGTATTTGTGGGGAACGAGAGTCTTTGACCAAACGGGTTTTATTGGAGCCAATTATCTCAGACTTGTTTGCGGAGCAACTATCTGTCTGTGAAATCGATCATGGTGTTCCCTGGGTGCGTGTTTATCCTTGGTTTATGGGGGACCCCACCTGTGACCTGTTACTCGATAGGCGTGGACATGGGTTGCAGGACCTGCCTGACCTAGTATCTCTGACTCGGAGTGGATGATGAGGTCACCTTGAGTGAATCTAAAAGCAATAATGTGAGTTCATTGGAATTCCTAAAAATGATATGGCAGCCATTGGTATTTTTCTAATCAACATTATCACATCCCACACACAGTTGTCATTTTGTACATTGATGTTGTTGGTACTAGTATTACCGAGATTATGCTTGCTCTGGTCTGAGCGTACGTTAACACTGTACATATTTGAAACAACAGTATAATTGTATGAGCCTGGATCATGGAATACATTGGTGTCATTGTTGCCTATTTCGGTGCTGCTGTGCGGGCACAAGTTATGGTATAAACTGACATTGCACTGATGAGCGCTGTGCGGGTACAAGCAGTGGTATGCTTTCACATTGCATTTACTGACATTGCCATTGTCGGGCCTGCACATATCATGACATTCATTAACATTGTATTCACCCATTCTACAAAAACCATCAAAAATTAATGAAAAAAGCAAAGGCTAAAGATAACTACAATCAGGAAAACTTAATTTATTATTTTTATACTAACCCAACTTACAGCTTAAACACCTTAGAAATTCAAAAGTTATGGTTATAAGTTACATTTAAAATGTATGCACTAGTAGTTATAGATTAAGTTTATAATTTACACAACTCCATACAAAGTCGTCACTTCACTCATCACACTACATTAACTATAACTCACCACTCTAGCATGCTCTGTGCAGAAATTATGTAATTTGACATGTTATAAATGCTGTTATGAATGCCACCATTTCACATACCATAAGTCATATAATATGCAAGGGTATACCCAGTGCATGGAGAAAGGACCATAGGGAACCGTCCCCTGGGGCTGAATTAGAATTAAAGGGAGGGACCATCCTGCCTCCCTCCACCAGCCTGGAACAGCCTCTAGGACACTGTACCCTTGGGCTGACAGATACTTGTAGGGAGGGGGATAGTAACCCCCTCCCAGGGCCTCTCAAGGCCCTGGGCACCCCATCCCTTGGGGCTGGCTCCACTATGGTGATCTGGAGAGCCCACTACCAGGACACTGTTTACTTGCAAGAAAGACCGCAGCCAGAGAAGGCATGTCTGCTCCCACCCAGTGAGAGCTTTAAAAATGATTCTTTCTGGGTGGGGAAACTCGGATTGCTCCTGCCTGACAGGAGTAGTGAAAAACAGCTGCTCCCACTATGTGGGAGCAAATCTGGCTCCCAATGCACCCAAGATCGGTGCCTGTGTCATGCAGGGAAGGCAGCTGTGACCCTGGGGTTCCCAACACAGCCCCCAACAGTGTGTGCTGTGATTGCCCTGGCACACACCTAGAGCCCTGGAGGATGGGCTCCCCAAGGCCATGAGTGGCTTTGGGAAGGGGGCCATCTGTCCTCCTCCCATTTAAAAAAGAAAATGCCCTTGGTGGATAGGGTCCCTGGAGGCCACCAAGGCTCAGGAGGGGAACAGCACACCCCTTTCCCCTCAACAAAATGAGGGACCCTTGGGGATGGGGCACCAAGGGCTGTAAAGGCCATAAAATATTTAAAAAGCGTGTCCCTGGTAGGCACCCAAAAAACAGTTTGGCGAGAAAAGTGAATAATAAATGAGCAGCAGGAGCTGCTCATTTATACTTCACTGCTCTTTGAAAGAGTGCCCCATAATGCCCTGCAAGGGTTTTTTTGTTTATAATTTTTTGTGCTTCGCGGTACCCCTAGAATGGGAGAATATATATATTTTCTGCACTATGTAGCTAGGTTCATGGGAGATTGATGATGCTCTCAGGGCAGCCCAGTTGTGTGGGAATGGACACCGGGTAACAATGTCTCCACTCTCTTACTCCACAGAACAAGAAAACACTGTATGCCCAAATCTGATGCGAAATCAGAGTGATCAAATTACATATAACAACAAATGGCAAGCCACCATGTGTAGGAAGGTACGATATGACTGCATCGTGACCCCCACTTTTTGCCTGGTGCTTTGCTGGTTTTTGACTAGTCTGACTGGGAGCCTGCCAATCAGGACCATGCACTTTGGTACACTCCAGATTGGAAACTGGAGTTCCCTTATCAGTCCCTAGTATATGGTACACATGTACCCAGGGCATAGGTACCCCAGAGGCCTCCCAAGGGTTGAAGCATGTATTATGCCACCCATGAGAGGTCATGCAAAATGGAACTAAAGGTCTGCTACTTCAACCTGTATAAGCTGGTGCTTGCACCACTTACTTTAGATATAGGTAAACTATATCTATAGGCCACTACGCTCAAAACATATAAGTCACCCCTGTAGCAGGCCTTATCAATCCTGAAGGAAGGGTGCTGGGATTTAATGAGAGGGTGCTCCTGCATGAGCAGAGCCTCTCTGTAGCCTTTGGAGACCCTTCTCCCGGGTTGTCTGTGACTCAGGTAGATGTGCATTATAACCTCGCAGTAAATGCTATCTCAAAAACGGCTGCATAGAAACATATCGTGTTTGGTATCAAACACCTTGGAATCCTACCCCCACACCTGTAACCGGTGTGGGAGGTATGATTCCACCTTTCTGAAGCGAGCTTCGTGGGGTCACTGGTCTATCTGGTGCCAGCCTTCTCGACCCGGTCAGCACAAAACGGATGCTGCCAACCAGAGACAATTTTCTGCCCTCCTGCTGCTGAACCAAGCTTGAGCAGTGCAAGGCAGCACAATAGGCATTTATGTCACAGGGAGAGAGACTGCTTGAAAGTCTGCACTGGGGCACATTTGGTGTCCCTGTGCATAGTCCAGCTCAACCCAGTTCTGGGAGCCATTGGCTCCTGCTCTGGAGCAAAACTGGACAAAGGGCATTGGTGTAACCACCCCTCTGTCCTGACCATCCCTAGGAGGGTCCCCCAAATCTGTCCAACCCCTTTCAGTGGGTACAAAAGGGCTTACCTGGCTATAAGACTTTAGATTTTACGTGGACAAGATTCTACAAGAAAATAACCACTGACCTTCGACCGTCTGGACACAGTGGACTTCGCTGGACTTCGACTAGGCCCGACTTTGTCTCGCTCTCCGTCCAAAGCATTGTCTGTGCCCTTACGCCATACAGGCTCTGTGCAGGACCTGCGGTGCTCTAAGGACTACTGAAGAATCTCCCTTGGAGTGAAGGAGTCACTCCTCTGCATTTACAGGCACGTAACGCAACCGACCGGTCTGCTGCTATTGAGCTCTTGCAGACTCTGAAGAATTCAGCAACACAGTAGGTGGATTTTCAAAGGTCCTTGAGGTTGATCTGCCCTCTCAGCAAGTTTGAGGGCAGTTTTCCTGGTAGAGACTGCATAACCCGAACACCTGTGCACCAGGTCCATTTGCAGTTGCATATGCTTGCTGGTGATTAGTGAGCTTGTGCATTGGACTCCTTGTAGTCCTGCCATAAGCAGTATTTGTACCGAAAACTCCAGCCTCCTTGCACCGAGATCTCCATGGGTTGGTACTTTGCAATCTTGCTGGAGGTCCCCTTGCGACTCCTGGTCTCTGACCTGTGGGTCCTCCTGAGGGTCATCTTGATTTCTGTTTGGTTTTCCTGATTGCTCCAGATGTGCCCTGACTCTCCATTGCTTGGTGACTCCCTGGGATCTTGCTGGCCCACACCATAACCTGCTTGACCTTCCTGCGTGGATTGCTTTTGCCAAGGCTTGTTGGTGCTCCAGCCGGACACCAACCCCTCAGCACTCGACTATGTATCGGCGAAATTTGCGAAGTCGCGGTACGTGAATTCACGCGAAAGCAAATTCGCGGTCCGCAAAATCCGCGAATTTGTGCGGATTTGCAGATTTTTTTTTTGGAGTGTTCGCGGGGCGATTTGCATGTTCACGGGTTACCCATGCGGTCGTACATGGGCGCGGCCATCTTGTTTTCAGTGTTTGCATTGCGTATTTCCGTTTCCGAGCGCCTGTTGCATGCTCGCGTTGTGCATTACCTATGTGCGGGACGCAATTGCGTGTTCGCGTCTGTTTTTGCGTGCTCGCGGGGGAAATATCGCACAAACTTACCCACGCGGCCGCAATGGGCGCGGCCATCTTGTTTTTCATTCATTGCTATAGTTCTGGGCATGCTTTTTTAATCCTCCCTTGATCTTTGCAATTCTTTGTTTCTTTGAACTTTTTTTTACTTTTTCTACTCATTACCTATCTCTTTATTTTTGTACATCTATATTTTGTGTTTTTTTCTACTTTTGGTTACTTTAAACCTACTTTTTTTAACTCTCTTTTCTTTTCTTTACTTTTTCCACATTCTTTCCTATTTTTTTTTCTTCAGCTGTCCAGGCCCTTGGTAAAGGGAGCCGGGAAGAACCTTAAGGGGAAGGGTCCCGCACCCCGTACCCGGCTCCCTTGCTGGCGCTTAAGGGGGGAGGAAGTAACTGCCCGGGAGGTCTTCCGCGCGGTCGAAGTGGCCGCACTGGTTTTCTTTGTACAGCGCTACCTCCCCAAGACCGTTGCAGCAGGCGGCAGGCCCGGTATCGGGTACGGGCTTCGGGAGCGTCGCCAGCTATGGGAGAAGGTATGCCGGGCCATGTATCGGGAGTCTGGGGGCCGGCGCACCTACAACCAGGTGACACACCGGTGGTCCGACATCCTGGACCGGGAACACGACCTGCTCAACCTGCTTGGAGTCGAGATCCCGGGCCTTGGTGAGTAGGAGTAGCTAGTATTTAATCACTACTTTGTTTTCTCCTGCTCTGTGTTAATAAGATATTGCAAATATTTGTTTTTTCCGAAGAGCAAGAATGCTGCCGATTACATTGGAGGTAAATTATGTTTCAAAAGCTTCTGTGATTTCAGGTGCTCCCCTGCTCACTGGCGGTGCTACTATGCTTACTTGTTTTCAATTTTGTGCTCATTTGGCCTGGGGGATTATGTATGAGTGTACTTTACAGAACTGCGTGATGATAGACACTAGAGATTACATTGCAGGTAAAATATGTTTCAAAAGCTTCTGTGATTGCAGGTGCTCGCCTGCTCACTGGCGGTGCTACTATGCTTACTTGTTTTCAATTTTGTGCTCATTTGGCCTGAGTGATTATGTATGAGTGTACTTTACAGAACTGCGTAATGCTAGACACTAGAGACTCAAGTCCAGTCCTTCCTTGGACTCCTGCCACTAAGAAGAGATAGTAGTGGTGGATTGATAGGTTGAGTATATTATGACTGGTTATTTACTATTTAGTAGGATACTTTTTAGTGGTCCGCAATCATGACGGACTGTGTCTGTCACTGTCACTTCGCGTGCTGCGGAGTGCTGCCTGCCAGTCCTAGTAGAACCTTTTTGTAGTTGGTTTAGTGAGTTACATAACTTTCCAAGAAGACGGACTGCGAATCCAGCAATACTAATATCCTAGTAGACCACATCAGATGGGTCAATAAATTTAGTGCAATTGTTGTCTATTTCCCCGAAATAATTTGTTATTGTTTTTTTTTAAATGTTTGATTTGGCTGACAACAATCATCCATGTTTGTGTCTTTCTTTCATGTTGTACATCAGCTTCTCCCAGGGGCAAGAGGACAGAGGAGGAGGTAGCGGCGCCGGCGGAGCAGGAACAGCAACGCCAGGATAGGTCCGCCGAGGGCTCCTCTGCTGGCCCCAGTAAGTTTTCCTGTTAATATTATTAATTAGAATAAACAAAAGAAATCCAACATTTAATAGGGAAAGTGAGTGAACAATGAATATTGAAACACTCAGTGTTTGTGAAAATACCCCTCACACACCAAAAGGCCCCTTGGTGTCATTCTTCATCATCGGGGTCTTCGCACCCCTCTATCGGGATGCGGCGTGCTGCGACCGACGACTACGTGGGAGCACTTACGGTATTGGCTATGTGTGGTGTACAGTGTGTGGGTGGGTTGTGTTTAAAGTGAGCAGGGAGCGTAGTGAAAAGGTTAAAAAGTACCTGGCACTAGAGTGGAAAAGAAAAAAAAATGTTATTCTGTACTCTGGCTGGTACTGTTAAAAGGAAAGTGCAGGGCGAGGTCAAACCTGTCGTATTAATGAACAGAACCTCTGATGTGCTTTTGTGTCGACATGTTTCGGAGGCAAGCTCCTTCTTCAGGACAGGGGCACAAACTCCCTTCCCTACTCACGTCTTTTTCTACATAAAACTGTGTATTTACAGAAAAGTGAAATTTTACTTGGAAAAGGCTATGTGTGCCTACAGCGGTCTGCTACAAGCACAATGACCTGTAGAAAGACAAAAAAAAATTTTTTACCTAATGGTTACCCATGTAGCGGGTAGTTCATGCAGGTGCAATCACCTGGAACCTCACCATTTGCTTGTAAATAAGCATTTTTGAAAAAAGAGGGGACTCACAACACATACAACATAAAACACATAGAGCACTAGGATTTTACTGAGAAATTAGTATTCATACTTGTGAAGCTTGGTTGAGGGCTTCATGAGCAAAGTAGGAACGTCGAGGTGTTGCTCCAATGGCTCTCTGCAGTAAAGAATGGTGTGGCCATTATAATTCACTCTATAACACTTACTTCTGTAGATGGTCTCAGATTGTTCGTGGCATATTGGTACTCCTTAAATATCATACTCACAAAGTCAGGATGCTCTGATCACCGCCTTACCCCGTCCGCTGCTCCGCTGATTATGGAGTAGGTGGCGATTGAGGCTATTTATAGCTCATTTTGTTAATTGGGCGGAAGGGAAATTGTACCCATGTTTGGGTAATCCGCTCCGTAGCCATACAGGGCGTCTGTATGTTCCAGATGCGCTGACATAGGATTAGCGTCTACGAGCGCCGGTGGTTGGATCTGGGCATGCGCGCCTGCCTGCCACTGTTCTGCGGCGTATGCGCTTTGTGGAGTGTCTGTTCTAAGCGCATGCGCACCCGACACACGCATGTCCGGTCCGCTGTCTACAGTGCGCTTATTACCAATGAGTTTTTGATCCTACCATTCGTTCAACTGATGACACAGGTATCGATTGGTAATGGAAGGAGGGAGTAGCCTATGTTGATCGACAGAATCCAGTTTCAGAATTCAAATGTCCCTCATTCCAACACTAATTACAAAAAGGGGGTGGTGATGGACAGAGTATCTGAGTTAATCAGAACACTCCTACCCAGTCAACAGATCAGGGCTTGATCCATCACCGTTTTTTATCTCACTGCACCATCCCAGTTCAGAACCTGGCTATATGCAAATTAGTCTGTCCCTGGCCCAGTGCATCATGGGAACAGGGCAGACCAAACTACCAAGCCAATTCTTCACTGGAAAGGAAACAAGCTTCCGGGGACCGGTTTCTGGCATTACAGCCGTCTTCGGCCCGGCTTGCTTGAATCCTGATGGTGCAATGAGCAAGGGACTCATGTCTGAGCATACCCTTCCACACTCATGGTGGCCAAAATAATTACAAAAAGGGGGTGGTGATGGACAGAGTATCTGAGTTAATCAGAACACTCCTACCCTGTCAACAGATCAGGGCTTGATCCATCACCGTTTTTTAGCTCACTGCACCATCCCAGTTCAGAACCTGGCTATATGCAAATTAGTCTGTCCCTGGCCCAGTGCATCATGGGAACAGGGCAGACCAAACTACCAAGCCAATTCTTCACTGGAAAGGAAACAAGCTTCCGGGGACCGGTTTCTGGCATTACAGCCGTCTTCGGCCCGGCTTGCTTGAATCCTGATGGTGCAATGAGCAAGGGACTCATGTCTGAGCATACCCTTCCACACTCATGGTGGCCAAAATAATTACAAAAAGGGGGTGGTGATGGACAGAGTATCTGAGTTAATCAGAACACTCCTACCCAGTCAACAGATCAGGGCTTGATCCATCACCGTTTTTTAGCTCACTGCACCATCCCAGTTCAGAACCTGGCTATATGCAAATTAGTCTGTCCCTGGCCCAGTGCATCATGGGAACAGGGCAGACCAAACTACCAAGCCAATTCTTCACTGGAAAGGAAACAAGCTTCCGGGGACCGGTTTCTGGCATTACAGCCGTCTTCGGCCCGGCTTGCTTGAATCCTGATGGTGCAATGAGCAAGGGACTCATGTCTGAGCATACCCTTCCACACTCATGGTGGCCAAAATAATTACAAAAAGGGGGTGGTGATGGACAGAGTATCTGAGTTAATCAGAACACTCCTACCCAGTCAACAGATCAGGGCTTGATCCATCACCGTTTTTTAGCTCACTGCACCATCCCAGTTCAGAACCTGGCTATATGCAAATTAGTCTGTCCCTGGCCCAGTGCATCATGGGAACAGGGCAGACCAAACTACCAAGCCAATTCTTCACTGGAAAGGAAACAAGCTTCCGGGGACCGGTTTCTGGCATTACAGCCGTCTTCGGCCCGGCTTGCTTGAATCCTGATGGTGCAATGAGCAAGGGACTCATGTCTGAGCATACCCTTCCACACTCATGGTGGCCAAAATAATTACAAAAAGGGGGTGGTGATGGACAGAGTATCTGAGTTAATCAGAACACTCCTACCCAGTCAACAGATCAGGGCTTGATCCATCACCGTTTTTTAGCTCACTGCACCATCCCAGTTCAGAACCTGGCTATATGCAAATTAGTCTGTCCCTGGCCCAGTGCATCATGGGAACAGGGCAGACCAAACTACCAAGCCAATTCTTCACTGGAAAGGAAACAAGCTTCCGGGGACCGGTTTCTGGCATTACAGCCGTCTTCGGCCCGGCTTGCTTGAATCCTGATGGTGCAATGAGCAAGGGACTCATGTCTGAGCATACCCTTCCACACTCATGGTGGCCAAAATAATTACAAAAAGGGGGTGGTGATGGACAGAGTATCTGAGTTAATCAGAACACTCCTACCCAGTCAACAGATCAGGGCTTGATCCATCACCGTTTTTTAGCTCACTGCACCATCCCAGTTCAGAACCTGGCTATATGCAAATTAGTCTGTCCCTGGCCCAGTGCATCATGGGAACAGGGCAGACCAAACTACCAAGCCAATTCTTCACTGGAAAGGAAACAAGCTTCCGGGGACCGGTTTCTGGCATTACAGCCGTCTTCGGCCCGGCTTGCTTGAATCCTGATGGTGCAATGAGCAAGGGACTCATGTCTGAGCATACCCTTCCACACTCATGGTGGCCAAAATAATTACAAAAAGGGGGTGGTGATGGACAGAGTATTTGAGTTAATCAGAACACTCCTACCCAGTCAACAGATCAGGGCTTGATCCATCACCGTTTTTTAGCTCACTGCACCATCCCAGTTCAGAACCTGGCTATATGCAAATTAGTCTGTCCCTGGCCCAGTGCATCATGGGAACAGGGCAGACCAAACTACCAAGCCAATTCTTGTACTGGGAAGGAAACAAGCTTCCGGGGACCGTTTTCTGCCATTTCAGGCGTCTTCGGCCCGGCTTGCTTGAATCCTGATGGTGCAATGAGCAAGGGACTCACATCTGAGTATACCCTTCCACGCTTATGGTGGACAAAATGATTCAGAAAAGGGGGTGGTGATGAACAGAGTGCCTGAATTAAGCAGACCACTCTTACCCAGTCCAAAGATCAGGGCTTGATCCATCACCTTTTTGTAATTATTTTGGCCACCATGAGTGTGGAAGGGTATGCTCAGACATGAGTCCCTTGCTCATTGCACCATCAGGATTCAAGCAAGCCGGGCCGAAGACGGCTGTAATGCCAGAAACCGGTCCCCGGAAGCTTGTTTCCTTTCCAGTGAAGAATTGGCTTGGTAGTTTGGTCTGCCCTGTTCCCATGATGCACTGGGCCAGGGACAGACTAATTTGCATATAGCCAGGTTCTGAACTGGGATGGTGCAGTGAGCTATCGAGTGATAGCAGTAGTTGGGTGTGCGGATCAAATGTTGTTTCCTGTAGTAGTTGTAAAACCGCCTTTGTGTCCTTTAGGTAGGTACTGGTAGATTGTACTAGGGGTCTCAAGAAGGCGTCAGCGAATTTTGACAGTGGTTCTAAAATTGAGCCAATGCCTGAGACTATTGGGCGGCCAGGTGGGTGGTTAAGATCCTTGTGAATTTTAGGAATGCTGTAGAAGTACGGGATACGCGTTTTTTTCTGTTCCAGGAATTCTCCTTCCTTTTTGCTCAGCCAATCGTGTGCTAAGCCTTCCTCAATCATCCCTCCGATTTTAATCCTGAGGTTTTCTGTTGGGTCTTGTTGTAGGACCATGTAGTTGCGTCTATCCGACAAAAGTCTCAGACATTCGTTGTCATAATATTCAGTAGATTGCAATACTATGGCTCCTCCCTTATCCGCTGGCTTTATAACTATACTGGTATCATCCGATAGTGTTTTCAAGGCAAGTTGTTCTTCCTTGGTTGTGTTATGGAAGGTGCGTGTGGAGGAGACATCCAGTTTGTTGACCTCTGTCATGACCGCTTTTTCAAAAGCCAGTAACTCAATGGGGAGTGCTGAGTCTGGAGGGGTAAAGGTAGACTTCGGTCTCAGACCTGTGTCGGTTGTCAATGCCTGTGTTGGTTTGTCTGCAAAGAAAGCTTGTAGTTTTAATTTTCGTACAAATTCCTTTATCTCAAGGTTCACTTTAAACATATCCGGTCTTTGTGTTGGCACAAACCCCAAGCCTTTGTTCAGTACCTGTAGCTGAGTTTCCGTTAGAGGTTTGGATGACAGATTTACCACTAGGTCCCTCGCTGGTTGCTGGTTGATGCTTGGTTGGGTAGGGTGCCTGTCATGCTCCTGGTTTGCCGGGGGTTCCCTTGTTCTGCCTCTTCCCATGTGACATTGTTGCCTTTCCGGTTCTTCCCCCGTGTCCCTGGGCGGGAGCCTAAAAAAGGTTGTTGACCATAGAAGCCTCCGTTGAAGTCTTGGTTCCATTGTGGAAAACCTTGGGCATCTGTTGGGTGATTGAACTGGAATGGCTGGAAAGGCGGTGGTCCCATATATTGTGGATACTGGGGTGGGTAACCTCTCCACCCTCGCTGTCTCGGGAACTGTTGTCCCCTCTGCCTCCATCCTCCTCTATTTTGGCGATTCCGCCTGCCTCCGCTGGAATTTGAACTGGAGGAGCTGTTATCTGACCCATCACTGTCTGTGTCATTTTTTGTGGATACATAGTCATCTTTAGTGTACGGATAGGTCCCTTCAGGTGTGAATTTGTCTTTGTCCTTGCCCAGTTTGTTAAGTTTGGTCTGTTTCAGAGTAAATTCAAATTCTGTCATTTGTTGGTTGAGTTCGTCAAGTCTGATTTTAAGATCCTCGGTTGACATATATGTGTTTAGTTTCACCTCAATCTTTCCAATGTCAATTTTCAGCTCTTGTGTAATCCTGGTAGCTGTTTTTATGATCAGAACTAACCAGTCTCTGGTACAGTGCCATGAAATTAATGACCACTCCTTTTTAAACTGCATGTCCGTCTGAAAAATGAAGGGTTCATTTTTCACGATCAAGCCTGGAGGTCCCATCTTGTTCCTCAGGTATTCCGTCATTATTAGACCATGCATGGCTGCCTTTATCTGGTTGCGTCTCAATTTCACCAGTTCGTTCCAGTCATCAATATTTGGGCCAGTTTCGGGGTTGCTAAGGCCTTCAAAAGGGTTTACTGCAGCCAGGATTCTGTCAATTTCGTCTTCACCGAAAGTAAGGCCATGTTCGTCCTCCATATTTTGCGACCGCTGTGGTTTACAGGTACCTAGTGTATGTGCTTATGTGTTGTGAAGAGAGTATAGGGTATAACTCCCGCAGCTGCACGCTGCCTAGACTATATCAAAAACACAAGAGGGAGGTAGAGCCAATCGTTGGATTTATGCTCCACTAGGTATTCGAATAAACAAAAGAAATCCAACATTTAATAGGGAAAGTGAGTGAACAATGAATATTGAAACACTCAGTGTTTGTGAAAATACCCCTCACACACCAAAAGGCCCCTTGGTGTCATGCTTCATCATCGGGGTCTTCGCACCCCTCTATCGGGATGCGGCGTGCTGCGACCGACGACTACGTGGGAGCACTTTTTTCAGTACAAGAACATGATCTACCAACAATGCCATGGGACCAGCATGGGAAGCACATTTGCTCCGAGCCTGGCTGGTCTCTATGTGCACCACCTTGAGACAAGCAAGATCCTCCATGAGCAAAACCCATACAGATCAAATATAAAATGCTGGAAGAGGTATATCGACGACATCCTGGTCATCTGGGAAGGCGATCGCCTGTCCGCTGAGAATTTTCTGGAATGGCTCAACAAACAAAACTCCTTCCTGAAATTCACGATTACCATTTCAGACAAAACATTAGTGTTCCTGGACCTCAATATCTACGCAGAAGCAGGGGTGTTAAAAACCACAACTCATTTTAAACCGACCTCTAGAAACTGTCTACTGAGGTATGACAGTTTTCATCCCCGGCACCTCCGTGAGAATCTTCCCTATGGTCAGTTTTTACGCCTCAGGCGCAACTGTACAGACATGTCCCAATTCAAGAGGCAAGCGGCTGACCTCAAAGAGAAACTTAAACTACGAGAGTATCCAAACAGGATTATCAACAAAGCTTTCAAAAGGGCAAAAAACAACAACAGAGAGGCGTTATTGGAGGACCGAATAAAGGATCCCTCGGAGATTAAACGACCCATATGTGTTACGACGTTCAACACAGTGTCCAACGAAGTGTCCAAACTTGTTAACAAACATTGGAGAATACTAACATGTGGAGAACTAGACATGGAAAAACCGATGTTTGCACACCGGAGGGGACGTAATATCAAAGACATCTTGGTACACACCCGTCCAAAGCAAACGACTGCGTCCTTTCAATCAACCATAAGTGTCCAGGGACATTTTCCTTGTGGGAACTGCAGTAGTTGCCATCTAACTGAAAAAAGCACTAAACTCAACTTCAGCAATGGATCCACATGGGAACAAAGGCGGTTCACAAATTGCAATTCCAAAAATGTGATCTACCTCATTAAGTGCCCGTGCAACCTCGAGTATGTGGGCATGACCACACGAGCCATTAAGACAAGAATAAATGAACATAAGAGTAATGTGCGGTGTAAAAAAAGTACAACAAAAATGGCCACGCATTTTCTGACATCTCAACACTGTGTGAACGATTTAAAATGGACAATCATTGAGCAACTACCCTCTGATGTGGGCCTCTTCCAGAAAGAACAGCGGTGGGTGTTCCGTTTGGGTACCCATCTGAATGGGCTTAACGATGAAGTCCCATGGAGTCAATTATCAACATAAGAGACCATCTAGATAGTAGACTGTACAATGATTAGTGCACACTCTATACAACTGTGTCCGCAGAGGAGTAGGAAAGAACTGCATTCCTCAAATCTAAAATCTGCAAATTATACATACAGGTCTCTGTCCTTTTTATTTCCAATATTTATTGTTTAATTTTCCATCTTAATCCATTACAGTTAATTCGGACACTTAGCAGCGCTGTAAACCCCAATGCGGCACACGCACTGTAGACATTTGAGAAAAGGCAGTGCCAGTGTTGGAATGAGGGACATTTGGATTCTGAAACTGGATTCTGTCGATCAACATAGGCTACTCCCTCCTTCCATTACCAATCGATACCTGTGTCATCAGTCGAACGAATGGTAGGATCAAAAACTCATTGGTAATAAGCGCACTGTAGACAGCGGACCGGACATGCGTGTGTCGGGTGCGCATGCGCTTAGAACAGACACTCCACAAAGCGCATACGCCGCAGAACAGTGGCAGGCAGGCGCGCATGCCCAGATCCAACCACCGGCGCTCGTAGACGCTAATCCTATGTCAGCGCATCTGGAACATACAGACGCCCTGTATGGCTACGGAGCGGATTACCCAAACATGGGTACAATTTCCCTTCCGCCCAATTAACAAAATGAGCTATAAATAGCCTCAATCGCCACCTACTCCATAATCAGCGGAGCAGCGGACGGGGTAAGGCGGTGATCAAAGCATCCTGACTTTGTGAGTATGATATTTAAGGAGTACCAATATGCCACGAACAATCTGAGACCATCTACAGAAGTAAGTGTTATAGAGTGAATTATAATGGCCACACCATTCTTTACTGCAGAGAGCCATTGGAGCAACACCCCGACGTTCCTACTTTGCTCATGAAGCCCTCAACCAAGCTTCACAAGTATGAATACTAATTTCTCAGTAAAATCCTAGTGCTCTATGTGTTTTATGTTGTATGTGTTGTGAGTCCCCTCTTTTTTCAAAAATGCTTATTTACAAGCAAATGGTGAGGTTCCAGGTGATTGCACCTGCATGAACTACCCGCTACATGGGTAACCATTAGGTAAAATTTATTTTTTTTGTCTTTCTACAGGTCATTGTGCTTGTATCAGACCGCTGTAGGCACACATAGCCTTTTCCAAGTAAAATTTCACTTTTCTGTAAATACACAGTTTTATGTAGAAAAAGACGTGAGTAGGGAAGGGAGTTTGTGCCCCTGTCCTGAAGAAGGAGCTTGCCTCCGAAACATGTCGACACAAAAGCACATCAGAGGTTCTGTTCATTAATACGACAGGTTTGACCTCGCCCTGCACTTTCCTTTTAACAGTACCAGCCAGAGTACAGAAGAATTTTTTTTTTTCTTTTCCACTCTAGTGCCAGGTACTTTTTAACCTTTTCACTACGCTCCCTGCTCACTTTAAACACAACCCACCCACACACTGTACACCACACATAGCCAATACCGTAAGTGCTCCCACGTAGTCGTCGGTCGCAGCACGCCGCATCCCGATAGAGGGGTGCGAAGACCCCGATGATGAAGCATGACACCAAGGGGCCTTTTGGTGTGTGAGGGGTATTTTCACAAACACTGAGTGTTTCAATATTCATTGTTCACTCACTTTCCCTATTAAATGTTGGATTTCTTTTGTTTATTCGAATACCTAGTGGAGCATAAATCCAACGATTGGCTCTACCTCCCTCTTGTGTTTTTGATATAATATTATTAATTATACTTCCCTATCTTTTACAGCACCTAATTATTCCAAACGTTCCTCATAATTCTATTTTTTCCTAAATCATCCTTGATCTTCTTGTAGACTGTTTCTAAATTCTTATCATTACTCTCTGTACTACTACTCGATTATTATTATTAGTCTGTCTGTGTAGCTAGTTAAGCTTGCACAGTTGGCAAAAGGTGTTAAACAAAACTCCTATTTAGCAATAGCTCTAGGCACTGAGTGCAGTCCTTTGGGTTGTCCATAATGTCTATTGAAGTCTTCTTAATGTTTATGCTTTGACAATTCCCAACAATAAAATGTCAGTGGCAATCATGAATAATATACTAGTTTACATTTTGATTTGATATGAGGCCATTCTACTACTGTTGCAGGGACTATTCTGCACATACAGAACTATGGACAAGAAATAGGGCATTGGTGATAATAGGCGCAGTTAGACTTTCCAGTTTCCACATACCTCAGTCATAACAGAAGTTGAACCCCCAATCTCCTTATACTGATACTAGCTAGTGTGTCAAAGTCTTTATTTAGTTCCCAAATGCAGCAATGATCCCCAATGATTATACAACCCAGAACATAAGACTACGGAGTCCACTCCCGACCTCCCAGAGTCACGGAACCATGCTTTCAAATTGCATACCCTTTCGCTCACTCACTCATGACCAAAAACCACAGAGTTTATGTACGTTTTAAAGCTTTATTAAAAGTAAAACAATTAGCTCTGTTTGTACTCAGTAGTCAGTACATTACATATCAATTGTGCATTATATAAAAACATGTATCACAATCAAATCCATTAATATAAGTTAAACGGTGAAGTCTTTGAAACTGTACAGTGGCTGATTTATTTTACACATTAATTGTGGGAGACCCCTCACCTGGTTGGAACTTAAAGTCTTGGTGGTGATGATGATGAGTCGACTCCGAGTAACATCTTGCTCTTGTTTGTACTCGTAGAAGGGAAGCTTCTGTCTGTTATGAGAAAAATGGTGCGTGTTAAAAAGCAAGCATTCATCAGTTGTGCCAAAAAGTGTAGCTTCTTATCATGACTAAGCATAAAAAATAAGTACCCTACCCTTCCGAAAGGGGAATTTTTAGTTTAGGCTAGAGAGTCACAAATAATTAAATTTGTTTAGTAATATATTTTTTCATTCCTAGACAAAATAGGGAGTGGTGTATGGCATCTAAAAATTTCACATGTATTTTCTAGGCATAACACCATCGGCACAGCCAACCACCAGTGCTGGGGCCAGCGCGGAGGCGGTCACTCCAGGGGCGGATGCGGTGCCAGCAGGAACTGCTGTGGGGGATGCCACGGTGGTGGCGGGCAGTGGTAAGCTTAAGCTATTATATTCCTTCCTTATTGAGATTGCAGAGTAGGCGTGCTGCAGGGGTGTATATGTTGTACAGTACAAGTAAGTACACTTTAGTGTTAAGAAGACTTACAAATTTAGAAGTAAGTTTTTGTCAACCAGGCAGAACTTAGAACTGAAGACAGTCACGCTTAACTTTAGCATTAGCGGCAGGAGTTGACGAGTAACCAATGGCCTACTTTAAATTTGACTTCAACTCAGCTGTGAAAGTTTTATCGAGAAGCCAAGTCAGATCAGAGATGTATTTGATGGATGGGATGAACAAAAAGGTAAAGAAGGGTGTAAGGAAGGACGAGCGAGTCAAATTAATGACTGGCAAAGAATAATACGTGTTTTTGAATGCAGGCACGGTTGGCTGTGAATCTAATGCATGGCCGGTTGAAGTCTGAAGCAAAGATGGGTGGAAGGAGAAATAAAACAAGACTGCCTGGGTGGGTGAAAAAGAAAATGTATGTGTGCGCAATATATCCTTTCGTGCAAATTCAAATGCAAGTCAAGCACGGATGCATGGCTGCCGGCTTTCAAAAAACAAATAAAAAAGGATGTTTTTTGATGAGAAAAAGTAAGGGTTGTCCATTAAGAAGAATGATTGATATTTACTTTGAATGGATGGATGCCTGGATGGTATCTTCCTCATAGATAGCATAGGTGTATGTAGAGTACACAGAGTAGACGGTCACTGAATGAAGACTAAGAGTGTTACTTTGAAGAGCATGTAACACCGCACGTCCGTACCAGAGTAGCAAAGCTGAGGAAAGTAAAAGTTGCAATTTTTCACAATACTCCCTTGACTAACAGTAGTTTGCAAGTACAGCATATATTGTGTATCTATATTGTATAGTTCACATTATCCAGTCAAGTCACAAGTGCATTCCTCCGGCGATTACGGGGACCACTCACAACCTCTGTTAATAATTTTTTTCAACTCTGTCATTCATGTGTGGCCTATCGGTGTTTACTCAATCAATAAAAACAAAGTATGTAAAGTCATCCCTTATATAAGCAAATATCCTGTGAAGGGATAGACGATCATATAATCTTCTTCATTTTCCATTTGTAGTAGTCAGGGACAGGGCAGGGTGAAAGTTAAATTAATTAAGCAGTAGCCCTTGTAACAGAGTATGGGCAGTACCACCTGTAATATAAAAGTAAGAGCTTCACCACCTGCATGTACTGGACTGGTAACAGTAACGCAAGTCTGTGTCATCATGGCTTGCGTCTGTTTTTTTCGGGTGCAAGTTGACTGCGCTGGCATTATGCTGGCTTCCACAAGTTTACATGCCAATTTCGCTAAACAAGAGAGTAGAAGAAGACTGGTGTACTGTCTGAGTCTAATGTAGTGAGTCCATATAGTGCTAGTAGAATTCCTGAAACTCCCACTAGTGTTAGAGCAGAGGTCGACAAAGTGGGAGGTTAGATAGATACATGCCACAAATGTTATGTACTGTGCTTGCAAGTTGCTAGTGCTACTGTGACACAACTTTCTGCTGAAATATTTTGTGTTAATCTTAAAGAGCATTTGTTACAGTATGTTTTTCTTGCTTCATATAGATGCTCCTTCCAAACTAACAAGGAAGGAGTTGGCTAGACGGGCCCAGCAACGGAAGCTGGAGGCAATTGTCGCCGAATATCGACGGCTGGTGGCCCAGGAGGAGGAGGAATCGCAGTCAACATCGACAACAGCTGCATCCTCCTCCGCTCCCCCTGGGTCATACGGGCAGCGCAATCCTCCAGCGGTACGGCGCCGTGGTCTGGCAGCCACCCACCGCCGTCGAGCAGCGACAACAACAGCTGTCCCCCACAGTGCCTGCAAGGCAAGGATGCACCGTTTGTCCCTGAGAGTGGCCTACCTTGAGCAGCAGGTGGCCCAACTCTCGAGGCAGAAAGCCCAGCTCAAGGCCCTCGATCCGGAGCTCCGCGACCACCTGGCCACAGGACACCGCCGGCGGAAGTAGATGGAGAGACACTGTCCCTTGCCCCTTTTTTAAAGCCATTTGGGGGGTGGGAATTGGGCGTTGGGTTTTTGGACTTTTGGGACATTTGATTTCATGGACATTGCTTGGGGTTAGGGAGGGGGGTGGGTTGGGTCCTGCGGGATAGTTTATTTTTGTTAGGGACAAAATAATTATTTATTTTCTACTGAAACATAGCATACGCGTTTTATGTTTTGTGGGAGAGGCAGGGTGGGTTTAACTCAACTGTACGTTTGTTTTACTGAAACTTAACTGGCTGCTTGATTATAATTGTCTAAGTAATCGCCCACATTTCTACAAAAGTGCCACTGACAGAGTTAGTGAATTCAATTGTCCTACTAGTATAACCATCAGTCTCTCCTCTCCTCCTACTCCATTATTCTTCCTCCCACAAAATGCTTATCTTACCTGTCATTAGTGTTTGAGAATAGGGCTAGGCACAGGGCTGGCTGCACGGCAAATGGCGATTAAGGTTGGCAATGGAATCCTGGACGGATGAAATGGCATCGTTGTGGTGGTAGTAGTAGTAGTGGTACACACTGGCAGTAGCAGCATATGAAAAAAAAGGAAATGAAACATTGAGTGGCCTGAGCGTAGCATTTGAACAGTATGATAGATAGTACAGTACACAAGAACAGTGCCATTGTAGCCTTAGCAATGCTAAAGTATTCAAAATATAAGTACTAGTTGCGTGGAGTATGGCTACTACAAGAAATAGTACTGAAGGTGAAGGACACAGCAGCGTAACCATTCGATTCGTCACGTGTAGGAGGAGGATGTTGTTGATGATCAATCCACTTGATGGCGCACATGATATTCTGATTTGATTTGCAAATAGTTACTCATGGGTGTGTGTCAAGCAGAATAGGAATATATCCTCGGATTCCTTCACCAGCCTTGAAATTGATTTTCTGTTGCTTTGACCTTATCCTCCCCAGTAAGTGTGTGGAATTATTGTTGTCATTTAGTCACACCTCAATGAAAATCACACAGCCCGGGGGAAGAGGGTTAAGGTTTGAAAACTGGATGGGAATGAGGGGTTTTGGGAAAGTTTTGTGGAGAGAGGAAAAAAACACAGCATGGCTAAACAACAAATGAAGAAAAACAAATCTTAGGATACGGAGATATCCATAAATCTTTAAAGAGGCATAAAGGAAGTGCACTACTGCATGCATGAAGTTGTTTGCTAAATGGAGGGTTAGGTTACTGAAAAGTAGTACTTACTACAACTTACTAACTATGAAGAAACAATTTGACAGTACAGGGCTGCAGTAATTACGCAATTTCAGTTGCCTATCTGCCCTCAGAGAGAATAAACACTTATTAGTACATTACATTAGTTTTAAAAATAGCAAAGAAACTTATCAAATAGCTGGAGGGATAAATTCGAAGCAGAGAGCAAACAAGCGCACATAGTCACACTCATAGAAGTTCACAACAATAACATTATTTAAAAGATAAGGAGAAGTGAAGAGGATACTGTAACTGTATGTTATAGTTGTCCTGTTCAATTTGGGAAGTAGCATGCATCCAGCCATTCCTCCTATTCGCGGTACTCCTCCATTCCATCTGACACTCCATCGATCAATTTTGGTGACCAGACAGACACACTGTCCACTGCCTACAGGAAGTGATATTAAAACACCACGGAGAAAATAAATATAAGGTACGGTGTGTAGTGCAAAAATAACACTTTCAGTTTCAGAGGCGACAGTATTACATACAAGCATCATTTCTAAAGTGCGTACTCTGAGACTCCTTTTCAAGGATAGTAATTAGCACACAGCATGCCAGGGCCATGCAGACGGTCAAGGCAGGCACCACTGAGTGAAGCAACCTGATGTAGCATACCTCTTTGACACAGACAGACAAAGTATATCTAATTGTATGCAGCAAGCCACATAGCCACAATTTTACATGAACTGTTGTCTGGACTCTGGCATAACAACACTACACTGGCTCGACCACATACCACGACTAGACAGACATGTAGTTCTGCTGTAGATGTTGTTGACTGGTTTACCTGTTTGCCACTCACGAAATGGCCATAGTTCTTCCGTAAACCGACGATGATGATCCATCCATCCCAGTGAGTGACTGTAAAGAAAAATCAAGACTCATCATCATCATGGTATATTGGCAAACTCAATGTTGTTCATGCAGTCGCAGTCTAGTAGTCTACACACACAGTGAGTCCAAGGACATTTTGTATAATAAAAATTGCAACGTAGTGGCCCCTGCAGTAGACCACAATTTGAATTAAACAAGTTAAAAAAACAGAGTAGACTTGAGTTACATTTAATGTGTAAAAGATTAAATAATAACAAGACATATGATTAATTTCATGTACAACAAACAAACAGCAATTGTTTTCAGCAGAGCCAGACAGCCAGTGCTGTCCACTGCATGCCATCTCATTATTCATTACCTGTTCCACTTTTTGTCCGCATCCTGTTCTTCAAGTGAAGGCTCACAGGGCAGCCTCTCGTGTCAATTTCAGAAGTACCTGTCAGCAATCAGCATATAGTCAGTAATTCCAGTCCCACTTCTTTTGAGGGGACTCTACGAAGCAACAGTTTCTTCATTCTGCGTAATCCAGCCATCTGCCTTGATGGAAATGGATAGGGGGAGTCTGGAGGAGGAGGATAGAGAAGCATGACTGAGTTGTGAACTTGTGAACTTCAGCATTGCAGACAGCTGCACCTTCAATAAGGAAATAAGACGAAGACAGTGCTGCTGATGGATTTGTTGTGATTAGAATTTTGTTGTGGTAAAAGTTGCAAAACTAAGAAAGACACACAGGAGTAAAAGTGAATAAGGAGTCGGGACAAAAAAAAAAAAGGAAGTCAGTATCAGGCCTAGGTGTCAGGGAAGTAGACCTCGTCCTCAAACTCTGTGAATTGAGATGAGAGTAGGTCAGCTAACAGAGAAGAACTTCCATCACCTAAGTCGGTGTCCTCTTCTTCCTGCGTGGATTCACTTATTTTGTATTCTGGTGGTATGAAGTGCTAATTCATCTTGATCATTGTTAACCTCTCCACATTTCTGGGCGAGAGGCGAGTCCTTTTTGAAGTTACAATGGCACCAGCAGCACTGAAAACACGTTCAGAAGACACACTTGCGAGTGGGCAAGGCAAATAATTTAGAGCCAGCTCGGTGATCAGTGGCCATTGACCCCTTTGCCCATACCAATACAGCAATGGGTTGTGATCAATGTAGACCTCTGTTGGGTCATCCAGATAGGCCTGCACTATCCACTCAAGGTCATCCAGGGGTGCTGAACTTTGCGTACCATCTGAGGCCTTTGCATCAACACTGGAACGAGCAAACCCTTGATGAGTTATCTAATCCGCTTCCGACAATATTATGGCTGGGCCTGGTGCAGATGAGGATGATGATACCGTTGCTGGTGTTGGTAACGGCTGTGAGGGAAAGTGACTGCCTTGGGCCACAGAAGTGGAGGACCTTGACGCCGGATGGCCTGCTGATTCAGTAGTACTTCTGCCCGTTCCTTCAATTTCCTGCCGCTCTTTTCCGAACTGAGTGGCTGACAGAGCTAGCCAATGTTTGTAGTTTGAAACATCTGCTTCATTAAAAGGAATGAATGCTTTGCTGGCCAGTGCCTTTTTGTACCGTGGATCCAGAATAGTGGCACAAATGTAATGTTGTTCTGTATGTATTTTTTTAAGCCTTTCATTGTCAACTAGGCGGGTTAATAAGCTCTCCGTTAACTGATATGCGTCTTGCTTGTCAGCATCACCTTTGAACGTTGAAGACACCGCCTTCAGTCGGTGCTCTAGCATGCACAACAATGGGATAGCTTTGCCCAAAGTACAGTCCTCCCTGCTGACTTCACGCGTGAAGACCTCAAAAGGACGAAGCATGTCTGTCAGACTTTTAACTAGGTCCCATTCCTCCACTCTAGCCTCATGTCTTTTATAGTAGAACCCTGTGCAAAGACATACTCATTGATTAGCAAGCACTGCTCAGGCAGACGCTCAAGCATGTAGAAGGTTGAGTTCCAACATGTTACCACCTCCTAGATGAGTCATCTGACTGGCACTCTACGGTCACGTTGAATGTTCCTCAGCTGCTTCTGGGCCTTAAAAGAATGGCTGAAATGTGTGCAGATTCTTCGGCAGGTGGTCAGTAACTTGCTTACTTTGTTTTCTTTTTTCAAGAAATCTTGAACAACAATGTTAATACTGTGCGCCAAACACGGCACTCTGAAATAGCCACCATCATTCATGTCCCTAACTATATTACTGCCATTATCCGTGGAAACATAACCAATCATGCGCTTTCTTGGATACAGCCATTCAAAGACCTTATTGTTAAACTCCTCCAAAATGTTTACTGCAGTATGAGATTTTTCCATGGCAAACATGGCTACTGTTGCATGTTTCCGACTAGCTTGAAAAACGGTGTCACTGTCAACACCTGCATATAACTTGTCTCTAACGCCTGCAAAAGAGACCCAGTGTGCAGTGATGCACATGTAATCAAGGGCTTGGCAACTGGTCCACATGTCTGTTGTCAGGTGGATAGTGTGAACAGCACTCTTTGGCAAAGCTGCCCCAATCACCTCCAGCACATCTTGATGTAGTGCTGGAACTGCAACTCTGGCAAAATAGGACCGGCTAGGAACCTTCCATTTAGGGCAGACTGTTGCCACAAATTTTCAAAAAACCCACCCCTTCCATGAAAGAAAAAGGGAGAAGGTCCAGCGCTAACATTTTAGCCAGCATTGCATTATAAAGATGTGCTGTTGGGTGGTTGCGTTCAAATGGCGCTTCTGACCAAAACATGCTTTTAATGGTGGTCTGGACCATTTTCATATGTGATGAGGAGGATCCAGACCTCTTTAACCCAGGTAGGCTCATTGATGTACTTTTTTGCATTGGTGTCTCTACCAGACTACTGTGCCTCCTTGATGTTGTTGGGGTAGAGGAGGGTGTGGGCGCTACCACTGCAGTGCTGCTGCCAGGGGTACTGTGTGTACCAGAAAAAATGCCTCTCGGTTGTTCACCTCCCCCCTGCACGATCAGCTCCTCTTCGTCATCAGATGCAATATCAATGTCTACATTTGGATTTGTACTTTTGGCTTTGTGGATGTTAATTAGGTGCGCCTCCCACTGGATAATGTGGTGTTTTTTGAGATGACCTCTCTGGCCTCCGGTTCCATAGTTGGTACCAAGCTTACCCCGACTAACTACTTGTTTACAAATCAAACAAATGACTAGGTTTTCCGCCTTTTTGGTAATACTAAAGAAGTCCCGTACTGGGGACTGGAGATTTCTGGTGGTGGTGGAGGTGCTACTTTCAATGCCAGATGAAGTGGAGGATGGGTGTGGCTGAATTTGACTCTGTTGTAAGTATGGGCGGATTTTGCGAATCTGGCGTACGCGAACTTGCGTATTTACGGATTCGCAATCCGCAAAATCCGCGAACTCTCGCGAATTTGCGGATTTTTGTGGGTTTTTTTGTTCGCAAGGGTTTCTGCCAGTTCGCGAGGTTTCTGTTCTAGTTCGCAATTGCGAACGTACTTGTCGGCTCGCAACTGCCGCGACTATGTTGTTTCTACGTCTGGTTCATCATCACAGGTTCACAGCACCCTCTGTTTCACCACTGCCACCCTCTGGTACACCCATGCCACCCTCTGGTACATCACTGCCACCCTCTGGTTGGTTTATCACTGTAGATTATGGGGGTGAAAAAAAGCAAGCACACCTGCCCTGCTTCAACTGCCATGAATTAATTTGGGGTTGATTAATGTGTCACTGATTTTTAAACTTCCAGTCTGGCTGGCACCTGCTTCCTTCCTTATCTGTAATTTGCTTTCTGTTGCAGTGCAATTTTTTTTCACAGGACCTTTATGGCTTACTTGTAGCTATTCTATGAGCCTGCTGTGAGGGTCAGAGCAGGGTCATAGAATAGTTGCAAATAGGCAACTGAACTCTGGAGGGGCCCCTCAGGAAGCACTAGAGTGAATGGTTACTAATGTTAAGATTGAACTTTTGCACCTGCTGAGTGCTTTCAGTTTTGCAAAAATCGTTTTTCTGCAATTTTGCGCGATTTGCGGGGCGCGAATCCGTGCGAGATCGATTTCGGAAGCCGCGAATTCGTGCGAATACACGATTTGTTTTTTTTGCGGCGTGTTTGTTCGCGTGATTTTTTGCGTGTTCGCAAGCCGCTTGTAGCGCAACGTTTGCGAAGTTACCCTAGCGGTCGTACATGGGCACGGCCATCGAGTTTGCGTGACGTAATTCCGTTTCCGGGCGCTATGTGTAATCTCGCAAAGTGTGCGGCTCGCTTGTACAATTTCACGTGTGATCGCGAGGAAAATCTCGCGCGAACTTACCCACGCGGTCGTGAACATGCGCGGCCATCTTGTTTCTCATTCATTGCTATGATTCTGGGCATGCTCTCTGTATCCTCTCTGAATCTCTGCCATCCTTTGCTTGTTTGAAGTTTTTTTTTATCTATTTTACTTATTATCTACCCTCTATTTTTCTAGCTCTATATTTTTGTGTTTTCTGCTACTTTTTGTTAATTTTAAACTACTTTTTTAAACGCTTTTCTTTTCTTCTTCCCTGTTCTATTTCTTCTTTATTATTTTGCTTCATTTCTGCCCAGACCATGGCAAGGGGAGCCGGGAAGAAGCCCGCACCACTACTTGAGGTAATGGAGGTCGAGCTGGATGGAGGTTCCTGCCGGCCCTTCTGACGAGAAAATATGGAAGCTGTAGGTCATGTTGGTGTAGTAGTTACCTGTGTTGGTGGTGGTACCAGTGCCACGTCGCCCACATCGCCCTCAGCAGCAATTCGGGATAGGGTAAAAATGTCTGTCTGCTGCATGCCCGCTGGGGCTGGAGTGATGACTGTGATGACTGGGTGTTCATCGTCAGACTGTTCATCAGCAGCAGAATACACCACTTCTACTTCTTGTTCGTCGTCATCACCCATTAGTAAAAGCCTTGCGCGAACCTTCCTTTTAGGCTTATCTACCTTTGTCGGCTCATGGCGTGCCTCCCTCTCAGACTGCATTGGTGGGTTCCAATCAACATCTAGATCATCAGAATGAGGGGGCTTGAAGAAGAACTTGTACTAGCCCTCCTTGACCTTTTTCTTGCTGGGGATCTGGAAGACAATGGATCATCAGGCGGAGTGGCTTGCTCGGATGATACCTCCACTTGATTCTCGATTTCCTGATGTGCCCCTACTTCTGGAGGAACAAGCATTGTGGGCAGTTGTGCCTCTCCATGTACCTCTCCATGCACCTCTACTTGCGCCTCTCCATGCGCCTCTCGTGCGCCACTCCTTGCGACACTCCTTGCGCCACTCCTTGTGCCACTCCTTGCGCCACTCCTTGCGCCACTCCTTGTGCCACGCCTTGTGCCACTCCTTGCGCCTCTCCTTGCGCCTCTCCTTGCGCCTCTCCTTGCGCCTCTCCTTGTTGCACCTGTGGTTGTGGGTGCGGCTGTGGTTGAACACTCGTCAGATGATTAAACCCTGCGTTGATTGGATGCTACTTTCTTGCGATAAGTCAACGCCAACATCACTGGTCGATGGTGATTGAGCAATTAAAGTGGCTGCCTCTGCGGCACTCATGGCCTTGGGCATAACTTGGCGCGGTGGCACTGAGACCAATGAAGCTGAGGTGCTGCTCCCAGCTTGGTCCTCGGCGGACAACGCTGCTGCAGGCGTAGTTTTTTTTCCCCCAAAAAAGTGTCTGTGGGCACACCAGTCTCCTTGGTAAGTGCCGGTGCCACTTGCTTCTTAGGCTCCTTCTTACAGGCAGTGGCACTGGCAACTTTCTTGGTAGAGGAGCTACGGCCACCGTTCTTTGGGCCCATCTTTTTCAGATGTCAGAACAGCAGGCCGCAGTTGCACGAGTTGCAGAGTTGGCTGTGGCCACACGTGGCGTTGTGCTGCACACACCGCAGCAGGACTTCTTCCTGGCACTGATGATGAACGATGAGGATGATTCGTGGTTCTCTTCACCTAAAAGCAAAGGAAGCCAGAGGAACATCAGTTGAATAAATGTTGCATATGGCGTGCTTCAAATAATATTTGCAGCTAGGCATTTATTATTATTACAACACACCCAAAAACGGAAAGACCAAAAATAAAAATTGCAATTATTTCTAATAAAAAATTGATGTTTACTTTAATGGAAGAGAGACCCCACAGAAAGCCTTGGTCCACTCCATGCACCACTGAGTACCCCTGGGCATAATGGATGAAAGCAGGGCAGACTGGGTGCAAGCATATGGCACAAAGCACACTGCCTGGCTTCTAAATGGCCCCTTGACCCCCACTCACATGGCCAGGCCCTGCCTGGACCAGGCCTCAAAATGGCCCCCACCCACATGGCCAGGCCCCAACATACACCACCCCAAAAAATCGAAAAACACACAAAAATCACCACAATCCAATGCCATCCATGCGCTAAATTATGTTTAAATTCAAGAGACCCAACAGAAAGCCATGGTCCATGCACCACTGACAACCCCTGGGCATAATGGATCAAAGCAGGGCAGACTGGGCGCAGGCCGATGGCACAAAGCACACTGCCTGGCTTCAAAATGTCCCCTTGACCCACACCCACATGGCCAGGCCCTGCCTGGACCAGGCCTCAAAATGGCCCCCACCCTCATGGCCAGGCCCCAACATACACCACCACAAAAAAATCGATAAAACCAACAAAAATCACCACAATTCAATGCCATCCATGCCCTAAATGATGTTTAAATTCAAGAGACCCCACGGAAAGCCTTGGTCCATGCACCACTGACTAACCCTGGGTATAATGGATGAACACAGGGCAGACCGGGTGCAGGCCTATGGGACAAAGCACACTGCCTGGCTTCAAAATGGCCCCTTGACCCCCACCCACATTTCCAGGCCCTGCCTGGACCAGGCCTCAAAATGGCCCCCACCCGCATGGCCAGGCCCCAACATAAACCACCCCAAAAAATCGAAAAACACACAAAAATCACCACAATCCAATGCCATCCATGCCCTAAATGATGTTTAAATTCAAGAGACCCAACAGAAAGCCTTGGTCCATGCACCACTGACTACCCTTGGGCCTACTGGCTAGTGTGGCTTCACTCGCATCCGAAAATTAAAAAAAAATTCTAAATATAACAGTGAGCTATTCAATTCCATGACATTAATGATATTTAAGTTCAACAAAACTCACAGAAACAGTTTTATCATGCACCCATGACTAAACCTGGGCCTACTGGATACTCAGCCTACCCACAATATATTTTTTTTAAAGTTGTGAAAAAGTTTAAAAATTGTAGTTACAGCAACTGCAATGGCCCAAACAAACAACACCAACTTACTTGTAAAATCTCAAATCCAAAAGTAATCCAAAAGTGATCCAAACAAAAGTCCTCAAATAAAAAATATCCAGCAGCAGCCACAAAAAGTATTCCTTCCAGCTCCAGATCCAAATGAAAAGTGACCAGGACATGGACAAAGCACTGGGAGGAGCCTGCTGGACAGGAACAGGAAGTTGGAGACTCTGGGGCACTTCCTTCCTCCCTCCCCCCAAAAAAGGACTCCTTGCACAAAAAAATGCAGCCAAATGTCAATCTGAGGAGTTATTCTGATCCAATTCTTCATTTTCAGAAGGTTTATATTGCCTGCGGTAGATTATTTCTTGTGCAGAATTGCAATTTTTGCAAGTTCGGGAAAGCGAGCTGTTCAAATCTCCCGCCGGAAGTCAGCTGCGCGTCACATCTATGTGTTTGCAATTGTTTGCTCCTGTGATGCGTGATCGCGGGCCCTTATGACGTAGTCGCGTTCTCAAACTCTCACAGTGCAAGATGGCAGGCCGCATTGACGTACTCGCGGTCAAAATGTCTCGCGCGATCACGCAGCCAGATCCAAAATGGCGCAGCACACGCAAACCGGGAGGAAAAACAACTTGGCAAACTCAGAATCACGGTAAGTCAACGCCGCGCGCGCGAGATTGTATTTTTGAAGCGCGACCAAGCAAAAAAATCCGCCAGCTTGCGAATTGCGCAGTTTTTAACAATTTTGTGTGATTCGCGGGCCGCAAATTTGTCAAAAATTCACAAATTCCGCGAGTGGAACGGATTTTCAGCCTACACTTACACCCAACATACTTCGTCGGACAGCTCACCTTCAGCTCCTCGTTGTCCTCGACGTCTCCTCGTCCTCGTGGCTGCAGAGTCCAGCATCCGTTCTTTGCACCTGAATCATCCAACATCAGTGGGCATTTGTCTACTGAGCCCCTGCTCACTCTGCTTTCAGGTTCCTTCCTTACAGAATCCAGGCTTGGATTCCACCGGACCCTTTCCACCTTCAGGGCAGCAGTACTTTTTTACAGCCCCCCCATTGAGAACTACGGCGGTTTCCGACACCACCGAGACCTATGCACCCGGCTCCTCTGGGATAGGTTACTCTGGTACTACGGAATCCATGGGTGGGGTGGCTCTCCAACCTCTTAAGTTCCAAAGAATTTGCTCAAAGTCCTCCTAGAAGTATCCTTAAACTTTAAGACTGTAATCGCAACTCCCCATTAGAATTATACGGAGCCCGCCGTCATGTTAGCACACTGCACCCGTCCTCCGTGGGGTCCCTATCTTCTCACCTCGGGTCGTTACTTGGGGTCCCAGCGATTCTACGTGTTCTAGACCTTGTCTTGACTCCAGTTGTGATTTTTATACCACTATTTTACTATATGGTTTGGTCCCTCCCTGGAGCCCCCTGTGTATTGTGCTACTTACAACTGTTCTATTGATCTCTTATTGTGTGCTTTGTGTTCTATCCTCGTTTAGAGGATACTAGAGAGTGTTATATTAATAAATACATATTTTTATATAACTACTATGTGGTTCTCCTATCATTTAATCAATGTAGGAGGTGATATTCTGGTAAAACAAGCTGTTTTACATTCCTTCAAGATTAAGCCTGAAGGCTACCACTAGGATAGCTTTCTCAATGTTATCTTTGACATCATACATCATAAGGGTTGTTTGGACTGGTGCAAGGTTCCCACTTTAATTAGTGCCCACTTTAATTAGTGGACAGCATATACAGGTCATCTTCTCACACCGTGGACCTATGCGTTTTGACTCTTACAGGATGAGCCTTGTTCATGGGATGGCCTCCCACCTGATCCTCTCAATATCCCCGGGACCCCATCCTCTGGGCATGGTCTCTTAAAAAAAAGGGGAGGGGGTTGTGTGGTCCACCTCCTTGGGCCATTGCATACCCCGGGAACCCATCGCCCTGAGCCAAAATTACGTTGAAAGGGAGGAGGATGTGCAAATAAAATATGGCCCAGTGAAAGAGGTTTCCATGGCCCATCTGGGCTTGGGAGGGAATCCATGACCAACCCTCTCCAAAGAAAATAGTAGGGGATTTGCCCTCGGGATAGGGTTCCTGGGCCTTTTAAGGAATGGGTGGGAGGGAGCACATGGTCCCCTCTCCTATTGTTAATGTATTCAGTCCAGTAATAGCCCCAGGGATGTTGTCCAAGTTGCTTGGGGAGGGGGGCTTGCACAAACTCACTCCCCGTTTTAAAAGCAAAGAGCCCCAGGCCAATAATGGCTTGCCGGGAGAACTGTCTGACCCCTCATGAGGTGGGAGGGTTGGCAGTGTGCTTGGGGTTGGACGCCGGACCTGACGGCCAGGCCATGGAGCCAACACCACATACAGGCTAGGCTATACTCAGTATGGGGTTGCTTAACTGCAAGGGGTTGGCCGCAGGGCATGACCACAGGCCATGACCTGCAACCAACCCCTACACAGGAGTTGGCTTTAAGTATGGTTAAAATAAAATAGAAATTCTTTGAAAAAAGCAATGCTTAAAGTGACGTTAGAGTAAGGAATTTTTAACAAATATTCTAATTTACATTTAAAAATCTTTAAAATTCACAAAAAAAACAAAGGTTAAAGTAATGTTACAGTTAGGGCTTCCGGTTTTATGGTATTTATTTTTATAACATTTCCATCTGTATTAATCCATATTTATTTTTTGGCCATCTTATTGGTATTTCTCCATATTTATTTTGTGTTTTCACAATAAATGGAATCGTAAAATTGTATATTTCCACATTTATTTAACTTTTAGATGTGCACTCAGACATGGATGCCTGTTACATATTTGCAAATTAAGCAGCCACATAACACAATACAACAAAACACTACACCCACAGGTACATATTAGTGTTATACTGCAAATATATGTTAATATGCCTGTATTTAAGGAAATATGTTCCTATTTTTTAACTCCCCATGCAGCCTATCTGCTCAGCTTTTGCCTAGTATTCATTAAAGACAGCAAGGAGAGTCTTTAAAAAAAAGCTACATTTTCAGTATTTTACCACCTTTAAAAATATTTACACCTTAGTTATAATTAGGTGTGATTCTTTTTGTTGTAAAATCATTTTTATTGGCATTTCTTATTTCCGCACAGTACATACATTGCATTTGCTTCGGGATAAACGTCATCCAAATTGTACATCATGTCATTTTGTAAAGCCTTACATCAGTATTTGACATAGACATCATTTACTAAATATAATTCGGTGTGATTATAAGATCTGATTTAGTTTTTTTTAAAACCTATACATTCACTGTAACAAACAAAGGTTAAAATTAAGTTATTGATAGGTGAAAATTGCAGTGCCAACATAACATTTTTAACTTTACAAAACCACAGAAATACAAGTTATAGTTAGTAGAGCTAACTATAACTTGTGCCCTGCCTTGCACTGCTTATGACCTCTCATATTACGTCACTCATGACAAGTTCTATGACATCATTGAAGCCATCACTCATGACATCATCCAAGCTTCTTTTGAACACATTGCTCTATAAATGAGTATGGCATAGTGTGGCTCACTGGTTAGAGGCAGCAGACCCGGGAGCAGAAGTCGGCCCGGGACCAGGGTTCAAATCCCGACGCGGCAGGGTCGTGGACTTGGGTCCGCGGACTCGATAATTCTTGCTTTGGTGCTTACTCTAATCAGGGGTTCCACTTGGCAACTCTGGGCATTAGCTTGCCTAATCTCCACAACTGCCCCATCAACTCCGGGGATGCCTGGCTCCACCTTGGGGACTCCCAGCAGGGTCCATCCCACAGGGAAAGCCAGGACGGGTTCTCAGAGTTATACAGCACCAGGAAACCTACGGACGGGTAGCAGTGCGCTTTACAAGCTCAAATACATACATACATACTGAGAGTAAGTACAAAATAGCTCAGAATAACAAAAGATACAGCATTAGTGCCATGACACAAACTACTTTTTTAGGTAAAGTAATCTCTGCATTGTGCAACATTGACCCTATACCATTCACTTCATGGGTAGCTGAGTTCACATTAGCAACCACTCACAGATAGATGGGTAACTCCTACTGCACACAGTGTTGGATCATCAGTGAAGTGAGTGATATAGAAGAAGAACAACTGCAAATTTGAGGCCAAAGTGGGAGTTGTTGAATTGCAACCTTCAACCTCCACACAAGGCAGTACTGTGGGCTTGCTGTCTCTGCATCAGCAGCGAGCAGCATTGGCAGTTTCTTCAAAACCAAAGGCAATAACCACTTCATGCTGACTGCCAACCTCTGCAATGGGTTGGTTTCATGCTGCAGGTTTAAAGTCAAGTGCAGAGGTGCACTTCCAAAGTCAGTACCATTGAGCAAAGTATCTCTACGATACAGGGTCAGGCACCGGAGACAGAGAAAGGGCTGCACGCCATGCATTAACAGGTACGCTTGATAGAGGAAAGGGCGGAAGATGTGAAGAGCTTTCCTGCAGAAACAACATGTGCGTAGTTGGTCCGTCTGAAAGTGCAAAGAGACTGGAGCTGGTCTCATAATTTTAGGACTGGCTGTGCAGCATTCAATCACAACTGCATTGTCTCCATTCTTCTTCGTTGAACAGGCCCACAGAGTTCCCACATGCTGGCCACTCCCAGGAGCGAATTCCTGACCCATGGTAATCTGCGTGTTGCTCTACAGAGACTGGAATGCAATCCTACAAGAAGCCTGCAAGCTACCCGAACTAGCTGTGGAGAATGCAAGAATAATGAAATAACCTGATTATACTTTGATGGGGCAGGATCAACTAAATTCCTTCCTTGCAGGTAAACAGTGCATGCAAGCACTGGGGGTCAGATACTCACTTCAATTCCCGGGGAGGCCTTGCGTGATACATAATAGCCAGACAACATTCATGGAAGTGGATTGAAGCCTCAGATCTTGTCCCTTCTGGCTCTGCAGAACACTGCATTGCATCCACAGCCTCAGCCACCTCTACTGAGGGATGCCACTGCCAATTGTTGTCAAAGTCTTTCCCCACGATCAAGCAGCACCCTGATCCTGGAACAGACGATCCACAAACCTTCAGGCTGAAGCCATGATCCGGGAACCCATTCTCTTATCAGACCTGGATGATGTAATGCCCTATTCCTCCAGCGACGATTGTTACTCATCAACCTGGCCCTCCAAGAAGTACTCTGTCACTAGTCTCTGGGTGGCACCCCAAACTGCAGAAGACCTTGAGTATATACTGATGTGCAGTTTATGGACATCTTCTTCACTTTTGCTGATATATCTAGCCAGTAGCTTGCCTTCACAGGGCCCAATACTGCTGAGCACCTATGTACCTGCCCTCACTCCCCCTCCCCAACCCTTTCTCCTCCTCTTCCCTTCTTTTTCTTTCATTATCTGTTTGTTGCTTTGTCTAGTGCTTAAACTAGATTGTGTTCTTGCGTATGTGGAGACTATGTAATGCCTCCACAAACATGATGTTCTGTTTTATTATTCAGTTTGTTGTATGTATGGTGCCTGGGTGGGTGCAACATGATTGGCCTGAACAAAGGGTCCCACTGGCCTCCACCTCATGTCTGCAACGCACAACCCATCTTGGATAGTTTGGGCAGATACATGATGTCCCTCTGCCTGTATGGTATCACTAGTTTGCTGTTTAATTGTTATAATGGTTTTACTTCTGATCATTCTCACTGTCCACGCCTGCTCCTGTCAGGCACATCGGACGGGACAGCACATTTCGTTCCAGTGGCGACATCTCCCCCTCTCACATGCAGCACCCAGATGTATGGTTAACGACGAACATACTCACATGGAATACCAGGGAAATGCCCTTGCATAGGTACCGGGTTTGTTCATATCTACATCCCCGTGCAACACATATTGCGCTACTGCAAGAATCTCTCCTGACACTGACGGAAGCTGTGAGACTGCAGCGATACTGGCGGGGCAGGTGTTCTCCGTGGACAACTCCACACACTCTAGGGGTAATCTGGTGTGGATTAAAGCAGGTGTCCCCTTCACTGTGATCAGCTTGATTGTAGATACTGCAGGTAGTTATGTATTGGTGGAGGGGCATCTTGAGGGCCATCGAATACTTCTTGGTTCCATTTATGCACCCTATTCCGACCAACACTGATTCATCACCAAAATAACGGGGTCCTTTCACGCTGGAATGGGATACCATGGCTTCTTGGTGGAGATTTTTTCAGTGACCTGGATGTAGACATGGACCTCTTCTTCCCCTCCTTCCCCACACAATTGCCTCTTCCAACGGCCAGGTTCTGGCCTCCTGGCTCAAACAGTGAACGCTGTCTGACATTTGCTTGGGACACACATGGAATATGGATGTATGACGGAACAAACACTTGACAGGGGCATCTCCCCCATTGAACGGGACATGTTAGGTCACGCAACACAAGCTGTCTGTGCCTAGAGTTCAAGTGGAGATTCCCACTGGCGCAGTGTGAACATACTGTGCTTTTGGAGTGACTTTGCTGCCTTATTTTTGCTGCTCACTCATCCAAGACTCATGTGGGAGCAGACAGGGTAGGTTGACTTCTACTGTGGCTTGTTCATCAGGAACATCCAGGGCATCATGTCAACCTCATTTAATTTGAGATGAAGTTTTAGGGTAATGGAGAATGGCTGCCAAAAGTGGTGATGTTCTGAATACCTAGTTCTGGACTTGTAAAAGGCATTTTATTTCCTATTGTGGGACTTTCTGTTCACAGTTTTGCCCTGATACGGATTGGGCCTTAGATTTATCACCCTTGTGGAATTACTCTATACAAAACATCAGGTGAGGGTGAAAACCGGAGCCTTGATTTCCGACCCTGTTGTAATCTACAAGGGTACCCAACAAGGACGCATTTTCCCTGGCCATTGAAATGCTAGCAGTTACCCTTCGTGTACACAGACAGTCCTGGGGAATACCATTGGGAGACGGGGTACACTTGGTGTCCGTCTATGCCGATGACCTACTCCTATACCTTCGTGACGTACATGCGATTCCTCCGGACATATCATCCATATTTTGCAGGTTTGCAACAATTTTCAGGCTCAAAGATTATTGGATAAAATCATGCCTTAACTCCTTCACTGCTACCATCCCAGACCCTAACTAGCATTGTGGGGGCGCCCCCTAACCTTGCAACCCATGACATTCTGATATTAATATATCTGCATTTACCAAAACCCTGATGACCTGTTTGACAGCAACCTCACATGCACGGTATCCTTGATATGGGCACAATCAGCAATTTGGAAATAACTCCCACTCTCTGTTGCTGGATGGGTGGCCCTCATCAAGATGGTCAAGCTGCCCCACCTATTGTATTATTTCCACCAAACTCCCACTATAAATCCTTACATCCTTCTTCCGTACACTTGACAAACTCAGACAGGACCTTCTTTGGCCCAAATCAGTTGCAGGGGGGGCTTCACACACCTCGCTTGCTGACAACTGAAGGGGGGCTGGCTGTCCCTAACTCTGAGCATTACTACCAGGCCTCCCAGTTACAATTGGAGGCCACGTGGATGACAAAACTTCACGTATCAGACACCACCACAATTATCACAGCTTGGAGCCACGTTCTGTATCTATTCCACCCCTGTCACATCCCCTGAACTGATAAGCATTGCGTACCAGTGCTTTAAATGCAGTATACTAATTACCAAAGCTACATGGCCATATGCACCTGTGATACCACTACTGGGCACTTCTAGGGGAGATTAGATCACCTCCATGAGGGAAATCACCACCTGGCATGAAATAGGCCTGGACACACTGAGGGATCTTTATTGTGATGGCCCTCTCACATCATTGGAAAGCGTAATAACTGACAAGGTCCTCCTACCTGTCCACATCCTCTTGTATAATTAAAACATTGGAACACTTCCCACTTGTTGGGGTGGCATGCAGCAGAAACTCCCAATGCACCTTATGTTCGATATCTTCATGTCATGGGCACAGGCAGCTATCGATACCAGGATGCTTGTTTCCAGACCGCTCCTTCCATCATCTACTTATGTTTGCACAGTCAGCAATTTGACATGGTGGTTTGCTGAGTCACTGCACAGGCATGCTGTTATCCAATTGGCCCAGTTATGTTGCAAAATGGACTTGGGCCATCCCAGCAAGCACAAAGAGTGGAAGTCAATAGTGGTATATCCTTTACTTGTTCCGCACAATGCATGTTTTCACCGCATCCAGTGCTACATACTCCATAGGGCCTACCTTACTCCTGATAAGATAAACCAATTCTATCATCGCATTGACGTGGTCTGCCCCCACTGCTCTCTTCCTGATACTGGCCTGGTGCTCATGCTCTAAAAACAACAATTGATGGAAAGAATGCAGAACAATGTCATACATTCATCCCAGTACAGAGATCTGGGCCTAAATCCATCGTTTTTTTGCACTCCACACCACCCCAGGTCAGACATGGCTATATGCAAATAGGCCTTGACCCTGTGCCTCATGGGAACAGTCCAGCCCGAACTGCCAAGCCATGTCTTTCCTGGACCGGAATCAAGCATCCAAGGACCGGTTTCTGGCTATCAGCCTTCATCAGCCTGGATAGCTTGACTCCAGTGTGTGGAGAGCATGGGACTCCCGTCTGAGCATACCCATCCCGATCGGGGTGACAAATGCAAAACAACAGTTGATGGACAGAATGCTCTAGCACTGTCCCTCCCTACACCAATACTGGATAGGTGTAACCTCTCGATTGGCGGACTACATGGATAGACCTCCGCCCTATGTCTGGAAAGTCTGTATACTGAGCATTTCTCACAGAGACAAGAAACACAGGGCCACCACATGATTAATAGACCTGGGATTACTTCTTGCCAAGTGTTTCATCACCCTTGGGTGGAATTCATTGGCGCCCCCTGTGGTACCTACCTGGGAACTTTCCATGCTGGCCTGGACAGAGTAGAAGGTGCTGCCTTGCATAGGGAGCACACACGAGGCCTGAGTAATACCCACTAGCAGCTAGCTGAGATGTCATCTTGACTGCCTTTAAACCATTTTTGGCACTTGCTGATACACCGCCGGAGACATTAACATTTCCAGTGATCATGGTGACCTCCCGTGTCTCTTATCCGCTGTCTGCTGTGCTTGTCATTCCTCCTGAATGCGTTCCCCCCAACATGGTAACTGTTGATGTTTTTCTCATTCAAACTGATTCTCCGTACTGGTGCTCATTAATCTTCCTCTTTGGTTGATCAATGGTGTGTTGATCTTCCCTGCCTCGAAGTGATCCCACCTCTTTTTTCTCTTGTTTTCCTGTTTCATATATTATTTCTCGAGTCCTCTGTGTATTGCAGTCATGCTCTTCACTACTATTGCCAATTATTTCATCCACCACAAAACTGTTGCATATGACTGTAATATGTAATGCACTGATATGAAACATTTAATAAAAGGTCTCAAAAAAAGATGTCACACTTTGTGTGGCGGATGTGTTTATGCCAACTTTTAAAGGTGTTACCAAAATTGACATTTGTCTCTGCTATCCCTCATACCCAGGCATGAAAGGGACATCATAGTTCAGTGACTTAATTACAACAATGTGTGTCCAAGGACATGTAGCGTGCAGACTCCCAGCCACTGGATATTATGTTTCCATTTAGGGAAACACCTGAAAATAGTCATGAAATGAAAGCAGAGTTGATAATCACCCAAAGCAAAGTAACGAGTTACAACACCAGTTAGGAAGATACGAGGGTCTTTTTTCAAATAAACCCGGAAGAAGGTCCCTGGTGTGCCATGGTATTTTTTATTTTTTTTTATTTTACTGGCTTGTATAGCGCTGGTCTCGACTCCCTAGGGAGCATCTCCGCGCTTTTGACATCCGCCACATTTGGAAAGGGAGCACGTATGCTGTCTATTGGCTGAAAAGAAAGGTCTTTAGCATTTTCCTGAATGGAAGATATTCTGTACACAGCCTTAGGGTGATGGGAAGGCTATTCCAAAGAGACGGTCCAGCTATAGAGAGAGCTTTGCTGCCCTGCCTTGCCTTTCTTGCTCTGGGCACTGCTAGAAGGCCTTGTTCGCTAGAACGAAGTGGGCGTGGGGGTTTGTAAGGAACAAATTTGGTGGCCAGGTATGCCGGACCCATACCGTTGAGACTCTTGTGTATGGTACAGCCTACCTTGAATTTAGCCCTTTGTCTGATAGGCAGCCAATGAAGCTTTTCTAGAAGGGGTTTGGAAGGTGAACGGGGGGGTGCGTTTAAGACCAGACGGGCAGCCGTGTTCTGGACCACCTGTAGTCTTGCCATGACTCCCTCATTGGCAGCCAGAAACAGGGCGTTGCAGTAGTCTAAACGACTCATGACTAATGCCTGTACCAAAGTTCTTCTGCTGTCGTCTGGCAGGAGGGGGAAGATCTTCCGTAGCATACTGATTATGTGGAAGCAGGATCCCACCACCTGGTTGGCATGTTGCTTGAGGGAGAGTTCCTGGTCCAGCCGGACCCCCAGATTTTTTACAGATGGTTTAGGCTCCGGTACTGGGCCAAGGTCTTGTGGCCACCAGTCCGGAGACCAAAGTTGTCTTGCCCCCCCAAACAACATGACTTCCGTCTTTCCAACGTTGCATTGCAAGTAGTTGGAAGACATCCAGTGTGCTACCGCTTTCATTCCGAGGGAGAAGGAGTTCCTAACTTCGGGTGTCAAGGTTTTGAAGGGAAAGAGGAGTTGAGTGTCATCCGCATAGGATATTGGAACAAATCCATATGCTCTCAAGATGTTTGCCAGGGGTGCCACATATATGTTGAAGAGAGTTGGGCTCAAACATGAGCCCTGTGGCACCCCTTTAGTGATCTCAACTTCCTCTGACCGAAAATTGCCCATGGTTACTTGTTGGGTCCGATTAGTCAGGAAACTTCTTACCCATTCGAGGGCATCCTCCTTTAGGCCGATGTTCTCCAGCCTGGCCATGAGAATAGAATGAGATACGGTGTCAAACGCCGCAGACAGATCTAATAGCACCAGGATGACGGAAAACCCCCCATCCTGGTACATACGCAGATCGTCTGCGACTGACATAAGAGCGGTCTCTGTACTATGCCTGGGCCTGAAGCCCGACTGTGATGGATCCAGCACTCCTACAGACTCAATGTATCTTGACAGATGTTTATTCACATGTTTTTCTGTGATTTTGCCCAAGAAGGGGAGTAGGGATATTGGTCTCAGATTGTTAAGCTCACTCCAGGGAATGGTGGTATTCTTCCTGAGAGGTTTGACCAGTGCCTTTTTCCATCCAAGCGGGACCTGCCCCGTACTAAGTGAGAGATTTATTAGTCCCTGGATGGTGGGTCCTAGGGCTTTAGCTAAAGTGGGCATGATACGTGCAGGAATGATGTCTGAGGGGGAGCCACTCTTTATCTGCGACATGAGTGCTTGTACCTCCTCAATCTGGATAGGGGGAAATGCAGAAAGGGAGTTTTCAGGAAGGAGGGGGCTATCAGAATTAGTTGTGAGGTCATTAGTAGCACTGTAAGGCAAGTTGGAAAGAAGGATTTTGGCATATATGGCGTCGATTTTATTCGTAAAGAAATGGGAAATACTGTCGCACAGATGTTGCGACGCCACTTCTGGACTTTCACAAGCAGTGGGTTTAGTGAAGGTCAGTAATATCTGATACAAGGTCTTGGAGTTATTGCCAGCCGCCAGAAGCTGTGAGGCTATATGGCTTTTTCGTGCTGATCTAATCTCCTTATGATATGCTTTCAAAGACTCTTTGTAGGTGTGTTTATCATTGTCTAGGCGGGAGATCCTCCATTTCTTTTCTAACCTCCGTGTGGCCTGTTTGGATAGTCTGAGATTTTCTGAGAACCATATCTCTTGTTTAGGGGCAGGTTTAGGTTTAAAGACTCTTAAAGGGATAGTCTTGTCAATTGTATGAGACAGCAATTCTTCGTATTCATGTAAGGCTTTGTCTATATTGTCATTCTTGCTCATAGTCGGCTTTCCAAATGTTTTACAGAACATTTCATGGGTTAATCTGTGCCAGGGTCTTCTTTTACATGGTAGGGTGTGGGGTATTTTGGCGTGAGGGGTGGGGAGGGGGGTACAGAATTCCAGAACATAGTGATCTGTCCAGTCTACATGGTAGGGGAGGGAACATTCAATAGATAAGGAATTAGTAAGAATAAGGTCCAGAGTGTGGAAGGGGCACAGGTAGGGAGTCTATGGCCCTACCGGGCACCAGAGGCATGGAGGGCAGCTGTAGAGAAAGTGGTGATTACTATGTTACAGGACAATATCATAGAGCCATCCCACAGTGCCTTATGCTCCCCAGTTGTACTGGTGCCCAAGCCAAACGGCACTGCCTAGACTTCTGAGGATTTAATCAAATATAAAAATTCAACACCTATCCTATGCTAAGCGAGGACGAGTTGGTGGAACAGTGCGAAAAAATAAATATGACTATACAGGTATGCTTATAATCAATGTAAGGCAAATACCACTAGAATTACCTAAATTAATTACAGGCTGCTAATAGTTGGAGCAAATGTATTTTGTATATCCACATGTAGTTATTTTCATCCTTACTTAACTGGACAAATTCCAGAATACTGCAAAGCATTACACAACAAGGAAACACAAAGGAAAAGTTCACCACTATTACATATACACACAATTTACAGAATTAACACTTAACATCACAATGACCCTAGTGGTCGATATTTGCTTGAAATCTCACTCTTCCTTTATTAATTAATCATTGCGTTTTTTTCATTCATTTTATGCATAATACCACAGGGAGATAGTCTTTAGAGTGTGGACACATGAGGAAAACCCTTATCCTCCTTAATCTCTTTGGTGCGCATACCATGCATTATCAAATAAATGTGATTCCATTTAAAGAGACTTCTCCAAGGAAGATGTCGACGCATTTTGTCCTGTGACTTTTGACCTCTTCAGGACAAACGGAAGACAGAGTGCCTAAAAAAAAACACAATACATATATACATTTAATCAAATGCACACAAAACACCTGAGCACACCAATATCATTATTTCCAAACCTAAGAAGATATGTTTGGACTACTTGATTTTCCTTTTTGAGACTTTCTGGATCTAGAATATATAGGGTGCTGAGAAGTCATTGGATGGTTTGGAGAAATACCTGTATTACCGAGTTTGGAAATAATGATATTGGTGTGCTCAGGTGTTTTGTGTGCATATGTATGACCCGGGCTCTTTTGAATCCAGGGACTGATTGACACTTTGGTGGGTAGGTGTCATATACCTTAGGAGCACCCTAGCCATAGTTGCTTTCTGTTATTAATCGATGCTTTTCCTACAACTGGCATAACATTGGGATGTGCGGCTCAAATTAAGCAAACCCATTCAATATATATGTACATTTAATCAAATGTTTATCATAGGACAACCAGCAGCACACATAAAAAAATGCTGATAGGTTAGTCTGCCCAAGTCGTGTGTTAGGCAGACAGAAACTAACCAAATTAAGAAAACTTAAAGGTGACGTGTGAATCAACTCAAAAAAATACACCGAGTTTATAAATATTGTGCTGCCCAGACCAAGTTGTAAACAGGGGTTCTGATACAATGCAGCAAGCAAGAAGATGGAAGTGTGAAGAAAACCGGCACAAGCAACATAACTTATGATGGTAAAAGATACAGTGCAAGACTTCCAAACTGTGACCCGGAGTGTGGGGTGATAAACAAAACTGAGCAAGGGAGAGGTCCATGCCTTCTCACTACCCAGGTGGAAATCATTTATGCAAATATCTAAGACATACCCGTAAAAAATGATGCGTCCATGAATACGCTTGTTAAATCAAAAGGGCAAGTCCAGTCTGGTATGAGCTTATTTATTGTCCTCTGTCCATGATTTGAGGTGCTCCAACAGGCATGTGGCGTAGAGCTTTCCACTATTAAAAATCATTTGAAATGAGTGTTTTCACATTCTGTTGCGTGGACTTGATGTAAGCTAGTAGGTGCTCGACTTCAATTAAATGACCATGGTATAGGTAGACAAGTCCAAAATCAATTAGGTCCTTGTAGTTCCTGTGTGTAAACACACCATAAATCATCACCAACAAGCAAATCCATTACCACATTCGAAGTCAAAATAGCCTAATGAGTTGTCTTTGTGTAGGTGCCTACAAGTCAGATCGATTGGGGACTAACACCAACATGCAAAGTGCACATTCATTCCCCAAAGGAGCAGCCGCAGTAATTGCAACTCAAGCCACCACATATGATGCCACTGTCTTTTAAAAATATATATTTTCGCGCTCTCCGACCTGGAGCCATGTAGCGTAAACTCATTTGTCCTTGGGGGGGGGTCTAAAACAGTGAAATGCGAGCCAACGGTCTCACCGAATCGTCATGCAATCCCGCTTGGGCCATCTGATTCATGTCTCACCCGTGGCCTGCAAACACCGTGAGCTAAACTCATCGGAGACGGGAACTAGAAGGGCCAAGAATATATAAAACATCACCCGGAAGTGCACTCTCCACAAAAAAAAAAGAAAAGAAGGAATCCCTAACCTAGGGCCAGATGTAGGAGGCCATTTACCGACCGGTAACGGCCGATTTCGGCCGTTACCGACCGGTAAATGGGTATTTGTGATGTAGGGGGCCTATTTTACCGATTCGGTAAATTTACCAAATCGGTAAATTTACCGAATCGGTAAAATACAGAATCGGTATTTTTACCGATTCGGTAACGGCCAGATGTAGGTGGGACTCTTCTGAGTCCCAAAGGCCTTACAGATGCGGTATTTTACCACCCAATCCAATTGGGTGGTAAAATACCGAATCCAGGTGTGCATGCACATGTGTGCATGCACACCTATGCAATGTGACAGACAGACATGCCCTTAGGGCATGTCTGTGTGCCACATGGCACACATGCCTGTATTTGGGGTGCTAGAGGGTGTCAAAGTGACACCCCCTGCACCCTTGCTGGAATCGGTATTTACCGAATCGGTAAATACCGATTCGGTATTGCCCATTGATTCCTATGGGCTTCAAGGCCCATAGGAATCAATGGGCATTACCGAATCGCTATTTACAGAATCGGTAAATACCGAATCTTAACAATTCTGTATTTACCGATTCTGAAATACCTACATCCCCCCCCCTCTATTTTACCACTTCTTAAATACCGAATCGGTAAAATTCGGTATTTAAGAAGTGGTAAAATAGAATTACCTACATCTAGCCCTAAGTCAGGCACTATCTTGAATAATGTTTAGTTACCCAAACGTGGTTACTAAGAACAGATGCATGAACGGTGATGTCATCACGATACCTCAGTGACTATCAGATTTCCTGGAAGTATTCGATAGTCATCGTGATATTAAAGTTTAAATTATCGGTTAAGGCAGCACACGTATTTAGAGGAAAAAAGTAACATTACTATTCCGATTCATACACAGAAGGATGCATAATAGAGAAGGGGAGTTTTAAGAACATCAGAGACTGGGTAAACACCCAACAGATGTAACTTGGGGACCTACATATCAAGAAGCATGCTCGTATTCTAAGAGAGATATATGAATCAAAGGACAGAATCACCCTAGTTCTTATGCTTTTTCATAGGGAACGAGCGGTAGATACAAATGCCTGCTGGCATTGCCGTTCTATACATACATCTGCCAGTTGATCTTAGAACCAAATGTCTGCTTCTTTATATGTGTACAGGTATCTAGATCTTACTGCCAATATTTGCAATTCTTGACCAATCAATGTTCACATTTCATGTAAATCGTTCAGACCACTTCTTGATGTCCCATACCTTTCAATGATTTGCGCCTCAACTCTTCTAAGAGTTGTGGCTACATGTCCTTGTGAGGCTCGGGCCACATAGAGAGCTGATCTCCGTATCTCATCTTCAAAATGGTGCAGTTTCCTATAGTGGTCAACCAGAGGGGTACCAGCTACTCTGCGTCTTACTCTGGAAATGTGTTGAATGATTCTGCTTTTAACTTGCTGGATGGTTTTCCCAAAATATGCCAGATTGCAGGGGCATAGTATGCAATAAACTACATTCTTGGTATTGCAATTAGAAAATGTCACCTGCTTATTTGTTTTATCATTGAGCACAATAATCTTAGTGTCCGAGGTGCTATTCAACAAATGTCCAGAGTTAAAATATATGGGAGTCTACTCCAGAGGGTCAACAAAGTAAATACACAGAAGGTCAATTGTACCATTTGTTTTAAAGTGCTTTCTCATGGGTCAGGCAAGAAGTACTCGTGTGAGCCATGCAGGGTACTTGCCTTTCCAGAGCTGAACTACGATGAATGAAGGAACAGGAAGGAGTGCAAGAGCAGAAGTTCAGGCTCGAACATCAAGTCAAAGAGGCCAAGTTCTGTGCATGCCTCTGACTTTGCTTGACTTTGCAAAGCAGCACTGTTCTGTCCTGAGTGCAAAAGTGTCTTAAGTGTTGGGGAGCAAATTGTTTCAAAGATTTTGAAAACAATCAACAATCATCTTTGCTGTTTTTGTATTGCCTGTTCAATCACAGCTATTTTTGTGCCTGTTTTTCTTTCAGTTTTGAAGAAAAACAAAAAACAAACCAAAAAACGTCGAAATGGTTAGAAAAAGTAAAAAAATTATAACATTGTCAAAAAAAGGTTTTTCTAGAACCACCTGTTCTGGTTGAAGAAAGATACATTACATGGTAAATGTATGTTTGCAATAGTGTTTATGTTTTTTTTGTGGGTTTCTTGCGTGAGTTACTGTATATGTAATTGTTTGTGTATGTGAATTACTGTATTTGTAATTCGATGTGTGTGAACGCGATTCTGTGGATGTGTGGCAGGGTGTATGACTTGTATAAGTGACTGACTGACTGTGAGACTAGGAATGTGTATGAGTAAGAGAGTGTATGAGCATTTGTATGGTTAGGTGAATGAGTGTTTGACTTAAAGACTGTCTCAGTATGTGCATTACTAAGTGAAAAGTGCATAAGTGACTATATTTCTGAGTGAAAGGTATATGACTATATTTTTGAGTGAAAGGTGTATTAGTGCATGTAGAGGTTTATGCCAGGCTATGTGCATAGATGCCTAACAGAATGAGTGAGAGTAAGGGAATATGTTCTATGAGTCAGTGAGGCAATGTGTTAGTTTTCTGTGTGTTTTACCAGGGAGTGATGAACCGAATGTGTGATTCACTTGGTATGTGAGCGAGTGTATTAGTGAATAAGTGTATGCATAGGTAACTTTATCAGTGAGTGTGTGAGTGGGTGTTAGTGGATATATTAAGGAGTTAGTAGGTGTTTAAGTGGCTGTATGGGTGAGGGAATTGCTGTGTGAGTGATTGCATAGGTGAATGAGTGGTTGTGTAAATATACTGTCTGGGTGAGTGTGAGAAGTTGGCCTGGCATAGGCTGTCCACTAGTTATAGTGGGCACCTTGCACCAGTCCAAACAACCCTTATTGATGATAGGTTTAAGTCAACCTTTATTGAAAGCTATCCTAGTGGTAGCTATGGAGAGCAGCCTTCAGGCTAAGTCTTGAAGGAGTGTAAAGCAGCTTGGTTTACCAGATTATAACCTCTTGAATGACCAAAGGAAAGGAGAACCCCACCAGGTACATATATTAAATAGATGTATGTATTACTAAACACTCTCTACTAACCTCTGTATGAGATTAGAGAACAAGATACACATTATCAATACAATAGAACTTCAGTAAATAGCACAATATACAATGGGCCCCAGGGGGAGACCAAATCATATATTAAGAAAGTGGTATAAAAACCACGACTTGACTAGACACATTGCCTAGAGCACGAAGAATCGCGGGGAACTCAAGGAACCACCCAAGGTAGTGACACAAGGGGACCCACGGGGGACGCGTGCAGTGTGAGAACACAGCTGCGAGCTCTGTAAAATCCTATGAGAAAGTCACGGTTGGAATTTTAAAGGGTACGGACACTTAGGAGAGGACTTGGGGTAAACCCTTTTAGACTTAGAAGGTTCTAAGGCCAGCCCACATGTGAGCACCGGAGTACTCGTGTTACCTCACCCAAGGAAGCCGGGTGCTAAGGTGCCAAATGGTGTTGGAAATCATCGCTGTTTTCAATGGCAAGTTGATGCAAAGTGCTGCTGCCGTGGAAATGAACAGTGTCCGGTGCGATCGAAGCCTGGATCGGAGATGTGAAGAACCTGAAAGCAGAGGGGACAGAGTCTGGGTCACTTCAGGGTGACCAGGGGCACTGTAGACCAATGCCCACCAATGTCGGGTGTTTCAGGTGCGATGAGGTGAAGCTTGACTCCGCTGCCATGGGAACCAGGAGACGTCGATGACAACCAGAGTCCGTAGGTGAGCTATCCCACAAAAGATGTCGAGGGCTGGGGGTCGGTGTCCGGATCGTAGACCAACAAGCCTTGGCAACAGCAACCTACGTGGTGAGAGAAAAAAGGCTTCGGGATAGACCAGCACGGTCCAGGTGACTCCCCAAGTGATGGAGAGTCAGGGCACGTCAGCAGCAACCAGGTAAGCCCATTCAGAGTTACAGTATCCTTCTCAGGGACCCACAAGTCGACAGACAAGGAATCGCAAAGGGACCTTGAGAGGAATCACTAAATACCAGCCCACGGGTCACTCGTGGAGTGTAGACCAGTAATCTTCCGTGAAATCACTGCTCAGGGTCTGGACTATATGCAGCCCAAAGCACAGCTTCAGGGATTGCCAAGAAGCCTATGCTGCTGCAAATGTGTACGGTGTCCAGGGGTTCTGGTTGCACGGTCACTACGAGGGCTTTGGATCTCAGGTTTGCTGAGAGCACGGATCGGCCTCGGCGAAGCTTGGAAACCCACCTCCTGTGCTGCAAAGTCTTCGGAGTCCTTAAGGAGCTGCATAGTTGTAAACCGGACAGATGCGTCTTTGGTGCCTGCCTTGCAGGGGAGTAACTCCTTTAGTCCAAGGGAGATTCTTCGGTCATCCAACGAAGTGTAGATAGTTGAAGTTCTGGGATTCTGGAGCAGAGTTTCGTCCAGGTGAAGGTAAAGTCCTGTAGTCAGAGGTTCCTACTTTATACCCAAGGAAGGGGTGGGACAAACTCTGTGGACCCACCTTTGGGAGGGTCAGGATAGAGGGGTGGTTACACCCATCTCCTTTGTCCAGTTTCGCACCAGTTTTGCGCCAGGGCAGGGGCTGGTAGCCCCTGAAACTGGTTTGAGCTGGACTATGCACAGGGACACCAAATGTGCCCCCAGTGCAGACATCAAAACACTCTTGGAGTGCACCCACCCATCCCCAATACACTAAAGCTTCTCTGGGAGGTGGTTACACCTCCCTGTGACAGGAAACCTATTGTACAGCCTCCCCTGCCAGAGTGCCGTCCAGCAGCAGAAGGGCAGACGCGTGTCTGTGGCTGGCAGTATCTATTTTGTGATTCCAGGTTCTGTTAAGCTGGTACTGGGTGTACCGGTGTAGTTGTATTTTTCCCTCTAGGAGGTTGGAATCATACCTCCCCCACTAGGACTGGTGAGGAGGTATGATTCCAAGGGGTTTTACCAAACACAACATGTTTCCTTGCAGCCATTCCAGAGTTAGCATTTACCACGAGGTTATAATGCACTTAAGAGAATATGGTTTGGCTGCATCACAGAACAACCCCAGATAATAGATTCCAAAGGCTGCAGAGGGGCCCTGCTCATGCATGGGCACTCTCTCACACAAAACCCAGCATCCTGCCTTCAGGATTGATAATGCCTGCCATAGGGGTGACTGATAGGTTTATATGTGCAGTGATATAAGGTAGATATAGGGAAGCTATATCTAAGTAAGGGGTGCATACACTACCTTACACAGGCTTCTGTAGCAGACCTGTTGTGTCATTTTGAGTGGTCTCTCAGGGGTGGCATAATACATTCTACAGCCCCTCAGAGGCCTCTGGGGTACCTATGCCCTAGGTATATAGGATATCATATACTAGGGACTTATAAGGGTACCCCAGAACCCAATCTATGGTGTACCTAAAGTACATGCAATCCTTTTAGAGAGGAAGCAGATAGGTGTGGGTCCTGAATAGCAGAATCCCAACCAAACTAAGTCGAAAACCAGCAAAACACCAGGAAAAAGTGGGGGTAACTATGTAATCAGATTCCACCTTCATAAAGTGAGTGACTGACTGAGTGACAGCTTGGTTAAGTGAGATGGTGCGTGAATGGTTGTACTAGAGACTATGTCGCAAAGGATGCATAGGTGAGTGAGTGGATGTGTGAGAACTTTTATGGAAGTGTGAATTTGTATGTTAGTAGTTATGTGGTTGTGTAAGCGAATGTGTGATTGGTTGTACCATTAAGTGAATGGGTGTGTTGAGAGGCTGTATGGGTGAGTGAGTGGGTATGTGAGTGAATGTACAGGTGAGTAACTGGATTAGCCAGTAGCTCTATGAGTGAGTGTTTGGCTGTTGGAGTGGCTATTTGTGTGACTGACTGCATAATTAACTATATGTGCGAGTAACTGATTATGTGACTGGTTGTTTGACTGAGTGAATGGGTGTGTGAGTCAGTTTATGGATTAACTACATTTATGAGCAGTTGTATGGATCTTTCAGTCAGTATGTGAGTGGTTATATGGGTGTGTAAGTGGACATGCAATAGGTTGTAGAAGGGTGTGAGTTGGTGTGTGAATGGTCCTGTGGCTAATGTCTTTAGTGATGTCACCAGTTATATCATTTGAGATTACATCATTGATATTATCTGTGATGTTAGTGACAATGCCATAAGCAATGTAATATATGAGCATGGTTGGATAACTGAGTATATCTGCATAAAAGTGTGGATGTAAGTAATTGAAGTTACTAACTAGGTGTTTTATACAGAAAGGAGAGCATTCTACTGTCTATCTACATACCATACTACACTTTAAACACACACATATGACTGTACCTTATGGTGTAGCTACTGTCTGCTTTAGGAACGACTGATATGTGGGAGAAAAGCCAGTAAAGATATTTTAAAAAAGCAATCTGGTCTTGCAATTGAACTGTATACACAAGCTCAAATATACCAGCCATGTGACTGGTTAAAAGGCCTACTTCTCTGCATGGGTGAGTTGGTAGTGTCAGTTTTTTTTACTAGATATATGCATGAGTATCTCAGTCCCTATGTAGTGATCTGTGTCTACATCAAAGTTAGTTTCGTGGTGCAATGGTGGCTCTCTTTATAAGAGTGTGGCTCAGTAAATCTATATGTTGGGGTGGCATGAATTGCATCTTGGGTCGGTTACTTAAGTGAGTGTGCCACTTCCTCCATTTGTGCTTAGAGTTTTGTCTGTGCATGTGAGTGAATGTTTAGATGTTTGTAACAGTACCTGAGGGAGTGTGCTAGTGGGTGAATCCTTTTGTATGTGCTTACATGAGATTGAAGTCAGAGTGGAAGGCTGGATCAATAACTCAGCACATGGGCCTGAAAGTGTGAGTGTAGATTAATGAAACTTCTAACTACAAGTGGTGTAGTTCTGAAAATTCTGGACTCGTGAATAAAACTTTGTCGTAGTATGACGATTTCTATATCAAAAGACCGAGAATGGCTAGTACACTATGTACAAGCATTTTCGTCATATTCGAGTGACGATTTCACCTCGAAATCTTTTCGTTCTGAACCCTTGGCTTCCATTTTGTGTACGGCAGCCATTTTGTGAATTGCCCTCACATAGGCAGATGATTAAGTCAAATTCGATTCCCAAGGACACGTACACCTTAATTGACTTCTCTCCGACCTGGGCAAGCTGGAACCATTGCCCCAGGCCAAACCTGTTTGGTCAGTTCCTCTCCCAGTGGCCGAACGAGATAGCATCAAGGCACAACATTTCATAAACCCTTTTCATCGCACACACACCCTGCCTAATCTTGCTCACACCTGCCCCTGCTCTTTTCTCTCTCACTTGCTTTATGATGAGGAGGTGCCCGTTTTTATTGGGGGTCCACCGATATCTGATGGAAATGTTGGGCCTTGCCGGGTAATTTGTTGTGGGTTGGACAAACTGAAATGTGGGCTTGTCATCATGACTCTGCTTTTTCTTTGTAGTGGAAACATGTGAATAGTATACTAAAATGTGGAGAATGTTTGCCTGAAGCACAATATTTTGTATAAAAAGAGAAGCCTGGCTTTGTAAGATTGAGCAGTCTCCTGAGAATATACATCCCGTGTTGTTGTACTTCTAGGACGCCTGTTACTTGGTTGCAGCCAATAAAATCGATCCTTGACTTCACCTAGAAGACTCTGAGGGTCTGTGGTCTAAATCAGGAAAGTACTTGAGGTCTTTGGGTGTGTACCCTGACACCACTGGGTTACTGGTTCGGTACCGGTTCTGAAAAACCCAGTACCTCAGTGGTAGCTCTTTTACACATGGGAGCATGACGTATGGCCTACCTAAAGGCTATCTTAGGGGGGGACTTATATGTGGTAGAACAGCAGGTTAAGAGTTGTCAAGAGGTTTTAAATGCCAAATCGTCCTTGCAGTGGAACTGGATGCACAGCCTCTAGTGTACCAAGCTTGGGATATGTTTAAAGGGTTTCTGGTTGTGTGACTTGGTAGTGTTATTTGTTTACTAGATATGTGAGTTAGTGTCTCAGACCCTATGTGTGGGTGTCTTTATATATGTAAGACATGTTTTGGTATATCGTTGGCTCTTTTGTGGCTGTATAGCTCTGTATATTTATATATAAAACAGGAAGTATGGATTGCCTCTTGGGTGTGTTCAGTAGGTCTCCTTCTTTCTATGTGTGTATGAGATTTAAACTATGGTGGGAAAAGGGTTGTAAAACTTGAGTGTGCGGGCATGTAACTGTGCATATACTTTACTGAAACTTCTAACAATATAGGTTTTCTTTTATACACATCGTAGTTCACTATATGACCTAGGTACGTGCTACTTTATAGGTTATGTTTTTTGTGATAGGACAGCAGGTTAACGCTTGCAAAACAGTTAGAATACCAAGTTGAATCAGCGGTAGAACTGCGAGCACAAGGTGAAATATACTGGGCCTGAAACATGTTGAAAGGTCCACTTCTATGGATGGTTTACTTGGTAGTGTTGTACCTTTACTACATATATTGATAATTGCATATGTATTAAAGTCTGTTTGTACACTGTTGGGTATGTTTGTGACTGTTTGGCTTTGTAACTTTATATTTAAGGGGGTGGGATAAATTGTGTCTTGGGAGTGTCATTTCACTTAGTACTTTCAGACCTTTACTAGATATTTGGATAACTATGTCAGTTCATATATGAGGATATCTTTCTATAGGTACTAAAGATTCTACATTGTTCACTCTTTTGATGACTGTTTTGCTCTTAGAATCCATATGTAAGTAGCAGTATGGATTGTGTCTAGGGTGTCTAACTCATTAGTGAGTTATTTGACTGAATATATCACTATGTGTATTAGTGGTACATACATAACAGTTGTGTCTCAGCATATGTTTACCTGTTTGTTCATGGTAACTTGCTGTCTAAGATGAAGCCGAGGTTGCAGGTGTGGTCTATTAGGACAGAAGATGGCTGAGTTCAGCAGGCAATCATGTGCCATTTAATGGCAAGGTGTTGTTCTGAAAAGACTTCTGTTTTGTCCATGTTTAGGTTGAGACAGTTGTATTTTATGCAGTCAGTGACGTTCATCAAACATCTGTGAAAGTTGACTTTGGTGCTGGAAGGATTTTCTGATAGATTAACCTCTAACTACATGTGTCAGCTTTTATGCTCATAGATGCATAGATATGCAGTAGCTACAGGCAACTTTGGGGTGAATTGTAAATAGTGGAACAGCAGGTCAAACATATTGAAGGAGTTTCAAATACCAGGTTGGCCTAGGAGTAGAGCTGGTGCACAGCCTTTGGGTACCAGGCCTGCCACTTGTTTAAATGAGTAATTCTCTGGATGATTCCCTTGATAGTATGAGCTCTTTACTGGATATCTGAATGAGTGTCTCAGTTAATATCTGGAGGTGTGTTTCTATATGTAAATAATTTTATTGGTGCATCATTGCTTCTGTTCATGCGAGGTTTTTAGGCACATATGAGCTGCAGCTTAACCTTGGTGTGAAATATAAGTGATAGAAGACCAGATTAACATTTGAGAAAAGGTTTTAAATGACAAGTTGGACTAGCAGTAGAACTGCATGTAGATGTTGAAATGTACCAGGCCTGAGACATGATTAAACAGCTGTTTTGCTAGGTAGGTGACTTGGTAGTGTTAGTTCTTCACCAGATAACGGAATGAATGTCTCCATTGCTATGTGCGGGTCTGTTTCCATATGTTAGTAAGTTTGTTACTACATCACTGGCTCTGTTGGGCACTTTATGGTTCTATAGACGTGTATGTTAGGGGCAGCATGGATTGCCTCTTGGGTGTATTAGTTACTATTGGATTATTGAAGTGTGTGTGCCACCCACTCCATTAGTGCTACATACATAAGAGTTGTGTCTGTGCATGTGAGTGAATGTTTAGACGCTTCTGACACTGTCTGAGAGGATATATTAGTGACTCTTTCCTTTTGTATTTGTTTATGTGAGATTCAAATCAGTATGAATGACTGTATCTGTACCGGAGTATATTGTCTTGCAACTGTCAATGTAGCTCATATAGGAGCATCTCTTATGGCCTATCTACAGGCTACCTTAACAGTGAGTTTGATATGGTGGAACAGTAGGTTAAGGATTGTCAAGTGGTTTTAAATGCCAAGTCAGGCTAATACAACTGGATGCACAGCCTCCAGTGTACCAGGCCTGACACTTGTTTAAAAGTATACATCTCTCGATGAGTGACTTGGTAGTGCCAGTTCTTTATTAGATATCTGAATGAGTATCTTAGGGGCCGATTACAATGGCGGTAAATCAGCGACCGCCGGGCCGGCGGTGAAGCCCGCCAGCCCGGCGGTGAGGCCGGCCAGCCCGGCGGTCGAGGATTTACTGCTATCACCCTTGAAATTCCCACCGCCAAATTAGGATGGCAGTGGGAAGAGAAAAGGTACCTCGGCGGGCGGTCCCTTTTCCACCAGCGAAAGTCCGCCAGAAACATCATAGTTAGTCCCTTGTGGGGGTCAATTTCCATATGTACGTAAGCTTGTTTTATACATAACCTGATCTGTTAATGACTATATCGTTCTATAAATATAGATATAAAGGCTGATAGGGATTGACTCTTGGGTGTGTTTGTTATCATTGGGTTATTCAAGTGAGTGTTGCACCCCCTCCATTAGTGCTGCATATATAAGAGTTGTGTCTCTGCATATGAGTGAACGATAAGAAGCTTCTGATACTTTGTGTGGGGCTGTATCAGTGTCTCTCTACTTTTGTATGTGCTTTTTGAGAGTCAAATCAGGGCAAAAGACTGGATGTATAACTGAGGATATTGGTGTCTAAGTATGCATGTAGGTCACTGAAACGTCTAACTACATGTGTAAGCTTTGATGCACATAGTATGATAGTGTGGCCTAATTATACGGTACCTTAGAAGTGAGTTAGATGTGGTATAACAGTAAGTTAAGGATTGTCAAGTGTTTTTTAATTCCAAGGTGGCCTAACAGTAGAACTGAATCAGAATATTTTATTGTTGAATTAATAAAAATCCTTACAATGAGAAAAAGTACAATTACCGAATGTCCGCAATACAATTTACATTAAAAATCGAAAGCAACGATTGATATCAAAGTTAAAAACAATTAAAACTTAAACTGTACGTCGGACCCCCCCACTGACTACGTAGAGGTTTATGGAATGAGCATGGGGGATAATACATAAAGAGTGAGCCTCAGGCAATGTTTTAAAGGATCATACACAGTTCTGCAGCTGCTTCCCAGTGTCTATCATAAATTTGAGACCCCTGCAAGTCAGAATTGGCGATGAACCTCCAAGCCAGATTATAACCGCTTGGCGACATGTTCTTATGTTCAGTTTGATTAGGATATCCCGCAAAAATGTTCTTCTAGCCACCATGAGGGCCGGGCACACACAAAACAAATGGATTACAGATTCGTTTTGGTAACCACAGAGTCTGCATGTTGGGCAAGCATCATGGGGTTTCCAAGAGGGTCTTAGATCCTTGGACTCGTGAAGGCCCATACGGAAATCAATGAGAATCTTTTTTAGGTGTTGACTAAAATGTGTTGCCAAGTATGCCTGGGGTTGTTGACGTGAATAGGAAGAAATGACTGTCCAGGCATGACGTCGATGGGTCAATGTTTGTTTGACTTCCAATAATGACTTTATTTTGGCATTTGAATTTGCAATTTTGCAGAAAGTAGCCTGATCAATTTTTTTACACCAAGCTTCGAGCAATCCAAGGTCTGAAAGGCAGGTCTGCAGATGGGTGGCCCAGGGCTGGGTGGAGTCAAAATTGATTTCCTGCCAACAGAGGTGGTTTAATGAGCCTGGTACAGCAGCGCGGAGTTTGTGGCAGAATTTAACAAACCTTGACTTGGACCTAAAAATTTGATTTTGAAGGCCAAATTCTAATCGCACCTGGGCTGGCGAGGTGCATTTCGGTACTTTAAATACAACTTTATAGATTTTAGTTTGTAAGGTGTTTAATAAACCGGCCTCCCCTCCAAGCCATGTAACAAGACCATACGATAATATACGTAAAATCTGAGCGGCCATTACTTTTAAAAGATGAGTGTAGTTTGGACCACCCAGTTTTTGAAGGAGTCGCCTATATCCGAAAATTAGCGTCTGGGATTTGGTTTTTAACACTGCAGAGTGCTCTTTTTTTGAGTTGTCGTTGGCTAGGGTGACCCCCAAATACCGATAGTGTGGCTGTACCCCAATGGCTAGATGGTTAAATGTCCAGCTAAATTTAATGGGCTTTAGCTCTATAAGACGTATTACTTTTGTCTTTTCTCTATTTAATTCTAAATGTTCTTCATTCAAATAGAGATATAGGGCATTTATCAGCCTTTGTAGTCCAATTGGGGTTCCGCTTAAAAGAACAATATCATCGGCAAACTGGATGATTGGCACTGGGGTGTTACCAAGCTTCGGAGCGTGACTTACGATTTGGCTGAGTTTTGTTCCTAGGTCGGCCAGGTATAAGTTAAATAAACATGGGGCCAGGACACAGCTCTGTTTCAGCCCATCCTCCGTTGGAATTTTGGACGTAAGGCTTGAACTGTGCCCTTGTTTGACCCTTGCCCAGGTATCTGTATAAAGGAGCTTGACAGCGTGGAGGACATTTTTTGGTAGCCCCCACTCGTTGAGTTTTTCCCAAAGCCTCCCCCTACTGACTCGGTCAAAAGCCGCTTTAATGTCAATGAAGCAGCCATATAACCATTTGTTATTCGTTTTGGCTCTTTCCATCAAGAGGGCTAGGGCTGTGAGATTTGTTATAGTCCCTGTCCCTTTTCTGAAGCCTGTCTGGTAGCTTGGAATTAGGTTGTTGGTATTTACCCATTCCTGGATCTCCTCCAAAATACAAGAAGCATATAATTTAGCTTCTACATCGATTAAAGATATCAACCGATAATTCAGTGGTGTACTCCTGTCACCCTTCTTGAAGATTGGGTGGATGATGTTACCATTCCACGATGGTGGCTGCTTCTTACAGGCAAAGACTTGATTAAACAAGGCAGAAAGATGGAGTGCCCAAAACTCAGCATTATGTTTATATACTGCGTTGGGGATGCCATTGGGCCCTGGAGCGCCTTCGGATTTAAGATGGTTAATGCACCTTTTAACTCTGTCGCAGGAAAACAATTCCAGCTCAATCCCCAGATTGTTGAACCTTTCTATGTCGGGATGGGTTGATAGGTTATCTGTCGGTCCTTTCAAGTAGCTTAATATTGTTGTTGTGGTAGAGCGGGGCTGATTTTCAGAGACTGAAGGTTTCCTTTTTCGATAGAGATTTTTTACGTGTGATTCCCAGGTTTGTTTACTAATGCCTGGGTCCTGAGTTGTTAGGTCCGCAGTGTTTAGTTTATTTACAATGCCCCAGAAGTCCCTTGAATTTCGCTTTTTGCTGGCTGTTAACAGTTTTGACTAAAACTGTATTTGGTCCATCCAGCACTCTGGTAATTTTATGATTTCTTCTTGGTTACTCCTTTCGTTGTTGTGCAACACTAACCTAGTGTTTAGTCTGAAAACACTTTCCTGAATGTAAAAAATAGGGAGTCAGTGGGCCATCCCGCTGTCTGGGTGGTAATGTATTGCACACTTTCACTAGGAACCCACTTGGTTCTCTTCAGATAAATTCATAAACAACAATAATCCATTCACTGTTTAATCTTGTTTCAAGACTTTCATGTTTATTGATTTTGTTTCATCTTTTAATTACTGCGAATCTTTTTGTCTCCATGACATTTCAAATTAACATTTCCCATGTACCCAATGCATTTCGGGTCTATGGTGACCCTTCTTCCGGGGTCTCTATCAGAAAAATCAAGAAAAATGCAATCAGCCTCATAGCCATCTCTCTATATAAGCAACTAATACATTGGTTAACATTCTGTGTTTATATACAATCAAACGAGTTGTATAACTATACATCCATAACCCAACTGGAAAACTAAATGATCCATTGCCCAACTAAAAAAAGTCACCCCCTTCCACGCTTGTTTCCACCCGAAAATGACCTACATTTGAAAGAGCTGCTAGCGCAAATGAGCGAAAGTAATCTTTACGCGCTCACAAATAGTGCGTCCTGTCACATTCAATTAAAATAAACTTAAGCAAAAAAACCCAAAGCTTCTCGAGCTAAACAAACGCCCTGCTTTTTACGCTCGCGCTTACTCACTAGGAAATGCAAACGTCCTCAGTTTCGAAAATGTCGACCAATCCGCTGGTTCCTCACATTTGAAATGAAGCTATATGGTGCTCTAAGCACGGTGATTGGCTAAACATGCGATCACATGACCGCAACCACGGACTTGTCTTTAAGCCCTCATTTATACTTAATAAAATTCAAATAAAGGTGAGTAGCTGGTACCTAAGATATCGCGCTGGTACAGAGCGTAAATGCCAATAATGTTGAATGATAAACTCGAAAAATTTCGTAACATGTCTGCAAAAATTCGCACATCGACAAACACTGTTACATATTAATCATAATTATGTTTCCAACCATAAATTCATACTGCTATTAATCTGCAAGAGTAAAAAAACAATAAAACAACAAATAAACAGTTACACAAAAATCCTGTCGGCCATCTTGGATAGGGGAGTTCTCACACTTCATGTTATGCAAGGAAATATTGACAGCTCTCCCAAAATCAGTTTATAAAAAGCAGGATAATTCTATCCTGTCGTTCAGTCCCATAGGTTGTAGGCTTCCCATCTTCTTTATCCAGAAATATTCGGATCTAAGTCTTTGTTTGTGTGAGTCTCTCTCTGGATGATGTTTTATAACTTCCAGTATAGTGAAACGTAATTGTGCAACATTATGTCCTGCTTCCAGCCAATGTGCACTCACTGTAGATTTCAAATTTTTCAACCGAATGTTGCTCTTGTGTTCTGTTATTCTGATTTTTATTTTTCGCTCAGTCTGACCTATGTATAATTTTCCACATGGGCACTTGATGCCGTAAATTACGTTTTTCGTATCACAGGTTCCTGAATGTAACAAAGTCACCTTTTTGCCAGTCATTGGGTGTGTGAACATCTGCCCCACCATCACGTTGTTACAATGGACGCAATTTTCGCATCTCTGCATACCCTTGTAATTAGTTACATCCGGTTTGATTTTCTTTTTCAAAAGTTCTTTCAAATTTTTTGACCTGTTGTATGCGAACGTTATCCGATCAGCAACCAGTGGTTTTAGATCAGGTTCTTGTGCAATGAGTGCCCAATGTTTCCTCATAATGTTGGCTATCTTCATTGATTGAATCGAATGTTTCAAAACACATACTGTCATTTTGGTTACATTTCTTTCTTTAGTCACAAGTAAAGACTCTCTCTTCATGTTCAAGACTTTAGTTTTGGATTCTTCCAGTAATGGTTCCGGGTACCCTCTTTGTAGGTACTTTTGGATCTGCTTGTCAATGGTGGAGAGTAAATCTTGTGGATCAGAGGTAATTCTTTTTTGACGGATAAATTGGGACACTGGAAGATGTTTCTTTAAGGAGTGATGGTGAAAACTCTGATAGTGTAAGCCACTGTTTCTATCCGTTGGTTTAGTGTACACACTGGTTCTTATACTGTTCTGTTCAAGATGAATTTTCACATCTAAGAAAGCCAATTCTTTCTGGTCCATTTGGTGGGTAAATTTAATGCGATCATGAACTGCATTGAGTCTTTGAATGTTATTGATTAATTCTTCCTGTTTACCCTTCCAGATGAGGAAGATATCATCAATGTATCTTTTGAAGACCATTAGCCCAGTTGTCCAATTCACGTTGTGAATTATATTGTCATGCTCGAATTTTGCCATGAAGGTGTTTGCGTAGGACGGTGCCCCCGCAAACCCCATGGAGGTCCCACTGCACTGTTCATAAAAATTGTCTTCCCAGTTAAAGTAACTGTGTTATAAAGCAAACTGCAATAATTCCAACATGAATGTTTTTTCTCCTCCACTTACTTCATTGTTCAGTAAGCACCATTCCATCGCTTCGATTCCCTCACTGTGTGGGATTGAGGTGTACAAAGAGGTCACGTCAATAGAGCATAACCATATTTCTTCATCAGTAGGAATGTTAACTTTGGATAACATGTTAAGAAATGCAGTGGTGTCCTTTATGTGTGTACTCCATTTCTGAACCAAAGGTTGTAGGAACCAATCCAGGTATTGACCCAGTGGTTCCGATAATGATCCACATGCTGAGACTATTGGTCTAAAAGGTGGTCTCTTAGGGTCCTTGTGTATCTTAGGGAGCATGTAAAATTGAGGTCTCCTGGGATGTTTAGGGTTTAAAAATTGATATGTCTTCAAAGTGATCCATTTCATCTCTAAAGCTTTATCCAGAATTGTTGTGAGTGTCATTCCAAAGCTTTCTGTTGGATCTTGGTCCAACTTATGGTATATGTTTTCATCCTGTAGATGAGCCAGTACACTGTCTTTGTAATAGGTAGTATTCATCACTACTATTGCGCCCCCTTTATCTGCCTTGATTATAGTGATGTCATTGGCATCTCTCAAAGATTGTAAAACTTGCCATTCTTTTCTGGAAAAGTTATTAGTGGTACCACTAGAATATTTGATTTTCTGAATTTCAGATGTTATGATTCGTTCATATGCATCAATGGTTTTATGTGAAGTAGGAGCACAGAATGTGCTTTTAGGTCTGAATTCTTTCAGATCCGTCTCTGGTCTTTCACTCGGAGGTAGATTGTTGAAGAAGTTCTTTAATCTCAAATTCCTTAGAAATTTATAAATTGATATTTCTGTTTCCTGGGCATTAGATTTATAACTTGGAACATATGTTAAACCTTTATTCAACACTTTTGTTTGAGCCTCCGTCAATTGTTTATCCGATATGTTGATGACTAGGTCAATTTCGGTTTCTTTGGTCTCAATTCTCTCTCCGCTACCGTTTCTTTTACTTGCGTTTTTTCTTTTTCCTTTTCCCCTCCTGGTTTTGAGGGCTCTGTAATTGTTATACTTGTCGATGGGGCATTGTTTGCTGCCGGGCTGGTATCTAAAAAAGAAACCTTACTTTGTTGATCTTTGCGTTTATCCTTTGGTATAGGTCTCCTGTTTTGTGCTGTATCAGAGTCAGATACCACGCTTTCTTGTGAAGAACTGACGTTAGTCTGCGGTTGTTGCCAATTCCTTTGATTGTAAACTTCTGCCCAACTGTACACCTCTTCAAGTTTATAATCAATTGTGTCTCTCCGGTATTTTTTGATCTTTCTATCCTCAATCTCTTTAGCGTATCTTTCCAGCTTTTTGTTAACCTCTTCAAGTGTAGCTGATAGGTCTTCAAATTGATTCAACTCACTTTTTATATTATCAAGTTCCACTTCAATTGTTTTCAGTTCTTTTGACAACTCTTCCACGATCAGCAAAATCAGGTCCAAACTACATTTGTTCAAGATTTGGTACCATTTTATTAGGAAAGCCTTGTTATTCCTGCACAACATGGGTTTCAGGGCTATTCTTAAACCCCTTGGAATTCGTTGGTTCCTGTGATAATGTATTAGAGTTGTCGCGTGCAATCTCTGATTTATTTCTCGTTTGCTTGCATATTCCAGTTGTTTTAACAGTTGGTTTACTGTACTTGGCTGTGGGCTGAAGGCTCTAGTTTCCTTGATCAAACTATAAATTCCTTCCGCTTCCTCTGCGGTGTATGCTAAAGTTTCTGCCTTGTTAGATGTGATCTGCGCTATTTCTTCTAGATTCATTTTCGTGGTGCTTAGATGGAGAGTAGACTGTGAATTTGACTAAAACTGTATTTGGTCCATCCAGCACTCTGGTAATTTTATGATTTCTTCTTGGTTACTCCTTTCGTTGTTGTGCAACACTAACCTAGTGTTTAGTCTGAAAACACTTTCCTGAATGTAAAAAATAGGGAGTCAGTGGGCCATCCCGCTGTCTGGGTGGTAATGTATTGCACACTTTCACTAGGAACCCACTTGGTTCTCTTCAGATAAATTCATAAACAACAATAATCCATTCACTGTTTAATCTTGTTTCAAGACTTTCATGTTTATTGATTTTGTTTCATCTTTTAATTACTGCGAATCTTTTTGTCTCCATGACATTGAAAAAGAAAATCAAACCGGATGTAACTAATTACAAGGGTATGCAGAGATGCGAAAATTGCGTCCATTGTAACAACGTGATGGTGGGGCAGATGTTCACACACCCAATGACTGGCAAAAAGGTGACTTTGTTACATTCAGGAACCTGTGATACGAAAAACGTAATTTACGGCATCAAGTGCCCATGTGGAAAATTATACATAGGTCAGACTGAGCGAAAAATAAAAATCAGAATAACAGAACACAAGAGCAACATTCGGTTGAAAAATTTGAAATCTACAGTGAGTGCACATTGGCTGGAAGCAGGACATAATGTTGCACAATTACGTTTCACTATACTGGAAGTTATAAAACATCATCCAGAGAGAGACTCACACAAACAAAGACTTAGATCCGAATATTTCTGGATAAAGAAGATGGGAAGCCTACAACCTATGGGACTGAACGACAGGATAGAATTATCCTGCTTTTTATAAACTGATTTTGGGAGAGCTGTCAATATTTCCTTGCATAACATGAAGTGTGAGAACTCCCCTATCCAAGATGGCCGACAGGATTTTTGTGTAACTGTTTATTTGTTGTTTTATTGTTTTTTTACTCTTGCAGATTAATAGCAGTATGAATTTATGGTTGGAAACATAATTATGATTAATATGTAACAGTGTTTGTCGATGTGCGAATTTTTGCAGACATGTTACGAAATTTTTCGAGTTTATCATTCAACATTATTGGCATTTACGCTCTGTACCAGCGCGATATATTAGGTACCAGCTACTCACCTTTATTTGAATTTTATTAAGTATAAATGAGGGCTTAAAGACAAGTCCGTGGTTGCGGTCATGTGATCGCATGTTTAGCCAATCACCGTGCTTAGAGCACCATATAGCTTCATTTCAAATGTGAGGAACCAGCGGATTGGTCGACATTTTCGAAACTGAGGACGTTTGCATTTCCTAGTGAGTAAGCGCGAGCGTAAAAAGCAGGGCGTTTGTTTAGCTCGAGAAGCTTTGTTTTTTTTTGCTTAAGTTTATTTTAATTGAATGTGACAGGACGCACTGTTTGTGAGCGCGTAAAGATTACTTTCGCTCATTTGCGCTAGCAGCTCTTTCAAATGTAGGTCATTTTCGGGTGGAAACAAGCGTGGAAGGGGGTGACTTTTTTAGTTGGGCAATGGATCATTTAGTTTTCCAGTTGGGTTATGGATGTATAGTTATACAACTCGTTTGATTGTATATAAACACAGAATGTTAACCAATGTATTAGTTGCTTATATAGAGAGATGGCTATGAGGCTGATTGCATTTTTCTTGATTTTTCTGATAGAGACCCCGGAAGAAGGGTCACCATAGACCCGAAATGCATTGGGTACATGGGAAATGTTAATTTGAAATGTCATGGAGACAAAAAGATTCGCAGTAATTAAAAGATGAAACAAAATCAATAAACATGAAAGTCTTGAAACAAGATTAAACAGTGAATGGATTATTGTTGTTTATGAATTTATCTGAAGAGAACCAAGTGGGTTCCTAGTGAAAGTGTGCAATACATTACCACCCAGACAGCGGGATGGCCCACTGACTCCCTATTTTTTACATTCAGGAAAGTGTTTTCAGACTAAACACTAGGTTAGTGTTGCACAACAACGAAAGGAGTAACCAAGAAGAAATCATAAAATTACCAGAGTGCTGGATGGACCAAATACAGTTTTAGTCAAATTCACAGTCTACTCTCCATCTAAGCACCACAAAAATGAATCTAGAAGAAATAGCGCAGATCACATCTAACAAGGCAGAAACTTTAGCATACACCGCAGAGGAAGCGGAAGGAATTTATAGTTTGATCAAGGAAACTAGAGCCTTCAGCCCACAGCCAAGTACAGTAAACCAACTGTTAAAACAACTGGAATATGCAAGCAAACGAGAAATAAATCAGAGATTGCACGCGACAACTCTAATACATTATCACAGGAACCAACGAATTCCAAGGGGTTTAAGAATAGCCCTGAAACCCATGTTGTGCAGGAATAACAAGGCTTTCCTAATAAAATGGTACCAAATCTTGAACAAATGTAGTTTGGACCTGATTTTGCTGATCGTGGAAGAGTTGTCAAAAGAACTGAAAACAATTGAAGTGGAACTTGATAATATAAAAAGTGAGTTGAATCAATTTGAAGACCTATCAGCTACACTTGAAGAGGTTAACAAAAAGCTGGAAAGATACGCTAAAGAGATTGAGGATAGAAAGATCAAAAAATACCGGAGAGACACAATTGATTATAAACTTGAAGAGGTGTACAGTTGGGCAGAAGTTTACAATCAAAGGAATTGGCAACAACCGCAGACTAACGTCAGTTCTTCACAAGAAAGCGTGGTATCTCACTCTGATACAGCACAAAACAGGAGACCTATACCAAAGGATAAACGCAAAGATCAACAAAGTAAGGTTTCTTTTTTAGATACCAGCCCGGCAGCAAACAATGCCCCATCGACAAGTATAACAATTACAGAGCCCTCAAAACCAGGAGGGGAAAAGGAAAAAGAAAAAACGCAAGTAAAAGAAACGGTAGCGGAGAGAGAATTGAGACCAAAGAAACCGAAATTGACCTAGTCATCAACATATCGGATAAACAATTGACGGAGGCTCAAACAAAAGTGTTGAATAAAGGTTTAACGTATGTTCCAAGTTATAAATCTAATGCCCAGGAAACAGAAATATCAATTTATAAATTTCTAAGGAATTTGAGATTAAAGAACTTCTTCAACAATCTACCTCCGAGTGAAAGACCAGAGACGGATCTGAAAGAATTCAGACCTAAAAGCACATTCTGTGCTCCTACTTCACATAAAACCATTGATGCATATGAACGAATCATAACATCTGAAATTCAGAAAATCAAATATTCTAGTGGTACCACTAATAACTTTTCCAGAAAAGAATGGCAAGTTTTACAATCTTTGAGAGATGCCAATGACATCACTATAATCAAGGCAGATAAAGGGGGCGCAATAGTAGTGATGAATACTACCTATTACAAAGACAGTGTACTGGCTCATCTACAGGATGAAAACATATACCATAAGTTGGACCAAGATCCAACAGAAAGCTTTGGAATGACACTCACAACAATTCTGGATAAAGCTTTAGAGATGAAATGGATCACTTTGAAGACATATCAATTTTTAAACCCTAAACATCCCAGGAGACCTCAATTTTACATGCTCCCTAAGATACACAAGGACCCTAAGAGACCACCTTTTAGACCAATAGTCTCAGCATGTGGATCATTATCGGAACCACTGGGTCAATACCTGGATTGGTTCCTACAACCTTTGGTTCAGAAATGGAGTACACACATAAAGGACACCACTGCATTTCTTAACATGTTATCCAAAGTTAACATTCCTACTGATGAAGAAATATGGTTATGCTCTATTGACGTGACCGCTTTGTACACCTCAATCCCACACAGTGAGGGAATCGAAGCGATGGAATGGTGCTTACTGAACAATGAAGTAAGTGGAGGAGAAAAAACATTCATGTTGGAATTATTGCAGTTTGCTTTATTACACAGTTACTTTAACTGGGAAGACAATTTTTATGAACAGTGCAGTGGGACCTCCATGGGGTTTGCGGGGGCACCGTCCTACGCAAACACCTTCATGGCAAAATTCGAGCATGACAATATAATTCACAACGTGAATTGGACAACTGGGCTAATGGTCTTCAAAAGATACATTGATGATATCTTCCTCATCTGGAAGGGTAAACAGGAAGAATTAATCAATAACATTCAAAGACTCAATGCAGTTCATGATCGCATTAAATTTACCCACCAAATGGACCAGAAAGAATTGGCTTTCTTAGATGTGAAAATTCATCTTGAACAGAACAGTATAAGAACCAGTGTGTACACTAAACCAACGGATAGAAACAGTGGCTTACACTATCAGAGTTTTCACCATCACTCCTTAAAGAAACATCTTCCAGTGTCCCAATTTATCCGTCAAAAAAGAATTACCTCTGATCCACAAGATTTACTCTCCACCATTGACAAGCAGATCCAAAAGTACCTACAAAGAGGGTACCCGGAACCATTACTGGAAGAATCCAAAACTAAAGTCTTGAACATGAAGAGAGAGTCTTTACTTGTGACTAAAGAAAGAAATGTAACCAAAATGACAGTATGTGTTTTGAAACATTCGATTCAATCAATGAAGATAGCCAACATTATGAGGAAACATTGGGCACTCATTGCACAAGAACCTGATCTAAAACCACTGGTTGCTGATCGGATAACGTTCGCATACAACAGGTCAAAAAATTTGAAAGAACTTTTGAAAAAGAAAATCAAACCGGATGTAACTAATTACAAGGGTATGCAGAGATGCGAAAATTGCGTCCATTGTAACAACGTGATGGTGGGGCAGATGTTCACACACCCAATGACTGGCAAAAAGGTGACTTTGTTACATTCAGGAACCTGTGATACGAAAAACGTAATTTACGGCATCAAGTGCCCATGTGGAAAATTATACATAGGTCAGACTGAGCGAAAAATAAAAATCAGAATAACAGAACACAAGAGCAACATTCGGTTGAAAAATTTGAAATCTACAGTGAGTGCACATTGGCTGGAAGCAGGACATAATGTTGCACAATTACGTTTCACTATACTGGAAGTTATAAAACATCATCCAGAGAGAGACTCACACAAACAAAGACTTAGATCCGAATATTTCTGGATAAAGAAGATGGGAAGCCTACAACCTATGGGACTGAACGACAGGATAGAATTATCCTGCTTTTTATAAACTGATTTTGGGAGAGCTGTCAATATTTCCTTGCATAACATGAAGTGTGAGAACTCCCCTATCCAAGATGGCCGACAGGATTTTTGTGTAACTGTTTATTTGTTGTTTTATTGTTTTTTTACTCTTGCAGATTAATAGCAGTATGAATTTATGGTTGGAAACATAATTATGATTAATATGTAACAGTGTTTGTCGATGTGCGAATTTTTGCAGACATGTTACGAAATTTTTCGAGTTTATCATTCAACATTATTGGCATTTACGCTCTGTACCAGCGCGATATCTTAGGTACCAGCTACTCACCTTTATTTGAATTTTATTAAGTATAAATGAGGGCTTAAAGACAAGTCCGTGGTTGCGGTCATGTGATCGCATGTTTAGCCAATCACCGTGCTTAGAGCACCATATAGCTTCATTTCAAATGTGAGGAACCAGCGGATTGGTCGACATTTTCGAAACTGAGGACGTTTGCATTTCCTAGTGAGTAAGCGCGAGCGTAAAAAGCAGGGCGTTTGTTTAGCTCGAGAAGCTTTGTTTTTTTTTGCTTAAGTTTATTTTAATTGAATGTGACAGGACGCACTGTTTGTGAGCGCGTAAAGATTACTTTCGCTCATTTGCGCTAGCAGCTCTTTCAAATGTAGGTCATTTTCGGGTGGAAACAAGCGTGGAAGGGGGTGACTTTTTTAGTTGGGCAATGGATCATTTAGTTTTCCAGTTGGGTTATGGATGTATAGTTATACAACTCGTTTGATTGTATATAAACACAGAATGTTAACCAATGTATTAGTTGCTTATATAGAGAGATGGCTATGAGGCTGATTGCATTTTTCTTGATTTTTCTGATAGAGACCCCGGAAGAAGGGTCACCATAGACCCGAAATGCATTGGGTACATGGGAAATGTTAATTTGAAATGTCATGGAGACAAAAAGATTCGCAGTAATTAAAAGATGAAACAAAATCAATAAACATGAAAGTCTTGAAACAAGATTAAACAGTGAATGGATTATTGTTGTTTATGAATTTATCTGAAGAGAACCAAGTGGGTTCCTAGTGAAAGTGTGCAATACATTACCACCCAGACAGCGGGATGGCCCACTGACTCCCTATTGTTAACAGTTTTGCCCACATCTCTTCCTTATAATCTCTCTTGGCTTTCCACAACATTTTGCGGTAGTTGTTTCTCATGCTCTTAACAAGAAGGTAGTTTGATGCGGAGGCCAGAGTGTTGTTCCTTAGTGCCATCCGTTGTGCCTGGGCTATTTTTCTCTTTTCCTGCCTTAGTTTGGTATTAAACCAGGGTTCCCGTGGGACTAGTGGGCCTTGATATGGCGCAGTTAGAACCGAGTGTTTGAGAGACAATTTTTCTAACAATTTTATCCAAATTGAAACCAAGTCTTCGTTTTGATCATTTTCATATTGAGAAAAGAAATTGCTTGCGGTTTCATAGATGGCTTTCATTCCACTGCCCCTCCAACACAATTTTCGTAAATTAAACTTCTCTGGCTGATCAGAGAGGACAGTCAACTGGGCAGACTCCAACACCCCTATGTTGATCCAAGTAATTTGTGGAAAGTGATCGCTTTCAGATCGCGTTGTGATTTCGTAGTCTGCTACTGAGTCAAGCAGGCTATTACTAATTAAAGTAAAGTCAATGGTTGATGATGACTTGCCACTCAAATACGTTGGTGGTGCTAAAATTGCACCAATTGTTGCGGGTTTTAAAATTGTTAACCCCAGCGTTGACAGTTGCTTTAAGGTTGATGGATTAAGCTTTCCCCGAGATTTTTGCCTTGGGGTATGTGTGTTTAGGTCTTCATAATTTAGATTAGAGTTGAAGTCGCCTGATAGTATCAACAAACTTTAAGAGTTTGATTTCTGAAGTGTTTTTATGAGAGTGATGAGGAGGGCCAGTTTCTCTTTTTTTTTTTGTTTTATCAGGATGAATGTAAATATTTATTAATAGCAGTTGGAGTCGAGATTTTATGGAGATCTTGGTTACCTGAACCCAGTTTAAACCCACGTCCTGTGATTCCGACTCCCAATTTAATCTCTGCGAGATATATATGGATCGTCCTCCCTTCGGATGGCTAAACTTGGACTTTCTCTCGGCAAGGATTTGGTGCTCGGTGAAGGGGGGTATTAGGTTCCAAGTCTCTTGTAATAAAAGGATGTCGTATTTATGGAAGAAAAGTTGTGTCTCACTATCTTGGTCCATACTTCTGAACCCGTGAATATTCCAACTGCAGATGCCTATTTTAGACATATTAACCCTATCCTTAGATGTGAATTTGCACCATATGCGTTGAGGTAGTTGTTCATGTTTTTTAGGAGTACTTTTGGTTAAGGGTTAACGGGATCCATGACCAGTCCTGTGTGGGGGCCCGCCGATATGAGGATGCGTTAGATGTAAGTCGAGTCCACCCACTTCTTGGGCTACTGTGGCCGAACGGGCACCCTGGAGACATGAGATCTGTCTGCAGTTAGATGGCTCCTCTCTGTTTATATTCTGTATAATTTTTGCAAGCGGGAAAGGGTATCTCGGGCGCATATGTTGCATGATGGTTATGCCCCAGTGTTCGAATGGGCCTTTATTTTCGAAGATCTTTACTGCTATCTCCTTGGAAGCCCAGGTGGTCACAGAGACTTCGATATTTCTGTCATCAATTTTTGGACTGAACTCAACTGAGACTAGGTCTTGGCAAGATATTCCTCTCAAGTCTGGAACAAGACCAAATAGTCTTAACAAATTTCCTCTGTTTAAGATATCGTGCTGACCCTTTGACTCATATTCGGGAGTGAAAGTCAGGATGGGTTCTAATTCTGCAATTGGGGTAATTGATGGGTCTTGCGAGCATGGAACTTTGTAGTCAGACTGATTTACAGAAACAATTTTTTAGTTTTTTTAATCACGTTTCCTATGATGCCCTTGTCAGTGGTACCCCTTGCAGGAGAAGGGGCAGTTCGTAGCATATGGGTGCGTTAAATTGAATAACGGGGTTTGACCGCACTATGCAGTTACGATTTTGCCCAGTTTTTGTTATTATAATCGGAGAGTTAATCCTTTGTAATTTATTGGTTCCAGTTTTGTATTGAATTGTTCCTGCTGAGGCCATTGGATTTTGTTTTATGCACTCTCGGTCGATCCCAGTTCTTGTTATTTTTATGGGAGTCTGGTCGTGTTTTGCCTCAGCGAGAGTTTGATCGCTGCTTCGATGCGTCATGCGCTGTGTTATGGGTTCGTTGGTGCTCATTGGTGGTGGCTCTAGTGAGTGATTTTGTTTTGGTGAATCATTCCCGAGAGTTATTAGATTTCCTTGTACAGGTGTCTGCCTGATTTTTGAGGAGGAGTGATGACTTTTGATCATTGATGTTGGTTCTAATGCGGGGGTTGGGGCTGATTTTAAGTTTGTACAAGCAATCATTGCATCATGGGACTTGCTCAGCTCTTCAATTGATGCATGATCTGGGCCACCGGGCTGCGTCCCCTGTTTTGGTTTTTTGGACGAAACTTTTTCCTGTGATAAGTCATGGCCTGCCAATAAATTAGTGGCGATGTTTGAGGAGATGTTTGCTGATCCTAATTCTTTTGGCAAGACGGACACAGGTTTTGTGAGGAAGTTGTCGATGGTAATCCTTTGGTTGCTTTTTAATTTAGACCTAGCTTTCCTCGCTTTTTTTCTTTGCTTTTTCGTCTGGTTTTCAAGGGGCGGGAGGTCGAATTTTTCTATGCCTATGATTGGAAATGCTTTGTGACAAAACATTGAAAGGTGTGACAATGCGGGATCCCTGTCCCCTTCTGGGCTCTTGTGTGCTGTAGGGGGAGCGATTAAAATGCTTGATTTCCCCATGTTGTGATTTTCTCCTGGTGAGTCTAATAAAGACTTCTGATTATTACCTTTTCTGACTGCCCCCAAAATATCTTTCAAAATTGCAGGGAGCGATGCCAGTTTCTCAATGATGCCCCGCAGCCACAACTCGACAGAGGACTAATAGAACTTTTATTAATTTGGGCATGTTTTGGAAGGGGAGTAACCGTGATTTTTTTGTTTGTCAGAAGAGTAATAATAACGTCTGTTTTCGAGCTAAGTTGGGCGATATACTCTGCGATGACGTTTATAAGGTCAATTTGAACCTCCATCTTGTCTGATTGAAAGTTGAGGGCCTTTATGGCCTGGTCCAAGGTGCTAATCAAGGTGTTCCCTCAGGGAGCAGTACGCACTTGACTACAATAGCTCTTTTTTTGCTCTTCCCGTTGTGGGGTTGTATTAGTTAAAGAGATTGATATGTGCGACAGTGTTGATTTTTTTTGTTGGCTGCTATTATTTCCAGAGCTGTCGTCAATCAGAATTCTGTGGTTTGAGCTTGAAGCGACAATTCTTTGAGGCGTGGATGCTACTGGGCTCCGGTTTTGTTCCAGTACCATTTGGTCATAGTTTAAATCTAAATTCAGTTCTTGCAAGGATTGATTTGGAACCGGAAGCGATGACGCAGTGCCCAAGATAGGAGGATGGTAGCCAGACAGGGAGACTAGCTGGACGTCCGGTCTCGTAAATCTCTTAATTGAGTGCGCCGTTGGTTTACTGAGTCCAGGAGTAATTTGGGGATTGTTGTGGTCCTCCATATTCGACTTGTTGTTAAAGACGTTAAAAAGCGCTTCCAGTGAATCCTGACCTGGAGATATAGGTGAGGGCAGTACAAGATGTTGCCCAGTCTTGATTGTTTTGAGTTTTTTTGGTGGGGAACTGGGGTTGTGAATCATTGCCTTGACAAGTTCAGTTTTTTTAATAGCTCTGGGCAGCTGCTCGATTAGTGACGCCGGTTGATGTTGAATAGAGGATTCTAAAGTTTGAATATGATCCATCTGTGATTTGCCACAGTTTGAGGTTCCTGGGTGACTATGAATTGTCGTCTTGTCTGGTTGAATAGGACTTGGTAAGTTCCTTGATTCCCTTGTTGATGACAACAGAGCTGAGACGGGGTCTTTTAAAAAGAAAAATGTATTAATCTTTGGTTGTGATGCTGGTAAATGGCCTGGGCTGGGTGGAGGCTGAGGGGGACTTACTGACTTTCTACTCCCCTCACCGTCGCTGTCACACCCCCTTTGCCGCAGAGCAACTAAAAGTGGGGTTGCTTGCTCTTGCTTTGGTGCGTCTGACTTCTTCGGCTTTTTGCTGCGTGGTGCTTAATATGATGAGGCCTGACGTTTGGTACCTCAGCGCATTTTTGTCCTGCTCGGTACTTTGAGGTTACGGCTGGTGTAGAATCTGGGCGAAAGGAGCTGAATGGCTTCTGGTTTGAATGGTTGGAATGGAGGTGGGCGAAGAATGGAAGTCCGGAGGGACAGTTTTTTACATACAAGCAGAGCACTCAGGGGGTGCCTCCAGCCATTCGGACCTAGTCAGAGTGGCCTAGGCTGCCCCCCCGGGCTCTTACTTGGCACCTATCTCTACCGGCAGCCGCGCTCGTGCTTGTTCCTGGGCCTGTACTTGGGCGGCCTCTCTCCCTCTCTCCCTCTCTCCCTGAACTTCCCGGAACAGTGGGGGGTGGGGGAGAGGCAGCAGGGGCGGCAAGGGTGAAAGGCAAATGAGCGTCAATCAGCAACAATGACAAATGGCGGCTGGGTTGCCCTGCTGTTTGCTCACTTTTCGCCTGCCCCCCCTGCAAGCGTTGGGCACCAAACTCCAACACCAAACGCCGCCCTCCCTGCACCTCGAGCCTCGGGCACACCGCTCCTCACTTTCCTCAGCGGCTCTGGGCACCGAGCAAGCAGGCAGACCGACAGGCGGATCCGTGCGTGGAGCGGTCGGGACGGGTCAAAACAGAAGCTGGCCTTTTACTGCAACCTCATGACCTGTCCGCCTCCGCCTCTCGGTTTCTCAGACTCCGAAGCAGTTGAGGCAGTGAGGACTAGGAGTCAGAGTTAGAAAGCGACTTGTTACTTGCCGCCTCAATGCTGCCGCCGACGATGCCTCTACTTCTAGCACAGCTTTCCGCAAACTGTCGGACACACTAACTGCACGCCATCGCCACCTACAGACCACCTATTTCCAGTCTATCATGTTCTCCTACTAGCGCAAGAGTTAGAACTGGATAGACAGCCTCAAGTGCACCATGTCTGACACTTCTATAAAGGTCTACTTCTCTGGGTGAGTGAATTGGTGGTAGCAATTCTTTATTAGATATATGAATGAGTGTCTTAGTCCCTATGTAAGGGTCTGTTTCCATATATAAATAGGTTTGTAGGTATATCACTGGCTCTGTTGGTGACTATATGGTTCAATACATCTATATGTAAGGGGTCATATAGTTGGCCTCTAGGGTGTATGAGTTACTATTGAGTTATTTAAGTGAGTGTACTACCACCTACATTAGTACTGTATTTCCTAGGTTTATCCCACTACAAGTATATGGTGCAACCTAAACTTATAACTTGGCAACATTAAGGCAAGGGTGTGTCCACCTGTATTTGACTCAGCAACAGTTTCCCAATATGTCACACTACTCAAATGATTTAATGATATCGCCAGGCATAATGGGGGATCATAAAAGATAAATCACAGGTAATTTATACTCACTGATTTTCCTATGATCTCCTGACTTTGGGTGCGATGACTTAAGCATGGGTTTCCACTAGATCTACACGAGTCATAGACTACCAATTTCTCTCATACCAAGTCACCAAAAACATTACTTTATATGTGTAACTGTGTTACAGTCATTACAGCTTAAGCACTTATCTATATGTTTTCTTAGCCCTGAGGAAGTCGCAGAATAATTCCCTAACAAACGTAACAAAACACGTGTCAGCTAAGGATGTAAAAGATTCAATTGGAATGTAACAGAACCCCACGAGAGAAAAAAAGAAAAGTAAAAAGAAACATTAAAAGAGACAAAGGATTGAGAAGAATATTTTTGTTGTACGTTTATGTTACCTGGCTTTTCACTACAAACGTGTGCAGGGGATTACTTTTGTACCTACATTAGTGCTACATATATGAGAGTTGTATCAGTGCATCTGATTTAAACTTTAGATGATGCTTACAGTGTGAGAGTGGATGTATTAGTCCCTCTATTCTTTTCTATGTGCTTCGATGAGCTTGAAATCAAGGTGGAACTCTGGATGTATAACTCAGCATATGGTCCTGAAAGAGTGCATGTAACTCACTGAAACTTCAAACTACATATTTGACCTTTTATGCACATAGGAGCATACCATATGGCCTAGCTCCAGGCTACCCTAGGGGTGAGTTGTATGTGGTAGAAGAGTAGTTTAAGGCTTCTGAAATGGTCTTAAATGGTAACAGTAGAACAGGATGCACAGTCTAAGTGTCCAGGCTGGAGACATGTTTAAAGGCCTACTCCCTGGATGGGAGACTTACTTTTGTTGGTTCTTTAGCAGATATCTGAAGGAGTGTCTCAGTTTCTATTTGGGGTGTGCTTCCATATGTAAGTACGTTTGTTGGTACATTACTTGGTCTGTTTGTTACTGCATGGCTCTCTAAATGTATAGGTAATGGGAATCTTGGATTGTCACCTGGGTTTGTTAGTCACTATTGGGTTATTTAACTGTGTGAATATGAGTAAATGTTTAGAAGCTTCTGATAGTATCTGATGAGGTGCATTAGTGATTCTCTCTTTTTGTATGTGCTTAAATGAGATTCAGATTAGAGTGAAAGACTGTATCTATAACTAAGCGTAATATCCTGTAACTGTGTATGTAGCTTACTGAAACTTCTAAGTACATGTGTTAGCTTTGATGCACATAGGAGCGTACCCTATGGCCTAGCTATAGACTACCGTAAGGGTGAGTTATATGTGATAGAACAGTAGGTTAAGGATTGTCAAGAGGTTTTAAATGCCAGGTTGGTCTAATAGTGGAACTGGATGTAGAGCCTGAAGTGTACCAAGCCTGACACTTGTTTAAAGCTGTACATCTTGGATGACTCTCTTGGTAGTGCCATATCTTTACTAGATGTGTCAATGAGTGTCTGAGTTGCTATGTGGAGGTCTGTTTCCTTATGTAAGTAAGTTTGTTGGTACTTAGCTAGATCTGTTAGTGACTGTATGGTTTTATATATGTATACGTAGGGGTGGCATGGATTGGCTTTTGAGTGTGTTAGTTACTATTGGGGTATTTAAGTGAGTGTAGCACCACCTTCATTAGTGCTACATATAAAAGGGTTGTGCCTCTGAATATGAGTGAATGTTTTGAAGCTTCTGACACTGTCTGAGGGGTTGTAACAGTGGCTCTCCCCTTTTGTATGTGCTCATATGAGATTCAGATCAGAGCTAGAATCTGGCTGTATAACTGAATATATTGGTGGCTAAGTGTGCATGTAACTCACAGAAATTTCTAATTACATGTGTAAGATTTGATGCACATTGCATTATACCCTGTGACATAGCTATACAGTACCTTAGGAATAGTTATATGTAGTATAACAGTCAGCTAAGAGTGCATATAGCTCACGGAAACTTCTAACTACATGTATTAGCTTATATGCATATAGGAGCGTACCCCATGCCTTAGCTACATGCTAACAGAGGGGTGAGTTTTATGTGGTAGAACAGAAGGTTAAAGCTGGGCAAAGGGTTTTAAATGCCAAGTTGCCCTAACAGTAGAACTGGGTGCACAGCCTAAAGTGTACCAGACTTGAGACATGTTTAGAGGCCTACTTCCCTGGATGGGTGACTCGATTTTGTTGGTTCTTTCATATATACCTGAATGAGTGTCTCATTTCCTATGTGGGGCTGTGTTTCCATATGTAAGTACGTTTGTTGGTACCTTACTTGGTCTGTTTGTTACTGTGTGGTTCTGTAAATGTAGAAGGTAAGAGGTGGCATGGATTTTCTTCTGGGTGTGTTAGTTACAATTGGGTTATTTAACTGAGTGTGCCACTGCCTCCATCAGTGCTATATACATAAAAGTTCTGTCTTTGTATGTGAGTGAAATTTTAGATACTTTTCAGAGTGTCTCACTGGGTGTATTTAGTGAATCTCTCCCTTTGAATGTGCTTATATGAGATTGTAATCAGCGTAGAAGGTTGGATGTATATCCGAGCATGTGGGCCTGTCAAATGCAGGCAGCTCACTGAAATGTTTAAGTATATTTATTAGCATTCATACAATAAGAAGAGTACCGTATGGCTTAGTTACAGGGTACCTGAAAAGTGAGTTATATGTAGTATAACAGCAGGTTAAAGCTTCAGAAAGGGGTTTTACATGCCAAGTTGACCTAGCAGTAGAACTGGAGGCACAGCTCTAGTGTACCAGACTTGAGCCATGTTTAAAGGCCTGCTTTCCTTGATGGGTGACTTGCTCTTGTCAGGTGTTTGCTAGATATCTGAATGAGTGTCTAAGTTCTTATGTGGGTGTGTGTTTCCGTATGTAAGTAAGTACGATAGAGAGTGTATTTTGCTACATCTTATAATGCTGAAATGTTATCACTGTTAAAAATAAAATGACATATACATTTATTAGTATGTGATCTTTAAAAATACAGTATTATTACAATACATATTTCTTATACTATACTACTATATTACAGTGTGATCAAAAGTATTTCCTTCCCCTTTCTTACTGTTCCAGGCTTTTATACTGCTTCACCATACACAATGGTCTGTATGTAGCTTCATCTTCAAACAGTGTGAAAAAACAATTGTATGGAGTGTAGGAAAAAAAGAGAACTGCACACTACATCATTGTTAATATGTGCTACTATGCTTACATCACTAAAATCTGCTAATTAGTTGTTTTACATAGACTTAGTCTACTACTGAAAACAAATGCATCTTAAGATATTTTCTATTAATGTTATACCAGGTACAGAACTATGAATAAATGTATACTATAGTTGAATTTCCAACATTCTTATCACAATATCCCTCATAATAGGCTGGTTGATGTCTAAAATACTGGTGGTCCATGCTGATCCAATCCAATACATTCTTATTTGTAGAAATAGCATGTAGCACTTTCTTTGAAGGAAGAAAACATAACATTTTTATATTTCAAAACATGTTTTTCAATTCAATTGAAGGTTGCCATAATTCCATTGTGTACTTCTAGTTTTAAACTTTAAATAGACAGTGTTATCCATACATGTTATATGAACTCACTTGCACAAGATAAAAGGACTGTTGTTTTGTAAACAACGTTTTATGGACATCACCCCCAATTGGCTGAATGAAGTCCATAGAACATCGGTTGAAAAAACAAGAGATGATAATTTCATAGTTTGACGGGTAGTTTACCTTTGAATTTAAGGGTGCTATCAATGCAATCTGTCCATCCCGTCAGTCTTTAAATAAACATTATCGTGTCTAGATTTTATATTAAGTTCTTCATGAAAGATGATAGCCATTGTTGTGTACGTTCTCCCAGAAATCGATATTTGACCTGCTCTGAAGTTTTTAATTTCAGTTTCCAACTTAGATCCATCTGTTCTACATCATTGCAGCATTGATATGACGCATTTTCCACTTCTTTGTATTTGCAATGTAGACATCATATGAGATGTACAATTTGGACATGTCATATTTTGGTTTGCAGTTTTAATCAATCTGTCAAATGACACTGTTTTACAATCTGGCAGTGTTAAGTATAAGAATAGTTTAGAACTTATTTCAGTAGTAAATGTGAATGAGCAATCTTCACAGTCATGGTTCCATTTGTTGCTTAGCCCAAATCACTCATCAATATTTAATTGTTCTTCTGCTAAAACTGCAACCATAACCATTATAAATCACTTTGCATCTTGCTGAGTTTTGAGAATAAATCTTACTGATCTACTTCATGTATCCAAAAGACCTCCAATGCCATAAGAAGAATGTATTATAGTTCTGTCACTGAGTAAATGTTGGAGTAAATGGTACAGTACAGAACAGCATCTTTTTTCACATTTTTGTTCAATTTCATTAACAAGATATGATAAATGAATTACTACATTGAGAACCATATTTGTACAGCAGTTGATATCTTGCATGTTTTCCAACTGGTATCCTACAATATGTCCTTCATTTTTCACTTTTTTCATTTAGCATCTTGTACATTGTCGTTGTTTCCTTTCTTTTTTGAACTTCAGTTAAGTGTTTTGTATGCTTTTGTTTTGGACATAGGATCTGTTTTTCTAGAAAATAGAATATTGACCTAAGTTAGGATCATATAGACTTCTTAATCAACTGTATTCTCTTACACAACTTCCATCAGCACTAACTTTTTTATCATCAAATTCCATCAAATAAAAAGCAGACAATAGGGGTCATTACGATGGTGGTGAACTTGCCAACGACTGGCTGTCGGTGGCGGGTTCACCGCCATCTTCAGGCCTTTTCCGCCCGCCATATTATGATGGCGGGCAGTACCGTAGAGGTTAGAAACACTGAACGCCACATATCCAACGGGCTCCTTAAGTTTGCCGGTTGTATCCTAGGCCCGCAGCATGTAATGCATTCAGGCGGTGCCTAGCAGGCACCGTGGGTCAGATTACGATGCTGGATCCCCACCATCCTTTCCATGGCAGTTTACCCGCCAAGGAAAGGCTGGCGGAGTGGCCTTTGGGGACTTGTTGCGGGCTTCCCTTATGCAGGGGCAGTTTATTTTTACACTTGGGGCACCTATGGCACCCCCCTACATTTCTCTGTACCATGTTCCAGGCACCGCATGGTGCCTGCAATGTAGTGCAGGGAAAGGCAAAACCTGCCCTTTTTTCACTGTGGTGGGTGCAGCCAGCAGTTCCTGCCGCAATGGAAAAAAATGCCTTTTGCGGCTGTCATGGTGGCGGCTGCATTGTAATTGTCTTCCCTAGGAGGATGTATGACATTACCACGCATGCTATTACAACTCATGCCTTTACGACGCAGGTTTTACAACGCAACTTTTAGTTTAATTTACTATTCCAACTCCAGTCCCCGTGGATAGTAGGGAAGGTGTTGGAAACTATTCCCTATCCTAGAGCGCCCCCCAGCGCAAGTCGTTGTAAAAGTTGCGTTGTAATGGTTGCGCCGTAAAGGTACTTCGTTGTAACAGTTGCGTTGTAAAGCATGTTTACCTCCCTGGGACAATGGCAGATGGACAGAAGTCCATCCGCCATTGTAATCTGGTCCAATGTTCTTACTCAAGATAATGCAATAAATCCCATTCCTTCTTTAAACACACTACTACTGATGTTCACAAAAGCTCGGTCTACACTTAAACCACGAGATTTCTGGATTCTTACAGCATACGTTAGAGACAGCGGGAACAGCTGTCGTCTGACATACAGGTCCTTTATAAGCAAAAAACTCATAACACAGCTCCCAATGTGCTTTTTGCTTTTTGCGGTCAATCTGATCACATTTTACAGGCAAAAATTCTATCTAATCCGTGTTTGGAAAAATTATGAAATCAATAACTGAAAGCACCATTAACTAACCCTTCCTCTACATTTTAATTATGTCACAAAATATATAGACAATTTTTACATACGCATAAACATTTTTCTAAACCTGCAATCTTTGATACAGACTTTTACAAAGAATCCAATTTTGCTTGAGGTTTCCCAGTGAGTAGTATTGTTACTCCATGGTGTTCCATTTTTATCAATAACTGCAATTTTCAAAATATTCTATTTTCGCAATTTTAGTAGTTCCTCATTACAGTTGTATCACTCATATGTACATGTGTTTTGCTGCTGTGCTTTGAGACTAAAACAGTTTCTTCATTAGTGAACTTTCCAAAGCTTGTTTATTGTCTTGTGACAAAACTCCTATTCTTGTGTCCTTTAGAATATTTACATGTTCCACATCAGATGCTTGTTGTATATTCTTTACTAGTTCCTTGTATGTGAAATGCAGCCAAATATTTACATTGTCAATTCTTACCCAAACGATACCGCTTGACTTAAAATACATACTAACCGAGCTCAACTGATCTGAGCACTCATACGATCCTATCGCTCTATGTGGAAGCATCTTGCTGTTGAAGCTGTACAATTTTTTGCTAAGAATATTTTCTGCAGCTTTCTCCTCCCACATCTCTTTCATCAATGATTTCTAGGATTTTTGTAATATATGATGTGACATAACATGCAATAGCAATCGAATAGTCAGCAACAAACTGAATATCCTTGTTCACATTCCACATATTGAAAATGAGTGGATTATACCACCACCAATTTACTCGATATTTGGCTCAATGAATCCCACTGGCAAATTTTCATTTTTGAAAGACTATCTACACAATGCCAGCAACTCCAAATGGACTCCAAAAACCACTGACACCGAGTAAAGTAATCACACAGACGGTAGCTGCATCAATTCCCCGCCCCATCCAAATATTAGCACAGCACACGGCATTGGAGTAGAAGAACTAGGCAGGTGTATGCCAACAGCCCAAGTGGCTTACAAGCCAACAAGCCAGGGGACCAATAAGTACACGATTCAAACACAAGCCCAAGTGCACATGGAAAGTGGAGTCCACGACCAGGTGCAAGATCAAGCAAAGTATAAAACATCTCAAGGCTCTACTGATAGGATTATGGACAGTACTACGGAAAATCCACTAGAAAATTGCATAATGCACACAAGTCAAATTAGAGCAATAAGAATAACCACACTTCCAGGACTATCAATATGCGACACAAATCTGGACCAACTAGGGGCGGGGAGCCCTCCAGGCACAGGCAATGACCAGGGATGCAATAACATCAGTAATTCAGATGCAGCGTACAAAGAAAAAACAAATATTCACTCGACACCTAGACAATAGCCACGACTAAATCAAGTAATGGTGGATTTCAATAAAAAGGACGAGGTGTGCGACTCCTGGTTGGAGTCCCAAACCCCCTTCGATAATAAGGAAATTTTACAAAACCAAAGCAAAATTTCAGCCAATGACAAACACATTAGGAATATAAGAGAAATCGACCTCAAGCAAACGAAACCATTCAATGATTGTAATTTTATCTAAGGATGTGCAAGAAAAAATCTTACTTGGCAGTCATACAAGTAAACAACTGATTTTGGAACCAGTAAAGGAAAACCTAATCGAGATATCAAGTGGGTCGGAACAGGAAGCATATGCATCCATGGATCCATTCAAAAAAATAAGCCAAGAATCTCGACAGGAAACAACAATAATAGAAATATCGAGTGTGTAGGAATTGTCTGACTCAGTACTCCCAAAAGCCACTGGAAAAACATGTCACTCGAACGAATTAAACGCGGAACATCTAGTTGACATGGCAGGGGAAAATGTCGAGGAAAACTCAAAATGCACAGCTGATACACTAAATTACAAGGCCAACCAGTGCCAACAAGCAGAAAAGCATGATTATAATCAAAACTTGGAATCCATAATAAAACTGCACGGTGCTCTGGGGAAAATATTAGAAACATCAATCAAAGCGCTGAATACGCAGTCTGATAAACTTGATATCCAAATAAATCTCATGAGTTTAATCGCCGAGCATATTTCAGAAATAAACAAAAAACTTGATACCATGGCAAACACATTCTCAAACCTTCAGGACCAGAATAATCTTCGGGCCCAGCCCGAAAATTGTACATGTAGCCCAATACTTGAAAAATTAAGGGATCTACCAACAATCCTCAAAAACCTCTTACAGGAATGCAAACGTGCAAATCATGTCACCTCAGTACACTTGATGAAAGCGACACCATCACCTTTGACTATCATAAAGTCACGTCTAATGACGATATAGATAAACTAGAAATGAGGAGTGAAAAAATCCTTATAGAAACTTCACAACAAATAATAGACTCAAATCTCACACAACAAAAGTCAACAAAAATAAAAACCGGAGAATCAATTGAAGATCGAATACCACCAGGGGATAAATCGGCGGACCAGATCGATCACAGTTATCGGTTGATTGTAAAAGACAAACCAAGACAGGAGCAGATAAAAATTATAAACACCCAACCACCAGTTTTAACCAAACGACAAAAAAAACGTGCAAGAAAGATCAGAAACCAACAATTAAACAGTAGACCTGCCAATCAGCAGGCCTTGGCCAATTACCCAATTTTCAATCCTCCCAAAAACTTAATAAAACTTGAAATCCAAACAGAAAAGGGAGAACACCAGTCCACCACGGATGTATGACGTTACAACGCATACTTTTACCACGCATACCATTACAACGCGGTTTTTACCACGCATACCATTACAACGCATAGCGCTTTGGGGTGCTGGATAGTGAATAGTTTAATTTACTATTCCAACTCCAGTCCCCGTGGACACTAGGGAAGGTTATTGGATAGTAAATTAACCTATTCCCTATCCTAGAGCGCCCCCCAGTGCAATGCGTTGTAATGGTATGCGTGGTCAAAACCGCGTTGTAATGGTAGTGCGTGGTAAAGGTTGTATACCGTCCACCACTGCGGCCAAGAATCCAAGAAATCTCCAGACTCAAAGCACCAATGAAGAAGAACATCAGCCCACCTCTACGGAAGCATATTCTATTGGGATAGCACACGTGCCAAGATCAAACACACCAACACGCATAGAGGAATGCAATGATGACGAACTCGCGATCAACTCCATAGAAAGGAGTAGTGCAAACTGGAGCCTCGAGAGTGCTGACTACGAACCAACTCAATTAAACCGAATAGCAGGGAGCCCAATGGGCCAATCCAAAAATAATGGGAACAAATTAATACAAATAGTTTGAACTTCTCAGCCGGATTATGGACAGACCATAATGGACCAGGAGCACAGTTCGAGTGTGATGGGGAAACAGGGACACCTAAGGGAGGTAACCGTCAAAGCTGACAACAATAAACAAAAAGTATCCCTCGTCCTGCCTACAACGTTCAGTCCTACAATAACTCTCAGTAAAAGGGACACAAAAAACCATAGGCAAGTTACAGCAAAAGTTGACAAGAGTCCGCAAGATCAACTATTAGTTAAGATAATCACGGATCATGACGGCCCACAACCTATTGGTGGCCCGGAAATAGAATCAAGGACAGGTCTAATCCATTCGACAACTATTGACAAACGCCACAAACTTCGGGTTGTGTTGTCTGAAAAGAGAAAACCCGAAAGTACTCGCAAAAGTAAACGAGCCCTGTGAGCACACCAGGAGGGACAACAATAAGTATAACGCGAAAAACTCACGTAACGTCACAAATGATAAAGAAAAAAATAAAACAATGAGATATTGGTCAAACGAGCAGGCATTGTCCATTTCCGAGCAAATGCAAGAAAAAAAATTGAACACAAAAGGAAGGATATTTTTCATTCCAAATTATGAAACACAAGGCCCACAAGAGTACCTGAATAGAGGAAACATCCTACGTTTGATGTCCGTAATTCCAAGCCTTAATCACATAACATCTAATGATCTATTAGCAATAGAATTTGTAAACCTTGGTAACAACACAGCAAAGGAAGGCACCCTAGCAACCTGGAGGAATGCAGAAATTGCCAATGAGATACTTCATGAAACCACTAAATTTAATGAGTGGGGAATCACTCTCAAAGCAGAGGTAACACCAGGTTACCTGTCCCCTCTCCTAATGAAACGCGCCGCAAGAGAAAACAGTTCACTGGTAAAACGATCCACATACTCTGTACTGCAAGGCGCCAGGGGTGCGGAAAACTCAAAATCAGAACATCAGTTCAGATTAAATTGTGGAACAAGAGAAAATTGAAATAATACCCAGGGTGGCAAAATGGATCAAAGCCCCGTAAAAGTTCTATACTGGAATATCGCTGGAGCAAAAGACATCCTAAGTGACAAAAGAAAAACGGAGTCCTGGGACACCTATGAAATAATTACATTACAGGAAACATGGCTAACCGCTCCAGTCGACGTCCCAGGCAGAATAGGTCATCATGTTAGTGCTATTCGAACCCAGCATTACAGGCGAGCCAAGGGGGGTCTGTCGGTTTATATTTCTACAGAATTAAACATTAAGTCCTCCCAATCATCCGCATCCACCGCAGACATGCAAATAATCAAATTGGAAATGGGACCACACGCTGGTATAGGAACTATCATTTTCATTAATATATATGCTCATCCAAAAACTAAAGTATAACAAGAGCTTTTCAAAAAAGTTAGCGGTGTTGTATCAGGACTCCGCCTTGATCAACCAACCTGGGAGATAATTCTCACAGGTGATTTTAACACCAACCTACTACATCCCCATGAAGACGAAGATAACATCATCACTGCTAACGAATTATGGACCGTAGAAACACAGGAGATCCCATCTGCGAAGAGAATGGACAAAGTGGGTCGGCAGCTGATGTGGGAGCTCGAACTGCAAGGTATGCGAGTGTTAAATGGGAGAATATAACAGGACAGACCTGCCAATAGTACCTACACCGGTCCTAGTTCAAGCACAGCTCTGGATTACACCATAGTCTCCCTCCCACTCCTAGGACTAATCAAAAAGTTTCAAATCATATGCTCTCCAGATAGTGACCACTCGGCTCAGCACATTGAAATCAAATTATCTCCTTCCAAACATCTAAAAGCCCCAATACTAGCAGGGGAAATGTCAACAATAAATTTGAAACGCTTAAGGTGGACGAGTGTCACACTACCGCAAATAGCTTTGGATGCAAAGAACCTAATGCAAACGCTCACCTCGGAAAATGAATTGACCGTTGAAACATGGAATACCTTCGTGAACAAATTACCGAAGGCAGGAGTCAACGTCAAAACGAGGCACAATGAAAAGAATAACAGCCATCTTAGCCAGATAACACGCTCTTTGAGAAGGAATCTGAGACAGTCCTTGAGGAGAGCACGAGGTCACAGCTCACAATCCAAGGTATGGCAGGACGTACGTTTCATAAAGAAACTATACAAGAAACAAATTTGGAATGAGAAAAAAAATGAGGTCAGCAACTTCTGGACAAAAATATTATATAATGGAAAAAAATCCGACCCCAGAGCATTCTGGTCGCAAGTAAACTCATTGAACAGATCTGAAAACACTATAAGTATGACCTGCATCTCAGAAATGGCATGGGTACAGCATCTAATTGATACCTTTTCAATAAAGCCCATGACACTGCCGTCATCAACAGTAATCCCTGTATATAAAACTCCAAATGCAGAGATTCAGTCGACAACTGTTTTCGATTTGATAAACATCTGGCATAACATACAGAAAGGCTCAGACCACATACCACGACCATATGAGGAAGTAGAAATACTACAAATAATAAAGAAAAGCAGGCAATACAGTGCACCAGGACCTAATGGCGTGCCCCAGGCAATCTATAAGCAAGATCCCCGTTATTGGGCCAGTAACTTTAACAATCTGTTCCGGACGATAAATATCACTAGTCGGATTCCGGAAAGCTGGAGAGGGGCGATTATCAATCCAATATACAAAGGCGGTGATCGGAAAAAAAACAGCAAATTACCGCCTGCTTGCGCTGATCGATGCCGAGGCTAAGTATTATGCCTCACTGGTGTTAACCGACCTTACAAAATGGTCCGATGACAACAACAAAATCCCTGTAAATCAGTCAGGGTTTCGCCGTGGCATAGGTACCACGGCAAACGCCATAGCAATAAGCCTGATAGCTGAAAAAATCCTGCAAAAGCATCAAGCATTATATTTATATTTAGTGGACTTCAAGGCGGCCTTCGACCGTGTTAGCTGACAATTACTATAGGCCAAACTAAAGCAGCAGGGCCTGCCGGATACAATCTTAGACCCAATAATGGACCTATACACCGACACCTGGATGCAGGTAAAGATTGATAATGGCCAACGGCTAACGCGGAAGATCAGAACTTGTGAAGGATTAAAGCAAGGCTGCATCTTGGCCCCTCATTTGTTTAATTTATTCATGGCCGATCTGACACCAAGGCTAGATGGGACCAACGCACATCCTTCACGGTTAGGAACATTGCCCCTCACGCATCTATCCTATGCCGATGACGTTGTTCTCCTAGGTCAGACGAAAATAGGATTGCAACGTCTCATGCAAGAACTGGCTGAATACACCAAACAGAATCTATTGGAAATAAATAGTAAAAAAACCTAGGTCATGATCATAACACATTATCGTATCAAACGGCTGAACTTCACAATCGACAATAAGAACCTGGAAGTAGTGGAAAGCTACAAGTACCTGGGGATACATCTGGACAGACGGTTCACCTTTTCCACCCACTTTGATGCTATCGAGAAGAAAGGAACAGCCTTATTACACACATTCCGCAGTTTATCTAAGCAGCTAAAATGCCTTCTGTTCACTCCCCTCCTAACAGTAATCAAAGCCAAGCTACTTCCAACGATATTTTATGGCAGTGTGGTACATAAAGGAAGACAAAATCCAAATAAGAGTGTACAAACGCGTATTTAGCTTACCATATGACGCCTCACCCGCACAGGTTCGCCTCGAATTTGGCTTGCAGTCCCAAATATTGTACAAAAAATATGAGACAGTCAAATTTTGGTATAGCATCTGGTTGAACCGCAAAATAGAAATGAACTCTGCCATTTGGGAAGCTATGCAAAGCAATCCTAATTCTCAGTATGCGAAGTACCTAAACTCCTCCCTGGAAACCACTGAGATGGCGTCAATGTGGAAAAGGAAGTTACCTGTATCATTATTCACGCAGACCGTAAAAAAGGCAGTTAAGATGCACTCGTTGATCGATGATAAAACAACTCTGAGACATCGAGCACATGCTTGGATGATAATACAATCCTACAAAAAGCCGGTACCTGCAGCCTACTTAGGGCTTGCTTTTCCACCACATCTCAAACTAAAATACCTAAACCTACGTATGGACAAATTACCAACAAATGCCGACCAACCCGGCTGGAGGATACCACGCCCAAAGGATTGTAACCTATGTGGCGCTGCCGTACAAGACATCATCCACTTGATCTGCATTTGCCCAGCAATGGATAGTGATCGCCGGAGCTTACTAAAAGCAAAATTTAACGAAAAAGGAATTTGTACATGCCGCTCAGCGATTCTACAAGCGTTGGACTCAGTGGATCCACAATTCATCTGTTGAATCATTAAACATGTTATTAATTTTGAAAAAAAAACTTTCTAAAGAGCTAACACAAGCTTGAATCTATTGCACTCTGAATTCGGATTTGCATTTGCTAATTTAGAATCGGCTTCCTGAATCATTAGGACACTAAGAACACCCGTGTTTTTATCATTTTAATTAACGGTTGCTTTAAAAACTGTATAAGAAAGTATTTTTTCTTTTTCTTTTTTCATCGTAACATTGCATTTCATATTGTAACGGTTTTTATTAACTATACAATAAAGAATTTATTACATCCTGAGTGGATTATAATTATTATTATATGCTGAGTTTCTGTTCTCCTTAAGTTGTGCGTATTTTGGGGTCATTTCCGAGTTATTGTATATCTTGCTGCTGACAAGAAGCTGTTTACTCTTCCTTTGTGAGATGACAGGTCATAGGAATCCAAAGTGACACCTTGTATAAATTGTACCTTTGTATCTCTATTTTTGATGGCAATCATTTTCACATCTATGTGTTTGAAATTGTGGAAAAATTGCTGTCTGGAGGTGTTTTCAGCACCATCTTTGGGGATTGCACATGTGACATACAGTTCAATATTTTAAAAAAACAGGGGGACAGGGAGCTAAATTTAGGAGGTCCTGCACACTAGCTCCCAAAAGGGACTGTGAATCAAAGGGGTGTGCAGTTCCTAACTGGACGTGTGAGGAAAGGGAGGTATTTCTTCGTTATACCCTCACACACCCCAGAGGATGTCATGCTTCATCATTGGGTCTTGCTCCTCATCGGGCCGGCGCTGCAATGCCTGACGGGTTCTCGTAAACAGGGCTCTTTGTCCGAGATCTTTTGAAGAAGCCTTTGGGTGCGTGCGGGAGTGAGGGCTGGGTAGGGCAGAGGTCAGTGAGATAAAATAGGTCTGGAGCAATCCTACTCTAGTCTGGTTTATTGGTTTAGGTAGCTTGAGCCTGGTTAAAAGTGGTGTGAGTGCCTGGATGTTAATGTTCCTAAAAGGCTGCCAAGGTCACGTGGGCCAACATGTTTCGTGCCTCATTAGCCCTAACGGGTCAAGTGGCACTTCATCAGGACCAGTGAAAACTAAAGTGTGAATGGTGCACTACTGTAGGGTTCTGCAATTTTATGACTAGTAACCAGACATGGTAGGGGGTACCCTAGTAGACTTGTACCGGAGTATATTGTAGACCTAGTGAAAAGGGGGGAGAAAAGGGAATAAAAGGAAAACGGGACAACCAAGCCATCATTAATAACAGCAAGTATATCATTGCGTTCGGGCAACAGTTAAAAAACAGCTTGATTTATGCTGTGGACGGACATGCACATGAATGTGCAACGTTGTTGATTAATTACACTTTATGGAAAATTAAAGCTCCTTGATTGTAAAGGTGATGCTAGCTGCCTTGTTGGAAAATGGTCTTTAGTTATCAAAGGTGGAGAAAGGGTGGATAATCATATAATACCTGGCTAAGTTCCTATATTTCATTGGTCAAGAAGGCAATGGTTGCCTAAACCCTTGGTGGAACCTCACGTGGTGTGAAGGAAACTCATGTGGTGTAAAGGGTGAAAAACGGACGCACACCTATTTCTGTGATTTGTGGTCGTGGTCACAGAATATATCATGCCTATGCCAGTGAAAGTATTAAAATACGTCTGTGCATCAATTTATTTAGCGCAATTGGCATGAAAATCACTTTGTAAATCACTCGAAGGGTTTGATGCACATTAGATTATGTCACTTGCAAGGGGCCACATGCTGCGTCAAAAGTACTGATAATTAGAACGTGCTATGGTGAGCGAATATTCCCCTATTAGATTGTGGTGCTTGAATGCTTATTGAATTGTGGTGATTGCACAGGCACCAGAAAGGCATGAGTACTGCCGATAGAAAGTACAGGCAATGAAAAGTAACGATAGCGCGTGTGAGTTGTGATCATGCCGGATGCTAAACTAAACACAGAGGCTACATGCGCATATTGAGAGGTAACACAGAGTCTTAAGTTACAATGCCTGAAAAGTGAAACACTCACCCCTAGTACTGAAGCTTAAGGCTCACGGGGAGGCAGAGCACATCAGAGATTAGCTGGAATCGTTCAAATACTCACAATGGCAGGCTGGCGGCTTGCGTGATCCTACCCGTAACTTGGGCCTGTACCAGTCACTTCCGGGTACCGGCTAAATATAGAAGCTTCTATGGCGTGAAAGTACTGGTGGGATAAAAGCGGCGGCCATATTAGGTGTAGATTATTCAAGAGAACTTTATTGAACAGCCCCGGCGAACCCTTTTGGGGATGTAAGGCATACATATGAGGTACAATTGTGTGTTTGAGTTGCAATTACTGATGCATACCACATGTTTTGTAGGCAAGTGCATCTTTTACCTATAATAGAGTTATAGTAATGTCAGACAAAAGGGTATGTCATTTGGGGGTTACTATGGCGTTGTTATGCGCGCCTCACCTGTAGTTGATGATGTTTGGTCAATTAAAGGTACCTATTGTAGGCATACTACGCATATAAAAAAGTGGGTGTTTAAGCTTGATCTCAGGTTTACTGGTTGACAATGTCACTCATTTAATGGTCAATGTGACGTCTCATTCTGACATTGCTGATATGGTATCAGGGGTGTGTAGCTGGGCTGGCACGGAAGCATGTAACCTGTGTGCAAAGGTGTCAGGGGCACTTGCAACAGGCTACAGTGATACGTGGGCCCTTAGTGATTACATCTCTGGGTGAAGGGAAGGAGGTGAAGCCCAGGAAGTGTATTTGGAAGAAGGGAACTTTGGTGTAATAAACCCTAACGGTTCAGTTCAGCCCACTGAATATCATCATTGAGACCCGGTGTGTCCTCCTAGTTTGACTACTCAAAACTGTTCCTTCCTAAACAGTGCCTCTTTTGTGATGTTCGGGTAAGCTTCTAGGATTGTCCATTGTAGGTAGTTTGGTGTATGGTTTTGTTCGACAAAGTGTGCACACATGTTAGTATTTGTCTTTTTACATCGGAAGTTGCTTCTGTGTTCAGTGATTCTTGTTTTCACAGGGCAGGTAGTCATCCTGATGTACTGCAGGTGACAGGGGCAAGTGATAACATAGATACAGTTGTGTGTGTTGCAGTTATTGTGTTTGGTTTCACTGGTCCTGATGAAGTGCCACTTGACCCGTTAGGGGCTAATGAGGCACGAAACATGTTGACCCACTTCACCTTGGCACCCTTTAGGAACATTAACATCCACGTAAGGGGACTCACACCACTTTTAACCAGGCTTGAGCTACCTAAACCAATAAACCAGACTAGAGTAGGATTTCCTCAGACCTATTTTATCTTACTGACCTGTGCACTACCCAGTCCTCACACCCGCACGCACACAACAGCTTCTCCAAAAGATCTCCGACAAAGACCCCCATTTATGGGAGCCTGTCAGGCATTACAGCACCGGCCCGACGAGGAACAAGGTCCAATGATGAAGTATGACATCCTCCGGGGTGTGTGAGGGCATAACGGAGAAAGACCTCTCATTCCCCACACATCCAGTTAGGAACTACACAGCCTTTTGATCACTGTTCCCAATAACCTGCGCGCGTGTGCACGCGCGCACATAAGTCACCCTAAGCGCGCAGTGTGCATTATTTAGCGCGCACATCCTGTGACCGTTCGCGCCGCCGCTTTTAAAACGCGAGCGGCGCGAAAAACAGTCATTTCCTGGTTGCAGGAGACGACAAGAACATGAGGGAGCAGCGGCAGATAAGTGTCTCCCATATGGCTCTTGGTTTTGGGAATCGCTTTCTTTGCTAAATGTATTGTGAAGCAAGTGCGCGGGCACGTTACAGCCGCCTTTCCTAAAGCACCAGCATCAGAAACTGCATTTTAGCTGTCAGAGGTCAGGCGTGGAGTGCACCCGGCCCCAGGCTAGAGGCTGACACTGAACCTCGGCTTCCGTCATGTTTTAAACAAGCCGGTGCATTATGTATACATTTGGTATTATCTAGCCCCGACGAGCCGCCTTAAATTGTAAGTAGTGCTAACATGCGCTTCAGGCACGGTAAGCGCATTGTATGCCACAGGCACTGAAACTGGACTAATACGTCCTAGCTTTAAACCGTGTCAGATTTGGGCAGGGCCGGGTCGACGGGTGGCAGACATTTAAATTCTTGAAGTTATCTTAAATGCCGGCTTGAGGTGACGTTTCCGGCTGCTTTCTGAAGAGATGGTTTCATGCAGGCCCACAAACACAAGTCCAGATGTCAGGTGGGAAAAAGCGAAAATGTATCATTGCTGGCATAGTTGTGTGAGAAGCACACAGCCATTTTGCTTTACAAAGTGCGATGGTTGTATTCTGCTCATGTTGAGGGATGGGGCCGGAATCGACGCAGGACTTCCAACTAAAAATAGTTTTCATAGTTGAGTTTTTCTTCACTATTTTTTTCAGATACTTTTTCAATTTTTAAGCAAGTTATGCATTTCAGCCCACATAAACTTAATTTTAGCAGTTTTGACCTCCATCTGCTTTGTGAAATTCATTGTTACCAAAGGTTTTGAAGACCGTAGCCGTACATGGCCATACATACACTGCTGTCCTGTTGCTTTTTTCCCTCCCACCCTCCCTCTCGTGTCCTTTTGTTAAAACGGCACACACTAAGTGATTTATTGCAGGATGTGCAGAGGAACAATTTACAAGAACCTCTAATACGGCACCAATACGGCACCATGGATGGTACTTCGAAAGGGCTTACTCCTTCGAGGCATTTAAGTGACAAGATTCCCAAGTCTGCATGCTTTGTGAGCCCACAGAGCTCAAGCATTGTTTAGCAGAGCCTGGAACTGCTGTAGAGAGGTGCATCTTGCCGTTGTGTGGGCTCGGACTATGTCAATGCATTGGCACTGCAAAGATTGCAGATTTCAGATTACACGTCGTGCAAGAACACACACACCAGGAGGCTGGTACACATGGATTGAAAGGAAAGTCTTAGCAGGGCACGCCAATTAAACATACAAGTTGCATTAATTTCAACATTCATCCATACAATTACATTTTGGACATAACATTGGTAATGCTTATCAAACTAAAAAGAAGAGGACTTTTACAGCTATAAAAGTTATTTGCATCAGATTTCCCAGAAACCTTTCAATATTCGTACCTTTTGCAGCTCCTTTTTTTTATTGCACACACCTTGTATCTATTTTCCAAGCAGCCCGTCTTTGTTTTGCAAAAATCTTATCCTGTTTTCGAACAGTGTAGGATAGCAGAACTCACCGTGTTAGCACAAGGCTTTAAAATGCATTAAGTGGGAAGATAAAACATCACTCCATGCCGCCCCTCGAGCCCGTTGGCGCCACCCTGGATGCGACTTATTAACATACAACACTGTGCCCGCCGGGCTCGACTGCCACATGGACCTCATTTCACACAATGATTGCGACATTCTACCCCAGGCTGAGTTTGCCACCTTGCACGTGCTAAAATCAATCTCCAGACGCTCCATGCGATGGTTATCAAATCCACACACCCTGGCTATTAACCATGCTCAAATATGCATCACCCCTCGCAGTGGGCACTAAATAGGCAGTAGAACCCGCATCGCAAGACCAGTTAGATGGCCCCAATGTAAAACCCTAGGAACTCCCCTGGGAAGTGTCTGGCCGGCCACAGCACCAAACATGGCTAGAGGAAAACTGCAAGAAGGCTCCTTAAAGCACACTACTAAGACCTCTTTCTCATGATCAAAGGTTCAAAGGTTCAAAATAAGCTTTATTCGATATTCAAAAAGAAATATCATATAAGCATACATAGTTATAATTATTATAAATATAGACATAAAATTTCGATTTAAAATCATCAATTACACAGTTAAAAAGTTTAAAATTCAGACAGGATTCAGTATCTATTTCTAATCACCAAGGATTTCAAAAATGGGGGAACGGGTAATTGTTGGTAGCACACAGTTCATGGCATCCCCTTTTACCAACATTTACAGTTCCATGTCGCTTGCCCTAGGGACGGGTAGGGTCGGGGGCCGGGATAAAAATCGTGCAAGTCCCATGTGCGAATGGGACCATCTCCCTCTTTAGGTTGGGAGAATCGCAAATAGGGGACAATATTCGTAGTTTTGAATTTAATTAAAATAAGGTCGCCCGGGATGTCTTTGGCCGACGTACCAAGCCACCCCACCCTCCTAACCCTCAAAATGCCGCCATCTAAAGCAGGTGGCAATGGTCTGTGTTGTTTTAGCCAGGAGATGGTTTTATTTAACAACTCCTGATGGGATTCAAATTTGCCCTGAATCGGTGCAGGGACCCCAGAAAGAACAGTCACGTAGGGGGCAGCTTCTGGAGGTAAATTGATCCAATTCCTGCGTTCATGTGCATACCTGGGTAGTCTATGGGGTGCAGGTACGGAGTTAGAAATAATGATGTTCTGGCCTCTTGGATTGGGTGGAGAGATGAGAGGTTCAGGGATTTGAGCTTTCATAGGTGTTGTGGGTTTGAAGTTTTCTTTGTTGCAGGGGAGAGTAGAGTGAAGGGGTGCGGCAGTTGTTTCAGTGGCGATAGGATTTCTAGATAATTTATTTTCAATACTAGTCAGCCTGTCTCCCAGCTCATTGATTTTAGTAATCAAAGGTGATAGTGTGGTTGTTAACAAATGTTCAATCTGTGCCAGTAGGGTCAATTGAAGTGGTGAGACTGGGTCAGGTGTTTTGTTCATCGCCTCAGTTGGGAAAATTATTAATGGTAAATTGGAGGGTTGTGGTGAGGGACTAGTGTACATTTTGTCTGTATTCACAATGTCAATGTCATTTACCTCATCGGCATCTCTGAGCACTATAAGGGGAGTAGATACATTCTGGGCATAGTTCGTGCCACACAGGGCGTTCAACTCCTCCCAGATGGACATGATGTGAGAACAGTGCAATGTCAGAATCGGTATGAACAACAAAATACAGTACCTACAACTTTGTAACATCCAAATGGGGTGGCCCGTCCCGGCCTCCTCGTGCCTCTGAGGGCCACAGAGGGCCCGCCCTTTGCCCGGGCTTCTCCCGCGCGCTCGACTCGCGTGTGCGAGGGGCGTTCCGTTCTTTATTGCGCCTCCGGGCGCTCCTGTTGCGACACTCCCGCGCCTGCTTCCGCCGGGGCACCTGGGATGTGGAGTCCCAGCCCTCACGGCGTCCTCGATGTGGCGGTGTTAGCCGTTTCCCTCACGGCGTTCAGGCAATGCAGTGGATGATAGGGCGTTCTGGTTTGCCCTAGTGTCGCTGGCCGTTCACCTCACGGCGTCTGGTAAGTCCCCCTCAAATCCACACACCCTGGCTATTAACCATGCTCAAATATGCATCACCCCTCGCAGTGGGCACTAAATAGGCAGTAGAACCCGCATCGCAAGACCAGTTAGATGGCCCCAATGTAAAACCCTAGGAATTCCCCTGGGAAGTGTCTGGCCGGCCACAGCACCAAACATGGCTAGAGGAAAACTGCAAGAAGGCTCCTTAAAGCACACTACTAAGACCTCTTTCTCATGATCATATGACGGCTCTTCTGTGATCGTAATGCCGGATGCATAGATCCTGAACCCAAATGTAACTTGGTCACTGCACCTCCTGGCGAGGACTTCGCACCTCATTCAGAGCGGACTGGTGCTAACAAGTATGCTAGCGTTGAAGGCACACACAGAATAGTAAGGTGCACAACAGGCACGGCCCGTGCCGGGCGTTATGCTGGGGCAGTGATGTCAGGCAGGGGAGGGTCAGGGTTGGGGGTTGTAAAATGCGGGATATGGACCATTGGAGGTAAGTACCGAAAAAAAAAAAAACGAATTTCGTTGCCCACGCTGCATCATATTTGGCGATGCAGCGTGGACACGAAATTCGTTTTATTTATTTTTTGGTACTTACCTCGAATGGTCCATATCCCGCATTTTACAACCCCCCACCCTGGCCCTCCCCTGCCTGACGTCACCGCCCCAGTATAACACCCGGCACGGGCCGTGCCTGGTGCACAATCCGCTCCCGCCCATAAGCAACTCCACAGCTAAGCCGCTTTCCTACTGGTGACCCTTCGAAGGTGATGCCCAACTCACCCGCGCTGCAATGCAGACTCCGCCAAGCTTCAATTAAGAAAGGAACCAAATTACATGACATTCCGTAGGATGCTTAAAACCTGGCTATTCCCTAAATAAAACCAGGGCTCTTCTCCGAATAACGTCGCTGCTGCCTGATAATGTTCGCAGCGCTGGGATGACTCCGGGTAACCACGCGCTTTACAAATTATGTTTTCATTTCATTTCAGGGCCACAGACAGAAAACAACGTACATCTTCTGAGCTAAGCTTTGAGCCCCGGCACTTATTGTTTTACAAATTAAGCACTGTTTTGCAGTATTTGGCAATAGTTGAAGTTGCCAAATGAAGATGAACGCTGAAGACTACATCAAGAAGATTCAATTCCACAACTTAATATGGTACCACAGATGGAGTCTTTTGCTTTTGCAAACCTGAAGTGCACTTGCCTGTGTAACCAATTCATGTCATGGCGTGGGTATCCAAATTGCAAATCTGCCTTAAGACCCTTAACGTGGCGCTGTATGTGTGGAAACGCACTGTCTTTTCAGTTTTTTAAACAAAAGTTTGTAGAGATATCTGGCGCTGCACACACGCGCGGTCTGGTTCCTGGCGCACATAGCCATGGCTGCAGCGCACAGAGACCCTTCACTGCCGCACACAGAGGAAAAAAATTAGAGGGAACATTGCTTTTGATACACATACAGTTCAATTAAATACAGGACAGCCTCATTACTATCTGTCCCACATTTTGGTGCATCATGTATCCATAACAACAGATGTATATGAGGAACACCTCTTGCTTGGTACACTTATTGCTACTAGAGAACAGTTACTTCTCCAAGAGGAGGATTTGCTTATTGCAGACGTAAGACATCACAGCTTCAAACCCGTGGTTAAAATATCTGCAAACATTAGCAGGATCCAAGGAACAACATTTTCCTGCTGCTTCAGTTCAATGTTATTTATGTTTGAATTTGCTTTTTGCAATATTTCAAGCAGGTACTCAGCATAACTGAGCGTTGGAAGCCAAGTAGTTGCTCATAGGTTTCTGAACAAGCATTTGAGTTCACCATGATGACAATACCAATACTCTTTAGTGCCACACCATCAAATTGGTTAAGCTATATTTCAGGTCTTCATCCCGTCCATGAACTTTGCCCATGACATCTTTTGCAGAGAGATTTTGGAGGTGTGGTCCAGTCTTAAATATATGGTTAATAGCATATGAAAGACCAGATAAATCACTTTGAAAAATAAGATGAAATATATAGAAGATACACTTCTGAAATCTTGACTCTTCTGAGTAAAATCTTGTTGACTAGTATTCAGATGCAGGTATCTGTACACAATGGTCACCAAATCATCCACCTTCTCTACTGGAGAAGAGTTGAAGAAAACACCAAGCTTCCATACTTTTCTCCTAAATACTCATGGGAGTTTCTTTTGCTTGCTTCATTTGAAATAATTCAATAGCATCCCCAATCACTTGTTTTGAATGTAGAGAAAGGATACTGAGGTGTTCATGAATCTCCCTTCTGATCTGGATCGATCTTTTTCAAACTGCCCACTTGATGATAAAGTTTCATCCTGTACATATGTGGCATCTTACAGAATGTCAACATTCTTATAGGAAACATTATTTTGTATCAGGTATAGGGTTTCATTTTTAACTTTACTAATATCTACTAACTCCTGACAATGTTTTTGTTTTTTGTTGGCACGCCATTTACTAAAATGAATAGTGGTTCATTATCCTCTCTGTCTACACCAACAGTTGGAATAGTCTGTTAAAAATCTAAAGGTAAGCACACAACTCTTCCTTTAAGGCCTTTTTGAAGGTCAGTTGGTGTCACCTTTCCTGTCTGAGGTTCCATAGGAATTATGGCCTGGAATGGGGGAACACATTGCATTAGAATAGAATCATAAACATTTAAATCTGCTAGTTATTAAGGAGTATGTACCAACTCTAAGTTATTATGTACTGCTCTAGTTGTTATTTATTTCTTCTAACATGTTGCAGCACTGCTTATTTACAACCTGACGAGTGGACAAGTCAAATAATTCTTCTACAAATAAATAAATAGCACATTTTTGCCACTTACAAGTATTCTCTTTTTCACTTTTTAAATACAAAATCAACATTCCTAGTTTGTCTTTTATAGTGAGTACATATACAAGAAATACAAACAAAGGGGCTCATTAGGATCGCGGATTTTCCGCATCCTCCGGGCCGGCGGTTGCTTCCGCCGGCCGGGAGGATGCGGGAAATCCGCCGCGGATGCTTTAAAGACCCACCGCCAAGTTAGGATGGCTGGTGGGTCTTTGAATCTGTCCGCCGCTTTTCCGCCGCGGTCGCCTTCCGACCGCGGCGGAAAAGCATTAACATGGCTGGCGGTGTCTATCAGACACCGCCAGCCATATTATGATGGAGTAGAAAGTATGCTTTTCCACGGCGGCTTTTCCGCCATGGAAAAGCATACGGACCTTCACTTCGGGGGCCCGTTGTGGGCCCCCTGGGTGAAGGGGTTGTGGGGGGTGCACATGGGGGGTACCTATGGTACCCCCCTGCATTTGCGTGAACAAAGCGGCAGGCACCGCGCGGTGCCTGCCGCTTTGTGCACGCAAATGCCGTGCATGCATTTTTAACATTGCGGCGGGTGCAGCTTTAAGCTGCACCCGCCGCAATGTTAAAGATAGAGGATGTGACCGCCACCCTGGCGGTCACATCCTAATCTGCATGGAGGCACCGCCGCTGCCCCTGCGGACGGTCCCTCCTACTCTATGGTGGTGTCCGTCCGCCATCATAATCGGCCCTTAAGTTTGAGTTTTCAGAGAAAACTGTGTTAAACTTTGTAATCTCTTCTACGAAAGTATCAATGGTAGTTCCTGAGTCCTCTTCTACTATAACTGCAGATACACGTCTTCACTTTCCCTACACTCTTCTTCAGGCCCAAAAAACAATACTCAACATCATCAAAAACATTTTCTACATCTGCTGTTCTACCATGGAAAAGAGATATGTTAATTTCTCCCAAATATAGGGCAGGGGTTTTAACATAGTAAAGTCCCCTAACTAACTTCGAATTTCAGAGTGAAGAACAGCTAACATTTTGAAATTATGAAAAACAAATGTACATACTTTCCTGGATAGACATGCTAGTGAATATCTCTGTAAATTACTATACTTTCTCACTTTGCATAGATCTAACGCTTGCAAAATTGCAATTTTCTTCTGTAAAGTTCTGCTTGAAAATTGGCATAGAATATATTTCATTATATCAATAGATTTTGGACAAACACTACAAATATTGCTATAATTCCACTTATATAAAGGGGCCTGTGTACACCTTCCCTATGCCTCTTCAGCTATCACTTCCTCAACATTACTAGGAATACCATCTTTCAGCTCATAACATTGACCAGGTGTTTTCAAATGCATGTACTCATGTGTTATCTTGAAAGTTGCTTTCTTCGTAGAGAAATGTTCAGTGCTAGATATATGTTTTCATTGACTTCTAAAGATTTTACTAAAGTTATTTGTATTCACAAGTCTTTTTTTCAGACTTTTTCAATTCATCCTCAAAACTGTTTTATCCAGTGTTTTCATTCTGTTTAATATTATTATAAACAGTTTTAGCTTCAAAGCAAATGCTTAATCCACTATAGTTTCTATATTTAGTTTCAATCAATCAATCATAGCATTTGTAAAGCGCGCTACTCACCCGGGAGGGTCTCAATGCGCTGGGGGGGAGTGGTCCGTTACTGCTCGAAAAGCCAGGTCTTGAGTTGCTTCCTGAAGGCGAGATGGTCCTGGGTTCGCCGAAGGTGGGTGGGGAGGGAGTTCCATGACTTGGCTACCAGGTAGGAGAAGGATCTTCCTCCGGCGGTGGCTCTGCGGATGCGTGTAATGGTGGCGAGGGCGAGGTTGGTTGATCGTAGCAGGCGGGTGGGCGTGTAGAAGGTCAGTCGGTTGTTGAGGTACCTGGGGCCCAGGTCGTGGAGAGCTTTGTGTGCGTGGGTGAGGAGTCTGAACGTGATCCTCTTGTTGTGGGGGAGCCAGTGCAGGTCTCTAAGGTGGCCGGAGATGTGGCTGTGTCTGGGGATATCCAGGACGAGTCGTGCAGAGGCGTTCTGGATGCGTTGGAGCCTTCTCTGAAGTTTGGCTGTGGTTCCGGCGTAGAGGGTGTTTCCGTAGTCGAGTCGACTGGTGACAAGTGCCTGGGTGACCGTCTTCCTGGTTTCGGTGGGGATCCATCTGAAGATCTTACGGAGCATGCGCAGGGTGTTGAAGCATGATGATGAGACGGCGTTGACTTGTCTGATCATCGAGAGGGAGGGTCAAGGATGAAGCCCAGGTTGCGTGCGTGGTCAGTTGGCTTGGGAGTGGAGCCCAGGGCGGGGGGCCACCAGGAGTCGTCCCAGGCGGAGGGGGATGATCCCAGGATGAGGACTTCCGTCTTGTCTGAGTTCAGTTTCAGGTGGCGGTTCTTCATCCGGTCGGCGACATCTTTCATCCCTTCGTGTAGGCTGGTTCTGGCGGTGGCGGGGTCGTTGGTGAGGGAGAGGATCAGCTGGGTGTCGTCGGCGTAGGAGATGATGTTGAGGTTGTGTTGGCGTGCGATGGCTGCGAAGGGGCTCATGTAGATGTTGAAGAGAGTGGGGCAGAGTGATGATCCCTGTGGTACGCCACAGATGATTTCGGTGGCCTCTGATCTGAACGGGGGAGGCGGACTCTCTGGGTTCTTCCGGTGAGAAACGAGATGGTCCATTCCAGTGCCTTTTCTTGGATTCCGGTGTTGTTGAGACGCTGCACTAGGGTGCGGTGGCAGACAGTGTCGAATGCATCGGAGAAGTCCAGGAGGATGAGGGCCGCCGTTTCTCAGTTGTCGAGCAGGGATCTGATGTCGTCTGTGGCTGCGATGAGGGCGGTCTCGGTGCTGTGGTTGGCTCGGAAGCCAGACTGTGAGTGGTCGAGGGATCCATTCGTCTCGAGGAAGGCGGCCAGCTGTCTGTTGACGGTCTTCTCGATGACCTTGACCGGAAAAGGGAAGAGCGAGATGGGGTGGAAGTTCTTGAGGTCGGTGGGGTCAGCTGTTGGCTTTTTCAGGAGGGCGTTGATCTCGGCGTGCTTCCACCTCTCCGGGAAGGTGGCGGTGTTGATGATGTCCCGGAGTTTGGGTGCGATGGTGGAGTTGGCCTTGTTGAAGACGTGGTGGGGGCAGGGGTCGGTAGGGGATCCGGAGTGGATGGTGTTCATCGTGCTGATGGTGTCTTGGGTGCTGACTGGGGTCCAGGCACGGAGGGTGATGGTGGGGGCGTTGGTTCGGTGGTGGGGTGCGTGGTTGGTGCGCCAAAGCTGTATTTCGGCGATCTTGCAGTGGAAGAATGAGGCGAGTGAGTCGCAGAGGTCTTGCGAGGGAGCGATGTCGTTGTTTCCGGCGCTGGGGTTGGAGAGCTCTTTGACGATGCTGAAGAGTTCCTTGCTGTTGTGGGCGTTGTTGTCCAGTCGTTCTCTGAAGGCTGTTTTCTTGGTGGTGTGGATCAGCTGGTGGTGTTTGCGGGTGGCGTTCTTGAGGGCAGTCATGTTGTCTGTGGTCTGGTCGATGCACCAGGCCTTCTCGAGGGTGCGGCAGTCCTTCTTGGAGTTCTTAAGTTCGTCGGTGAACCATGAGGCTTTCTTGCTGCCGGGTCTGTTGGGAGGGGTCTTTAGTGGTGCGAGTTCGTCTGCGCAGTCGGTGATCCACTGTGTGAGGTTGTTGGCTGCTTTGTTGGGGTCCGCTGTGCTGACGGGGGGTTCCTGCTGAGGGAGGTGGTGAGCTTGTCGGCGGTGATCTTGTTCCAGTTCCTGCGAGGGGCCTGCTGGGGGTGGTGGTGGGTCGTGGTTCTTCTGAAGCTGAAGTGGACGCAGCTGTGGTCAGTCGAATGGAGTCCGGTGGAGTGGCTGAAGGAGACGTGTTTGCTGGAGGAGAAGACTGGGTCAAGCATGTGGCCGGCATAGTGGGTGGGGGTGTTCACCAGTTGCTTGAGTCCGAGGTTGGCGAGGTTGTCCAGCAGGGTGGTGGTGTTGCTGTCCTTGATGTTCTCCAGGTGGAAGTTGAGGTACCCTAGGAGGATGTAGTCGGTGGATGGGAGGGCGTGTGGGCTGATGAAGTCTGCGATGTCTTCGCGGAATTGTGTGCGTGGTCCCAGGGGTCTGTAGATGAGGGTGCCTCTGAGGGTGGTCTTGGGGTCGGTGTGTATCTTGAAGTGGAGGTGTTCAGCGGCGGTCGGGGTGTCGTCGGAGTTGGTTGTGATGCGGATGGTGTTCTTGTGTACGATGGCAATTCCTCCTCCCGTCTGGTTGACGCGGTCCCTCCGGATGATCTTGTATCCGTCCGGGATGGCGATGGCGATGTCGGGCGCTGAGGAGGCATTCATCCAGGTTTCCGTGAGGAAGGCGACGTCTGGTGATGTTGTGTCGAGCAGGTTCCAGAGTTCGACGGCGTGTCTGTGGACGGAGCGGGTGTTGAGCAGGATGCACTTGAGGTGGTTGCTGCTGGTGCTCGGTTTGGCGGGTGCGGTGCAGGTCCGGAGGCAGGTGTATGTGCAGGCTTGGCAGGTGAAGGGTCCGTGGGTGAGTTTCGGGGTGACTCGGTAGCAGGCGGGTGTTCGGCCGGCGTTGAGAGCGTGGCAGCGTCGTATGTTCGTCGGGCGCGTTGGCATCGTCGTGATCCAGGGTTCCTGGCGCTGGGCGCGGTCCAGGCGAGGACGGGCGTAGACGGGCTTGCCTTTAGCGCGCCTTCGGCGCACCATCGGCGCGCCCGCTGCACGTGATCGCTGCGCGTACGTGCGGACTCTGCCATAAATGGAGAGTGGGGGGGTGGAGCGAGGGAGGAGCAGCTGGGAGGCGGGAGCGGGGCGACGAGTGGGGAGGGGAGCGATGAACAGAAGGAAACGGGGGTGGGGCCGCGGGGGAGCAGCGGCAGGGAGCGGGGAGCGGGGTGGAACAGCGGGAGAAAACGGTGGTAGAAGCACAAAAAGAATCAGGGGCACAACAGTGGAAGCAACGAAAACGAAATCAGGGGCACAACAGTGGACGCGAAATACAAATACAAATACTGGCACAACAGTGAAGCAAATACAATTACTGGCAGCGGAGACCGGGCACACTCAGGATGGGCCACGCGGCGGGTAGAGCGACCAGCTCTAAAGAGGTCAGGTCGGTCACAGCTCCCCGCCTCACGGACACCACCCTAAGTATCCAGTGGGAGGGAGGAGCAGCTGGGAGGCGGGAGCGGGGTGGCGAGTGGGGAGGGGAGCGAGTGGGGAGGGGAGCTTATAAGCTTCTGATCTTCTCTTATACTGTTTTATATTCCTCAATATATATTTTTTTCCTACTTCTTAACATTCTTCTTCTTATCAGGTTACACTGTTTCTGCCTTGTTGTTAGTTGACTTTTTTTGTTTAGAACACTTTCTACTTCGAATATGTAATTCCTTTGTGTTTGTGAGTTGTTGGTAAAGTTTTCTTTAAGTTCAAATCAGGTTTTATATATATTTTATTTTCCTAAGTACGGTTCGCTTACAAGTGGATTTCTTTTTCTAGAGTGTATTCTGTTCATAATGTCCTGTTCTATTTTGAGACTTTTTCAAATAGTACTCTTTCTTTTGAGCTTTTCTTATTTGTTCCTTGTTTGTCATGTTACATCTTTTGTTTCAACCCAGGTAAATGTCTGATAGGAAAATAGAGTATAATTTTAACATTGCGTAATATAAACATTTAACACCAAATAAATATATTTTATGTTATTATTTTATAACATTCTAGTTTAGCTGCTTGTATCACTGTCTGGTGGGATGTATTAGAGCCTATCCCCTTTCATATGTGGCTACATAATATTCAACTTTGGAAAACAAGGGTCCTAAGCTTAAATTGATAAAGATAAAGAATGAAATATAGGCCATAATAGGAAGCTATATTTGTCCTCTGTCCAGCCGGACAGGGTATTTATTTTCGACACAATGAAAAACAATTATATGAATGGTTCGTAGGCACAGTCCTGTATCTTACTCAGAAAGGACAAACAACATATAGGGAGGGGGGGTATTCCACAGGCAACAAGGAGCAATACTGACCACTTTTAGATCAGTGTTCAATTAAAGTTTTTGCCAGTCAGTACTAAGCACAATTAGAATATAACACAATGGTTAGGTTGTGGAAGCACTATTTAAAGTCGACGTTTCGATCCCTTTATGCTCCAATTACATGGGATCATCATCAGGACAACAATTGACAAACATTTGCCTGCCTATAATTATTAAACAACCGCCTGTTATGGAGGAAGAAGGGGGGAAGAAGAAGAAAGTCATAGCCGAAGGCTAAATTAGAAGGTGTACTTTCAACATATCAAACAGTCCATCTACTTTGTACATCTCACAGTTATTCGGAATCGGCTTAACGTGTAATAATTGGTGTATTTTCATAACGTGAAGGTTTAAGGGGCTTTCATAACCGAGTGTGTTTGTGTCAAGGTGTTCGATCAATTTTAGCTGTTGCATTTAGTTAAATTTATTTGTGACGAAAATTCAACCCGTGAGCAGACATGTGTGTCCATTCATACAGTGTCCTAGGTGAAGGTGGAGCTTTAAACTTACTCGTCCGGGGAGGGTTTAACCGATCGTTGGCTCTCAATAGAAGAGCATATGGTTACCAACACGGTTTGGAGGTTCTGCCTGGTGGATTAAATAACACTCATTAGAAGAGGGTTACAACTTGCCGGGGGTGTCTGTGTGGCATGCTGGGATGGACAATTAATTAGTACCCTTCCGTTCTAAGGATCTGGTTACAATGCAGGTCTTCCGTGGTGAGGATGCTGCATCTAGGTTTGGGGATATTTGAGGAAATTGGTCATAAATATGGCAAGAGTAGCCCGTTTGGGAATTAAGGCATTCTTTATGCAGTTTTTTCTCTTACCGGCGTGGCGTGCTGGCCACGAGAAGGAAGGGGTTCAGGGGCCGGGTGGACCAAGGTCCTATATCCTTGTGAAGTATGTGATGTGGTTTTTTTTTTATGCTGCACCTGTTGAAGGAAGGCGATAGAGGAGTAAGTGATGGGCTATGAAGTTAAGCTTCATTAAGCCGCTCATTTTCTTCAGTGCTGCGCCTTTTCTAGTAAGCTTTGTTTACCTTCCAAGTACGATGTCTCCGTTATAGTTGGGGTTTCTGGTGGACGCAGGAACAATATCCTATCGGTCCGCTGCTGTGAATGCAGCCTGGCAGGGTGTTGCCTTCAGGTTACTTGAGGCAGCGTGTTGATGGAAGTAGAAAGAGGCCAATACTTGGCGGCCATGGTGGAGCTATGATTCTACCTTGGTGGCGGCCATTTTGGAAAGGGTGTTCGAGGTGGCTTAAGCGAGGAACTGATGTTAGAATTGAGCCCTAGTGAATTTGGTGAATCCAGGTGATATTTGAAACGGTTCCATGATGAAATATCGATTACTAAAACATCGACCTACAAAAATATCGCCACAAATACATCGTCTACAAAAATATCGTAACCATATAGTTAAACAAGGATTTACACAAATATCGATATTTTTTTATCGACTACTCTAATATCGTTAACAATTATATCGACTACATAAATATCGACTACTACATTATCGACAATATTTAAAATAACATTACCTTCTACACTAATATCGACAACACTAATATCGACTACCTTTCTACTCATATTAATATAAATAAAATATCGTCATTTTCTTTATAACCTTATATACACATTACCTTTCTGTTATTCACTTTTTCATAGTTATTTAAATTAAAAAAAAAGCTTTTCTAACATATATGTATATACAATATGTATTATTTATTTATATATAATAAGAAAAAAGAAATTAGTAATATAAACTATGTATGACGTTACAACACATACTTTTACAACGCATACCTTTACAACGAAATTTTTACAACGCAAAAACCATTACAACGCATGTATTTACAACGCATATTTTTACAACACAGGTACCTTTACAACGCATACCATTACAACGTAAGTATTAGTAAATATATAATAATTTTTTTAATATAAATTAATTAAAATGAATAGATTTTAATTAAATTTAATTTAATTTCATTTAATTTATTTAATTAATATATTAAATATTTTTTTTACCCTGTACCCCTGTACCCCAAAAACTGAAAACTGACCCTGAACCCTAAAAATACCCCTTTAACCAAAAACTAAAAACTGACCCTGACCCCTTAAAATACCCCTTTACCCAAAAATTAAAACTGACCCTGTACCCTAAAAATACCCCTTTACCCAAAAACTGACCCTGAACCCTAAAAATTCCCCTTTACCCAAAAACTGAAAACGGACCCTGAACCCTAACAATACCCCTTTTCCCAAAAACACAAAACTGACCCTGAACCCTAAAAATACCCCTCTACCCAAAAACTGAAAACTGACCCTGAACCCTAAAAATACCCCTTTACCCAAAAACTGAAAACTGACCCTGAACCCTAAAAATACCCCTTTACCTTCAAGGTTCAAAATAAGCTTTATTCGATATTCCAAAAGAAGTATCATATAAGCATACATTACAATAATTATAAAAACCAAGAAATGTCAGTGATTTTTTTTTTAAATAATAAAAGAAATTTTTCACACAATCACAAACAAAGAAAGAAAACCAGATAAAAACTTCGGTGTCGCCTAGCTCATTAAAGCAATTTTCTAAGTTTAAGCAGCAGTTTTAAGAAATGTTCCATGATGCATATCACATCTCTGTCTTCTAGCTCTAGTAAGCGTTCAAAAGCGTCTTTACAGACCCTTACACCCCATCTCTTAAGTAAGGGTACCCCTTTACCTAAAAACTGAAAACTGACCCTGAACCCTAAAAATACCCCTTTACCCAAAAACTGAAAACTGACCCTGAACTCTAAAAATACCCCTTTACCCAAAAACTGAAAACTGATCCTGAACCCTAAAAATACCCCTTTACCCAAAAACGTAAAACTCACCCTGAACCCTAAAAATACCCCTTTATCCAAAAACTGAAAACTGACCCTGAACCCTAAAAATACCCCTTTACCCAAAAACTGAAAACTGACCCTGAACCCTAAAAATACCCCTTTACCCAAAAACTGAAAACTGACCCTGAACCCTAAAAATACCCCTTTACCCAAAAACTGAAAACGGACCCTGAACTCTAAAAATACCCCTTTTCCCAAAAACACAAAACTGACCCTGAACCCTAAAAATACCCCTTTACCCTAAAAGCCAAAACTGACCCTGAACCCTAAAAATATCCCTTAAAAAACCCCAAACATATTACATTTTAAATATAATTATATACTTACCAATACTTATGTTGTAATGATATGCGTTGTAAAGGTACCTACGTTGTAAAAACATGCCTTGTAAATACATGCATTGTAATGGTTTTTGCATTGTAAAAGTTTGGTTGTAATGGTAGTAAGTTGTAAAAGTTGCGTTGTAAAGGTTGTATACCAATATAAACATTACCAAACACTATCATACACTCTTATCGGATTACTTTAAATCACATGTCACTAATTTTAACATTGTAATAAATATTTACCATTAAAATAAAACACATATAATACATTTGGTAATAAATATCGAAAACTATTATTGATGCTACTAACTCTTTACAAAATAACGGCTTTCAAATTCAAACTAATGTTGTCAGCCAATGATTTTAAATTATATTTAATTGAACCAATCAAATATAACCATTAATTAACTCACTACTATAAATACAATTACAAACTTAACTTAAATTACCATTTTTTTGCCAAACTTGGAGGGAAACGGTTACCTTGCTGAAAAGAAGAGAATACACACCTACTACAACGACTACAACACAGCATACTACAACTCAAGTAAGTCAAGTCCCATTTCATTTATCATACAAACCTGTCGAAATGTAGCTAAACTCCCTAAACTAAAAACATGGTCTTTATATTTGTTTAAATATAACTACAACATCCTATCAACAACCACCACAAGATAATAATTAAATGAAATTATGAACTGCCTTATCCATGTCTACTTAGAAAACTTTTAAATAATTTTTAAAAGTTGCAAAGTAAAGTTACAAAAGACTTGATATGTTATTACCTACTAATATATCCTAATACAATAAATAACACAAATTAACTTTCTTTTACAGAATATACAAACTTCATCTACCAATCTACAACTAAACTAACAACATCTTCTACTACATTAAGTAAGTATACCCACTATGTCTATTAATAATGAGAAAGACAAAATAAACAACTATAAAACTAAATCATTTTTTGTACTATTCTTTACCACAACTACAGAACATTAAAGAGTGAAAATCTACATATAAGAACAGAAAACATAAAATTTGCAGGAAAACAACATTGTAAGTATGTTTTTGCACTTTTTCCTTTTAACGTACACATCTCAAGAAATGTTTTTCACTTTTACTAAAAAAACATATATATGTCTTCACAGATCTACCTTAGACATGGCAACAGGAGCTACTTTTATTACTTCTCAAAAAGGGAAAATAATGCTGAGCTACATGGGTTACACCTACACCCAAGAAAGAATAAAAGGGAATAAAACTTACTGGAAATGTAGTAAATATTACTCAACTGCATGCTATGGTAGAGCACAGACTGTTGATAACAATGTTGTAAATGTACATGAGCATAACCACCCACCCAATGTAACAGAAGTCGAAGTAAGAGAAGCACTAGAGACATTGAGAGAAGCTAGTACAGGCTCACAAGAAACAAGCACCACTATTTTGAAAAATGTTTTAAGCAAGGTGCCAGAACATGTCACAGGACAGTTACCTTCAATACCCAACTTGAAAAGATTAATTGCTAAAACAAAACGAGATTCTGATCCAACTCCACCAGCACCTGAAACTTTTCAAGACATTAAAATATATCCTGAATATACTATTACACACAATGAAGATACATTCTTAATGTATGATAACCACAGTCATGATAAAAGAATTTTACTTTTTGCAACAAATAGCAATTAGCAAAAACTAAAATCGTGTGAAACCTGGATGATGGACGGAACTTTTAAAGTATGTCCCAAACCTTTCTATCAACTTTACACCATCCATGGTGAATACCAAGAAACAAATATCCCTTTAATTTATACACTGCTGCCAAATAAAACAAATGCTACCTACGTAGAAATTTTAACAACTATCAAAGATTTTACTGATAATTACTATCCACAAAGAATAATAATAGACTTTGAAATAGCCATGATTCAAGCTATACTTAAAATATATCCTCACACATCTATACAATGGTGTTATTATCACTACAACCAAAGTATATGGAGGCACTTACAAAAATCTACTTTAAGCATTGAATATTCAACAAACAGTAACTTTGCTTATCAGATTAAAAAGTTAATAGCATTGGCATTTGTACCAACAACAGAAGTTGCTAACTATTACAATTTACTACTTGACAGCCCTTTCTACCGCACCAATGAAAAAAAATTAACTCCCTTCTTAGACTATTTTGAAGATACCTGGGTGGGAAGATTCCATCATTCTGGCCACCGCAGACAACCTAAATTCCAAATTCCATGGTGGAATGTGTATGCTAGTACTATGGCACAGAAAGCCAAAACTAACAACGCGGTCGAAGGATGGCATAATGCCTTCCAAGCCACAATAGGAAGAACACAACCCACACTTCATAAACTAATCCAAAGCATCAAAAAAGAGCAAAGCTACCAAGGACTAAGAATAGAGCAATCTCTATCTAAAATCGGTCCTAAACTAAGTAAACAAACATTAAATAAGTACGAATACCTACAGCAAAAAATAAGAATGTACCCAAGTATCGAAGGTCTTGAATACTTAGAACTAATAGCCAAATCTATCCTTTAACAAGCAACACATAAAAACATTTCAAACAATAAATAAAACAATTTTTTTTAATGTAGTTAAATTATGTCATGTAAAAATAAATGTAATCTATTATTACAAGACATAATAAAACGACATTTAAAAAAATTGCACAATATAGCACAATCCACCCCAAACAAAAATATAATAATAACTTTACTGTTCTGCAGCTGTAGAATGTGTTCCAAGAACATGGTTTCAAAACGATTAGAACCAAAATCAATCCACATGTTTTAAAAAAATCTCCACAAAATGCCAAATATACAACAGTTTTATAAGGGTCCCAGTAGCAAGACTCTGGAGAACGGAACCATAAAAAACCCGAAAAATAATCACGAGAAAAACTCTCCAAAATCCCGAAAAATCAAGAAATGTAGTGAAACATTTACTTGTATTTTACAAAAAATACGAGATAAAATCCATCTGCCCAAAACGAACACCTGTAAATAAATACAAACAAAACCCACCCACAATAAATACGAAAGCCAGAAAGCCTAAACATAACATATAAAACATAGGAAAACACCTGAACTAATTCATTTACACAATACATAAACCTTAATTTCATAAGAAATATCTAAGAAAGTACGTTATCAATAACGACCTTAAATAACACGTATTTTTCACATAAACTGTAAAGTACAACACATAGCAACACGTACACACTACAACTAGCTCTATAATGTATTAAAATGTAGTTAAAATTAATGTAAAATAAACTTACATTCACCAACACGAAGCAGCTCCCAACCGCGAGGTTCCGTTTTCTGAAATGACCCAAACAACGATGTAGATAGACTAAAAAGTGAAGTTCAAAAAACAAAATGGCAGCACAATAAAAATAAAAATAGGACTAAATCCCCATTATTAAAAATAAACAATAGAGATGAATAGCAATTTATTTTCCATGTTTTGTAATAATTTACTTATTGTTTGTAAATAAACATATGATTAATGTAAAATACACAATAATAAATATAATATATTTATATATTAATTAATTATTGTATATTAAAAATATGTATTTGATTGTTAAAAAATATTTTTTATATGTATAAAACTGAGCACTATTTTATGTACATACTTTAGAAAAATACAATTACATGTCAATTAATTAACATATTAAATTTAAAAAAAGAAAAATTAAAATGTAATATACTAATTAATGTAATATAACAATGTATATATGACTAAAATTGCAATGTAAAATGTAAACAAATAATTGAAAAAGGTGTATGAAAATTATGTAAATGTTTGCATCAACAAATGAAAGTATGAATAAAAAAAAGTGTACCAAACTATATTACTATTGTACTTAATAAATGTTGACACTTGTGATATGTATGTAAAAATGTAGAAAATATTCATATTTTTTTATTTATAAAAATGATATTACAACATTATATATAATAATAATTCTAAGAATTAAAAAAAAAAAATTACATTTTTTTTATAAATAAAAAAATATAAAACATAACTCAGAAAATACTTAACAGTAAGCAACAATAAATAACTATTTTAACTCCAATCATAGATAAGTCAGATAAAGTGCTGGACAGGAAACCATAATAAATAACTATTCTAACTCCAATCCTACATAAGTCAGGGAAACTGCTGGACAGTAAACCATAATTTTTGTGATATTATAACACATAAACATCACTTTATATATATTAATAACAACTCTTATCTATTATACTACAAAATAGACTATTAAATTACAATCACAAAATTTGTTTTTTTGAACATAACAATAACAAATTTTTTTCACCAAAATTTAAATTTCAAATTTCAAATTTTTTATAAATTTTTACATAATTTTCACAATTTTATAATTTTTAACCCAAACTTTGTTTTTAATTTTTTCGAATCATTCTTAGCATATATTATAAGAAATACACAAACATAAAATATTACACACTTCACTTAATTTAATATAATTTAAAAATTAATTTTCTAATTTCAAATTTAAAATTTCAAAATTAAATATTGAAATTTCAAATTTCGAATTTTGTAAAAAAATTTACATCATTTTCACAATTTTATAATTTTTAACCGAAAGGTTGTTTTTGTGTTTTTCTAATCATTCTTAGCATATATTATAACAAATACACAAACATAAAATATTACACACTTGACTTATTTTAATATAATTTAAAAATCAAATTTCTAAATTCAAATTTCAAATTTCAAATTTAAATATTGAAATTTCAAATTTCGTATTTTTTATAGCAATTGAATTTTTTATTAAACACTATATAAATAAAACCCACACTTAATTACAAAATTATTATATAATACATTCAATTTCAATTAAATATAATATATTTTCGTATTTCAATTTATAATTTTTTTTTATTAAATTTAAATTTTATGAAACATATTTTAATATACTACCCACCCTTATCCTCTATATCACCAACAACCCGCTACTAAATCTTTTTAAAAACCCATTAAATAAATAATTCTGTTATTTAAATTAAATTTCAAATTTCGCAATTCAAAATAAAAAATGAATAAAAATTTTCGAATTTTTTACCATTCTATACATATTATTTACACTACTTTTTTAAATTACTACCCACCCTTATCCCCTATAATACCAATAACCCGCTCCTAAAATATTTACAAACATTTAATTTTTTTTTACATTTTGATCCCTATAATAATAAAAATAGACATTTAATTAATAATATTTAAACATAAAACAAATTTTTCTACACTTATATGACACATTCAATTATTTTGTCGATATTATATTCAACGATATTTCTCTAAACGATATTCTATACAACGATATTTTATTTTGACGATATTTTTGTCATTATACAAAATCGATATTTACAACAACGATATTTACTTCAACGATATTTTTTAAATTCGATATTCTTACCTCGATATTTATGCTAGTCGATATTATCCCGTCGATATTCCTGCTTTATACCATTTGAAACAGTGCTCGCTGGGGGGTTGTGATACATTGGTGAGAGTGCAATCTGTGACATTATTTACACTGATTCAAGGACTATATAAAACATGCAAATTTTTTTTAAAAAAAGGAAAATTTTGTTTTCAACCTGGGTGCCGCCAGGAAGTCAAGTACATGATTAAGGAATAATATGATGCGGTGCACCATATTTTCGATCGATAAAAAGTCTGTTTGTCTGCTTGAGTCCAGGGCAGGACAAAATAAAGTTTATAATAAGGTGGTCCAATCTTCTGCTCGATTAAGGCCAGTCCTTATCGTGTCGAATGGGATCATTGTCTTTAGCTCCTCTCGGTTCAGTATTTGGACCATATCTCCTCCTCTAGCTGGCAGCTTGATCACTTTCAGTATTGTCCATTTTATGTCGTTTTCGGTATGACCCACTTCCACAAAATGGTCCACCAAAGGAGCATTGGTCGTCTTACATCTTACACGGCACCTGTGCAGGCCAATGCGTGTCTTAGCTTTCTGTGTCGTCTGGCCAATATACAATTTTGGACAGGGACATTGTATAGCATAAATCATGTTCGAAGAATTACAATTAGAAAATGAGCGTCTCTCAAAGGTGGTGTATTGTGAGTGAATTTAATTCCCTCCACCGTGTAATCACAGACATTACAACAACCACATTTTACATGGCCTATCAATGGTGGTAGTTCCCAAACTGCATCAAGTGTGGCTCCCTGTGGTGTAGTGGGTAATGCTGCTCTCACAAGGTGGTCTTTTAAGTTCTTACTCTTGCGGAATGCGAAGAGAGGTTTATCAATATGGACTGATCCTGCATTTACTATGGGCCAATGTTTGATAATTGACCTTCTGATTTGGTTAGAGACCGGCGAGAAAGTTGTGACGCAGGCTATCCTTTCTTTCTGATCTTTTTCCTTTGGCGTCAGTAAAACCTCTCGTGGGCAATACCATGCTCGTTTAAGGGCTTGCTTGACTATTTTCTTTGGGTAGCCTCGATCTTTTAGTTTATTCGAGAGAAATGCAGCTTCTCTGAAATAGTCAGTTTTGCAGGAGCAGTTTCGTCTGATCCTGAGGAACTGCGAGTATGGTAGGGAGTCCCTCAAGGCCCTAGGGTGGTTGCTTTTATAGTATAGGAGCGTATTACGCTCTGTTGGTTTCCTGAAGAGTCTAGTAAGGAGTTCACCTTCTGAGTGGTAGATGGTGAGGTCCAGGAATGGTATGGATAATTTGTCATGGCTTAGAGTGAATGCGAGCCCACAGCATTTGTTATTAAGCCAGTGTAGGAAACTGGTTAGTGTTTCAATGGTCTGATTCCAAATCAAGAAAATATCGTCTATATACCGCCTCCATATTTTGATGCCTGTAAAGAAGGGGTTAGACGGTGTTAGTATTGAACCCACTTCTAGTTGGTCCATAAACAATATGGCCAGGTTGGGGGCAAAAATAGCCCCCATGGATGTCCCCTTGATCTGTTGGAAATATGTGTTATCAAAGAAAAAGAAATTTCTCGTTAAACACAATTCCAGTAGTTGGAGGATAAACAGAGTGGGCACCCTGTGTGGGCATGGGCGGGTATCAAGGATTTTCTGAATGACCAGTAATGCTGTGGTTTGTGGAATGTTTGTGTACAATGACTCCACATCTAATGTACAAAGTGTTTCATGGAGGGGATCAAATTTGAGATGTTCCACCAGATTGATCATCGACATGCTATCTCGCACATAGCATGCAGTGGTGGGAACAAACTCTTTGATGTAAAAATCGACATAGGCACCTAGGGGTTCCAGAACTGAGCCGCACGCGGAAACAATGGGTCGGCCAGCTGGGTTCGATACATTTTTGTGAATTTTGGGTAGTGTATATATAACTGGCAGTCTGGGGGATTTGATGTTGAGGAAGTTGTATTCTTTTTTACTCAGGAAACCTTCTTTGCAAGCTTGGGATGTCAGTTGCATAATGGTCTCTTGGAGTTGCTTGGAGGGATTCCCTGGAAGTCTAAGATAATGGTCCGGATTGTTTAATTGGCGCATGATTTCAGCCTTATAGGCTTCTGTTTCTTGAATAACAATCCCACCTCCCTTGTCTGCACTTTTAATAACCACATCTCTATTGTTTCTGAGTGTGTCAATAGCCTGTTTCTCCTGGAATGAGATATTATATGGAATAAACAGTTTGCTGTTCTGTATTGTGGTAAGATCTCTTAGCACAAGTTTCTCGAATGCTATGATTTCAGGGGGTATCATTGCTGACGATGGTGAAAAAGTGGATGGTGGTCGGAAGGGAGTATTCATGGTTGGAGTAGGGCTTGGGTGTAATTGGAAAAATGCTTTCAAACGGACTGTTCTAAAAAATCTTAACAATTCCGTATGCAATTCCATTAAGTTTGGCCGAATGGTAGGCACAAAGGACAGGCCTTTTTTAAGTAGTTGGAGTTCTACATCCAACAAATTATGCTGTGAAAGGTTAAAAATAGGTATAATCTTAGCAGGTTTCTCGATCACCATTAGTAAAAATTGTTCCTGGTTCTCCTCTCTCCTGTGGGGTTGAACCATCTTTGTGGTTTCTTTACGCGCCCGCGTTGGGGGGTGTTGGGCTGGCCTCTGGCTAAAAAATTGCTTTGGCCACCACCGCGTCTTGCGTTTACACTAGAGCCTTCGCCTGGGTCTGAGCTGTCGGACGATTCAGCTGAAGTGTCCGAAAAACCTACCAAGTTTTGGCGACGGTTGTAGCGTCCCCAAGGTTTATTCCTCTGTGGGAAGGAATAGGTTCTATTAGTGTTGAAATCCTTCTGAAGGTATGGGTAGGTGTTTTCAACGTTGTAAGATGTAATATCCTTTTTTATTTTGTTTGATTTTTTGTTCTGCTCTATGCGATGGAAATCCGATATAGTTTTCTCTAGTTGTTCAAGGAGTTTTTTACAGTCAGGGGAAGGGTTTAACTCAGAAAGTTGTTTCTCTATGTCTAGAATTTCTGTTTCCAATGATTTTAGTGTTTCCGTGGCTATGTCGATCCCTAAGACCAACCAATGCCGGGAGCAGGTTGTCCCTATATAGCTAGAATTAGCAATGTATTTGGGATTGTCGGTGAAGATTCCGGGAATGTTTCGCACCTGGAGGCCCAAAGGTATCACCTCAGCTTTCAAATAGTCAGTTAACATCAATATCATTAGTTCTAATCGCACTTGTTTTTTGCGAAGTTTCTCTAATTGCTCGCAAAAAACAAGTGCGATTAGAACTGCTCCCGGCATTGGTTGGTCTTAGGGATCGACATAGCCGCATAGAGCAGAACAAAAAATCAAACAAAATAAAAAAGGATATTAAATCTTACAACGTTGAAAACACCTACCCATACCTTCAGAAGGATTTCTACACTAATAGAACCTATTCCTTCCCACAGACGAATAAACCTTGGGGACGCTACAACCGTCGCCAAAACTTGGTAGGTTTCTCGGACACTTCAGCTGAATCGTCCGACAGCTCAGACCCAGGCGAAGGCTCTAGTGTAAACGCAAGACGCGGTGGAGGCCAAAGCAATTTTTTAGCCAGAGGCCAGCCCAACACCCCCCAACGCGGGCGCATAGAGAAACCACAAAGATGGTTCAACCCCCCAGGAGAGAGGAGAACCAGGAACAATTTCTACCAATGGTGATCGAGAAACCTGCTGAGATTATACCTATTTTTAACCTTTCACAGCATAATTTGTTGGATGTAGAACTCCAACTACTTAAAAAAGGCCTGTCCTTTGTGCCTACCATTCGGCCAAACTTTATGGAATTGCATACGGAATTGTTAAGATTTTTTAGAACAGTCCGTTTGAAAGCATTTTTCCAATTACACCCAAGACCTACTCCAACCATGAATACTCCCTTCCGACCACCATCCACTTTTTCACCATCGTCAGCAATGATACCCCCTGAAATTATAGCATTCGAGAAACTTGTGCTAAGAGATCTTACCACAATACAGAACAGCAAACTGTTTATTCCATATAATATCTCATTCCAGGAGAAACAGGCTATTGACACACTCAGAAACAATAGAGATGTGGTTATTAAAAGTGCAGACAAGGGAGGTGGGAATGTTATTCAAGAAACAGAAGCCTATAAGGCTGAAATCATGCGCCAATTAAATAATCCGGACCATTATCTTAGACTTCCAGGGAATCCCACCAAGCAACTCCTAGAGACCATTATGCAACTGACATCCCAAGCTTGCAAAGAAGGTTTCCTGAGTAAAAAAGAATACAACTTCCTCAACATCAAATCCCCCAGACTGCCAGTTATATATACACTACCCAAAATTCACAAAGATTTATCGAACCCACCTGGCCGACCCATTGTTTCCGCGTGCGGCTCAGTTCTGGAACCCCTAGGTGCCTATGTTGATTTTTACATCAAAGAGTTTGTTCCCACCACGGCATGCTATGTGCGAGATAGCATGTCGATGATCAATCTGGTGGAACATCTCGAATTTGATCCCCTCCATGAAACACTTTGTACATTAGATGTGGAGTCATTGTACACAAACATTCCACAAACCACAGCATTACTGGTCATTCAGAAAATCCTTGATAGCCGCCCACGCCCACAGAGGGTGCCCACTCTGTTTATCCTCCAACTACTGGAATTGTGTTTAACGAGAAATTTCTTTTTCTTCGATAACACATATTTCCAACAGATCAAGGGGACATCCATGGGGGCTATTTTTGCCCCCAACCTGGCCATATTGTTTATGGACCAACTAGAAGTGGGTTCAATACTAACACCGTCTAACCCCTTCTTTACAGGCACCAAAATATGGAGGCGATATTTTCTTGATTTGGAATCAGACCATTGAAACACTAACCAGTTCCCTACACTGGCTTAATAACAACTACTGTGGGCTCGCATTCACTCTAAGCCATGACAAATTATCCATACTATTCCTGGACCTCACCATCTACCACTCAGAAGGTGAACTCCTTACTAGACTCTTCAGGAAACCAACAGAGCGTAATACGCTCCTATACTATAAAAGCAACCACCCTAGGGCCTTGAGGGACTCCCTACCATACTCGCAGTTCCTCAGGATCAGACGAAACTGCTCCTGCAAAACTGACTATTTCAGAGAAGCTGCATTTCTCTCAAATAAACTAAAATATCGAGGCTACCCAAAGAAAATAGTCAAGCAAGCCCTTAAACGAGCATGGTATTGCCCACGAGAGGTTTTACTGACGCCAAAGGAAAAAGATCAGAAAGAAAGGATAGCCTGCGTCACAACTTTCTCACCGGTCTCTAACCAAATCAGAAGGTCAATTATCAAACATTGGCCCATAGTAAATGCAGGATCAGTCCATATTGATAAACCTCTCTTCGCATTCCGCAAGAGTAAGAATTTAAAAGACCACCTTGTGAGAGCAGCATTACCCACTACACCACAGGGAGAAACACTTGATGCAGTTTGGGGACTACCACAATTGATAGGCCATGTAAAATGTGGTTGTTGTAATGTCTGTGATTACACGGTGGAGGGAATTAAATTCACTCACAATGACACCACCTTTGAGAGACGCTCATTTTCTAATTGTAATTCTTCGAACGTGATTTATGCTATACAATGTCCCTGTCAAAAATTGTATATTGGCCAGACCACACAAAAAGCTAAGAAACGCATTGGCCAGCACAGGAGCCGTGTAAGATGTAAGACGACCAATGCTCCTTTGGTGGACCATTTCGTGGAAGTGGGTCATACCGAAAACGACATAAAATGGACAATACTGAAAGTGATCAAGCTGCCAGCTAGAGGAGGAGACATGGTCCAAATACTGAACCGAGAGGAGCTAAAGACAATGATCCAATTGGACACGATAAGGACTGGCCTTAATCGAGCAGAAGATTGGACCACCTTATTATAAACTCTATTTTGTCCTGCCCTGGACTCAAGCAGACAAACAGACTTTTTATCGATCGAAAATATGGTGCACCGCATCATATTATTCCTTAATCATGTACTTGACTTCCTGGCGGCACCCAGGTTGAAAACAAAATTTTCCTTTTTTTTAAAAAAATGTGCATGTTTTATATAATCCTTGAATCAGTGTAAATAATGTCACATATTGCACTCTCACCAATGTATCACAACCCCCCAGCGAGCACTGTTTCAAATATCACCTTGATTCACCAAATTCACTAGAGCTCAATTCTAACATCGGTTCCTCGCTTAAGCCACCTCGAACACCCTTTCCAAAATGGCCGCCACCAAGGTAGAATCATAGCTCCACCATGGCCGCCAAGTATTGGCCTCTTTCTACTTACATCAACACGCTGCCTCAAGTAACCTGAAGGCAACACCCTGCCAGGCTGCATTCACAGCAGCGGACCGATAGGATATCGTTCCTGCGTCCACCAGAAACCCCAACTATAACGGAGACATCGTACTTGGAAGGTAAACAAAGCTTACTAGAAACGGCGCAGCACTGAAGAAAATGAGCGGCTTAATGAAGCTTAACTTCATAGCCCATCACTTACTCCTCTATCGCCTTCCTTCAACAGGTGCAGCATTAAAAAAAAAACACATCACATACGGCACAAGGATATAGGACCTTGGTCCACCCGGCCCCTGAACCCCTTCCTTCTCGTGGCCAGCACGCCACGCCGGTAAGAGAAAAAACTGCGTAAAGAATGCCTTAATTCCCAAACGGGCTACTCTTGCCATATTTATGACCAATTTCCTCAAATATCCCCAAACCTAGATGCAGCGTCCTCACCACGGAAGACCTGCATTGTAACCAGATCCTTAGAACGGAAAGGTACTAATTAATTGTCCATCCCAGCATGCCACACAGACACCCCCGGCAAGTTGTAACCCTCTTCTAATGAGCGTTATTTAATCCCCCAGGCAGAACCTCCAAACCGAGGGCTCTGAAAACCGTGTTGGTAACCATATGCTCTTACTATTGAGAGCCAACGATCGGTTAAACCCTCCCCGGACGAGTAAGTTTAAAGCTCCACCTTCACCTAGGACACTGTATGAATGTACACACATGTCTGCTCACGGGTTGAATTTTCGTCACAAATAAATTTAACTAAATGCAACAGCTAAAATTGATCGAACACCTTGACACAAACACACTCGGTTATGAAAGCCCCTTAAACTTTCACGTTATGAAAATACACCAATTATTACACGTTAAGCCGATTCCGAATAACTGTGAGATGTACAAAGTAGATGGACTGTTTGATATGTTGAAAGTACACCTTCTAATTTAGCCTTCGGCTATGACTTTCTTCTTCTTCCCCCCTTCTTCCTCCATAACAGGCGGTTGTTTAATAATTATAGGCAGGCAAATGTTTGTCAATTGTTGTCCTGATGATGATCCCATGTAATTGGAGCATAAAGGGATTGAAACGTCGACTTTAAATAGTGCTTCCACAACCTAACCATTGTGTTATATTCTAGTTGTGCTTAGTACTGACTGGCAAAAACTTTAATTGAACACTGATCTAAAAGTGGCCAGTATTGCTCCTTGTTGCCTGTGGAATATCCCCCCCCCCCTATATGTTGTTTGTCCTTTCTGAGTAAGGTACAGGACTGTGCCTACGAACCATTCATATAATTGTTTTTCATTGTGTCGAAAATAAATACCCTGTCCGGCTGGACAGAGGACAAATATAGCTTCCTATTATGGCCTATATTTCATTCTTTATCTTTATCAATTTAAGCTTAGGATCCTTGTTTTCCAAAGCATAATTCCCCATGGTCCTCAGCCAACTGTTTGGGTTCCCTTGTTACATTTAAGATACATAATATTCAAAACACTCTAGAACACATAAAGTATAAGTCAGTATTATGGCCCGTAAGTCCGTACACAGCTTACTGAAACTTCTAAGTACATGTGTTGCATTTTTCATTCAAATACTTTAAAATCCGTCATTGGACCATCAAAGTGCAAATGCAATAAGCTAAACAGTACATTTAAAACAATCCTCAAATACACAATCACAAACCCGCAATTACATCTGTGAACCAGCACCCCATTGAGTATACAAGAACCACAACAACAAATGTGAAATGCCCCATTACAAATATACTAATATTAAGCAATTGCATTTTAAACACATAGCAGCATGCCCTATAGCCTAGCTACTACCTACCTTAAGGGTGGTATATGGTAGGAGTGCAGGTTAAAGGTAAGTTGGCCTAGCATTAGAACTGCATGCACATGCTCAAGTGTGCAAAGCCTGACACATGTTTAAAAGACTACTTGTCTGGATGGTTTGCTTTCTAGTGTCTGCTCGTTACTTGATATTTGAATAAGTGGTTTAGTGCTTGTATGGCGACCTGTTTATATACATTAAACACTGTTTTAGTACATCACTGACTGTAACTATATGGCTCTTTAAATCTATATGAACGGGAGGGAATGGATTGCCTGTTCCATGTGTCAGTCACTAATAGGTTATTTAATATAGTATCTCACTGCCTCTATGAGTGATAGATATATAATACTTGTTTGAGCATATGAGGGAAACTTTAGATGTTTGTAACAATGTCTGAGAGGATGTATTAGTAGCTGCACTCTTTTGTATCTGCTTATTTGAGATTGATCTCAATCTGGAACACTGAAAGTATAACTCTACACATGGGCCTATAAGTGTGCAAGTAGCTGAATGAAACGTCTAAATCCATTGGTAAGCTTTTAAGTACTTAGCAGCGTGCACTTTGACATAGTTACAATCTGCTTTAGGGTTTAGTATATGTGCTAGTCTAACTGAAATATCTATCAACATGTCTTACCTTTTATGTACATAGGAGTATACCATATGGTTTACCTATAGGCTACCTTTGGGATGAGTTATAACTGGTAGTACAACAGGATAAGGCTTCTGAAAAAGATTAAAGTGCCAATTTGGCCAAGAAACATAACTACATACATAGCATGAAGTGTAAGAGTCCTGACATGTTTCAATGACTATTTCTCTGGATGGGTGACTTGGTAGTGTCAGTTCTTTATTACATAGCTGCATGAGTGTATCTGTCCCTATGTGGGGGTGTGATTCCCTATGTAAGTAATTTTATACATCACTGTCTTTATTTGTAAGAATGTAGGTCTACAGTTGCTTATGTAAGGGACAGCATGGTTTGCCTGTTGGCTGTGTTACTCACTATTTGGGTATTTAACTGAATTTACCACTGCCTCCATTAGTGCAAGATACATAGGAGTTGACTAAGTGTGAGCACAAATGTTTAGATAGTTCTGAAAGTGTCTCGGGGTATATGAGAGAGTCTTTGCTTTTGGACGTGCTTATACAAGATAGAAATAAGGGTGGCAGACTGGATGTGTAACCGAGCACATGGGTCTCTAAGTTTCCATACAGCTCAAACAACAACATTGGCTAGCTATTATGCAGATAGGAGTGGATGTTATAGCCTAGCTACAACCTACCTTAGGAATGAGTTAGATGTGTGAGAACAGCAGGTTTAAGCTTGTCCAGCGGTTTTAAATGACTAGTCACCAAATGTGGGCACATACAAACTTTTGTTGGAAAGACCTCACCCTGGTACCAACTGGTCCTCATTTCCAACTTGGTTTGGGCTAAGTTATTGCTAGTAAACTGGTATTATAATATCTTTGACCAGAATAGCAGCCACGTGATTAAGGACATACAGGTGCTGATAAATAACATTGCGGGGAAGTGGCAGCCCATATGTATCCTTTGGGTGGGGCATTTTGTTTGTACTATTTGTTCCTTCAGTAACAGTGGAGTCTGTGGGCTGCTAGATACTGAGGGTCAGCCACAGCCACATTTTATCCATACACCACAGGGTGAGGCCTTGAATTCCATTATTATTGACAATGACCTAGGCCTTATTAATACTAATAATTTGGTCTGCAGTTCCTTACCCCAGAGTCACACCTATGTCAGAGGAGGTAGAGACAGTACAATAGATTTTATGTTTATCACAAGGAAGTATTCCCCACTTGTCAAATTCGAGGTGGCACCAAATATTGACCATAACCCTCTAACCGTTTTCTTCAGTATAAAAGCTAAAGTTGGGAAAGGTGATGCCTCCCATATTTATTTTAATCAAAATAAAGGGATGAGACTGAATTGGGGTAAAGTTGATCCCATCCAATTTGAAGCAAAAATTGTCACTGCAAATTTAAACCTCATTATGAGTTGTCTCCAAGCTGACTCTCCCCCTGATAAGGTGGTTCATGACTTTGAACTGATATGTTCAGTTGTGGCAAAATACCTGACCGGATCAGTTACAAGAAGGGAACCCCAGGAGATACGATGGTTTAACGCTGAGTGTTTCAGGGTGCATAAGCATCTTAAAATGGCCCTCCTTGCCACCCCCTTGATAGAACACAAATTAAAAATGTAAGGCAGACCTATAAGTGTACTATCAAACAAAGAAAAGATGAACTGAGGATCTTAGCCTGGAAAGCTCTGGAGAGAGCCAGTGAACTGAAAGACTCCAAGAGTGTCCGGGACATACTTAAAGGCCCCTTATTTAAGGACGAGCCTAAACCTATGGATTCATTGATCCTGTAGGGCAACTTGGAAATCCCATTTTTCAGCCATATTTAATCCAAGAAATGCCTCAATAGTTGAAGGAAATGGGGAACCTTGGCCCTCAAAATTAAGTGCATCAATCACAGTGGCAGAAATTGAGGGGGCTTTAGCGAGTGGAATCAGCATGTAAGCCATTGGCCCTGATGGGGTTCCCTTGGATTTGTTTAAAAGAAACCCCAAATTATGGGCACCCTTGTTCACTAACATTTTCAAAGCTGTGGTGATTGGTCCCATTCCATTATCCTAGTATATGAGAAAGGTAACAGGAGTGACCCTGCCTGTTATAGGCCAGTTTCACTAATCAACGTCACTGCTAAAGTACTGGGGAGGGTCATCTTGACGCGTCTTGAGACTTGGGTGAACAGTACATGGATCGTGTCCGGATTGCAATATGGATTTATTAGGGGGATGGGTACCACAGAACAGTGCCTCAATTTGTCCCTCATCATGGGCAAGTAAATGAAAGCCAGGAGGGGTTCTATCCATCTGGCCTTCATGGACTTATCCAGTGCCTTCGACACAGTCAATCAGGAGAAATTGTGGGGACTGATAGAGCGAATGGGTTTTGAAGAAGCCATTATATCTCTCCTAGGCAGGCTCCATGCCTCTACAACGGTTGCCGTATGATACGGCTCTTGGGGGTAAAAGACAGGGTCCGTTGTCTCCACAGAAGGTGTCTGGCAGGGTTGCATTTTAGCTCCATTCCTCTTTTTATTGTATACAAATGGTCTAGAGGCTTTTTTAACAGAGAAGGAATTTAATTTTCCTAAAATTGGAGGCACGTGATCCCACTGTTATTTTATGCAGACAATACTGTTTTAATGGCTTTGACAGCCAACAGCCTCCAAGTCTTTTACCGATTTAATGGCAGCACTGGACTTAAAAGTACATTTTAGCAAATCTTATGTCATGGTGTGTGCCCTAAAGTAACGAAAACAAGAACATTTGAGGTTAGGGGCAAGACTATAGACAAGCTGCAAAATTGACATATTTAGGGAATATTTTTAGCGATACTATATATTGGGGCCATCTTATGACAGCCAGGGTACAACATACTAGTAGGGTTGTGGAGGAGTTATTTCACTTTGCCCGCAAGCTAGGCTATAAACCGGTGACAGAATTGGTTACCCTCTACATAGACAAACGTTTGCCTGTGGCATCCTATGGGGTGGGAGTCTGGGGCTACCATAAAACCCAACATCTGCAGGTCCTGGAAAATGAATTGATAAAAATGTTATTGCTGGCCACAAATAGTGCCCCCACACTTTTTTGTCATCAGGAGCTGGGGTTTGCCTATCTTGAAGATCGAATTGATATCGCCCACTGCTCACATGGGCTAAGATCTGGTTATCCGAGGACCTAATGTTTTCAAAGGTTGTCATTAAGGATTGTACCAACTTCGATAGTGCATTGTCTATCCCCTGGCTCCGCTTTGTGAAGGACAAATTACATGGGTTAGGGCTGGGGTACTATCATGACAATACTGCAAGTATCGATACAAATGCGAAAGCTGTTATAAAAGAGGCATTTGATTTTAGGGCACACCTGCGCTGTGCACAAATGGTAGTATCAGTCCCCCCATGTTCGTTTGCAGTAGAACAGCAATTTTAACTTACTTTTTCCACAAACGTTCAAGCACAATTTTAGTTGACTAGGCTTCGATTAAGCACATTGAAATTTTTAGTGGCATTCTCTAAACAATCAGGATGGGTTCACAGATTACCACCATGTCCGTATGATGCTTTGGTAGCTCAGAGCACTTTGAACTTTATTTTGTTCTGTCCCCTTTAAAAAGAGCCAAGGGGGACATTTTTAACCTCAAAGGAAACACAGCCATGTACCTATATTGGCAGTTTTAATTTTTTACATTCTTTGTCTACGTTACCATTTGCATTGCAGATTCGAATTGTATTAGAGTTGCAATGTTTATAAGAAAATGCTATGAGTTATTATAGTCCAATAAAACCTGTGTAACCCTTTTATAAAAATGTATTTACATGGACAAAATGTTATGGTTGATCCCAGCGATGGACGTTTTGGGTATTCGACGTTAGGGTTCACATTCCCTCCTAACACTGTTTGAACTCTATCTACTATCTGCCTTTTTATTGTTTGTTTTTAAACTATGACTTTGTAACCATGATATGTACATTCTATTTTAGCAAGCATGTGTGTGAAATATTTATGGTCTTTGAAACCAAGTTATTTTGACTTGACTTGACTTGACTAGTCACCCTAGTAGTAGAAGTAGTGTATATCATCAAGTATAAGAGGCCTGACACATGTTTAAAAGGCTACTTCTTTGGAAGGGTGACTTGATGGAGTCAGTTCTTTACCAGATAACTAAATGAGTGTCCCTGTCCCTATATGGGGGTGTTTTTCCATATGTACGTAAGTTTGTTGGTACATTGCTGGCTCTCTTTGTGAATGCATGGCACTGTAACTGTATACATAAGGGGTGGTGTGTATTGCCTCTTGGGTGTGTTAGTCAATATTGAGTTATTTAATTAAGTGTGTCACTGCCTACATTAGTGCTGGATATATAAGGGTAGTGTCTGTGCATGTGAGCGACTATTTAGATACTTGTGAGACTGTCTGAAGGCTGTAATAATGGCTCACCCCTTTTGTACTTTTGTATGTGTTTACAAGAGATTAGAATCAGGGAGAAATACGAAATATACAACTCAGCATATGGTCTGAAAGTGTGCATGTAGCTTACTGAAACTTCCAACTACATGTGTTAGCTTTTATGCACATAGCAACGTACCACATAGCCTAGCTATAGGCTACCTTAGGAATACGTTTTTTCTGATTTAAAATGCCAGTTTGCTCTAGAAATATAAGTGGATGCTCAACCTCAAGTGTGCCAGGCCTAACGCATATGTGACGGGCTATTTCTCTAGATGGGCGACTTGATAGTGCCACTTCTTTATTATATGTCTGAATGGGATGTATGACATTACAACGCATGCTTTTACATTGCATGCCTTTACAACGCTGTTTTTACAACGCATGCCTTTACAACGCATAGTGCTTTTGGGCGCTGGATAGTGAATAGTTTAATTTACTATTCCAACTCCAGTCCCCGTGGATAGTAGGGAAGGTGTTGGATAGTAAATTAAACCTATTCCCTATCCTAGAGCGCCCCCCAGCGCAATGCGTTGTAATGGTTTGCGTTGTAAAAGTTGCGTCGTAAAGGCACTGCGTGGTAAAAGTTGCGTTGTAAAGGATGTTTCCCGTCTGAATGAGTTCATCCATCTCAATTTAGGGGTGACATTTCCTATAAAATACATTTATTTGTACATCGCTACCTTTGTTTGCGACTATATACCTATGCAATTGAATATGTAACACATGGCCGGGATTGCCTCCTGGGTGTGTTACTTACTATTGTCTTACCTAATAAAGTTACTTACTACCTCCATTAGGGACAGATGCATACAAATTCTGTTTGTGCATGCAAGAGAATATTTAAATGCTTCTAACACTGTTTCAGGGGGTATATTAGTGGCTCTACCCTTTTGTATATCCTATATGACATTCAAATCAGGGTTGAAGAGAAAATGTATAACTGAGCATATATGATATAGTGTGTCACTCATTGACACTTCTAACTACATGTGCTGGCTTTTATACATAAAAGATCGTACCCTATTGGCTTGCTACAAACTACCTTGAAGGTGAGGTACATGTGGCAGAATAGTAGGTTAAGCCTTATCAAGTGGTTTTAAATTCCATGTTGCCCTACCAGGAGAACTAGCACATACTCTCAAATATACCAGGTTTCACATGTGTTTAAATGGCACTTTTTACACAGGAGTGACTTGGTAGTGTCTGTTCTTTAGTATATATCTTATTAAGTGTCTACGTCCCTATGTGGGGGCGTGTTTCTATATGTAACTACATTTTATGGAACAAAACTTGATTTCTTTGTTACTGTAAATCTATCTGTAATAGGTGGCATGGATTCTCTTCTGGATCTGTTAGTTACTATTAGGTTATTTATGGTAGTGTGCAACCTTCTCCATTAGTACTGCAAATATAGCAGTTGGCTCTATGTATGTCACTGAATGCTTAGATGCTCCTGATACTGTCTCAGGGGTTGTATTAGTGGGTCTCTTCTTTTGCATGTCCTTATAACAGAATCAAATCAGGATTGGAGAGTGTATGTATAACTAGCCATTTAGACCTATAAGTGTGTATATAGGTAATTTAAACTTCTAATACATATGTTACCATTTATGTAGATACAACCATATGTTATATCCTAGGTACCATACACTTAACTTAATCTATTAACAAACATTTTAAATCATTCAAATATATGTAATGCATTACATAAGAAATATTCTAAACTTAATAGACTAGATTAAACTATCAATTACAACAGCATATCCATAGACATATAAATGCATGATTATACATATATATGTATAGATATGAAAAACAGAAACAAACAAAGGTTACAGGAATTTTAAAGTAAGGAAATAGACTGTAAAAAACATTGAAATTCACTAAAAAAACAAAAGTTACAGGAACGTTTTAGTTAGAAAATAGAATTCTAAAAAACGTAAAAATTAATCAAAAAAAAAAAACAAAGGTTACAGGGACTTTATAGTTTGGAAATGGAAAAAAATGTAGAAATTCATTGAAAAAACTGAAGGTTACACGGAAGTTATAGTTGAGCTTAGGTTTGACTCGTTTAAAACCAATGAGCTAACCTAACTATAACTCGTGACCCCTACAACCCACTACTTATGACCTCATATATTACATCACTCATGATATTATCAGTGACATCACTCATGACATCTCATACGGCATCACTCATGACATCATCAAGTGATTGTAAGTGTTTTTAAGAGTTTATGAGTGTTAAACGTATATACTAACCTGCTACAAAAGTTAAATTAGTATACTAGGTGCACTACTACTGAGTTATACTACTTATCACCTATATTATGTGAGTGGCTTTTGACTGTATGTATCCTTGTTTGTAGTGGTGTGTGAGTGGCTGTATGGGTGTATAAGTGAGTGGGTGAGTAGCTGTGTGCGTAAGTTAGATGCTGTGTGAGTAGCTATATTAGTGAGTAAGTGATTTTGTCAGTGGCTATGTGGTTGAGTGAGTGGCAGTGTGAGTGGCTCCATGGTGGGTAACTGGGTGTGTGGTAGTTGTATGGGTGAGTGAATGGGTATCTGAATGGCGGTAGTATGAGTAAGTGACTTGGTGTGTAAGTGGCTATATGAGTGAGAAAGTAGCTGTTTGAATGAGTTTTTGGTTAAGTGAGTTGGTGTGTGACTGGCTGTATTGGAGAGTGAGTGTGTGAATGGATATATGGGTGAGTCAGAGGATGTGTGAGTACTTGTATGGATGTGTGAATGGGTATGTTAGTGATTGTGTTGGTGGGTGAGTGAGTGTTTGAGTGCTTGTATGGGTGACTGAGTGGCTGTGTTGAGAAGCTGTATGGGTGAATGAATGGGTATGTGGGTAGCTGTATGGCTGTGTATGTGGGTATATGAGGCTGTATTGATGAGTGACGGGTTGTATAAGTAGCTTTGTGGATGAGTAAATGGTTGTGTCTGCTCGGGTACCCGCAGTCCCTGGGACCACCACCTCCCTGGGGCAGTAAACTCTGTAAATGCGGGGAGCACATTGACCCCTCTCTTTTTGTATATTAAAAATGGATAGGTCTCAGGCATGGGGTCGCTGGGGCCCATAAATGGTCCTGGGAAGGGGGGCAAAATTAAAAGAAAAATAAAGCCGGCAACGCACCAGAAACCCAGGCCCTATTCTCCACCACTCTGCAAACACACTTCCTGGTGCACAACTGGTTGGGGGATGAAGTCCCCATGGCTGCTGGGGATACTTAAGGGCCAAAATGATCTCCTATTACCTCCAGTAAGTCCCACACAGTGGGATTGCTGTGGGGTGGTTAGAGGCCATGCCCCCATTCTCCAGCCCTCTGCAAATGCACCTTTTGACACACTGCAGATGGGGTAATGGGGACCCCTCGCTTCCTGACAAAGTGAATTTCTATAATTTTTGTAATGAATGGGTGTGTGTTTAACTGTATGGGTGAGTAAGTGGCTGTGTGATTGACTGTATGGATGAGTGAGAAGGTGTTTGGGTGACTGACTCAGTGTGAGTGGCTGTAGGAGTGGATATGCCAGTGGCTGTATTTGTGAGGGAGTGGATATGTGAGTAGCTGTATGGGTGGGTGAGTGAATGTGTGTGTTAATCTATGAATCAATGACCGGCTGTATAGGTACTGGTACGTGTGTGTGAATGAATTTGAGAATGGTAGTGTGGCAGTTGGAGTGGGTATATGAATGATTATATTGGGGTGTGAGTGTGTGCATCAGATATTCTCCGGATGACATTGATCCAGCGGTGTATCGACAACAGATACTCTACTACCATATACTCCCCCTGGCCTATAAACACACAATTTGAGTAAACCGCTGGACTGGTTTGCAAGTTTTTCACAAAGTTTAGGATTATTCTACAATACCTCTATTCACCTTTAACTAACCCTTCATGGACCAAAAAGTTATTTCCTCTGGTCGATGGACCATTAGTTGAACTAGTTGATAGTGATACTATCATAAAACTAACTTACTTTATACTTTAAAATATGATAAAATAAACCACAGACTCAAGAAAGTTTTACATCTTTATCTAAATTAAATGTCTATGATTAGAGGGGTCGCCATATACGCAAAGAGTGGTGTGGGTATATGTAAAACATTGGGTGATAGAATGGGTAGGTGGGCTATAGCGGAACTGCGCATAGGTGGTAAAATGTTAACAATCTGCAACGTATATGGATCGAATTTAGATGACCCTGATGTGTTTAAATATTTAGATGTTGACTTGGCAACATGGTCTAGTCCACTTCTTCTCTGTGGAGATATGAACATTAACATATCAAGTGATTTTGATCTTGCCAGTGCTCATAATTATGTGGGGAGAAAACCAAAAGTGTTTAGAGTCCTTCAGAATCTTCTTCAGGAGCATGGTCTGGCAGATCTATGGTATCTTCATAAGAAAACAGAGGATGGTTTTACGTTTTACTCTATACCTCATAAGAAAAATGTTAGGCTAGATTTTGTTTTTTTGTCCAAACAGGTGGCAGCTGCTAGTACTATTTTCTGTTTACCACGTCTCCTTTCTGACCATAATTCATTGATCGCCGAATGTCCTTGGCCACGAGTTAGGAAACCACCTAGAGATTGGACGTTTGAGAGGAAGTTGCTATTCGATGAGGGGTACTGCTCACATATTAAAAATGGGTTGCTCAATTTTTGAATATTAACAGGGGATCCGCCACAGATCAAGTGGTCTGCGACACGATGAAAGCTGGATTACGGGGCAAGACTAAAAGCTTCTCTTCTTATAGGTGGAATTTAGAACAGGAGCGGATGCGTAATGGCGTTAAAGAGCTTCGGGAGGCAGAAATTGCATTGACTTTAAATATCAAGGATGGGAATGATATAGTCTCCTGTTTACAAAAGGTGGCGATTCTTAAGGCCAGGCTGCTGGAGTCTTTTGGACAGGATCTTGCGTTAAAGTATTTACAATATCGTACAGAAATGTTTGAATTTGGGGAGAATTCGGGCAGGGTCCTTCAGAGTCAGGTGGTGAAAATTCAAGATGAACGCAGAATAATATATGATACGCAGGAAAAGGTTAATGAAGTTTTCTTGGCATTTTACTCCTGCTTATATCGAGAAGATACCTCTAGGCTTAATGTAGAGAGTGCCGCGGAAGATTTCTTAGCAGATCTTGAGACCGCCGTTATTTCCCCTGAACAGGCTGAACTCTTGGCCACCCCCATTCAATGGGAGGAGGTTGAGACTGCAGTAAAATCTTTGGCTAATGGCAAGGCCAGTTGTCCTGATGCAGTCCCATTAGAATTTTATACGGTGTTCCTACCTGAAATTGGCCAGGTTTTCCTTGAGGTATTAAGAGCAGCCCAGAGGGGTATAGTGCCGGAATCATGGCAAAATACAACCATAGTCTTGTTAAAAAAAAAGGGTAAACCTGAGTTGCTACCATCATCATTTAGGCCTATTTCTCTAATTGATAGCGATTCTAAAATGTATTAAAAAATAATGGCAGGCCGACTTGTACAGGTGATTACCCCTCTGGTCTCTGTGTATCAGCATGGATTCATACCGGCCGGGACACAGCTGACCATGTCAGACGTTCCATTGCATTACTAGACTGGGCCCATGTTACGAATTCACCCCTCGGGTTGATCCTGTTGGACGCCGAGAAGGCGTTCGACAGGGGTCTCCTGGGGGTTTATGTGGGTCGTCCTGAAGTGGAAGAGATTTCCAAAAGAATTTATACAGGCGATTTGTGCGATGTATATCTCTCCAAGAGCGCAACTTCGTATCTCTGGCCAGCAGACAAGCTCTTTCCCTATTACTAGGGGCACATGACAGGGGTGCCCTTGTTCTCCCCTGTTGTTTGCCCTGTATATAGACCCCTTTCTCTCTAAGATCATGGCTAATCAGTGTATAAAACCGATAAGAGCTAGTAATATGTCGTATAATCTGTTAGCGTATGCAGATGATATAGTCGTTATAACATCAGATGTCTCATCTGCTTTCAGGGATCTTAAGCAATTAGCAGGGTATTTTGGGGTAGTAGCGGGCTACAAGCTCAATGTCTCAAAGACGCAGGTGGTTCAGACACCTGGTATGGCAATATCAGATGCCCCAGTGGTTCCTGATGCCACATATTTAGGTGTGCGCATAACCTCCGCAGTGGATACTATTCCTGATTTAAATATCCTACCGGTTATAGATGATGCCAATACGAAATTAGAGCGACTAGATAGCCTGCATCTATCCTTATATGGACGCTGTAGCGTTATTAAAATGTTAATTCTTCCTAAGTGTTTATATTTGTTCAGGACCATTCCTCTTTTGTTTTCTCAAACAAGTCTGGCAAAGGCAGATAGAGTCTGTCACAGGTTTTTGTGGGGCTATAGGCGTTCACGCAGGGCAGCCAAGTGGTTGTGTCTTCCTCGCGATCGAGGGGGTTGGGCGGTTCCAAGTCTTGTCATGTATTATTGGGCTGCAATGCTACAAGCAATGGGGGTGCTGATTTGTGGAGATAAAGCGAACGTACCAATATGTAACAGTCCTACTATTTTTGAGATTGGGTTGGGGTCTGCTGCAAAAGGTAATTTACTCGAGGTCCTCGAACCCAGCTACTATAAGAGAACCCGCTTTAAAGTCTTGATTGCTGCATGTACCATCTGGCGGCTGATCAGGAGGAAACTAGCTATCCCAAATATGAATTTGTATACGCCTTTTAAAGCCACTCAAATGTTTCCTAGCATCTTTCAGGATCATGTTATGTACAGTTGGCAAAGTAAAGGTGTCTACGGGTTGGGTGATATGGTCGAGGATGGCGTAGTCTTATCCTATAGTGATATTAGGTATAAATTTCAGTTATCTCCACGTGACTTCTTTAAGTATTTACAGATCCAAAGCTTTATCCAAAAATACTTGAAGAAAACTCCTGGTATGCTGGAGAAAGTGCCTTTTATTGAATTGATCAAGAAGAGAAGTAAAATAGGAATTTTGTACCAATATATTGTCTCAATACTTCCGGATGATTTGACAGCCCAAAGCGCCAAGTGGGAATTAAAATTAGGCAGGGCTGGTATCGACTTAAACTCGGTGATAGAACTTGCCAGTCAGGTTATGGTGTCAGGTTCGCTTAAAACTCAAAGCTACATGGCAATGTTAGATTTATACTACACACCCGCTAAGATTGCAAAATGGGGTGCCACAAAGGGGAATGCCTGTGCACGATGTGGGCTGCTGGCAGCCGATGCAATACATATGTTTTATTCTTGTCTATCCCTCCGTGGCTTTCTTGATGATATCGAGCGTTTTATTAATAATACACTTAGGATTAGATGTACAATGACTCCGGCACTTGTTATATTTGGGGTAGAGGCTGGCAATACACTATCCGGCAGTAACACCTCAAATGAATCAGCCCTTATATTTATTGCTATGTCGCAGGTCCGGCTGTGCATAACTTCTCAGTGGCTCTCTCCGGAAGCTCCTACATTCGTGCAGTGGCGTGCAAGGCTATTAGCTATACATCGGCTAGAATTCTCTGCCTTTTCTTGTAAAGGGGGGAGACGGCGCAAATTCGCAACTTGAATTTGGGCTCCTGTGGCGGAATGGATTGGATAAAAGAATAGCGTTGTTCAGGCCGCATTTTCATCCTATTATTTTCATTTGTCTCTGCTTTGTTTTCCTCAGTCTCAATTGTTAGGAATGTTTTTGCTTTATTACTTGTCTAACCTGCTTATCTACTGTTTATTTTATTCTGTATTAATAACCAATTCTGCTGTGTAAGTTGCGATTTGTATTGTTTAATGTCAGGTCTCAATAAAATAAAATTTAAAAAAAAATAAAAAATTAAATGTATGTGAATCACTTCAAAAATACAGTACAGTCACCATCATTCACAGGAAAGAAAATTCAATTGATTAATCATCAAACACATACTTCGTGCTCATACAATGATCAATGCTCAGAAAAGGAGATGACAGAGAGAAAAAAACTTCTACAAATACGGTGAAATTATAATTACCAAGAATGGTGTGAAAGATCAACCCCCTGGCCAAGGAGCTGGTAAGGGTCCCCCAGGATTTGATCAGGTGACAAAGACTTTAGGACACGATTCAGGACAGGATAGTTGATCCCTCTAGAATACCGACGATTGCGCCGCACCCCTCTCTGACACTCTCTTTCTCTTCAAGATTCTTCCACCATCTTCTGGTCTAACCCAATTTAGGGGCCCATTAGGTTGTCGGGCAGATTGCCCCTGCCAGGCTGGCGGTAGCCACCGCTGGCCTGGCGGGGGCAATCTGCCCAACATCTGCAAGTGAATTCCCTCCGCCATATTAGTATGACGGGGAGGACCGCGGCGGACGGAAAGACCGTCCGCCGCTTTTCCGCCCCGGTCGCCTTGCGGCCAGGGCGGAAAAGGATTAATATGGTGGCGGTGTCTAATAGTCACTGCCAGCCATATTACGATGGGCCAATTCAGATGCCTTTCCGTGGCGGCATGCGTTCTTCACTCTGGGGGCCCCCTGCGGGCCCCCAGAGTTAAGGAGGGGTGGGAGGTGCACACGGGGGGTACCTGTGGTACCCGCCAACATTTGCATACACGAAGCAGCAGGCACCGCGCGGTGCCTGCCGCTTCTTGTATGCAAATGCATGCATGCATTTCTGACATTGTGGCGGGCAGTGCAGTGAGCACCGCCCGCCACAATGTTAGAAATGAGGGATGTGCCTGCCACTGTGGCGGGCGCATCCTAATGCTAACATCGGGACCCCCGCCCTTAAGGCGGGCGGTCCTGTTTTCCGCAAGGGTGGCGGGCGGGCAAAGTCCACCCGTCATCCTAATGGGGGCCTAAATTAGGATAGAAAGTTCTGCTTCAGGTTGTGCATTCGGCTCTTCATCAGCATTTCACAGCATCTATCCCAGCATCAGCATCACCCGCTACCCAGACAGCATACCAAGCTCTGCTAACTAAAGCTATCTTAATTATACCTTTCTTTTCCATGTTCTACCCACTAAAGTTTCAATATCGTACAAATACGAACTATGATTGGTCAGGCAGGGGGGGAAGCTCCATCACACCATGCTTACATGTCATTAAATTCAGATCTACCATTGTTCGCAAACCCATCCCCTTAATTATTATTCACAATTTTTGTTCCCATACGCATTCATGTTTCTCTTGTAACCTTTTATTAACATTCTGAATGTAAGTGCACATCGTTGAACTTTTCACTGTCCGTTCCCAAGGAGTAACACTTTTATTTCTGACTCGCATTAAAAGTTTCAGTCATCGTCCCAGGCTTCGTTTTAGTGGACATGCGCAGACTTCCCTTACTCAGCTTCATTCAGTTACACATGAGAGGCCCAAGTGCGCACTAGTGATAAAATCAGAAAGACAACTATTAATTTCACAAATAGTGGTTGCACTGTATACCACCTACCTCTACTCTATTCCCCTTTACTTATTAATACTTTTCCAGCGTTAGTAGAATAGCTTGTTTTGTTTTCAGCTAAGCAGATACCATGCATGCGCAAGATTTTCCCTCCAAGCGATAGCTCCTCAAACAACATAGATGTAGTTGAGGCATGTGCAGTAAAGATTTCCCGTTTAAAGTGGTTTTAGTCCTTTAGTCATGTTATCCACGTTAGTAAACATATAAGCAAGCTTCACTAACCCGCATGTTCATGTGGTGCACATTATTTTTACACAAAACATTTTTAATAACTTGTTAGTGAGTTAAAGGGGTGGCTTGCTTTTGAGCAAGTCTCTTTTCTTCTAGTCCTTGCTCCATAAATCCCCTCTCTGATGGCATTTTGAGCCATCACAAAATTACCCATCCCTTCTCAGATGCCAACTTTCAGCATTTCTCATTTTCATTCTCCTCTTTTTCTTTCTCATTTTCATCTTTGTTTTCTTAATCTTTCATCCTTTTTTATATCCTCCCTTTCACTTCCTCCATTTGTATCTCCTCGTATTCCCTCTTTCTTTTCTTTCCTTTCCCATTAACTTCGTATTTTCTCCCCTTTCCTTTGTTTCTGCAACACTTACACCAAAATTATTATTGTTAAAACTATTATCGTTATATCAGCTACTGGAATAATTATTTGACCTAAAATACTTTTCCCTAAATCAGAAAACCAAGTCCATATTGAAGAAATAGTTTTGTTAGTCTATTCCATACACTGGCAACCTCCAGTGGTTTCAAATCTTCATGAAGTTTTGTAATATTCTTAATATACCCTCTGATTTCCTTATTTTTATCAGGTATGTAAGTGCAACAATGTTGAACTTTCAGCATTCTACAGACTCCACCCTCTATTGCTAATAAAATATCAAGGGCAAGTCGATTTTGTAAAACCATAGACTTAATTGCAATCATTTTTGTATTTATGATCAAGAAACTCCCAGCAGTATCAGTAGAGAGACGATCAACTAGTGTCGACAATTTACAAATTCTATGTGAAATCAGAATGACTCTCACTGAAGGTATTAATGCACCAAATATATCACCTACTATTTCTGAAAAACTAGCTATCTTTCTCCGTGTTAGTCCATTAGTGTTTTTATTGTTTCCAGTAATTCTTTTTTACATGATAAATTTTCAGAAATACTATCCCAAAGTAGCAGCTTCCGTACCACCGTGCAGGTAACTTATAATAAGAATTATTCCCACACAATTAGTAAACCCCAGGAAATACTGGATCATTTCCCCCTTTTAGTCCTTAACCGTACAAAATTAGGAAGTTATGCTCACATTCACTGGAACCAATAAATACATTATTATGATCTGTATTTAACCTATGTAGACAGGTGTTCCCTTTGTTCACAAAGTGTAGGGTTATCGCGGCATGAACCTTGCCAGTTGTATAAATTCCCTCTTTCCCAGCCTATGGTGGTACATGGGTTTTCTGTTAAGCAGCTTTCTTTCTAAAATCCTGTCTCCTTTCTTCAACCAAATTCAAAAAACACTTTCTCTTCTTCACGTAATATACATGTTAAATTATTCTTGTGTGCCTTTATTATATCTATTAATTTAATTGTTAAAAACAATTCACCCATGAACTATGCATCTTGGCTACTAAGTACTGGATTCATATTCCTTCTAATAGGAAGTTCTGGAAATACTACATCTAAGTTTGAATAACAATACTGAAGTTTTCCAGTTTTATAAAACAGACTTGCAAAAACACTACATGATATACCATATGTTAAAGGTAAATGGTGGTATGTAACTCCTTCTGACACTGATGCTGGAAATGTTATACAGACATAACAATCACTAATCTACATTGTATCTACATATTGAAATAACAATTTTGTAAAAACATTTCAAGACGTATCCTTATCTAATAATGTGTAAGGTAAATCTGTCTCATCTGCTGCTTCTAATTCTACTCTATCTCCTTTTATGGTAGCTGCTCTCTCATTAGTAACTGTCTCATCCTTCTTATTTGTTATAATCGATAAAGGTACCACCACTGTTAGAAATAGCCATACTAAAATCACTAATAAGATGCTACATATGCAAGCTCTACAAAATCTTTGTTTGAAACTTCATCTCGGTTGCTCAGTGACTTTATTTTTTGCCATTGAAATCTAAGAAGATATTTCTTCTTTTTCTTTCTTCACTTGGAAATTCAAACTCTTGTTTTTAAGGTGGCCTCGATTTTCTTTCATAAATCTGAGCAGCATCTACTTCTTCTTCTGATTCCTTACTCAAGTTTAAATTCTCAAACTCTTCTAATATAACATAGGTCCACTCAGGGACATTTGTTGATCAAAATTCTCAGTATGGGGCTTCTTCGTGTGTTTCTCACAATTGACAGTTTAGACTGAGTTTGACTAGTAACCTCATTCACTTGCTCTAGGCTTTCTCTTGTTTTTCTCAGACAGCATCTCAATCTTTTCACTCCACCTGGCCAGTTGTTACCATTTCTGACTCTTTTAACCTGAACTGTACTTTCACCCTCTCCTTTTCTAGAGTTCTTTTATTTTCATAGCGTCTAGGCACAATACGTCCTTCTGAATCACTCTCTACCTGTTCCTGTTCAGGTCTTATTTTATCTGCCTGAACCTGTTCTTCTTCCTCTATCTCATCCTGTTCGGGTCTTATTTCAAATTGATCTTCTTCTTGTGGCCGAACTTGTTCTTCTTCTCCTAACTCGTCCTGTTCAGGTTTTACTACAATTTGTTCTTCTGCTGCCTGAACGCGTTCTTCTTTTCCTGTCTGTCCCTGCTCAGGTCTTTGAATAGGTTTGTTCACATCTGCCTGAGTATATTCTTCTTTCTCTGTTTGGTCCTGCTCAGGGCTTTGGGTAGCTTTGTTCACTTCTACCTGAGCGTGTTCTTCTACTTTCCTGTCTCTCTAATCTGGTTCTTCTTCTTGTTTGAATAACAACTTCAGGTATGTCAATCACTGGTATCCATTCCCCCTGACTGGTGCTCGGTTGTTCTTCGTCTATTACTTCAGAATCTATCACTCTAGATTCTCCGACTTCACAACCTTCAGCTGTCTTAACTGGTTCAATCAGTTGCTGTTCTTCTTCAGTGGGGCCTGGAACTCTTGGCATGACTGTCAGGAATCCAATTGGGTAAACCTGCACACTTCACTGCTGTTTTAGCGACCAGTATGCCTTGACTTGGTTTAACCCACCTGGTTGCTAGGCATGACTTTCTGGCAGGTTTCTTCACTACCACCCAGTGTCCAGGATTCAAGTCATGCTCCGGCGTTGGCTGCCTGGCAACTGCGTCTTCTCCAACCTGGTGAGGGACAGAATGCACTAGGTCAGCCAATCCTTCGCAATAATCCAATACCAGATCATCAATTATATTGATCAATTTACATCCAGGAATAAACGCTTGCATCATTGCCCTTCCCATGAATATTTCATGGGGACTCAATCCTGTTTTTCTATCAGGAATACTTCAGAGTCCCATCAATACAAGAGGCAATGCATCTGGCCATTTCAGTGATGTGGATGCACACACTTTTCCTAACCTTGACTTGATTGCGCCATTTAGTTGCTCGACCACTCCAGAAGCCTTTGGACAATATGCACAGTGCAGTTTTTGTTCAATTTTGAATGCTTCATAGATTAATCAAACTATTTCATTATTAAAATGAGGTCCTCTATCTGATTCCAAAGTGACTGGGAAACCAAAATGAGGTATCAACTCCCTCAACAGTAATTTAGCAAATGTGAGACTGTCACTTCTTCTTGTGGGGTATGCCTTTACCCATCTTGAGAACAGGCACACTATGACAAGTACATATTTCAATCTCTTGCACGGAAGCAACTCAATGAAATCTAACTGCAATCTTGTGAATGGTCCTTCTGCCTTTCCAATTTTTCCCCAACTGACCACTGTCTTTCTGCCTGGATTCAACTGCTGACAAATTAAGCATCTTTGGCAAAGGTTTTCTGCAACTACCCTTAACTTTGGATTTTACCAACTCTGTCTGAATAGTCTGATCATTGAATCCCTGCCAATATGTGTTGTCCCATGGTATACCCTTGCCATTTGAGAGAGTAAGTAGTCTGGCATGACTGGTCTGCCATTGGTGTATACCCATACATCATCTTCTGTCCTTCTTTCACAACCTGACTTTATCCATATTTCCTTTTCTTCTGCCTCATCTTCATCACGCAACTGTCTAATCTCATCCCATGTTTCTAAAGCTGAGAAAAACATAACTTGGCAGCTGATTTCACTTGTTTCAATCTTTCTGTTAAGGGCCAAGTTATTTCTTGAACAATATTGAGCAATTTGATCTGCATATCTGTTACCTGCCGCCACATAGTCATTTCCTGATTGTTGAGCAGCACACTTGACCACTGCAATTTCTTTTGGCAATTGTACTGCTTCCAACAACTCTTTTAAATGTTTGCCATTTCTTATAGGGGATCCTGAAGAAGTCAGAAATCCCCTCTGCATTAAGAGCTGGCCAATGTCGTGCACAACCCCGAAACCATATTGACTATCCGTATATATATGGTTATTCTCCAATTTTTCCCAATTTTGCATGCCTTTGTTAAGGCCACCAATTCGGCTACTTATGTAGACTTGACTCCCTGTAAACAGGATGCTTCAATGACCTCTGATATCTTACATAAAATTTTCTCCAATAATTCATCATCGGATTCACCATATCCTGTCACATTCATGTGTTTTGTTTTCTCCTTACACATGCTTCCCGACTGTTCTTCAGCCATTACACTGGATATAAACCTTCTGATACCATAGCTCTTCTCCATTGCTTCATCTGACCTTCACGTGATTCATGCAAATATCTGGAAAAAAATCCTCTATATCTCTTACTGCCTCTGCATTTCTCTCGTTCAAAAGACTCAGTCTCCCATTCTTCCAAAGCCTCATACTGAGTTAACCTAGGTCTTGGTTCTAAATCATTCGTTCTCATTCTCAAATTCTGAAGAATATTCCCATTAAATGTACCATGTTCTGGAAAAGCTAGAACTCCATCACCTTTTGTGTATTCCATCCAATTCTCCAACCATACACAAGTTTGATATCCTCTTTCCATCATCATAAAGGAAGCAGGTGTTTTTGTTGGCGGAATAGGAATTCCCTCTCTAGTGAGCACAGGCTTATCTTTCTTAAATAAATTCCTAATTTTCTTTATTAATGACATTTTCTCTTTACTCCATACATTCTACATGAAACAGTATACTTCAAACCCTTGAACTCTGCTATCTGGGCAACTCTCACCAGCAGTCAAATCAGAATCCAACATACAATTTCTCTTTCGACCAATCCTAGTGCAGCTTCTATCTATTAGCCAATCAGTCTTAGGCTCACGCTTGTGATCTGACCAATGCCAGCACGCCCTTTTGTGACGTCAGTATTGCTCCTCGCTACTGACGCCTCCTGTACAATCTGCTTCTGTCACACGCCCGCTGTTTCAATCAATCCCAGTGCGGTTCTCTGTGACATCAGTTCAACTCCAGTGACTGACCATCCCTTCACAAGGTAATACGATAACTTATTTCTTAATACTTTTCATTAAATTCTTTGTTAATAACAACATAAAAACATTTGCTACTCTGTCTGTTCCCCTAAGCAAAGGATAGATTTCGACTTATTCTTGAGTTTCAGAATTACTCCTCTTCTGCTGCGAGTAAAACCCCTGTATATCCTTCATTCAAGCTCAGGAGAACCTGTTACTCCTTCAGTGTTATCCCTACTGGGAAATAAGACCAAAGTTTCACCTGCGAACCCTCTGCTACCACTCACACTCTACTTTATACAAAATAGTTCCTAGTTTAACACTGCCAGTCCTGCATAGCTTCTCAGTGTTATTCCAACAGATGAGTAACCTCACTGCAGTGTGGCTTCTGTCACCCCCCACTATTCATTTTACCGGGAGTCCGGACAACATAAAACAAGATGCTAAGTCTTTTGTTAAACATAAATAAATAATCAATAACCAATATTTATCACCAAACTAGTCAATAATACCCATAACTCTGCTACCAGAACACTGATCTAGCGGTGTATCAACAACAGTTACTCTACTAACATATACTCACCTGGGCCCATAAACACACAATTTGAGTAAACCGCTGGACTGGTTTATAAGTTTTTCACAATATTTAGGATTAGTCTAAAATACCTCTATTCACCTTTAACTAACCCTTCGCTGATCTACAAGTTCTTTCCTCTGGTCGATGGACCATTAGTTGAACTAATTGATGGTGATAATATCATAAAACTACTTACTTTATACTTTAACATATGATAAAATAAACCACAGACTCAAAAAAGTTTTACATCTTTATCTAAATTAAATGTATGTGAAGCACTTCAAAAATACAGTACAGTCACCATCATTCACCAGCTGCAGGAGAATTTGCAAAAGATAGGAGAAATATAGCAATACCAATGAAGAAGCAGAGGCTTTGGTCAAAAGCTTAATTGTTCACTTGAACGCTATCCAAAGGCTGCACAAAGAGATTGTGTCCTCCCAAAAGTAAATTTGTGCCACAATACTGGATTCAGGGTACAAAAAAAATGCTAGCCACATTCATTAATTTCCTTGGATGTTTCACTGTACAAGTGGACCATCAGGAAAGTGCAAGACTCCCGTACACTAACCACAGCTTCTAACTCTCTGTCCGAGGGGAGCTCATGTCGACAGCAGATTAACTCTGCAAGGTAAAAATGAATCACGCGCTGTCCGATATCGGCAGACAGCCGCAAATATCGCACATTGCTGCTCTGAAGAGATTAACATTCTATTCGGAGGAAGACCTTAACATCAAGACTCCCAAACACTACATTTTAAAGACAATATTGAATACTTATTGTTGAACCATTGGACTCCCATTCATGGGCAGCCAAGCCCTCCATACAAGGATGTATATACCATGGTAATAAATCTGAATTAGGCAGACTAGGAAGAGAACAATCGTCCTTTAGTCCCTAGGCAATATCTGTCCTGATGAGACTCTCATATCACGAGTAGGGTTGAAACATCATTGAAAACCTCAAAAGGATACTCCACAGAGTAAAGCTCCAGAACAAATCCTTTTGATCTTCCATTGCTTTTGAAATTGTATAATTGGACATCCCTTTTTAAATACCAACAACCGTGTTTTTTATTTCGAGTCACTTTATTGTCACACATTTTTAGGTTATCGTTTGGTCACTTGGGATTCCTTGGGACTCTGTTGCCTGTGCCTATGTACTTGATTTAAGTCCTGCCAGAGGAAGCCAACCCTTTGCAGATATTTAGTGTGAATTTATTGTTGCTAGTGGTTTAGTAGTAGCTGGAGAATCAGTTGGGTAAAACTGCTTAAGTTGTGACAACAGACTCTTGTAGGACTAGAGGCAGTGCCAATTCCATCTTTGTAGATTGACGACTGCCTTTCATTTCTGCCATGCTCTTACATTTGCACTTGTTTTCTAGATCATCCACTTTCCTGTAGCTAGTTTAATAACGGGATTGTTTGGCAAATTTTACTCTCCCCCTGACTGACGTCCTGTGTCAAAATCTCACAAGGTAGTGGCATTTGTATCAAGCTGTCCACTAGCACTCATATGTCCACCTCCATTCTCATGGCTTTGGCAGTTACATCCCCTTTCCTTTGAAGTACATAATTGTCAATTATGTCCTGTACTGCTCCAACAGGTGTTGCAGCATGTAGTATGATAGGTTCCAATGCTTTGGTGCCTCCTGTATCATGGCTTTTACAGGTATACTATTAGCACATTGATTGATTCTCAACTGCATTCAGGGCAAGAACGAATAACTACAATGAGTGCAAATTCTTCAACAGGTGGCCGGATTGTGGTTGACTACTTCTTTCCTCAAAAAGTCCTGCACAACTAGGTTTATTCAATGCACTTTATCCACCATGGCTTTGACAATATTACTTCCATTGTCAGTGGTAAAGAATCCAATGCTGAGACCTCTGGGTTGAAGCCATTTATAGACTTTAGTATTTCTTTTGTAAAAGCTGTTGGCAGCTGGATGTAATTTCTCGATAAAAAACACTGCAATTATAGTATGTTGCCAAACGCCCTGAAAAGCATCATAAGCGAGGAAACCAGCAGTTAGTCATTCCTTCACTCCCTTGAAGGAGATTCAGTTTGCACTGGAATGCTTGTAATCTGTTGCTTGACAACTGGTCCACATGACCGCTGTGAAGCGGATGGATGGAACAGCACTCTCTGTCATAGCTTCTCCAACCAATTGCAGCACTTAATGGTACAGTGGAAAAACAAGGGTGGAAAAATGTCTGGCTTGCAATCTTGCATTTGTGGCAGAGGATCTCCACAAACTCAACACACCATTTTCTTTCAGTGAAGGAAAAATGGAGGAGGTTAAGCACTAACATTTTGGCCCTATTAGCAATTGCATACATTCAGTTTCTCATAGGTTTCGTGATACAGTGACTCCTTGCTGAACATTGAGTTGATAGTTGGTTGTTGTGACTGTTTATCGTGTGATATCTATATTAGCGACCTCTTGGGAGCAGGTAGGCTGCTTGGAATCTTTGAGTGACTGAATCTCTCTGTCCCTGGTGCCATTTTGATTTATCTGTGAGCTAGACTGCACACTATAAACAAAAAAGACGGGGCTGTTTTGGAAGATGCTGACTTTTTCCATACCTCCACTTCCTTCTACTAGTTTAACTTCTTCTCTGTCACTACCAGCAGCTATGTTTTTAGAGGTGCACTCCTCATGCATTTTTAATGTTGATTTCTCAGATGGGTCAGTTGCCCCCCAGTCCCATAATGCCCACATTTCTTAACACAAGACATTTTTATGGCAAACCAAGCATTCTGTGATGTGCTGCTCCTGCCAAAGCCTGAAGAACTTGTTGAGGTAAAGCTACACTGTTTTGTTTGCATTTCACTAGTGTGAGCTGTGACTGCTGAAGTGGTGGTGGTTGCTGTAGATATTTGGGGTTGTCTTGGAAAGATGAAAGCAAGCCTTGTTGGTGGAACCAAATCACTCTGAGCTTGTTGAATAGATGTGAGTTGTACGTCCCATGTACTAACTTCCACACTAAAGATCACTGGCTCACCTCACCTTCATCACTTTCAAGGCTTACAGGAGCCTTCCTTTACCCATGTTTCTCATGGTGGACCTTGGTTGATGTCCAATCTGTGTCAAGATCATCTGAAGAGGGACTTGGAGAAGATGAGGGAGTACTCTTTCTTTTCCGTGTTGGAGATTGTGAAACTGATATGCCCAATAAAAGAGCAGGCACAACATCCTTCTCAACAGTAAGCTCAATTTTCTAATCTGTTGCTACTTCCATAAGTTCAGGTGCTGCTGACTGTGGATCCGGATGCTGACTTCCCAGTGAAGATATGGTTTTTTGCAGGGACATATCAACCTCAGACTTATTGTATACTCTATGATGTTGCGAGACATGGGCATTGGTTTTGTTGGTAGCACCATTATTCCACGGCAGATCCTTGCCTCTGCCCCTTCATGCCCAGAGGGGAACACATCAGGTGTGTCACCTTTCTGGAAAATGAGGATTCCTCGATGCCAGTGGTGGCACTGGCAACAGACTTCTTCTTCTCCCCTCTGGGCAATTTCTTCACTAGAACCTCCTTCTTTGGGGCCATCTCCTTTACTTTATGTATGGGTTGGCACTTTGCAAAAACAGAATCATTTAGCATAGGACTACTTGGTACCTGTCAGCTACTTCACAGACTTCTTCCTTTCATGTGTGACCTCGCATGCACCTGAAGGCCAAAAGAATTAAGCAGGAAATCAGTAAGACTTGGATAATTTAGTCAATGTAATACAAGTTGTGAGAAATAGGGTTTCTGGTTGGCAGCAGTATATACCCTGTCCAAGCAGGAATCACTATCCTCGTCAGGCTAAGCCAGATATAAGGCCTAAATTAACCTGTGCTTGCCCTCTGGTAGCTTGGCACAGAGCAGTCAGGCTTAACTTAAGAGCAAATATGTACAGTATTTGTGCAACACTTCACAGGTTGCAGTATCAGACTCTTTTGTGCGCTTTAGTCCAATTTTTCCCCCTCATCTAGCTCCTCATGCTCTTCCTCCTCTGCAGTTACATTCAAAGCAGTGCAAGTGTCCAAGGCCCTCTGTGCATTTTGCATCTCCACCTTCCTGGTGGAGCTCTTTGCAGAAAGCCTAATTCCCTTGCAGAAATCCTTGAGCTGGGTACATTATAACCTTCCAGGTTGGCTAGCTCAAATTCTATTTTTGCAGCACAGGTGCAAATGTAGAACAGTCACACACAAAAGTGCCACCGAGTAAAAAAACACTATACAGATATTCTTGCTGCTAGAAGTGTTTATTACTAGAAATATACAATACATGGTGACCCAGTATGAAATGTTCTAGAACCAATTAGGATTTCGAATACCCTAGCGCTTACTTCAAAAGCATGTTCACCAGAAATTCATGTGCGATACAAAAAGTGCTCAATAAAGACCAGTAACTGGCAAGATTCAGTCCCTTACCTTAAAGGTAAAAACAATTATGGTCATACAAATTCTCTGCAAGCTTTCATGCATTTAGCCTTGCCAACTCGTCCATCATGATTAAAAGAGCCATGCTGCACAGGTGGCAGATAACTAGGCATAAATAGTACACAGTGGGGGTGCTGCAGTACACATGCTACAAACTAATTTTTGCATGCATGTTGGCTGTTAGTCTCCTCCCGTTCACCTTTTCCCTCCGTATGATGAGTGCCACCCAACTTGGGATAAAAGGGACCCACCAACCAGTTGAGTGGTGTGTTGTTCACAACATAGTCCAACATATTATCCATGGAACCCTTCATTTTGTCCAATTGTCCTTTAGTGGTTGCAAGAACGTGGTCAGAGAGGACTCTGACAATCAGCACATTATACACTATGCTCATGTGACGGAATCCTCAGAGGGAAGGATCTGAGAGCAGTAGGTGACCGATTGAGGAATGCACCTTGATGTATGTGAGACTACAGAGGTTCCTGATCCCTCCTCCATGGGACCCAGATGGCCCAATCCTGGGGTATTTAGGGACCAGAGAACATAAGGTTCAACAAAGGTCTGCCCGCCATGCAGTAGCATACGTAGTGGGTGGGTGTCAAGGGGGGATTCTGTTTTCCATCCTGACGAATGTCATTGACTCCTTTGAGCCAACACACAAAAACATGTTGATGGTTTGAATGGTGATGGGATATTAGTTCCCCTTTTACCCACACTATATTTTTAATACCAAGTGGTACCCCATGCAAAATAAAGGTCCTACTGGTGTACCACATTGTTTTTTACTTTATTTTCAAGGATCCATAGTTGGATAGAAGTGCATCCCTGACTCTAGGGTGTAGACCCGCTCTTTACAAACAGTTTTTTTGAAGAGCGAGGGGTGTTGTATGATAAAGCATGATGCCTGGTGGTGTGTGAGGACATCCCATTCCATTTTTGTGTGTCCAATTCTATTTTTTTTTTAACATATTTTTATTGTTTTTTTCCCCATTTTATGCAAGGAATGTAGAGTTCAGGTTGTACATATAAAATAAATTCAAGAAATGCAGTCAGTAAACAGACCTAGCACATAAACAAGAGATAACACAGCAAACAGCAGATATATATCCTGTGTCGTAAAAAAAGGAAAAAAAAGAATAGAAATACAAAACCTGTACAAAATTTCTTAGGAGAACAATCCCCATTAAAGCCAGTCAGTTATAGCAGCCCAGATCGTAACTCCCATAGCCCTCTTTCTTCTACCCTTAGTCTTATATATAGCCAGTTCCAAGTTATACATAGCGATTTATCTCGCACGCCAGCTAGAAAAGGAAGGAGGATCCGGATTGATCCAATTATTCGTAATACATGCACATACTACAGCCATACAAATAAATACAGAATATGTCATAATCTTGGGTCTTGCATAAGCAAAAGTATCTGAACTAACACTAATCAAAACCAATTCCCCGGTTATAGTCATTGGTGAGCCCATTATTTTTCCTAAAAATTGTTCGATAGAGAAAATAATTTGGATAATTTGGGACAAGAAAAAAACATATGAACAACATCAGCAGCAAACTGATCCCATCTATTACATTCAGTCCCCGCAGAAGTCCCCCATTTAGATATCTTTCTTGGGGTATAATACAAATCATATATGGCCATGTATTGCGGTGTACGCATCCTCCCTGTCATCAAGATCAGATTCGCAATATTAACTCCCTCTTGGCTTAGCTTGGTTGCCCACTTATCTTGGCAATTCTCAAGATCATCTGGCAGTGCTACAATAAGGTAAGAGTAAAAGTGCCCTATCAATGTTTTTTTCCACATACTCTCGATAAGGGGAAATTTCCTCAATTGTTGTTCTATCTCAGGGCCTAACCTGTTCAATTAACTACGAATTTGGAGGAACTGGAAAAAGTCATGCTTAGCCAAACAAAAACTTCCTTTGTAGCTCAATAAATGATGCTAGATGTCCATCTTGCAACAGATCAACTAAACATTGAATTCCTTTTGAGAACCATCTGTTAGTGATTTGATCCAGAAAGATAAAAGGTAGTATCTCAGGCGCTGCAAACGGAGTGTACGCGTTCACCTTCGGAACCCCAACTGACGCTTAACAAGTCTGCATACTGTATATGTAGCTTTAAGAATCTTAAATTTAGTTTTTTTTGAAGTAGCTAGGTTCTACTATTTTAACCAAACAATCCCTAGTCGCCTCACCCAACCCGAATTCATAAATTGAAGGAGCATGGCAGGGGATAATTCGGGCCCTATCCCCCACTACCAGCGGGCTAATGAATTGCAGCACGGCTGCCAGATAATAAAACATAAAATAAGGTATATCCCAACCACCACGATCTTTAGGCAGCAGCATTTTTTTATAGGCCCTTCTTTGCCGCTTATATCCCCACAGAAATCTGGAGGTGATCCTCTCTAATCACTTAAAGCATGTAACTGGGAATTCAAGCGGGATTGTTCAGAACATGTATAGAAATTTAGGTAATACCAACATTTTTAAAACGTTTGATCTTTCGTATAGGGATATGTGCAAATGGTCCAGTCTCTCCAGCATTGAGTTTACTTTAGTCAACGCAGAGTTAATGTTTAACTCGGGATGTTACAGACTGGTAGCGAGATTTTAATTCCTAGGTAAGACTTCTGAGACAGTAATTACAATTTCAGGAGGTTCCTTGCCAACAAAAAGAATCTGGGTCTTGGAGATGTTTAACTTATAGCCCGAGAGAGATCCAAACTGAGCTGCCAGTTCATCAATAGCTGGTAATGCATTGCCGATATCCCTGGTGACAACTACGATATCGTCTGCGTAGGCAAGGGCTCTATAATCTATATGACACAAATGGATAGGTTTGATACTCTCAGCCTGGTTTAACTTGTTTAAAAAAAGATCTATGTATAAGGCAAATAAAAGCGGCGAGCACGGACACCCTTGCCATGTTCCACGAGAGATTGTGAACAATACAGACTCCTGGCCGGCTAAATGGATACAAGCAGTTGGGGAAGAATAGAGAGCCTTCAGTGCCAGCAGCATCTTGTGTCCAATTCTAGGCTAACATAATTTGAGCATGGTGCATAATGTGCTGATTGAATATCTTTATAGTTTGTTTTACTCAGTGGCTCTTTTGTGTGTAACAGTCTGCAACTGGAGGCCAGCTCATCCTTGAGGCCCCATAACCTTTAGTTCCCTACCATGGATAGCCTCCCTGATTTGTGTGTTTTGATGGCAGATGTAGAAGCTCCAGTCAGAGACATAATTTTAGGAAAAAACCTGAAAATGACAATCAAGGAAAATTGAAAAGAGATTGAATTGGTCTTTGGTAAGGATTGGTAGTGCGCAACAAATTACTGTATGGCACTGCACAACACAAGTCCTATCCTTACCGCTTATTTGTGCAACCCTTCAAACAGTAAATCTGTGAAAACACCACACAAAAATATACCACACATAACTAGATCCTAATTTAATGAACCAAACAAGACCAAAATGACAAAAATCCAATAATTATACCTGGAGTGATGAATGTTTGAATTTTAAAATCATTAAGCGCCAACCGGGGCTATTTGGTCATGCCAGATCGAGTTGAATCCAAAATTTCAGGCCAGCCATGATAGAGCACGTGTGGGATACAGGGACCAGCTTTGGGCAGCTGAAGATTGTCCTTGTTTTGCGGTTGTGTCGACATCGAAGATGAGATGTGCGGAGCAAATGAGGTAATGCTTCAGCGTTGATCATTAGGATGTAGGCGATGTGTTGGCTTTGAGGGCCACAAAGTCGGAGATGCATTGGGAATGGAGACGATGTGCAGCACCATTGGCGATCCTTGCAACAGCAGCGATGCGTCCACATCGATTGAGATGCGATGTGCTCAATCCTTACAGCAGCAGTGATGCACCAGTGCCGATGAAGATGTGCTGGTTCTGAGTAATGCAATGATGATGAAGCATGGATTTTGACAGTTGCAGCACTTTATACTCACTTCCAAGGGCCTAGGACTGGATTGGGACCACTTGACAGGGCAAGACTCACAGATCGCTGAGTCTATGTGCTATAGGCAGATGGGTTGAAAGATGTCTCTGAGACTTCAAACAGTAAGCAAGCTAGCACGCCCTTGGGGTCACTCTAGTTCTAGGTTGAGATATTCAGGTCCAGTCCTTCTCACTCCCAGGCAAGAGGGCAACATGTAGCATCCAGAATAGCAGAGCAGCAGTCCAGCACCACTTCAGTCCAGAAGCACAGCAGTTCTTCTTCCTGGCAGAGTATCCGCAGGTCCAGAAGTATTCTGATTTGATGGTGACAGAGGCCTAGTACTTATACCCAGTTGTACCTTTGAAGTGGGGGAGACTTCACGGAGAGGCCTTTGAAGTGCACATAGTCCCTGCCCTGGCTCCAGACTAACTACTGAGAGGTATGCAGCCCTTTGTGTGGGATCATTACACAGACTATTTCGATATAAGTGTCAGCTCCTTCCTCCTATCCTGCCAGGATAGACTAACAGGATGTGGATGGCTCATCAGTTTAATCATAGCTCCCTTTGTGTGTAGCTGTCTGAAAGGAATGCACAAAGCCCAGTTGTCACCCACCCCAGATGTGTATTCATAGACAGGCAGAAGGAACCAAATGGCTCTAGTAAAAAAATGGTGGTATTTTCAGAATTACAATTTTAAATCTAACTGTACCATAAATTAGGATTTTAAATTGTTATTCCAGAGAAACCAAACTTGGGGGTCTAATCCCTTCTCAATTGGAAATTACACTTAGAAGGTGTAATAAGGTAATCCCAATGTTAATATATGGAAGAGATAGTCTTCCAGTAGTGAAAAACGTAAGGGTTTTTCACTACTAGGACAGGTAAAACTTAAAAGTACATGTCCTACTTTTTTAATACACCGCACCCTCCCCTTGAGCTGTCCAGGGCCTACCTTGGGGGTGACTTATATGTATTAAAAGGGAAGGTTTGCGTCTGGCAAGAGGGTTAACTTGCCACTCTGAAATGGCATTTAAGAACTACACACACAATCTGCAATGGCAGGCCTGAGACATGTTGAAAGGACTACTGAAATAGGTGGGACAATCAGTGCTGCAGGTCCACTAGTATTATTTCTTTTCCAGGCCCTGGGCACATGCAGTGCACTATACTGGGAACTTACAGTTAATTGAATATGCAAGTTGTGGATATGCCAATGCTACCTTGTTTAAACCAGAGAGCACATGCACTTTAGCACTGGTTAGCAGTGGTAAAGCACCCAGAGTCCTAAAGCAAGCAAAAATAGGAGGTCTGAAGGCAAAAGGTCAGGGGAAACCACACCAAGGATGCTAGGTCTAACACAAGTCAAAACAAATCATCACAAATGCTGCACAATAGTGTACCCATGTATAAGCTAACTTAATTTTTTACTACACATTAGACAGGATAAGCTACATGTGTGCCCCTTGAGAACCCACAAGATCCCCTTGTGAGGCAGCCAAGATTAAATAAATGATTTGAATAATAGCTGGTCTCCCTCCAGGGCCCATGGAGACTCTGTGGGAAGCAGGAGGGCAAAAAAATAAATACATTAACTAAATACATGTTGGTATCCCTCCAGGGCCCATGGGGACTCTATGGAAGGCAAGTGAAAATCAAACAAGGTAATTAAATAATCGCTGATGCCTTACAGTTCCAGGGCATATTTGAGGCAGGTGAAAACCTGATACATTAATCAAAAACAATAACTTTGTACTCGTCTACTACTATCAACCTCAAGCACAGATACATATATCATGAAAAAACTAAAACTGAACAAAAATGTCAAGGACTTCTTTTACCATCTATATATGTTACTAAATAATCGCTTTTAAAAGGGAGGAAAAATGATTGAACAGGCACTGGTTGCACAAAATGCTGTTTGTTCACCACTACCATATGGAGTGGAAAGAAGGATGCATGAAGAAAAAAATAGCTATCACACACACACAAACCCTCACTGGCTGCACAAAATGGTGGTTGCTGCATGGTCAGTGTTAGACCTAGTACCATTGGTGTGAGTCTCCCTTCCATTTTTTGCTCTTGTCTCCTCAGTTTGTGATGTGTTTTGCTGGTTTTAGATGCTTTGGGCACTGTGCCACAGCTATTCAGTGCCACAGTGCAACTTCTCCCTATTGTAAAGTATTGTAATGGATTAGTGACTCCATGATTGGCTTGTTTGATTTACCTGTCACACCTTAGTATAGTGCACCATGTGTGTCCAGGGTCTGTAAATCAAATGCTGCTAGTAGGCTTGCAGCACTGATTGTGCCACCCACAGAAGCAGCTGGTAAAATGTTTCTCAGGCCTGCCATTGCAGAGCCTGTGTACAGTGTGGTACTGCCATGTCGACTTGGCAAGGGCACCCATTTGCCAGTCCCTAAGCCTTCCCTTTTCTACATGTTAGTCAACCCTAAGGTAGGCCCAAGGTACCCCCATGGGCAGGATGAATTGAAAGTAAAAGGTAGGACATGCCCTGATGTGTGTGGCATGTCCTGATAATTTATTACATCCAATTTCGTTTTTCGCTATTGCAAGGCTACCTGTCCCCATAAGCCAGAATGGGCAGTTTAATTATAACATCTTATAATCCTAACCGACCCAGGGAACATGGTAGAAAACCAATTTAGTATGCCTGAACTCAGAATGATAAAATACACCTTTTAGTAAAATTGGTTTTAACATTCTATGTTTGAATATACCACTTTTAGAAAGTGGTTATTTTCTTACCTAACCATCTAGCCTGCCTCTGCTAGGTTGTGGATTGCATGTCTGGTTTGTGAGTGACAGTAGGGCTTGGGCTCCAGCAGTCTGATGAGTCAGCATTATAATAAAGGGTGTAACCCAAAAAGTCACTGGGACCCGGGTAGCTGGAGGTACATAAAAGAGGGAGGTCCCAGGATAGAAGCAATTAGTATAGTTAGAAATTCACAAGAATAGAAACAAAGTAGGAAGTAAGTTTGTTATTTAATCACAAAGTACTGCACATAGACTCAGCGCACGTAGCATAAATGTACAGATTAACATGTCCTAGTGCCCAAGGTGGGGAGGGAAGGAGGGGAGACAAGGTGAGGGTAAATAAGGTAAGCAATAGTGCACAAGTAAAATATCTTCATTGCATGTCACAAGTACACCTTTTGCAAAAATATTCTTAGACTGGCTAAAGTTGCGCCAGGTACAGTAGCAGCACTGAATTGGCGCTCAATTAAATCACGATCATGCTTCCACAGAGAAGAGCCAAATTATTTGTAGCTAGGGCAGGAAGCTGATGGGGGATCCAGTTGTTGACGTTTTGACCCCATATGTAAGTAGGAATATGTTGGCCCTTCCAGGAGGGTCTTCATCAGGACACGTGGGGAAGGGGGTTGTAGGTAGGGCAGTGGTTCTGCAGTGAAAATGGATATAATTAGAATTAGAATAGGGCCCCATTAGGGGGGGGTCATTTGAGGTATATAAAAGGTGGAGAAACATAGGGAAGACTAAATACCGTAGGTTAATTAGTCAAGTCTCCCAAAGGTTACATTCATGGGTCCTTGGTGTGGCCCAATTTGTGCCCCCCCCCCCCTGCCAGTCTCAGAATATTTGTGCAAAAGGTGTACTTGTGACGTGCAATGAAGATATTATTTCATCATTGTGCTTTGCTCCTCGTCGGGCTGGCGCTGCGATGCTCGACGGGCTCACCGTTTCTGGGGCTCTTTGTCGGAGATCTTTTTATATAGAAGCCGTTGGGTGCGTGCGGGTGTGGGGGCAGTGGGAGGTTATGTGCACATGCGAGGTGATTTAAAATACGTCAGGGTCAATCCTAATCTCAGTAAGTTTAATGGTGAAGGTAGATCCTGCCTAAATAAAATAAACTGGACGCCCTATGGAAATATGATGTTCTTAACAGGGGGTCTCTAAAGTGGGGTCGACATGTTTCGTGCCTAATTGTTCCAAAGGAATCGGTTGGCACTTCATCAGGACCTATGTGAAATATTAGTGCACAATTGGAATAACAGGCTCCAAGACTATTGGAAGTTGCCTGTTGTGGGGCCCTAGTAGTCCTGTACTGGGCGAAGTTGACACATGTTAAGAGATTAAGAAAACAAAAACAGGATTTGTAGGGTTGGAGGGTCGGAAAACAAGGGGGGAGCTTAATAAAAAAACTACAGTGGATCAGTAGAATGCCGTAGCCCCTGAATAGAGGGATTTATTGCAAGCTGTAGGTATAACCAATGGTCCCAGTAGTTTGGAGGCATATTAAGGGGATAGCGGTTTCACTGCCAATCAGTGGAATAGTAGACATGAGACCAATTGTAAAATACCCTCTATGGTAAATCACCCTCTATGTTAATTCACATTAGTCATACATACTGTATGGTCAACCAATTGTGTCGTCCTGCAAGCGAGTGAGGGACACATGGCCAACTGTGTTGGAATTAAAAAGGAGGAAGGACAGAAGAAGCCACATCATGCAAGCAACAATTGGTGCGATAAAAATGGTAAAGTAACCCATGTGAAAACAGATTTCAGTTTTTTGGTTAGCTGGTAGGCAAGAGGTTATTTAAGTACTGCGCAGTTGTGTCCGTATGTGGTAAGAACTTAATACGTGCTCATTCATAACTCCACGTAACTGTATGCCACAAAGCGGATGCGCCTGTGCCCCTTGTTTGTAGTGTATGACACCAAACGAACATACTCACACCTATAGAAGGTTAGGCACTGTAGAAATACCCCAATCCATTATATTGACAAAATGACAGTGAGTAACACACATGGTGGCCCGTAGCGTAAGCGTATTTTAAATTGCTAAAAGTGCCTACCTCGAGATAGCGGGGATTAGTGAAAGTCATCGCATTTTGTTTACCAGCAAAAGGACCAACCACACTTAAAGGATTATATCACATGACAAGTGGAATGAAAACAAGGCGTATCTGGGGAGAGTAATACTCCCGTATTGTCACTCACCCATGGTTCAGGAACTACGGTCCGACGGGGTTGACAAGGAGCACAATGTTGCTCCACTCCTTTGAGAGAAAGGAGAGTGAAGTTAGTACGGTTGGAATGTAAGAAGGTGCTCTTAAAGCTTACCATGGCGCCTCAATGCATAGCAGTAGTAGTAGATTAGGCTTTATTTCGATATAGTTCATATCTTAAAAAGCAGTACATGTACATAAAAACAATAAAAGCCAGTGCATAGGTAATAAACATACAATTCATATTGCAAATGGCATAAATAATTTACATAAAAACAGTCTAAAATACATATTAAACAAGATACAAAAGCCTGGTGGATCTAATGCGCCATGCCCAACCTAGAAATTTCGCCAATCCACATGCAAACAGGGGCCGGGGGTCCGTTTGTAAAATTCGTAAGGCCTCCTATTGGGATCTAGTCCCAAGCTCTCTACAGAGTGGCTTCAGCCATCTGCGGCGAGGAACTGCATAGGCCGAGCATTCAAATAATAAGTGGGGAACTGTCTCTATCCTGTTCACACAGAAAGGGCAGAAGGTAGTTGTCTGCGCCAGGACCTTCCAACTGGCAGTCAGTTTCCCCACTGGAAGTAGGCCTACCCTAAATTTGAAGTATAGAGCCCTGTCCCAGGAATTTAGAATAATATCCAGATATGGCTCGCAGAAGTGCACCTCCTTGACCAAAAGAAATTCCCGCGTGGTCTTACACAAATTGGCATTACTATTTCTGCCATCACTCACCCAACTCCAGTATAACTTCTTCAGGGTTGACTTGGGCAGGGCAGTTCTAGTAATCCAGGCGTCTTCAAGGCCCATGTCTATAAGAAGGCGCTTGACTTCCCTTAACCAACGGACCTTAGACCAGCCAGGCGTTAGAAGAACCTCTTTTAAACCCTCTGCGTAACTGGACATTTCTGGGACTCTCCAAATGTGTGTCCACAAAAGAAGGGGACGCAGCCTCGCCTGGTCACTAATGGGCTGAGTGCCCATATCTAAAAGAAGTGGAAGAGTTGGTGTACTGTAGGGGAGGCCCATTAAGTCCTTGTGAAATTTGTTTTCAGATCGAGACAACTGATCCACATTCTGTACACCCCAGAGTTCTGCCCCATAGAGAGCTGCACTGACACCTCTTGCCCTGTAGATGTCAAGTACCGGTGCAATGGGTTTAAGGGAAGAGGCACGTTGTTCAATAAGGAGGGCCCCCACCACCTTCCTTTGGGTCAGCAGCATCTTTTGGTGATGACATTTCCAGCTCATAGAGTCGCAGAGACGAATGCCGAGGTAATCGAACTCCTTGACCCTCTCGAGTGGAACTGATTCTAGGGTAGGTGGTTTGACGGTCTTCTTCGGGGGGTTTAAAACCAGAAACTTAGTCTTCCCTGTGTTTATAACTAGTCCCCTTGAGTCACAGAAGGTCTTAAAACTAGTTAGAAGACTCTGCAGGCCCGCTGGGGTTTTGGAGATCAGGAGGGTGTCATCTGCAAATAGGAGGGTAGGTATTCTCCTGCCAGCCACGGATGGTGCGTCTGCTGGATGTTGCAGCAAGTGCTCCACCACTCCGTTAACATACAGTGAATACAGAGTGGGGGCTAGCACACATCCCTGGCGGACACCTCTATTTACAGGAATTTGTGATGTTTTTTGTCCCTGGTTACCCCATCTGATCTGCGCAAAGTTATCTGCATGTAACTTTATCAGCATGTTTAGTAAGTATGGGGGAATACCCAATGCATCAAGTACACTCCAAAGGTGGTTACGTGGGACCAGGTCAAAGGCAGTACGTAGATCTATGAAAGCAAGGTACAGACTGCCTTTGCCCAGTACAACCACTTCCCAAAAAAGCATCATTAGCCGGAATGATTGCTCAATAGTCCCCATACCAGTTCTGAAGCCAGCCTGAAAGTCTGAAAGAATTTGCTTCTCCTCAACCCATTGCAAGACCCTTCCTAATACCACTTTGCCTGCCACCGTCTGTGTGGAATCCAAGAGGCTTATAGGGCGGTAGTTAGCAGGGTCGTCCCGACTCCCTTTCTTAAAGATCGGGACGACCTCTGCGCCCTTCCATGAATCCGGGAGAGCCGCACCTGCCAAACCAGCATTCAGTAAGGAAGCAATAAGTCTCCCCCACTCATCTGGATTAATGCGGAGCAAGTCTCCTGGGAGGCCATCAGGGCCCGCTGCCTTATTCGGGACAAGGCACTTATTTGCCCCCACTACTTCCTTAGGTGTAAACAGGAGTTCCTCATTGACCTCTGTGCAAACTATGGGGTGCTGTTCCATCAGGGTTACCTCGGAGCCCGCAGCCATTGTATATAGCTGAGAGAAGTGGTCAAACCACACTCCCTCTGCTATATTGCATGTTATGAGCAAGTCCACAGGTTTGTCCCTAGCTCTTATTAGGTCCCAAAATCCCTTGGAGTCCTTCCTTGAGCTAGCCACCTTCAGGTCATACCAAAACTGGTTCTCGTGCTCGGCCCTTGCCTTAGATAAAGCCCTTCTATAATTACTCCTTGCAATGCTAATCAGGCCACCATCCTTGGCTTTCACCGCTTTAATTAGTTCCCTTTTGGCAACACAGCAGGCAGAGGAGAACCAGCCCACATTACCCGTGGGTCCACCTCTTGCATTGCCCCTTGTGCCTACAGAACGAACTATAAACAATTCACCTAACGCTTTGGTGGTTTCGGCAAACAAAGTTGGAACCTCATGCATGCTGAATCCGGGGGAGTCTAAACGCAGCACACTATTAGACATTATGGATTTTACTTCCAGGATCTTTCCCTCGTTAGCAGCAATGGTGTTCCATTTCAGACGCCTGCCACAGTTAGAAGGGCATACTTCGTGCGTTGTTTTCCATACATGTGGGGTTGGGACTGGGGTCGCACCCGTCCAAAGAGGGGACAGGGACAAAAGTAGAGGGTTGTGGTCGCTGTCAGTAGACGGTAAAACCACCATATCTATCAGGTGAGCCCAAAGTCTGTAGTTCAAAAGAATGAAGTCAATTCGTGAGGAGTGGCCCACTCTGTTAAACGTGTGTGCCCCAGTGGAGTCTGAGCTTGATCTACCGTTGGTTGCCCTAAGGCCATATTCCAGGCAGAGTGCATTAAGGTCAATGGCACTTTGGGTCCAACTCCTAATTGGAGATAGTGTAAGGGGGGGATACCTCTCCTAGCATCATCCTCCCTGGTGCCCAATATATCCTCCCTAGCAAAGGGCTCAAATGTGCAATTGAAGTCCCCAGCCAGTATGACAAGGGAATCAGCACCACAAGATCTAAGTCCCTCCTCGATACCCGTAAGGAACAGTGTGGATACACCACCCCTTGATCCTCTGACGTATATGTTAAAGACTTCGAGGTTCCTCCCCCCACGTGGCCCTCTGACTGATATTCTCTGCAAGTCAGGTGATTTGGTAGCTATAGACCTGATGGAGAAACCCAGAGAGACACTTGCCCAAATTAATAGGCCGCCAGAAGGGCGGCCCTTCCCTCCAGGCGATTGTGGCGCAGACACAAAGTAGGTGGTATAACCCACCTTGTGGCGTGGTTCCAAGCACCAAGTTTCCTGGAATAAGCAAATCCCGAAGGATTCAACAAATGAATTCCATTCAGGTATGTCAATATTTCGCGCAAGGCCCGCTATATTCCAGCTGACCACCTTCAGGGCTTCGCCACCAGCTCCTCCCAGCCCTAACACAAGATCACTCGCGAGAGGGTCATGAACAGTGCTAGGGGCCTCATCCAAGATCAAAGATAGAGCTTCCCCCCCAGGGACCTCCAAGGGGAACCATGTAAGCTCCCCCCCCGAGATTGACGTCAATGGCGAGTTGGAACTGCTACCTGGAGGTCCTTCATTTGGAATGGTTGCATCCGGTAATGGTGGCACCGGAAGAGACAACACATCTTGGGGCAATCTGCATGTTTCATACACCTCCCTTTGTGGGGGATCACCCATCACACCCTGTTCAACTGGTGCTACCAGGCCTATCTTATCGCTGGTGAACTTGGGGAATGCATCAATATCAAAGCAGTTGACAACTCCCCCACCTGTAACCATTTCTATACTTTCAGGTAGATTACTTTTTTCTGGGTTACATGTAGACTGCGTGGGCTCAGTACAAGATGTAGAGGATGTACCATCAGAGCTAATTGAACAAGCTATCTTTGGAGTGAGTCAATCTACTTCTTCAAGGCAACTAAACCTGTTGTAAGTTGGTGCCCCATTCCACCAACTGTGATTGCCCTGCCAGCCTTCTCCAGCCCTTCCCCGAACATGGTGTCTAGCCAATGCCCAGTTCCCCCCATGGTTAGAGCGTGTCCGCGGGGGATAGAAGAAAGTGAGTGGTCTAGCTTCAATGGGCGAGTTCCCGCCATAGGTGTTCCATGAGCATATGTGATGTACCGTGTTTGGATCTTCAAATGAGACAACAATACAATCACCTGGAATAGATTTATATTAGGGGCCTATCCTTGGCACCCTTCGTACAATTAAGATTTTACTTCTCAAATGGTTGGGTAACGGCCTGTTTTCATCCAGCCAGTAAGTTACCTTATTCCTCAGTGACCAAAAGTTTTCCTGATAGTGGTTGCTAATTTCCGGTACCCCTGTTAGCACTACTACGTACTGCCTTGCATCTGGAGGAAGATCTATAAAACCCCCACAATGTTTATCTATAGTTTGGATCCCCTGTAGATTAGGTTGGTGAGCCTTAGAATCTTTGACTCTCGGGGCAGCAGTATCTTTCTGGGCTGGTACAGATTGTGCAGGCAATTGTTTAGATACCTTCGCTATTGGATTATTAACATATGTTTCGTGAGCCTTTGATCGGGGTTTGGGTATGGGTTTAACTAGCGGTAATGTTGGGGAGATGACAGTAGGTACTGGTGTAGTGTTATTAACACCAGACGTACTATTTGGTTTATTTTCCTCTATACTAAAGCTTGCTAGGGTGAGGATACTCTTTTCTACCTCAAGCAGCTGGTTTTCTATACGCGATAATCTAACTTCCAGAGGGGTTAGGAGTTTTTTTAGCGTTTCCCATACAATTTTCAAAAATTCCTCCTCTCTTCCCTCTACCTCGCACACAGATACCCCACCGTTCTCAGCTCCAATTAGTGACTCTTGCTCCCCTTCTACTACATCCAGATTAGCCTCATCAGCATTCAAACAGTTTTTTTCAACAATTGGAGGCACCTGATATAACATACCACCCCCACCTCCTGCAATGGACTTCCCGCCATTAAAATACTGGGCCTTTGCTACTTTAGCCTTTTTCCTAGTGTAGGCAGATGTAATGTTACGCTTTCTTTTTTGGATTGCACCCTCTTTGCTAACACGCAAATTACTCCCACACGCCCCCTTTCCCTTAGGAGTTGTCTCTGTGGGTGCCCCCAGTGCCGAATCCACCACACCCAAGGATGAAGACAGGTTGGTGGATGGATGGAGTAACCCTAGATTAGGGACTGGCATGGGAGGAGTTATGTCCAAGGTATGATGCACAACCGCCAGCGTCATAATTGACGCTGGGCCAATCAAGCGCTCGGGGTTTTGGCAGATGCGATGTGACCTAAAGATGATTTCTTGGTCATTGCAAGATCCTGGGACAATCTTATAGCTGCATCTAATTCCATAGAAACTCTCTGTTGCATTTTATTATTCTCTACATCTATAGCAGTGTTAGTCCTGGTTATGAAGTCGTCGAGAGTCCCATTTAACTGCTTCCCTCCTTTGGCAGCCCTGCTTCTACTTTCTCGCGTGGACATTATTTCTAAGTTCCCACCAAAGAACTAATAAGCACAGATCACTGTTGATGGAACAGAACTGAGAGCCAAGAGGGGTGGCCCGGTCCGGTCTCACTCGGTCTCTAACGGGCTAAAACGGGCCCGCTCTTGGCCCGGTCTTCGCTCGGCGTCCCGCAGAGCGGGTGGTCAGCCCCCTTTGTAGCGCCTCCTGGCGCAGTTGTGACGGTACCCGCCTGCACCCAGCCGCTAAGGTTGCTGGGATTCCGAGTCCTCCGCTCGGCGGCCACGATGTTATCAAAGTGCGGCGGCGGGAGGACTCGTGCAGCAGCGGCAGGGTAGGTAAATGGCCAGGGATTCGCTTTTCCTCCTCAGAACACCAAAGTTCGGTTCAAAAAGGTCTCCCAATGCATAACAGGAATACTCACAGTCGGGTGGTGGCAACTTGCATGTATGCGTACCCTTCCTCTGGTTTCCCGTAATCTCACTTCCCGGAAGCCGTGTATTTGTGCCAAAGGTCTTGTGGGAGGCTAGAGCGGTAACTTGAGCCACCATCCTGGGGGAATGTTTACGATCATGAAAAAACTTTATTGAGACCAAAACCCGGTGTTGTTTTGTATGTGCTAAATTGAAACGTGGCGAAAGTAACAAGGACCCCCTGTTCATGCAACAGAATATGTTATACAGGGAAATTAAACAGTGTGAAAAAAGGCATCAAAATTAATATCACCAGGGAGAAAGCAACATATAAAAGGCGCAACGTTCAAGTTAAAGGTACAAAATTGTGCTTTTTTATTAAGTATATATACTCAGAATAAAAACATTTAGGTTCAAATATATAGCCAAATCATACACTTGACCTAATCCAACTTTTAAAAAACACAATAATTGACATACAAAGTAAAATTATCAATAACACAATTAATTATAAATTCATAAAACAGTGGCAGACAGTTATAATCTTCGACGCGCGTTTCGGCGTTTAAACAAGAACGCCTTCTTCAGGAGCCACATATAAAATCAGGAGATCAAAAGTTCTACGTGGTTCCAAATGATGGCTGGAACACAGGAGAACGCTCCGTTCCTAATCGTGAGGACGGTTGATGGACTCGGGTCCTTATTGATATATCCTACCAACCAGCCGAGATACTAGTGTTGGTCGATACAATGCATAAAGGTCGACGTTAGTGGGGGCATCCAATCAATTACGGTGCTACAACATGCAACCAAAGGGTTGCTATTTTCAAAGCGAAACGGCTCTTCCTAGATGTGGCGCTCGTTGCTTTTGGTAATTTCTTTAAAACAAAGGATAGTCGGCTAAGATGGTAATATTCAAATAACGCGGGACCACAGTCAAATGATCTGCTCTCTTAGTGATATCTTTAGTGCGAAAAATGTTTTTGTTGGCAGCGTTAACATCAACCCGCGGGCGTTCCAAACGATGGATTCCTGGCGTCCCGCGGCCGTTGGAAATGATAATCATCTAGGAAGAGCCGTTTCGTTTTGAAAATAGCAACCCTTTGGTTGCATGTTGTAGCACCGTAATTGATTGGATGCCCCCACTAACGTCGACCTTTATGCATTGTATCGACCAACACTAGTATCTCGGCTGGTTGGTAGGATATATCAATAAGGACCCGAGTCCATCAACCGTCCTCACGATTAGGAACGGAGCGTTCTCCTGTGTTCCAGCCATCATTTGGAACCACGTAGAACTTTTGATCTCCTGATTTTATATGTGGCTCCTGAAGAAGGCGTTCTTGTTTAAACGCCGAAACGCGCGTCGAAGATTGTAACTGTCTGCCACTGTTTTATGAATTTATAATTAATTGTGTTATTGATAATTTTACTTTGTATGTCAATTATTGTGTTTTTTAAAAGTTGGATTAGGTCAAGTGTATGATTTGGCTATATATTTGAACCTAAATGTTTTTATTCTGAGTATATATACTTAATAAAAAAGCACAATTTTGTACCTTTAACTTGAACGTTGCGCCTTTTATATGTTGCTTTCTCCCTGGTGATATTAATTTTGATGCCTTTTTTCACACCGGCTAAATTGAAACGTGGCAATTTGGTATTGTACCAAAGTAAAGACTATGTGTGAGGATGCACCAAAGTTAGAGCGGTGTCTCAAGTGGCCATGTAGGTGTAATGATAAAATTGGTCAATAAGGAAGATGTGCACGGAATGATAAAGTCTGTGTCACGCTGTGAATGCTAATTGCATACACGGGCGCTAGCATAAAATAAGTAAGAGTTGCTTATTTAAATATAATTACTCAGCGTTGTTTATGAGGCATGTCAAATGTACCGTAATTCCACATTTGCACGGTAGGTGTATATGCAGAGCAGATCTCTATGGGAGTGAAGGGTGTTGTGGTGGTAATAGTAAGGGGTGTCTGGAAAAATCCTGATGTAGTGGTATATGATGAAATTGTTGAAACCTACCGGAATGACTGTGTCAAGTTTGACGTGTGTGTAAGGTGGGTAGGTGGGAGTGGTATTTCCATGCCCTAGGGGGACATCAAGTTGATGGCACAGGTGACGTACTGGGCTTATGTGGAAGACTCCTAATCTCATATGTGGGGATGTCAGCCCGACACCCAGATGACAATTGTAAGACATGTGGAACAGATAAGCTGATGGCAGTATGGACGATAACTACTGTCGTCTAAGTGGAACAATTGGGACAAGTCTCTGATTTGTTGTCCCTGGTTCCTGGTGTCACTGAGTAGTGCGTCCATGATGTAGACACTGGTGACAGTCCTCCTGTTAAGCACAAGGCTTACAGAGTGACTGACAGGGTCAGAGCTTACATCAAGGAGTAAGTCCCCAAGATGTTTGCCTTAGGGGTGATTGAGTCTCTGGTTCTGTGTGGAATACCGGGGACTCAATTCAGTCACCAAGACTGATGTGCACCCCATCCCCAGAGCTGATGAGCTCCTTGATCGGCTAGGGGCTGCACAGTACCTCAGTACGTTTGATTTAACATCAGGGTACTGGCAGATCGCCCTAACTGACGGGGCCAAAGAAAGGTCAGCATTCTCCACACCAGATGGGCACTACCAATTCCGGGATATACCCTTTAGGATGAAGAATGCCACTTCCACCTTTCAGAGGTTGGTCAACCCGGTGTTGGTTGGGCTGGAAGATTTCAGTGGCACCTACCTGGATGACATTGCAGAGTTTATTTCTACCTGGGATGAACATCTGCGCCACCTCTGGGAAGTGTTGATGACACTGCGTAAAGCAGGCCTCATGATCAAGGCGAGTAATTGCCAGATTGGGCTGGGTTCTGTGGTGTACTTGGGGCACTGGGTAGGAAGTGGCCAGGTAGCACCCCTATAACCCAAGATCGATACTATCCTGGTATGGGAACCCCCCAAAACCAAGACACAGATGAGAGCCTTTTTAGGACTCACAGGGTAATACAGGAGGTTTGTCACGAGGTATGGCAGCATTGTTGCATCCTTGACTGAGCTGACTTCCAGGAAGCAGCCCAAGAAAGTGAACTGGACTGACACCTGTCAGAAAGCTTTTGATGCCCTGAAGACTGCCATGTGCACAGCACCCGTGCTTCAGGCACCCAACTTCTCAAAGCCCTTCATTGTTCAGACAGACGCCTCAGAGCGTGGTGTGAGGGCTGTTCTTTCACATATGAATGAGGAGGACCTAGACCAACCTGTAGCCTTCATCAGTAGGAGGTTACTTCTACAGGAACAGAGGTGGAGTGCAATTGAGCATGATGCATTTGCTGTGGTCTGGGCACTAAAGAAATTGAGACCATACTTGTTTGGGACTCACTTCCTGGTTCAGACCTACCACAGGCCCCTCAGATGGTTGATGCAGATGAGGGGTGAGAATCCAAAGTTGTGAGGTGGTCCATTTCCCTTCAGGGGATGGACTTCATGGTGGAACCCCGCCCAGGTACAGAACACGACAATGCTGATGGTCTGTCCAGATTTTTCCGCCTTAGTAATGAGAACTTCCAAGAGGATGTTGGTTCCTGCCCAACTATGCCCGTGCAATGCAGGAGCGACGATAATCCCGTTCCTCTGAACCTACCACTCCGTGACCCACACCATAGATATTACCATGGGTCAACAGATTGGCAAGGGACAGGGGGCGGGAAGAAAGGGATGGACAGACAAGTGATCCTAGGTCTTCTTTCCAGGGACCTTCTGCCAGGACCAAGGTTCTCCACGTGCTGTAACCACAGGGGACTGGATAAATCACCGTCTGCCACACAAAACAGAAAACATAAACACTATAGACCCTCTTTCTCTTCTCATGCCCCCACACACCGCCCCTATACACTCCTCCTTACCCTCGAATGCTGTGGTGGTTACCGGGTGGAGTGCTCCGTCCAGGAGATAGTGCTTAATGTCCGTCAGGCAGGAGAGGGAACAGGGGAGGGAAGGGCTTAGCGGCAGGGATTACGCGTCCGGAGACTTAGAGGCAAATGGAGATATGGAGGAAAAAGTCGTGATAACGACTAAAAAAACCTCTGTTATGGACAGTCCAGGTCGATTTCTCCTCGCGTACCGCAGATGGGGACCAGAACAGGGAAAAAATGCACTGCACAACAGGAACCCGGAAACGCCCAAAACCGCACTCCGCCTCCACACAACGATGTGGATGGAAAGCACAAGGGGGCGGAAGTGCGGGGCAGAGTTTGGACACTAACAACCAGGAATCACAAGGGCAATCCAGCCGGATCACCGATTCCTACAAGAAGCGCCGGAGCCCCAGCCACTCCTTGTTCCCAGCCGGGATAAAATGACTCCAAAACACACAAGACAAACAAGGTAAACAACAAATCACGAAGAGACAAAACCAAGCTGGATCACAAACAAACCTAGGAAGGTACAAAACTAAGCGCCCAAAAAACTTAAGAAGGGAAGGGAGTCCAAAGAGCCAAAAAACAAGAAGGGAAAAATCACGAGCCCGTGATAAACTGCAAATTTCCCAGAGTTCAATTATAGCCCCTAGCCAAGGACCAGGAACCACACGACTAGATAACGAGCACCGAGGGCAGGGAAAAACAGCCTTATATCCCCACCTAGCCTGTCACATGGGTTCCTTGGACATGCAAGAGAAAGAGGACTATGGGGGACGGGAATCCTAACAGTACCCCCTCCCAACAATCCTCCCCACAGGGCATGGCTTAGACGGATGTTGACGATGGAACAAACGGACCAGACGGGGTGAGTGTACTCCCCCAGCCGGCTCCCAAGTACGGTCCTCAGGGGCATACCCTTTCCAATCGATCAAATAGAAAAGACGGCCCCTCCGTCTTTCCGAGTCCAGTATGGCCCGGACCTCAAACTCCTTCTGTCCATCCACAATTATAGGAGGGGGAGGAGGTAATACCTGTGAGGATGGCACATAGGGCTTCAACAGGGACGTGTGGAACACAGGATGAACCCGATATTCACCGGGCAGATCTAATTTCATAGCCGCGGGATTTATGATCTGTATTATCGGGAAGGGTCCCACATATCTAGGTTGTAATTTGCGAGATCCCCCGAGCCTCAGGTTCTTCGTAGCTAACCACACCTGGTCACCAACTTGATAACCAGGTGCGGGAACACGGTGTTTATCCGCCTGCAACTTCATAGCAGCCTTAGCTGACAACAACTGCTCCCGGGCGATATCCCATATCTTGCTCAGACGGTTACACACATCATCTATGGCTGGTACACGCCCTGTAGGTTGGATGGCCAACGCCCTGGGATGATAGCCTAATGAACAAAAGAAGGGAGTCATGCCTAAGGCTGAATGCCGACTGTTGTTATACGCAAACTCAGCAATGGGCAGAGCCGTAACCCAATCACATGCCAAGGATGATGTTAAACACCTAAGGTACTGTTCCATGGTCTGATTGGTTCGTTCAATCTGGCCGTCAGATTGTGGATGATATGCGGAAGACAATCTGACATCCACCTGTAACACTGAGCACAACTCCTTCCAAAAATGAGAAACAAACTGAGCCCCCCTGTCTGTCACCACTGCAGATGGCAACCCATGTATCCTCACTACAGAGGACATAAACACCAAAGCCATCTCTCTGGCTGTAGGGATCTTAGGAAGAGGAATAAAATGAGCCATTTTAGTAAACAAATCAACCACAACCAAAATAGCAGTGAATCCAGAAACAGAAGGAAGCTCGGTCACAAAATCCATGCTAATGGTGTGCCAGGGAGAAGGAGGTACCTCCAAGGGATGCAACAGACCCGATGGCTTACTATGAGAGGGCTTACTGATGGCACATACTGGACATGCTGCAACATACCCCTGAACATCCTGAACCAATGTATCCCACCAAAACCACCTCGCACACATCTCCTTCGTCTTAGGTATCCCGGGATGTGCCACCAGGGCAGACGAATGACACCACTCCAATACCTGGTCTCTTAATGTAGGAGGAACAAACAACCGGCCCTCATAATACAACAGACCATCCTGGACGGATGCTTGGGACAATGACAACCATGGGGTGAGATCTATCTTACGTAGTTGTTCCTTTACTGATGCCAAAAACACCTCCCCATCCACCGCCCCAATGATTCTGTCTTCAGGTATCATGGGCCTACTCTCCCTACCCTGGCCCAGTTCTCTTGGGTCTACATGGATACGTGACAAGGCATCAGATTTAGCCTGCTGTGCTGCTGGTCTGTACGTAATAATGAAATCAAATTCATTAAAAAAGAGAACCCATCGCATTTGGCGTGGTGTCAAAGCTCGCGCAGAACGAAAGAACTCCAGGTTCTTATGATCCGTATAGATAGTAACGGTGTGCCGCGCCCCCCACAGATAATGTCTCCATTCCTCAAAAGACAGCTTAACTGCCAACAGCTCTCTCTCAGCCACAGTATAATTGCGCTCTGCAGGCAGCAAGGTGTTAGAAAAATAGGCGATAGGATGCATACAACCTGTCTCAACCACTCTTTGGGACAGCACCCCTCCTACTGCACATAACGAGGCATCCGTCTCCACAAAGAATGGCAAGGCAGGATCAGGGTGGACCAACACCGGTGCCGATGTAAACGCCCCCAGCAACCGCTGGAAAGCCCCCTGCGCCTCTGGGGACCACTCAAAAGAAACACCCTTTCTCAACAGTTGAGTCAGGGGGGCCACGATGTCCGAGAAATGTGAGATAAACCGCCTATAAAAATTGGCGAACCCCAACAACACCTGTATATGTTTTACTGACGTTGGAACAGGCCAGGTAGTATCGGCCTCGATCTTTCTCGGATCCATCCGAACCCCTCCGGCAGATACCACAAACCCTAGGAACTCCACCTGCGTGGTGCTAAACTGACACTTTGCTAGCTTTGCGTATAAATGATGTTCCCGCAATTTGCGCAGTACCTGGATCACGTGCCGTTGATGCTCGGCCCCTGTCTCAGAGAAGATCAGGATGTCATCCAGATAAACAATCACGCTCCGATCCAAGAACTCCCGAAGTACCTCATTTATGAAGAACTGGAATGCCGCCGGCGCATTACATAGCCCGAACGGCATTACACAGTATTCATACAGGCCATGCTTTGTCTTAAATGCCGTCTTCCACTCATCCCCTGCTCGCACACGCACCAGATGGTAGGCGCCCCGCAAGTCCAACTTGGTGAACACTTTTGCGCTGCGGAGCTGATCTAACAACACGGGGATGAGTGGAAGCGGATATTTGTTCTTTACTGTGGCCTTGTTTAGCATTCGATAGTCCACACATGCCCGCAAAGTGCCTTCCTTCTTCGGAATAAAAAAGATCGCCGAAGAAACGGGCGAACATGAGGGACGAATAAATCCCAGACACAACATCTCATCAAGATACACCTTAAGGTGCAGCTCCTCAGGTTCAGAAAGAGCATACACCCTACTACAAGGGAGGGACGCCCCAGGAATGAGATCGATCTTACAGTCAAAGGATCTGTGAGGGGGTAAGCCTTGCGCCTGATCTACGTCAAACACTTCCTTAAACTCCTGATATTGTGATGGTACTGTATCCATGTCAGTGACAGCACAGGACAACGACAACTCCTTCTCACCTGCCTCCTTGTAACAGTGTTTTAGACAATACGATGAGTCAAGAGACACTAGCCTTTGTACCCAATCTATCCTGGGATTGTGCTCCTGCAACCATGGCACACCCAACACCATCCCGAAAGAAGGAGCATCAATGAGATCGAAACACACCATTTCCGAGTGTCCGTTCTCACACACCAAACACAAAGGCACTGTCCTCTTAGTGATTGAACCCGACGTTAATTCGGTACCATCAATTGCCCGCACAGGTTCGGGCTGATCTTTTACACAACAAGGAACCCTCAGCTTTTCAGCCAGCGTGATATCGAGGAAGTTCCCTGTAGCCCCCGAATCTAATAATACCGATACTGGCACTCTACACTCTCCGCCAAGTAACAAATGAGCATTGATAATGAAGTGCCTAGGGGCCCTATCTACCGCTCCGAGCACCTCATACTGTCGGTCCTTCCTTTCGTGATACAAACAGGCCACCTTCTTTCCATAAGAAGATCCAGAGGGTTTCACAGGACATTCTCTGGCAAAGTGCCCACCTTGACCACAATACAAACACAGGCCCATCTCTCTGCGGCGTTTCTTTTCATCATCAGACAAAGGCCCTCTTACTCCGCCTATCTCCATAGGCTCAGACACACCTTTCGTCTCTCCAGCTCCCGTGGACTTATTGTCAGGCCTCACAAACCCTCCCCGTGGCATCTGGTAACGACTCTTCTCCCCCCGTCTCTCTGCAAGACGATGATTCAACTTGACCACTAGATCAATGAAGGCTGCACAATCAACTGGGGGGTCTACTACCTGTGAAACTATGTCCTTCAGATCCTCGGACAATCCCTGATAAAACAAAGAGGTCCTCTTATCCTCGGGCCAATGGGTCTCAGACACTAAACGATTAAAGGTAGAGATGTACGTCAGCAGGTCCTGTCGTCCTTGCCTTAACTTCAATAGTTCTGCGTCACTTGCCTGCATAAAGGCATGTTTCGCAAACAAACCGCGCATCAACTCTTTAAATGCAGGATAGTTGGTCAATACCTGATCATCCCTGTCTACCAGGGGTATAACCCATTGAGCCGCTGTACCAGCCAAGTATGATATCGTGAACGCCACTTTGGCCGAATCATTGGGGAAAGCAGTTGGTTTACACATAAAGTGCAGTTGGCACTGATTCATAAAAGTGCCAAACTTGGCGCTATCCCCTGTGAACCTCTCTGGCGGTGCCAATGGTACAGGAACAGGAGTATTCACAGTAACTGCTACCAGTACCCCACCACCGGATCCCTGCCCACTACCATATTGAAAAGTGGCTGGATGTATCACCGGAGCCTGAGGAGTCCTAAGCTGCCCCTTCTCCCTACTAAGTAGTGCCCCAACCTCTTGCTTCATGGCTACATTCTCTTGTCGCAAGTCATGTATCTGACTCTGTAGGGCAGACAAAGCACCCATAACATCTTGTAAAGTGGGGGATGTACCTCCCGTAGCCCCCACATCCTCATCCATCGTGGCTCAGGCAATGCAATTAATATGTGGGCTCGTTATTCTGTTGGTTCCTGCCCAACTATGCCCGTGCAATGCAGGAGCGACGATAATCCCGTTCCTCTGAACCTACCACTCCGTGACCCACACCATAGATATTACCATGGGTCAACAGATTGGCAAGGGACAGGGGGCGGGAAGAAAGGGATGGACAGACAAGGGATCCTAGGTCTTCTTTCCAGGGACCTTCTGCCAGGACCAAGGTTCTCCACGTGCTGTAACCACAGGGGACTGAATAAATCACCGTCTGCCACACAAAACAGAAAACATAAACACTATAGACCCTCTTTCTCTTCTCATGCCCCCACACACCGCCCCTATACACTCCTCCTTACCCTCGAATGCTGTGGTGGTTACCGGGTGGAGTGCTCCGTCCAGGAGATAGTGCTTTCTGTCCGGCAGGCAGGAGAGGGAACAGGGGAGGGAAGGGCTTAGCGGCAGGGATTACGCGTCCGGAGACTTAGAGGCAAATGGAGATATGGAGGAAAAAGTCGTGATAACGACTAAAAAAACCTCCGTTATCGACAGTCCAGGTCGATTTCTCCTCGCGTACCGCAGATGGGGACCAGAACAGGGAAAAAATGCACTGCACAACACTGGCTTCGTTGTGCGCTTGCCAGGAACCCGGAAACACCCAAAACCGCACTCCGCCTCCACACAACGATGTGGATGGAAAGCACAAGGGGGCGGAAGTGCGGGGCAGAGTTTGGACACTAACAACCAGGAATCACAAGGGCAATCCAGCCGGATCACCGATTCCTACAAGAAGCGCCGGAGCCCCAGCCACTCCTTGTTCCCAGCCGGGATAAAATGACTCCAAAACACACAAGACAAACAAGGTAAACAACAAATCACGAAGAGACAAAAACAAGCTGGATTACAAACAAACCTAGGAAGGTACAAAACTAAGCGCCCAAAAAACTAAAGAAGGGAAGGGGAGTCCAAAGAGCCAAAAAACAAGAAGGGAAAAATCACGAGCCCATGATAAACTGCAAATTTCCCAGAGTTCAATTATAGCCCCTAGCCAAGGACCAGGAACCACACGACTAGATAACGAGCACCGAGGGCAGGGAAAAACAGCCTTATATCCCCACCTAGCCTGTCACATGGGTTCCTTGGACATGGCAAGAGAAAGAGGACTATGGGGGACGGGAATCCTAACAGTACCCCCTCCCAACAATCCTCCCCACAGGGCATGGCTTAGACGGATGTTGACGATGGAACAAACGGACCAGACGGGGTGAGTGTACTCCCCCAGCCGGCTCCCAAGTACGGTCCTCAGGGGCATACCCTTTCCAATCGATCAAATAGAAAAGACGGCCCCTCCGTCTTTCCGAGTCCAGTATGGCCTGGACCTCAAACTCCTTCTGTCCATCCACAATTATAGGAGGGGGAGGAGGTAATACCTGTGAGGATGGCACATAGGGCTTCAACAGGGACGTGTGGAACACAGGATGAACCCGATATTCACCGGGCAGATCTAATTTCATAGCCACGGGATTTATGATCTGTATTATCGGGAAGGGTCCCACATATCTAGGTTGTAATTTGCGAGATCCCCCGAGCCTCAGGTTCTTCGTAGCTAACCACACCTGGTCACCAACTTGATAACCAGGTGCGGGAACACGGTGTTTATCCGCCTGCAACTTCATAGCAGCCTTAGCTGACAACAACTGCTCCCGGGCGATATCCCATATCTTGCCCAGACGGTTACACACATCATCTATGGCTGGTACACGCCCTGTAGGTTGGATGGCCAACGCCCTGGGATGATAGCCTAATGAACAAAAGAAGGGAGTCATGCCTAAGGCTGAATGCCGACTGTTGTTATACGCAAACTCAGCAATGGGCAGAGCCGTAACCCAATCACATGCCAAGGATGATGTTAAACACCTAAGGTACTGTTCCATGGTCTGATTGGTTCGTTCAGTCTGGCCGTCAGATTGTGGATGATATGCGGAAGACAATCTGACATCCACCTGTAACACTGAGCACAACTCCTTCCAAAAATGAGAAACAAACTGAGCCCCCCTGTCTGTCACCACTGCAGATGGCAACCCATGTATCCTCACTACAGAGGACATAAACACCAAAGCCATCTCTCTGGCTGTAGGGATCTTAGGAAGAGGAATAAAATGAGCCATTTTAGTAAACAAATCAACCACAACCAAAATAGCAGTGAATCCAGAAACAGAAGGAAGCTCGGTCACAAAATCCATGCTAATGGTGTGCCAGGGAGAAGGAGGTACCTCCAAGGGATGCAACAGACCCGATGGCTTACTATGAGAGGGCTTACTGATGGCACATACTGGACATGCTGCAACATACCCCTGAACATCCTGAACCAATGTATCCCACCAAAACCACCTCACACACATCTCCTTCGTCTTAGGTATCCCGGGATGTGCCACCAGGGCAGACGAATGACACCACTCCAATACCTGGTCTCTTAATGTAGGAGGAACAAACAACCGGCCCTCATAATACAACAGACCATCCTGGACGGATGCTTGGGACAATGACAACCATGGGGTGAGATCTATCTTACGTAGTTGTTCCTTTACTGATGCCAAAAACACCTCCCCATCCACCGCCCCAATGATTCTGTCTTCAGGTATCATGGGCCTACTCTCCCTACCCTGGCCCAGTTCTCTTGGGTCTACATGGATACGTGACAAGGCATCAGATTTAGCCTGCTGTGCTGCTGGTCTGTACGTAATAATGAAATCAAATTCATTAAAAAAGAGAACCCATCGCATTTGGCGTGGTGTCAAAGCTCGCGCAGAACGAAAGAACTCCAGGTTCTTATGATCCGTATAGATAGTAACGGTGTGCCGCGCCCCCCACAGATAATGTCTACATTCCTCAAAAGACAGCTTAACTGCCAACAGCTCTCTCTCAGCCACAGTATAATTGCGCTCTGCAGGCAGCAAGGTCTTAGAAAAATAGGCGATAGGATGCATACAACCTGTCTCAACCACTCTTTGGGACAGCACCCCTCCTACTGCACATAACGAGGCATCCGTCTCCACAAAGAATGGCAAGGCAGGATCAGGGTGGACCAACACCGGTGCCGATGTAAACGCCCCCAGCAACCGCTGGAAAGCCCCCTGCGCCTCTGGGGACCACTCAAAAGAAACACCCTTTCTCAACAGTTGAGTCAGGGGGGCCACGATGTCCGAGAAATGTGAGATAAACCGCCTATAAAAATTGGCGAACCCCAACAACACCTGTATATGTTTTACTGACGTTGGAACAGGCCAGGTAGTAATGGCCTCGATCTTTCTCAGATCCATCCGAACCCCTCCGGCAGATACCACAAACCCTAGGAACTCCACCTGCGTGGTGCTAAACTGACACTTCGCTAGCTTTGCGTATAAATGATGTTCCCGCAATTTGCGCAGTACCTGGATCACGTGTCGTTGATGCTCGGCCCCTGTCTCAGAGAAGATCAGGATGTCATCCAGATAAACAATCACGCTCCGATCCAAGAACTCCCGAAGTACCTCATTTATGAAGAACTGGAATGCCGCCGGCGCATTACATAGCCCGAACGGCATTACACAGTATTCATACAGGCCATGCTTTGTCTTAAATGCCGTCTTCCACTCATCCCCTGCTCGCACACGCACCAGATGGTAGGCGCCCCGCAAGTCCAACTTGGTGAACACTTTTGCGCTGCGGAGCTGATCTAACAACACGGGGATGAGTGGAAGCGGATATTTGTTCTTTACTGTGGCCTTGTTTAGCGTTCGATAGTCCACACATGCCCGCAAAGTGCCTTCCTTCTTCGGAATAAAAAAGATCGCCGAAGAAACGGGCGAACATGAGGGACGAATAAATCCCAGACGCAACATCTCGTCAAGATACACCTTAAGGTGCAGCTCCTCAGGTTCAGAAAGAGCATACACCCTACTACAAGGGAGGGACGCCCCAGGAATGAGATCGATCTTACAGTCAAAGGATCTGTGAGGGGGTAAGCCTTGCGCCTGATCTACGTCAAACACTTCCTTAAACTCCTGATATTGTGATGGTACTGTATCCATGTCAGTGACAGCACAGGACAACGACAACTCCTTCTCCCCTGCCTCCTTGTAACAGTGTTTTAGACAATACGATGAGTCAAGAGACACTAGCCTTTGTACCCAATCTATCCTGGGATTGTGCTCCTGCAACCATGGCACACCCAACACCATCCCGAAAGAAGGAGCATCAATGAGATCGAAACACACCATTTCCGAGTGTCCGTTCTCACACACCAAACACAAAGGCACTGTCCTCTTAGTGATTGAACCCGACGTTAATTCGGTACCATCAATTGCCCGCACAGGTTTGGGCTGATCTTTTACACAACAAGGAACCCTCAGCTTTTCAGCCAGCGTGATATCGAGGAAGTTCCCTGTAGCCCCCGAATCTAATAATACCGATACTGGCACTCTACACTCTCCGCCAAGTAACAAATGAGCATTGATAATGAAGTGCCTAGGGGCCCTATCTACCGCTCCGAGCACCTCATACTGTCGGTCCTTCCTTTCGTGATACAAACAGGCCACCTTCTTTCCATAAGAAGATCCAGAGGGTTTCACAGGACATTCTCTGGCAAAGTGCCCACCTTGACCACAATACAAACACAGGCCCATCTCTCTGCGGCGTTTCTTTTCATCATCAGACAAAGGCCCTCTTACTCCGCCTATCTCCATAGGCTCAGACACACCTTTCGTCTCTCCAGCTCCCGTGGACTTATTGTCAGGCCTCACAAACCCTCCCCGTGGCATCTGGTAACGACTCTTCTCCCCCCGTCTCTCTGCAAGACGATGATTCAACTTGACCACTAGATCAATGAAGGCTGCACAATCAACTGGGGGGTCTACTACCTGTGAAACTATGTCCTTCAGATCCTCGGACAATCCCTGATAAAACAAAGAGGTCCTCTTATCCTCGGGCCAATGGGTCTCAGACACTAAACGATTAAAGGTAGAGATGTACGTCAGCAGGTCCTGTCGTCCTTGCCTTAACTTCAATAGTTCTGCGTCACTTGCCTGCATAAAGGCATGTTTCGCAAACAAACCACGCATCAACTCTTTAAATGCAGGATAGTTGGTCAATACCTGATCATCCCTGTCTACCAGGGGTATAGCCCATTGAGCCGCTGTACCAGCCAAGTATGATATCGTGAACGCCACTTTGGCCGAATCATTGGGGAAAGCAGTTGGTTTACACATAAAGTGCAGTTGGCACTGATTCATAAAAGTGCCAAACTTGGCGCTATCCCCTGTGAACCTCTCTGGCGGTGCCAATGGTACAGGAACAGGAGTATTCACAGTAACTGCTACCGGTACCCCACCACCGGATCCCTGCCCACTACCATATTGAAAAGTGGCTGGATGTATCACCGGAGCCTGAGGAGTCCTAAGCTGCCCCTTCTCCCTACTAAGTAGTGCCCCAACCTCTTGCTTCATGGCTACATTCTCTTGTCGTAAGTCATGTATCTGACTCTGTAGGGCAGACAAAGCACCCATAACATCTTGTAAAGTGGGGGATGTACCTCCCCGTAGCCCCCACATCCTCACCCATCGTCGCTCAGGCAATGCAATTAATACGTGGGCTCGTTATTCTGTTGGTTCCTGCCCAACTATGCCCGTGCAATGCAGGAGCGACGATAATCCCGTTCCTCTGAACCTACCACTCCGTGACCCACACCATAGATATTACCATGGGTCAACAGATTGGCAAGGGACAGGGGGCGGGAAGAAAGGGATGGACAGACAAGGGATCCTAGGTCTTCTTTCCAGGGACCTTCTGCCAGGACCAAGGTTCTCCACGTGCTGTAACCACAGGGGACTGGATAAATCACCGTCTGCCACACAAAACAGAAAACATAAACACTATAGACCCTCTTTCTCTTCTCATGCCCCCACACACCGCCCCTATACACTCCTCCTTACCCTCGAATGCTGTGGTGGTTACCGGGTGGAGTGCTCCGTCCAGGAGATAGTGCTTTCTGTCCGGCAGGCAGGAGAGGGAACAGGGGAGGGAAGGGCTTAGCGGCAGGGATTACGCGTCCGGAGACTTAGAGGCAAATGGAGATATGGAGGAAAAAGTCGTGATAACGACTAAAAAAACCTCCGTTATGGACAGTCCAGGTCGATTTCTCCTCGCGTACCGCAGATGGGGACCAGAACAGGGAAAAAATGCACGGCACAACACTGGCTTCGTTGTGCACTTGCCAGGAACCCGGAAACACCCAAAACCGCACTCCGCCTCCACACAACGATGTGGATGGAAAGCACAAGGGGGCGGAAGTGCGGGGCAGAGTTTGGACACTAACAACCAGGAATCACAAGGGCAATCCAGCCGGATCACCGATTCCTACAAGAAGCGCCGGAGCCCCAGCCACTCCTTGTTCCCAGCCGGGATAAAATGACTCCAAAACACACAAGACAAACAAGGTAAACAACAAATCACGAAGAGACAAAAACAAGCTGGATCACAAACAAACCTAGAAAGGTACAAAACTAAGCGCCCAAAAAACTAAAGAAGGGAAGAGGAGTCCAAAGAGCCAAAAAACAAGAAGGGAAAAATCACGAGCCCGTGATAAACTGCAAATTTCCCAGAGTTCAATTATAGCCCCTAGCCAAGGACCAGGAACCACACGACTAGGTAACGAGCACCGAGGGCAGGGAAAAACAGCCTTATATCCCCACCTAGCCTGTCACATGGGTTCCTTGGACATGGCAAGAGAAAGAGGACTATGGGGGACGGGAATCCTAACAGAGGATGGGTAGTTCTCCCCACATTTCAGCTGGAGGGGACGCTTGTTAGACCTGGTACCATTGGCCTGAGTCTCCTTTCCATTTTTTGCTGTTGTCTCCTCTGTTTTCTATATGTTCTGCTGGTTTTAGATGCTTTGGGCACTGTGCCACTGCTATTCAGTGCCACAGTGCAACTGCTCCTTATTGTAAAGTATTGTAATGGATTAGTGACTCCATGATTGGCTTGTTTGATTGACTTGTCGGACCTTAGTATGGTGCACCATATGTGCCCAGGGCCTTTAAATCAAATGCTGCTAGTGGGCTTGCAGCACTGATTGTGCCACCCACAGAAGCAGCTGGTAAAATGTGTCTTAGGCCTGCTATTGCAGAGCCTGTGTACAGTGTAGTACTGCCATGTCGACTTGGCAAGTGCACCCACTTGCCAGTCCCTAAACCTTCCCTTTTCTACATGTTAGTCACACCTAAGGAAGGCCCAAGGTACCCCCATGGGCAGGGCGCATTGTATGTAAAAGGTAGGACATGCCCTGATGTGTGTGACATGTCCTGATAGTGAATTACAGCCAATTTCGTTCTTCACTATTGCAAGGCTACCTGTCTTCATAGGCCAGAATGGGCAGTTTCATTATAACATCTTATAATTCTAACTGACCCAGGGAACATGGTAGAAAAACGAATTTAGTATGCCTGAACTCAAAATGATAAAATACACCTTTTAGTGAAGATGGTTTTAACATTCTATTCTTGAAAATACCATTATTAGAAAGTGGGTATATTCTTGCCTAACCATCCAGCCTGCCTCTGCTAGGTTGTGTATTGCATGTGTGGTTTGTGAGTGACAGTAGGGCTTGGGCTTCAGCAGTCTGATAGGTCAAGGCTGGGCTGAATGGGACCTTGGCTGCATAGAGAGTGGGGGGCGGAGATTTCCTTTCACTCCCCTGAGCCCTGATAGAATAGAGAGTCGGGGGAGGAGATTTCCTTTCAGCTACCTGGGTCACGTCTGCTTTCAACAATGCTGTCTCCACCTCCTGTCAGGAAGTTGCACAGAACTGGTTTGGGCTAGGTACTGGTACCCTCTACCTTCAGAGGACAAAGGATTTACTAATATAAATATTGGGGCCCAGACCCCAAGACTTTAGATCACTTCTGGGAATCAAGACGGACCTTTGCTAAGGAGAAAAATCCAAGGAAGCTGAGGATTTGACTGCCCCTGTGCCAGTGTGCTATTTTCTGGTGTTGGCCTGCAGTGGTTACTTAATTGCCAAGGAAAGCGGAAAGAACTTTGATTGAACTTTCATCATCTTGAAGAAGAATCTCCAAGGGCTTGAACTGTGATTGCCTCCTGCTGAAGTCTCAGGGATACAAGACTTCACCACCAGGTCCCCTCTTAATTCCCTTGCTGGGGATTCTGTCTGCAGTAGCCTACGTATTGTTGGGAGCTGAAAGCGCGACTCAACGAGAAGAAGCGTGACGCCGTTGCAGTTGTTGGGTTGTCATCCCATCACCGGAGAAGCATGTCGCATTGCCTATTGTGTCTCAGAAGTTACAGAGTTTGCTGCACGGCCCTCAGGCGTGCACGCATCGCCTTCATGTCGTCGCATCTCATCAAGGGCTCCATCTTCTCGCATCGCACTGGTTCATCGCAATGCATCGAAGTGCCATCTTGTCGCATCATAACAGGAATGCAGTAAGAGATCGATGCATCACCTCCTCTCGGGTAAGGAACAGACGCATTGCCTACTTTGCGCAAGCACTGAGGAACAGAAACATCACCTCCCCCAAAGCAAGGAACCGATGCATCACCCTCCTTGCGACCCTTTTGTTTGTTTTGCATTACGCATTTAAGATACTTTGTGGGAAACGTGTCGCATTTACCATCAACTTTGAACTAAGCAATCTCAACCATTTTTAAGTCTGTTTTTGGATTACAGTATTGGGGATTTTTGTTGTTTGGGTCTTATGTTAAGTCTATATAAAGATGACTTATTTTTACAAAACCTGTGTGGTGTCTATCTCTAGTATTTTCACTGTATCACGGTATGTGTTCACAAATGCTTTACACACTGCCTCTGAGATAAGCCTTCCTGCTCATGCCATGCTACCACAGGGTTGATCAGGGGTTATTTAGGAGTTTAACCCCCTTAACCTGACTAGAAGCAAGGGTCCCTATTTGGACAAAGGTGCAAACCATTGCCAACTAGAGACCTCCAGTTCTAACAGTAAGCTAAAAAGTAGGCATGGAGAACAAAGGAAAAATGGATATCAAACACACACACACACACACACACACTAAAAGCCATAGAGCCCCAACATTCTCAGTTGAAGTCCCAGGTCTCTTATCCAATACGCTACAAAGGGGAGCAAGCCAGCAACTTTCTTAGGGTACTTGCCACATACTCCGAGAGCGACTATACCTAAAATGTAAGTACCATATCTTGTATGTGAATTAAAGTTTTGCCTTCTGGAAGCAGCGGCTTATCAGTGCATTGCTTGATAAATGCAAGCTTCAAGCATGTGCAATGTCAGAAGCCCTAAACCATGAATTAACCCAAGGGCAATTAAACCAAGACAATATCCTTAATTAGTACAAAAATACCTCTTTCAGAAGTACTGAGCAATTTCAGCATGTCTGCAAAGTGCAGATCAAACCCCTACTCCATTTCGAGTAACACCCACTCTAACAATTACAGATCACTTTAGGGCAATAGCATGTAGCCTGGCTTCATCATTTACCGTATGTACAATGTTTCATTTGCATACTCTCTGTGATGTATGCAGGTGGGGGAACTTTCTGGCCTAGTCCAAATCTTTTGTCAAGTCAAACATACCATCAGTTGTGCCTAAGTATCTCCCCCATTTCATCATACATCTCATTTAAAATTGGCATCTCTATCAATAACATCCAGAATCATATACAAACCTCATCAAGGTAAAAGAGACTTGAAACAATTTCTAGAAGTCCATGAGATGCCTCGAACCAGGCAGTCGTAGATTATGGAGAGAAATTGTATAACACAGTTGTGTATTGTAGTAGCGTTCAGTAGGTAGGAATGGAAAAATCTGCCTGTACCTTGCAAATATAATTGAGACATTTACTTCATAAATTTCATAAATTTGCATTAGATTTTAAAGACCTTAGCCTACCACATACAACACTGAAGTCTGCTATGGTGAGGGATATACTTATATTGAATAAAACTGCCGTAAGAGTAGAGTCGGAAAAATCCACTGCAGTTGCCATAGCAAAGTAATCAACGAAAATGAATTAGCAATGCCTGCATTTCTGGCCTATTCTTTTTGTAGTGTGTTGGAAGCTGCCATAAATAGAACAAACAATACCAATACTCAATATCACACCACTGATTATTCTTTAATTGAATCACTTCAAAATCGCCCTATGTTGGATAGCTAAAAAGTATTTACAAAGGACAGGTGTGAGCAGTGTACAAAACATTGGTGTTTTCATTAGCAACATCCTAGAATTTCTTGGATGTTTACCAGCTCAAATAAAGTTACTGTAGGGTAAATATTACATACTCAGCAATATCTCCTAATTTGGAAAATGTACAGAATGGAATTGGGCTAGGTATATATATATATATATATATATCTCAGGAAAACATTTCATCATATCTGCATTAATGTTACCAATTTTGGAGATCTCAGACTTTCCCACCAGTCCAAGTATTTATGTAGAGCTTCCAGAGGATGGGGGGCATTGTACGTATGAAGCATATTGAGAGACCTTGTTTGGAATAACCCCAAGCTGCCTTTATTGTATGTTTACCTATGTGAACTCACTATTTCAGATGGCCTTTTCAGTTATGCTCTTTGATTGTGGAATATTCAAGGTCTCATAGGAAACACAGTTTCAATCATCAATCAATCAATCAACCAATCAATAGTTCTAAAGTGCAGTTAATCACCTGTGAAGGTGTCCAGGTGCTGAGAGCCAAGCTGCTCAGGATGAATAAGTTGAATAGCCAGGCCATGAGTCCCCATCTGATTTACTGAAGAGAGGGTGAGGTCTGGCCGTGCAGGGGGAGACTGTTCCAGGACTGCAAGGTAGGAGAAAGAACATCCTCCACTGTAGCTTGAACCAATGTTGGGGGGTGTGAGCAAGGGAGAGGGAGGTGGAGTGCAGGTGTCTGGAGGATTGGTGGAATCGCAGGTTGTGGTTGATGTGTGCAGGCCCTTGATTGTGCAGAACTGTGTAGGTGGGGGCAGCATCTTGAATTAGCATCTCTTGTGGATGGGGAGCCAGTGAAGTTTTTTTTAAGTTAGTGGTGGCATAGATAGGTTTGGGGTGGTCAAGGATGGGTCTGGCCACTGAGTTATGTATGGCCTGCAGTCTCTGCGGTAGGTGAGTGGTGATTCCAGCATAGAGTGTGCTGCCGTAATCCAGGTGGCTGTTGATGAGGGCTTGAGTGACAGTGTATCTGGTGGTGACAGTGAGCCCCTTTTAGCTCTTTTGGAGCATATGAAGGGTGAGGGTGAGGAAGCAGGTATAAGAGACTGCATTTATCTGTTTTTTCATGTGTAGCTGGTTTTCCAGGAAGATGCGGAGGTTCCGGGTGTGGTCTGTTGGGGTAGGTGAAGGTCCCAGTTCAGTGGGCCACCAAGAGTCGTTCCATGGGGAAGGGTTGTTCCTGAAGATAGGAACTTCTGTTTTGTCCATACTGAGCTTGAGGCAGTTGTCCCACATCCAGTCGGTGACACTAGTCATGCACAGGAGGAAGTTGACCCTCGTGGTGGATGTGTCTTTAGATAGAGAGAGGATGAGCTGGGTGTTGTCTGCATAGGAGAAGATGTTCAGCCTATGGTCACTGACTTTGTTGACTGGTGGGTCTTGTAGGAGTTGAACATGGTAGGGCTGAGGGATAAGCCTTGAGGGATGCCACAGATAATGTTCTTGGGTTCCGAGATGAAGGTTGGAAGATGAATTGTCTGAGTTCTTAAGGTGAGAAAGGATGCAATCCATTTGAGGGCACACCCTTAGATTCTGATCTGATAAAGATTCTTGATCAGGGTGTGGTGGGAGATGGTGTCAAAGGCTGCCGAGAGTTAAAGGAAGATCTGGACAGTCATTATTCCCTAGTCTAAGAGGTTTCTGATGTCATTGTGGCTACAATCAGGGTGGTTTCAGAGCTTTCTTTTGTGTGGAATTTGGATTGGGATGATCCAGAAGATTGTTGTTCTCCAGGTATTCTGTGAGGACAGTTACTTGAGGAGGGGTTTGACTTCAGAGAGTCTCCGTTCTTCTGGGAAGGTGGCAATGGTGATGGATGTGTTGAAGATGGCTGTGAGTTTGTTGCTGATAGTCCTGTTTCATCATAACAAATTGCTAATTTCACCTCTGAGAGAGGATATAGGAAGTCATTTAACCCCATGCATGCTCATGACAGCCCCCGGCCGTCATGTGTCACGGTGGGTGGGTGCTGACGATGGCCAGACGCGGTCCGAATCCCGCCCACTACGTAAATGACCTGCGCAGCGTGAACATTTGCTGTGCATGCAAGGGGTTAAAATGGAGTTCTCTGGGTGGTCTGAGTGACATATTAGAAAAATAAAGGTAAAATGTGCGATGTTATTTGACAACCCTGATAAGTATCCCTTACTAGTTGGTTCTTAAAGGGAATTATATCATTGACTGTTATCGGAATAGAAGGTGTCCGACTAAAACTGAATTGTCACAGGACCAATTGTATAAACCACTATTCAAGTCAATCAAATACTTTTTCAGCATGAGGAAGGAACAAATTGAAAAGAATCTCACCCTCTCTATCATGTTCAGTAACCCTCTCACGACATTTCTGAGGTCCCTCAGGCTTTGTCAATCCTATCTACTCAAGTTTATTCAAATGAGTAATGATTTGCTGTCATAATTTGATTTAAAAAGTAGTATCATTACCCAGCTTCGAATGATTCCTCATGAAGAAAGACATTATAGAACAAAAGCTAAGGAATCTGCCAATAACCCAGAGAATGCCTTCAAGTTAAAAGTTAAGATGGCAACTAAGAAGATAGCTTTTCTACTAGGGAGATTTTCAATGGCTAGGAGCACCTCTCAATGTATTCTTGTCTTCATTTCACAGAAAAGTGTGACCACATCCAAATGTTATGCATGGGTGTACAATATTCTCAGTAAACAACGCATTATAATGCTCAATAATTTCTGATATCTTCCACGACTCAGACATGCAAACTTACTCTCTAGCATTTCTATTACCTCTGATAAAGATCATGATTTGTATTTTTCAAATCGTTTAGGCCAGATGATGGCTGACTTACCCAGCCATAGCCTAATACATTTGTTCAGTATACAATAGGTTGCATTCTGAGTTTTCAGTGTTCAGGCTAGACACTGCCGCCACTTCATGAACTTTGTTACAGTATATTAGCCTTCCAAAGTGGCAGAGAAAATATCTATATATTCATTCCTTATCACTAAGTCAAAACACTAGCTCAGACAATAATTTTTTGTTGATTTACCAAACCTGAGTAAGGTGGGATGTATTGCATGGGAGGAGTAGTGCGATGTCATTGTAACACAGTGTGGTTGGAAGCCTTCAGTCACCTATGTTGTTAGAATAGATCATGTTCAAAAAAATATCTGCCACAGAGTAGGCTCAAAGTCACAGGGAATTATGTGTGAAACCCATCTTTGTTATAATATAACTACCATAGGTGTGTCAATGCCATGTTTGGATACCTTCTTTCTGGGCCTTTAGGGATTTTTCTGGAGAGTGGAATGAGTTGCTGTCCTGTCTCACTGTGGCTTAAGACAGTTTGCCCATCCTAAAGGACAAATTAAAAAAAAGTACTTTGATACCAGTCCTTATGATCATTCAGAATATACAGCAGTTGTAGTGCCACTTCCTGAACTTCATGTTGTTTACAGTTGGGTAAATGTCCAAGAATCTCCCATCATCATCTCAGTGGATTTTATGCAACTTAAAGTCCAAGTGAATGAAGGAATAATTGAATTGGCATTTGTAGAGCGCATGGCTACCAGAAGGCCTCCCAGCGCTTAGGAATAGAACCTATACAAATAACAAGCATTAAGCTGCCGGGAACAGGAACATTTTAAGCTGTCTACGGAAGGACATATAGTCGACCCCAAGACGAATGTCGTTTGGAAGAGAATTTCAGCTCTTGGAGGCGATGTAGGAGAATCATCTTCCCCTACTCTAGACCTATATATTCCAGGGACTACTGCCATGCGCTTATTTCCAGGGTGCAGGGCTCTACTGGGATAACAAGGAGAAATGATGGAGTGTAAAAAAGGTGGGCTCTTGGAAGATATAATCTTGTGGACAATGCATAGGGACTTGATCTGATTCCATAACCATCTTAAGTATTCCAAAGCAGGTTCCTGCTAACTTCCGGGATTTCTCCTTCATGTCTAGATTATGGTCCAGCCAGACTCCTAGGCTTTTGATTTGTTCTTTTGGGAGGGGCATACTATCCAAACATTTAGGCCATAGGGAGCTAGGGCCTAGTGGGGAAGGTTTACCCAAGAACATCAGATCCATTTTTGCTTCATTCAAATGTAGACATGAGCCTTCTATCCATGCCAACACTTTTTCCAAACAGTTGGCCAGATTATTTGCCCCGTTCTCCGATTGATTAACCACTTGGATGCTAAGGCATGCCGATCATGCCCATTGACTTTCCATTGAAATCAATGGAAACTCCATGACGAGTTACCCTTGTCATTAGCGCTGAAGGGGTTAAGGGAGACAATCAATTGGGTATTTTCCGCCTACGTGACGATCTGTATGCCAAAGGGTTTGACAATCTTGGCCAGAGGGCTCATAGAAATGTTAAAAAAGGTGGGGTTCAGGGACGACAACATACTGTTGGAAATTGAATTGTCCTCAAAGACCTGGAATGATTGGTTGTCTAAAAAAGACTCCAATCACATTAGTGCAGTTCCCGACACCCCTATATCTCTAATTCTAGAGATCTGCAGTTGGTAATTAACGGTATCGAAAGTCACACTCAGATCGAGGAGGACAATTGCCGCTGAGCCTCCAGCATCCAGAATTTTCCTTGCTTCCTCAACAACTACGACAATAGCTCTCTGTTCCCTGTTGGGGTCTGAAACCGGTTTGAGATGGATGGAAGCAGTCATTTTTCTCCAAGAAGGTGGACAGAATAGAATTGACATGCTTTTCAGCAATTTTTGCAATCCCTGGGAGAAGTGAGATCGGCTGGAAATTGGCAAATATTTCAGGGTCCGCGCATGGTTTTTTAAGCAATGCTCTGACCATGGCCCGTTTCCATAAAGAGGGAACGGTCCCGGAGGCAAGTGAAAGAATGATAATTTCTAGCATAGTAGGGGCATCTGTGTTAACTGTTACAGCTGCCCCTATTTCATGCACGTGTGTCATTTGTAGGATTTCAAATCTCTGCCATTCTCAGTGTTTCCTGCGTTTCAGAGGGGGTGGCCGATGTGGAAGTACAGTGAGCTTGGTCCGAGTCTATTAAAAGCAATGGAGAATTTTAACCAAGACCACTGATTCTACTGAGTCTTCATGCTTTCATTATCCTTTACTTCAGGTTGGAAGTGAGCTGCTGCTTGTTCTTGTAGGATAACTTGTCTTTCCTTAAGCCTCTGCACTAACTTCGCTGTCTTATAGGATGCAATGAATTGGGAATGGGTCTGTCCTAATCACTTTTTTTTAACTTGTTTTGCTATTCTACCACTTAATTGAATAGTCTTGTAACTCCAAAAATCTTCTCAGGAGTCTCATATAAATGGTTATAAGCAGAGTCATTGAGTTTCAAATGCTAAATTCTCTTTTCTCATAGGGCTCTCTTCACATAAATTAATCAGAATCAAATGCCACTTATATGAGTCCATGGGTGACAATTATACTCACCCTTCATTTTCCGTAGGCTATGTAGAGGGACCAGGCAGTTTTTGAGATTTATATTCTTCCTCTTGGATCCTGATAGGTCCAACTGAACTTTTATACCCTGACATATGTATTGTATCTCCATTATAAGGAAGGCACTGATTAATACTGTTTATTCATCTCAAGCACTGGTTGCTTTTGAGCTGTCTCATACATACAATTTTAGCTAGGGGGGTACTTTACCCTGTAGTGCAGTCAGCACTACCAGATCCCTTTTCCTCTCACACCAACTAGGTAAGCCATGGGCAGCCCTTTCTTTTTACAACCCACTAAATACCCTCATAGGGATTGTTTTTAGACTGTTCCCAGACTTTGGTGGGTTTTGGTGTGGCCAGGGCTCTTAAAATGTGCAACACATGGGGAATCATTACGATGCCAGTCAGGCGCTCGTAATGGATTTGGTACTGACAGGCAAGTAATTAGAGGTCTTACACACCAAATTATGATGCAACTGTCTTGTAGGCGGTCGGAATCAAAGCTTTTTCCATTGCAGCTTGTGCTGTGGCCCGAAAATGGACAAACATATGTTTTCAAACATCCATGCACCGCGTGCCAGGCACCATGTGCTTACTGGCACACGGGGCCCATAGAGGAGGCCCATGGCTTGATATCGTAAAAATTTTCTGGTACACTAATATTGTTAAAATCTTTATTGCTCTTATTATACCTGACAAGGCATTAAAAAGATATTGGGAGTGCACTAATATCATGGGACATAAACAATATGACAGGTATGAATAGTTAGTATATTACATCATTTTATGAAATCTCATAATATAATATACATTTTCAACAGTTTTTTAAAGTTTTATTAGTTTTTTATTGTTATACATTAATAGCAAATTAATTTTATATATTAGTAGGGACTAAGGTGACTAAGGGACTAAGGTTGCTTATTTTTAAAATGTATATTTTTTAAAGATGTTCTAAATATTTCATTAAAGTTGAAAATTTGAAGTGGTTGACTACATTATTATTTATTTTAATTAAGACCTTTTATATGTCAGTTAAATGCATTTGTAATTTATTAAATTTAAAATGTTAGTTGTTATTTTAGTGTAATGTCTATGTGTACTTGATATATCATAAAATACATTCTTTGATTTTATTATCACTATTTTACATTTTTTGGGTTAGGTGTTGGGTTCATAGAGGATTAGGGTAGTTAATCTTAATTTATTCCATTTAAAACTATTTAAAACAATTTGGGGAACATTTTGTGAGTATTTGGCTGTTTTCAAAATTGTTAAATATGTGGTTTAATATATGTGTTATGCATTATTTTTAACTCGTTGCTGTTATTACTTGTTATTTTTGATGAATTATAATAATTGTTTTATTATTTTAATTTTTGATGGGTTTTGGGGTCGGTAGGGAAGTAGGGTGGAAGTGCTTTTATTAAAAAAATATTTGTTTATTTGTGTTCATTAATTATGAATTGGTAAAATAATGTTTACATTAATTATGTTGTCTACACATTATTGTTTATATTTTTTACATTTTGCATTTTAATTTATATGTACATTTTAAAATAATTTTCATTTTTAATCATCATCATGCTCATTTTTACATTTTGTTTCTGTAGTTATATATTTTAAGTGATTGTTCAATATTCTTTTTAAGTGAATTTACATGTATAATTCTATTTACATTAATGTATATTTATTCAAGTAACTTCATGAATTGTGTTTGATATGTTTTTAGTGGAGATAAATGTTTACTTCTTTGTTTTAAGGTGTATATTTTTATCAGGGGTGCAATTATACCTGAACTTCGGGGAGAGGGCTAACACTCCCAGCCAGGGCTGGCCCTAGCACTGGTCGCACACTGTGCAACAGTCTTTTTTGGTGCCCCTTTTCGAATTTTCTCCTTCTTCATGAATTCCCTCACTACCACTGATCAACAATGCACCTCATCTCTCTATAGCACGTTTCTGACAAACATCTCATTTTTTACAGCGCTACTCATAGTTTACTCACACTCAGTACTGTGATCTGCATGGTACACGTTCTTTGTAGCAGGTACATTAACCCTTCGTGATGTGTGGGTGGCTGGAGTGCCAATGTGAGTGCATGGTGAGTTATGCAACTGTGTGAGAGTAGGCAAGAGGAGTTACTGCAGGGTGAGTGAGGTGACCATATGAATTTGGGTGCAGATGTAAGTACAGAGTGGGACAAATGAATACATGGTTACTGATGGGCTTGTTTGAGTGAGATTGGAGATTGAGCAGTGAGGGGTACAGGTGAGTGAAGTGTGGCATGAGTGCAGGGTGAATAGTGTGCTCATGTGACTGCAGGATGAGGTACAGGGCGAACAGCACAATTGCATTGTGAGTGCAGAGTGATCAGTGTGAGTGCAGGTTGAGCGGGTGAATGGTGTGAGTTCATGGTGATTAGTGTGAGTGCATTGTGATTGCTGTGAGTGCAGGGTGAGCATGAAAGTGAAGGGCGAGAATGAGGAGTGAGTTGTCTGAATGGGGGTGCATCCCCAGACACTTGAAGTACCTCCGCATGTTATTGATGGCGGTGTAGGGTTTCGGATGTATGGCATTCATCAGGGATCGAAGGTGGAGGAAATAAATAATGTGCTGATCCTGCAACAAACTTCAAGTCTTATGATTAGGGTTGCCAGCTCATTATTTTGATGTCCAAGATGGTACAAAAATAAAAGGCGTATTTTCAGCACTTATCTGTGCATACTTCAACCAGCAAATATAAATAGAAAGCACTTTTAATTGTGTTCTATAGCTGCCTGAATGATCCATGACTGATAATTAAAGGGAACAAAGACAGAAAAGTAACATTACAAATGAATACATACTTTTTTATTTATAACTCTATTTAGTGTCAAGACGAGGTCTTTGCAGGCTCTTTAAACAACAGTTGACTGGCATTTTTTTTGTTGACAACCCTAATTTATATTCCTTTTCATGAAATGCATTCTCACTCTATGGCAGTAAATGTAGAATAGAAATGTAAGTAATAGGCAGAGTGGGGGAGCAGGGGATACTGTAACCAGAAAAAACTAAACCTCTGTAACCAATTTACAAGGGTATGCAAATGGTCTTTAAAAACCTGCTAAAAACGTGGGCGTGCCAGAGATAAGACTCCAGACTGCTTGCGAAATAGGGCCGGAACTATTGCACCTAGGACCGAAATGGTGTTTCCTTACAAATTGCGATAGGTAGAAATATTATACCGATTTCACTGATGGTTGACTAGATCGAGCCCACCACTTTAGTGCTCAGGATTTCATACCAGATCACCCCTATTGAGGGAGTTATTGGAAGAAACTGATGCATCGCATTCACAACCCCTTTTTTTATTAACAAAGATCCACTAAAAATTTCCGACAGGAACGTTAAGAAGAACCATTGTGCCCTGAAGAAGTCCGTGAGGACGAAACGCGTTGGCTACTTCGTGTCAGTGTTTTTTTTAAAAAGAAGACCTTTGAATAAAGAAAATATACAACGATCTGCTGATTCATTTCTGAAAATGTGTCTTTTATAACCATATATATCATTGAGTGGAGTGCCGATCAATGTTTATTCATTATTGTATTTGTGGAGTATTCCATAGGAGACGTAGGGGTATTGTGTTTCAGTTCCTTGGCACCCAAACTAATCATTGTAACCCAATTAGGGGATAGGTGCAGTCATCTTTGCCTCATACCCTGTGAGTCTTTGTATGATCATAGACTCCAAACACTGCCCAGCTGAACCCACAGCAACCCGAGCTGAGGCACACGGCGGGGAGGCAGAAGACCTTGTAGACGTATGGACGTTGCACGCCTACTATTTATATATATGTTTTACTTTGGTCTATGTAATTCTTTATTTTTTAGGTTAAGGAATAGTAAATGTGATTTTTAATGGTTTAAACTTTTGTTCTACCGCTGGTCAGTCTGGATTAAGAATAGTCAGTATGACCTCTTCAAAGTTCAACACTTCCTCTACTTTTGTTTTACATTGAGCGGAAATAATATATTAAACCCCTGCAAAATACAACAATTTCTATAATGTTCTCAGTTTGGAGAAAGAATAGTAAATCTGATTCTCTCCAAAGTCCAACACTTTCCAAATCATTTAAGTAATTAAGAAGCAGGAACTACGGCAAATAAGGCATCGTTTAAAACACAGCTTAAGAAACACATTTTGATCTTTTGAGGTGCTAATAAGGTACAAGAGAAGGAGAGAAGTCAGAAAGAGATAGAGAAAGAACGACAAGCATAGTAATATAGGAAGAAACAGACAGAGACAATTATAGGGAAAGACATGGATGAAAGATATGGAAAGAGAGAGAGTAAAAGACATGGAAAGACAAAGAGAGACAGGGAAAACCAGAGAAAGAAGCTGAGAGACACAAACAAAGGTAAATGAAATGGAAAGATGTGTAGGGACAAGAAGAGATAGTGAGAAACATGGGTAGACAGCGAGTGAGAGAAAGAAAGGAAAAGATGGATAAAGACAACCAGAAGCAGAGATAGAAAAACACACTGACAGTAGAGAAAAACAATTGGACACAGATAGTGAGAAAGAATCGTGGAGATACAAAATATCAATAGAAAGAGAGAAAAATAGAAAGACAGAGAATGCCAGGGAAAGATGAGGAGTAATTGGTAGCTGGAGATGGGGAGACACAGATGGAGAGTGTCAGGGAGAGAAAAAGATGCAAAGAAAACCAGAGAGTTAGAGAAAGAAGGAGAGAAATAAACATACAAGGAGTTGGCAGAAATTGTTCTGATAGAGACAGAAAAGAAGAGTAGACAGGGAGACAGACAGATGAAGAAAGGATAATTAAATCTATAGCAGCTCTTCAACTATTTATAACATCAATCAAACAGAATCTGTGGCATAGAAAATGTCTTTAAAAGGACTTGCAGGGCCATTTCATATACAGTGAGCATTGAAAGGGCTAAATAAAAGTAAGGAAACCTTTCACAAAAGATTTTTGTTTGGTATTATTTATGTCTTTTGGTGATAAGTTGAGGCTGGTTATGATGCAAACACCCTTTTCCACCGTATAATAAAAACATGTTTCTGTAGGTGGTAATTTGTAACAGGAATATCTGTGCATATTTATTATGCAGCATTTCATTGTGATAGTCATGAATTTTGTAGTTTTATTTGTGCTGTATTATTTGAATATGGTATTGTGTTGTACTGTTTTATGTACTGTCTTCTGCTTAGACTGTTTGGTTGTGTTGTACCCTGTTGTGTTTTCATTATATTGTTATTTTGCTTTTGTATTTTATTGCATTATGTTTGGTTGTTTACTAGTAATTTCAACATGTTGTTATATTTCCGACCAAAAGCATTACATTATTTTAAAGTTGGAAAACAAACATTTACCATTCACTAGCCATGTCCTCCTTAGGCTGGTCTTCCCCCATATTTTTTGATTATTGCCTCCTGTTTTGCTGATTCTTTTGTTGCCTTTTGGAATCTGAACACTTTACCACTGCCAACTAGTACTAAAGTGCATGTGCTTCTCCCCTTAAAATGACATTGGTGTATACCTGATTATCATATTTTATTTCCTAGTAAGTCTGTTACAAAGTGGTAGAACACATACCCAGTACCTGTAAGTCAAATGTTACTAGTGGGCCTGCAGCACTGATTGTGCCACCCATCCTTACATGTCCTGGTAGTGACAAAAATCCACATTTATTTTTTCACTAATGTGAGGCCTACTCGTCTCATGGGCTGGGCACTGGGAACTCCTTAATACATTTTATTAGCTGTAATTCCCGACCAGAGAGAAGTAGCTTTTTCATGTTTCATATCTTTGGAATGATAATGATAAATCCTCCTCACTGGTGAAGTTGGATTTACTTTGTTTGAAATGCCAATAGAAAGTGAACATTTCTCTGCACTTACTGCTCTGTGGGCCTGACAGCCTGTCTCCAATATACATCTGGGGTGGGTGACAGCCACACTTTTTCTATTCCCGCTAAACAACCACAACACAGGAAGGACAAATGTGTCTGAGTACCCTCCTACATACATCTGCAATCTGTCACCAGGCAGGTCGCTCCCCTCGCCACAATACAGCCCTCCTGAATGCCCAATGCTGCCGCTCGCACTGGTCTGTGCCCGTTCTTCCTGTTTGCTGCGTTACTCTCCCACTTGGGACTACGCTATCTGTCTGTATTTCCTTGCTCTGTTATCTGTATATGTTTCATTATATTTTATTTCTATCTCCCCTCTGTGCCCCCCACTTTGCCTTCTGTAACACCCGCCCGCTCCCCCTTCGTTGTTTTCACATCGCTGCATCCCTGCGGCCCGCCCCCCTACACTCCCATTTGCCGCCCCGCTCCCGCCTCCCAGCTGCTATTCCCTCCCACTCCCCCTCATATGGAGGCTATGCAGCGGCCGCATGCAGTGTGCGTGTCGCTGGCGGGACGAAGGCACGCCTAAGGCAAGCCCATGTGTGCCTGGACTACGCCCAGCACCAGGACCCCTGGCCCGCGCACTCACCACGATGCCCACCCCCGCTACGACTCCAGCACCCTCCCCGCACTCAAAGCCGGATGGTCAAGCACCTGCTGCCTTGCCTCCCCGAAGCGTACCCAAGGACCCTTCTCCTGCCGGAACTGCAGCTTCACCAGCATCCGGCCTGCCAACCCACCGACCGAAGAACCCAACTTCCTCAGATGCATCCTTCTCAACACCTGCTCCGCCCGCAAACAGGCCGTCGAACTCTGGGACCTACTCGATACCAACGCCCCAGATGTCGCCTTTCTGACGGAGGCCTGGCTGACCCCTCCTCGGCTCCCGACATCGCCATAGCCATCCCAGAAGGTTACAAGATCACCCGCAAGGACCGCACCAACAGAGTAGGTGGAGGAATTGCCATCGTCCACAGAAACACCCTCAAAATCTCGACAGACGCCGACGACACCCTCAGCTCCGCCGAACACCTGCACTTCCAGATCTACACCAACCCCAACACCACCCTCAGAGGCACCCTCCTCTACAGACCCCCCGGACCCCAACCGCAGTTCAGCGACTCCATCGCCGACTTCATCAGCACACATGCCCTCACCTCCGCGGACTACATCCTCCTCGGGGACCTGAACTTCTACCTCGAGAACAACAACAACTCCAACTCCTCCACCGTGATCGACAACCTTGGCAACCTCTGACTAAGACAACTCATCACAACATCCACTCACTCCGTTGGCCACATGCTTGACCCCATCTTCTCAGCAAGCACCAACGTCTCCTTCGACCACTGCACCGACCACCGCTGCATCCACTTCACGTTCCGAAAACCCACCACCCACTACTGCACCTATCTGATGCCTCGCTGCAGCTTTAGCTAGATCACCGAGGACCAGCTAACCACCGCCCTCACCCAGAGCCCACCCGCAGACCCGACTGACCCCTACGCCGCAGCCCTCAACCTCAGACAATGAATCGACGACTGCCTCAACACCCTTGCCCCGCTCAAGAAGCCCCCCAACACCCACACCAGCAAGCGAGCCAGTTGGTTCACTGAAGATCTCCAGGCCTCCAAGAAAACCTGCTGAAAACTGTTAAAAAACTGGACCCGCAAAAAAACACCGGAAAGCTACACAGCCCACAGGAACGCCACCCGCCGAAACCACCAACTCATCAGATCCACCATAAGAACCACCTTCAGAGACCGCATAGACAACAACACACACAACAGCAAAGAGCTCTTCAGCATCATGAAGGAATTCTCCAACCCCAGTTCCAACACCAATGACATCCCACTTTCACAAGACCTGTGCGACTCGCTGGCCACCTTCTTCTATCGCAAGATCGCAGACATCCATGACAGCTTTGATGCCGTCATCACCCCAGCAACCGCTGACACCCCCGCTCCCACGACCACCACCCACACCAACCACCTGCTCGCCTGGACTAACATCAACGACGACGACACCATCAAGATCATGAACACCGTTCACTCCGGATCCCCGGAAGACCCCTGCCTACACCACATCTTCAACAAAGCCAGCAACACCATCGCACCCCACCTCTGGAAAACCATCAACATCTCCTTCGAGACAGCGACCTTCCCAAAGAGCTGGAAGCACGCAGAGATCAATGCCTTACTCAAGAAACTCAAGGCGGACCCCAAGGACCTAAAGAACTTCTGACCCATCTCCCTGCTCCCGTTCCCGGTGGAGGTCATCAAAAAGGCCGTCAACAAACAACTGACCAGCTTCCTCGAAGAGAATAACATCCTGGACCCGTCCCAGTCCAGGTTTTGTAGCAACCACAGCTCAGAAACTGCTCTCATCGTCGTCATCGACGACATCAGGATCCTGCTCGACAACGGAGAAACCGCGGCCTTCATCCTCCTGGACCTGTCAGCCACTTTCGACACAGTCTGCCACCACACACTAAAAGCACGCCTCCATGATGCCGGAATCCAAGAGAAAACCCTGGACTGGACCACCTCCTTCCTCTCTGGGAGAACCCAGAGTGTCCGCCTGCCCCCCTTCCACTTCAAAGCCACTGAGATCATCTGCGGTGTACCCCGAGGATCATCCCTCAGCCCAACGTTGTTCAACGTATACATGGCACCTCTAGCCCACGTCGCCCGACGGCACAACCTAAACATCATCTCCTATGCCGACAACACCCAGCTGATCCTCTCACTCACCAAGGACCCCCACACCGCCAAAATCAACCTCTGCGAAGGAATGAAGGCTGTTGCCGACTGGATGAGGAACAGCCGATTGAAGCTGAACTTGGACAAGACAGAGGTCATCATCCTCATTTCCACCCCCTCAGCCTGGGACGACTCCTGGTGGCCAACGGCACTTGGAGCACCCCCTACACCCACCGACCATGCACGACATCTAGGGGTCATCCTCGACTCCACACTCCCCATGACGAAGCAGGTCAATGCCGTCTCCTGCTCCTGCTTCAACACTCTCCGCATGCTTCGCAGGATCTTCAAGTGGATCCCCACCACAACTAGAAGGATGGTCACCCAGGCCCTTGTCAGCAGTAGACTGGACCACCGCAACGCACTCTACGCAGGAGCCCCGGCCAAACTCCTGAAACGTCTCCAGCGCATCCAGAGCGCATCCGAACGCCTGATCCTCGACATCCCCCACCGCAGTCACACCACACCACACCTGAGAGACCTGGACTGGCTCCCCATCAACAAGAGGATAACCTTCAAACTCCTCACCCACGCACACAAGGCACTCCATGACACCAGACCAGCGTACCTCAACAGCTGACTCAGCCTCTATACCCCCTCCCGCCAGCTACGATCTGCAGACCGCTGCCTTGCCACTGTCCCCCGCACCCGAAGAGTGACCGCTGGCGGCAGATCATTCTCCCACATTGCCGCCAAGATGTGGTACACCCTCCCCATCCGCCTACAGCAGACCGAAGACCTCCTAACCTTCAGGACACTCCTCAAGACCTGGCTCTTCGAACAGTAGCGTTCCCCCCCCTAGCGCCTTGAGACCCTCATGGGTATGTAGTGCGCTTTACAAATGCTATGATTGATTGATTGATTGATTGATGGTGTGGCCTGGGCAGAATAAAAGGGAGTTGCTAACAGTTCACTTGAATAGGCAGTATACTGCGTCAACACAAAGGACCGATTACTGGACTGCTGATCATGAAGGTGTTCTTTTCTGTTTGTAGACCAGCTGCCTGCTGCTCTCTCACTCTGCTGGGATGCTGTACTCTGCCTTCACTTGAAGGGATTGTTGGTTTGCCTCCTATTGCTTGAGACTCAGGGATATCAATATCTCCACCCATGCTCTGGTGCCTGCTTCACTGGAAGTAGTCCAGATACTTGCAACATAGATTCCCTGTATGCATGCAGCAGAAACGGCGCATCGACCTAGTTGTGGGAGTAAAATTGATGCATCGAATAGGAACCAGCGATTTGCCTCCAGAGATCCATGCATCTGACAGCATATTGCCACTATTGCAGCTTGGTGAGATCTACACATACCCTTGACTGTGCGGCAAAATCTGGCACATTGCTTGATGGCTCTCGACTCTGACACCTGTCTTCAGAACTGACGCATCGCCTTAACTGCATAGAGAAAATCTTCGCTTCCTGCTGACCTTACCATCGACACATTTCAGCAATGGTACTTTGTGTATCGGGGCCTAAGTGGGTCCTGCAGCCAGCCAGTGTTCTATTGCAGATAGCCCGAACATTGTTTTTTACCCAGATTAGCACTGCCTAAAGTGACCTTTTTAGCTCTACATTCTTGAAAGCATTTGAATGCATTTATTTCTTTAAAACTCAAAATCTCAAATTCTATACATTGGATTTTTGTTGTTCTGGTCTTTTTTGCAAAACCTGCATGGAATATATTTGTAGTATATTCATTATGTTACTGTGGCTGAGCCCAGGTTATCTTTCAGTGTGTATCTTGCTTACCTTGGATAGAAAGGTGGTTCCTGCCTGGCTTGGGTTCATACTCAGCCAATCTGAAATCCCATTTCTAACATTGGTGATTAGCGGTGAGGATAGGGCTTATGTCAGCGCAATACCATATACTAACTCATTGTTCACTACAAGTCTGTACTGAGACCAAGTCAAGCCTTTTTCGATTATCTCTGTTCTGAAAGCTTTTTGTATTTTTCTAAAGTCCTTTTGCCCAAGTCCCATTTTTCCTGCAACATGGATTTCGAGCTGGCCAACCGGGAGGCATTTACAGCAGCCTAGCTGAAGGGGTTCTGCCAGGAGTGAATGGTGTTCTATGAGGAAAGAGCCAATAAGGCAGAGCTTTAGAAAGCCTTAAGAGCATCGGCAGCAGCCCACCCAAAGGAGAAGTGGATGAGGAGGAGGGATCTCAGTCTGAGGAAGGATCACAGCGGGACCTGACAGATTGTCTTGTCATGCAGCCTACAGAGGGGAGGGGGTGTTCTCTCAGGACTGGAACTCCACTCTAGATCAGGCAGCAGTATGTCCTCATAGAATCTGTCACTAGAGGAGCTGGTGGACAGGAGGGAGGAGAGGAAACTAAAATTAGAGCATGCCAAGATTGATAGGGAGCAGGGCCTTTCTAACTTAGAGAAAGAACACACTGTAGAAGCAAAAAGCCTGCCCATGGAAGAAGGGAAGATGGCTCATGAGCTTAGCCTCAGAGAGCCCTCCAAGAGGGTCCCAGCAACAACATAATGGTGGCAGCATATCTGCAGTTTCTTCCCATGAGTCCGGAATTCATATCCCAAAAGATGTGGTTCCTGGTTATGGAGTGGGAGGTGACATAGATAAGTGTTTGGCAGCCTATGAAGTGCACATGGTCTAAGAGGAGTTCTGGGGGTAGTTCATGGATGTACATGCCCACAGTGGGCAGAGGCACTCTCCTTACAATAGAAGAGGGGGATCAGACCAACTACACTACCATGAAGGTCACTTTCGTCACCAAGTTTGGGCTGACCCCTGAGAAATACAGGCAGCGGTTTAGGGCCAGTCACAAACTCTTTAGAAAAACATGGGTGGATTTCTTGGACTATGCTGGTAAGGCACTGAAGGGCCACGTGAGGCACAGCAAAGTTAATGATTATGAAGGGTTGTACACCTTGGGCCTAATTCACAAAAGTAATCTGAGACAAAATCCCAAATTCACGACTTTCGGTTTTCACAAAGGCCATTTAGGAGTAGTAAAGTTAAGATTTTGTCTCAGTTAAACTTAAGTTTTGGTCTTAAATTAAACTTAAGACCAACACTTAAACTTAAGACCAAAACGTTGTCTCAGTTAAACCTAACTTTAGGTCTTAAGCTAAACTTAAGACCAAAACTTAAGTTCAACTGAGACAAAATCCTAACTTTACTACTCTTAAATTCACGTTGAGAATACCAAAAGTCGAAATGTTAGTATTTTGTCTCAGATTACTTTTGTTAATTGGACGTCTTGTTTTTAAAGAAGCACATTTTTAAAACTTGATTTTCAGAGCTGCACCAACACCTGGTTGAGAGGAAGTTTTCTGACTCCAGGAATCTTTCTGAGCAGGCAGAACTCTAGATCAGCACCAGAATGTCCAAAACGGTATCTGGCAGCGATGGTCTTGGGTTCCACTAGAGGAAGGAGGGGGAGAGAAAAAGTTATCTTCAGGCCCCCTTAACAACTTATAGGTGAAAGGGTCTGGTTCACTTTCCCAATCTGCCAACCAGAAGGAAAAACCCTGACAAAGGACAGCAGCCCCATCAAGTGCTATGAGTGTTTTGAGTATGGACACAACAAGGGAGATCCCAAGTGTTGAAAAAGAGCACCACCTCCCACTGGAGGAAAGATTCTAGGAGTGGCTAGTGTAGTGCTGGGGGAGGAGCTTGTCCCAGTTCATCGGATGGGGGTTATTGGGGTTACCCTAGTTTCCCTTTCTGGCAGTGAGATGGTTCCAAAGATACATGTGCCTAGAAATGCTACCAGGTATAGGCAATGGGTCATCAATGGGCAAGGGATTAAGGCTCTGAGGGATACAGGAGCCAGTATGACTATGGAAAGAAGTCAGCTGGTTCCCCAGAGCAGCTAATTCCCCATGTATTCCATGATATTTTAGTGGCTGACAACAGATATTGTCACTATCACTATCATTGCCCTTGTTCCATTTAAGTGGGGGGAGCTTAGGTTTTCTGAAAGGTGCAGTGAGCCCTGCCATGCCTGTGTATTGTTTGTTGGGTAATGAACTTCAGCACAAAACCTGGAAGGAAGTAGAGCTTGAGGCTCATGTGGAGATGCTAGGTTGCCTGACTGGATCTGTGCTACCACCTGATCCATGGCTGCCTAGGAAGGGAGTCAAAAAGGGCTAGAGCCTGGAACAAATGCCCAGCCAGCTGCTAGGAATGGGAGAGGCAGAGGGTATGGAAAATCATCCCTTAATGCACCTCCAGTGCGATGAATGGGGCACCTGTGGTGGCAATTCCAGAGTCCACTGAGGTGGACATAGCTTCCCTTGTTGACCTGTCTGAGCTTGTTGGAAGGCATGTGGAAGAAGACCCCACCACGGAGGCATTCTGTTGGGCACAAATGGATTGCCCAGCCCTTGTGGGCATGAGGCAACTTGCTGTAGCCCAAGCAGCAGATAATGCCTCTGGTAATCACCACATTTACTAGGAGGAGAACCTCCTTTACAGTGAGCCTAAGGCTCTTTGGCATTTGACAGCAAGGGCCCTGGTGGTCCTCCAATGCCACAGGGCCTTCCTACTGGAGCTGGTTCCCGAGATTGCCCTGGGCCAAGACATGACCTTTGCAGGGCACGTCCCCCATTTTTATTGGCCTAGGATCAATCATTTCTCAGGTGCGTTCTGTAGGACTTGTGTGACCTGCCAGGCCAGTGGGAACACAGGGCAGAGGCTTAAACCCCCCTTAACCCATTACCTGTCATTGGCACATCTTATGAGAGGGTGGAGATTGACATTATAGGGCTTATGGATTCCAGACTGCCTCAGGCAACATGTGTATCCTGGTTCCGGTGGATCATGCCATTAGGTATCCAGAGGCAATCCCTCTGATACACATGACTATACCTACAGTGGCAAAGGCTTTGATGAGGATTTTTACCTGAGGGGGATTTCCCAAGAAAGTTGTGTCTGCCAAGAGCACACGTTTGTGTCTGCGTATATGCAGTCAATGTGAAAGAAGTGTGGGGTAACTTTTCTACGCTCATTACCATCCATGAAGGGGATAGTTAGAGAGCTCTGCCTGAGGCCCTGAGGAAAAATTGGGATATTCTCTTACCATGCATGATGTTTGCTTATGAATAGGTACCACAGGAGGAGAATATTTCAGCCCCTTCAAATTGTTGTATGGGCACCCAGTCACAGGACCTCTGAGTCTGGTGAAAGAAGGGTAAGAACAAGCTCCCAGGAAAGTATGCCAGGATGAAGTGAGCTACATGCTGGCCTCCAGAAGGCATATGGCTAAGTTATAGAAGCAAGCTACCAGCAACCTAGAAGCCAACCAGGAAATCATGAAAGAGCAATATGAAGTTAAGTCTACCACTGTGGAGTTACAACTTGGTCAGACACTCTAAGTGATGGAGCCAGTAGAGCCCATGGTCATCTGGGATCACTGGAATGATCCATATTAGGTGATTGTAAGAAAGGATGAGGCCACATACCTGGTGGACCTTAAGAACCCTATGCTATCCCACAAGGTGCTGCATATAAATCGCCTCAAATCACATTTTGAGCTGACCATGAAGTTGGTGACAGATAGAGAAGAGGAAGAGGAGAGTGAACCTCTCCCTGACTTCTTGAAATTCAAGGGGAATAATGGGTCTGTGGAGCGAGTAATTATTTCCCCCACTGTAACTCCTGAACAACAGAGAGACTATTACCAAGTGTTGGGACAGTATTCTTCTCTGTTCTCCCTCATTCCTGATACTTCCCACCTGTGCACCCATGATACGAACACAGGTGACAACCTGTCTGTTATGAAAAAGTCTTACATGATGTCAGATAAGGTGAGGTCTAGCATTAAGGCTGAAATGTCTAAAAAGATGGAGTTGGGGGTGATAGAACCCACCAGTAGCTACTAGTCCGGTCCTGTGGTACTGGTACCAAAAATTGCCCCACCAGGCATATTACACAAACTGAGATTTTGTGTGGATTACAGGGGCCTAAATTCAGTGACTTAGGGCCTGATGATATGTTTTGGCGATGTCGTAGTGGGGTGGCATGCCAGACTCCACTGCTGACCTCCCGCCAGATTGCAAGTTGTAAACTGAATGGATAGTCTTACATCGGCTGGCCCACAGGCGCCTGCCTTTTAAAGACTCATAGGAGAGCCTTAGAAAGGCAGCAATATGGGACAGCCACAGCGCGTTCCAGCACAACATGGACTGTAAAGTCCATGCTGTACAGGAACTGGGGGTGCAAAAGACAGAGTGCACACCATGTGCCTCCCTTCATGTACACATGCACCGAGGCACCGGGAGGCCCTGCAGGGCCACCTAAGTTTCCTCACCACCACCCTTTCCGTGCTGGGCTCACCGCTAATAAAAAGGAGGGCACTGAATAAACTCATAATATGCTTGACCATGCCTCTTTAGCACCACCAAGCATATTGTGGCCTCAGACGGCTGCACCACCACAAGGGATTGCGGGTTCCTGTTGGTTATTATTATTATTATTATTATTATTAATTTGTACTTGTAAAGCGCACTTATACCCCAACTGGGGTTTCCTGGCGCTGTACGCATACTGCTGTGGAATCCTTCCTGGCTTTTCCCTGTGAAATGTCCATTCCTGGGCACCCCCAAGGTGAAACCAGGCATCCCAGCGCTGTTGGGGCCATTGTGGAGATTAAGCAAGCTATTGCCCAGAGTTGCATAGTGGGACCAATGATTAGAATAGGCACCGAGGCGAGAATGATCAGGTCCGAGGAAATTGAGCCCAAGACCCGCCGAGGCGGGAATTGAACCCTGGTCCCGGGCCAGACCTCTGCATCAGGGTCTGCCGCTCTAACCATTGAGCCACACTTCTCCGCGATTGTTGTACTTATATGGAGGTCAGACCGCAGTACTTGTAATACGGCGGTTGAACCACTGTTGCGGCGGTCCCCAACCACCACCACAAGTTTGCCCGTCCCATGGACCGCCAAACTCAGAATCAGGGCCCAAGACAGATGCTCACCCAATTCCAGGGCTGATGAGCTGATTGACAGGTGTGGGGCTACCCAGTATTTCAGTACCTTGGATCTTACATCATGGAACAGGCAGATTGCATTAACAAAATAATCAAAGGAGAGATCAGCCTTTTCCACTCCAGAGTGCCACTAACAGTTTAGGGTGAGGCCCTTGGATTAAAGAATGCCCTTGTCACTTTTCAAAGGCTGGTGAAGCAGGTCCTTGCTTCGATGGAGGTTTTCTTTGCTGCCTATCCTGATAATAGCTGGCTTTAGTAGCAGCTGAAAGGACCACCCTTTTCCCCTCCAGGAAGTGCTTTAGTCTCCGCAACAGGCAGGCCTGACTATCAAGGTAAATAAGCACCAGATAGGACGGGGCTGTGGTGCAGTTGGGACACTTGGTGGGCGGGTGAAGGTGCAACCCCTTCAGGCCAAGATAGAAATCATCATGGCCTGGCTGCCCCCCAAAATCCAGACGGAGTTCAGAGCATTCTTAGGCCTTACTGGGTTCGATTGAAGATTTGTCAAAGGATATGGCTCTATTGTTGCCCCCGTGACAGAGCTGACTTCAAAGCAGCAGCCCCAAAATGTAGTTTCAACAGAGGCATAACAAACCTCAATTGACTCCCTTCACTGCCAGGTCTCCCCGTGCCATGCCTTTTTTTGGCAATTTGGGTTAGTTCCCGCTTAGGCCCCCAATAACCTATTTTCCACATAATGGAGCCATGCCAAATGTGAGTCCTTTTCTTTAACATCCTGAGTATTGGAAAGGTATCCAAGGCTTGTGGATTCCCCTGGAGAGGACCAAGAAATGAGCCAAAATAAGCTATATTTTGTTTTTGGGAGAAAAATGGGAAGCAAGAACTGCAGAAGAAAGCATGTTTTTCCCCACAAATGGTATCAAAGAAGGGTTTGTGGAGGTAAAATCACCATCTTCAAAGCTTTCAGTAACAGGCAGATGTTTGTGAGAAAACCAAAATGTTCTACACAGTAGGTAACCAGCGCCCTGCAATGTTTTTTCATTGCGTACCAGGTGTACAGCAAATCATTTGGTAAAATGTTAAGATTGAAAAATAGGTATCAAGGAAACCTATGTATTTTTTAAATGACAACAAAATATTGAGATTTGAAACAGTGGTAATTTGCACATCTATGAATTTGAGGGTACCCATGTTACCATGTGAATTAGAGGGCATTTTTCAAAATGGCTTCTTTTTACACACTGTCTTACATTGGTAAGGCAGAAATACCAAGAAAGACAACTGGTAATAACACTTCGTCTATCATTCTGTGTTCCCCTAACTCTCCTCTTAAAAGTGGCACCTCACTTGTGTGGGAAGGCCTAGTGCCCGCACAGGAAATGGATCAAAATGCAACGTGGACACGTCACATTTTTCCACTGAAAACTGACCCTTTTTTGCAATGTTTCTAGCTGTGGATTTTGTGCCCTAGCTCAGCCGCACCTACAGAAACTTAGCAAACCCATATGTTTTTGAAAACTAGATACTCAGGGATATCCAGGATGGGGTGACTTGTGTGGCTCTCGCCAAGTTATGTTACCCAGCATCCCTTGAAAACCTTAACATTTACAAAGAAAACACAATTCCTCACATTTCTATGATAACATGTTCTGGACTCTGTGGGGAGCCACAAATTTACTTCCACCCAGAATCTCCCCAAGTTTCCCAATAAATATAGTTACCTCACTTGTGTGGGTAAGCCTAGTGTCCACACCAGGAAATAGCCCAAAACGCAATGTGGACATATCACATTTTTCCAGTGAAAACTGACACTTTGTTTGGAATGTGCCTTGAGCCCTAGCTCAGCTGACATCTAGGGAAACGTAGCAAGTCTTTACACTTTTAAAAAACTAGATACAAAGGGAAATCCAGGATGGGGTGACTCATGTTGCTCTCAAAATGTTAGTTACCCAGAATCACTTGCAAACTTCAAAATTTGTCAAAAACCTACCATGCCTCAAATGTATTTGAGGGAAAGTTCTGGAATCTGTTGGGAGTCACAACTCCCACCCACCCAGCATTCTCCTAAGTCTCCCATTAAAATGGTACCTCACTTTTGTGCATAGGCCTAATGCCCCTGACAGGAAATAGCCCAAAACGCATTGTGGACACATCGCATTTTTCCACAGAAAACTGACCCTGTTTTTTAAATGTTTCTAGCTGTGGATTTTGATCCCTAGCTCAGCCCGTACCTAGAGAAAACTAATAAATCTATACATTTTTAAAAGCTAGCTAGCCAGGGGAATCCAGGACCGGGTGACTTGTGTGGCTCTCACCAGGTTCTGTTACCCAGAATCCCTTGCAAACTGCAAACTATTTTAAAGAAAACTAATTTTCCTCGCTATTCGTAAAGTTATGGAATCTGCGTGGCTCCATAAACTTCCACCCGCCCAGCATTTTCCAAAGTCGGCCAGTAAAAATGGCACTTCAGTTTTGTGGGTAGGCCTAGTGCCCATGACAGGAAATGACCCAAAGCGAAACATGGACACATCACATTTTTCCAGTGAAAACTGACCCTATTTGTGCAATGTGCCTTGCTGTGGATTTTGGGCCCTAGCTCACCCAGCATCTAGGGAAACCTAGGAAACCTGTACCTTTTTGAAAACTAGGCACCATGGGGAATCCAGGATGGGGTGACTTGTCTCACCAGATTCGGTTACCCAGAATCCTGTGCAAACCTCACACTTTGAAAACAAAAATATTTGTGCAGTCGTGGTGATCCTGTGTAAGGAAAATGTGATATTTGTACTAATTTGAGATTTGCAAGGGATTCTGGGTAGGAACACATTGGGGAATCCACTCAAGCCACACCTCCCTAGACACCCCCAGGTGTCTAGTTTTCAGAAATGTCTGTGATTGGTAGGTTTCCCTACATGGCAGCCGAGGCCGGAACCAAAAATGTAGGGGGCTCCCTTGCAAAACCAGGTAGTTTTGGGAGCAATAACTTTTGATTCCCCCACAAAACGAGTTGGGCCCTTCCCTGGAATGGGCTCTTGATCCACCCACACAAGTCAGGTAGCATTTTTATCAGAAGACCAGAGGAAACTCTGAGTGGTAGGACATTTGTGGTTTCTTTCCGATTTTGGAATAATATGGCACAGTAAGGCTAGTAAAATGTGTGACTTTACTCACATTTTAAGGTGTGCAGGGCATTGTGGGTAAGAAAACTTGTTGGCATCCAAAAGAGACACACCACTCTATTCCTCTGAGTTTTTAGTTTACGTAAATAACTAGAATTGGTACACTTTCCATAGAGACGATGTACACCTTGGCAGAGAAAGATAAACAAGAACAAATACAAATTCCCATACATCGATTTTTCAAGTACACACACATACTGGTTAGATTTGGCATGAGGGTGAGTGAAAGATTCAAAATGTATTCTTTTAACAAGCGATTTAAAAAAAAATTAGATACACTATTAATAACTTAAAATTCTAAAAACCGAACCAATCAAGGTACCCTCCGCTTTACAGGCAATTTACACAGCTTTCATAAGTGACACACACAAGACCATTCACACCACCAGTCACGGGCACAGCACACTACAACACTCACATTAACAGACAATGTAGATACAATGTACACCCTGGAGGAGAAAGACAGAAAAGACAAATATTACTTCCCATTCATCTATTCCTCAAGTACAAACACATACTGGTTGGATTTGGCACGAGGCTGAGTGAAGATTCAGAGCATACAACCTTATTAACAAGAGATTTCACGCAAAATGAAGTGCACTGTTAATAAATGAAAAGTTGAAAAACTGAACAAATGACTCACACCTTGGCACCAACCTCTTTACAGGCCATTCACACACCTTTCACATGTGACAGACACAAGACCATTCACACCGCAGCCAAGGTCCCAGCACATTACAACAGTCACATCACTTTCATACACCACATCACTACACAGCAATCACACCTGCTGCTGATTGACAGAGTATGTGCCATGGTGTTTGGTTAGAGGTATGTACACACACACACTGCCAGCCAAGCGCCAGTGCACACACATCACCAGGCAAGCGTCAGCCCAAGCACACCCCAGCCGAGCGCCAGACCTTGCACACTGCCTGCCAAGCGCCAGTTCATTCACACCGCCAGCCAAGCACCAGTCCACACACACCACAGCCATGCGCAAGTCCACACAAACCTCCAGTCAAGCGCCAGCCAATGCACAATGCCAGCCAAGTGCGAATCCACACACATCACCCTCATCTTTTTTATACAAAACAGAAAACACAAACCGATTGACAATATAAACAAAACTATAACTACAAACATAACAGCTCCAAATAAATACCTCACACTAATGCCAACCAAAATATAAAATGAAACAGACCAGTCAGTTTACATTTATGATCACAGTTGCCACCAAAAACTCTGTACTGTGTGGTACAATTTAAAACATATGGGCATACAAAGCCCAGGATTAGTAGGACAATTGGGTGGTACATATAACTTTCCTTCCTGATACCTCTCCGGGCAGAAACTCTACATTTCTTAGCTAGAAAGTATTTTTGGACCGTGGGAGAAATGTGATCAGGAAAGTGGTGATCTTTCAATCTAACCACATTTTCCACCAGTTTTGGAGTTTCTCCCTCTCAGGGCTTCACTTTCATATGTGATGGTGGGTAGGATTTTGGATTGTGCTCCTCTACATAGAACAATCCGACTAACTACATAGCATCACATATGGAAGTGAAACCCTGAGAGGAAGAGACTACAAATTCTGGATAACACAGTAGTTAGGGCCTACAGAGTTAAGTTTAGCATACTGACCTACACCTCTGCAGCAAAGATCCGGTTGGAGTTCGGTCTCACCAAATAACACCTAGCAGGCAGGGTTCTATATAGCCTGCTGGCCCCAAAATCAAGAATCCCTCTTAAACACCCTAAACAATCTACTTTGGCAAGAGCTCCAACACAGAACAACATCGCCAGTCAGAAATTTCTTAAAGGACTCCCTGATAAACAACAGTCTCTCTGAGCTCAGGGACTCTCAAACAACCCACACAGTTTTCAAAAAAGGTGTGTGAAAGGCAATAAGGAATCTCTCCCTAGTAAAAGACAAAACTACTTTTGCTGGAAGAAGTCATGCCTGGATGCAATTAATGGCTGCAAATCACTTAGCTCCCAGCCATACTTCAGCCTGGGATATCCTAAAAAAATAAAATAAACATTTCTAAATCACCGTCTGAGAAACCGCCCTGCTAGCTTGCTTCTTCTACCATGGCTGTGGGGGAAAACCTCAACAATCAGCTACCTGTGTAGCAACGGAGCTGAGGACATGGCACATCTGATCTGCATGTGCATCAACTTGAAGGAGGAGCGATCATGCTTGCTTAAATCACAGTTTAACCTCCCTGGGATCCACATGACATGTGGGGATAGACTGTGATAACGTACTTCAAATCAGAGGACCCAAAGTCAAACTGCAAAACTAGTAACATGTCTGACACTGGCAGAAAACCAAATGCAAAGGGCTGCACAGACAAAACCTCCATAATACCCTGCACCTCGGCCAAAAACAACTGAATCTCCTGAATCCAAAAATCACTTGCTTCTCCAGATGGGGCCTTCCAGAATGTGTTCGGGCAGACAGGCAAAAAATAGCCAGATCAAGACTAGTGCTGCTGAAGTCTGCCACTTTCATCACTTTGCATTTTCTACCTCATCCTTAACTCTCTTAATACGCCATTAGGAAAATATATCAAACTGGCCTCAGCCTTTTCAAGCTAAAGGCAATTGTAAAAGGCCTGTCAGAGCATCTAGATATCTGTGAATTTGATAATTTCCTTTACATTTTTTTCAGCATTTTGACGGATTTTTTAAATTGAGCTGTGTTTTATCCACAATGTATATTGTAACAATTTTAGTTAACCATATGCAATCAAGTTTACCTACTTACTTACACATCCTCCACTACTGCTTCTTTAGGAAGTCTTGCCTGTTCAACTACTGCAAGGCTGCCTATCAGAGACTGCTGAAACTGAACTGAACAAATGTCATCTTTGACTCCGGAGAACAGTCCTTAAATACAACAAAAGCACTGAAGGTTGCTAAATTGAATGAATGGATAGACAACTTCTTATACCAAATATACACCTAACGAACAGCAGTGTAAGGCTCCAACCTCTGATCTACTTGATCTACATCACCCATGTGCTTATTGTAGTCTAAAAAGCACATAGGTTTGCGCACCTCAGCAATCAGACCCCCAACAGGCGCAGGTGAAGTCATTTCATCATGGATGGTAGTCAGTGTATAGACATCTCTCCTGTCAGAAAATTTCAGAGCTAGAAGTTCATCACTATGCAAGGCACTAACTGTCACTTCTCAAGTTTTTTTACAAATAAGCTCTTTTGGGTAACCTTTACGGTTTGAGCGGATTGTGCCACAAGCAACAATGTCCACTTTGAACAAGTCCCTAAACAATGGCACACTAGTGTAAAAGTTAGGTACATACAAATCGTGGCTTTTGTTAAAAAATCCTCTTCCAAGTTCCCACACAATTTTCTCTGTAATTTCAAAAATGGATGGACAACCAGGGGGATCAATATTAGAATCTCTACTGGTGTACACCCTGAAATTATAGACGTATCCACTACTACTCTGAGACAGCATATACATTTTAAATCCATAATGTGCCTTCTTGTTAGGAATGTATTACCTAAATACCGGCCCTTGAACAAGACTCATCCACAGCTATTTATTTCCCTGGCACATAGATCTCTGAAAATCGATCTATCAATTGATCAAGGACATGCCGAGCCTTAAAAAGACTGTCACAATCAGGGTGATCTTGTGGTAACACTAAATCATTATCAACAAAGTGCAACATCCGATGAAGAAGCAAATACTGATTATGAAACATGGTTGCAGGAAATATAGCTGTTGCCATCAATGGATTAGTAGACCAATATGAAGACAACAACAGCTTCCTTATCAGTACCATCACAAAAGTTAAACCCAAGAACTTCTTCAATTCATCCAGATTTGTGGGAGTCCACCAGGTAGTTCTAGAGGGGGGCTTACGTCTGGCACTGTTGTCTCTCAAATACTTGTCAGCATACAAATTATTCTGCTCAATAATCTCTTTCAAAGATACATCATCCATGAACAACTGAAAAAAGTAATAGGAAAAAAAATCACAATTCACTTTACAATCCTCAACACCACTAAAGGCAGGAACCACTGGCTGCTCCATGTTTGGGTCAACCGAGAATCCAGCACTTCCAATGGGAAGCCTTGCAGCCCCAGGCTGCAATACAGATGTGTCTTGCTTCACTACGGGCACACCAGTGTCTTCCTCTAAAAGTGGAACTTCATCTGCGCTGAGTGTCGCTTCATCATCAGATGATTCCTGTCTGACAAAACAATTCACTTCCAAAATCCTGTCCTTCCTCCTCTGCCTCAGATGCAGAGTCAGTCTCATCATCATGGTCAAAAAAAACAACCTGCTGAGAGGTCATCCAGTGGCTAGCCATAATCCTTAGTTAGAAAAGTAACTTGACAATCAAGTCAACATTACCCAACAACACTTCAACTAAAACTGCAACTCTAACACTGCCAAAACCACAATCACAAGTTACCCAAAAGTAAAACAAAAGCTTTGCACGAAAATAACAAGCTTTGGCATAGCCAATAGGTCTCGCCTTTGGGAACTTATTCTTGTTTAGCCAGAGATATTGACTTTACCTATGTCTTTAAGCTGTGCTGTACAGAAGTTTGCAGCATGCTGAAAATTTATAATAAAAAAGTGTCAGAAGCATTTTTGTTACCTTAGATATGACAAAAAAAGCATTATTTAAACAACCATAATAAAAAAGTACTAAAAATAATGTCTTGAGTTTTTTTTTGTCCTTTCAATGCTGGCAACTTGTATCTGCCTGTCCCAGTGGTTGCTTATTGTATTTTTTTGTTATGGGGGGCATAAATAACAGGAGGGTGAAGGTCAGTCAATCAGTCAGTGAAAGTGAGTGAGAGAGTCAGTCAGTCAGTTAGAGTGAGAGAGTAGTCAGTCATTGAGTGAGTGAGAATCAGTGAGAGAGTGAGAGGGTCCGTTAGAGTGAGAGTCAGTCAGTGAGAGTGAATGAGAGTGAGAGAGTGAGTCAGTCAGTGAGTGAAAGAGTGTGAGTCAGTGAGATAGTCAGTCAGTGAGAGTGTGTCAGTCTTTAAGCGAGAGTCAATCTTTAAGCGGGAGTCAGTCTTTTAGCGAGAGTCAGTCTTTTAGCGAGAGTCAGTCGTTTAGCGAGAGTCAGTCTTTTAGCGAAAGTTAGTCAGTCAGAGAGAGAGAGTGTCAGTCAGTGAAAAGAGTCAGTCAGTGAGAGAGAGTCAGTCAATGAGAGAGAGTCAGTCAGTGAGAGAGAGTCAGTGAGAAAGTCTGTGAGAGAGAGTTAGTAAGAGAGAGTCTGTGAGAGAGAGAGTCCATGAGAGGGAGTCAGCCAGTGAGAGAGAGTCAATCAGTGAGAGAGTCAGTCAGTGAGAGAGAGTGAGTCACTCAGTGAGAGTGAGTCACTCAGTGAGAGAGAGTGGGAGAGTGAGTCTGTGAGAGTGAGTCTGTGAGAGTGAATCTGTGAGAGTGAGTCTGTGAGAGTGAGTCTGTGAGAGGGAGTCTGTGAGAGGAAGTGAGAGAGTGACTGTGAGAGTGTGAAAGAGTGTCTGTGAGAGAGTGTCTGTGAGAGTCTGTGACAGAGTGTCTGTGAGAGTCTCTGAGAGAGTGTCTGTGAAAGTCTGTGAGAGAGTGTGTGTGAGAGCGTGAGAGAGTGTCTGTGAGAGTCTGTGAGAGAGTGTCTGTGAGAGTCTGTGAGAGAGTATCTGTGAGAGTCTGTGAGATAATGTCTGTGAGAGAGTGTCTGTGAGAGAGTGTCTGTGAGAGAGTCTGTGAGAGTCTTTGAGAGAGTCTGTGAGAGTGTCTGTGAGAGAGTGTCTGTGAGAGAGTCTGTGAGTCTGTGAGAGTGTCTGTGAGAGTCTGTCTATGAGAGTCTGTCAGAGTGTCTGTGAGAGTCTGTGAGTGCCTGTGAGAGAGAGTCTGTGAGAGAGTGTCTGTGAGAGAGTGGCTGTGAGTCTGTGAGAGTCTTTGAGAGACTGTCTGTGAGAGACTGTCTGTGAGAGAGTCTGTGAGTCTGTGAGAGTGTCTGTCAGGGTGTGTCTGTGAGAGTCTGTAAGAGTGTCTGTGAGAGTCTGTGAGTGTCTGTGAGAGAGAGTCTGTGAGAGAGTGTCTGTGAGAGAATGTCTGTGAGTGTCTATGAGAGTGTCTGTGAGAGAGTGTATGTGAGAGAGTTTGTAAGAGAGTGTCTGTGAGAGAGAGTCTGTGAGAGAGTGTCTGTGAGTGTCTATGAGAGTGTCCATGAGAGTGTCTGTGAGAGAGTCAGTCAGTCAGTGAGAGTGAGAGAGTTAGTCAGTCATTGAGAGAGTGAGAGAGTCAGTCAGAGTGTGAGTCGGTCAGTGAGAGTGAATGAGAGTGAGAGAGTGAGTCAGTCATTGAGTGAATGAGAGTGAGTCAGTGAGATAGTCAGTCAGTGAGAGTGCATCAGTCTTTAAGCGAGAGTCAATCTTTTAGCGAGAGTCAGTCTTTTGGCTAGATTCAGTCGTTTAGCGAGAGTCAGTCTTTTAGCGAGAGTTAGTCAGTCAGTGAGAGAGAGTGTCAGTCAGTGAAAAGAGTCAGTCAGTGAGAGAGAGTCAGTCAGTGAGAGAGAGTCAGTCAGTGAGAGAGAGTCAGTGAGAAAGTCCTGAGAGAGAGTTCGTGAGAAAGAGTCCATGAGAGAGAGAGTCCGTGAGAGAGAGTCAGTCAGTGAGAGTGAGTCAATCAGTGAGAGAGAGAGTCACTCAGTGAGAGAGAGTGAGTCACTCAGTGAGAGTGAGTCACTCAGTGAGAGAGAGTGGGAGAGTGAGTCTGTGAGAGTGATTCTGTGAGAGTGAATCAGTGAGCGTGAGTCTCTGAGAGGGAGTCTGTGAGAGGGATTGAGAGTGTCTGTGAGAGGCTGGGAGAGAGCATCTGTGAGAGTATGTGAGATAATGTCTGTGAGAGAGAGTCTGTGAGAGACTGTCTATGAGAGAGTGTCTGTGAGAGAGTCTGTGAGAGTCTTTGAGAGAGGGTCTGTGAGAGATTCTGTGAGAGAGTGTCTGTGAGAGGAGAGTCTGTGAGTCTGTGAGAGTCTGTCTGTGAGAGTGTCTGTGAGAGAGAGTCTGTGAGAGAGTGTCTGAGAGAGTGTCTGTGAGAGTGTCTGTGAGAGTGTCTGAGAGAGTCTGTGAGAGTGTCTGAGAGAGTCTGTGAGAGAGTGTGTGTGAGAGAGTCTGTGAGAGAGTGTCTGTGAGAGACTGTCTATGAGAGAGTGTCTGTGAGAGAGTCTGTGAGAGTCTTTGAGAGAGGGTCTGTGAGAGATTCTGTGAGAGAGTGTCTGTGAGAGGAGAGTCTGTGAGTCTGTGAGAGTCTGTCTCTGTGAGTGTCTGTGAGAGAGAGTCTGTGAGAGAGTGTCTGAGAGAGTGGCTGTGACAGTGTCTGTGAGAGTGTCTGAGAGAGTCTGTGAGAGTGTCTGAGAGAGTCTGTGAGAGAGTGTCTGTGAGAGAGTCTGTGAGAGAGTGTGTGTGAGAGAGAGTCTATGAGAGAGCGTCGGTGAGTGTCTATGAGAGTGTCTGTGAGAGAGTGTGAGAGATCTGTGAGAGAGTGTCTGTGAGAGTCTGTGAGAGAGTGTCTGTGAGTGTCTATGAGAGTGTCTATGAGAGTGTCTGTAAGAGTGTGAGAGAATGCATTATTAGTGAGTGACATTCGTATAGAGCGCTGGATAGTTTGAAAGCACACCTCGGAGGTTCTGACTGGGCAGATAAGAACCACAGGAGTGTGAGTTTAAGAGAGTGTTTAGTTGTGTGAAAGCGGGACCAGCTGTATGGCGGTGTGACTGGAGCGGCCGCACTGGGCACTGACCGAGAGGGGGCACTGACCTTAGTGGGGAGCTAGTTTAGAGATAAAGTGGTATTTAAAAGCACCTGGTGCAGAGTTCTTTGTGCGTCGAGCTTTCATGCATCAATACAAAAGTCATGATCATTCTTGTGAGAGAGAGAGGAGTTTTATGCAGTGGCAGTTTTGACTCACCATGAATTAGTGCAACGGGTTAACATGCCTGCTGCAAAGGACAGATCTGTATTTTATGTGGATAGGTGAGTGGATTGCTAAAACCAGCCTTTACCAGCGCTTTCAAACCAAGTGAAATGTATTTGAGAGAGAGAGCTATGGAGAGCTGATGGGCACTTTGCAGGGTGGCAGGAAGGAAATCCGAGGTGAAGGAGGAGGTCATAATGGGGAGCGAGGAGGTCATATTAGGGAGGGGGTGGTGGGGCAAATAAGACTGTCGCACCAGGCGCCACCAGCGCTATAAGCACCTTTGGCAGTGTCTACACGTACACCGGTATCAGGCTCGATCACTTATAGACAGACTACATGGGTGATGTGTAGACCATGTACGTGCACAATGCATCACAGGACATCGTACAATCTCACACTGCCCTCCCCATACGTGAAGTCAAATTAACACAACATGCTGATGCATGTGCACCACTCACATGGCTCGAGCTGAAAGCAACCAATCAAATTATACAACAATGCCCCCTGTTGCCAATGCAGGCCCCATTCAGTATGAAGCCTATGGATTTCTGTCGTATATATAGGAGTCTCGAGAGCCCTCATCCTATTCTGCGGGGTGGGGGGATAGGGTGTGGCAACATTTCGTATTACGTAACCATGGTGGTTTCATCGATCTTTGTGACTTATATGGACCCGTGATAAATTAAGAATTAACTTTTTTTTTAAACCCGTTCTTCTGGTGGTACAGTGCTACATTATACAACACACAACAATATTATGCACACAACATAATACACACATAGCAGCATGTAGAGGTCTGTATGTCTACTCTACAGCTGAGAATATGCGAGATGATTAAAATGTTTCCTAAAATAGCACTCAAAATGTTCGCATCCAGTTTGTATGAATTGCGGGGCATTCCTAAAAAGAATACTAATGGACTATGCCATGCCATCGGCATAGGACATAGCGTTCCCACGGGTAACATGGATGCCACTATTCACGTAGACAACATGCGAACTGCGAGGAGGCAGCAAGCGTTGCATTTTTGCATGAGTTTCCATTGACAGGAAGGGATCCGTTTCCATTTAGCACTCAGGAAGCACGTCAGAAACAAGCAACTCGTCATCAGCTTTTTTTTCTTCAGTATTGTAGTGTTGCGCTCTAGTCTCCGGCGCACGGCGTGATGACGTGCCGCGTCAGAGCAAGAGCGGAACACTGGCGCATGCGCGCGAGGGTGAGGAAAAGCGCGCGAAGCGGCAGAAGCTACTGGAGCTGGGGATGGTTAGACGCTCGGCGCTCTGTTACTAGCGGATTTGTATGGTTATAATAAAGTAGCGTTTCTACCTACGCTGGCATCCTGTTCTCTGTGGGGGGAAGTAAAGGACATCATTACAGTGGCGACGAGGAGTGGGATCACCCCACCTACCCCACGCAGCAACACAGGAAGAGCAGCAACAGAGGACAAAGCAAGGAAGCAGGTCAGAGACAGCAGGAAGGGGCACCACACAGTGGGCACACCCATAGAAACTACGCTATTTACAACAGAGCGTGTCAGCAGCGCAAGACCACAGCAACCTACACCCACCTGGCACCCAACCAGACCAGAGCAGGTCAAATCCTGCACAGCGCGCAGAGAGGGACGCAGATGAGACCCTGGCAGAAAGAAGGGACGGTGACAGGGAGGAAGAAAAAGTACACCTCCCCAGTGACACACAAGGTAGCATTACCAGCACACCTGGCAGTCCCAAAAGCCAAGGGGACGACTCAGACGGAGAAGGGAGTTCCGCCACACCAGGCAGCCCAGGGAACCAAGACGGAGAGCCAAGAACAGCGCCCAGAATGAGCAACCAGATGACATCACTAACAGCACCCATCCCATTCCTACCCAGACCAGGGGAACCCCTGATGAAGTGGGAGGACTGGAGGGAATACTTCAAAAACTATGTGGAAGCTTTGGAGGATGAGAACGGCGAGCAATTCCCCAGCGCTAGAAAGAAAAGCTTGCTGCTGCATAACCTGGGCCCGGAAGGTGTACGTGTGTTTGCGAACATCGTGCCAGCGGAGAGACCAGCCACAGACGATGACGTCTTCAAGAACACTTTGGAAGACCTAGACAACCATTATCGCCCGGCAGTATGTGTATCCGTCGACCGGTACAACTTCCAACAAAGGAAGCAGGAGCAAGGAGAGTCGATAGATGATTATGTGGCAGCCTTGAGGCGACTAGCCATCACGTGCAAATATGGGCAACTACAGGATGAATACATCAAAGACCAAATAGTCATGCACACCACAAACAAGTCGGTCCAGGACAAGTTGTGGGCACAGGGAGAGACGTCGCTCAAAGACGTAATTGCCATGGTAAAGAAAGCGGAACTTTCGAAGCGCTGTGCGGAATCAGCCAAAAAGGAGAGCGCACAGAGGCAGATGGTCAACAAAATAGACGAAGCGTCCTCAGCCACGAGGTACAAGGGAGCCACAGGAGAAAGAAGGCAGGATTCTAGGTGGACAGGGAAGCAAGCAGCTCCAGGAAGACAACCCACGGACAGCAAATTTTCGTGCTACAGGTGCGGGAGTGCAGATCATTCAGCGCAAGACAAACGGTGTCCTGCATTTCGCGCCAGATGCTCTTTCTGTGGCCTCGTCGGCCATTTTGAGAAAGTATGCCGCAAGAAAGGGAAGAAAACCGTGGTGAAGTACATAGGGCAGTCCTCGTCGGAGGCCCCGGCTGAAGAAGACCTGGAGGACGACGACATGGTCTTATGCGTCGAGGAACAGGTATTGGATGTGACGGGCAAGCGCTCAGACAAGCCGCGCACAGACATGATGATAGGGGGAGTGAAAGTCCACATTGCAATTGACTCGGGATCCCCGTACTCCATTGTACAACGATCAGTATGGGAGGAAGACTTTGTGCCCATCCTGGGTCCGCAGTTAAACCCACCGGACATACGACCCATTTCATACACCAGCAACGCAATTCCCATGGTGGGTTTCCGCACCTTGAAATTTGAATTCAGAGGCAGATCTGCGACCTGCAAGCTGTATGTGGCAGAGCGGGGACCCTCAGTGCTGGGCTGGAGAGACCAAGGCGACCTGGATATCAAGCTAGATCCGGGTGGCAAAGAGCAAATCCTGCTGACAGAAGACAGCCGCTGGCCACAGCAAGACAAACTAAAGCAGACCTTCCCCAAAGTATTTGGAGGCACTGTAGGGAAATTGGACAAGTTCGTGCACAAAATACTCCTCAAGGAGGACGCCCGACCGGTGTCCCACAAAGTCAGGAACCTCCCCATTGCTGTTAAAGACGCAGTCCAGCAGGAACTCCAAAGATTGGAAGAACAGGGGATAATAGAACCGATTGACAGCTCAGAATGGTTGGCCCCCTTGGTCGTGGCCAGGAAACCAAATGGCAAGGTACATTTATGTGTGGACCTCCGCGAGCTCAACAAATGTTTAATAGTAGAAAAGTTTCCCCTACCGAGGATTGAGGAAATGTTGGCAAGAACAAGGGGAGTATCATGGTTCTCAACAATAGACCTCACATCAGCGTATCATCAGATCGACTTACACCCGTCAAGCAGGAAACTAACCTCATTCATCACACCGTTTGGGTGTTATCAATTCCGCTGCATGCCGTTTGGGCTGGCCTCGGCGGCTGCGGTGTTCCAGAAGTTAATGCACCGCCTATTCAAGGACTTACCAGGTGTCCAGTACTTTCAGGACGACATCCTGATCATGGGAACAAGCCAGGAAGATCATGACGAGAAGCTGACAAAGGTGCTAACAGTACTTCAAGAAAAAGGTCTCACAGCCGAGTGGAGTAAGTGCAGTCTAGGCATGTCATCCGTCACCTATCTAGGACATGAAATAGGGAACCAAGGAATATCCCCCAAAAGACAAAACGTGAAAGCCATTTGCGATGCCAGAGCCCCGGTCAACAAGGAAGAAGTGAGGTCATTCCTCGGAATGGCGGAGTACTATAGTAAATTTGTAAGACACTTTGCCACCAAGACTCACAAACTCCGCCAGCTCATCAGGGACAAGTCGCAGTTCAAATGGGATGATGAGGCACAGAGTGAATTTGAAGGGTTGAAGAACGTCATAAGTGGAGCTGTACCCCTGCACGGATATGACCCTACAGGCAGCACCATATTGACAACGGATGCCAGTGAAAGAGGACTGGGAGCAGTGCTGGCACAGGAAAGGGTGGATGGCACTGTAGAGACACTCAGTTTTGCATCCCGAGCGCTGTCCCCCACGGAGCAAAAATATAGCGTCATTGAAAAAGAAATGCTGGCGGTCACTTGACAATGGGAAAGTTTAGACAATTCGTCTGGGGCACCCGCTTCAAACTACAGACAGACCATAAGCCATTGGTCAAGGTGCTAACATCATGCGGCCACGACACAGCCACTCCACGCATCGCGAAGATGACACTCAAGCTACTAGACTATACCTATGATGTGGAGTACCTGCCGGGGGACACGGAACAAAGTAGCGGACTATTTGAGCAGAGCCTCCGCCATGGAGGATGCACTTGCGGTCCCTCCTGACACAGACGAGATGGTGGCAGAAATGGATGACGCGGAGAAGACCATCAGCAGGCAAGAATGGGCCCTGGCCTATGAAAAGGATGGAGAGATGGAGGAAGTTAAACAATATCTGATCTCTGGATGGCCAGAAAAAAGGCACCTCAAAGCGGACCTGAGGAAGTACTATGAGATACGGGAGGAAATATCGATGAGTGACTCGGGCATTTTCATGTACCGGGGAGGCAAGGTAATACCTCCAGTGTCTCTTATCCCCCTGCTACTGAATCAACTTCACGCAGGTCACCTCGGCATTGTGAAGACGAAGATGAGAGCGAAACAAATGTACTGGTGGCCGGGAATGGACAGTCAGATAGAAAGGCAAGTGAAGGAATGTGCCCAGTGCCAAGGAGCGGATAAAATACTGAGACCACTGAGGCCGGCGATGGGGGAATTTGAACGACCCCAGAACCCCTGGGAAGATATAGCAGTGGACATTTTGGGTCCCGTCCTCGACAACAGAGGTATCGCCAAATATCTGTGCGTGGTCATAGACAAATACTCCAAATGGCCAGAGATAGAAGTGCAAGAAACCATGGACACAGACACGGTGCTGAGATTCCTCACCTCACTGTTCTTAAGGGAAGGAATACCGAGGACAATATTAAGTGACAATGGACCGCAGTTCACCTCGGATAAATGGAACAAGTACATAGAGAGGAACGGGATAAAGTCAAAACACACTGCAGTGTATCATCCCGCATGCAATGGACAAGTGGAACGGTTTAACCGTGTACTGATGGGATCCATACAGGCGGCTATAATGCAAGGGAAAGATTGGGAAATGGAAGTTCAGAGCATGCTGTGGACTTACAGGATCACCCCAACAGTGCTAGGTTACAGCCCCTTCCAGATCCTGAGGGGCAGGCTCCCCTTCACGAGAGACAATGTAGTGTGGAGAGAAAAAACTGTGACGAGCAAATGGTCGCCGGCGGTGGTACAGCACAACCTGGAGAAGGCCCGTAAGGTGTACGCTGCACATTACAACAGAAGACACAACACCAAAGACACAAACCTGGAAAAAGGGGAATGGGTTAGGGTCAAACTGGCAACCCTCCAAAGAAAAGGCGAAAGCAAGTACAGCAAACCCCTGCAGGTTCAAGAGGTGCACGGGAGAGCGGCTTTGCTCAGCGATGGGAGAGTATGGTCCCAAGACCGCATGGCGAAGGTCACCAGGATCATGCAGTGGCCGGCAGGTAAAGAGGAAGAAAATGAGGAACTGTGGCAAGCCAACGGGGAGGAAGAGACGAAGAAAGGTGATGAGAGGCGGAAGGAAAGATCTGCCTTAGAGGACAATGAAGTGAGCGAAGGAGCACAGGCAGAGGAAGGAACAGCGGTGAGTGCGACCCCGGCTGGGGAGAAGGAGATAGGCGCACCGAAGGACGTGAGGAATCTTCCTAGTGAAGGTAACAGGGAGGAGCTCACCCCGGTAAGACGAACCCGTGCCGGGAGGACAGTCACCCTGCCCCCTCGGTTCAGAGACTATGATATGAGTGACTATTGACTTGGGACAAGTTGTTTTGTGTTATTGGAAAAGAAGGAGATATGTAGTGGTGCGCTCTAGTCTCCGGCGCACGGCGTGATGACGTGCCGCGTCGGAGCAAGAGCGGAACACTGGCGCATGCGCGCGAGGGTGAGGAAAAGCGCGTGAAGCGGCAGAAGCGGCAGAAGCGACCGGAGCTGGGAATAGTTAGACGCTCGGCGCTCTGTTACTAGCGGATTTGTATGGTTATAATAAAGTAGCGTTTCTACCTACGCTGGCATCCTGTTCTCTGTGGGGGGAAGTAAAGGACATCATTACAAGTATGTGTGCTGTCACTGCTGTGAGGCCCTATACACGACAGGAAAGCGCTACACAAAAGCTAACAACATAACACGAGTTAACATATCCCCAAACTGGCATGCTGTAGATTACAAGAGACAAAATATGTAAACAGAAAACGTTAATCTTCCCAACTTTTCACACTGCTACATCTTCAGCTGTATAACTACTTGCACATAACACAAGCATTGGCCTTGCGGCCGTAAAACTAACGCCGCGCGGCCGCAAAATGAAATTTTATGGAAAAAAAACGCGAGTGGTGAAGCGAGATGTGCGTGAGCGCGATGGGAAAAAGTGCTGTGCACGTCGCGCGCGCTTGTGCGTGTAATAGCAAGCTAGTGGCTGGCCTGGGTAGCACTTTTCATCCACCTACAAAATTTATCACAAGAGCAACGCATGCGCTGACTCTACCGAGACCTAAAAAGGGGAGCAATCCTTGTCCAGGCGGCCACTCCCCAAAACATTTTGCACAATATTCAATAACATTCCTTGTGGTCTAGTGACTTCTGCCCGCCTTGGGGGCAGATGGGCCTAAAAATATAAGGTTGATTTGTCCCCAAGGGATACAGAAATGGCCAAAGCATTCATCCCCAAAATTGGAGCTGCCCTTGCCCAAAGGGGCCACTCCCTAAACATTTTTGCTGCATATAAAATAAAATCCCTGGTTGTCTAGTGGCTTCTGCCACCCTTGGGGCAGATGGGCCTATAAATATAAGACCAATATGGCCAAAACATTCATCCCCAAAAGGGGAGCAACTCTTGCCAAGGGATTGCTTCTCGAAAAAATTATACACAATAAATCCCTTGATTCTACTGGGTTCCGACCACAAATTAAGGCCAATAAGGCTCGGGGTAAGTACACTCAAAAAAACATATAGGCCCCTGGCTAGCGACCCTTGCCCATAGGGTCGCTCCCAAAATGCCCAAAATTCCTAATAGGTTTCTGCCTCCCCAGGGGATGATCAGCCTAATAGATGGCAGAATCAGACCCCAGGTGGCACTGAAACACTGCTAAACATACCCCCAGGGAAGTAACCCTTGCCTAATGGGTCACTCCCCCAACAACAAAGAGAAAAAACAATCACTGGTTGTTCAGTGGATGGATTTCTGCTCCACGATCGCAGGCCTCACCCACGGAGCAGAAATACATTAAAAACAGACACAGGGTAAAAGAAGAACTCTTTCCTTTCCCCCCTATGTCTGTTCAGCTCCGCCCCCCAGAGACAGACTTATCCGATCTGCATCCTCTCTCGGGACGTGCTAGAAGCAAATGGCTTTCAATGTGTCTCCGGAAAACCTATGATGATGTTGGTGTGCCGTGAGAGTGCTGACATCAGATTGCCAGGAGGGGTCAGGTGGCAATTAAAGCTCTTCTGCTGTCATCCCATGTGGGGGCATATGAGTGGGTGCCCTATGGAACACACTCTAGCACTTCCCCTGTGGGTAGGTGCTGGATCTAATGGTTACATCCTTTCCACAGAGGTATCGTGGCAGAGGACATAACCATTATGTCCAAGGCACAGAAGAGGTTAAGCAAGTCATGTGCACAGCTCCTGTGCTTAGGACCCCTGACTTCTCCAATGCATTTATTGTTCATACAGATGCCTTGCAGCATGGCATAGGGGCAGTACTATCCCAACTTATTGAGGAGGGCCTAGACCAACCTGTAGCCTTCATCGCTAGGAGGTTACTTCCTAGCGAACAGTGGCAGAGTGCTATTGAGAGAGAAGCTTTCTGCTGTGGTTTAGGCACTGAAGAAGGTGTGGATATACTGGGTTGACATTTGCTTCCTGATTCAGACTGATCACAGGCCACTTAGGTGGCTCATGCAAATGAGGGGTGATAACCCAAAAGTGCTTAGGTGGTCCATAACCCTACAGGGGATGGAATTAGGGTGGAGCACTGTCCTAGGGTAGACCATATCAATGCTGATGGTCTATCTAAGTTTTTCTGCTATAGTGATGAGAACTCCCTAGAGGTTGAGTAGATCTTGCCACTTTCAGCTGGCGGACACATGTTAGACCTGTCCTCCTTTGGGTGGTGTTCCCCTAGACTTTTTTCCTTTTGACTGTTGCTTTGCTGATTCTTTTTGTCGGCCTTAGGAATCTCAGCACTTTACCACTTCCAATCAGTGCTAAAGTGCATGTGCTTCTCCCTGAAACATGGTGACATTGGTGTATACCTGATTGGCATATTTTTTTTCCTAGTAAGTCTCATGTAATGTGGTAAGACATAAACCCAGGGCCTGTAAGTCAAATGCTACTGGGGGGCCTGCAGCACTGATTGTACCACTCACATAAGAAATGTTTTAAACCTGTTTCAGATCTGCCATTACATTGCCTGTGTGTGCAGTTTGCAACCACTTTGATTTGGCACTTAAAACTACTTAAAACTACTTGCCAAACCTCACACTACCCTTTAATTAAGTATAGGTCACCTTTAATGTAGGCTCTAAATATCCCTAAGGGCAGGGAACCATGTAAGTAAAAGGTAAGACGTGTGTGTTTAATCTTTACATGTCCTGGTAGTGACAAACTCCCAAATGTAGTTTTCACTACTATAAGGCCTACCCCTCTGATAGGATAGCATTGGGAATTTCCGAACACACTTCTAAGCTGTAATTCCTGATCAGATAGTAGTAGCTTTTTCATGTTTCATATCTTTGGAATGGTAATGATAAACCCTGCTTACTAGTGAAGCTCTATTTAACATTACTGTTTTATAAATGCCACTTTTAGAAATTGGACATTTCTCTTCACTAACTGTTCTGGGTGCCTGACAGCCTGTCTCCAATACACTTCTGGCGTGGGTGACAGCTACACGTTCTGCTTTCCCTCTAGACAGCCACAACACAGACAGGATATATGAGTAGCCATCTATATACATCGGCATTCTGATAGTCTTGCCTGGGCAGGATGAAAGGGAGGGGCTAACACTTCACTTGAATAGACAGTGTCCTGAGAGAAAGGCCTGGGTTGAAAGGGATACTTATCCACTTCAGAGAGCCTCTTTAACGTCACCCCCGAATTTGAAAGGTAATTTTGGGTATAAGTACTGAGTCTTTGACGCCCTAACATCAAGCACTACTGGATTTGTAACTGAAGTTCTGCCAGAAGAACTGCTTTGCCGGTTAAAGGACACAACTGGACTTATTATATTGAAGGCCTGCTTTTCTGTTTGTTGCCCTGCTGCTCTTTGATTCTGCTGAAGGAGAGCTGGACTCTGCCTTCACTCCAAGTGATCTCCAAAAGCTTGTTGGCTTGCCTCCTGTTGCTTGAGACTCAGAGATATCAATGTCTCTACTCCTGGTCCTATACCTGGTTCACTTGAGGTTGCTCAGATACTTGCAACATGTATTTTGACGCATCCTCTGTAAGCATGTAGCAGAACGGGTGCATCAACCTGGTTGCTGGAGTGAAATCGGTGCATCGGAACCATCGCTTTCCCTCTAGAGATCGCCGAATCGGACACAATATCACCGCTGCTTCAACTTGGTGAGATCAAAGCATCTCCTTGGTTGCATGGCAGAATCAGGTGCATTGCTCAATGACTCGTGGCTCCGGCACCAGTCTTCCAAACTGACGCATCGCCGTCACTGGATGGAGAAGATTGACACATTCTGTACCTGCAGGGCTCAACATCAACTCAACTCACTGCTTGCAACCAGGAAATGCACTTTGTTCACTGGGGCCTGCATGGGTCCTGTAGCCGGCTGGCGCTCCATTGCGAATGGTCCGAACATTGACTTTGCCCTGGGCTACTGTGACCTATAGTAACTTTTTTGCACTACCTGCTTTTAAGCGCTTTACTGCATCTATTCATTTCAAATTCAATATCTCAACATCGATGCATTGGATTTTTGCTGTTTCGGTCTTGTTTTATTCAAAGTATAAGACTAATCTATTTTTCCAAACAGGTGTGGAGTCTTTTTGGGTGTTTTCATTGTTACTGTGTGTGTTGCACAAATACTTTACACATTGCCTCTTTATATACATCGGACTGCTCTGTGGCAAGCTACCAGAGGGTGAGCACAGGTTATCTTTTAGTGTGTATCTAGCTTACTGTGAGTGGTTGTTCCTGTCTGGCCTGGGTGTATACTTCAGCCAACAGAATCCCATTTCCAACACCTTTGTTTAAGGACTTAAAATAATCATACTACATCTCTTCAATATTTGAAACACAAGTAGGTCAAAACTATGCTAAGCAACATGTCTTAAATTAGCACTTGCAGGGTCGGCTTTTGGTGATACAGAGGCTGTCTGTAAATATTACTGCTACCCTAGAGACCAGTGTTCTTTTAAAGTTAAAGGGGAGAGGAGTTGGCCTAACGGCTAAGGCGCTCGACCTTGGGCCTGGGGATCTGGGTTCGAGTCTCGGTAACGACGTCAAAACCTCCTGTGATTCTGGGCAAATCACTTAATCTCCCCGTGCCTAAAAAACATGAAAGTGTGTGTCCTCATGTAAAAACGTAACTTGTGCAATGTAAAGCGCTCTGATAACTGATTCGGTTCTAGTTCGCGCTATATAAAACTCAACCAAAAAAAAAAAAAAAAGGGATGTTACATGCCACAGTTTTGGGCTGACTGGTATCTTGTGAGTTTAAGAGCTGGAGCAGTTTATCACATTAGACAGCGGTAAATGGTTATTTACCACTATAACTTTTCAAGGAATACGCTGCTTTTAGCTGAAAATGAAGCAGCATTTGATGGCATCTCTGAGGCATCTATTGAACACAAAATAATATAATACAATAACATGATACAAAGCAAATGAACAACAGAACAAAAACATAACAGTGCACATGACAACAAAACAACGAATATAGAACGTGACACAACAAAAATATTAGGAAAATGCAATGAAGCAGCACAGAAACACAACAGCACAAAAAAATCACTCATCACTACCACAACAAAATGCCCCCACACAAATATTCTTGTCACACATTACCACCATTACAAATCTTCTTTCAGAATACTGTAGTAAACAATGTGTGCTCCAAAATCCACATACCACCAAGGATGTTGGATGAAAAGGGTTAATATGAATTTTCAGACAAAGCAGTCTCTCCGTCTTTCTCCGAGTAGAAAATAGCCAAGGGCAGCAGTGGATGACTAATGTGTAGAATATTGCAATTAGTGTAGCAAGGTACTTACAGGGATCAAATTAAAAAATTCATTAACGTACGCACTTAATTAAGAAACACTTTTCAGTTTACATGATAAATTATGGCACCTAATAAATCGTCTAGTGCTAAATAAAAAGGCTTTTTAGCTCACCAGCGGGGAACTGTTACCTTTGAGGTCGCTTGATCCTCCCAGTGTACAACAGTTGCTTATACAAGTTTATTAAAAACGATACTTTTCCCCTTAAAGGTATTGTTCATCATGTAGAAGACACAAGTGGCATGCTTAAGTAAACAGGGTCAATACGATTTCTACAAAATTCCCACAGTCTGGACTGTTACTAAATAACGTGGATAATTTGGAATCTAGTTTCTAGAATGTTAATTCGGAATTTTAATGATGTAACTTGACAGTTTTAGTACTAGCAGAATGCGAAACAAATGTGTATATGACACAATGATTCAGACAAATACCTTACAAAAAACATCGCGCACATAGTAAAACTAGCGAGAGTGAGCCAAGGATACCTGTAAAAGGTAGAGTGCCATTTGATTATTCCATGAAATATGTGTCTTCGTTCCTGCAACGAGCCGCACTACTTTAGGGTTACACTAAAAGACACAAAAATAAAAAAAACTCCCGTAGCATACCAGTAACATTGGAAACCCCAACACATCTTTCAGAAAAAAACGGTAAACAGCAGAAATAGATAACTAGTATAAACCGAATCGGATTAAAGCACACAACCTTTTGTAAGACATGACAAGCTGAGGTAACAAAGAATAAGCATGGACAAAACCTGTTTTTTATTCGTGAATCCGTTTGGTAAATGATGTCCGCGTGTGTTCGTTTGTGATGGTATAAACGAATGAGTGAATGATAGGTTTAAGTGAATGGGTGAATGTACGTAATTGCGGATGGATGAATTAATGAAAGGGTGCATTGATAGATGAATGGGCGGGGGAACAGCAGCAGTAGAGGTGTTCTGTGTGTGCTGAGGGCAGCCTGCACTACTGATTCCATTGTTGATGCCCATGTTGCACTTGTCTGACGTGAAGTTTTCACTTATGCTACTTATATTTAGGGCTCCGGTTTTATGGTATTTTTTTTTTTGCCATTTCCGTCTGTATTTATCCATATTTATTTTTTGGACATTTTTTCTGTATTTATCCACATTTATTTTTGCCACAAGCCAAAGATGATGCTATAGCTAGTATTTGTCCACATTTATTTAAACTGACAATGCACACATGTGCTCGGTTGTTATTGGTCAACACTATACATTCATCTGAAAACTTTTCCATTTGCAGAATGTCCCAAATATGCTTAAAAGTGCTATCACAAGCCATTTGTCTCAGAGCCTTGCAGTTTCTGTCATCGGCAGAGTGCCACATCCTCTCCCCACTGAACACCATACTACCCCACTGAAAGAAACTCACACTCCCTTCAGCTGCAACCCAATTGTGCCCCGCTATAAACCCCTGGAAGCAATTCAATTCAAATGATGCACTAGACTACAGTAATATGCTGCCTGAAAAAAGTAACAACATACTGGAAAAAAAGCAAACACCCATAGGGAATACAACTTTAAGCTTTTACACTCACTATTCAGAAATCAATGAGTGTTTTTGCTTGAAAAGCTTACAACATGAAAAGAAAAGTAGCGCTTCACTGGCAAAATCTGTAAAGTGGCGCTAATGTGTTTCATTGTAAATAAAACCAATCTGGCCACTCTGCAACTACTCTGTCTTACTTTATTTAGTTATGTATTTATTGTTTGTATTTCAAAACCTTTTTTGCTCTCCTCCTGAGGCTGCATTTTGGAGTAGAAAAATGTCAGACAAAGACATTTGCAACAAAAGTGTTTCTTCTTTTTTTTGATCCATTTCATTGTGGTGCTTAAACCGACTCGCCTCTTGTCTCCCTTCTCAGCTCACGCACAATAAAGCTCTGTAAGTTTCCTGAAGTTTAAACTGGGTCCCTGGTGTTGTTGTTTTTTTCTCAGATCTATAAGGCGAAACAGTCTTTCACGTAAGTCAACGTAGACAGTTCTTAAGTCATCAAGCAGATTTATGAGTTAAAACAATAAAGGACGTGTATTAAAAACGACGGCCTTTACTCTATGCCTCTCTGCTTCGAGTCCTTTGGCACCTCGACTGGGGACAATATCGACACTATACATTACAAAAATGGCCGAACTGAGGCCGGTTCCTATTTTCACCTGCCTGTACCGCATCATGGGTTTGCAACCGGAGGCTAGATGAAGATTTGCTTACTGCTGTTGCTCTGGCTGTAACTGAAGCAGTTCGCAGTGTGGACTGTAAACTGGCTGGTTTAATATATATCACACCAGCCCTTTTTAACCTACCACCTGTGTCTACGCGCATTGCAATCTCCCCTTGTAAAACCCAGTCTGCAAGGAAAATGCTCCATAATTACAAACATGTGTTGCCTTTCTGCTCTCTCCTTGTATTGGCACTTTGTGTGCAGCGTAGCACAAACACAGACACCTTTGCCCCATAGTGCAAACGTGCCTGGCTTACGGGCAGGATCGTTTTTATGCAGGAAAATATACCTTTGTGCACAATCCTTAGAGGCCTATTCCTCTATTTATGTGCGCTGATGCAGCACACATGGAAAGAGTGAGTAACAAGGAGAAATAAAGATTTTTTTCCTTGTTACACCTAAGTTGATTAGGTTCACCATTTTGGCACAAACCTAGGTTTACAAATCTTTGTAAATCTGGGTTTTCATCAAAATACATGGTTTAATGCATGGGCACGCCCATGCTCTACCCATGTAAGCCATACCTGGTGCAAAGTAACCCAAGGCAGTACTGTCAGTAATAACTTGGTTCTAGCAGGCAAGTGAGCATGGGGCCCACGGTTGGGCATACTCATCACACTTAAATCATCAGAAACACTGTGATGGATAAAATGCTAGAAATAATCTCAGCTACTGGCAATTGCTGAGGCTGCACCCCAATCCACCACTTTTAGACCAACATGCCGCCTCAGTTTCGACCTAGCCATAAGCAAATCAGTCTTGACCCTGTTCTGATATATATAAGCAACCCAGGAGCGATTTTACCCTTTTACGGATCATCAGCCAGGTATAGGTTGGTTCCAGTGGCGCAGTTTGCATGGGACTCATGTCTGGACATACCCTCCAAATCTAGGGCATCAAAAACAAGGTGATGGATGAACTGCTTGAATTAATCTCAGCCACTGGTGATGACTCAGGAGTACATCCCAATCCATCGCTTTTAGCCACTATGCTACCTCAGTTTTGACCCAGTTATAAGCAAATCAGTCTTGACCCTGTTCCAGTGGGAACTGTCCAGCCTGAACTGCCAGGCCCTCTATGAGCTGGAACACAAGCTATTTAGAGCTCATCAGCCAGGTATAGCCTGGTTCCAGTGGCACAGTGATCACTGGACCCATGTCTGGACATAACAGTCACACTTAGGGTATCAAAAACAAGCTGATAGATGGTATGCTTCAATAAATCTCAGCCACTGGCAAGCGCTCAGGGCTACTTCCTAATCCGTTGCTTTTAGCCCACAATACCATCTCAGTTTGAACCCAGCCACATGCAAATCAGTCTTGACCCTGCACCAATGGGAATTGTCTGGCCTGAATTGTCAGGGCTGGTCCTCCCTGAGTCGGGACACAAGCAACCCACCATCTGTTTTGCCCTTATTAGGGCTCATCAGCCAGGCATACCATGGATCCAGTGGTTCAATTTTTAAAATAACTAAATCTGTACACTTATCAGACTAAAAGCATCAAAAACAATTGTACTACTGACTATTGAAACCAACAAAATCATGGTATAATAATATCTGGACAGGATATAGAAGGACAAAATATTGAAAGGTTAGTGCACCTCGGTTGACCTTTAGCTGATCTGGAGCTGTACCTCCCTTCCCCCCGGCGCCTTGAGACCCTGACGGGTGAGTAGAGCGCTCTGAAAAAAAACGGATTGATTGATTGATTGATAGGTGGTGATTAGCTACGAAATCCAGATTGATTGATTGATTGTTTGATTGATAGGGAAGTAGAGATAGTTTACATCTACGCACCTTGATGATATATGTGCTGCAAAGATGCAAAGATACAAATATGTGAAGTTAGGTATTTCCCAAATTAGGTATTTCCTGGGATGCTTTGGATAAACAATTTCTTTTGAATATAGACTCAGTACTGAAAAGTGAGAGAGGGGAAAACAGGGAACAAAGGCTGAGAAGATTCAAACCTATATATATCATTATGCTGAATAGTAAAATACCTAATGGTCTAAATTCTGATGAAAGAAATGTATGTGCATTTGTAATGGTCAGGCGCAGGTTTCTGTACTGCGCAAAGTAGTCATGAGTAGAGTCATAGAATTGTAATATATTGGCTGTATTTTTGTTTACTAGTATTTTCTTATTTTCTGCAAGTTGAGCCCTTTTTTGAAGAAAATGGCTATGCAAAATAATCAGGTGGTGTGGTGTATGATTACAAGACATAGGTATCTAATTGATACATAAAGAAATATAGCCATTGGAGATAGATATTAGGGAGTCCACAACTGAATTTACCCACTTGGGATAACACATGTTGGAATACTGTTTTAAATTTGCTACTTAGACAGAATTAACAGCTTACGTGGCACAATTGTAAAGTGTCCAATATGGTCCTCCGTACAAGAACAATGTCCCAAAAGGTAATGACACTTACCTATCAATAAATTACATTGAAGTGTAAATAGCCAGGACTACATTTTATTTTATTTTCATTTTAACAAAAGGCATTAAATATTTCCTAGTGATATTAAGAATATAAATCATCAACAATGAGGAGATATGAATTGTAATGTATATTAATTTTTGAACAGAACACACTTCAAAAAAATTTAAATAGCACTGAGAAAAATCTTGCTGAGAGGTGGTTCAAGCCCAAGCCCCTTTTCATACCATTCTGCTAACGCACCTCTTGGTGCACTGCTGGTGGGGCGATGAGGGCCACTTGTGCACTGAGGACCTCAGGACTAAAGTGGACTTCATCCCCCAAGCAGCAGTGCACCAAGAGGCATGTTTGCAGAATGGTGTAAAAAGGGGGCATGGCCACCTTCCGCTCTCAGCAATCCAGCAGTGTGGGGATTACTAGGGATAACAGGAGGGCTAGTTGGCCCCCAGGGACCTTCAGGAGGCAAGGGGGCTTCATCCCCTAACCAAGAGCGCACCAGGAGGCGCATTTTCAGCGTAGTGGAGAAAAGGGGCATGGCATGTGGCCACCTCTCAGTAATCCCACTATCTCGAGTATGTGGTATTTAGTGTATAGGAATTATGTAGAGGGGGATTATGTGTTATGGAGCGTAATTATGTGGTATGGTAGTCTGTTTTGTGGAATGGTACCCTCAGGTTTAGTCTTCCTCCATTCTATGGAAGCTAAACTATAAACTCAATGAGACGAAAAAAAAAAAAAGAAACACTGAGAAGCACTTCTGGACCTAGTTGGAGGTATGAGCAGGGCCACTGGAATTATGCGACTGTTCGGCTGCACCGTTTTTCGCATAATTAGACATTTTCCACCTTTGCCACATAATCCATCATGTGCTGCACAAACTGCAGATTTGAAAAAAAAAACTCGTTTCTATCTCAAACGGCTCAAACATTACCAAATATGCAGCGACAAGTGTTACAGCATGGTGGAAGGCCCTTCACAAACCTGTAATGGTCACCTGATACTAATTGATAAATGTGGGTGTTAAATTGGAGCTAATGGTGTGCAACCCATTCTTGCTTCTTGCTGTGCCTCTCTTGCCTCTTTCTGCATTTCCCTTACTACTTTGTGCACCTTTCTTTCTTTGTCTGTACTTCACTTGCCACTTTCTGCACATCTCTTCTGCTTTCTGCACCTCCCTTCTTTCTGCACCTCTCTTGCTTCTTTCTGCATCTCACTTGTTTCTTTCTGCACTTCCCTTGCTTCTTTCTTCACATCTCTTGCCTCTTTCTGCACCTCTATTGCTTCTTTCTGCACTTCTGATGCCTCTTCTGCACCCTCTTGCCTGTTGCTGCACCTCTGTTGGTTCGTTCTGCACTGCTCTTGCTTCTTTCTGCACCTCCCTTGCTAATTGCTGCACGCCTCTTGCTGTTTTCTGCAGCCCTCTTCCCTCTTTCTGCACCTCTCTTGCCTCTGTCTGTATCCCTGTTCTCTCTTTCTGCACCTGTTTTTCCTGTTTCTGTAACTCTTTTGCCTTTCTCTGCAGTTCTCTTGCCTCTTTTGGTACCTCTGTTGCTTCTTTTTGCACCACACTTGCCTGTTTCTGCACCCTACTTGCCTCTTTCTGCACTTCTCTTGACTCTTTCTGCATCCCTCTTGCCTGTTTCTGCACCAAACTTGCATTTTCCCTACCTCTCTTGCCTCTTTCAGCACTTCTCTTGCCTCTTTCTGTACCTCACTTGCCTCTCTGCACCTATTTTTCCTGTTTCTGCACAACTCTTGCCTCTTTCTGCATCCTTCTTGCCTGTTTCTGCACCAAACTTGCCTTTTTCTGCACCTCTCTTGCCTCTTTCTGCACTTCTCCTGTCTCTTTCTGCACCGCACTTGCCTCTTTCTGCACTTCTCCTGCTTTTTTCTGTTGTCTCCTTCATCTCTTGCTTCTTTCTACACCGATGTTGCTACTTTCAACACTTCTTTTGCCTGTTTCTGAACCTGTCTTGCCTCTTTCTGCACCACTGTTGCCTTGTTCCACATATCACTTGCTTCTTTCTGCATCCCTCTTGACTCTTTCTGAACCCATGTTCCCTCTTTCTGTACCTCTCTTGCTTCTTCCTGTACCCCTGTTACCTCTTTCAGCCTTCTCCTGCCTGTTTCTGCACCCCTGTTGCTTCTTTCTGCACTTCTCTTGCCTCTTCCGCACCACTGTTGCATCTGTCTGCAGTATCCTTGCCTCTTTTTCTACCACTCTTATCCTGTTTCTGCACTTCCCTTGCCTCTTTCTGCACTTCATTTGCCTCTTTCTGCACTTCTCTTGATTTTTTTCTGCACCTCTCTGGTTTCTTTCTGCAACTCTCTTGTCTCTTTCATCACTTTTCTATCTTCTTTCCACCCGTGTGTTGCTTCTTTCTGCACATCACTTGCTTCTTTCTGCACCCCTCTTAACTCTTTCTGAACACCTGTTCTCTCTTTCTTACCTCTTTCTGCACCACTGTTGTTTCTGTCTGCAGTATCCTTGCCTCCTTCTCTACCCCTCTTTCCTGTTTCTGCACTTCTATTGCCTCTTTTTGAATCTCTCTTGCCTCTTTCTGCACTTCCTTTGCCTCTTTCAGCACTTCATTTGCCTCTTTCTGCACTTCTCTTGCTTTTTTCTGCACCTCTCTGGTTTCTTCCTGCAACTCTCTTGTCTCTTTCATCACTTTTCTAGCTTCTTTCTACACATCTGTTGCCTCTTTCCACACATCACTTGCTTCTTTCTGTACCCCTCTCAACTCTTTCTGAACCCCTGTTCCCTCTTTCTTCACATCTGTTGGTTCTGTCTGCACTTCTGTTGCCTATTTTTGCACCCTTCTTCTCTCTTTGTGCACCTCTGTTGCCTCTTTCTTAACACCTTTTGCCTGTTTATGAAACTCTTTTGCCTCTTCTGCACCTCTGTTTCCTCTTTCTGCACCTCTCTTGCCTCTTTCTGCACTTCTCTTACCTCTTTCTGCACCTTACCTGCCTCTTTCTGAACTTCTCTTGCTTTTTTCTGCACCTCTCTTGTTTCTTTCTGTACCTCTGTTGCTTCTTTCAGCACTTCTTTTGCCTTTTTCTGTACTTCTCATGCCTGTTTCTGCACCTGGCTAGCCTCTTTCAGCCCCACGGTTGCCTTTTTCTGCACCACGCTTGCTTCTTTCTGCACCCCTCTTGCCTCTTTCTGCATTTCTCTTGCTTTTTTTTGTACCTCTCTTGTTTCATTATGCAACTCTGTTGTCTTTTCCATTACTTCTCTACCTTCTTTCTACACCCCTGTTGCTTCTTTCAGCACTTCTCTTGCCTGTTCCTGCACCTGTCCTGCCTCTTTATGTACCACTGTTGCATCTTTCTGCACATCACTTGCTTCTTTCTGCACCCCTCTTTTGTTTGAATATTTTTTATTGTTACAAAACGCAGACATCAAGCCATTAGACAATGCTTGTACGGTGACTAGGCAACTCAACTGAGCATGTTTCATGTCCGTTCTCTCTGACATGCATATTGTGAAAGAAACAACAGTCACATCTGGCTTAATAACAGGTCAAAGTAGTCTACTTGGCAATAGTTACAGATACTGCCCATATTACAACAGATAACAGAAGCAACTGCGGTCGCTTGTCCACAGGAACTATTAACTGCTTCTACATATCTCTTCCCCGGAGTGGCATCGTGAGAGCACTCGTTACATCATACAGGTAAAAGAAAAATTTCACACATATACCCTTGGTATTATACATATTCAATTCTTACTTCTAAACTCAATAAAACAATGAGTGACTACATTTAACAAATCATAGAGACATAGAAACAGGAGACCAAGTGCCCACAAATGAACAGAGTATACGTGTATATGCACCACTCTAAGGATAGGCGGTTGGGGGCGGTGGAAGCAAGTGTGTCCGGTGTTATGCCATCGCCCCTATAGGGAATGTGTCGGGGGGGCCAACGCGGAGCAGAGGGGGGGACAATGGGGGGGCAGAGCAAGAGCGAGGGCAGAGGGGAGGACAGCGGGGAGGGGGGAGAGGGAGAAGGGGCTCTGGGGAGGAGCAAGGTGGGGTTCGTAGGGAAGTCGCTGGCGACAGAGTGATCAACGTCAGTTGGGCGTCTAAGTAATGCCCAGTTGCTGACACAATTGGTGATGTGCGGACAGGGCGGCGTCCCAATCCTGTGCTATAGGGTACATGCGGAGCGCCGCCGTTTCTTCTCTATGTAGCGCCACACTCTCCGCCCTGGCCCAGTTATTAAAGGAATTGCGCCAGTCTGCCGCTCGGGGGGGGCACTATTCTTCCAGCGCTTGGTAATGAGGCGCTTCGCTGTTATCAGTCCCAGGTCCCAGAATCGCTCCTGAACTTTCGTTTGTTTAGTTCGCCGAAATAGTCCCAGAAGACAGGCTTCCCATGTGGGTGGCAGGGAGCCCCCCGTCGCTGCCGACAATGAGGTCGATACCGCTACCCAGTAGCTACAGAGGGGAGGGCACCCCCAGAGGACATGCAACAGATTCGCATCCAATAGTCCACACCTGGGGCATGCCGAGGTGGTGAGGCCGAAATAGCTATTTAGCTAATCTGGAGTCAGATATGCCCGGTGCACTATATAATATTGGATTAACCTAAACCGTGAGTTTCGTGGAACATTGCCCGCCCCAGCCAGTATAATTGCCCACTGCTTATCGGACCAGTCGTGACCCCTATCCGCCTTCCACTTGTCTCTCAGTTTTTGGGACGAAAATTGCGTGTGGTAGTGCAGCGCTTGGGCAAGCCAGTGCACTACATGGGAACCGTTTCCCATCACATGCAGATATTGCACCAGTAGGTGCATGGGCAGCTCCTCAAAGAGGTCGCCCCAGGCCCTCGTCAGTGTGTAAAGGAGTTTTGCGTGGACCAAGAATTGTTCTGGCGGCAAGTCAGTATTAGCTGCCAGGGTTTTGAAGGAGAGAAGAGCACCCTCCTCGTACAGATCTCCCAAGCCCTCCAGGTCCACAGACGTCCAGCAGTTCAGTGCAGTCTCCGTTAGTGTTCCTCCCTCCCAGTGGGTACCCAAGAGTGGCAGATTTGGGGCATAGGGCTTCATAGAATTCGTGATTTTAAGGCTCCTAACAAAGCATTTCCTCGCCACCGCTAAATGTATTTGGTCGGGGCAGCGGCCCTTGGCTAAAGGATGGAACAGCGCATGTATCTGTGGCACAGTCATCACTGAATCCATTGTGGCCAGATCGTTTAAGTTCCTGCCACTTAGCCAGTAAGTGACCCATTGCAGTTGTGCCGCTAAATAATACAATTCCTGGTTAGGGACTGCCAATCCACCAGCTTCCGCTGCCGCATAGAGGGTTTTCAACGCTACCCGAGGGCGCCCCTTGTTCCAAATTAGGCGTCTGGTTGGGGTTTCAAGTTCTCGAAAGATTCGGGTTGGGACGTACACTGGTAGATTCGCATAATAGTATAGCAGTTTCGGGAGCACAATCATTTTCGTGAGTGTGACTCGGGCTGGGGCATTTAGCGGGAGAGAGTTCCAGAATGTGACCTGAGCCGACAGCGCCGAGATGGCCCTGACCAGGTTGCCCTCTAGTAAGTCAATCGGGTCGCGGTAAATTCGGATCCCCAAATATCGGAAGACAGTTGGGTACCATATGAGCCTCTCCCCCATTACCTCAACATCGCACTCCGGCATGTCAGCTGCAAACGAATACACTCCGGATTTCACCCAATTCACGTGCAAACCCGACATGTCACCGAACGTTCTGAAGATGTCGGTGAGATTGCGCGGTATGCAAGTTAAGTCTCTGACATAGATCAACAAATCGTCAGCATACAGGGACACCGAATGCACCCCGTCTGCCAGCGGGATACCCCAATCTTCACCGGAAACTCGGAGTTGCTCCGCCAGAGGTTCCATCATAAGCGCAAATATCAGTGGGGACAGGGGGCAACCTTGTCTGCTGCCTCTGCGAATCCGCACTCTATCAGAGAGCAGCTTCCCCGTTCGAATTCGTACCTCAGGTGCCTGGTACAGCAGCTCCACCATTTGAATATATGCATCACCGAGACCAAATTTCTCCAACACCCGCAATAAATAGGGCCACTCCACCGAATCAAACGCCTTTTCCAGGTCGAGGATCACGCAACCCGAACGGGGCCATCTAGATGCGGCATATCGTTGAACCTGGAACAGCCGTTGGATGTTATAGGCTGTGCTACGAGTTGGTACAAAGCCGTTCTGGTCTGCATGTACCAGGGTAGGGACCAAGGGTGCCAACCTCTGAGCCAGTGCTGCCGCAAGGATTTTATAATCCGTGTTGAGCAGTGCAAGCGGTCTATACGATCCTAGGTCAAGTGCATCCCTGCCTGGCTTCAGTAGAGAGATCACATTAGCCTCATTCAGAGATGGTGGAAGCATGGCATCTTCTATAGCTGCCCCATACATCCTAAGCAATTCGGGAATTAGAATGGTAGAGTAGGCTTTATAAAACTCCGCCCGTAGTCCATCTGGACCCGGTGTTTTACCATTGGAGAGAGAAAATATAACAGCACGTAGCTCTTCCTCCGTAAGTGTCGCTCCTAATTCCCCCCCCCCCGAGCGTCGGTGGCCGAAGGCAGGCGCAATAGTGATAGATACTCCGCTATGTCGTCGTCGGTAACCCGCAAGTGGGAGCTATACAAAGATGTATAGTGGGCCGTGAACGTCTCGTGTATGGCTCTCTGTGTATAGACTTCCGTGCCCCCAGGTGTACGGACGGAGAGGACCGGGGCCGTTTGGGCATCGCGTCGTATCAACCAAGAGAGCAGTCTGCCCGGCTTGTCCCCTGTGTGGTGAGTACGTGCCGAATGCGCGGCATAATTGAGATTCTTCAACCTATCCAGTAGCCGAGCGTGTTCTTCCCTGGCTGTCACCAGTGGCGTGTCATCACCCCCCACCGCCTCCCGCTCGCGCTCCATTAGGACAGTCTCCACTTTCATCAGGTCTTTCTCAACCTGCTTGCGCAGTCCCGCCTGCATGCCTAGGCAATTACCCCGGGTGACTACTTTGAAGGCGTCCCACTCCACCCGCGGGGAAGACGCGGTGTCGCTGTTCTCCTCAAAGTACTGCAAAATGCGCCCCGATAAAGCCTCCCGGTACTGTGCGTCTACTAAGACGTCTGGCTGAAGTCGCCACGTGGGCACCGGCGGGTGTGAGCGTTCCCACTCAAAGTCTAGGGTGTGAGGGTTGTGGTCAGAGTGTGTGCGGCCTAGATAGCACGTGTCAGTGACGTGTGGTAACAGGTCCCCGGTCAGCATAAATCTATCTAATCGGACATGCAAGGTGTGGGCGCCGGAAAAGTATGAGTACATACGCGTTCCAGGATTTCGGACCCACCACGCATCTTGCAAGTCCCACTGTGTTGCCCAGTCTAGGAGCGCTTTTGATGCACCGCCCGCCGGTGTAGTGACTGCAGGAGGAAGCGAGCGATCTAGTGAGGCGTCTAGCACGCTGTTGTAGTCCCCCCCCCAGCAGGAGTGGCACATCGGACCAGGGTGCTATTGTTTTCGACAATTGTGTTAGAAATTTCCCCAAGTCAGAGTTTGGTGCGTATATAGAGGCCACTACTATCGGTTGCCCATCTAATCTGCCCCGAACAAACACATAACATCCCTCAGGATCTATGGTACTGTGTGTTAGTGCAAATGGGACCCCAGGGCGTATCCAAATCAGGGTCCCGCGTGCGAACGCGGAAAATCCTGTTGCATATAGCTGCCCCCTCCATCTACGGCGGAGTGTGAGCGCTTCTGCGCCAGTCAGATGGGTCTCCTGTAGGAGGGCAATCTGAACCTGGTGACGCATGAGATAGGAATATACCTGATACCTGCGCGAGGGCGTATGCATGCCACGCACATTCCAGGTACAGAATTTAACCGCAGCCATGATATCTTTTAAAGTCTTCCTCGCCCCCCACGCGCAAGCGAGCCGGAAATAGCAACGAGTACTTGAAGGCCAGGCGTCTGAGTCGCTGCTTTACTGCCATGAAGCAATGTCTCTGCCACTGTACATGAATTGTATAATCAGGGAAGAACATGATTTTTGCGTTGTCTATCCTGATATCCGACAGTTTCCTGGCTTCGCGTAATATGGCGTCACGGTCCCGGTAGTTCAAAATTCGCAGGAGCATAGGTCTAGGATTAGATCCTGCCGACGGAGGGGGGATGGCACACGGTGGGCTCTCTCCACTACAAAGTATTGCGACAGGGTGCCCTCCGGTAACAGCTCCCGAAGCCAGTCTTCCATATGCTCCGCCGTGTCCCTGCGTTCCCAGCGCTCCGGTAGGCCCACTATGCGCACGTTATTTCTTCTCGCGCGTCCTTCCGCATCCTCTGCCTTGTCTTCTAAAAACTCCACCCTGTTGAGAAGGTCACGCACTTGTTTGTCAACTTGCGTAACTTTGGGCGATATATCTGCTACAGTGGTTTCCAGGCTAGTAGTCCTCTCAGCCAGTTTCTTGTGGTCGGCACGGAGATGCGTCAAATCGATAGCCACGCCGTCAAACTTTGTCTCCAATGAGGTGCGGGTTAGCTGCATAGACTCCTCCAATCTCTCCATTGCCGCCAGCATCGTATCAAGTTTGGAGGCAGTATGATCTAATTCGATCTGCTTCGCCATCTTCCCCTTATTCTGCGTACCACCGGCTCCCGTTCTCGTTTTGGTCCCTCCTGACATGGGAGACGCAGCAGGTGCCTGGGCACAGCAAGAGTTGGGTGGAGGGGCACCGGGGTGTGCTGTCAGGGCAATCCCATTGCTGGGTAGCGTTCCGTCGGTCACCTCCGCCCCTCAGGGCCCCTCAGTGCAGCTCACCAGGTCCTGGGATGAACGGTGTGACGCCCAGCGCGCTCCGGATCCCACCGTACGGGGCCACCAGTTGGTGCAGAAAATGTCCAGTGTCTAGGGGCTAAGCGCCCAAAGTAACGGCTATGCAGTCCTGTGTAGGGGGTAGGTGCACTCCTGCCCCAACGAGGCTGTTGTGGGATCTATTTAGAGGGTTCAGCGACGTGTCCGCAGTATACGCTGCTGCAGCTTGGAGGGCGGCGTCCCCAGTATCGGATAGTAGGCACACTCACCGCCAGTGGCTCCTGCCTAGAAGTGGCTGTCCCCAGGTTAAGGAATGCCTCGCCGTGTGGCGCCCACCGCTCGGGAGTCAGAGGGTCTGCCGCGTTGTAGGCGGGTTAGATGCAATGAGCCCCCAGCACCCAGCAACAAGATAGTAGCGTGTTCCTCACAGTCCCCCAGTCGCAGGTCCCAGCCGCTCCGTGCCTCCAATGCCAGGTTCGCAAGCTTCAGCGGACTCTCCCGTCCCCGCTCACCGCGCTTCTCCTCAGATGGGCGCCGCCATTTTGAAAGTCTCTGGGCGCGTTGCGGTGAGGGTCCTTCCCTGTGTGTATTCGACCCAGAGAACAGAGACCCCCAGGTCGGCGCAGCCGCCGGTGGAGATTAACGCCGTGTCCCCAGTTGGCTTGTCTCGCCTGCATAAGCGAGGAGCGCCGTGTTGCAGGCAACCGCTGCAGCTCCGTGTGAGCGTCGGGTTCTCAGGTTCAAGTGGGGTCGAGCAGCAGCCGGGATCGGGCTCAGTTTGTCTCCGCTCACCTTCTGTCAGCCGGGTCAGTGCCTGTCGCGCGGGTCAGTCGAGGGTGGGAAGCGGTGCTGCGTCCCCGGCGCGCCCGAACCGGCATCTCAAAACAGGGGGCGACTGGTGCCAAGGTCGGATGCTGCCCAGCGCGCGAGCCGGATCGCCGGCCTCTATTAATCGTGGCTGCCGACCGGAAGTGAGCTCAGTCCGGGTGCTGCAGGAGGACTCACGGAGGATTGTGACGCCGTGCTGCCAAATCGCCTCAAATTTTCCCAGGGGGTAGATATACCTTACAGGTACCTCCGTTGACAATCTGGCTTGATTTGCATGCGTTTATCCGGATAATTGTCCTGCGGCGGGGGAGCTTCTCACGGAGCTCTACCCTGAGACGTCCGCTCTCATTGCGTGGTCAGCCACGCCCCCCCCTTTCTGCACCCCTCATGACTCTTTCTGCACGCTGTTCCCTCTTTCTGTACCTCTCTTGCTTCTTTCTGCACCTCTAGTGATTCTTTCTGCATCCCTCCTAACTCTTTCTGCACCCTTCTTACCTCTTGCCTCTTTCTGTACCACTCTTGCCTCCTTCTGCACTTCCCTTGCCTCTTTCTGCACTTCTCTTGCTTTTTTCTACACCTCTCTGGTTTCTTTCTACAGCTCTCTTGTCTCTTTCATCACTTTTCTAGCTTCTTTCTACAAGTTTGTTGCTTCTATCAGCACTTCTCTTCCCTCTTTCTGCATTTTTCTTGACTGTTTCTTCACCTGTCTTGCCTGTTTCTGAACCACTGTTGCCTTTTTCTGCACCTTGCTTGCTTCTTTCTGCACCCCTTGCCTCTTTCTGCATCCCTCTTCCTTCTGTGTGTACCTCTCATGCCTCTTTCTGCGCTCCTGTTCTTTCTTTCTGTACCTGTTTTGCCTGTTTCTGCACTTCCCTTGCCTCTTTCTGCACTTCACTTGCCTCTTTCTACCTTCTCTTGCTTTTTTCTACACCTCTCTGGTTTCCTTCTACAACTCTCTTGTCTCTTTCACCACTTTTCTAGCTTCGTTCTACAAGTTTGTTGCTTCTTTCAGCACTTCTCTTGCCTCTTTCTGCATTTTTCTTGACTGTTTCTTCACCTAACTTGCCTGTTTCTGCACCACTGTTGCCTTTTTCTGCACCTCGCTTGCTTCTTACTGCACCCCTTGCCTCTTTCTGCATCCATCTTCCTTCTTTGTGTACCTCTCTTGCCTCTTTCTGCGCTCCTGTTTTTTCTTTCTGTCGCTGTTTTGCCTGTTTCTGCACCGCTCCTGCCTGTTTTCTGCACCTCTGATGCCTCTTTCTGCACAAATGATGCTTCTGTCTTCACTTTTTTTGCCTCTTTCTGTCCCTCTTTTGCACGTTGCTGCAACTCTCTTGCCTCTTTCTGCAGTTCTCTTACCTCCTTGTGCACCTGTTTCTTCATTCTGTACTTCTCTTATCTCTTTCTGCACTTCTCTTGCTTTTTTCCACACCCCTCTGGTTTCTTTCTACAACTCTCTCGTCTCTTTCATCACTTTTCTAGCTTCTTTCTACAAGTTTGTTGCTTCTTTCAGCACTTCTCTTGCCTCTTTCTGTACTTTTCCTGACTGTTTATTCACCTGTCTTGACTGTTTCTGCACCACTGTTGTCTTTTTCTGCACCTCGCTTACTTCTTTCTGCACCCACTTGCCTCTTTCTGCATTCCTCTTCCTTCTTTGTGTACCTCTCTTGCTTCTTTCTGCGCTCCTGTTCTTTCTTTCTTTACCTGTTTTGCCTGTTTCTGCACCGCTCTTGCCTGTTTCTGCACCTCTGTTGCCTCTTTCTGCACATATGTTGCTTCTGTCTGCACTTCTTTTGGCTCTTTCTGCCCCTCTTTTGCCTGTTTCTGCACCTCTCCTGCCTCTTTCTGCAGTTCTCTTACCTCCTTTTGCACTGTGTCTTCTTTCTGTACTTCTCTTACTTCTTTCTGCATCCCTCTTGCCCTTTTCTGCACCTCACTTGCCAATTTAAGCACCTCTCTTGAATCTTTCTGGATTTCTCTTGCTTTTTTATGCACCTCTCTGGTTTCTTTCTACAACTTTCTTGTCTCTTTCATCACTTTTCTAACTTCTTTCTTCATGTCTGTTGCTTCTTTGAGCACTTTTCTTGCCTCTTTCTGCAATTTTCTTGCCTGTTTTGCTTCTGCACCAGTGTTGCCTTTTTCTGCACCTGTCTTGCTTCTTTCTACACCCCTCTTGCCTCTATCTTTACCCCTCTTCCCTCTTTGTGTACCTCTCTTGCCTCTTTCTGCACTCCTGTTCTTTCTTTCTATACCTGTTTTGCCTGTTTCTGCACCTCTCCTGCCTGTTTCTGCACCTCTGTTGCCTCTTTCTGCTTATCTGTTGATTCTGTCTGCACTTCTCTTGCTTCTTTCTGCACCCTTCTTCTCTCTTTCCGCACCTCTGTTTCCTCTTCTGTACCTCTTTTGCCTGTTTCTGCAACTCTCTTGCCTCTTTCTGCAGTTCTCTTGCCTCCTTTTGCACCTCTGTTTCTTCTTTCTGCACTTCTATTGTCTCTTTTTTCATTCCTCTCACCCTTTTCTGCACCTCACTTGCCTCTTTTTGTACCTCTCTTGCCTCTTTCTGCATCTCACTTGCCTCCTTCTGAACTTCTCTTGCTTTTTCTACACCTCTCTTGTTTCTTTCTGCAACTCTGTGGTCTCTTTCATCACTTCTGCTTATTTCCACACCTCTGTTTCTTATTTCAGCACTTCTCTTGCCTCTTTCTGCACTACTTTTGCTCGTTTCTGCACCTATATTGCCTCTGTCTGTACAACTGCTGCCTTTTTTTGCACCTCGCTTGCTTCTTTCTGCATCCCTCTTGCCTCTTTCTGCACCCCACTTCCCTCTTTGTGTACCTCTCTTATCTCTTTTTGCACTACTGCTCTTTCTTTCAGTACCTGTTTTGCCTGTTTCTGCACTTCCCGTGCCTCTTTCTGCACTTCACTTGCCTCTTTCTGCACTTCTCTTGCTTTTTTCTACACCTCTCTGGTTTCCTTCTACAACTCTCTTGTCTCTTTCATCACTTTTCTAGCTTCTTTCTACAAGTTTGCACTTTTCTTGACTGTTTCCTCACCTATCTTGCCTGTTTCTGCACCACTGTTGCCTTTTTCTGTACCTCGTTTGCCTCTTTCTGCACACTTGTTGCTTCTGTCTGCACTTTTCTTGCCCCTTTGTGCACCTCTTTTGCCTCTTTCTGCACCTCTTTTCCTTGTTTCTTCAACTCTCTTGCCTCTTTCTGCAGTTTTCTTGCCTCCTTCTGTACCTCTCTTGCCTCTTTCTGTACCTGTTTTGCCTGTGTCTGCACCACTGTTGCCTCCTTCTGCACGTCTCTCGCCTCTTTCTGCACACTTGTTGCTTCTGTCTGCATTTTTCTTGTCCCTTTGTGCACCTCTTTTGCCTCTTTCTGCCCCTCTTTTCCTTGTTTCTGCAACTATCTTGCCTCTCTCTGCAGTTTTCTTGCGTCCTTCTATACCTCTCTTGCCTCTTTCTGTACCTTCTTGCCTGTTTTTGCACTTCACTTGCCTCTTTCTGTACCTCTTTAACCTCTTTCTGCACTTCTCTTGCGTCTTTCTGGACCTCACTTGCCTCTTTATGCACTTCTTTAGTTTTTGTCTGCACCTCTCTGTGGAAAAAATACAAACTGGGGGGCACTACCAACCAGAATATAAGATCCTTAATTATTGCCCGGCGATGTCGCCTCTTGAACCCACAAAGAAGTTAAACTATTGAAGAGGCAGGCGCTGGAGACTGGAAGGCAGGAAACAAGGTTTTTATTCGCTCCGGAGGAGAACACAACGAAAACGGACAGAAGGTATCGTTCTGAGGTGCTCTAACTGCATCCCGGAGGCCTGGCCTCTTATACACGAGTTTATCTCTTTATTACATGTAACACATTCTCGTCGATACTTTGATGTACGGAAAGACATCCTCAGAATCCCCCCTTCCCAGCCCGTTCCCATGCAAGGCTACAGTGGAAGTCCCCGCCCCGTTCACAACAGGTGATGATCATTGCGCAGCTGGGTATTCCGCCGATTCACGGAGTGTGCGGGTTTCGATCGGATCTCGTGGGATGGGGGGGGGGCTTTGATCATCTCGGGGGTCCTTTGAGGAGGGAAGCTTCCTATTGTATGGGGAGGGGCAAGAGAATGGTATCGGCAGAGCTAGGTGTCGGCCTGGGAACGGGGAAGACAGACGGACATACGGGGAAAAGGGGTTTGCATCAAAAGGGCCGGAGGTCATGACGGGGAAGCAGGGAGGTGTCGCGCTGGGAACAGGATGAGAGCCTGGGGCAGAGCAGTGCCGAAGAGGGGTTTATGACTCAAGGCAGGTGCAAGCAAGGGGGGGGGGGTTGCCAGCGAAGTTAGGAGAGAGAGAGAGAGACGCGCTGGCTCTCGGCGAGAGCGGGGAAGCCATGGTGTCCAAAATGGCGGCTGTTTTACGCGCACAAAAGGTTTAAGGAGAGCAAGAGGGCGCCGATAATGTTGACGGTTTTCAGCCTAACTTTTAACAGTCCTCCCTTTTCAACATATCTAGCCAACTTGCTTACTCAATGTCCATTTTCATCAAATTCCTAACTTCGGCATCATATAATGCCCTCATGTGTTCGCTTCCAATGTCCACAGTTTTGGGAAAAATACAACTCGCACATAAAGAACACATAGGTGGCAAACATTGAATCCCTAAGCATAGGCCACATATTACAACTACGGGAATCAGGATAATGGTGAGCAGTCTCCAGCCCCAACTTTTGATGGTGTCCCAGAACCAACCACCAAGCGACCATTCTTCTTGCTCTTGGTGAACTTCCGAGGAGAGTCTGTGAAGATGTTCGATGGCTTTGTACACTGAGGGTGAGTTGTCTGGTATGTATGTACAACAGCTGGCCCCAATAATGCGGCATGCTCCTCCACGGTCCGCCAGAACCACATCTAGAACGAGGCGGTTCTGAAGAGCCACCAAACGGACCGCTTGGAGCTCGGCAGTGTTGTTGGCAAAGATGCCCGCTGTGATGTTCATGGTTGTCTCGACTGCCTGAGTCAAATGTCGGATGGCACGGCTGTTTGCCATCGGGCCCCAGAGGGGGACGAGTCCTTTCATAGCATCGAGGAACTGTGCTCCTGTTGAGTCGGCTTGCTCAACGTCTTTTGCTCGTTTTTGCCTGTGGTGATTCGCTGGGGCCACATAAGTTGGAGGAAGGACGAAGGAGATGTAGCAAGTGCCCCCCCAGCCTTTGGGGAGCCAGGTGTAGGCCTTAGTGCCACAGATGAAATACATGTTTGGGGATGACACAAAGGAAGGTGGATCCGTGGAGTCCAAAGTTCTGGTAAAGCGGCAAGCGCTGTGACCCACCAGCTGTGTCCCAAGTCCTTCTACACACATGTGGCCTGTGACGTTGATGACCGTCAGGGCTACAGTCAGAGTGGCAGCCGTTCGTTTCCGCAGATAGGAGAAGGTGGGTCTGGTTGGATTGTGGAACACCTGCATTTCGATTCGTTCTTTGGCCGGAATGTCCATTTGGATTGAGTCGCTGGGGGTCAGCGGGCAGAAGTGTGTCTTTGTCTTGTTTCGCCCGGCCCCATGAGAAGAATGTGCTGCAGCTCTGCTGGAGGTGGCATTTTCCGTATAGCTCTCTTGCAGGAGGATCAGCCAGGCAAGGCAGGAGCCGTGGACGGAGAAGGGTGAAGGGATGAATGGTATTGAATGTCCAGTGGCATGGGGTAGCAACCCACAGATCCAGCAGTTGGTGGCGTTGGTGGCAAGATTGTGCTGGTGAAGTAGCTGCACGAAAGAGTTGTTCCAAAACTCCTTTCGCCTCTCTCTTAGTTGAGGAGAGAGCGAAATTAGATAATGTTCCTTCGTGGTGGTAGGCTGAGCAGTGGTTAGGAATGTTTCGTGAGCAGGTGCGTGTTCTTCCATAATCCAGAGCGTAGTCATGAGGAGAAAACAGAGGAGGATTACGATGAAGAGTGCAATTGTCTTTGAGCTATGGAGTCTATCTGTTCTCGGATTTCTGTAGTGGGTATTTCCTGTTGTCTCAGTCGGCTTCTTGTTTGGCGCTTCCATCATCTTCTTATCTGGCGCTTCCATCATCTTCGTCTTCAAGGTGCTCGGTAGTGGGCAGGACCACAGACTCAGTTTTAGCTTCTCTCCAGGTAACCCTTGGTAGTTTGGGTCACCGTTCTGAGATTCTTAAGCTTAGTCCGTGGCCTACTTAGCCGAAGCTCCCTCCTTTCGACGCAGGAAATACCCTTCTCGAGATGGCACAGTGGGGTCAGGATGTTTTGAAAGTTCAAGTGTCTCTGTATCAGGGTAGCAGCTCAACGATGGTCGGTCCCGGTTCAGGAGCTCTTCTTGGGTGTTGACGGTGTCTGTCGTGGCCAGGGCTGGAGAGACCTTTTTGCAGTGATGAGCGTGCAGCCAGTGTTTCTTCCCCTCCACTCGAAGTGCGGTCCGAGTGGTGATCAGCACTTGCCAGGGGCCCGTCCACCGGGGTTCCAAACTCTTTGATCGCTGAAAGTTTCGGATCAGCACGAAGTCCCCCGGCTGGATGGCGTGACCCGGACCCCTGGAAGCATCGGGGATGGCCTGCCGCACCTGCTGATGAAGGACAGACAAAGTTTCAGTCAATTTGTACAGATAATCAGACATTAGGACATCCGGAACGTCATGAATGGACGTTGGTTTCGGGGCAGACCAGACGCTCATGGGTCGACCGAAGACAACTTCATAAGGGGTTAAGTGATGTCGGGTGGGGGTAGAGCGCATCGATAGCAATGCCAATGGGAGGGCGTCTGGCCATTTCAGGCCCGTCGTAGCCACTATTTTGGCCAGTTTAAGCTTTAGTGTGGCGTTGTGTCGTTCGACAAGCCCAGCAGATTGAGGGTGGAAGACTGCGTGGAATTTCTGTCTGATACCCAGCCCATTTAGGATGAGCTGGATAACGTTGGCTACGAAGTGGGGGCCATTATCACTCCATAAAACACGACAGAGGCCATAACGGGGGAAAAACTCCTTTAACAGGACCTTTGCAGTGGCCATAGCGGTGTTGTCACGGGTTGGATATGCTTCCACCCATTTGCTAAATGTGCATACCACGACAAGTACATATTTCAGGCCTTGGCATCTGTCTAGCTGGATGTAGTCCATCTGCAGGACTTCAAATGGGTGGTTTGGGACCCCAAATCCCCCCCGGGGTACTACAGTTCCCTTCCCGGGGTTGTGTTGCAGGCATATTAAGCATTGTTGGACCAGGCGTTTGGCGGAATCTGGGATCTTGTCATTGTGCCAAACCCTGGAGACAAGTTCGATCATGGGGGCTGATCCTATGTGGGCTGGGGAGTGTGCCATGGTTAATATGGGAATCAAGTATGAATCAGGTAGCAACCATCTGTTCGTGTCTTTTGTCCGCCAGCAGCCTTCATCGTCTTTCAATCCCACCCGTGCCCATTCAGTCAATTCGTGTTGTGTGCTAGCCATTTGTATGTCTCTAATTGTGTCCTTGGCGTCAGTCCAGTTTTCTGCTTGTGACCTGGTCACGTACATACGTGTTGTCGTTCTATTTTCTGCTGTCGTTCGGGCGGTGATGTCGGCTAGTGCATTTCCCTGTCCAATAATGTCTGTCACCTTCTTGTGTGCCTGGCATTTGATAACGGCAAGTTTGTTGGGGAGGAGGACAGCTTCGATTAAGGCGGAGACTAAATCCCCGTGCAGAATGGGTGTGCCGTGTGAGGTCAAGTATCCTCTCTCCCTCCAGAGGAGCCCAAAATGGTGAACCACCCCGAAGGCATACTGGCTGTCGGTGTAAACGTTCGCCGTGGTTCCTGTTGCCAGGATGCAGGCTCTCGTCAAAGCAATCAGTTCCGCTGCCTGGGCAGATCGCTGGGTGATGCGGGCTGTTTCTACTACAGTTCGAGCCGTGGTGACTGCATAGGCAGCGGAAGTGGTACCATCGGAGAGTTTGATGCAAGAACCGTCCACCCACAACTCCCCGTCGGGGTCAGGGAAAGCTGTGTCTCTGAGATCGACCCTACTCCTGGTCTGTTCGTCCGTAAGAGTCACGCAGTCATGTACGGGGTGCACATTGGGGTCGTTCTCTGGCAGGGGTAACAGAGTTGCTGGGTTCAGTGTGGTGCATCTTTTCAGGGTGATATGGGGGGCAAGCAAGGTTAGTTCGTATCCAGTCAGTCGTGCACTCGTCAGATGTTGCGTCTTGGTTTGGTTCAGGAGGGTGTCGACTGCATGGGGTACCAGTACCGTGAGGGAATTCGAGAGTACAATCCCCTCACTCTGTCGGATAGAGACTGCAGCAGCAGCTACAGCTCGAAGGCAGGCAGGCAAGGCTCTGGCGACAGGGTCAAGAGTGGCAGAGAAGTAAGCGCACGGTCGTTGCTTAGGACCGATGGCCTGGGTCAGGACAGATAAAGCGCACCCCTCCCTTTCGTGAGTGTAAAGGGAGAAGGGCTTCCTGTAATCAGGGGTACCCAGGACAGGGGCTGAGCAAAGGGCATCTCGTAGTTCTGTGAAGGAGGTTTGACACTCAGGAGTCCAAGGGAGTGGGAAAGGGACGTCTTTGTTTAGGAGAGAGAGCAGTGGTTTTACAACGAGGCTGAAGTTTGGCAACCATTGTCGGCAGAAGGAGGTGAGGCCTAATAGGGAGCGAACCTGCTTCTGGGTTTTAGGGACAGGGGTGTCTAGAATGGTCTGGATTCGATCAGGGGTGAGTTTCCTTCCATCTTTGGACAGAAGGTGGCCTAGGTAAGTGACCTGGGGTAGGCAGAATTGCAACTTCTTCTTGGAGACCTTGTGGCCATTTTCCGCAAGGAAGTGCAAGAGTTGAATGGTGGCGGTAACCGCTAGAGGGGTGGTGTCGGCCGCCAAAAGGATGTCATCGACATATTGTACCAACACCACCCCGTCGGGTAACCGGACTTGGTCTAGTTGCCTTTTGAGGGCCTGGCTGTAGATGCTAGGGCTCTCCGTGTAGCCTTGAGGGGCTCGGCAAAACCTATATGAGCGGGATTTTAGGGTAAAGCCGAAGAGATATCGGCTGTCTGGGTGGATGGGGATGGAGAAGAATGCGTTCTTGAGGTCGATGACGGAAAAGGTGGTTGCAGTGGATGGAATCAAGGTCAGGATGGTGGTGATGTCTGAGACCACAGGGTACTGGGGTACTACCACTTTGTTGATCTCTCGGAGGTCGATGATGAAACGGTATGCTTTCTCATCTCCCTCTCCCTGCTTCTTGATAATGGGCAAGATAGGGCTGTTGCAAACGTTGCTAACCACTTCCTCTACCACTCCTGCGTCTATCAGTGACTGGATAATCATTACCAATGCCTTCTCGCCTTCTGGCGATATCCGATATTGGGGGAGTTTTGGGAGTGTTGCGTCTGGTCGGACAGTAATGTGCACTGGGTCAATTAACATACGCCCTACGTCCGAATCCGCTTTGGCCCACAGATACGGAGGTAGGGTGTCAAGCAGGGACGCGTCGACGTCGGTGATGGAAAACATGTGTCGGGGGGAACAATGTTTAAGCAGAACGGGGTTGTCGTAAAGAAACACTCGAACTCCATCTTGAGAACACCTAATCGTCGCTCGGAAGTGTTTCAGTAAGTCAAGTCCCATAATGGCGTCAGGGCTATTGGAGGAAAGCAAGAACGTGGTGTCGGTGGTGTTGTTTTCTACGTCAAAGAGAATCGGGGCAGACAAAGGGTTGGTGGAGGGCGTTCCATCGAAACCTGTCGATGTTATGAGTGAGCCAGACAAGGGTGCCCTTGGAATCAGTCGTTTAGATAACGCACTACGTGTTGCGCCAGTGTCTACCAGAAATGGAGACTTGGTACCCAGGACCTTAGCAGTGACATAAGGGCCCTGCTGGTCAACATAGAGCTCGACTGGATCCCTCCCTCGCCCTTGGCTGTCCTATGCAAAGGTGTGAGTGTCGTCATAGTCAGATTGTTGATATTGGTTCTGTCTGGGTCGATCGAACGTATTCGGTCTGCTTGATCTGTCATTAGTCGCGTCATTTGGGGGCCCTCGTTGTGTTCCCTTAGGTCTCGGTCCGTTTGCTACATCCCTGGGGTCTCTGTTCCTGATCATTTCCAGGAGAACTGGGCACTGGGATTTCCAATGGCCAGTCCCTTTGCAGAAAGCGCACTGGTCATCTCTAAGGTCTGTGCGTCCACTGTAGGGAGTCAGAGTGCGGTCCTGGGGAAATGCAGTCTTGGGGGCGTTTGTCTGGTAGTTTCCCCGGTATTGGTCTCGTCCTATAGTCACCCCTTGCAGTTTGGCAATCATCACCCTCTCTTTTAAGTCTTTCTTCTTTTTCTCTGTCGCCCTATCGTTTTCATTTTTCTGATGCTCATAATATTGGGCCATTTGAAGAATCGCTGTAGGTTTGGAGGCTGCCCAACTACTCTCGCTGGCCTGTAGTTTCTGGGAGATGTCCAATGATAGGCCCTTAACATAGTTCTGGACAAACAGATGGTGTCCGGTTGCAGTGGTCATGTCCTGGCCGCTGTAATCGGAGAACACCGTTTCAAACCGGGAGAAGTATTCCGATACATCCTCCTGGGGTTTTTGGCGACAGGCTGTTACTATCGACCAGTCCACTTTCTTTTCTGGGATCAGGGTTTTTAATTTCTCTACAATTTTATCTGGGAGGTCTAGAATGGATTTCAATGGCTTTTGTCCTGGTCCCCGTTGTTTATCCAAGTCATCGAGTTGTGGCCAGGTATGTCCGAACAGCTCAAGGTGGTCGACTTTCCGGATTTGCTTCCACACATCAGCTGGTAGACATAACCCGAAGAACAAGTCGATGTCAGCCAGGGTCATGATAGTTGAACCCAGGGCTGTACCCAATTCAGTATAGAAGGCAGTGGGGTTTTTACGTAGGTCGGGTAGAGATTTCCGGAATGTCAGTATCTCTTGCCGGTCCCATGGCTGGTAGACCCAGTTGTATACTACCCTTCCCTTCGCATCTTGGTTGTTTGCATCATCGTGAGTCCCTGTACCTCGAGGGGGAACCCAGTAAGGGGCAGCCTCACGTATCGGCATCATGGTGTTAGATTGCTCGGTTGGTGGTTCGGTCACTACGGGGGCCGTGGATTTAGCTCCCGGCTTTCGTTCAGTGAGGTGGCGGAAAACCTCAAGCGTACGCGTAAGGAGGTCCGACACATCACACTCGCCCTCATCCCCGATATCGACCTTCCGGTACAGAGTCCTTAGGCTCTCGGGACCTTTGTCTCGATATCGGTCCTCGTATGCATTCAAGACATGATAACACAGTCGTACGGTAAAATGTCGTCTGTGACTCCCTGTGTACGAGCTGAACATATCTGTGATGTACTCTTCATCATCCTTCCTTTCTACCAGTGTCCTTGCTATTTTGTCGATCCCCGCTCGCTCATCTTTGTCTAGTCTGTTTGTTCTTGCAAGGCCAGCCCCTCGAGTCTCATGCTCGTCTAACGTTGCCGTTGATGCGGGTTTTAATACCAGGGGTTCGGCTGGCACAGAGGCCATTGGGGCCGACGCTGCGGCGGTACCTTCGCTTGTACCTGGGGGTGGCGCGTGCTGCGCCAAGGGTCGAGAAGGGGCATATGGAGGGGGCATGTAGATGATAGGGGGACCTAACAGCAGGTCCTCATTGGCTTGTCGTTTCGAGGGTAAATCAGGGTAGAGCATGGAGGGGGTTCTAACCGGACACTGGCTTGGCGTTTCCCTTTCTAGTTTCTGTTTAGCTTTCTCTCTTTCCTCTATCTCCCTTTTTAGCTTCTGAGCAGCTAGGTGGGCTGCTTTTTGCAGCTCTTTTTCCAACCTACTCTCAGTTTTCTTTTTACGCTGTTCAGTTTCTTTTCGCCACATGCCGAAGCTATCAAGCATAGTAGGTGTTGTCTTGTTTTTACCTAGGGCAGTTTCTAGCGTTTTTATTTTGTCATCATCGAAGGATCCTATCAGGGGCCATTGACTTTCTTGACCTTGTTTTGTATATTTATGCCATAGTTTACTATAGGCAATAGCGGTCAATCCATGCTTCATGAACATGTCCTTATTAGGGGTGCCTTCCAGTGGGGCTGGATGGTCCATCTCTAATAAGCGGTCCGGGCTAAACAGGCTACCAATCAATGGGGAGAAGACAGACATGACGGCTCGTAACGAGGGACTAAAAAGTCAGCACTGCCTATCTTATCACTAGGTGCAAAGACTAGACAGAATATTTCTATTCTACGTTGTTTGCAGGCAGTGAATACCTCATGGATCACAATAACCAAAGACCAACAAATAACAATGGGGAGAATGAGTAGGTCCGCAAAGATCTGCGTTACCTACCTTTTTCACTATCTGCAAAAAGGGTGGTCTCTTCCCTGTTTGCAGACAGGGAATCTCCAGGAAACAATAATTTTGCGAACAACAGTTCAGTTTCAAGCAATTATAGGGTGAGGGAGAAAAAATAAGCACGGCTGCTACCCTACCTATCCTCCACTGCTTGCAAAGAGAGAGACCTTTGTTTCTCCGTTTGCAGACAGTGAATCCCTCATGGATCAAGATAACAAAAGACCGACAAATAGCAATGGGGAGAGTGAGTAGGTCCGCAAAGATTTGCGTTACCTACCTTTTTCACTATCTGCAAAAAGGGTGGTCTCTTCCCTGTTTGTAGACAGGGAATCTCCAGGAAACAATAGTTTGTGAACAACAGCTCAGTTTCAGGTGACTATTGAGTGGGGGAGAAAAATAAGCACGGTTGTCTGCCCTACCTATCCTCCACTGCTTGCAAAGAGAGAGCCTGTTGTTTCTCTGTTTGCAGACGGTGAATCTCCAATTAAACAAAAAAAGAGCAATACTAGTATTTAACAATCAAGCAATTTTTTCGCAATTTGTCGTGGTAACACGACCTTACCCGGACCGCATGGACAGTTTCCTGACTTCCGAATCCAGCGCCCGATCGTCCTCTCTTCTTCGTTATCCTCGCGGCACTCCTGATGGTTCCCAGTCAGGACCGTAGATCACTCGAGAGAGGTCTGTTCGGAACCAGTGAAGTTCGGATGATCGGCTGTCAGACGAGGGTCTATCGGACAGACGCGTTCCCGATCGTTGCAGTCGTTCACTTTGTCGTCAGGACCTCTCCCACTGGATCCATGGGTCGCTGATGGGCCCCACGCTTGGGACGCCAATTGTGGAAAAAATACAAACTGGGGGGCACTACCAACCAGAATATAAGATCCTTAATTATTGCCCGGCGATGTCGCCTCTTGAACCCACAAAGAAGTTAAACTATTGAAGAGGCAGGCGCTGGAGACTGGAAGGCAGGAAACAAGGTTTTTATTCGCTCCGGAGGAGAACACAACGAAAACGGACAGAAGGTATCGTTCTGAGGTGCTCTAACTGCATCCCGGAGGCCTGGCCTCTTATACACGAGTTTATCTCTTTATTACATGTAACACATTCTCGTCGATACTTTGATGTACGGAAAGACATCCTCAGAATCCCCCCTTCCCAGCCCGTTCCCATGCAAGGCTACAGTGGAAGTCCCCGCCCCGTTCACAACAGGTGATGATCATTGCGCAGCTGGGTATTCCGCCGATTCACGGAGTGTGCGGGTTTCGATCGGATCTCGTGGGATGGGGGGGGGGCTTTGATCATCTCGGGGGTCCTTTGAGGAGGGAAGCTTCCTATTGTATGGGGAGGGGCAAGAGAATGGTATCGGCAGAGCTAGGTGTCGGCCTGGGAACGGGGAAGACAGACGGACATACGGGGAAAAGGGGTTTGCATCAAAAGGGCCGGAGGTCATGACGGGGAAGCAGGGAGGTGTCGCGCTGGGAACAGGATGAGAGCCTGGGGCAGAGCAGTGCCGAAGAGGGGTTTATGACTCAAGGCAGGTGCAAGCAAGGGGGGGGGGTTGCCAGCGAAGTTAGGAGAGAGAGAGAGAGACGCGCTGGCTCTCGGCGAGAGCGGGGAAGCCATGGTGTCCAAAATGGCGGCTGTTTTACGCGCACAAAAGGTTTAAGGAGAGCAAGAGGGCGCCGATAATGTTGACGGTTTTCAGCCTAACTTTTAACATCTCTCATTCTGTAACTCTGTTGTCTATTATCACTTCTCTTGCTTCTTTCTATACCTATGTTGCTTCTTTCAGCACTTCTCTTGCCTTTTTCTGTACATCTTTTGCCTGTTTCTAGACCTAGCTTGCCTCTTTCAGCACCACTGTTGCTTTTTCTGCACCTTGCTTGCTTCTTTCAGTACCCCTCTTGCGTCTTTCTGCACTTCTCTTTCCTCTTTGTGTAACTCTCTTGCCTCTTTCTGCACCCCTGTTCTCTCTTTCTGCACCTGTTTTTCCTCTTTCTCCACCTCTCCTGCTTGTTTCTTCCTCTCTGTTACCTCTTTATGCACCCCTCTTCCCTCCCTCTGCACATTTGTTGCTTCTTTCAGCACTTCTCTTGCTTCTTTCTGCACCTCTGATACTTCTTTCTTTACCCCTTTTGCCTCTTTCAGTACCCTCCTTCCTTCTTTGTGTACCTCTTTTGCCTTTTCGGCACCCCTCTTGCTTCTTTCTGTACCCCTCTTTCTTCTTTCTGTACCTCCCTTGCCTGTTTCTGCAACTCTTCCACTCTTTCTGCAGTTCTCTTGCTTCTTTCTGCGCCTTTCTTCCTATTCTGTACATGTTCTACCTATGTAGGCATAGTTGGAAATTAGCATTTAAAAATCGTTAAAAATTCACTGAATAAACACCACAGGTTTAAGGGACGCTATAGTTTGGGATTAACATTGAAAAACCTTAGACATTCACTGAAAAAAACAGATGTTTCAGCAACGTTATAGTAAGGGATTAGCATTTAAAAAACGTTTGAAATTCATTGAAAAAACTACAGGTTTCAGGGACGTTATAGTTAGGCTGATATTTCACTCGTACAAAAACAGGTACAATTGAGCTAACTATAACTCGCACCCCCGCAACACACTGCTGATGATGTCACATATTACATCACGCATGACATGTGATGGAGCAAGGTTTTGCACGCAAAGCGCCTTGCTTGGACTCAACCCTCTCAAAATAATAAGTAATGTATTAACCAACATGTCTCGTCTTATTAACTTTTTTATTTTTTTTTATTTTTATTTGTATCAAAAGGGACAAACAAGAGAAAACCATAATAAACAAGATTTGTCTACAGAAGATTCAGCAAGAATAGTAAATTAACATTTGCAATAGAAAGATACATAAATCATAAGCAATATAGAGGTCATACAGAAAAAAGAGAGAAAGAAAAGTATACTGTTATTGAGACATAATTAACCCCCAGATTCTGACAATTTTTCGTTTAGCCTGCAGGCCCCTTGTAACAGCAAGGGCCAGCTCCATATTATATGTTTCTTAACCAGGCTCCACCATTCCATAACCGTTGGTGGATTTTTTAGAATCCAAGCTCTAGCAATAACAAGCCTTGCACAAGTAACTAAGATATTCAACAAATCACAAAATACACTCGTACCCCCGCATATACCCACCAACACATCAGTTGATGAGAATGAAATAGGATGAGCAAGTCTATCAGAAACCACCTTAGTTATTCCATCCCATAATTCACTAAGATGGGGGCAAGAAAAAAACATGTGGACAATATCAGCACCACTTAGATCACATTTTGGGCATTTCGTACGCTCACTGAGATTATTATTCGTTGCCCATTTAAGAATTCTCTCGCGGGTATGATATCATTGACATACAGTTTTAAACAGCTGTAATTTAAGACTAGAAGATTGAACTGATACATTTAGGCTTTTGAGAGATTGAGTAATTAAATCAGATGGTACATTCATTGCCAGTTTTCTATTCCATTTCTCGGTCAATTTTGTAATGTCGCTGGTGTTAAAGCCTGAAAAGATCTTATATCCAATACTAATCATGGCTTTATCTGCTTCTCTATAAATGCAATCCCAGACCTCAGAATCTAATACTGAGGTAAGTTATAATTTCCTCACTAGATAGTCTTTGATCTGATAGCATTTGAACCTGGCCAGTTCCGGTAAATTGTAGCACATCTTCAGTTGTTCATATGCCAAGAATCCCTTGTGATCGTATAAATCACCCAAAAATCTAATACCGGAATCTAAAAATAAATGGCAAGCTGAGTCATGAAAAATTACAGATAAGCCCGGATTACCCCACAAAGGTGTTTTACAATGTAGAAGAGAGACATTACACTTAACCATAATGGAGCGCCAGATATTAACTGTATCTCGTACCGTCTTAAATTTAACCCTTTTAAAATAATTAGGATCGTTTAGCCTGTAAAGGAACATATTAACATCCTGTCCAAGTAAAAATCTATGGAAGTACAAACATTTAATCGGAGACCATTAGGCTACGAAAACGAGTCAAAAAAGCCGACCAATAATAAAGTTTAAAATCCAGGAGGGCCAGTCCGCCTTGATTGAAAGGAAGTTTAAGTAAGGAGACAGCCCGCCGGGCTTTTTTATATCCCCAAATAAAGCTACTAATAGTTCCCTCTAATCTGAGAAAGTAAGAATTATTTACCCGTAAGGGAATTGCTCGAAATAGATATAGGTATTTGGGTAGAATTTTCATCTTAACTAAGTTTATTCAGCCAATAATACTAAGCGGCAATTTATGCCATTTCTTAAATTGCATAGCAGTCTCTTTTAGTAAAGATTCATAATTTAATGTCACAATTAAATCAATATCCGAGGAGATTTTAACCCCCAAATAAGTTGCTACACCGCAAATTCCTGGAACAGGGGCTGACGATTGGTAATTCATAATAATTTGAGTTTTAGTGGTGTTGAGTCTATAGCCAGAAGCTGAGCCATATATACCCGCTTCTATTATAATACCCTTCAGGGCTAGGGGCACATCAGAAGAAAAAACTGCAACGTCATCCGCATACACAGTGATATCAAGTTTATTTGAGCCATTAAAAAAAGGACAAATTAAAGCCTGATGTTGAAGTGCAGCTAAGAAAGGTTGCATACCTAAAGCAAAAAGCAGGGGTGATAAAGAACACCCCTGCCTTGTCCCTCTCTTAAAAGTGAACATAGAAGAGCATTTTCCCATATAAGATACCTTACCCATAGGGTTATCATAAAGCGATTAGATCCATCTCAACAATTGGCCTTTAACGCCAAATGCCTGTAGTGCCGTCCATAAAAAACCCCACCCCACTCGGTCAAATGCCTTTTCTGCATCTAATAAAATCATACCGAGTGGGGTGGACTGAGTCCGAGCAGCATCAAAAGCGGAGATAGCCATATTAATATGCGCTGTAGTGTCTCGCTTTGGAATAAATCCATGTTTCTGGGAAGAAACGAGCTGGGACATTACTGGCGCCAGCCTAGTAGCCAATATTTTTGCAAAAATGTTGGCATCACGATTGATAAGCGAGATTGGTCTGTACAGACCTCTCTCTTGAGGTATTTTGCCCTTTTTAAAAAAATAAATAATTTGGGTTAGGTTCCAGGATTTTGGTGCTTGTTGCTCATTGCCTATAGCGCGGATCACATCAATTAGTAATGGTATCAATTCCTCTGAGCAGCATTTAAATAATTCCAAAGGAATAGAATCCTCACCTACAGCTTTGCCCATTGCTAAGGAATTGATGGCACCCCAATTTCTGTTGCTGTAATATCTACCGCTAGTTGTGCAGATTGTTCCGGCTCTAAAGTTTTGACCTTATTTAACTCTATATAATTTTTAATACTATCATCCGAGGCTACAGTTTCAGGTGTATAAAGAGTTTGATAAAATGATGCGAACTGTTGCAAAATTGATTTAGAGTCACAAAATAGTTGGTTGTTATCCCATTTAATTTCTTTAACAATATTCTGAGATCGATCTTCAGCAACTTTATAGGCCAACAGTTTACCAATCTTATCACCATTTTCATATTGATCAAGTTGATATTTCTTTAATTTACTAATACTCTTGGCCCTAAGAAGATCTTTTAATGCAGCTTTAAGTTCAATTAATTTAAAGCTTAATACATCCAAGTTCGTTACCCCAATTGATAGAGCTTCTGATATTTGATGTTCAATATTGAGTATTTCTCCGAGCCTTTTCTCATTTAGACATCGACGTTCTTTATTTTGTCGCCATATATAGTGTTGTGTAAATCCACGTATGCTAGCTTTGCAAGCGTCCCAAACTATCAAAGATTGAGTAGAATGTATATTTATGTCAATGAATTCCTTAATGTGTTCTTTAAGTTGGTTCATAAACCCAAGATCGGTGAACAAATATCTTGGAAATGAGAAAGGGCGAGGAGAAGACTCTACAGTTATAACCTCAAAAGTTAAGGAGATCGGGTTGTGATCCGAGGTTACCCTTGGGCATATAGCCATAGAACTAGTTCCAAGAAAAAGGTCTGAGACCCAAACCATATCTATGTGTGAGCATAGTTTATGTGCTGCAGAGTAATATGTGTAACCGGCCAATTTAGGGTATAAGCATCTCCAGGCATCTTTAAGGAGATGAATTGCTGCCAAATCCAAAATTGCAGTTCTAGTTTTCCTCATTCTCTGAAAGGAATTTTTCCTTGTAGTATCTAAATTATAATTCATAATACAATTAAAATCACCCAACACAATATATTCCCCATCACATAGAAGCAATTCCATATTAATCTGGTAAATAATTGTTGGCTCATCTTGATTTGACGCATAGACCCCACATATTGTATATTTTCGACCTTCCAGCTTTATCTGTGCAATTGCCCATCTGCCCGCTTTATCAGTTAATGTCTTAAGTATTTCAACTTTTAGATTTTTATGCTTCAAAATCGCCACCCCCCCGAATTGAAGCATTAAACTCAGTACAAACCATAATATCGTATCCCAATTGTTTAAGCAAGTTTTTATCTTTATAAGCTATGTGAGTTTCAGTAATGACCGCGATTTGAGGATTATACATCCTAAGCTCCTTCATATACAAGGTTCCTCTTTTTTCTATTGTTTAAGCCAGCTGCATTCCATACTAAGCATTTTATTTGATGCATTCAATGAAATATATTTCCCTATCTGTATGGCCTCTATAATAAATCAACTCAGCTTTATAATTCCTCTCATTTTTATAAATTTTTTGTCCCCTGATGCATTTTTTACCCCAGAACATATCTCCCTCTTCCCCACCCCACACACTATCCCACCCCCTCTACCCAATAGCTACCTGCAGGTCCCCCCTTTAGACCGGCTGCCGCTATACTGGCAACCAACAAGCGGAGTTCACCGCTTATAGGATCCGGACATTCAGAATTATAAAAAAAAAACGTGCTTAGCAGTCGTCAATATCTAATGTTACATATTACCACCCAAGCCAAGAATCAATCTAGAGAAAGGTAGAAAAAATAGCAATAGATCCATGAATGAACATCTCAAAACCCAAGAAATTGAAGTGTACAAACAAAGCATTAGTCAATATCCGGTTCATTTTTCCATTCTCCAAGTAGCCATAGCAGATTCCACCTCATTCTCTTCCAAGAAAAAATAAGAACGACCATTTTTAATATCTTTCAGCTTAGCTGGTTCTTGTAAGAAAGCTTGACCACCCAGTTCCTTAATTGGATCAATAAATTGTTTCAATTTCCAGCGTCGTTCCAAAGAAAATTTACTTAAATCAGATCTAACGAAAAATATAACTGAATCAATGGTAACTGGAGTGTTTGGCCGTACTTTTATTGAAATAGCTTGGCGGAGCAGATAGTTACCTATACATATCAAGATTGGGCGGGGATATTTACCACCCTTATTTCTTTGAAATAGGGGTAGCCGATGGGCACGTTGTATCTGCGAGTCCCAATCCCAATCTGATAAGTCAGGAAAAGCCTTTTGAAACAATTGAGCAATGAATGCCCTAGGGTCAGCTCCCTCGGCTCCCTCCGCAATGCCAAAAACGCGTAGATTCTGTCTACGTTGTCTGTTTTCTAAGTCTTCAAGTTTAGCTTGCATCTGAGATAGTTGAGCAGCATGTTTATTCACAGCAATTTCAGAGCGATGTGATTTTTCCTCTGTTAGAACCACTCTTTGCTGTAATTCTTCCATATCTTGGGAGACAGCCCCAAGTTTGCACGACATCTCTTGCAGAGAAGCTTGAGTCTTACTACTGTCTTCCCTCATCTGCTGATAATGAATCTTGGCTTCTTGTTTCTGTTCATTTAGTAATTGTAGTATCGTCTGAAATGATGCAGACACCTCACCTTGAAGGGTCCAATCCGCTGATAAGAGAGAGGAATGCTCCAGCACCTCTGAAGCAACTTCTTTAATTGGCTCTGCGTTTGAAGCCGTCTCGATACCACCCATTGCTGATTTTACTGTACTGACTGTACTTTGTAAAGTAGTAGTAATATTAGAAGAGAGTGTAGGGGAATTATCCATAGATGTTGTTGGTGCTAGAATAGACGGTTGAAGAGTTGTTAATGAAGAAGAGGAGACTTCCACTAAAGATTCCGTACCAGAGCCAGGTAAATCTTGTCCTTCCATTAAAGCCAAAGTAGATTCTGCATTCTGAGCTACAATGAGTACTTCAGCTGGCTGCTTGTTAAACCCCGCTGAACCAGATGTATCCATCACAGCATTAGAGGCACTTGCATCGCCCGCTGAAATGCCCAGGTCAGTAGGGCTATTTCCTGAAAGTCTCATAGCCATTGATTTAACGCCTCCCTTAGCTTGCACCCATTGTCTTGAGGAAAATTGAATTTTGCCTTGTTATATGTGCCTACGTGTTCCCCATCCTATGTTATATGTGCATGATCGATATGCATATATCCCCTATGATCGATTAAAGACGCAATTATAGTTGTGTCCAACTCTAGTATGCCAGTATCCAGTTCTCGTGAAAGCAACGAGTATTAGGCCTATGTTGCCACGTTTTACAGTGTGCACGTTAATTCCCCGCATTTGTCCCCGTTTTCTAGGCCTCAAAGGGCCCGGACACCAGATTCAAGCTCCAGTCTCCTGAACCCACTCCGAGGAGCGATGCAGCCCCCACCTGCATCCCTGACCCTTCACTTACTTCCTGCCGCGCAGCGCGGTGCCCGGCCTGGCTCTGCCTGCCTGTCTGCCAAGAATATGTTATGCCTCTAGTTATCAGTTCAGCTCTCCGTCTTCACATTCCTAAGTTAGCGAACCGCATAAACAGTTTCAGCTATAGTCTAGTCTTTCTGTCTCCATGCAAGAGAATTACTGTATTAATATTCATGGAAGCTTCATAGCACACGCAATACATGAAGAGTATATGCATGCACCAGTCTTAGTGTCAAGTAGCCTTTGCCCTGATAACTTTTAGATTCTATCAACATGTACTCCAAACACCAGATACCAGATATGCTATAGGCACATGTCGTCCTGACATCGCAGACTTTCATCTCCTCTTCTAGTGAAGAAGTCATAGCCCCCAGTTCTCCCCGGTAACACGTCATGGCCCGTTTGCGCGCACCACTAGGTTAAAGGTTCCAGCTGCTCAGGTAGCCCCCTCTATGTATCCACCCACTTTATGACACTTCTGTGACGTTTTCATCACATGTCTACGTGTACGCCCTGTGCACGCCTTCTTTTCACGCCCATGTGTTCTTATCTTACGCTTGTCACTAGTTACGCCTACTGTATGTAATGTAATTGTGATGTTTTCCTATATATACTATGTACTGTTGATAAAACGTTGCAGCTGCCTTCCTTGCCATTCTATTTCAGGCTGTCCCGATCCTGTCCCTTCCCTTATGCCTGAATAAAGCCCGTTCGACTCAGATTCCTCGGATCCTGCCTCTTATTTATTGAGCTATCTGTTATTGTTAATGTATTCAAAAATAGTACCGGTATTTAATTATTTATTTACCACAGAAATGGCGCCCGAATAGGGACGTGCCCTTTCCCCACGCGCCGGCGATGTAACGCAGGCCCCCTGACCCTTCTACAGCCGTGACGGAACTCTACCGTGCACGTGCAGATATTTCTGCTTCAAGTCTCCCTCAGGCCCGCGGAGGAGACGGGAACTGCGGTCCGGCATCCAGGCGAGGCGGTGTGGAATGCGGTTCGTCCCGACCAGAGCCCAAGCCGAGAGTGCAAGGTCCGAGGTATCCGGAGGCCCACCTGTTTCTGAAGTCCGAAGTTCGTAACCAGACGTCGTAGCAGTCCAGTCCAGTCCGAGGCCTTCCAGTTTCTGCTTCCCGGTGAGTACCGTTGCGGGGGAAGTATCTAGACAGGATCATTAGTTAGTTCCTGGTCCGATGGGTTTGGGTACACAGATCCAGTCCGACGTGTCCACCTAGGTGGATACGGTATGACGTGTCTCTTTATGAGACCGGTATGTTCTGTACTGTTTTAGCAGTGCATCCAGTAATTCTAGTAAGTCTGTTCTCGAGAAATTCAAGTGTTATGTTTCAGTATATCAGGTAGTATTCTGTTCGAACTGTTATTAATGTAATTCTATGTCGTGGTATGAGTGATTTGTTTGCCATTTCATTACTGTGATTATTGTGTATTGTGTTCGCAAGTATAATTCAGCCATGCCTCTGTTCTCGAAATTACGTCAGATCAGAACCAGAAAAGGGTTACTCGAAGAATCAGTTCCTGTCCCTCCTAGGGACAGTCCTGGACATTGGTTTAAATGCCTTATTATATCTAGACTTATGGGTGGATTACACCAAACATCTTGAAGAGAAATACAGATGGCCTGTATCAGGTACATGGGATGCCGAGTGCATCATGCGAGTAGAAGAAGCATTATGGAAAAGGAAAGCCAGACAATCCCAGAAAGATGCCATCGAATTATGGCGCAAAGAATCTCATAAAAGAACCGAAAAAGAATTCAGAAAAGCAGAGTTAAGTAGGGAATCCGCAGAAAAAGCCCAAGAAAGGGAACTTCTAGAAGAAGGTGAACGAGTTAGACCAGAACAGTCCGACAGACAGAGAAATGCCCCTATTAAAGGTATGTATCCTCTTCTTGCCGAGGGCTTGCCGAAGGCAACCCCGGAAGCATCCTGTAATTTACCGCCACCATTGGTCCCGATTAAGCTACGTCATAAACCGACCGCAGCTGAAATTTTTCTTTCGTCCTATTTGGACGACACGGTCCCAGAATATGCAAATCGTATTCCGCCTGTTCCCGCTCAGCACCCTGTTAATAATGTAATTCCTGTTCCTCCAGCCACTGGTCCCGGGGGTCAAGTTAATGTGCCAGTACCCCCGGACCAGCCCACAGTAAATGTACCCGCTTTGCCAGTCACTCTGCCAATACGTACAGTATTAACTGACGATTCCAGTTCAGGAGGTGCGGGGGGAGGTGCTCCTATCACCCCGCCTCAAGTAAGACGACTGACGCCGCGAGAAGCAGCGTTACAACGTACGCCAAAAGTGGCTACATACGCAGACCTCAAGAGACTTCTTACGGACTGTATATATGATCCAGTCCCAGGCGAAGATCACATGGTATTATATTCAGTACGTTTAAGACGGGTTGCCAACTTTTTGGTCACCCTGCCCGATATGAAGGAACATCTAGACAGAATATATCGTTTTGTCCGTACAGGAGAGAATCCAGGAAGTATTCACGAAGCTATGGCACACAGAAAAGCCGAGATTCAACATATGATTTTACAGTTCTTGATTAACTGTTTAATAAGAGAGCAAGATTATCCTGATAAAGACCAAGACGAGATGAAAGCCCTGACTAGGTGGAGTGACAATATAGCCGAGGGAAAGCACAAGACACAAGGTAGTGTAGATAGTATGTACAAGAAAATTCGTAAGGAAATTATAAGTATACACCAGAAGGAGGAAGCAAAAAGAGCAACCGAGAAAGCGAATGACTCTTCTAATGAAGAGGTAGATAGCGAGAATCCCTCCAGAATAGCGTATGTAGGTAGAACTAGACTTTCCGACCGACATTCACGCCTAGACTACAAGAAAGTTTTTCCTCCTCCCGTACCAGAACAGTGTTCTCTTGAACAAGTATTCCAGGCCACCGATCAGATTCTGAAATCACGAATAGGTTATAGTGAGCTTAGTACCATGCATGAACAAGAACTAGCCCGATCAGCAGTACGATGGACTAGTGATTCCACCACGTTTCCAGATGAAATAGTGGCCCAAACGTTTCTGAAACTGCCCCCAGCCGAGCAGCGTCTGGTGGGTACGTATATGATCCAACACCTCATTACATTGTATGAGGGTCAGCATTCTGATCCAGGTCCTTTACATGATGTACTGAACGAGTTACTCCTATACAGATGGAAAGGTCTAGGTACCGATTTAATTAGTGTCATATTAGAACAGCGCCACAAATACAGAACGTTCCTGAATCCGCATTTTGTTCCTGTCCCACCTCCAGTAAGAAAATCATTCTACATAGACAGACAGAATCCGTTACGAGAAGTACACCCAGTTAAGGGAGAGGGGGGTGGTCTAGAACGAGTGTTTGTTTACACCCCTATCACGAAAATAGAACTTCTAGAAATGAAAAAGTTAATACCCTGTCACGATAAAGATCCAGCAGGGTTCCACCGTGAATTAAAAGACATGCTCCGTATGGGAGAATACACGTATCCTGATATCATTAAAATGTTAAAGGTCCTGTTGCCTGCGGGCATATATGAAAAGCTTAAAGAAAAAGAATGGGAGGTGGGAGAGAAAAAGATAGATTGGACCGCATTAGAAACTGAAGATAATACACGAGTTCCAGGTACCGGTCTTGGGGATAAAGCTAAAGCATTGCCCGAGTTACTGATACAAGTTTTGCCAAGATTACTAGCCACGAAAAAGGAAGACTGGGATGCCATCTCAGCCTGTAAACAGAAACAAGATGAAGACACTAGTGATTTTTATTCTAGATTTGAGAAATGTTTCATTATTAATAGTGGTCTGAAAACAAGTAGTGAATCTTATCCACATCTTTTTGTTACCAAACTAGTCGAGAATTCAAGTCCACAAGTTAAAAATCGAGTACTGAAAGTCGAAAGTACCTGGCAAGCTAATACTCCGTCACAAATGCTCCAGATGCTACAGTACCACCAGAACAGAATCAGGGAAGAGCAGGAACATGAAAGGAGACGTATGAAAGATACGAAAATGAAAGTACTAGTTGCACAGTCCGTTCCGCAAGACAGTCAGAAGAGGGGTCCGAATCAAGCCAGTCACCCTGCAACTCCCGTTAAAGGGACATGCAATTACTGTAAACAGCCAGGTCATTATATAAATGAATGTACAGTTCTGAAACATAACATAGCTACTGGTAAGACGAAAGAAAGACCACGTCCGCCTAGACAGGAACAAGTTTCACAGACTTCCCAGACACCGCAGAACGCACAACAGACAGTTACAGTACCGCAGCCCATAGCTGCCACACAACACGTTACACAGCAGATGTACCAGTATGCACAGTCAGAGTATCCAGATTACCAGCCGTATTCATGAAACAGCCTAGAGAGGGAGGTTGGCTTGCCTCTCATCGAGATACCTGTAGATCAAGAGGGTCCCTATGTACACAGTCAAGTATTAGGGAAAGATAGAAAGTTTCTGATTGATACAGGGGCAAGTAGGACTACCATCAGTCATGACGAGGTTCCAGGGGCTCCGCTCTCAGGCTCTAGAAATGTTTCCCTTGGATTTTCAGGAAAGCCTATTGTTAATGAAATATCGAAACCAGTTACTCTAGAAGTTGGTCCATTGTCCCGAACTACAGACTTGTTACTAACGAAATCCTGTCCAGAGAACTTACTTGGTATAAAGACTCTGAAAGAATTAGGAGCAGTTATATGCTGCTCCCCAGAAGGGGTGCGACTGTTTCTGCGAGATTTTAAAGGTCATTATGTATTACGTGATTTTGATCCAAGATTATTGAATGTACCACAGCATTTATGGGCGCAAGGTCCAACTGATGTAGGTTGTATGCACATCACACCCCATCGTGTTACCCTGAAGAAAGGTGTTGTATTACCACGAATCCGACAGTACAAATTGCCACCTGAGGCTGTAGCAGCCTTATCCAAAATTATTGACGAGCTCATTGCTCAAGGAGTAGTTGTAGAAACTGACTCCAATGTATGTAATTCTCCTATCATTCCGATTCTAAAACGTACTGATCCAAATGCACCTCCAGTTTATCGATTAGTGATTGACCTTCGAGAACTTAATAAATGTATCATTCCCCAGTACCCAGTAGTCCCAGATATTTCTTCCCTATTGACAGCCATTGATTCTGAAGCTACGTTCTTCACTGTTATTGATCTCAAGAACGCATTCTTTAGTGTCCCCATTCATCCAGACAGCCAATTCCTTTTCGGATTCTGTTTAAATGGAAGAAGCTATAAATTCACACGAGCTCCTCAAGGTTTCACAGAAAGTCCTAGCATTTACAGTCAAGCCCTTAAAAGACAACTAGACAATATTCACATGCCAACTGACACTGCTCTGCTCCAGTATGTCGATGATCTATTGATCACAGCCCGTTCTGAACGTGACTGCGAACGTGCGTCACTTACAGTACTGTATTTCCTGGCCGAGATGGGGCACAAGGTGTCCCCTTCTAAATTACAATTCTGTGTCCAGCAAGTGGTCTACCTTGGACACTTACTGTCCAAGAGGGGTAGGCAGTTGACACCTGACCGTATCCGGTTAATAGCACATCTTCCACAGCCCAAGACTCAGAAGGAGGTACGAGCTTTTATCGGCCTCACTTCTTACTGCAGACAATGGATTCCTCAGTACGCATTTCTAGCTAAGCCACTGATACAGTTAACGACACAGGAGGCAGCCGTATCGACTGTCCTCCCTTGGACCCAAGAACACACACTTGTTTTCAATGAGTTAAAGAAAGCCTTATGCCAAGCACCTGTTCTAGCAACACCAAACTACAGTAAGCCTTTTACACTTTTTGTCACTGAACGTGATGGTACTGCATTATCTGTTCTCACACAAGATCAAGCAGGACAATACAAGCCCTGTGCTTATTTTTCTAGCACATTAGATCCGGTGGCCCAGGCTCTGCCTGCGTGCCTCAAGTCAGTTGCAGCCACAGCTCTAGCTATCAGACAAAGTGATTCCATAGTGTTAGGACATTCCCTGACAGTACAAGTTCCACACTCCGTGGAAGTTCTTTTAAACCGAACACAGACTCAGCACTTGACAATTGCACGTTTAACAGGTTATGAACTGACACTGTTTCAGCCACACATAGAAATCAGACGCTGCAACATTTTAAATCCAGCTACACTGTTACCTTCAGTTACTTCAAATCCTGCCACACATGACTGTGTGGAAGTTGTTAACACCATGACGAAGCCAAGACAAGACTTGACAGACATTGCATTACCTGATCCCGACCTGACACTTTATGTGGATGGTTCATGTATGAGAACAAGTACAGGAGAACTAGTAGCCGCGTATGCAGTGACTACTGACACTGAAGTTATAGAAACACATCGTATTGACACCCTGTCTGCTCAAGCAGCAGAACTCGTCGCTCTGACCCAAGCCTGCATACGAGCCAAGAACCTGAAAGTAAACATATACACAGATTCACGTTATGCATTCGGAGTCGTACACGACTTTGGAGTGCTCTGGCAAGAAAGAGGTTTTATGACTTCTCATGGAACCAAGATTCAGCATGGCCCCCTCATTCAAGCTCTGTTAGATGCAATACATTTACCGACAGCCATCGCTATCATGAAGTGCAAAGCACATACGAAAGTCACTGACATCATTTCCCAGGGTAACGATCTGGCAGATCGAACAGCCAAACTTACAGCTCAGACTCCAGACATTCCAGTTAACACGACACAGACACACATTCCAGATCAGACTACTTGTATGACAGTTAAGGACCCTACACAAGACGTAATAGATATACAGTTACATGCTACTCCCGATTAAATCAAGAAATGGTCTGAACAAGGAGGGGTCCAGACAGATCAAGGATGGTTGACGAAGGGAAAAGCCACATGGTTTCTCCCCGACTCTATGGTTCAAGTCATTATTAACACCGCACATAGTCCAGCACACTTAGGAGAAAAAGCCATGTTAGACAGCATCCAGAACCTCTGGTTTAACAAGCATTTACGAGCAGCAGCCAAACAGAAAGTGCGTACCTGCATGATCTGTTGTCAGTTCAATCCAGGTAAAGGTGTCCCGGTGGAACAAGGTGGATTCCATCCTCCTGACCACCCTTTTGAAGTCCTCCAGATGGATTATATTCAGATGGAGCGATGTCGAGGTTTCAAGTATGTCCTCGTAGTTGTATGCGCTTTGTCCAGGTGGACAGAAGCATATCCAGTTCCAGATTACACAGCTGCGACCACTGCCAGGCAGTTGGTTCGTGAGTTTTTCCCCCGCTATGGATTACCTAGGGTCGTGTATTCAGATAACGGCCAGCCATTTTCATCTGAGCTTATGAAACAAGTATCCCTTCTGTTAGGGTACCAGTGGAAGTTCCACTGTGTACGACATCCTGAAGCAGCCGGTCTCGTAGAGAGACATAATCAGACTCTGAAAATCCGCATTGCCAAAGTATGCGCAGAGAAAGGCGTAGATTGGATAGTAGCACTGCCAGTCGCCCTTTTCTATATGAGAATGGTCGCTCACTCCCGTTCAGGTCTGTCCCCTTTCGAGGTAGTGTTCGGTCGTCCCCCAAATATGTGGGGTACACCTAGACCCCGTACAATTACCGATGTTGACAGTAATATGCTGACAGATTACCTGGCTTCCTTGATGTCTGCACTACAATCTTGTCGTTCACAGGTTGCCGCTGCATTCCCAGACAACACCGAAGTGAAACCGCATGAAGTCGTTCCAGGTGACCTCGTCCTCGTGAGAAATTTTGATTGTTCAAGTCCGCTGGAGCCCCGCTGGAAGGAGCCCCGCCTTGTTCTTCTCACCACCCGGACAGCAGTGAAAGTGGAAAACCGAAAAGGCTGGCTACACTCCAGCCATGTCAAGAAGTTTCATGGACTTAAATCAAAGACTTTTTTCAAGGACTGCCCCGTTCTCAAGGACTGCCCAGACACTGAATCTAAACTTCCCCTGTTAGAGAAAACTCCGCAGCAGGAGTATAAACAGAAATTAAGGTCTAGTAAGTCAGCCAGTTTAATTGTCTAAGTCCCTCTCGGGTGAAACGGTTAGACAGGTTCCTGACATGTATGAGATAGACCCACACAGTGAGAGAGTTAGCCAAAACTCTAAGAGATGTATCATTACTCTGTTTTTTCTATTATTCCTGAGTCTTATGGTTACATGCATAAGTTATGCTTTACATTTATGTTTTCCTATTAATTCACATGTACATATGTTTTCTAATGTTACAGTAGAGCACACTTTTAGTGACCTGCCTCCTCACGAGTTATCCTATCGTCTTGCCATGCGCAATAATACTTTTATCCGTATGTTACATTACTCACACCAGACCAGCAATGCCACTAATTGTTGGGTGTGTGGTCGACTCCCCCCTTTCCAGACACCGAAGGGAGTTCTGCCACTCTTTCCTTTTCCGTTTTCACACAATGGTTCGTGTGGAGCATGGTCCACGTTAACGTCATCCTCAACTGATATGTCTCTTTTGAATCGAACATGTTTCCCAGACAAGGAAGGTCTTTCCCATAGAACAGGGTTAGATCTAGAAAATGAAGTATATGATCTAGGTAATTATTCCTCGAATTTCATGGTTTTAAATGTTCAGTCCGAGACTACTCCAGATTTGCCTGCTATTACAGTTCTACCAGTAAAAGGCGAATTATGTGTCAGAAAGAATGGTTCCGCACATGTAGGACATAGTGATTGTACTACTATGGTCAAGTATAGTGACAGTGGGAAATCTATTTTCAAAGCCTCACGTCATTCTTATTTTGTATGTGGTCAGACCGCATATGTACGTCTGCCCCTCGATTGGGATGGAACATGTTATATTGCCTTCCTACTGCCACCAGTTTTTCTAGCCCCATCTGATTATCACAGAAACACACATCTAGTACACGTTAGACATAGAAGGGAGATTGAGTCCCCAATTGTAGATCAAACTGAAACTACCTTAGAACAGTATCAAGACTTCAATAAAGGTTTCTTTTTCTTCATAGGACCTGTCCAGAATAGTAAGTTAATACGTAGGCTAACCAGAACCCTGGAAGCAGTAGTGAATGAAACTACTTCCGCTCTAGGTAACTTAACTGAAGAGCAATCTGCTATGAGATTTGTCGTGCTCCAAAATCGTCTCGTCCTTGACGTCATACTGGCCGATAGGGGAGGAGCTTGTAGAGTCATCGGATCTAGTTGCTGCATTTTCATTCCTAATAACGCACCGTCTGTTTATTCAGCTATAACCAGACTTCATAAAATTGCCCATCAGTTACACCAGAATCCAGGCACCTGGACATGGTCCGGTTGGCTCTGGAATATAGTATCTGCCTGGGGATGGAAAGTATTGTCATTCCTGGGTATAGCAGTAATGATCATATTCAGTTGCTGCCTCTGTTTACAATGTGGCCCTGCGATTTGCGGCTTGTGTGCTACCTCTTGTATTCCTAGTCCCAAGTCCCGTTCCAAGACAATTCGAGACGAGCAAATGATGCTATATGAACAGATAGATGGTATTATGAATATTGATGTTTCCTGATGGAAACGTAGGGCACAAGGAGGGAATGAGGAAAATTGAATTTTGCCTTGTTATATGTGCCTACGTGTTCCCCATCCTATGTTATATGTGCATGATCGATATGCATATATCCCCTATGATCGATTAAAGACGCAATTATAGTTGTGTCCAACTCTAGTATGCCAGTATCCAGTTCTCGTGAAAGCAACGAGTATTAGGCCTATGTTGCCACGTTTTACAGTGTGCACGTTAATTCCCCGCATTTGTCCCCGTTTTCTAGGCCTCAAAGGGCCCGGACACCAGATTCAAGCTCCAGTCTCCTGAACCCACTCCGAGGAGCGATGCAGCCCCCACCTGCATCCCTGACCCTTCACTTACTTCCTGCCGCGCAGCGCGGTGCCCGGCCTGGCTCTGCCTGCCTGTCTGCCAAGAATATGTTATGCCTCTAGTTATCAGTTCAGCTCTCCGTCTTCACATTCCTAAGTTAGCGAACCGCATAAACAGTTTCAGCTATAGTCTAGTCTTTCTGTCTCCATGCAAGAGAATTACTGTATTAATATTCATGGAAGCTTCATAGCACACGCAATACATGAAGAGTATATGCATGCACCAGTCTTAGTGTCAAGTAGCCTTTGCCCTGATAACTTTTAGATTCTATCAACATGTACTCCAAACACCAGATACCAGATATGCTATAGGCACATGTCGTCCTGACATCGCAGACTTTCGTCTCCTCTTCTAGTGAAGAAGTCATAGCCCCCAGTTCTCCCCGGTAACACGTCATGGCCCGTTTGCGCGCACCACTAGGTTAGAGGTTCCAGCTGCTCAGGTAGCCCCCTCTATGTATCCACCCACTTTATGACACTTCTGTGACGTTTTCATCACATGTCTACGTGTACGCCCTGTGCACGCCTTCTTTTCACGCCCATGTATTCTTATCTTACGCTTGTCACTAGTTACGCCTACTGTATGTAATGTAATTGTGATGTTTTCCTATATATACTATGTACTGTTGATAAAACGTTGCAGCTGCCTTCCTTGCCATTCTATTTCAGGCTGTCCCGATCCTGTCCCTTCCCTTATGCCTGAATAAAGCCCGTTCGACTCAGATTCCTCGGATCCTGCCTCTTATTTATTGAGCTATCTGTTATTGTTAATGTATTCAAAAATAGTACCGGTATTTAATTATTTATTTACCACAGTCTAATAGGACTATTTTCTGCTATTGCTTTCATAGTACTAGGCTTAGGTTTGCTTATAGTCTTCTTAGCTTTATTCTTAGATTTGGCTTTGACCTTTTTGATGCTGATAACTTTATCTTTGTCTTTGATTAATCCTGATGGTGTATTATTACCCAGATCATAAAGGTCACAGTACTCCTCATCTGTCTCAGCACCGTCAGCATTATCCAAACCCTCAGCCCCTACCACTCCCACTTCAGCTGGGCTTTCGACTGAGGTAACAGATAGCACTTGATAAGTTGGTGTATTTTCCACAAGATGAGTCTCAGATTGAATAGAGCTTATACTGGTATTAATTACCAGAATTGCAGCTTGGGTAATCGGGGCAAGAGAACATATAACTGATCCAATATTGACATCAATTCCAGTCTCATTTTCATTTACATTCGAAGAGGTACAGCCTTTTAGTGTAATCTCAGCATTAGTTTTATCATTGGCCACTTTATCCCCCGTAACAGCATCAATACTCTGGTTCTCCCCTTTATCTGCATTTACAATGCTGCCCACTGTCTCGGGTAGTATTGAATGAGCTGCCATATTTTGTAACAAAGTATCATCAGCGTTAGTCTTAGAGCCGCCCGCTCTTTCCCCCAGTTTCTCTTGCCTACCCGTAAGTTGCTTGTTTGTATCCAAAGCCGACTCAGATGTAGTGCTGGCAGCCTTCCCCACAGGAGCTGGGTCGATGGGAATACTGGTCATTAACAACGTCGGCGTTTGCTTCGCAGCTGTAGCCGTAGTCAGGGTGTTTCGCGCTTGAGGTTTCGGCGCCATCTCGAAATGACCTGCTGCCGTTGTCGATGGAAAAGAACGCCGATAGACCTTCAGGCCAAACCAGCTAACCACCGACCAGCCCCACGTAGCCTCAGAGGTCAGACTCGGTAATCGAACGAAGCGGAGCAAGCTCCGCACTCGGCTCTCAATCAGCCGAAATTGCAGCATCCGTCTGGACTCTGGTCCGCAACAAACCGCAGCAAGCCGCACAGATCTGAAATGAGATGAGATGGGCTCTCCTGCTCCGAACCTCACCACGAGTCGGAAACGCCAGCGGCTTGACCGCAATATCAGTATCAGGCACTCAAACAGAAATTCAAGAAGTGTCCGCTTTCATTTAGCAATAGAGTGCAATATCAAGTGCAAAACGCACGGCAAATCATGCTCGCAGCCCGGACCCCACTCAGCGTCCCTCCGCTCTGGCGGTGTCAATCCGCCATCTTGGACCACGAGAAGGTGTCTTCTTTCTAACTACAAAATGGCTGCCCCCTTCTCGTCTTATTAACAATGCAAAACACAACATTTCTAGTAAGCTGGGGAAGCTTGCATATGTGCTTTTACTAACCGTAACTCGATTAACCTAAAATGGCCACCCAACGCAGGAACTTTTCTGCGCATGCATCTGTCACACTCACGTGACATGACGTACTTACTGCTTGGTGGGAAAACATTGCTTCTGTGCACTAGAACTAAGATGGCTACTCTGGGTGTTAACGTGCTAACGCTTGCACATTGCTTTTACTAAGTTGTTTGTTCTGCTTAATGACTAATGCCATAGTTAAAATAAAATAATGGGAATAGAGTAGAGATAAGTGGTATACAGTGCATTAATTTATTTCTTGTTCTAAAACTGTTTCTCTTCTACTTTGCATGTATCGTACTTTGGGCCGGACATGTACTTCTGAACTCCATCTGCGCCTGTGCAGAGAAGCTCAAATCCCTGAATCACTGACATTGAAACCCGGCCAAGTCTTGACTCGCTAGAATATGCGCCTGGGAGCATGAACTCTCAACCCCACAAGAGGAAGCTGGACTGTACAAACTTTAATACAATGTTATTGATATTGATACATTCACTGTCGGGTGGAATAAAAGTGCATGGGAAAATAAAATTATCGGCGGGAATGCTAATTTCAATATTGAAGCAGGTGACCTCATAACTGGTATGGTGTGATGACCTCTCCTTGTCTTTTGACCAATCAAATTTAGGGAATACACACATTTGCAACATTGGGGGGTGGTACACTGCCCTGGAAAATGGTATAACTAAGGTAGGCTTAGCTAGTTAGATTGTCCGACTTGTCCGAATAGCTGACCTGTCCTGTTACTGACCCAACGCACTCAATAGGCGCTCGAGAGCATAGGTGCTGGCGGAGCACTCTGTCAGAAGATTTGGGAGCAGAGGTGCTGGCGGAGCACTCTGTCAGAAGATTCGATAACCCAATCGGGGTACCTGAGGGAGAAGATTTGCTAACCCAATCGGGGTCCGACTGTTAGCTGCAGAGAGGGGTGTACCGCTGGCGTTGCACTTTATCTGTGGGTGCCGGTCCTGACCTGCGGTGGTCCTGTCCTGATCCAATTTGGTCCGTACTTATCCTGATTCTGGTCTGCACCTGTTCTATCCTGTTGGCACCTGCACTATCGGGGGTCCTGTCCTTCATCCCAGCCTGTGGCCAGGGTTGGTCTTCATACCATTCTAGGTAAATATAAAGCTGAGCGGGATATGTCATCGTGCTGTTTCCCTTTTCTTACCCTTCCTATGTTTCAATGCTTAAAGACATTCAAGGACATGTACATTAGCGTCACATAACATGAAAAATTTTTTAACCATTAAAAAGACAATCCTTTACTAGAGGAAATTGCCAATGCATAAAAAGAAAACATAAAAAGTCATAAAAGGAGGAAAGGAGAGAACACACAAGACAATCCTATTAGTCATATGTTAACATATCAGGGAGTCTTAATGTACAGCACTACTCCAGGACACACTCTAATTTTGGTGTCTATGGGGTAAGCTCTATCCCTTGATTATGTGAAACTGGGCGTCGACGCGTTTCGATGGTTTAAAAACAATCGACCATCTTTTTCAACACCAAATAGATATGTCTCTCCTATATCGGGCACTGGATGGTTGTCTGGTGTGTTCTCTCCTTTCCTCCTTTTATGACTTTTTATGTTTTCTTTTTATGCGTTGGCAATTTCCTCTAGTAAAGGATTGTCTTTTTAATGGTTAAAAATTTTAAAAAATGTTCATGTTATGTGACGCTAATGTACATGTCCTTGAATGTATTTGTAATGTACTGTTTTTAATTTTGTGGAAATATCCAAATTAGGTGTTTTAACAAAAAAATAAAGAGTAAATATATAATTCACTGTTTGGTTTCTAGACATCTATTTCTAATATATGGGCTAAATTGATGCAAACTAAACACCACTGTGTGTTGTCAGTCTATGTCCCCAAGGGATTTTCTCTCATTTTTACTACTTACTAGTACTCCAATCCCCTGGGTGTAACAGAGTCTCTCTCTCTAATTTTTACCCCTCAATGCTTAAAGAACATTTCATGATAATTTCACATCATCTTGCTTTGATTTTATTCTTTCTAATTGATCAAGCTCTGATTAATCTAGTATGGATATTGACAGTTAAAGAAATGATTTAGATAAAGCGTTTAAACCTCCCCGAGTCTGTGGTTATTTTATGAGTGCAAATGTTTATTTACTACCTATTTTCTTGCTAACTCCCTTGATCCCTTAGGGACTCTAGGTACCGGTGACAAGGTTTGGTAAGTCAAGGTAGAGGTCCTAAAAAGTTAAATTAAATCAGTGGTTAAGCGTAGGTTTACCTGTTCAAAGTGTTTATGTTTTTATGGGTCCAGGTAAGTATCGTAAAATTCTGGGCAGGTGAACCCGCGCTCCATTAGTATTTCTTTTGGTAGCAGAGGATGGTTATGGTTTAGTTAAGATAGGTAGTTAGTCGTGTATTGATTATTTTTGAAATTGTATTGATTTTATGTATTAACAAAAAAAACATTTGTATTGTTCTATGTTTGTTTTGGAATCGAATAGCGGGTGGTAAACGGATGCCACTTTGTAATGAGGTCACTTGCCTAAGGTAGTAAGTGCATGGTTAGGTAAATCTGGAAGCACTGATTAGGGATTTTCTGTATAAATGTGTGAATAAAAGATAGCAATGGAGCTTGTTGGTGAAACTTTGGCCTTATATAACCAAGAAAAAGGTAAGCTCGAGGGAGTAACAGGTTTGTAGGAGAGTAGGGTCTGCTTCCTATGGTCTCACCCACTTTTTGCTGTGATTCTCTTGTTTTTCGACTTTAATGTGGCTGTGGGCCTGCTAATCAGACCCACAGCCCAGCTGTTCTCTCTCTAAATTGATACCAAGTTCTTTAGGTACATACCGTATTTGGGTATTGGGTCACCTCTGTGAGCCCCTGTATAGTGTACCATGGGTACCCAGGGCATGGCTGCATCCAAGGCCCTGGGTACATGGCCAAGGTCCTGGGTACATGGGAATCATGTATTATGCCCCCCCTGGCTGGCCCTCCAAACTGACACCACAGGCTGATCACTCAGCTTAGGTAAGGTGGTGTAATCACCCCTTACTTAGATATAGTATACCTATATCTACCTTTACATATAGACACATATACACCTATAAGTCACTCCTATGGTAGGTCTCGACAATCCTGGAGGCAGAGTGCTTGGTTTTAGGTGAGAGGGTGCCCTAGCATGAGCTGAGCCCCTCTGCAGCTTTCGTAACCATCTCCTTATAGCTGTTCTATGATATAGCCATACCATATACTCTTAAGTGCATTATAATCCTTGCGGTTAATGCTAACTTTAGTTTGGCTTTATCAAAACATGTTGTGTAAGGTGTCAAACACTTTGGAATACTACTACCCCTCCAATTCTGGCGGCGGAGGTAGCATTCTACCCTTCTAGAGGGCGAAGACATGTATGTTACTGCTTTACCCGGTTAAAGTTAAACAGAGTCCCAGCATCAGAAAATGGATGCTGCTGCCAAAGACACGAGTCTGACCACCTGGTGCTGGGGGAAACTCCAGCAAGGGCGGCCTGGACAATAGGTTTCCTGTCCAGGGAGGTACCAACACCTCCCCAGACAGGGGTTATGTGTATTGGGGCAGGGAGGGCTGCATTCAGTGAATGCATCTAGGCATTGCCTGGGGCACACAAGGTGCTCCATGCATAGCCCGGGTCAAACCAGTTGCTGGGGCACTCCAGCCCCAGCTCTGGCACGAAACTGGACAAAGGGAGAGGGGTGTAACCTCCCCCTTCCCAGGTCCTCTCATAGGAGGGGCCTAGGCAGGTAATCCAGCCCCCATTCTTAGTATAAGTAAAGGAGCTGTGTCCCCAGGACTTTAGATTATCCTGGAAAGAAATTTTGATACAGAACACCTGGACCTTTGACATTCTATTCAGACTGGAAGACAGAAGACATCTCCCTTGTGGTCAAGGAGTGACCACCCTGTGCAAACAGGCACCACCAGTAACTTGCTGGTCTGCTTTGTCAATGCTCCCGCCGGAACCCGAAGACTCAGTGACACAGGACCTGGACTCTCAGACTTCACCAACTCCGACCCATATCCAAAGCAAAGCTGAGACCCATGGCAGACATGAGAGACGTGGGACTAAGCACCCTGGACATCCTGCATTTTGCTAACTGCTCAACGACCAAGGTACCCTTGCAGTTGTGCATTGGGGTACGAGAAGCCCCAGACACGAGCGCCATTTGCACAGAAGCTCAGCCCTCCACACTCCACGAGTGCCGAATGGGGCCTGCTCCTGCATTTCAGCTTGACACATCTTCCCAGTTCCTTTCCTGTTGGCTAGTGAGCCCCTTGAAGACTTTCTTTTTGAACTAAACTGCTTTCCTGGTTGCACTAGGCTTAATCCAGATTCCCTTTAAAGGAGAAGCACCACAGACCTTGCTGGTCTGCAACAGAGCCAATCTCGTCATCCTGCGTGGGTTGTGGTTGCCAAGGCTTGTTGGGTCCAATCCGGATACCGACTCCACAGGCAACGAGATTTATTGTGGGACAGCTCGTATCCATCTCCTGGCCATCGTCGATGCCTCCTGGACCTCGTGGCTGAAGAGACAAGCTCACCTTCTTCACCTTCAAGCACGTGACATTGCCTGGTTCCTTCCTGGTCACTGGCTACTGACCCAGACTCTGTCCCCTCTGCTTTCAGGTTCTTCACATCACCGTTCCACCCTGGAATCCACCAGGAAACTTTTCCTCTGGTCGCCTGCAGCACTTCTTTGCAGCTCTCCATAGAAAACGATGACGAAACCTGACACCAAAAGGCACCTATGCACCCGGCTTCCTTGGGTGAGGTAACACGAGTACGCCGGTGCTCCCGTGGGTCTTGACTCTTGAAGTGTCCTAGTCTAAAGGGGTTTTATCGTAGTCCATCCGGAAGTGTCCTTAAACCAGAGCTTTCCAAACTGTGTGTCCCGACACATTACTGTGTCACCTGCAAGTGGTGGGTGTGTCGCAGGATGACACCACTGGTATTAAGGGCACTTAGCACATAACTGCTGCGAATTAAGAGGCATTCCTTTGAAAGAGTGTCTTGGAGTCTACTGCACTAGCACGGACTCCGAGACACTCTGCTCTATGGGTGCCGGGCGGTTCACAACAAAGCCCCATTAAGAAGTAAATGGTCTTTTAAAGACCTGTGAAATACTCGGGTGTGGCTGGTTGTGTGCCCTGTAAGCTGGGGTGAGGTGACAGAGGGTGACAGCCAGAGGGAGGGAGACAAAGGGAAATAGAGGGAGGAAGACAGAGAGAGAGGGAGACAGAGAGAGGGAGACAGGGTGGGAGAGAGAGGGAGGGAAACTGGGGGACACAGACAGAGGGACGGAGACATAGGGATGGAGATAGAGGGACGGAGACCGAGGGAAGAAGACAGAGGGGGACAGAGAGGGAGACAGAGGGAGACGGACAGAGGGAGGTAGACAGATAGAGGGAGACAGATAGAGTGAGACAGAGGAAGGGAGACAGACAGAGGAAGACTGACAGAGGGAGGGCGACAGACAGAGGGAGGGTGACAGACAGAGGGAGGGAGACAGACAGAGAGAGGGAGACAGACAGAGGGAGGAGGGAGACAGACAGAGGGAGGAGGGAGACAGACAGAGGGAAGAGGGCGACAGAGGGAGGAGGGTGACAGGAGGGCAAGAGAGGGAGGAGGGCAACAGAGGGAGGAGGGCAACAGAGGGAGGAGGGGGACAGGAGACAGGAAGAGGGAGACAGATAGAGGGAGACAGAGGGAGGGAGGCAAAGGGAGGGAGGGAGACAGATGGAGGAAGACAGAGGGAAATAGAGGGAGAGAGAGAGAGGGAGGGAGAGGGAGTGAGGCAGACAGAGGGAGTGTGACAGAGGAACAGAGACAGAGGGAGGGAGACAGAGAGACAGAAACAGAGGGAGGGAGAATGAGAGAGAGGGAGACAGGTCGGGAGACAGAGGGCGGGAGACAAAGGGCGGGGAACAGAGGGCGACAGACAGAGGGAGACAGACAGACGGAGGGAGACAGACGGAGGGAGACAGACAAAGGGAGGAGGGAGACAGAAGGAGAGAGACAGAGGGAGCAAGACAGACAGAGAGAGACAGAGGTAGGCAGACAGACAGAGGGAGACAGACGGAGACAGACAGAGGGAGACAGACGGAGACAGAGGGAGACATACAGACAGAGACAGAGGGAGGGAGACGGACAGAGACAGACAGAGGGAGGGAAACAGATAGAGGGAGACAGAGAGAGGGAGACAGTTAGCGAGAGGGAGACAGACAGAGTGAGTGAGAACCCCCCGAATCCCCCTTAGGTGGTTCGGGCTCACTACGCTACGCTCGCTCGCTACACTGCCTTACTGTGTCCCAAAATGATGCATCTCCAAAAAGTGTGTCCCCAACATAAAAAGTTTGGAAAGCTGTTCCTTAAACAGTAACTTTGTAACTTCTTTGTTTCCAATTATAAGTCAATGGTAACTCGCAACTGTGTTTAGACGGCCCACGCGTCTCCCGTGGGCCTCCTACTTCCTAACCTGTGGTTGTTTAGTGTAGCCCCAGTGATTCTATAGGCCCTAGGCTTGCTGACTAACTCTCACGTGGTTCTTATACCACTTCTTTAGTATATGGTTTGAGAGGCCCCTAGGGCATAACTGTATTTGTGCAACTTATCGTATGCTAATTGAGTAACTTGTGATGTACTTCGATCTCTGACCTCATAAAGAGTGCAGAGGGGTTGTGTTAAGAATAAATACATATATATTTGATATACACCTTGTGTGGTGTCCTTTCATTTGGTATTCAAGGGATTATAATTGATAAAACAGCTTGCTTCACATGCTCACTGAAGTCTTAGCCTAAGACTGCTGGTCCATGCTACCACTAGGATAGCTTGTATAAAAGGTTGACTTTACTACCACCATCAATAAGGGTCGATTAGACTGGTGCAAGGGGCCCACTAGAATAGTGGACATCATATGCCAGGCTAACTTCTCACAAGGTTCTCTAATGCTTGTAAGAAGAATAGGCGGAAGGGATCTACTCGCAGTGTATTAAGAGTAAGCGGAAAGGATTTTCTCGCAGTAAAAGAAATCATCTTTCCTTTGAGTTTAGTAACTTAGGCACAGTGGCAAATGTGTTTTCGTTGTTAATTAATGAGTATTGCATTTAAAGTAAAAAGAAATAAGTTCTCGTATTACCTTGCAAAAGAGGGAGTCAGTTGCGGAGCTGCACTGACGTCACTCAGAGCTGCGCTGTTATTGGTTGAGACAGCGGGTGTGTAGCTGAGGTAATTGTAAAGGAGGGGTGAGTGCAGGAGCGTGGGAACATGTCGTACGAGAAAAGTAGCGCAATTATTGGTTGAAAAGTATTTGAATTCAAATCACTGATTGTTTCTCGAAAATAAGAAATGCGCTGGTATTGGTGAAGCATTTAGTAAACAATTGAGTGTAGCTGCATATTACATTTATTGGAGCAAATTATATGTGGCATTTAGATCCAACAGTTATAGGAAATAGACCCGTTAGGAGGTACTTACATGTAGGGAGGAGACAGAGAACATGTCACAATTTAAAAGAATTAAGAATTTTTTTTAAAAGGACAAAACGATTAAGACTAGAGAAGGAATTATTATCCCTCCACCAAATACGCCCGCATCATACATGATGGTACAAAGGGGCTACCACACCTGTGTGTGCTTAGAGAATTGGACAGAGTACACAAAAGATGATGGTGTTTTGGCATTTCCAGAACATGGTACCTTTAATGGTAGAGTTTTGTATAATTTGAGAACACGCATGAATGTATTAGATCCCAGACCTAGATTAACTCAGTACGAAGCATTAGAGAAATGGGAAACTGAGGCTTTCGAGCGAGATAGACCCAGAAGCGACAGAAATTGGAGTACATTTTATCCCAGGTTTCCAAACGAGACAAGAGATAAACAAATGAAGAAATGGAGAGAGTCTATGTTAGTAGAAGGTTTATATCCTGTACGGACTATAGAGGAAGCACCAGGAAGTAAATGCACAGAGAAAGCGAAAAATGTAATGATTAGTGGTGAATCAGATGATGACTATTTAGAGGATTTCTTAATGAAAAGTCCGCCACCATATCATGAAGAAGCAAATAGAGTTAATCCTAGCGCCCCGTTCTTAAAACCACCTTTGGTTCCGCAACTAGTGCATGAAACTTCGTTAGAAAAAGCGCTACAGGAAAGGGAACGAGAAGCCATAAATAAACAGAGAAGTGAATTAATTCAGACAATTTCACAGTTAAATATGAGTCCTGAAGCCTTGACCATTCCGGTAACCATAGGTCTTGTTTTTCCATTATATGGAGAAAAACAGTCCTATCCCAAACCTCCTGTTCTGACTACACCTGTAGTGCAATCCAGAAAAGAACATTTGATAATTGATGACCAAGCAAGTGAATGCGAGTCAGTGATTTCCCTGATGGATTTACCTATAAGGGAACAGGTGGATGATTCAGTCAGGAAAAACACTCCTGGAACTTCTAGAGATGTACGGATGGAAACATCCTCAGGTACAAGAAGTGCTACTGTGGTAACCCCAGAAGAAATAGAGAGATGGTCCAGAGAAATAGAAAAACCAAAATCACAGCCGAAGGTATTGGATATTTTTAAATTAAGAGTTGAATTAGAGGAAATGATGGCTGGAAATGTGGGTTTAGATAGGTTAAACACTCTCAATGAGAACAAATTGTTGTTTATATGTCAAAGTATCACTCGTAATACTAAAACATTTCATGAAAAATTAATGAGTTTGGCTTCTGAAATGGCAATTGATATTGGAAAATCTAACATTTTACAGAAACCTTACTGAGCTGCATTTTCTGACAAAGATTTAGAAAACATGAATGTGCCAGGATGTAAAGTGCAGATCAAGGAGTTACCATCATTGTTTCAGAAGTGGGGTGATTTAGACAAATGGAAAGCTAGATGGGCAAAGAAAAAGGAGGAGGCCCAAGCGAAATATACTGCAAATGAATATTTACTAAAAGAACCCGAAAAAATGGAAAGGTTGTGCCCGATGAGAGAAGTGCCCAGAGGAGGCTATGTGCATGTCCCATGGTCCGGAGAAGGTATTTTGTCATTTACGAAAAATTTCCCGAAACTCAGAGAGAAACCTGTCGAGTGGTACAGACAGGTTGAAAGATTTGTAAAAGTCTCAAAAGTGTTGTTAAAAGATTTAGATGGGTTATTTGACATTGTTGTTGATGTGGATATATGGACAGAATGCAAGATAGCGGTTGATTGGCCTAATGATGAGTACCCTTGAGACCCAAAGACAGGAGCCCCGTCAGATGAAGTTATGACAAAATATAATAAAGTAATACTGTACTCGAAAGGAAAGGTACCCCCAAAGGAAACTGACTGGACAAGAATAGAGAGAACTACTCAAAATAAAGATGAATCAGTACATGCATATTATGAACGCCTTTTATAGGTATTCAAGCAGTACAGTGGTTTGGAAAGCATTGACACGAAAGACATGACACATTTTAGTTATCAATTTGTGTCAGGTTTAAAACCAGAAATTTAGCAAATGATTAAAGATCATAAAATCTGTTGGCAGGCCAAGTCGATAGATGAAATACTTAAGTATGCAAAATATTGTGGGGATGAAATTGACAATAAACAAAAGAATTTAGAAGAAAAGGTAATGTGGGCACAAGTACAATTAGCAGAACAACAGAAACTTTAGTTAAATCAATTGAAAAATAATCAGAACCAAGGAGATGGAAATGGGGGAGGTAGAATGAACAGAGAGGAGGCCAAGTAGAAATTTCCTTGTCATGGGTGCGGAAAAATGGGGCATTGGAGGAACGAGTGTAAAGCTGTATTGAGTAACCCTGTACAAAATGATAATTTGACTCCACAGACGCAGAATTGGGTGTCAAGGAAGCCACAGCAACAGGTAATACAGAACAAGTTACCACTTGTACCTATGCCAGATTCTGGGAGCCAAGCAAATTAAAAGGTGGATACCACAAATTGGGAGGGAAGTGGAAGGAGAGACACAGTGACATAACAATTTCTTTTGAGTGACGCATGTTTTGAGGAAGATAGTTACTGATGGTGCCTGAGAGGGGAGGACAAGGAGTGCTTACTTGGTGCATCCTTGTCGGTAGATCAGTCAGGTCCATACATTTAGGGAAAAGTTGAGGGAAATGATGTTACCTTTTTGTTGGATACTGGCGCTACCCGTTCTACCGTGAGAACAGCAGACGTTCCAAATCTACCCCTCTCGGGAGGAGCGATCCAAGTAGTGGGCGTTTCTAATAAACAAATTAGTACCCCCGTTACAGAATTCATGGAAATCAGAATAGGTAATTTCAAAGAAATGCACAAGTTTGTAGTGTGCGACTCAAGTCCAGTAAACCTATTAGATAGGGACTTGCTGTGCAAAATGAATTGCACAATCTTTTGCACCCCAGGTGATGTTGAAATTCAAACACCAGATGAAGATGGTGTTTATAAATTAATGTTGGCCAAACAAGAAACAGAAATTAAAAAGATGCTAGTGTAAGACCTCCCAAAATAATTATAACATACAGTGAATCCTGAAGTGTGGTATTTCACTGGGAAAGATGTAGGATTAATGGCAAATGTTGACCTGGTAAAAGTGACAGTGAAAGAAGGTGCAGTCTACCCAAACATTCGACTATACAAAATGAGCCCAGAAACAAAAGCAGGTGTTACAGCAGAAATAAAGCGTTTGGTTGAACAAGGCATTTTACAAGAAATAATGAGTAGTCCGTGTAATTCACCGATAATTGGCATATAGAAACCGAGCGGGAAATATAGGGTCATACAAGATCTTCGCAAAATTAATAAAATGGTTGTCCCATGTTGTCCAGTTGTGCCAAATCCTGCAGTGATTCTGTATCAGATACCGGTGGGAGCCGGATGGTTCACGGTAATAGATCTGTGCCATGCATTTTTCTCCATACTATTACATCCAGATAGCAAATACCTTTTCTCGTCAAATTCGACAACCATGTCTACGTTTGGAACCGTGTCCCTCAGGGGTACACAGAGAGTCCGTCGATTTTCATTCAGATATTGAAAAAATGTCTTGAATCATTGGTCCTGCCCGGACAGTCTGTCCTGGTACAGTATATAGACGACCTGTTGGTGGCGTCTAAGACTTGAAATGACAGTGTTGTTGATACCATTGCATTGCTGAATCATTTTGCAGAAGGAGGGCATAAAGTGTCACCTTAGAAGTTACAATTCTGCACCACATCAGTAAAGTATCTGGGACACCAGATAGAAAGAGGTGTTAGAAGAGTTGCCTCTGAAAGAATCAAAATAATCAGAAACATGAATCTACCTGAGACACAGAAAGAAATCAGAATGTTTCTTGGAGTTGTAGGTTACTGCAGGCAGTAGATTGTGGGATTTGCAGTCCTAGGTAAACCTCTGATACAGATGACAACGAAAAGAGCAAAAGACCCAGTAGAGTGGAATGACGAAAACATGACTGCCTTTTTGAAGCTGCGTGACTGTCTCTGCTCAGCTCCAGCCTTAGGGATGCCTGATTATTAAAAAGAATTTGCATTATTCTGTGATGCACGCGACAATTGTGCATTGTCTGTTCTGACCCAAACTCATGGTTTAGTGAGACGTCCTGTGGCATATTTTTCATCCACACTAGATCCAGTGGCATCTGCATTGCCAGGATGTCTGAAAGCAGTAGCTGCAACCTGTATAAGTCTTGAGCAAAGTGAATCCATCATTATAGGACACTCTGTAACCGTGTATGTTCCACATTCAGTGGTGATTCTGTTAACCAGAACACGTACTCAGTATTTGACTCCTAGTTGGCTGACCAAGTATGAGCGAATTCTTCTAGGTGCAGGGAATGTGACCATTGCAAGATGCACTGTCTTAAATCCAGCCACACTGTTACCTGATTCACACTTCGCAGAAGTGAAAGGGGAAGTCGAGCATGATTGCATCGACCTCACAGAATACAGTACAAAGCTCCAACCAGACATAAAAGAAGAGCCATTGTTGACTTTTGAATATGAACTATTTGTGGATGGCTCATGCATGAGACATGAGGAAGGAGGATTAAGTGCTGCTTATGCTGTGTATACTTTGTGGGATCCAGTGGAAGCATCCTATTTACCTGGAGTCAAGTCTGCACAAGTAGCCGAATTAGTTGCATTGACAAGAGCCTGCAATTAAAAGTGTGAAAGTAACCATATACACTGACAGTCAGTATGGTTACGGGGTTGTGCATGACTTTGTCCAACTGTGGATGCAAAGGGAGTTTCTGACTTCTTCAGGTACTCCTTTTCAAAATGGACATTATGTAAAAGACTTACTGGAATCAATTCAATTGCCAAAAGAAGTGGCTGTGATCAAGTGTGCTGCTCACCGATCTGGAAATGACAGAGTGACAGCAGGTAACCGATATGCTGACCAACTAGCCCAGCATTGTGCCAAACATAAGATGGCAATAAATAAGAAAATCGATGCACGTGGAAACAGCTGCCAACTTATTTTGCTTGAAAGAGTGAAAACATGGGAAGAAGTAAGAGATTTGCAAAATGAGGCAGAAATTAAGGAAAAGGAAGAGTGGGAGAAAATAGGATGTCAGAGAAGGGCTGAGGATGTTGTTATTGTTTACCTTGATGGGAGACCTTTGTTACCCGATTGTATGCTTGCTCATGGGAATGCTAATTTCAATATTGAAGCAGGTGACCTCATAACTGGTATGGTGTGACGACCTCTCCTTGTCTTTTGACCAATCAAATTTAGGGAATACACACATTTGCAACATTGGGGGGTGGTACACTGCCCTGGAAAATGGTATAACTAAGGTAGACTTAGCTAGTTTGATTGTCCAACTTGTCCGAATAGCTGACCTGTCCTGTCACTGACCCAACGCACTCAATAGGCGATCGAGAGCACAGGTGCTGACGGAGCACTCTGTCAGAAGATTTGGGAGCAGAGGTGCTGGCGGAGCACTCTGTCAGAAGATTCGATAACCCAATCGGGGTACCTGAGGGAGAAGATTCGCTAACCCAATCGGGGTCCGACTGTTAGCTGCAGAAAGGGGTGTACCGCTGGCGTTGCACTTTATCTGTGGGTGCCGGTCCAGACCTACGGTGGTCCTGTCCTGATCCAATTTGGTCCGTACTTATCCTGATTCTGGTCTGCACCTGTTCTATCCTGTTGGTACCTGCACTATCGGTGGTCCTGTCCTTTATCCCAGCCTGTGGCCAGGGTTGGTCTTCACGCCATTCTAGGTAAATATAAAGCTGAGCGGGATATGTCCCTCTTCTTACCCTTCCTATGTTTCAATGCTTAAAGAACATTTCATGATAATTTCAAATCATCTTGCTTTGATTTTATTCCTTCTAATTGATCAAGCTCTGATTAATCTAGTATGGATATTGACAGTTAAAGAAATGATTTAGATAAAGCGTTTAAACCTTCCCCGAGTCGGTGGTTATTTTATGAGTGCAAATGTTTATTTACTACCTATTTTTTTGCTAACTTCCTTGATCCCTTAGGGACTCTAGGTACCGGTGACAAGGTTTGGTAACTCAAGGTATAGGTCCTAAAAAGTTAAATTAAATTACTGGTTAATCGTAGGTTTACCTATTCAAAGTGTTTATGTTTTCATGGGTCCAGGTGAGTACGGTAACATTCTGGGCAGGTGAACCCGCGCTCCATCAGTATTTCCTTTGGTAGGAGAGGATGGTTATGGTTTAGTTAAGATAAGTAGTTAGTCGTGTATTGATTATTTTTGAAATTGTATTGATTGTATGTATTAACCAAAAAACCCATTTGTATTGTTCTATGTTTGTTTTGGAATCCCCGGGGGAAGAATAGCAGGTGGTAAATGGAAGCCACTTTGTAATGAGGTCACTTGCCTAAGGTAGTAAGTGCATGGTTAGGTAAAACTGGAAGCACTGATTAGGGATTTTCTATATAAATGTGTGAATACAAGATAGCAACGGAGATTGTTGGTGAAACTTTGGCCTTATATCACCAAGAAAAAGGTAAGCACGAGGGAGTAACAGGTTTGTAGGAGAGTAGGGTCTGCTTCCTATGGTCTCACCCACTTTTTGTTGTGATTCTCTTGTTTTTCAACTTTAATGTGGCTGTGGGCCTGCTAATCAGACCCACAGCCCAGCTGTTCTCTCTCTAAATTGATACCAAGTACTTTAGGTACATACCGTATTGGGTATTGGGTCACCTATGTGAGCCCCTGTATAGTGTACCACGGGTACCCAGGGCATGGGTGCATCCAAGGTCCTGGGTACATGGCCAAGGCCCTGGGTATATGGGAATCATGTATTATGCCACGCCAGGCTGGCCGTCCAAACTGACACCACAGGCTGATCACTCACTTAGGTAAGGTGGTGTAATCACCCCTTACTTAGATATAGTATACCTATATCTACCTTTACATATAGACACATATACACCTATAAGTCACTCCTATGGTAGGTCTCGACAATCCTGAAGGCTGAGTGCTTGGTTTTATGTGAGAGGGTGCCCTAGCATGAGCTGAGCCCCTCTGCAGCTTTCATAACCATCTCCTTATAGCTGTTCTATGATATAGTCATACCATATACTCTTAAGTGCATTATAATCCTTGCGGTTAATGCTAACTTTAGTTTGGCTTTATCAAAAAATGTTGTGTAAGGTGTCAAACACTTTGGAATACTACTACCCCCGCCAATTCTGGTGGCGGAGGTAGCATTCCACCCTTCTCGAGGGAAAAGACATGTATGTTACTGCTTTACCCGGTTAAAGTTAAACAGAGCCTCAGCATCACAAAATGGATGCTGCTGCCAAAGACACGAGTCTGACAACCTGGTGCTGGGGGAAACTCCGGCAAGGGCGGCCTGGACATTAGGTTTCCTGTCCAGGGAGGTACCAACACCTCCCCAGACAGTGGTTATGTGTATTGGGGCAGTGAGGGCTGCATTCAGTGAATGCATCTAGACATTGCCTGGGGCACACAAGTGCTCCATGCATAGCCCGGTTCAAACCAGTTGCTGGGGCACTCCAGCCCCAGCTCCGGCACGAAACTGGACAAAGGGAAAGGGGTGTAACCTCCCCTTCTCAGGTCCACCCATAGGAGGGACCTAGGCAGGTAATCCAGCCCCCATTCTTAGTATAAGTATAGGAGCTGTGTCCCCAGGACTTTAGATTATCCTGGAAAGAAACTTTGATACAGAACTCTTGAACGTTTGACATTCTATTCTGACTAGAAGACGGAATACATCTCCCTTTTGGTCAAGGAGTGACCACCCTGTGCAAACAGGCACCACCAGTAACTTGCTGGTCTGCTCTGTCAATGCTCCCGCCGGAACCCGAAGACTCAGCGACACTGGAACTGGACTCTCAGACTTCTCCAACTCCGACCCATATCCAAAGCAATGCTGAGACCCGTGGCAGACATGAGAGATGTGGGACTGGACACCCTGGACATCCTGCATTTTGCTAACTGCTCAACTACCAAGGTACCCTTGCAGTTTTGTATTGGGGTACGAGAAGCCCCAGACCTGAGCGCCATTTGCACTGAAGCTCAGCCCTCCACACTCCACGAGTGCCGCATGGGGCCTGTGCCTGCTTTTCAGCTTGACACATCTTCCCGGTTCCTTGCCTGTTGGCTAGTGAGCCCCCTGAAGACTTTCTTTTTGAACTAAACTGCTTTCCTGGTTGCTCCAGGCTTGATTCAGATTCCCTTTAAAGGAGAAGTACCACAGACCTTGCTGGTCTGCAACAGAGCCAATCTCGTCATCCTGCGCGGGTTGCGGTTGGCAAGGCTTGTTGGGACCAATCCGGATACCAACTCCACAGTCAACTAGATTTATTGTGGGACAGCTCGTATCCCTCTCCTGGCCATCGTCAATGCCTCCTGGAACTCGTGGCTGAAGAGACAAGCTCACTTTCTTCACCTTCAAGCACATGACATCGCCTGGTTCCTTCCTGGTCACTGGCTAGTGACACAGACTCTGTCCCCTCTGCTTTCAGGTTCTTCACATCACCGTTCCACCCTTGGATCCACCCGGACACTTTTCCTCTGGTCACCTGCAGCACTTCTTTGCAGCTCTCCATAGAAAACGATGACGAAACCTGAAACCAAAAGGCACCTATGCACCCGGCTTCCCTGGGTAAGGTAACACAAGTACTCCAGTGCTCCCGTGGGTCTTGACTCTTGAAGTGTCCTAGTCTAAAGGGGTTTTATCGTAGTCCATCCGGAAGTGTCCTTAAACCAGAGCTTTCCAAACTGTGTGTCCCGACACATTACTGTGTCACCTGCAAGTGGTGGGTGTGTCGCAGGATGACACCACCGGTATTAAGGGCACTTAGCACATAACTGCTGCGAATTAAGAGACATTCCTTTGAAAGAGTGTCTTGGAGTCTGCTGCAGTAGCGCGGACTCCGAAACACTCTGCTCTATGGGTGCCGGGCGGTTCACAACAAAGCCCCATTAAGAAGTAAATGGTCTTTTAAAGACCTGTGAAATACTCGGGTGTGGCTGGTTGTGTGCCCTGTAAGCTGGGGTGAGGTGACAGAGGGTGACATCCAGAGGGAGGGAGACAAAGGAAATAGAGGGAGGAAGACAGAGAGAGAGGGAGACAGAGAGAGGGAGACAGAGTGGGAGAGAGAGGGAGGGAAACTGGGGGACACAGACATAGGGACGGAGACAGAGGGACGGAGACTGAGGGAAGGAGACAGAGGGAGACAGAGAGGGATACAGAGGGAGACAGACAGAGGGAGGGAGACAGATAGAGGGAGACAGATAGACTGAGACAGAGGAAGGGAGACAGACAGAGGGAGACTGACAGAGGGAGGATGACAGACAGAGGGAGGGTGATAGACAGAGGGAGGGAGACATACAGAGGGAGGGAGACAGACCGAGGGAGGAGGGAGACAGACAGAGGGAGGAGGGAGACAGAGGGAGGAGGGCGACAGAGGGAGGAGGGAGACAGGAGGGCAACAGAGGGAGGAGGGCGACAGAGGGAGAAGGGCAACAGAGGGAGGAGGGAGACAGGAGACAGGAAGAGGGAGACAGATAGAGGGAGACAGAGGGAGGGAGGCAGAGAGAGGGAGGGAGACAGAGGGAGGGAGAATGAGGGAGATAGAGGGAGAGAGATAGAGGGAGGGAGAGGGAGGGAGACAGACAGAGGGAGTGTGACAGAGGAACAGAGACAGAGGGAGGGAGATAGAGGGACAGAAACAGAGGGAGGGAGAATGAGAGAGAGGGAGACATAGGTTGGGAGACAGAGGGCGGGAGACAGAGGGTGGGGGACAGAGGGCGACAGACAAAGGGAGACAGACAGACGGAGGGAGACAGACAAAGGGAGGAGGGAGACAGAGGGAGAGAGAGAGAGAGGGAGCAAGACAGACAGAGAGAGACAGAGGTAGGCAGACAGACAGAGGAAGACAGATGGAGACAGACAGAGGGAGACAAATGGAGACAGACAGAGGGAGACAGAGGGAGACAGAGGGAGACAGAGGGCGGGAGACAGAGGGCGACAGGCAGAGGGAGACAGACGGAGGGAGGGAGACAGACTGAGGGAGACAGACAGAGGGAGGAGGGATCGACAGAGGGAGGGAGACAGAGGGAGCAAGACAGACAGAGAGAGACAGAGGGAGGTAGACAGACAGAGGGAGACAGACGGAGACAGACAGAGGGAGACAGACGGAGACAGAGGCAGACAAACAGACAGAGACCGACAGAGGGAGACAGACAGAGACAGACAGAGGGAGGGAAACAGATAGAGGGAGACAGAGAGAAGGAGACAGTTAGCGAGAGAGAGCGAGAGGGAGACAGACAGAGTGAGTGAGAACCCCCCAAACCCCCCTTAGGTGGTTCGGGCTCACTACGCTACGCTCGCGCGCTACACTGCCTTACTGTGTCCCAAAATGATGCATCTCCAAAAAGTGTGTCCCCAACATGAAAAGTTTGGAAAACTGTGCCTTAAACAGTAACTTTGTAACTTCTTTGTTTCCCATTATAAGTCAATGGTAACTCGCAACTGTGTTTAGACGGCCCATGCGTCTCCCGAGGGGCCTCCTACTTCCTAACCTTTGGTTGTTTAGTGTAGCCCTAGCAATTCTACAGGCCCTAGGCTTGCTGACTAACTCTCACGTGGTTCTTCTACCACTTCTTTAGTATATGGTTTGGGAGGCCCCTAGGGCATAACTGTATTTGTGCAACTTATCGTATGCTAATTGAGTAACTTGTGATGTACTTCGATCTCTGACCTCATAAAGAGTGCAGAGGGGTTGTGTTTAGAATAAATACATATATATTTGATATACACCTTGTGTGGTGTCCTTTCATTTGGTATTCAAGGGATTATAATTGATAAAACAGCTTACTTCCCATGCTCACTGAAGTCTTAGCCTAAGACTGCAGGTCCATGCTACCACTAGGATAGCTTGTATAAAAGGTTGACTTTACAACCACCATCAATAAGGGTCGATTAGACTGGTGCAAGGGGCCCACTAGAATAGTGGACATCATATGCCAGGCTAATTTCTCACAAGGTTCTCTAATGCTTGTATGAAGAATAGGCAGAAGGGATCTACTCGCAGTGTATTAAGAGTAAGCGGAAGGGATTTCCTTGCAGTAAAAGAACTCATCTTTCCTTTGAGTTTAGTCACTTAGGCACAGTGGCAAATGTTTTTACATTGTTAATTAATGAGTATTGCATTTAAAGTGAAAAGAAATAAGTTCTCGTATTACCTTGCAAAAGAGGGAGTCAGTTGCGGAGCTGCGCTGACGTCACTCAGAGCTGCGCTGTTATTGGTTGAGACAGCGGGTGTGTAGCTGAGATAATTGTAAAGGAGGGTTTGGTGCAGGAGCGTGGGAACTTGTCTCACGAGAAAAGTAGCGCAATTATTGGTTGAAAAGTATTTGAATTCAAATCACTGATTGGTTCTCGAAAATAAGAACTGCGCTGGTATTGGTGAAGCATTTAGTAAACAATTGAGTGTAGCTGCATATTACATTTATTGGAGCAAATTATATGTGGCATTTAGATCCAACAGTTATAGGAAATAGACCCGTTAGGAGGTACTTAGGTTTTGCGCATGAGCAGTACATAAGGGGAATACTTTATACCATGTACGGAGGAGACAGAGAACATGTCACAATTTAAAAGAATTAAGATTTTTTTTAAAAAGGACAAAACGATTAAGACTAGAGAAGGAATTATTATTCCTCTACCAAATACCCCCCATCATACATGATGGTAGAAAGGGGCTACCAGACCTGTGTGTGGTTATAGAATTGGACAGAGTACACAAAAGATGATGGTGTTTTGGCATTTCCAGAACATGGTACCTTTAATGGTAGAGTTTTGTACAATTTGAGAACACGCATGAACGAATTAGATCCCAGACCTAGATTAACTCAGTACGAAGCATTAGAGAAATGGGAAACTGAGGATTTCGAGCGAGATAGACCCAGAAGCGACAGAAATTGGAGTAAATTTTATCCCAGGTTTCCAAAAGAGACAAGAGATAAACAAATGAAGAAATGGAGAGAGTCTATGTTAGTAGAAGGTTTATATCCTGTACGGACTATAGAGGAAGCGCCAGGAAGTAGATGCACAGAGAAAACGAAAAATGTAATGATTAGTGGTGAATCAGATGATGACTATTTAGAGGATTTGTTAATGAAAAGTCCCCCACCATATCATGAAGAAGCAAATAGTGTTAATTCTAGAGCCCCGTTCTTGAAACCACCTTTGGTTCCGCAACTAGTGCATGAAACTTCGTTAGAAAAAGTGCTACAGGAAAGGGAACGAGAAGCCATAAATAAGAGGTGAAAAAATTCAGACAATTTCACAGTTAAATATGAGTCCTGAAGCCTTGACCATTCCGGTAACCATAGGTCTTGCTGTTCCATTATATGGAGAAAAACAGTCCTATCCCAAACCTCCTGTTCTGACTACATCTGTAGTGCAATCTAAAAAAGAACATTTGATAATTGATGACCAAGCAAGTGAATGCGAGTCAGTGATTTCCCTGATGGATTTACCTATAAGGGAACCGGTGGATGATTCAGTCAGGAAAAACACTCCTGGAACTTCTAGAGATGTACGGATGGAAACATCCTCAGGTACAAGAAGTGCTACTGTGGTAACCCCAGAAGAAATAGAGAGATGGTCCCGAGAAATAGAAAAACCAAAATCACAGCCGAAGGTATTGGATATTTTTAAATTAAGAGTTGAATTAGAGGAAATGATGGCTGGAAATGTGGGTTTAGATAGGTTAAACACTCTCAATGAGAACAAATTGTTGTTTATATGTCAAAGTATCACTCGCAATACTAAAACATTTCATGAAAAATTAATGAGTTTGGCTTTTGAAATGGCAATTGATATTGGAAAATCTAACATTTTACAGAAACCTTACTGAGCTCAATTTTTTGACAAAGATTTAGAAAACATGAATGTGTCAGGACGTAAAGTGCAGATCAAGGAGTTACTATCAGGAAGAGGTGTGGCGCCGCGGCCAGGGCGACTGACGCTGGAATCTGGGGATTAGGGTTCGATCTCCGGCTCCGGCGGCAGGTTAGCCCAGCACCATGTGACTCTGGGCAATAGCTCGCTTAATCTTCCCGATGGCCCCCAGCGCCTAGAGACCCTAACGGGTGATTGTGCGCTATACAAATGTGGATTATTATTATTATTATTGTTGCAGAAGTGGGGTGATTTAGACAAATGGAAAGCTAGATGGGCAAAGAAAAAGGAGGAGGCCCAAGCGAAAAATACTGCAAATGAATATTTACTAAAAGAACCCGAAAAAATGGAAAAGTTGTGCCCGATGAGAGAAGTGCCCAGAGGAGGTTATGTGCATGTCCCATGGTCCCGACAAGGTATTTTGTCATTTACGAAAAATTTCCCGAAACTCGGAGAGAAACCTGTCGAGTGGTACAGGCAGGTTGAAAGATTTGTAAAAGTCTCAAAAGTGCTGTTAAAAGATTTAGATGGGTTATTTGACATTGTTGTTCTTGTGGATCTATGGACAGAATGCAAGATATCGGTTGATTGGCCTAACGATGAGTACCCTTGAGACCCAAAGACAGGAGCCCCGTAAGATGAAGTTATGAAAAAATATAATCAAGTAATACTGTACTCGAAAGGAAAGGTACCCCCAAAGGAAACTGACTGGACACGAATAGACAGAACTACTCAAAATAAAGATGAATCAGTACATGCATATAATGAACGCCTTTTATAGGTATTCAAGCAGTACAGTGGTTTGGAAAGCATTGACACGAAAGACATGACACATTTTAGTTATCAATTTGTGTCAGGTTTAAAACCAGAAATTTCGCAAATGATTAAAGATCATAAAATCTGTTAGCAGGCCAAGTCGATAGATGAAATACTTAAGTATGCAAAATATTGTGGGGATGAAATTGACAATAAACAAAAGAATTTAGAAGAAAAGGTAATGTGGGCACACGTACAATTAGCAGAACAGCAGGAACTTCAGTTAAATCAATTGAAAAATAATCAGAACCAAGGAGATAGAAATGGGGCAAACCAAGAGGTAGAATGAACAGAGAGGAGGCCAAGAAGAAATTTCCTTGTTAACCCTGTACAAAATGATAATTTGACTCCACAGACGCAGAATGGGGTGTCAAGGAAGCCACAGCAACAGGTAATACAGAACAAGTTACCACTTGTACCTATGCCAGATTCTGGGACTCAAGCAAATTAAAAGGTGGATACCACAAATTGGGAGGGATGTGGAATGAGAGACACAGTGACATAACAGTTTCTTTTGAGTGACGCATGTTTTGAGGAAGATAGTTACTGACTGTGCCTGAGAGGGGAGGACAAGGAGTGCGTACTTGGTGCATCCTTGCCGGTAGATCAGTCTGGTCCATACATTTAGGGAAAAGTTGAGAGAAATGATGTTACCTTTTTGTTGGATACTGGCGCTACCCGTTCTACTGTGAGAACAGCAGACGTTCCAAACCTACCCCTCTCAGGAGGAGCGATCCAAGTAGTGGGCGTTTCTAATAAACAAATTAGTACCCCCGTTACAGAACTCATAGAAATCAGAATAGGTAATTTCAAAGAAATGCACAAGTTTGTAGTGTGCGACTCAAGTCCAGTAAACCTATTAGATAGGGACTTGCTGTGCAAAATGAATTGCACAATCTTTTGCACCCCAGGTGGTGTTGAAATTCAAACACCAGATGAAGATGGAGTTTATAAATTAATGTTGGCCAAACAAGTAACAGAAATTAAAAAGATGCTGGTGTAAGACCTCCCAAAAGAATTATAGCATACAGTGAATCCTGAAGTGTGGAATTTCACTGGGAAAGATGTAGGATTAATGGCAAATGTTGACCTGGTAAAAGTGACAGTGAAAGAAGGTGCAGTCTACCCAAACATTTGACTATACAAAATGAGCCCAGAAACAAAAGCAGGTGTTGCGGCAGAAATTAAGCGTTTGGTTGAACACGGCATTTTAGAAGAAATAATGAGCAGTCCGTGTAATTCACCGATAATTGGCATATAGAAACCGAGCGGGAAATATAGGGTCATACAAGACCTTAGCAAAATGAACCCTAAAAATACCCCTTTACCCAAAAACCCAAACCTTGCCCTGAACCCTAAAAATACCCCTTTACCCAAAAACCCAAACCTTAACCTGGACCCTAAAAATACCCCTTTACCCAAAAACCCAAAACTAGCCCTGAACCCTAAAAATACCCCTTTACCCAAAAACCCAAACCTATAATATTTTGAATAAAATTATATACTTACCAATACTTACGTTGTAATGGTATGCGTTGTAAAGGTATCTGCGTTGTAAAAACATGCATTGTAATGGTACTTCGTTGTAATGGATCCTGCGTTGTAAAAATTGCGTGGTAAAGGTAGGTCGTTGTAAAAATTGCGTGGTAAAGGTTGTATAACAATTGTTGTCCCATGTTGTCCAGTTGTGCCAAATCCTGCAGTGATTCTGTATCACATACCGTGGGGAGCCGGATGGTTCATGGTAATAGATCTGTGCCATGCATTTTTCTCCATACCATTAAATCGAGATAGCAAATACCTTTTCTTATTCAAATTCGACAACCATGTCTACGTTTGGAACCGTGTCCCTCAGGGGTACACAGAGAGTCCGTCGATTTTCATTCGGATATTGAAAAAATTTCTTGAATCATTGGTCCTGCCCGGACAGTCTGTCCTGGTGCAGTATATAGACGTCCTGTTGGTGGCGTCTAAGACTCGAAATGACTGTGTTGTTGATACCTTTGCATTGCTCAATCATTTGGCAGAAGGAGGGCATAAAGTGTCACCTGAGAAGTTGCAATTCTGCACCACATCGGTAAAGTACCCGGAACACCAGATAGAAAGAGGTGTTAGAAGAGTTGCCTCTGAAAGAATCAAAATAATCAGAAACATGAATCTACCTGAGACACAGAAAGAAATCAGAATGTTTCTTGGAGTTGTAGGTTACTGCAGGCAGTAGATTGTGGGATTTGCAGTCCTAGGTAAACCTCTGATACAGATGACAACGAAAAGAGCAAAAGACCCAGTAGAGTGGAATGACGAAAACATGACTGCCTTTTTGAAGCTGCGTGACTGTCTCTGCTCAGCTCCAGCCTTAGGGATGCCTGATTATTAAAAAGAATTTGCATTATTCTGTGATGCACGCGACAATTGTGCATTGTCTGTTCTGACCCAAACTCATGGTTTAGTGAGACGTCCTGTGGCATATTTTTCATCCACACTAGATCCAGTGGCATCTGCATTGCCAGGATGTCTGAAAGCAGTAGCTGCAACCTGTATAAGTCTTGAGCAAAGTGAATCCATCATTATAGGACACTCTGTAACCGTGTATGTTCCACATTCAGTGGTGATTCTGTTAACCAGAACACGTACTCAGTATTTGACTCCTAGTTGGCTGACCAAGTATGAGCGAATTCTTCTAGGTGCAGGGAATGTGACCATTGCAAGATGCACTGTCTTAAATCCAGCCACACTGTTACCTGATTCACACTTCGCAGAAGTGAAAGGGCAAGTCGAGCATGATTGCATCGACCTCACAGAATACAGTACAAAGCCCCGACCAGACATAAAAGAAGAGCCATTGTTGACTTTTGAATATGAGCTATTTGTGGATGGCTCATGCATGAGACATGAGAAAGGAGGATTAAGTGCTGCTTATGCTGTGTGTACTTTGTGGTATCCAGTGGAAGCATCCTATTTACCTGGAGTCAAGTCTGCACAAGTAGCCGAATTAGTTGCATTGACAAGAGCCTGCAATGAAAAATTTGAAAGTAACCATATACCCTGACAGTTAGTATGGTTACGGGGTTGTGCATTACTTTGTCCTACTGTGGATGCAAAGGGAGTTTCTGACTTCTTCAGGTACTCCTTTTCAAAATGGACATTATGTATAAGACTTACTGGAATCAATTCAATTGCCAAAAGAAGTGGCTGTGAACAAGTGTGCTGCTCACCAATCTGGAAATGACAGAGTGACAGCAGGTAACCGATATGTTGACCAACTAGCCCAGCATTGTGCCAAACATAAGATGGCAATAAATAAGAAAATCGATGCACGTGGAAACAGCTGCCAACTTATTTTGATTGAAAGAGTGAAAACATGGGAAGAAGTGAGAGATTTGCAAAATGAGGCAGAACTGAAGGAAAAGGAAGAGTGGGAGAAAATAGGATGTCGAAGAAGGGCTGAGGATGGTGTTATTGTTTACCTTGATGGGAGACCCGTGTTACCCGATTGTATGCTTGCTCCTTTGGCTAGGATGTATCATGGAAGCTCACACATAGGTAGAGACACGATGATTAGACAGTTCAGACAGAGTTGGTTCAATGCGAGATTCAGAATGTAGCAGAGAGTCTTTTGCCAGAGGTGTAAACCATTGCAAAGAATGAATCCTGGTAAGAGAACTGTAGTGTTGCCAGGAAAGATTGGAAAGGCGGAAGGTCCCTTCATATGCTTCCAGATTGATTTCATCCAATTACCCCCTTGCCGAGGACTGAAGTATGTTCTCGTCATTGTCTGCCTGTTTTCAAAATGGGTGGAAGCCTACCCTACCCACAAGAAGGATAGCATCACTGTAGCTAAGCTACTACTGAGGGAACTCATACCACGTTTCAGTTTTCCAGAAACGATTGAATCAGACTGAGGGTCTCATTTTAATAATGAAATAATTCGTCTGATCTGTGAAGCATTCCAAATTGAGCAAAAACTGCACTGTGCATACCGCTAAGAGGCTTCTGGGATGATAGAACAACTGAATGGCACAATCAAGTCACGATTGGGAAAGATGTATGAATCTACCCGATTGGAGTGGCCTGATGCTTTACCTCTTGTTCTGATGGGACTCAGAAGCATTCCAGACAGAAACACAAGCTTGAGTTCCCATTAAATACTTATGGGAAGAGCAATGAGGCAGGCATGGGCACCAGGATACAAGCTGATAAATATATCTGATGATTTAGTGCTCAAGTACTGCAAAGAACTGGCTGACCAAGTGCGTTTTATCTCTCACCAGGTTTGGGTTGATGCTGTCGCCAGACAATCAACTCCTACACATGACCTGAATTCAGGTGACTGAGTAGTGATAACGGAACATACTCGAGAATCTTGCCTAGTGCCAAAGTGGGGAGAGCTACATCAAGCGATATTGGTTACTACCACAGCTGTAAAGTGCAGGGGAACTCCAAACTGGATGCACGCGAGTCACACCAAGAGGGTGACAGAACCTGATAAAATAGAGGCTAAAGGTTGCGCAGCTGAGGGGTCTCAAGAAGTTAATCCTGAAGTAGTTGATGAGGAACAACCGAGCACCAGTCAGGGTGGATGGATTCCAGTAGTTGACATACCTGCAGACCTTGTGAGAACCAGAAGTCAAACCTATCTAGATAGACAGAGTGATGGTGTGGATGAGTCAGGAATAGAAGAATGTACTCATATTACAGAAATGCAAGTCAAAATTAATTCTGAGGAGGACCAGACAAGGAAAGGTTGGTGTACTCAGATATTTGAAACTCCAGTCAGTACTCCAGAGTCTGAGGAGGGAAAGATAGGCATTAGGGTGAAAGCTCAGGCAGAAGACAATCAAGAAAGCCAAAGACCTGAGCAGGATCAGATAGGGGTAGAAAAATGTGTTCAGGAAGAAGAAGGCAAACAAAGTCAAGGTCAAAGTCAAAGTCACATACAGCAAACTCCTGAACAAGGCCAGATTAGTATCCAGGCAGAAGAAACAAAAATAAGACCTAGACCAAGTCAGATAGAGAGGGATACAAAGGACGACATTGAACCAGATGTGCCACAACTGAACGAGAATAAAAGAGCATTTGAAGAAAGTCAAAGTACAGTGCCAACTAAAAGACTCAGAAAAGGAAATGAGTGGCCTGGTTTTGTCAAAAGACTGAAATTTCGCCTTAAAACAATAAATGAAGAACCAGAGCAAGTAAATGAAATATCAAGCTAAACTGGACTGTCCACAAAGCAACCCTGAAGGAGAAGTCCACGTTTGAAAAGACTGAATAACAAGTTTAAAGGACCTGAGTGGACCTACATCATACTTTAATATTTCGAAAATCTAGAACTGAGTGATGACGAACTGATTGTTAATCAGACTGACGAAGAAGTGAGACCAACTTGAGAAAAAAAGCACAGGTTAAAATCTGTGGAAAAGTTACAAAGAGGGGATAAAATCTCCTTAGTCAGAAATGGCTGATTATAATGTTAACAGAAGACCGAAAGTCATGTTGTAGAATATGCACAGGTAACATAGCAATAGTAGTTATAGTATGGTTTGGATTGACATTAGCTATACCTTACCTAATGAGCAATGCAGAATAACACTAAAATACCTGAGCATGTAAATTCACCTAAGACAATAGATACACATACACATGAGATAGCAGTTAGTCTTAAGCAACATGGAGTAGATTTAGAAGCACCAGATGAGGGAGACTTACATTATAGAAGAGCTAGAAATAGAACTCATTTAAATGTATTTGCTAATTTGTTAGTACATTATGTAGAAGCTATGGAAATCAGTGACTGCTACGTGTGCATGAAGTTGCCCACATCAGTAGCTGAATGGGTCACTTACCATCATATACCACTGATCTATGGTATTTCATGTAGCATTTTAGCTAGTCTGTTTTATAGAACTGGAAAATTACAATATTATTATTCTAAGTTTGATGTAATCTTTTCTGAAGTTCCTTTACGTAGAAATTTAAATCATATTTCTAGTACTAGAGACACTACCCACTTTATGGGTGATTATTTTCTAACAATAGGATCAATAGATATAGCCAAAGCTCACAAAGAAAATCTAACATGCATATTACAAGAGAAGGAAAAGATGTTTTTAGATTTTGTCGAGAAACGGAGACAGGATTTCCATAGAAAAGCCACTGATCATAAGCCAAAGATTCCTAAATGGGCTGAGAATAAAGAGTTTACCTCTAATGGCAAGACTCAAGCTGCTATGTTGCTGGATTTCGAAAAGAAAGGGAAACTCTGTCTCCGTAGAGAGAAAGCAGATTATTATAACAATATATTCATTGGTTCCAGTGAATGTGAACACAATTTCAAAGTTATTGGGGGTTGGGGTTTCAAAGATGGAACCGAACCAGTTTATCCTGGAATGTATTACATTTGTGGGAACAAAGCCTATTTTAAATTGCCTGATCATTGGTACGGGAGTTGTTATTTTGGAATAGTATTCCCAAAGGTGTACCATATGGGAAAAATCACTGCAAGTAATGAAGAAACTAATGGAATAACTTGTAGTAAAACAGCATCATTTGCTGAAATAGTAGGTGACATATTTAGTGCAATAATACCTTCAGTGTGAGTGGTTCTGAATTCTCAAAGAATCTGCAAATTGTCAACAGTGGTAGACACTGCTAGTGGATTTTTGATGATCAATACCGAATTGGTTGCAGTAAGATCAATGGTTTTACAAAATAGACTTGCTCTTGACATATTATTGGCAAAAGAGGTCGGAGTCTATAGAATGTTGAAGACGCAACATTGTTGCCCTTACATTCCAGACAAAAGCATAGAAATTAAAAGGTATGCGAGAAATATTACCAATTTGAGAGAAGAATTCAAACCACTGGAGGTTGACAGTGCATGGAAGAGACTAATTAGTGGTCTCTCCTCAATAGGTAGTTTGTTCACTAAGGTAGGAAAAAGTTTTGTAGGTAAAATATTGATGCCAATGATGGGAGTAGCACTACTGCTTTTAGGGATAATCATTTGTTGCAAATGTCGTAAACATAAAAAAATATAAGGTAAATCAGAGAGGAAAGAAAAGAAACTTCAGTGAAATTGAGCTTGAAGAATTAAATGGGGATTTGTTCAAGAAAATGAAAAACTTCCACATGAATAATGGGAAAAAGCCTAAAAGAGTGTTTGAAGAAATAGAAATTAGTTAATGTTGAAAGGTTGACATCTGTTTCTGTAATTGGTGATGATATAAAATATCATCAAAGAGGGGATTGATTGAGGAAGGTTTCACACGCAAAGCGCCTTGCTTGGACTCAACCCTCTCATAATAATAAGTAATGTATTAACCAACATATCTCGTCTTATTAACAATGCAAAACGTGACATTTCTAGTAAGCTGGAGAAGCTTGCATATGTGCTTTTACTAACCGTAACTCGATTAACCTAAAATGGCCGCCGCAACCCGGGAACTTTTCTACGCATGCATCTGTCACACTCACGTGAAATGACGTACTTACTGCTTGTTGGGAAAACGTTGCTTCTGCGCACTAGAACTAAGATGGCTACTCTGTGTGTTAACGTGATAACGCTTGCACTATTGCTTTTACTAAGCTGTTCGTTCTGCTTAATGACTAATGCCATAGTTAAAATTAAATATTGGGAATAGAGTAGAGATAAGTGGTATACAGTGCATTCATTTATTTTTTGTTCTAAAACTGTTTCTCTTCTACTTTGCATGTATCGTACTTTGGGCCGGACATGTACTTCTGAACTCCATCTGCGCCTGTGCAGAGAAGCTCAAATGCCCGAATCACTGACATTAAAACCCGGCCAAGTCTTGACTCGCTAGAAGAAGCGCCTGGGAGCATGAACTCTCAACCCCACAAGAGGAAGCTGGACTGTACAAACTTTAATACAATGTTATTGATATTGATACATTCACTGTCGGGTGGAATAAAAGTGCATGGGAAAATAAAATTATCGGCGGGAATGCTAATTTCAAAATTGAAGCAGGTGACCTCATAACTGGTATGGTGTGACGACCTCTCCTTGTCTTTTGACCAATCAAATTTAGGGAATACACACATTTGCAACATTGGGGGGGTGGTACACTGCCCTGGAAAATGGTATAACTAAGGTAGGCTTAGCTAGTTAGATTGTCCGACTTGTCCGAATAGCTGACCAGTCCTGTTACTGACCCAACGCACTCAACAGGCGCTCGAGAGCATAGGTGCTGGCGGAGCACTCTGTCAGACGATTCGGGAGCAGAGGTGCTGGGGGAGCACTCTGTTAGAAGATTCGATAACCCAATTGGGGTTCCTGAGGGAGAAAATTTGCTAACCCAATTGGGGTCCCACCTTTAGCTGCAGAGAGAGGTATGACGCTAGGCGTTGCAATTTAGCTAGGGGTGCCCGTCCTGACCTGCGGCGGTCCTGTCCTGAACCAATTTGGTCCGTACTAATCCTGATTCTGGTCTGCACCTGTTCTATCCTGTTGGCACCTGCACTATTGGGGGTCCTGTCCTTTATCCCAGCCCGTGGCCAGGGTTCGTCTTCACACAATTCTAGGTAAATATAAAGCTGAGCGGGATATGTCATTGTGCTGTTACCCTCTTCTTACCCTTCCTATGTTTCAGTGCTTAAAGAACACTTCATGATAATTTCACATCATCTTGCTTTGATTTTATTCTTTCTAATTGATCAAGCTCTAATTATTCTAGTATAGACATTGACAGTTAAAGAAATGATTTAGATAAAGAGTTTAAACCTTCACCGAGTCTGTGGTTATTTTATGAGTGCAAATGTTTATATGCTACCTATTTTATTGCTAACCCCCTTGATCCCTTAGAACTCTAGGTACCAGTGACAAGGTTTGGTAAGTCAAGGTATAGGTCCTAAAAAGTTAAATTAAATCACTGGTGAAGTGTAGGTTTTTCTGTTCAAAGTTTGTATGTTTTTATGGGCCCAGGTGAGTATGGTAAAATTCTGGGCAGGTGAACCTGTGCTCTATCACATGGTCAGTGACATCATTCATGACATCACTGACGATATCTCAAATAACATCACTGATGACATCATACACTTAATATTTGATATACCTCCTCAATCCCTAATAGAACCTTTGACACACACACTCTAAATTACAGACTACCATTCTCGAAACCATAGACACACTAATGTCAGTTAATACATACCCGCTCATTGATTCATAGGTCCTCACACACACACCCACTCACTAAACCATACGGTCACTCATACACGCAGTCACTCATCAAAACAACCACTGATATATGCACTCATACATCCATACAGACACTCACACACTGCCACTCACCCATAGAGTCACTCAAACACTTTCTGCAACTCTGTGCACGTTAAGTAAACCGAGAACCCCGGTCAAACCCACGAGGGAAATTAAAGAATCTTACCAAAGTAGTCAAGTGGCCGCGTTCAATAGCGAAAGTCAGCAGAATCGTTTGCATGGGAGGAAGGTGTATTTAGAAGACGGCCGGTGAACATAGAGAGGGGACTGGAAAGTGCGCACTGTGTATTAGCGTGTGTAATGTGGGACGTGATAAAATGAAGAAAAGAAAAAGGATGATGGAGAAAATAACCAAGGGGTAATAAAGCTAATGAGATAGTTCGAACGAAAAATTTAATAGAAATTGAATGATAATAAGAGAAAAACTGAACATTGGGTATATTAACATAGGGTCGACGAGACACGGAAGTGTCGGCCATCTTGGATAGGGAATATATATACTGAATGAACAGAAAAAAAGGGTTATAGGAAAGAAAGAACATGGAAAACTGAAAGGAATGAATAAATGCATTGAAAGACAATAATACTGAGAATGATAACAGTAAGTCAACACAGAAGAATATGGGAAGGTGAAAGGATAATGAAATAAGGGTGGAAAAGGATACTAGAAAGGAGTATATACGAAAGGAAAGGGTGTCAGACAAGGACAGGTGTAAGCAGGTCTAAAGGAAGCAACTATATTCAATCCGTTCATTGAGTCCTTTTGGTTGGCACGAGTCCAACAGCTTTATCCAGAAGAGCTCACGTTGTAGTAATTTATTTCGATTGTCAATTCCAGGTCTCTTTGGGACAACCTCCAGTAAAAGGGTAAATTCAGGGTATTTTCTCTCCCTGTATTTTTGCAAAATGTTCTTTTCTGTTTCAAGATATTTCTCTGGTTCTGAACAGATCGTTTTGGCCCTTGTCAATTGGGAAAAGGGTAGGTGTTTTTTTAAAGGAGTTGGGTGGCAGCTGGTGTACATGAGAGCGTTGTTCCGATCAGTAGCTTTCACAAACAGTGAAGTTTTTAAGTTGACATTGTCGAGGGTGACAAGAATGTCCAAAAAAAGTAAGCATTTGGTGTAGGTGAATCGAATTTGGTCATCCACACCATTGATGTGGGAAATGAATTCAGGAATCTCTTCAGGTAACCCTGCCCAAATTAAAAAAATGTCATCTATGTATCGCCAGTATGTTTCAATCTTTTTGGACCAATAGACATTATTCAATATGTGATCAAGTTCCAGACGATGCATAAACAAATTCGCGTAGCTGGGAGCTGCACAGTTGCCCATTGAAGTACCCACTAGCTGCATGACAAACTCGTCATTCCAAGTAAATAGCTGTGGTATAGCGTGAATTGCATAAGCTCAAGTAGTAACACTTTAAGGTCATCTTTCATGGAATACGAAAGTAAAAAGGATTCCAAAGCTTCGATGCCCCTGTTGTGTGGTATGGAGGTGTACAAGGCACACACGTCGATGGTGACCAAAGTGTGTGGGATTGTTGGATTTAAAGACACTTTTAGTAATTGGTTCAGAAAATCGGTGGAATCACGAATGTATGTGGACATTCCCCTCACGATGGGCTGAAGGTACATGTCGATAAACTTCCCAGTGGGTTCGTGGATCAAATTCCTCGTAGACACAATAGGCCTGAATGGCGGTTGGTATCAATTCTTGTGGATTTTTGGCAGCATATGAATACTGGGACATTTAGGATAAGGATGGATCAGATATTTCAAATCTTTTTGGCTAATGATTCCCATTTCCATAGCCTTTTCCAAGATGGTCTTCAAAATCTGCAGGAAAGTATCAGTCGGATCTGAAATCAATTTCATATACAGTTCTTTGTCGTTTACATGGGCAGTCACGCTTTCTTGGTAGAAATTCTGGTCTAAGATGACCAGGGCTCCCCCTTTGTCGGCCTTGCAACAGATGATTTTCTTATTGTTGGTAATTTCTCTGAGAGCTCTCGATTCTCTAGTGTTAAAATTGCTGATCTTTGGTGGGGGTTTTTTGAAATTCTCTTTCAGTGCTTTCAGGGTTATAGTCTCATATGAGTCGAAAATCTTGTGGCTTACAGGAGCCATGAAAGAGCTCTTGCTTCCCAATTCTTTGCAAGTGTGTTCAGTTGGAGGACCAATAGGGGGGTTCACGTTGGTGAAGAGTGAAGTAATCGTAGATTACGCATGAACTTAAATAAGCATATTTCCATCTCAAGTTCGTTGGTGTGGTAAGTGGGGACAAAAGATATCCCTTTTTGTAAAACATTCAAATGATTTTTAGACAAGGATACTTTCGAAATATTAATTACTAGGTTCTTTTGCTCCTCGTGGCTTGAGCTATAGACGATGTTGTTGCTGTGGCTGCGGCTTCTGCCCCTCCTGGTTCTACGGTGACGGTTGGGCCTTTCTCTAAAAAAGGAACACCAGAACTAGTGGGAATTGTCTGGATGGTACTTTCACCCCCTTTGTCATGGGGGCCGTTCTTTGTGGTCTACCCTGAGGTTGGACACTTCTTTGGCTTGCAGATCCATCAGAAGAGCTGCCCTCATCCGATGAAGGATTGTTGAAGGGTCTTTGTTGTCTCCATTGGGCGTAAACCTCCGACCAACTAGAGACCTCCCCCAATTTATAATCCATGGTGTCTCTTTTATATTTTCTTATTTTTCTGTCATTAATTTCTTTGGTGTACTAGTCCAACTGGATATTGATGTCCTCGAGAGCTTTGTCGAGTTCATCCTTGTTCATGTTTTTGTCCAGATTTTGATGAATCAGGCCAATTTCTTTCTCAAGGTCATTGATCACTTTGGAAAGTTCTTCCACAATTAGAAGTATTAGGTCCAAGGAACAATGATTTAAAATGGCCTACCATCATTCCGTGAACTTTGGGTTGTTCCTGCAGAGAGTAGGCTTTAGGGCGATACGTAGTCCTCTAGGGATGCGTTGGTCTTTATGATATCTGATCAATGTTCCAGCGTGCAAACGTTGGTTGATGATCCTTTTGGACGTGTATAAAAGTTGCCTTAACATGCTGGGGTTTGAAAAAGTACTGGTAGAGGTTGGGTCCACCTCCTTAACTAGTGAATAGATCCTTTTGGTTTCCTCAAGATTAAATCCGAAAGTATCGGCGCGATTCGCCGTGATGCTTGAAATTTCTTCGTAAGACATTTTTGTAGGGTGCCCACACTGGGTGGCCAGAAAATCTGTAGTGTTTCTGCACCACTGTTGCCTTTTTCTGCACCTCGCTTGTTTCTTTCTGCACCCCTCTTGCCTGTTTCTGCACCTCTGTTTCCTCTTTGTCTACCTCTCTTGTCTCTTTCTGTGTTCCTATTCTTTCTTCTGTACCTGTTTTGCCTCTTTCTGTGCCTCTCCTGTCTGTTTCTTTACCTCTGCTGCCTCTTTCTGCATATCTGTTGATTCTGTCTGCACTCTTGCCTCTTTCTGTACCCTTCTTCCCTCTTTTTGCACCTCTGTTGCCTCTTTCTGCAGTTCTCTTGCCTTCTTCTGCAACTGTATTGCCTCTTTCTGCACCCTCTTCCCTGTTTGTGCACCTCATTTGCCTCTTTCAGCACCTATCTAGCCTCTTTCTGCACTTCTCTTAACTCTTTCTGGACCTCACATGCCTCTTTATGCACTTCTCTTGCTTTTTTCTGCACCTCTGTTGCTTCTTTTAGCACTTCTCTTGCCTTTTTCTGCACTTCTTTTGCCTGTTTCTAGACCTGGCTTGCCTCTTTCAGCACCATTGTTGCCTTTTACTGCACCTCGCTTGCTTCTTTCTGTACCCCTCTTGCGTCTTTCTGTACCTCACTTTCCTCTTTGTGTACCTCTCTTGCCTCTTTCTGCACCCCGTTCTCTCTTTCTGCACCTGTTTTTCCTCTTTCTGAGCTCTCCTGCTTGTTTCTTCCTCTCTGTTACCTCTTTCTGCACCCCTCTTCCCTCTTTATACACCTTTGTTGCTTCTGTCCGCACTTCCTTTGCCTCTTTCTCTACCCCTCTTTCCTCACCTCACTTGCCTCTTTCAGCACTCCTCTTGCTTCTTTCTGCACCTCTCTTGCTTTTTTCTGCATCCCTCTTGTCTCTTTATGCAGCCATCTTCCCTCTTTGTGCACTCCTCTTGCCTTTTCTGCACGTCTTTTGCTTGTTTCTAGACCTGGCTTGCCTCTTTCAGCACCATTGTTGCCTTTTTCTGCACCCCGCTTGCTTCTTTCTGTACCCCTCTTGCGTCTTTCTGTACCTCACTTTCCTCTTTGTGTTCCTCCCTTGCCTCTTTCTGCACCCCGTTCTCTCTTTCTGTACCTGTTTTTCCTCTTTCTGCACCTCTCCTGCTTGTTTCTTCCTCTCTGTTACCTCTTTCTGCACCCTACTTTCTTCTTTATGCACCTTTGTTGCTTCTTTCAGCACTTCTCTTGCTTCTTTCTGCACCCCTGGTGCTTCTTTTCTGCAATCCTCTTGCCTCTTTCTGTGCCCTTCTTCCCTCTTTGTGCACATCTTTTGCCTTTTTGGCATCCCTCTTGCTTCTTTTTACACCCCTCTTTCTTCTTTCTGCACATCACTTACCTGTTTCTGCAACTCTCTTGCCTCTTTCTGCAATTCTCTTGCTTCTTTCTGCACCCTTTTCCCTCTATCTGTACATGTTCTAACTACGTAGGCATAGTTAGAAATTAGCATTTAAAAACCACTAGAAATTCACTGTAAAAACACCACAGGTTTCAGGGACATTATAGTTTAGGATAAGCATTTAAAAACCTTAGGAATTCACTGATATAAACAGAGGTTTCAGGGACGTTATAGTTAGGGATTAGCATTTAAAAATCTTTTGAAATTCATTGAAAAAACTACAGGTTTCAGAGACGTTATAGTTAGGCTGATATTTAACTTGTACAAAAACAGGTGAAATTTGTCCGTTATAGTTAACTCGTGCCCCTGTAACGCACTGTTGATGATGTCCTCTTTTTTTGCACCTTTGTTGCTTCTTTCAGCACTTCTCTTGCTTCTTTCTGCAACTCTGGTGCTTCTTTCTGCAACCCTCCCACCTCTTTATGTGCCCTTCTTGCCTCTTTGTGCACATCTTTTACCTTTTTGGCACCCCTCTTGCCTCTTTCTGTACCCCTCTTTCTTCTTTCTGCACCTCACTTACCTGTTTCTGCAACTCTCTTGCCTCTTTCTGCAGTTCTCTTGCTTCTTTCTGCACCTTTTCCCCTCTATCTGTACATGTTCTAACTATGTAGGCATACTTAGAAATTAGCATTTAAAAACCACTAGAAATTCACTGTAAAAACACCACAGGTTTCAGGGACATTATAGTTTGGGATAAGCATTTAAAAACCTTAGGAATTCACTGAAATAAACAGAGGTTTCAGGGACGTTATAGTTAGGGATTAGCATTTAAAAATCTTTTGAAATTCATTGAAAAAACTACAGGTTTCAGAGACGTTATAGTTAGGCTGATATTTAACTTGTACAAAAACAGGTGAAATTTGTCCGTTATAGTTAACTCGTGCCCCTGTAACGCACTGTTGATGATGTCACATATTACATTATTCATGACATGGTCAGTGACATCACTGATGACATCACTAATGACATCTCAAATGACATCACTGATTACATCATCCACTTAATATCTGATATACCTCCTCACACCTTAATATAACCTTTGATACACCCACTCTAAAGTACAGACTACCATTCTTGAAACCATAGACACACCAATGCTAGTTAATATATACCTGCTCACTGATTCATAGGTCTGCACACACATCCCCCCACTAAACCATACAGTCACTCATACACACAGTCACTCATCAATACAGCCACTGATATATGCTCTCATACACCCATACAGGCACTCACCCACCGCCACTCACCCATAGATTTACTCAAACACTTTCTGCAACTCTGTTGTCTCTTTCATAATTTTTCTTGGTTTCTTCCACACCTCTGTTGCTTCTTTTAGTACTACTCTTGCCTGTTTCGGCACCTGTCTTGCCTCTTTCTGCATTACTGTTGCCTCTTTCTACATATCACTTGCTTCTTTCTGCACCCTTCTTGCCTGTTTCTGTACCCCTGTTCCCTCTTTCAGTATTTCTCTTGCTTCTCTCAACACCCCATTCCCTCTTTTTGCACCTCTACTACCTGTTTCTATACCTCTGTTGCGTCTTTCTACACTTCTCTTGCCTCTTTATGCACCTTTGTTGCTTCTGTCCGCACTTCCTTTGCCTCTTTCTCTACCACTCCTTCCTCACCTCACTTGCCTCTTTCAGCACTCCTCTTGCTTCTTTCTGCACCTCTCTTGCTTTTTTCTGCATCCCTCTTGTCTCTTTATGCAGCCATCTTCCCTCTTTGTGCACTTCTCTTGCCTTTTTCTGCACTTCTTTTGCCTGTTTCTAGACCTGGCTTGCCTCTTTCAGCACCATTGTTGCCTTTTTCTGCACCCCGCTTGCTTCTTTCTGTACCCCTCTTGCAACTTTCTGTACCTCACTTTCCTCTTTGTGTACCTCTCTTGCCTCTTTCGGTACCCCGTTCTCTCTTTCTGTACCTGTTTTTCCTCTTTCTGCACCTCTCCTGCTTGTTTCTTCCTCTCTGTTACCTCTTTCTGCACCCTTCTTTCTTCTTTATGCACCCTTGTTGCTTCTTTCAGCACTTCTCTTGCTTCTTTCTGCACCTCTGGTGCTTCTTTCTGCAACCCTCTTGCCTCTTTCTGTGCCCTTCTTCCCTCTTTGTGCACATCTTTTGCCTTTTTGGCACCCCTCTTGCCTCTTTCTGCACCCCTCTTTCTTCTTTCTGCACCTCGCTTACCTGTTTCTGCAACTCTCTTGCCTATTTCTGCAGTTCTCTTGCTTCTTTCTGCATCTTTTCCCCTCTATCTGTACATGTTCTAACTATGTAGGCATAGTTTGAAATTAGCATTTAAAAACCACTAGAAATTCACTGTAAAAACACCACAGGTTTCAGGGACATTATAGTTTGGGATAAGCATTTAAAAACCTTAGGAATTCTCTGATATAATCAGAGGTTTCAGGGACGTTATAATTAGGGATTAGCATCTAAAAATGTTTTGAAATTCATTGAAAAAACTACAGGTTTCAGAGACGTTATAGTTAGGCTGATATTTAACTTGTACAAAAACAGGTGAAATTCGTCCATTATAGTTAACTCGCCCCCCTGTAACGCACTGTTGATGATGTCACATATTACATCACTCATGACATGGTCAGCGACATCACTGATAACATCACTGACGACATCTCAAATGACATCACTGATTACATCATCCACTTAATATCTGATATACCTCCTCACACCCTAATATAACCTTTGATACACCCACTCTAAAGTACAGACTACCATTCTTGAGACCATAGACACACCAATGCTAGTTAATATATACCTGCTCACTGATTCATAGGTATGCACACACATCGCCCCACTAAACCATACAGTCACTCATACACGCAGTCACTCAGCAATACAGCCACTGATATATGCTCGTCATACACCCATACAGGTACTCACCCACCGCCACTCACCCATAGATTTACTCAAACACTTTCTGCAACTCTGTTGTCTCTTTCATAATTTCTTTTGCTTCCGTCCACACATCTGTTGCTTCTTTTAGTACTACTCTTGTCTGTTTCTGCACCTGTCTTGCCTCTTTCTGCACCACTGTTGCCTCTTTCTACATATCACTTGCTTCTTTCTGCACCCTTCTTGCCTGTTTCTGCACCACTGTTCCCTCTTTCAGTACCTCTCTTGCTTCTTTCTATACCCATTCCCTCTTTTTGCACCTCTCCTGCCTATTTCTGCACCTCTGTTGCGTCTTTCTACACTTCTCTTGCCTCTTTATGCACCTTTGTTGCTTCTGTCTGCACTTACTTTGCCTCTTTCTCTACCCCTCTTTCCTTTTTCTTCACCTCACATGCCTCTTTCAGCACTCCTCTTGCTTCTTTCTGCACCTCTCTTGCTTTTTTCTGCATCCCTATTGTCTCTTTATGCACCCATCTTCCCTCTTTGTGTACTTCTCTTGCCTTTTTCTGCACTTCTTTTGCCTGTTTCTAGACCTGGCTTGCCTCTTTCAGCACCATTGTTGCCTTTTTTTGCACCTTGTTTGCTTCTTTCTGTACCGCTCTTGCGTCTTTCTGTACCTCACTTTCCTCTTTGTGTACCTCTCTTGCCTCTTTCTGCACCCCGTTCTCTCTTTCTGCACCTGTTTTTCCTCTTTCTGAGCTCTCCTGCTTGTTTCTTCCTCTCTGTTACCTCTTTCTGCACCCCTCTTCCCTCTTTATACACCTTTGTTGCTTCTGTCCGCACTTCCTTTGCCTCTTTCTCTACCCCTCTTTCCTCACCTCACTTGCCTCTTTCAGCACTCCTCTTGCTTCTTTCTGCACCTCTCTTGCTTTTTTCTGCATCCCTCTTGTCTCTTTATGCAGCCATCTTCCCTCTTTGTGCACTCCTCTTGCCTTTTCTGCACGTCTTTTGCTTGTTTCTAGACCTGGCTTGCCTCTTTCAGCACCATTGTTGCCTTTTTCTGCACCCCGCTTGCTTCTTTCTGTACCCCGCTTGCGTCTTTCTGTACCTCACTTTCCTCTTTGTGTTCCTCCCTTGACTCTTTCTGCACCCCGTTCTCTCTTTCTGTACCTGTTTTTCCTCTTTCTGCACCTCTCCTGCTTGTTTCTTCCTCTCTGTTACCTCTTTCTGCACCCTATTTTCTTCTTTATGCACCTTTGTTGCTTCTTTCAGCACTTCTCTTGCTTCTTTCTGCACCCCTGGTGCTTCTTTCTGCAATCCTCTTGCCTCTTTCTGTGCCCTTCTTCCCTCTTTGTGCACATCTTTTGCCTTTTTGGCATCCCTCTTGCTTCTTTTTACACCCCTCTTTCTTCTTTCTGCACATCACTTACCTGTTTCTGCAACTCTCTTGCCTCTTTCTGCAATTCTCTTGCTTCTTTCTGCACCCTTTTCCCTCTATCTGTACATGTTCTAACTACGTAGGCATAGTTAGAAATTAGCATTTAAAAACCACTAGAAATTCACTGTAAAAACACCACAGGTTTCAGGGACATTATAGTTTAGGATAAGCATTTAAAAACCTTAGGAATTCACTGATATAAACAGAGGTTTCAGGGACGTTATAGTTAGGGATTAGCATCTAAAAATGTTTTGAAATTCATTGAAAAAACTACAGGTTTCAGAGACGTTATAGTTAGGCTGATATTTAACTTGTACAAAAACAGGTGAAATTCGTCCATTATAGTTAACTCGCGCCCCTGTAACGCACTGTTGATGATGTCACATATTATATCACTCATGACATGGTCAGCGACATCACTGATAACATCACTGACGACATCTCAAATGACATCACTGATTACATCATCCACTTAATATCTGATATACCTCCTCACACCCTAATATAACCTTTGATACACCCACTCTAAAGTACAGACTACCATTCTTGAGACCATAGACACACCAATGCTAGTTAGTATACACCTGCTCACTGATTCATAGGTATGCACACACATCGCCCCACTAAACCATACAGTCACTCATACACGCAGTCACTCATCAATACAGCCACTGATATATGCTCGTCATACACCCATACAGGCACTCACCCACCGCCACTCACCCGTAGATTTACTCAAACACTTTCTGCAACTCAGTTGTCTCTTTCATCATTTCTTTTGCTTCCGTCCACACATCTGTTGCTTCTTTTAGTACTACTCTTATCTGTTTCTGCACCTGTTTTGCCTCTTTCTGCACCACTGTTGCCTCTTTCTACATATCACTTGCTTCTTTCTGCACCCTTCTTGCCTGTTTCTGCACCCCTGTTCCCTCTTTCAGTACCTCTCTTGCTTCTTTCTATACCCATTCCCTCTTTTTGCACCTCTCCTGCCTGTTTCTGCACCTCTGTTGCGTCTTTCTACACTTCTCTTGCCTCTTTATGCACCTTTGTTGCTTCTTTCTGCACTTCCTTTGCCTCTTTCTCTACCCCTCTTTCCCTTTTCTTCAGCTCACATGCCTCTTTCAGCACTCCTCTTTCTTCTTTCTGCACCTCTCTTGCTTTTTTCTGCATCCCTATTGTCTCTTTATGTACCCATCTTCCCTCTTTGTGCACTTCTCTTGCCTTTTTCTGCACTTCTTTTGCCTGTTTCTAGACCTGGCTTCCCTCTTTCAGCACCATTGTTGCCTTTTTCTGCCCCCGCTTGCTTCTTTCTGTACCCCTCTTGCGTCTTTCTGTACCTCACTTTCCTCTTTGTGTTCCTCTCTTGCCTCTTTCTGCACCCCGTTCTCTCTTTCTGTACCTGTTTTTCCTCTTTCTGCACCTCTCCTGCTTGTTTCTTCCTCTCTGTTACCTCTTTCTGCACCCTACTTTCTTCTTTATGCACCTTTGTTGCTTCTTCCAGCACTTCTCTTGCTTCTTTCTGCACCTCTGGTGCTTCTTTCTGCAACCCTCTTGCCTCTTTCTGTGCCCTTCTTCCCTCTTTGTGCACATCCTTTGCCTTTTTGGCACCTCTCTTGCCTCTTTTTGCACCCCTCTTTCTTCTTTCTGTACCTCACTTACCTGTTTCTGCAACTCTCTTGCCTCTTTCTGCAGTTCTCTTGCTTCTTTCTGCACCTTTTTCCCTCTATCTGTACATGTTCTAACTACGTAGGCATAGTTAGAAATTAGCATTTAAAAAACACTAGAAATTCACTGTAAAAACACCACAGGTTTCAGGGACATTATAGTTTGGGATAAGCATTTAAAAACCTTAGGAATTCACTGATATAAACAGAGGTTTCAGGGACGTTATAGTTAGGGATTAGCATTTAAAAATGTTTTGAAATTCATTGAAAAAACTACAGGTTTCAGAGACGTTATAGTTAGGCTGATATTTAACTTGTACAAAAACAGGTGAAATTCGTCCGTTATAGTTAACTTGCGCCCCTGTAACGCACTGTTGATGTTGTCACATATTACATCACTCATGACATGGTCAGTGACATCACTGATGACATCACTGATGACATCTCAAATGACATCACTGATTACATCATCCACTTAATATCTGATATACCTCCTCACACCTTAATATAACCTTTGATACACCCACTCTAAAGTACAGACTACCATTCTTGAAACCATAGACACACCAATGCTAGTCAGTATACACCTGCTCACTGATTCATAGGTTTGCACACACATCCCCCCATTAACCATACAATCATTCATACACGCAGTCACTCATCAATACAGCCACTGATATATGCTCTCATACACTCATACAGGTACTCACCCACCGCCACCCACCCATAGATTTACTCAAACACTTTCTGTAACTCTGTTGTCTCTTTCATAATTTCTCTTGCTTCCTTCCACAACTCTGTTGCTTCTTTTAGTACTACTCTTGCTGTTTCTGCACCTGTCATGCCTCTTTCTGCACCACTGTTGCCTCTTTCTACATATCACTTGTTTCTTTCTGTACCCTTCTTGCCTGTTTCTGGACCCATGTTCCCTCTTTCTCTACCTCACTTGCTTCTTTCTAAACCCCATTCCCTCATTTTGCACCTCTCCTGCCTGTTTCTGCACCTCTGTTGCGTCTTTCTACACTTCTCTTGCCTCTTTATGCACCTTTGTTGCTTCTGTCTGTACTTCCTTTGCCTCTTTCTCTACCCCTCTTTCCTTTTTCTTCACCTCACTTGCCTCTTTCAGCACTCCTCTTGCTTCTTTCTGCACCTCTCTTGCTTTTTTCTGCATTCCTCTTGTCTCTTTATGCACCCATCTTCCCTCTTTGTGCACCTCTATTGCCTCCTTCTGCACGTCTGTTGCTTCTCTTGCCTCTTTTGGCAGCCCTCTTGCCTGTTTGTGTACTTCACTTGCCTCTTTTTGCACCCCTGTTCTCTCTTTCAGCACGCGCTTTTCCTCTTTCTCCACCTCTCCTGCCTGTTTCTTCTTCTCTGTTACCTCTTACTGTACCCCTCTTTCCTCTTTCTGAATCTTCGTTGCTTCTTACAGCACTTCTCTTGCTTCTTTATGCACCTCTTGTGCTTCTTTCTGCACCCCTCTTGCCTCTTTCTGTACCCTTCTTCCCTCTTTGTGTACCTCTTTTGCCTTTTCGGTACCTCTCTTGCCTCTTTCTGCACCCCTCTTTCTTCTTTCTGTACCTCTCTTGCCTGTTTCTGCAAATCTCTTACCTCTTTCTGCAGTCCTCTTGCTTCTTTCTGCACCTTTCTTCCTCTTTCTGTACATGTTCTACCTATGTAGGCATGGTTATAAATTAAAAATCCTTAGAAATTTACTGAAAAAACACCAGAGGTTTCAGGGTCATTATAGTTGGGATTTGCATTTAAAAACCTTAGAAATTGACTGACAAAACATAGGTTTCCACGACGTTATAGTTAGGGATTAGCATTTAAAAAACTTTTATAATTCATTGAAAAAACTACAGGTTTCGGTGATGTTATAGTTAGGCTGATATTTCACTCGTACAAAAACAGGCAAAATTCGGCCGTGTGTCACCCCCGGCGCCGTCCTCAGGCTTTGTCGTCCCCAATTCCCACCCCGGTCCGGATCCAGTGAGCTAACTATAACTCGCGCCCCCGCAATGCAATGCTGATGATGTCACATATTACATCACTCAAGACATGGTCAGTGACATCACTCATTACATCACTGATGACATCTCAAATGACATCACTGATGACATCATCCACTTAATATTTGAAATACCTCCTCACACCCTAATAGAACGTTTGACACACCTACTCTAAATTACAGACTACCATTCTCGAAACCATAGACACACCAATGCCAGTTAATACATACCCGCTCCCTGATTCATAGCATAGGTCTGTACACACATATGCTCACTAAACCATACAGTCACTCATACACACAGTCACTCATAAAAATAGCCACTGATATATGCGCTCATGCACCCATACAAACTCTCACACACCACCACTCACCCATAGAGTTACTCAAACACTTTCTGCAACTCTGTTGTCTCTTTCATCACTTCTCTTGCTCCGTTCTACACCTCTGTTGCTTCTTTCAGTACTACTCTTGCCTGTTCTGCACTTGTCTTCCCTCTTTCTGCACCACTGTTGCCTCTTTCCACACATCACTTGCTTCTTTCTTCATCCCTCTTGCCTCTTTCTTCACCCCTGTTTCCTCATTCTGTACCTCTCCTGCTTCTTTATGTACCCCTGTTCCATCTTTCAGCACCTCTCCTGCCTGTTTCTGCACCTCTGTTGCCTCTTTCTGTCCTTCTCTTGCCTCTTTCTGTACCTCTGTTGCTTCCGTCTGCATCTTCTTTGCCTCTTTCTCCACCCCTCTTTCCTGTTGCTTCACCTCACTTGCCTCTTTCAGCACTTCTCTTTTTTTATAATTCCTTTTATTAAACATTTTTGACAAAAATCACATCAATCAATTACAAGCGAGCGACTTCACCATCTCATATTACCATCAATAACATCACAATACAGGTCACATTTCTCATATTGACTAAATCAAGGGGCTTCAAGAGTTTCAATATTGATCAGTAAGGAAGGCAGGGCACAGATGTCTCCTGTGTATTGGTTCCAAGCTCCCCACACCTTGGCCCACTTCCCTGGGAACCCTCTGGCCACATAGACAGACTTTTCCCTAAACATGCACCATCAGCACTTCTCTTGCTTCTTTCTGTACCTCTCTTGCTTCTTTCTGCATCCTTCTTGCTTCTTTGTGCACCCTTCTTCCCTCTTTGTGCACCTCTATTGCCTCTTTCTGCAACTCTCTTGCTTGTTTCTGCATCCCTCTTACCTCATTATGTACCCCTCTTCCCTCTTTGTGCACTTCTAGTGCTTTTCTGCACCTCTCTTGCCTTTCTCTGCAACTCTATTACGTCTTTCTGCAGTTCTCTTGCCTCCTTCTGCACCTCTGTTGCTTCTTTCTGCACTTCTCTTGACTCTTTCTGCACCCCTCTTGCCTGTTTGTGCACTTCACTTGCCTCTTTCTGCAACTCTCTTGCCTCTTTGTGCACTTCTCTTGCTTTTTTCTGCACTGCTCTGGTTTCTTTCAGACAAAACGGCCCAGACATCCCATCCTGCACACCGGATGGGGTGAGGGAAGCGAGTTCTCCGTCATGCCGATTCCCATTTCTGCCTCAATCCAAGAGTCACTGTGAGATTGACCAGGATCCACCATCTTGTTTACCAGCCTGAATGTGGTTGGGAATGTGCAGCTGTTTGGATCTTGTGGCCCACATGTAGTAATAAGTGCCTCCATCTGACGCCGGCCCTAGAAACAAGATGGCGGCTGTCCACCACCAGTGCCCGGTCCCGATCCGCGGAGCCGGCGACTAATCGCAAGGCTCCCACAGCACAATTTATGGGGAGAAAGACTCTCCCCTGAGGAGCGGTGAGGTAGCGGACCAACCGGTGAGTGAGCGAACCTACTGTCGGCACCTACGGAGCAAGTCACAATGCCTACGGGTAAGAGCGGAGCCGGACTGGCTTCTGCGAATTGTCTCCTATAGCCTGACGGCATTGTGGAGCCATCTTCCCGCCTGAGATCAGCGGGCAAAGGGAACTGGTGATACCGCTAACCTGGTTTCTGGCGCCATTGATTACTCACAGACGCCTGACTCCAAAATGGCGCCCACTGGGCTTTACGGCTGATTCTAAGAGAGTGGAATGTTGCAGCCCTCCACAGGAGCACCCTGATAACCCTGAGGAGGTAGGCTGCCACACCCAGAGACGTCCGCTGCCCCCAGAGAGGGGCCGACGCATCCCTACATGCACCCAGATGCTGCAAAAACTCTAGATTATGCTTGGCCTTAAAATGGCGAACCACACTGAACCTACGCACTGGCAGTCTTCTGCCACCCAGAAGCAATCGGTGCGCATAGCATCTGATTCAGTGGGGATCAGAGGGGGGGAGGCATCGGCCGCCCCTGTTTCATATTTGCGGACTCTGACCCATGGGGGTGCCCGGCACAACCTACATTGGGCAGGAGCCTACAATCATCAGCAAGTATTAGTAAGATAGGTCAGTGGGTTGAGCTCATGCTACAGAGACCTGATACAATCTCACTGTTTGTTCTTATTTCCTCAATTAGCGCCATCCCGCGGAGGTTGATAAAATCCCCAGCAACTAGAACTTTTAAGCATGTAAATAGTGTAGGAGTTCCCTAACTGATGCTGTCTGTTCCCATTTACTACTCTTTCTTTCTTTGTCTACTTCTTTGGCTCCTATCCCCTCTCTTGTAAACAATAGGATTCTATCAATGTGAGTGGTGACTAATTTTAAGTGATATTGTCTAAACTTGTGAAAAACTACAATGTGAAAATTAGGCCTCCCCGCGGGTGGCAGAATGAGGGCACTGTGTGTTTTTAAAATACCCCTCACACACTATGAATCCCATAGTGTCATTCTCCCATCATTGGGGTCTTCCCGTCCCTCTACGGGGCGGGGCGTGCTTTAACCTACGAGTGACGCGGGAGCACTTATATTTTGACAATAGGCTATGTGATGTGATAAGGATAGTGATATGTGTTAGGGAGTGTAGGGACCTGGTTACGTGAATAGTGGTGTAAAAAAAGGGTAAAAATTCCCTGGCTAGTCGAAAAAATTAATTTTAATGGCTTCGCAAGCTGGGAACATTAAAAAGGGGTTAGTAAGTAGAATCACAAGTGTAGTCTACTTTGCCGACATGACATGTTTCATAGGCAGACCCCTCCTGCCTACTCATCAGGACCTCTGTTGATCCCTACAAAAATGCTCAATTCTAAACTAAATGTAAAATGCCTATGGTCCTAAAACTTAACAGCAAAAATCGGCTGCTAGGTTTTGCCTCTGGGCTTGAGTTGGCCCTTAGTGAGGCGTTATCATGAAAAATTGTCATGAAAAATGACCTAGTATGGTCTCTGTGAAAAGACAAAAGGGAGAAAAAAAAGGGGGTACATGGTTGTAGAATTGCAATTTGTCAAGCATAATTCATACATGGCTCATTTTTGCATTAGTCACAATATGACTTTGTATCCCAAAGTATTCTCAACATTAATTCTGTATATGACCTGATGAACTGTCTTTCGCCATCGTGGCCAAAGGGTATGAACCCTTGGAAAACTTCAACACTAAGCGTGATACACACTACAAACACAAACACATATTCACAATCCAACATGACCCATCTGGTGGTGGGTTTTTAGACAATCAAGAGTGTGGGTCTTGCAGTTCCAGGACAAGTGTCTAATCAAGAAAAGCGTCTCACTAGCAGCATGACATCCAAAATCATACTAATAAGTGGGTCATTTATCACACATGCCGGTTGATGTATTATTCGTAAATAAAAGATGGCTTAGTGCCTCCCAGGCATCAGCCTAATAAGCTCCCAAATGCGCCGTAATCAAACATGCTGGTTGAAATAATGATCGTAAAGACGAAGTCAAGTCAAGTCAAGTCAAAGATTTATATAGCGCGCTACATACCCGGAGGGTCTCAAGGCGCTTGAAGAAGAGTGGGGAATTACTTGTCGAATATCCAAGTTTTAAGTTGCTTTCTGAATGCTAGGTGGTTCTGAGTGAGACGAAGGTGAGTGGGGAGTGAGTTCCAGGTTTTAGCTGCGAGGTAGGAGAAGGATCTACCTCCCATGGTGGTTTTATTGATGCGAGGTACGGTAGCAAGCGCTTGGTTGGAGGAACGTAGTTGGCGGGAGGGGGTGTAGAAGGAAAGTCGTGTGTTGAGGCATTCGGGTCCAAGTTCGTAAAGTGCTTTGTGTGCGTGGGTTAGGAGGCGGAAAGTAATCCTCTTATTGACGGGGAGCCAGTGGAGGTTTTTCAGGTGATTAGAGATGTGGTCTTTACGTGGGATGTCTAGTATGAGTCTGGCTGATGCGTTCTGGATGCGTTGGAGTTTTTTCTGGAGTTTTGCAGTGCTACCTGCGTATAGGGTGTTTCCGTAGTCCAGGCGGCTGGTGACCAGTGCATGGGTGACCGTTTTTCTGGTTTCGGTGGGGATCCAGCGAAATGTTTTTTTGAGCATGCGAAGAATGTTGAAGCAAGATGATGAAACGGCGTTGACTTGTCTGTTCATAGAGAGTGAGGAGTCCAGGATGATGCCCAGGTTCCGTGCGTGGTCCGTCGGGGTGGGTGCTTTTCCAAGGGCCTCTGGCCACCAAGAGTCATCCCAGGCGGAGGGGGAGGTACCTAAGATAAGGACTTCTGTTTTGTCTGAGTTAAGTTTCAGACGGCTGTGCTTCATCCACTCGGCTACATCTTTCATTCCTTCATGCAGGTTGGTTTTGGCGGTGTTAGGGTCTTTGGTGAGTGATAGGATCAGTTGAGTGTCATCAGCATAGGAGATGATGTTGAGGTTGTGTTGGCGTGCGATGGCCGCAAGGGGGCTCATGTATACGTTGAAGAGGGTGGGACTGAGTGAGGACCCTTGTGGTACGCCGCAGATGACTTCAGTGGCCTCTGAGTGGAATGGTGGGAGGCGGACTCTCTGAGTTCTCCCGGCAAGGAACGAGGTGATCCATTCCAGTGCTCTTCCTTGAATTCTGATATTTCTGAGGCGCTGTAGAAGGGTGCTATGGCAGACTGTGTCGAAGGCTGCGGAGAGGTCGAGGAGGATGAGGGCGACTGTGTCTCCATTGTCCAGTAGAGTTCGAATGTCGTCTGTTGCTGCGATGAGTGCGGTCTCAGTGCTGTGTTTGGCTCGGAAGCCGGACTGTGAGGAGTCGAGGGATTTGTTGGTTTCGAGGAAGGCGGCGAGCTGGTTGTTGACAGCTTTCTCGATGACTTTGGCCGGGAATGGGAGGAGCGAGATGGGGCGGTAGTTTTTGAGTTCGGTGGGGTCAGCTGTGGGTTTTTTCAGAAGGGCGCTGAGTTCGGCATGTTTCCAGCTTTCTGGGAAGGTGCCGGATTTGAGGGAGCAGTTGATGACGTCTCGGAGGTGTGGTGCTATGATGGAGTCTGCTTTGTTGAGGATGTGGTGAGGGCAGGGGTCTGTGGGGGATCCTGAATGGATGGAGTTCATCAGGCGGATGGTGTCCTCAGTTGAGATTGGGTTCCAGTCATTAAGGATGTTCGAGGGGGGTGAGGGACCTGCAGAAGGTTGGGTGGGTTGGTCTCCGGGTCGGTTTTCGAAGCTGTTGTGGATGTCTGCGATTTTGTTGTGGAAGAACGAAGCTAGGGAGTCGCAGAGGGCTTGAGAGGGGGTGATGTCGTTGGAGTTGGCTGAGGGGTTGGTAAATTCTTTGACGATGTTGAATAATTCCTTGCTGTTGTGGGCGTTGTTGTCTAGTCGGTCTTTGAGTGCGGCTTTCTTGGCAGATCGGATAAGTTGGTGGTGTATGCGGGTGGCGTTTTTGAAGGCGTCCCTGGTGCTGGTGTTTGGGTTTTTTTTCCAGGCCTTCTCGAGGGAGCGACAGAGTTTCTTGGATTTCTTAAGATCATCGTTGAACCAGGAGGCGTTTTTGCTGCCTAGTTTGATTTGACGTTTTTTCAGCGGTGCTAGGATGTCGGCACTGTTGGATAGCCATTGGGTGAGGTTAATTGCTGCTTGGTCGGGGTTTGAGGAGTGGGCAGGGGGGTTTAGAAGAAGCGATGAGGAGATCTGGTCGATGGTGACTTTGTTCCAGTTTCTTCGCAGAGTAGGTTGAGGATGGTTGTGAGTTGTGGACTTATTGTAGGTAAAGTGTACGCAGCTGTGGTCCGTCCAATGGAGAATAGTGGTGTGACTGAAGGAGACATGTTTGCTGGAGGTGAAGATAGGGTCGGGTGTGTGACCTGCGATGTGGGTGGGCGTAGTGACGAGTTGATTGAGTCCGAGGTTGGCGAGATTGTCCAGGAGGGAGTTGGCGTTGCTGTCATTGCTCTTTTCCAGGTGAAAGTTGAGGTCTCCCAGTAGAATGTATTCCTCGGAGGGGAGGGCGTGTGGGGTGATAAAGTCAGTGATAACGTCGTTGAATTGTGCGCGGGGTCCTGGAGGCCGGTAGAGGAGTGTGCCTCTGAGTGTGGTTTTGGGGTCGGTGTTGATCTGGAAATGAAGGTGTTCGGCCCTGGCAAGGTTGACGTCTGAGCTGGTTGAGATGCGGATGGAGTTCTTATGGACGATAGCGATGCCTCCTCCTGTTTGGTCGGTGCGGTCCTTACGGATGATCTTGTAGCCTTCCGGGATGGCAATGGTGATGTCTGGGGCTGATGATGCGTTCATCCATGTTTCTGTAAGGAAGGCGACGTCGGGAGAAATGGTGTCTAGTAGGTTCCAGAGGTCGATGGCGTGTCTGTGGACTGATCGGGTGTTGAGCAGGATGCATTTTAGGTGGTTGGAGTCAGATATCTGTTGTGCGATCGTGGAAGAGGAGTTTATCTTACTGTCGTTGAACTTGCAGGAGTAGCATGTGAAGGGTCCATGGGTGTGTCCAGGAGCGGCTTGGGCGCAGTTGGGGAGACGGCCGGGGTTAAGGGCTAGGAGGGTGGAGGAGTCGTAAGTAATGCGGGAGGGCTGGGCATTGCGTGGACCAAGGGGTCTGGCACTGGGCGCGGTGCAGGCACGGACGGGCGTAGACGGGCTTACCTTTGGCGCACCTTCGGCGCACAAGGGGCGCGAACGCTGCGCGTGGACGCTGCGCGTTAAAGCTTCTGTCATATATAGATAGTGGAGGGGGGCGGAGCGTGGGAGGGGCTGCTGGGAGGCGGGGAGCGGGGAGGAGACACGGTCCACGAGTGACCAAACACAAAATGGACGGGCGAAAACGAAACTGGGACTACAATCAAAGCGTCAATAAAGTAAATAAATAAACAGTCAATGCAGCGCAATGTACAATGAAATGATTCACATAAAAACGATACCAGGCGCTATGTTCACCTCTAGGCACTCAGGGAATGCAGGTGACGTCGGAGCGCGCTCACCCAGGCAGGCAAAGGGTGTTAGGAGCAGTAGCTGGGGCAGGCAGTCGGCAGAACCAGCAAGCTGTGCAGGAGGAGTGGAGCAAACAGCCAGGGGATCGTGGCTGAAAGCGTGGGGGAGCGACCACCACGGAGCTAGTCCAGCTGGTCACGAACAAAAACAGATGATGGCAAATGACTCCAAATGTGCAAGCATGCTACAATTGATACATACATTTGAAGCGTGGTGGTAGGACCTCATGAGCCTGCCCTCAGGGTGATTAGTTGACTGGTTACTAAGGAGGAAAGTTTTAACATAGTCACTCACGCTGTTTTTGGGCGGCAGAATCTCACCATCAGAGACGCACCCCCCCGCTATCACAAGACCAAGTTTTTAAAGACCCATGGTCAGGGTCTCACTTACGTGACCGCATGCCTAATCTGGCTTCATTCCATACCCTTCAGCAGCTCCGTGGATGTGACCGGAGTCCTGCCTTGGCTTGTGTTCTTATGCCGGAAAAAAAGCCTAGTCATGATTGCCTCTGAAAAAAGACTAGAGAGCTGATCCAAAATGGCGGCGTCCATCGGGACACTGCTGGTCTATAGTCTGTCATCTATTTTTTCTTCTCTTGATCGTGTTTTTTAGGAAAATTTGCGCAGTACTTTCTAAATACATCTCATTCGTGCCGCAACATCTTAAATTAATTTAGAAGCGATTATTGTTTTTGTTTTTGAATTAGTCTGCCAGGAGGCTCACTGAATATAATAGGCGGGCTCAAACTTTCTTAAATGTGAAAGGAGTTATATTGAATGCATGATCCATATTCCCTGGGTGGTCAGAGTCTATGCACCGTCTTTGAGAAATGGGGAGCTATTCATGGGTCCTTCCGCAAGACATGTTGCCCTATGTTCATCAGTATTATCATGAGTCTCACATTAGTCCTTGTTCCTATTGTTTATTTGAAACTATAATACGGAGAGCCTCATAGCTTGAGATCTCAGGGTATCACCGTTCTCGTGTCATCATGATTACTGTTGCTGTGGCATGAACTGGGGTGGATATATGGCGCAATCATTAATGTGGTTGATGGCCGTGCCAGACATCAGAGTTGGCCCCATGGAATATCATCATTAAGGCCGCAGCTGTTAGTGTCCAAGCGGAACACCCACCTTTGTTCTTTCTCCAAGAGCATATGTTCCCTGGATACCTGCTCTATCACTGTCCATGAGATATCATCAGGCCTGTGACCTTTTTCCAGAAAGTGAGCGGTCAGTTTAGTACTAGCTCTTTGGCATCTGATTGTGCTCTTGTGTTCCCCTATCCTGGTCTTGATTGCCCTGCTCGTCATCCCCACATATTCGAGGCGGCAGGGGCACGTGATGAGGTACACTACGTTGCAACTGTTGCACGTTGTGAAGTTTCGCTGTTCCCAGGTAGATCCATTTCTAAAGACCAGGTTGTTGGTCTTCTTGGTCAGGCAACATACTTTACATTGACCACATGGATGGTGGCCTTTCACAAAGTTAGTGTCCCGTCCTTGGTTATTGTTGTCGGTCTTTGGTCTAGTGTGTACAAGGATGTCCCGTATGCTCCTCCCCCTCCTGTGGGAGAACATAGGTTTAGGTAACTGGAGCCCCCCACTGTTTAGAATACTCCAATGTTTGTTGATGACTTTCGAAACCCTGTCTGAGCAGGTATTGAATGTGGTAATGCATATGGGTCTCTGTTCCTCTTCTTTGAGTGTCTTTTCTTCCAGGAGGCTCTCCCTGCAATTATTCCGTGCCCTCTTACATGCCTGATCTATTATCCTTTCTGGATACTGGCGGGCTGCTAGTTTCTTCTTCAGATCCTTTGATTGGACCTTGAAACTCTCAATTTCCGTGCAATTCCGTCTTAGATGGAGGAATTGTCCGTAGGGTAAGTTATCTCGGAGAAGTTTGGGGTGGAAACTCTGGTACAAGAGGAGGCAGTTCCTGGCTGTACTTTTGAAATGTGTTGTCGTCATTAGCCTTCCATCTCTTGGGAAGATGTTCAGGTCAAGGAACACCAGACTGGTTCTGGAGATCGTGCTGGTGAACTTGAGAAATTCGTCTTGGTAGTTCAACCAAGTCAGAAATTGTTTTGATGTATCCTCATCCCCATCCCAAATGATCAGAATATCGTCGATGTATCTCTTCCAGACTTTTATCCTTTGTCTGAATGGGTTGTTGGGGTGTAGGATCCTCCTGGTCTCCAAATTGTGTACGTAAAGACCAGCTATGCTGGGAGCAAATGTTCTCCCCATGCTGGTCCCATGTTTTTGTAAGTACAGAGTCCCATCATATTCGAAGAAATTCTCCTTCAAGGCGAGGGAGCAGCACTCCATCACGATGTTCCTTGGTGTCTGGTATTCCCAATCATCATCAAATAGCACGTCTTCAATGATACTGAGCGTCTCATTGTGGGGGAGACTCGTGTAGAGACTCTCCACATCACAACTGATAATTAGTTGGCAATTTGGATCAAAGGGGATGTCTTCCAGCAAATTCAGTACATCCTTAGTATCCCTGAGGTATGTACTAGTGCGTTGTACCATCGGGCGAAAGAAAGCATCTGCAAATTTGGAGATCGGTTCCAACACTGAACCGATGCCAGATACAATCGGTCGTCCTGGAGGGTTATCCAGTCGTTTGTGTATCTTGGGTAACGTATACAGGTATGTGGTCCTTGAGTTTTTTTGACACAGGAAATCGCCTTCCTTCTTTGTTATCCAGCTGTGAGCCAGTGCTTCTTCCACCATGGTGTTGATTTTTACTTGGATCCTCTCGGTTGGATCGGTCCTGAGTATTTCATAATTTCTTTGGTCCTGAAGCAATCTCACGCATTCTTTGTTGTATTGTAATTTGCTCTGTATGACCGTCCCTCCCCCTTTGTTCGCTGGTTTTATTATCAAGTCGGGGTTGTTGCTCAGTTCATGTAATGCTTCATCCTTAGTGATGTTTTGGAAAACCTTCTTTTCCTTTGGGTCCATATCCTTGATGTCTTTCATAACCGCCTTCTCAAAAGTAAGGAGTTCCACAGGTAGGGTGCTATCCAAAGGTGTGAAATTGGACTTGGGTCGGAGACCTGTGTCTCCCAAATCCGTTATTTTTTCTTTGTCCTTGAAGAAATCCTGTATCTTCAAACGTTGTATGAACTCTTGGATTTCCTTGCAGAGAAGGAATTTGTCCATGTTGGCGGTAGGGACATACCCCAGGCCTTTTTCCAAAACTCGCATCTGAGCTTCTGTCAGGGTTGAGTCGGTCAGGTTTACAACGAGACTTACTTCTTGTTCTTGGACGCCCCTGTCATGCTCCTTGTTGACACTCTCGGAGGATCTTCTTCTCCTTCGGTCCAGTGTACGGTCGTTCCCCTCCGGTTGCGCCCCCGGTTGCCTCCATGGCGCAACCCTAAAAAAGGATTCTGATTGTAATAGCCATAGTTTTGTTGTTGGTAAGACCATGGTGGGTATGGTCCTTGTGGGTGTTGAAATGGTGGGGGCCCGTATTGCTAATGTGTGAGTACATCATTGGCGGCAGATGGTTGTTCCAACCTCTTACCCTTGGTAGTGTGATCGTCGGTGGTTCTGGCGAGTGCCTTGGTATCCTCGTCCTCTTCCTCTACTTGAGTTTGAGCCGGTGGAGCCACTGTCTGAGGAGTCATCATCAGTGGTGTTGGTTCTAGTGGGACGGTGATCATCCTTGATGTAGGGATAGACCTTCTCTTGTGTCCATCTGGATGTATCCTTCTTGAAGTTCTCGTACTTGTTCAATTTCAAGGATGTTTCGAAATCATTGAGTGTTTTATTCAATTCATCCGGGTGTTTTTTGAGTGCAGCAGGGAACTCGTAGCTCTTCAGTCAAACCTCTATGGCTTGAATTTCAATTTTTAAATCAGATGCTAGTCTGCTGGCTGTTCTTATAATTAATACAATCCAGTCCCGGGTGCATCGCCATGAGATCTGGGACCAGTCGATTCTGAAAGTTTTGTCCTCAAGGAAAATGAACGGTTCATTATGGACCACCAAGCCTGGTGGTGCTGTATTTACTCTTAGATACTCAGACATGAGTAGGCCATAGAGCGCAGTGTTGATCTGGGTTCTCCTCAGTTCCTCCAGTTTATCCCAGTCACTGTTACTCGTACTAGGCACCGCCGTGTTAAGCCCCTCAAAAGTGCCTAGTGATGACACGAGGTTTGAAATTTCATGCTCGGTAAAGGCAAGTCCTAGATTAGACATGTTTCAACTCGTATTTCACTTGTCGTATGGAACTTCCGTGGTGGTAAACGTGTAAAGGTAAGTGGAGGTGTTATATCTCTCTGTGGAGAAGTTGGTAGTTTGACTTCCGCAGCTGCACGCTGACTGTAATTCCAAAAAATCAATTGGGGAAGTGTAGAGGAGATGATAGAATCACCCTCCTGAACTAGACTTGTAAACAATAGGATTCTATCAATGTGAGTGGTGACTAATTTTAAGTGATATTCTCTAAACTTGTGAAAAACTACAATGTGAAAATTAGGCCTCTCTGCGGGTGTCAGAATGAGGGCACTGTGTGTTTTTAAAATACCCCTCACACACTATGAATCCCATAGTGTCATTCTCCCATCATTGGGGTCTTCCCGTCCCTCTACGGGGCGGGGCATGCTTCAACCTACGAGTGACGCGGGAGCACTTATATTTTGACAATAGGCTATGTGATGTGATAAGGATAGTGATATGTGTTAGGGAGTGTAGGGACCTGGTTACGTGAATAGTGGTGTAAAAAAAAGGGTAAAAATTCCCTGGCTAGTTGAAAAAATTAATTTTAATGGCTTCGCAAGCTGGGAACATTAAAAAGGGGTTAGTAAGTAGAATCACAAGTGTAGTCTACTTTGTCGACATGACATGTTTCATAGGCAGACCCCTCCTGCCTACTCATCAGGACCTCTGTTGATCCCTACAAAAATGCTCAATTCTAAACTAAATGTAAAATGCCTATGGTCCTAAAACTTAACAGCAAAAATCGGCTGCTAGGTTTTGCCTCTGGGCTTGAGTTGGCCCTTAGTGAGGCGTTATCATGAAAAATTGTCATGAAAAATGACCTAGTATGGTCTCTGTGGAAAGACAAAAGGGAGAAAAAAAAAGGGGTACATGGTTGTAGAATTGCAATTTGTCAAGCATAATTCATACATGGCTCATTTTTGCATTAGTCACAATATGACTTTGTATCCCAAAGTATTCTCAACATTAATTCTGTATATGACCTGATGAACTGTCTTTCGCCATCGTGGCCAAAGGGTATGACCCCTTGGCAAACTTCAACACTAAGCGTGATACACACTTCAAACACAAACACATATTCACAATCCAGTAAGACCCATCTGGTGGTGGGTTTTTAGACAAGCAAGAGTGTGGGCCTTGCAGTTCCAGGACAAGTGTCTAATCAAGAAAAGCGTCTCACTAGCAGCATGACATCAAAAATCCTACTAATAAGTGGGTCATTTATCACACATGCCGGTTGATGGATTATTCGTAAATAAAAGATGGCTTAGTACCTCCCAGGCATCAGCCTAATAAGCTCCATAATGCGCCGTAGTCAAACATGCTGGTTGAAATAATGATCGTAAAGACGAACAAAAACAGATGATGGCAAATGCCTCCAAATGTGCAAGCATGCTACAATTGATACATACATTTGAAGCGTGGTGATAGGACCTCATGAGCCTGCCTCTCAGGGTGATTAGTTGACTGGTTACTAAGGAGGAAAGTTTTAACATAGTCACTCACGCTGTTTTTGGGCGGCAGAATCTCACCATCAGAGACGCACCCCCCCGCTATCACAAGACCAAGTTTTTAAAGACCCATGGTCAGGGTCTCACTTACGTGACCGCATGCCTAATCTGGCTTCATTCCATACCCTTCAGCAGCTCCGTGGATGCGTCGGTGGGCGCCATATTGAGTGAGGGAGGCGGGGAGAGCGCTCTAGTCGCGCCGTCCTCCCGCCCCCATAGAATATTTAACTGGCTTTTCTTTCGCGCTCGGTGCCCTTCAGAAGCTCTCCCCGGTGAGGGGAACTGGGGCTGCGAGCTGCGTGCATCTTAGAAGGCGGTGACTCTATTGTAATTTCGATCTATCACCAGCACTTGGAGCGTATTTTAAATCCTGAACTTGATTTTATCGTATTGGTGCATTTTTATCTGGGGGGCTTAAAGAATTAAGGGGAATGAATCTGTGAGGCACACTGACACCCTAAACATCTTTTTACTTCTTCCACTGGGCCCAGCCGCTTTTGCCGACATTCGGCGTCGGTGGGCGCCATATTGAGTGAGGGAGGCGGGGAGAGCGCTCTAGTCGCGCCGTCCTCCCGCCCCCATAGAATATTTAACTGGCTTTTCTTTCGCGCTCGGTGCCCTTCAGAAGCTCTCCCCGGTGAGGGGAACTGGGGCGCGAGCTGCGTGCATCTTAGAAGGCGGTGACTCTATTGTAAATTCGATCTATCACCAGCACTTGGAGCGTATTTTAAATCCTGAACTTGATTTTATCGTATTGGTGCATTTTTATCTGGGGGGCTTAAAGAATTAAGGGGAATGAATCTGTGAGGCACACTGACACCCTAAACATCTTTTTACTTCTTCCACTCGGCCCAGCCGCTTTTGCCGACATTCGGCGTCGGTGGGCGCCATATTGAGTGAGGGAGGCGGGGAGAGCGCTCTAGTCGTACCGTCCTCCCGCCCCCTTTTCTCCCTATAACATGTGTAGACCGGCCAGACGGCGCAGCGGGCTGGCGCAGCGGGCGCGCCGGATGCGCGCCGAAGCCGCGCCTAAGCCAAGCCCGTCTGCGCCCGTCCGCGACCGGACTGCGCCGGGCGCTAGGCATGCTGCCCGTTTACCGCGCACAATCAGGTATGATAACACTGTTTTACTCGCCTTACGGTCGCAAATTGATATTAAGTGCTTGCGCTGCCCCCCTATCGATCCCCTCATTAGCCCCCTCTTATGTTCCCATTGCAAATGGACACCCCCCACAATATTTCTAGATGCTCCTCATCTGTCTTGTTCTCCAAAGAGTAATCCCACTCACTTTAAGGCAGGTCTTATTAATGCGAGGTCAGTAGCTTGTCATGGCCAAGACATACATGACCTTATATTAGATCATGAGTTAGAAGCTCTTTTTATTACTGAAACTTGGCTAAATGACTCATCCAATCCCGACCTGGCTACTGTCCTCCCCCCAGAGTTCACCATCTTTAGGCGAGACAGACCCACTGGACGTGGTGGTGGAATAGCACTTATCATTAAGAAGGTCTTTCCCTGCCACATTTTTGATTTGGCCCACCTTAAAGACAGTGAGGGCATGGGTTTTTCGATTAAACTTAATGCCTCCACCTCCTTTTCAGGGGGACTCTTATATCGTCCTCCTGGAAATGCCACTTCTTTTCTAGACTCTCTAGATGAGGCTCTTGGAGCACTTATGCTACAGTACCCCAATTTTACACTTTTAGGTGACATGAACCTACACTTGGAATCTCTTGTTGACCCTCACACCATCTCCTTTCAACATTCTTTAAATATGTTTGGACTTTCCCAACGTGTTGCTGCTGCGACCCACCGTGCTGGACATACTCTTGACGGCATCTGTATTAATTTTACACCTTTGATCACATCCCTTCCACTATCCCAAATTTGGACTGACCATTGTTTTATTCCATTTCATATCGCATTACCTGCTTCTATCTCATCCAGTATAAACCGACCTCACGCTATCTTCACAGTCAACTGGAAGAAAGTGGTGGAACGCATCAAGCAGGACGCTCAACCTCTCCCAGATCTCCCAATCATAACTAGAGATGTTGCAGTTGATTCTTGCAATTTCCGCACTTGGCTAGACCAAATTGTTTTGGACAATACTGACTCTGGAAGCCACCATGTAAAATGCTATAAGAGGAAACCAAATGCTCCCTGGTTCACCCACACTTTATCCGACAGTCATCTCCTCTGTCGGAGATTAGAAAGGCAATGGCGAAAATCGTACAATGAGGCTGCAAGAGCACAGTACGTCCAACAGAGGAAACTATATCTTACCAATATTAAAACAGCAAAAAAGGACTATTTTACCAGGGTTATAAATGAAGCTCAACATAACCAAAAAACTGTTTTTAAAATTGTCAAATCTTTTACTCATCCTAAAGCCTCTATGCCCGAAATCCCTCCTTCTGAGAGCCTGTGTAATCAAATCGCAGACTTCTTTGAAGACAAAATAGTCAGTATTCAGATGGACTTCCCTCCTCCTTCGATCAACCTCTTAGAGGTTGTCGACAATCACCCTCCGCTCTCCACTTTTAAACCGGTTTCCCTCCAACAATCAAGCAAGGCAATTCTGGCTTGTAAATCTGGAGCTCCCACTGATCCCTGTCCCCCTATCATTTTACATCACCTGATAGAAACAGTAAACCCATACATAAATAGTCTTATCAATGCATCTTTTGAATCCGGCCTTGTGCCGAATGATTGGAAGAAGGCCATTGTAAAGCCTCTGATGAAGAAGCAGAATAAATCGCCCACGGATCTTAGCAACATGCGTCCCATTTCCTTGCTACCTGTTCTAAGTAAAATCATGGAATGATTAGTACATGATGAGCTCAAAACATTTGTAGAGGCCCACAATATCCTGCATCCTCAGCAATCGGGATTTCGTTCCGGCCATTCTACTGAAACAGCCTTGATCGAATTAGCTGATTCTGTCAAGTTCCTGCAGGATGAGGGAAGTCAGACAGTCCTCGTCCTGCTTGACTTGACAGCAGCATTCGACACCATCTCGCATGCCATCCTGATTAACAGAATGCGAGAGATTGGCGTGACAGACACAGCCTTGGCATGGGTCATTTCTTTTCTATCCAATAGGTCCCAGACTGTGTCCTTGGGTCCCCATCTATCCAGCGAAAAATCCATTTCATCAGGAGTGCCACAGGGGTCCATATTAAGTCCTCTTTTTTTTAACATCTATATGGCCCCCCTTCTCGCTGTGATAGAATCCCATGGGATCCTTGTCACGTCTTATGCCGACGATACACAACTTGTCGTTACCATCGATAAAAAGTGGCCTGATGCAGATCTTCGTTTTAAAAACTGCCTCTCGGATGTTTTCCAATGGTTGAACAAAAACCATTTAAAATGTAACAGTGCTAAGACAGAAATTATACCGCTGGGTAAAGATTTATCTTTCTGTCCGAAAGACTGGTGGCCCTTGGGATCGGAGGCCCCCCCCAGTGCAGTATCATCAGCTCGGAATCTAGGAGTGCAATTTGATTCACTCCTTTCTTTCGATGACCACATCAGGATTACGGCTGGACGCTGTTTTGGTCTTATTAAATCACTGAATTTTTTTTTTTATTCCTCCCCATTGCAGCTAGAAAATCAGTCGTGGTAGCTTTAATACTTTCCCGACTTGATTACTGCAACGGATTAATGGCTGGAGTAAAAAAGTCCACCCTTAAGAAGCTGCAGACTATACAACATGCAGCTGCGAGACTGGTCTTACAACTCCCCAGAAGGTCATCAGCTTCAGCAGCATTGAGAGCTTTGCACTGGCTACCATTGCATAAAAGAATTCTTTTTAAATTGCTTCTCACCGTTTTTAAATCCATGCAAAATACAGGTCCCCACTACCTTACAAATCGCTTTATGCGTTATAATCCTCCGCGATGTTTGAGATCATCTGGGACTAACCTCATCATGATTCCCAGATTTAAATACAAAACCAAGGGTGGGAAAACTTTCACTGTCTTGGCAGCCAAGGCATGGAATAACCTACCAGTCAATCTTAGACTGACTGAAAAGGAGGGTCTTTTTAGAAAACTCCTTAAGACATGGGTGTACAAGCAATCAGATACCTCCGTTCTGGCAGCCATTTAATTTCATTGTTTCATCTACTTCATTTTTCATCTACCTACCGTTCGCAAGCTCAGCGCCAAGATGCTCCCTTGGGAGCGAATGTTCACGCTTTATAAAACCTCATAAATATCAAAATATCAAATATCGGAGTCCTGCCTTGGCTTGTGTTCTTATGCCGGGAAAAAACCCTAGTCATGATTGCCTCTGAAAAAAGACTAGAGAGCTGACCCAAAATGGCGTCGTCCATCGGGACACTGCTGGTCTATAGTCTGTCATCTATTTTTTCTACTCTTGATAGTGTTTTTTAGGAAAATTTGCGCAGTACTTTCTAAATACATCTCATTCGTGCCGCAAAATCTTAAATTAATTTAGAAGCGATTATTGTTTTTGTTTTTGAATTAGTCTGCCAGGAGGCTCACTGAATGTAATAGGCGGGCTCGAACTTTCTTAAATGTGAAAGGAGTTATATTGAATGCGTGATCCATATTCCAAGGGTGGTCAGAGTCTATGCACCATCTTTGAGAAATGGGGAGCTATTCATGGGTCCTTCCGCAAGACATGTTGCCCTATGTTCATCAGTATTATCATGAGTCTCACATTAGTCCTTGTTCGTATTGTTTATTTGAAACTATAATAAGGATAGCCTCATAGCTTGAGATCTCAGGGTATCATCGTTCTCGTGTCATCATGATTACTGTTGCTGTGGCATGAACTGGGGTGGATATATGGCGCAATCATTAATGTGGTTGATGGCCGTGCCAGACATCAGAGTTGGCCCCATGGAATATCATCATTAAGGCCGCAGCTGTTAGTGTCCAAGCGGAACACCCACCTTTGTTCTTTCTCCAAGAGCATATGTTCCCTGGAAACCTGCTCTATCACTGTCCATGAGATATCATCAGGCCTGTGACCTTTTTCCAGAAAGTGAGCGGTCAGTTTAGGACTAGCTCTTTGGCATCTGATTGTGCTCTTGTGTTCCCCTATCCTGGTCTTGATTGCCCTGCTCGTCATCCCCACATATTCGAGGCGGCAGGGGCACGTGATGAGGTACACTACGTTGCAACTGTTGCACGTTGTGAAGTTTCGCTGTTCCCAGGTAGATCCATTTCTAAAGACCAGGTTGTTGGTCTTCTTGGTCAGGCAACATACTTTACATTGACCACATGGATGGTGGCCTTTCACAAAGTTAGTGTCCCGTCCATGGTTATTGTTGTTGGTCTTTGGTCCTGAGGTATGTACTAGTGCGTTGTACCAAGGGCGTAAGAAAGCATCTGCAAATTTGGAGGATCCTACACCCCAACAACCCATTCAGACAAAGGATAAAAGTCTGGAAGAGATACATCGACGATATTCTGATCATTTGGGATGGGGATGAGGATACGGACAAAACATGTCCTGACGTGGTTGAACTACCAAGACGAATTTCTCAAGTTCACCAGCACGATCTCCAGAACCAGTCTGGTGTTCCTTGACCTGAACATCTTCCCAAGAGATGGAAGGCTAATGATGACAACACATTTCAAAAGTACAGCCAGGAACTGCCTCCTCTTGTACCAGAATTTCCACCCCAAACATCTCCGAGATAACTTACCCTACGGACAATTCCTCCGTCTAAGACGGAATTGCACGGAAATTGAGAGTTTCAAGGTCCAATCAAAGGATCTGAAGAAGAAACTAGCAGCCCGCCAGTATCCAGATAGGATAATAGATCAGGCATGTAAGAGGGCACGGAATAATTTCAGGGAGAGCCTCCTGGAAGAAAAGACACTCAAAGAAGAGGAACAGAGACCCATATGCATTACCACATTCAATACATGCTCAGACAGGGTTTCGAAAGTCATCAACAAACATTGGAGTATTCTAAACAGTGGGGAGCTCCAGTTACCTAAACCTATGTTCTCCCACAGGAGGGGGAGGAGCATACGGGACATCCTTGTACACACTAGACCAAAGACCAACAACAATAACCAAGGATGGGACACTAACTTTGTGAAAGGCCACCATCCATGTGGTCAATGTAAAGTATGTTGCCTGACCAAGAAGACCAACAACCTGGTCTTTAGAAATGGATATACCTGGGAACAGCGAAACTTCACAACGTGCAACAGTTGCAACGTAGTGTACCTCATCACGTGCCCCTGCCGCCTCGAATATGTGGGGATGACGAGCAGGGCAATCAAGACCAGGATAGGGGAACACAAGAGCACAATCAGATGCCAAAGAGCTAGTACTAAACTGACCGCTCACTTTCTGGAAAAAGGTCACAGGCCTGATGATATCACATGGACAGTGATCGAGCAGGTATCCAGGGAACATATGCTCTTGGAGAGAGAACAAAGGTGGGTGTTCCGCTTGGACACTAACAGCTGAGGCCTTAATGATGATTTTCCTTGGGGCCAACTCTGATGTCTGGCACGGCCATCAACCACATTAATGATTGCACCATATATCCACCCCAGTTCATGCCACAGCAACAGTAATCATGATGACACGAGAACGATGATACCCTGAGATCTCAAGCTATGAGGCTATCCGTATTATAGTTTCAAATAAACAATAGGAACAAGGACTAATGTGAGACTCATGATAATACTGATGAACATAGGGCAACATGTCTTGCGGAAGGACCCATGAATAGCTCCCCATCTCTCAAAGACGGTGCATAGACTCTGACCACCCTGGGAATATGGATCATGCATTCAATATAACTCCTTTCACATTTAAGAAAGTTCGAGCCCGCCTATTACATTCAGTGAGCCTCCTGGCAGACTAATTCAAAAACAAAAACAATAATCGCTTCTAAATTAATTTAAGATGTTGCGGCACGAATGAGATGTATTTAGAAAGTACGGCGCAAATCTTCCTAAAAAACACGATCAAGAGAAGAAAAAATAGATGACAGACTATAGACCAGCAGTGTCCCGATGGACGCCGCCATTTTGGGTCAGCTCTCTAGGCTTTTTTCAGAGGCAATCATGACTAGCCTTTTTTTCCGGCATAAGAACACAAGCCAAGGCAGGACTCCAGTCACATCCACGGAGCTGCTGAAGGGTATGGAATGAAGCCAGATTAGGCATGCGGTCACGTAAGTGAGACCCTGACCATGGGTCTTTAAAAACTTGGTCTTGTGATAGCGGGGGTGCATCTCTGATGGTGAGATTCTGCCGCCCAAAAACAGCGTGAGTGACTATGTTAAAACTTTCCTCCTTAGTAACCAGTCAACTAATCACCCTGAGAGGCAGGCTCATGAGGTCCTATCACCACGCTTCAAATGTATGTATCAATTGTAGCATGCTTGCACATTTGGAGGCATTTGCCATCATCTGTTTTTGTTCGTCTTTACGATCATTATTTCAACCAGCATGTTTGACTACGGCGCATTTGGGAGCTTATTAGGCTGATGCCTGGGAGGCACTAAGCCATCTTTTATTTACGAATAATACATCAACCGGCATGTGTGATAAATGACCCACTTATTAGTATGATTTTTTATGTCATGCTGCTAGTGAGACGTTTTTCTTGATTAGACACTTGTCCTGAAACGGCAAGGCCCACACTCTTGCTTGTCTAAAAACCCACCACCAGATGGGTCGTGTTGGATTGTGAATATGTGTTTGTGTTTGAAGTGTGTATCACGCTTATTGTTGAAGTTTTCCAAGGGTTCATACCCTTTGGCCACGATGGCGAAAGACAGTTCATCAGGTCATATACAGAATTAATGTTGAGAATACTTTGGGATACAAAGTCATATTGTGACTAATGCAAAAATGAGCCATGTATGAATTATGCTTGACAAATTGCAATTCTACAACCATGTACCCCTTTTTTTCTCCCTTTTGTCTTTCCACAGAGACCATACTAGATCATTTTTCATGACAATTTTTCATGATAACGCCTCACTAAGGGCCAACTCAAGCCCAGAGGCAAAACCTAGCAGCCGATTTTTGCTGTTAAGTTTTAAGACCATAGGCATTTTACATTTAGTTTAGAATTGAGCATTTTTGTAGGGATCAACAGAGGTCCTAATGAGTAGGCAGGAGGGGTCTGCCTATGAAACATGTCATGTCGACAAAGTAGACTACACTTGTGATTCTACTTACTAACCCCTTTTTAATGTTCCCAGCTTGCGAAGCCATTAAAATTAATTTTTTCGACTAGCCAGGGAATTTTTACCCTTTTTTTACACCACTATTCACGTAACCAGGTCCCTACACTCCCTAACACATATCACTATCCTTATCACATCACATAGCCTATTGTCAAAATATAAGTGCTCCCGCGTCACTCGTAGGTTGAAGCACGCCCCGCCCCGTAGAGGGAAGGGAAGACCCAAATGATGGGAGAATGACACTATGGGATTCATAGAGTGTGAGGGGTATTTTAAAAACACACAGTGCCCTCATTCTGCCACCCGCAGAGAGGCCTAATTTTCACATTGTAGTTTTTCACAAGTTTAGAGAATATCACTTAAAATTAGTCACCACTCACATTGATAGAATCCTATTGTTTACAAGTCTAGTTCAGGAGGGTGATTCTATCATCTGCTCTACACTTCCCCAATTGATTTTTTGGAATTACAGTCAGCGTGCAGCTGCGGAAGTCAAACTACCAACTTCTCCACAGAGAGATATAACACCTCCACTTACCTTTATACGTTTACCACCACGGAAGTTCCATACGACAAGTGAAATACGAGTTGAAACATGTCTAATCTAGGACTTGCCTTTACCGAGGATGAAATTTCAAACCTCATGTCATCACTAGGCACTTTTGAGGGGCTCAACACGGCGGTGCCTAGTACGAGTAACAGAGACTGGGATGAACTGGAGGAACTGAGGAGAACCCAGATCAAGACTGTGCTCCATGGCCTACTCATGTCTGAGTATCTAAGAGTAAATACAGCACCACCAGGCTTGGTGGTCCATAACGAACCGTTCATTTTCCTTGAGGACAAAACTTTCAGAATCGACAGGTCCCAGATCTCGTGGCGATGCACCCGGGACAGGATTGTATTAATTATAAAAACAGCCAGCAGACTAGCATCTGATTTAAAAATTGAAATTCAAGCCATAGAGGTTCGACTGAAGAGCTACGAGTCCCCTGCTGCACTCAAAAAACACCTGGATGAATTGAATAAAACACTCAATGATTTCAAAACATCCTTGAAATTGAACAAGTACGAGAAATTCAAGAAGGATACATCCAGATGGACACAAGAGAAGGTCTATCCCTACATCAAGGATGATCACCGTCCCACTGGAACCAACACCACTGATGATGACTCCTCAGACAGTGGCTCCACCGGCTCAAACTCAAGTAGAGGAAGAGGACGAGGATACCAAGGCACTCGCCAGAACCGCCGACGATCACACTACCAGGGGGTAAGAGGTTGGAACAACCATCTGCCGCCAATGATGTACCCACACCAGCAATACGGGCCCCCACCATTTCAACACCCACAAGGACCATACCCACCATGGTCTTACCAACAACAAGACTATGGCTATTACAATCAGAATCCTTTTTTAGGGGTGCGCCATGGAGGCAACCGGGGGCGCAACCGGAGGGGAACGACCGTACACTGGACCGAAGGAGAAGAATATCCTCCGAGAGTGTCAACAAGGAGCATGACAGGGGCGTCCAAGAACAAGAAGTAAGTCTCGTTGTAAACCTGACCAACTCAACCATGACAGAAGCTCAGATGCGAGTTTTGGAAAAAGGCCTGGGGTATGTCCCTACAGCCAACATGGACAAATTCCTTCTCTGCAAGGAAATCCAAGAGTCCATACGATGTTTGAAGATACAGGTTTTCTTCAAGGACAAAGAAAAAATAACGGATTTGGGAGACACAGGTCTCCGACCCAAGTCCAATTTCACACCTTTGGATAGCACCCTACCAGTGGAACTCCTTACTTTTGAGAAGGCGGTTATGAAAGACATCAAGGATATGGACCCAAAGGAAAAGAAGGTTTTCCAAAACATCACTAAGGATGAACGAGAAGCATTACATGAACTGAGCAACAACCCTGACTTGATAATAAAACCAGCGGACAATGGGGGAGCGACGGTCATACAGATCAAATTACAATACAACAAAGAATGCGTGAGATTGCTTCAGGACCAAAGAAATTATGAAATACTCAGGACCGATCCAACCGAGAGGATCCAAGTAAAAATCAACACCATGGTGGAAGAAGCACTGGCTCACAGATGGATAACAAAGAAGGAAGGTGAATTCCTGTGTCAAAAAAACCTAAGGACACCATACCTGTATACGTTACCCAAGATACACAAATGACTGGATAACCCTCCAGGACGACCGATTGTATCTGGCATCGGTTCCGTGTTGGAACCGATCTCCAAATTTGCAGATGCTTTCTTACGCCCGATGGTACAACGCACTAGTACATACCTCAGGGATACTAAGGATGTACTGAATTTGCTGGAAGACCTCCCTTTTGATCCAAATTGCCAACTAATGATCAGTTGTGATGTGGAGAGTCTCTACACCAGTCTCCCCCACAATGAGACGCTCAGTATCATTGAAGACGTGCTATTTGATGACGACTGGAAATACCAGACACCAAGGAACATCGTGATGGAGTGCTGCTCCCTCGCCTTGAAGGAGAATTTCTTCGAATATGACGGGACTCTGTACTTACAAAAACATGGGACCAGCATGGGGAGCACATTTGCTCCCAGCATAGCTGGTCTTTACGTACACAATTTGGAAACCAGGAGGATCCTACACCCCAACAACCCATTCAGACAAAGGATAAAAGTCTGGAAGAGATACATCGACGATATTCTGATCATTTGGGATGGGGATGAGGATACATCAAAACAATTCCTGACGTGGTTGAACTACCAAGACGAATTTCTCAAGTTCACCAGCACGATCTCCAGAACCAGTCTTGTGTTCCTTGACCTGAACATCTTCCCAAGAGATGGAAGACTTGTGATGTATTTCTATAGGTACTGTGTCGATCCCCCTGTTCCTGACCCTGGTTTGGTTAATAATTAACTAGCAGCCATCCAACGGTGCAAAAACCGTTATCTGATTAAGCCACACCACGGCACAGAAGCGCGTTATCTGATTAGGTCATAACGCATGCCATCTAATTAGGCAAGCACTATTCCTCCAGCCCCTGATAAGGAATACGGAGTTCTCAAAACAAACCAAACCTACAGCGACCTGGGAAATTCCCATAGCCATTGTTTTGATTTCACCGAGAACTTCAGTAAAAGAATGTGCCAACGAACTCGTTCGTATGACATCCTTATTGACGTATATATGTCCATCCTTACGTCAATCTCGGCACCTTTCAGGTATATATATTACCGACATTGCCTTAAGTAAACACACGCGGTGGTGACGAGATTGGAGCAGCGAGACTTGCCGAGGAGCCCAGCTGAGAGCGAAGCCCACAGACGCTGCCCCGCCTTCCTGACGCGCTGAGAACGAGACGCTGCCTTTCTCCTGCCGAGAAATCCAGCTCCGGCGCTTCCAAGCAGCCCTCGCAGGCAGCTGGAATATCAAGACCTGGGATAAGAGATACCAGCCCTCCACCATTCTAGATCTCAGGTCGAGAACTGAATAACCCCTTACAGAGAATTCTTGAGTCAGTCCCTTGGCAAAACAAACTTAACTTAAACTGCTACTTATCTACTCCCGCCCACGTATTAGGCTTAGGTCAGGTACACTGGGGTAGGCGTGGTTAGAAGCACCAGTTGAGTACGATTAGTCAAATGTATATATGTATGTATCTATTTTATCCATTTTAAAGTATCATATGGCTCAGAAACCATATCAATGCTTTTTCAGTATTATTTTATAATTCTGTCTTTACTGTATGCACTTTACTTAACTATAAGTATTGCAATAATAGCGATTCATTTCTCTTGTACGAGAAAAGAGACTGATCAATAAATACCATCTTTTATTGAACACGCCCGTCTCTTCCTTTTCTCTACAATCTGGTGAAACTAAGAATGCACTGAACTGACTGAGTAAAATAAGTTGTCTTTTGTTTTCACACGACTCTAGAGATACACTCTTGATTAGGGGAGAGCAAAGTTGTCATGTTCTATGGTTGTCAGAAACTAAATCCCTTCTTGTCTATCCAGGGAGGTTAGAATCCTCCTTGCCTATTCGAGAAAGTTTCTAGTGAACTCTGAGCTAGCTGGCAAACACAAAACTTTAAGTCTAATATCGTCAGTAGAGAACCTAGTTAACCTCCGTCCTAGGTCTATACTATTGAAGATATTATTCCAATGCGCAGAGCCTATTGGGATAATAGGAACTACACTACATGGCGCCCAACGTTTGGATAGGCGATAAAACTAACGCAAGACATTAGAGTAACTCAGTCGTGCTTTTTCACACAGAGACCCTTTTTTCCCATAATACTCCAAAGACGTCTGGAGTGGGTGAAAGGTCATATCCGCCAAACTTCGCAGGAGGAGACTCCTATGTATGGTTCTTGGTTTATTCAACATTGAAGGATACACTGTTCCAAAATATTGTGCATCTAATCTTTGTTTCCGTGGAAACCTGATCTGCAAACAAACTAAATCCTCTTGTCAGCAAAATGACAGAGAGTGAAGAAGAAAGAGAGACAGTTAGAATAGCAGCTGAACTCGTACAGCTGATACTACTATGCAGGAAAATGACCCGGATATAATACTCATCCCGGTCAACATAAGAAAATCTATAACTTTAAAACTTATAGAAAATGGACTGACATCGAGAGGTGGTACAGTCATATTCGTAATTGAGGCACACGAATATCGGCAGACAGAGGTATTCTATTCATGGATACATTTTCCAGCAGCAAACGCCGTAACAAAAGTCTTCCACTATTACAAAACAGAGGAACCTCTTAATGAGTACATTCCTTTTGAGGAGGTGGAAATACCACTCAAATTCCAAGAGCACCTGCTCTTGTTTAATGGCGCCCTAAAACATAATAATCACATCACCAGGCTCGGTCCACTAGGTAGACCAGGAGCAACGTGGCCGGTCCTAGCCGGATACACACCACATCCAGACATTGAAGAAATGCCTGCACCAGAACTTTTAGTACAACTAAAACAATTAATTAAAATACATAGACAATTAGTCCAATATGTAATGCGGACTTCAACAGTCCAACCAGCAATTAAAATTCCACAGCTGACCCCTCATCAGGGGAACACAAATAAAATTACACCACAGAACATACAGTCCTGTCTAGGTAAAGTACCCGCAAAACGGGAACAAATACCTTTCTGACTAGCACAAAAATCACTCAAATAGAGGCGGTGTTTCCAGATACCACCCCTGTTGAGAAACACAGGATTCTGACTATCTGTCTTCCAATGGGAATCGCACCACACGTGGAGGACTGTGACACTTGGGGAACGGTCTTTGCTTCCATTTACACAAAAACACATGGTGTACCATCCATGTCAGTAATACCAGATGTGCTAAAACAAATTCAAGATGAATACGGTCCAGAACCCGCTTTAACTCTCGGTATGAAATTACTGAAAGACTTCAAGCAGGTCTCGGCAATATTACTAGCCAACATAAAGAGAGAAGCAGCAAATGTGGCGATCCGCCAGAGGTTAAAAGAGACAAATATAGCAGACCAGCCATCTGAAATTGCCAGAATCATAGAAAAATCCTATGAAGAACTAGGAAGAGATAGTTTGGGTGGAATACCAGTGAAACCCCAACTAGTTGAAAGTCCTGAAAAGGTATTTATTAAAAATAATTTAAACACTCAAAAAAAGAGCTGGGATGGAAATAAACAATCCAATCCTAAATAAAAAAGATTCCAGTCCAGAGGAAGGTCTCCTCGGCGGAGAGAAAGATCTCCTGACCAAGGACGCAAGTCTCCCCAAAGGGAGCCCTCTGTGAAAAAATACAACCTTAGAAATAGGGATAATATAAAAAAACCTGATAGATATCAAGATATTGATACACGTCCCTCTCAATCTTTTTAGACTTCCTCGCAGAAATAGGAAAGAAGAGGACGATCAGAACACAGGGAAGAGCACGTCAAGTCCAAAGACAAGGAACCTGCTCATCTGAATAAAAAATTACAATTTCCAAAAAAGAAGGTAGCCAGTATTAAAGTAATAAACAATGCCAAGAATACTGAGGACACAGCTGAAAAACGGAGAATGGGCTCAGACAATGCTAGACAGCGCAGCAGAAGTGAGCATAGCTCGCAAAGTCCTTATGAATCATCTGGAGACAGTGGACACAAATGAATACATTCAAGTGGAAACTGCAGATACCAGAGTTAGCAAACCTCATAAAATATATGAAATAACATTACGTATAGAGGGGGATAAGACTAGAAAAATAAGGGGTCTATTTTGGGATAATCTCTCCGAGGGCTATGACATCCTTCTAGCTGAACGAGACTGGCCACCCGAGTTTGTCAGGGAGTGCCCACATGGCGAAGAAATAATTATGCCTGCCTTCTCAAATCATATTCCAATTTATAAAAAATATACACTTGCAAGAAAATGGGCAGTAGCTCAAGCTCCTGCTTTATATAAAAATCATGTGGGATGGGATGAGGACTCTCCTCCTCACAAAATCCAGTTAAAATCACAACCTACTGCACAGAGGCAGTACCCGATTAAGCAAGAAGCTAAAAAACAGGTAAAAGAGATCCTAGATCAACTTGAATACCAGGGGGTGATTGAAACTTGTACCTCACAAATGAACAACCCTTTGTTTCCTGTCTCCAAACCAGACAATTCATATCGTCTTGTTTTGGACTACAGACACCTTAACTCATGTTGCAAAACCTTTGCAGTACAAAACTCGCATAGTGCTGCACTAATGAATAACATAGTGCGCAAAAAATACAAAACAACATTAGACATCTCTAATGGATTCTTTTGTCAGAATATAGCACCAGAGAGCAGATATTTGACCGCGTTCTCAATAAATGGCGCGCAAAAAAACTTCTGTCGGTTACCCCAGGGGTTCAAGAACAGCCCAGGGTTATTCTCAGCGAGAGTAACAGAGTTACTACAAACATACGATGAAGAGGCATTATCTTATGTCGACGACATCTATCTAACAGACGATGACTTGGATACTCACTTGAAGAGAGTGAACACCATAATACTTGGGTTCGCAGCAGAGGGTTACAAATTCAACTTTAAAAAATCAAGAATTGCCCATCTAACAGTCCTGTTTTTAGGATATGAACTATCAAGTGAAGGCAAAAGCCTGGCTGACAATTTCCTAGAGAAATGTGCTGTAATCCAAGCACCTAGAACACTAAAAAACCTACAATCAATTCTAGGCTTCCTGAATTTCGGAAGAACTTACATTATAAATTACGCAGAAAGGGTCAAACCCCTTTATGATCTAATAAAACCAGATTTTAAAAGAATCAATTGGACTCAAAAACACACAGAAATTTTGAGATCTTTACAAACAGACATGTTAATTAAAACAAAATTACAAACACGTGATAACACACGCAACCTTGTGATTCGAGTCATCCCAGGAAGATGCGGATTCACTTACCTGACCTCTAATGAGGGAGAAAAGGTACCAATTGCATACAAATCACATTTGTACACAAAAGCTGAAATGAAATTTAGCCCAACGGAAAAAATTCTGACCGCGGTACAGACTGCTGTAGCAAAGGAGCGGGCCCTAGCACAAGGTAAACGAATAATCATCGTGACACGGATACCAGCCCTGAAGGCAGTAACGAAGGCAAGCATTCCGAATGCTAAAGCACTCCATCCAAGGTGGATACAGTGGGCTAACTCTCTTGCTGCAACAGACGTGGTATACGAATTTGATCCCAACTTAAAAACACAAGAATTTCTCCAATATGAATTTGAATGTCCTCCGCCAACCGAAATTCTGCCTCTAGAACATTACGGCTGTATAATATATACAGACGGATTAGCACAACCCGCAGTGGGGGGTAAACAAGCTTACAGTGCTGCGTGCGCGATTGTTAAAGGTCACTGGCACGAAGGAAAATTTAAACCACTGGTCACTAAAACGCAATCTCTAGGAGATTGTACAGCTCAGCGAGCAGAACTACTGGCATTCAAGATGGCGCTTGAAAATACCGATCGAGAATTCCCCACACTCATAGTGTGCGATTCGTATTATTGCGTTCAGTCTTACAATGAATACTTGCAGATCTGGGTTCAGAATGGTTTTAAAGATGCGAAAGGTGGCACAATCAAGCATAAAATGCTTTGGGAACAAGTAGTTCTTTTACAAAAAGAACTACAAAAGACTCACGTGATACATACACTGAGTCATCAACGTGATGGCGTTCACGTTGCAGGGAATTCATTGGCTGATGAGGCCGCGAAGGCAGCTGTGCAAACGGCTTCCGTAGCTGCCATCACCCAGTCAAAAACAAAAATAAACAGCGAGATATTACAGGCTGTCAGCGCTACAGTAAAAGAAGCGATAGAAACACTCCCAAAAGGCTTTCCAGTAAAGTACTCATACATAACTGATGCAAATAATGTTCCGTTTGCTCGAATCCCTGGAGTGGGGGATAGGGCAATTCCAAACATGGAACATAGGTTAGGACTCATCATAGCGGCACACGAAGGGCTTGCTTCTGTACATGCTGGTGTTTCAGCCACAGTATCATTACTAAAGCAGAGATACTGGTGGCCACAAATGAGAAGACAGACAAGGAACTATGTTCTAGAATGTGAAATATGTCAAAGAATGAAGGTATCAACAGTGAGACGACCAGCACAGACGCCCCTTCTAATCTCAGATAAACCATTAGCCTGCGTTTATCTGGACCACTGTGGTCCCTTACAGAGGGATGGTAACTATAAATATATCTTGGTCGCAGTGGATTCATGTACGAGATTCATATGGATGTGGCCCCAGCGATCGGCTGACACCAGAACTGTTATAAAAGATTTGCGAGTCTTTATCGGCACATACGCAATTGGCATGCTACATTCTGACCAGGGACCTGCCTTTAGCTCTCGAGCTTATAAGGAGGCCATGACCAGCATGGGCATTGCATTGCGGTACTCTTGTCCATTTCATCCTGAGGGAAACGGAATCGTAGAAAGAAAAAAACGTGACATAAAGCAATCTATAACAGCAAAGGTATTAGGTTCGGGAGCTGGGTGGGTCAAACATCTAATAAGTGTCCAACGTAGTCTAAATAACCTGCCAAGAGATTCTCTGAGGGGATTCAGTCCGTACGAACTACTGTTCGGGACTAGAATGATGATCCAAGATCTTGACAGTCAGACTTCAGTGGTTAAAGACAAAAGCTTTGATATCAAAGATCGTTTGGCTATTTTGCAGGACTTAAATGAAACAAGAAAAGACCTGAGCAACATAAAGTTGAAACAACAGCCAACAACCACTGAAGAGAAACCACCTGTCCCAGCAAGACCTGTCTGGATTCCAAAAGTCGGGGATCTAGTCAGAGAGAAGATCGCGGTAAAGAAGGAATTTGGGCCTTCTTACAGGAAAGCAGTTCCTGTCTTGTCTATCAACGGGACAAGATCAGTAGTACTACCGCCCCTTGCTGGTAAAAAGGAGAACAGAGTTGTATCCATCGACTTTGTAAAACCACAATCATGTGGCCGATAACAAACAGTAGGCCAAGTGGACTCCCAAGAAGTAGCAGAACACCGATGTTTGCTACAAATCCAGAGGTTCAAACTAAGAGGCTAATCACATTCGAAATGCCCACAGAACATCAACAAGGAATATGCAACAAAGCAATGGAACTTGAACCTCTAAAAACCCAAATAAAAACATTTAGTCGAGACACACCAACCTACAATGAAGTAACATATGAGTATGCTGATAAAACAAAAGAAACTTCTAGAACAAAAAGTAATCCAGAAGCAATTGGAACAATTGACAGAACGGCATCCGGCTACTTCATCAACTTCGATGATTCATCTGAAGATCTGAGTGAATCTAAGAAACAGCCATCAACAAAAACTTTTAAAGATAAAGCTAAGGAACTTTTTCAACAGCTGAAAGAAACCTATCTGATTTCTCCATTGATTGAATTTTGGGTGGCCTTAGGTGCATTTATCCTCATAATTTGGCTCATCATGGTACTATGCTTGGGACATTTCATTGAAAGAAAATATGCTAAAATGGACACAGCAAGCCAGAAAATCAACTTGGTCCTTAAACCACACACATCTTCACACGTCGAGAAAAGAGAACTTTCTTCAGTGAACTTCACAGCCAATCCTATACCAGGCGGTGTAGCATGGGACAAACTGATTATGAAATCTATGGTCCGGTTGAAATCCTGAAGTATCCATACCAATTCAAGATCTCATTGAGTGACTTTGTAAAACCAAGCACATTTGCTGATGATTGGGACTTTGAAAGTATTAATGATATGATGTCTGATCTTGTGATGTCTGCTAAATTTACAGAACATGATTATTTGCAGGGTTCGTCTAATTATGATCAAATGTTCTGCTACAACCACTATGGTAACCATTATCTACACAAATCTGCACAACCTAGAAATGTTTTAAATTATAACCAATGGGAACATTGTGCTACTCCTCCAAAAGGTAGCTCGAAAACATTTTATGATAAATATTCATACTTTTCAGGGTTTAACACAAGTAATGCAGAAACATTTTATTTCAAATTGTCAAATAAGACAGGTATGAAGACCATGCTTACAAACACAAAATTGATATATTCAGATTCATTTTTTGAGCAAATGAATACATTTGGTTTTGATTTCTGGAACAATAATATTGAAGCAAAAACTGTTTGGGGTACAACAGATTGGCAAGTACAAGGTATAGAATCATTGTTTAGAGCCTGTATGATCCCAGAACAAATTATATTTTTGAATGACACTATTCAACAAACTACCTGTCTTGGCTTAGCCAAAATCAAAGATTTAAACAAACCGTCTATTCCAAAGCCAACAGTGAACGATAATAGCTCTATAGATGTTGAGATAGACGTAAACCATATACTAAACCAAAACAGAACACATCCTGAATGGAAACAATGGTTGATCTGGCCCACAGATACAAATAACTGTCAATACAGATTCCTGAACAAAATACAGGGGTTCACATTGACCAGGCCAGACCCTAGATATTCCCAAAGACAACATCCAGGGATAGTAACCACCTACAGTGTGGGCAAGCTCTGCCTTCAATGGCTACAAACGTCCACACTGGCAGAAATTAAGCAACACCTAACTTTACTTACAGAAGGTGCTGACTTGCGTGATTTCATTATGGGACCACGCAAACAGCGTCAAAAACGTTTCATAGCGGCCTCTATATATGCAGCTTATAACAAAGCCTGGAAAGAAACTCAAATTGAGACAGCAGAGAAAATACGGGAAATTGACCGTATTAATTTGGAAAAATCACTTTCTGTGGTGGACAATGGGTTAATGACTCTGTCCTCCAGAATATATTCTCTAGACAGCATTGTGTCTTCAGCAATCGATATAATATCGCAAGACTTACTGTTGTTACAACACGGTCAGTCCCAATTGCGTTCTATTGTACAGCTTGGCTGGACGTTACAAAATCTGCGTTCAGGCTATGTGCCCTGGCGTTTAATCAACACAACGTCATTATTTTATATTTTTAACCTTACTGATAAACAAATCAGTTTGGCACAGAAGGGTGCTGACTATACAATTCTGAGCATTGAAAAACTTGAGAGATTACCACTGACAATGTCAGAACGACCTGTCATTGAATGGATAATACATGGAATAATAAATATTCCGATAACTACTTTCCAGTTTCAATACTGCCAAAAATATATACAGGCAGGCCAGTATGAAAGGTTGGGTAAAGGGTACATTAAGTCAACATGGAACTTGCCCTATACACACGAATGTGTCAGTAATAAAGGCCAGAAAGTGTTTCTTAGTGGCAATAATTGTGCAAGATCACTAAGCGGTACACTTCTGTGTCAGGGTATTAGCTTGCATGGAGCCTGTGAAGGGACTTCAAATAACCTTTCATGTTACCAGCTAGGCACACCTGCAACACAAATAGAACCATTCTTTAGGAGACTCTCGAACGGGAGTTACATTCTAATAGTAGATCGCAGATGTTGTAGTTTGCTGCCCGGAAAACCTTATCTCATAACCGTGACTAGGAAGGTCATGTGCTGTGGACGGGTATTGTTCCCGAACGATTCCCCAGACAGGGCGGCAAGGTTATGGCCCGATTTGAAAATTGCTTCTATTCGAATTGATACTTTAAGCAGAATGAAGACAGTGCTCCTACAGACGCCGACCAGGCTAACGTCATCAAAAGAAACGTATGATCTCCAAGTTGCAAGGACAACGGCAGAGATTCATTTATTGTTATCAACAAATTCCCCCATACATTTCGCAGAAATACTGAACGAAATCTTAAATATTTCTGATACCAGTGGTGTCTCAAGTGTATTTAAGACAGTGTTTTCAGGAATTTTGACACCATTCAAAGCCATCCTGGGTATTTTTCCAGACTTTGTCCATTCCATTTTTGGCAGACTTCCTCTCCTTTTGGGACTGGTGGCAGGCATCCTATTTTTGATCCTGTTATTTCGCTATGGCAAACCGTGTCACAGACAAAACACCTGCAACAAGGGAAGAAACGATCCTAGCCATTGGCTACCGGGACCGCATGACTAGAGTCCTTGGACTAGCACAGCTACGGGACTTGAACATGACTTGGTTTCTTTCATTTAGACCAATGTGGCAACGTTGTGTTATGCCTGTATTAAGGTGCTTGCTATGCGGCGAAGAATGCGTGTTGGACACCTGTTTGACACTACAATCGGATGTGCCATTGGACGCAGAAACCTTGTTGGGTCCGGTAACGGCTCATGCTTTGTGCTGCCCCCAGCGGCTACCTATCCTGATGACGGCATTCGTGGAGACTTCACCACTACGATTGAGGGGTAGTGAAGTACGAGATGAAAGCAGCATCGATCAGGTACGACCTTCAGTCAGCTATGCTGATCAAAACATCAATGAAGGCAATCATGCTCATGAATGCATGGTAACAACTTTTTCAGACTTAGTGGAACTTTCGCAAGAAGCTTTTGACAGTTTTTTCGACAGTCTAAATGATATGATGTTTTCACCAGAGCAGAAGGAATGACTTTGAGCAAGCTAGCACACGGAGTTCCCTGCAAACTTGAATTTGGCCTTCAACTTTAAAAGTAGAGCAATGAAATGGAACGATATTTTTTTTCTCCTCTCACCTCCCTCAATTCCAAAATATTTACAATTTTTGGGACACTTATCTTCTGCTTAAAGTAGACATTATTCTTAGAGAACTGAATTTCTATTTTAGGTAGTCAAGGGACATTAGCTACCCTCTAGCATTTTCATACAATACTTTATGATTGTGATGAAATGGACTCGCACTTTTCTTCTGTATAAAAGAGCCATTTCATGTGTAGTTTTCACAATTTATTCATGCTGAGTTTGAAGTATGCGTTATATCTTTAGCATTATTATACTGCTTGTGCATACAGTACATGTGATTGTGTTTAGTATATTTCATAATTCCAATTTTCAGAATGCATATGAATGTATTTTGGGGTGGTACGGTATACACAAACGCTACTAGTTTCACTATGCCTAGATTTGTAAATATGGACATAGTCTACGTGGAGTGGGTGTGATGTATTTCTATAGGTACTGTGTTGATCCCCCTATTCCTGACCCTGGTTTGGTTAATAATTAACTAGCAGCCATCCAACGGTGCAAAAACCGTTATCTGATTAAGCCACACCACGGCACAGAAGCGCGTTATTTGATTAGGTCATAACGCATGCCATCTAATTAGGCAAGCACTATTCCTCCAGCCCCTGATAAGGAATACGGAGTTCTCAAAACAAACCAAACCTACAGCGACCTGGGAAATTCCCATAGCCATTGTTTTGATTTCACCGAGAACTTCAGTAAAAGAATGTGCGAACGAACTCGTTCGTATGACATCCTTATTGACGTATATATGTCCATCCTTACGTCAATTTTGGCACCTTTCAGGTATAAATATTACCGACATTGCCTTAAGCAAACACACGCGGTGGTGACGAGATTGGAGCAGCGAGACTTGCCGAGGAGCCCAGCTGAGAGCGAAGCCCACAGACGCTGCCCCGCCTTCCTGACGCGCTGAGAACGAGACGCTGCCTTTCTCCTGCCGAGAAATCCAGCTCCGGCACTTCCAAGCAGCCCTCGCAGGCAGCTGGAATATCAAGACCTGGGATAAGAGATACCAGCCCTCCACCATTCTAGATCTCAGGTACAGAACTGAATAACCCCTTACAGAGAATTCTTGAGTCAGTCCCTTGGCAAAACAAACTTAACTTAAACTGCTACTTATCTACTCCCGCCCACGTATTAGGCTTAGGTCAGGTACACTGGGGTAGGCGTGGTTAGAAGCACCAGTTGAGTACGATTAGTCAAATGTATATATGTATGTATCTATTTTATCCATTTTAAAGTATCATATGGCTCAGAAACCATATCAATGCTTTTTCAGTATTATTTTATAATTCTGTCTTTACTGTATGCACTTTACTTAACTATAAGTATTGCAATAATAGCGATTCATTTCTCTTGTACGAGAAAAGAGACTGATCAATAAATACCATCTTTTATTGAACACGCCCGTCTCTTCCTTTTCTCTACAATCTGGTGAAACTAAGAATGCACTGAACTGACTGAGTAAAATAAGTTGTCTTTTGTTTTCACACGACTCTAGAGATACACTCTTGATTAGGGGAGAGCAAAGTTGTCATGTTCTATGGTTGTCAGAAACTAAATCCCTTCTTGTCTATCCAGGGAGGTTAGAATCCTCCTTGCCTATTCGAGAAAGTTTCTAGTGAACTCTGAGCTAGCTGGCAAACTCAAAACTTTAAGTCTAATATCGTCAGTAGAGGACCTAGTTAACCTCCGTCCTAGGTCTATACTATTGAAGATATTATTCCAATGCGCAGAGCCTATTGGGATAATAGGAACTACACTACAGGCTAATGACGACAACACATTTCAAAAGTACAGCCAGGAACTGCCTCCTCTTTTACCAGAGTTTCCACCCCAAACATCTCCGAGATAACTTACCCTACGGACAATTCCTCCGTCTAAGACGGAATTGCACGGAAATTGAGAGTTTCAAGGTCCAATCAAAGGATCTGAAGAAGAAACTAGCAGTCAGCCAGTATCCAGAAAGGATAATAGATCAGGCATGTAAGAGGGCACGGAATAATAGCAGGGAGAGCCTCCTGGAAGAAAAGACACTCAAAGAAGAAGAACAGAGACCCATATGCAATACCACATTCAATACCTGCTCAGACAGGGTTTCGAAAGTCATCAACAAACATTGGAGTATTCTAAACAGTGGGGGGCTCCAGTTACCTAAACCTATGTTCTCCCACAGGAGGGGGAGGAGCATTCGGGACATCCTTGTACACACTAGACCAAAGACCAACAACAATAACCAAGGACGGGACACTAACTTTGTGAAAGGCCACCATCCATGTGGTCAATGTAAAGTATGTTGCCTGACCAAGAAGACCAACAACCTGGTCTTTAGAAATGGATCTACCTGGGAACAGCGAAACTTCACAATGTGCAACAGTTGCAACGTAGTGTACCTCATCACGTGCCCCTGCCGCCTCGAATATGTGGGGATGACGAGCAGGGCAATCAAGACCAGGATAGGGGAACACAAGAGCACAATCAGATGCCAAAGAGCTAGTACTAAACTGACCGCTCACTTTCTGGAAAAAGGTCACAGGCCTGATGATATCTCATGGACAGTGATAGAGCAGGTATCCAGGGAACATATGCTCTTGGAGAAAGAACAAAGGTGGGTGTTCCGCTTGGACACTAACAGCTGCGGCCTTAATGATGATATTCCATGGGGCCAACTCTGATGTCTGGCACGGCCATCAACCACATTAATGATTGTGCCATATATCCACCCCAGTTCATGCCACAGCAACAGTAATCATGATGACACGAGAACGATGATACCCTGAGATCTCAAGCTATGAGGCTATCCGTATTATAGTTTCAAATAAACAATACGAACAAGGACTAATGTGAGACTCATGATAATACTGATGAACATAGGGCAACATGTCTTGCGGAAGGACCCATGAATAGCTCCCCATTTCTCAAAGACGGTGCATAGACTCTGACCACCCTGGGAATATGGATCATGCATTCAATATAACTCCTTTCACATTTAAGAAAGTTCGAGCCCGCCTATTACATTCAGTGAGCCTCCTGGCAGACTAATTCGAAAACAAAAACAATAATCGCTTCTAAATTAATTTAAGATGTTGCGGCACGAATGAGATGTATTTAGAAAGTACTGCGCAAAATTTCCTAAAAAACACCATCAAGAGAAGAAAAAATAGATGACAGACTATAGACCAGCAGTGTCCCGATGGACGCCGCCATTTTGGGTCAGCTCTCTAGTCTTTTTTCAGAGGCAATCATGACTAGGCTTTTTTTCCGGCAAAGGAACACAAGCCAAGGCAGGACTCCGGTCACATTCACGGAACTGTTCAAGGGTATGGAATGAAGCCAGATTAGGCATGCGGTCACGTAAGTGAGACCCTGACCATGGGTCTTTAAAAACTTGGTCTTGTGGAAAAATGAATAGAGATGTTGAAAATACGGGAGAGGTGAGAGCATATCTGAGTCCCAAAAATGTGAACTGAAGGACAGAAGAAGAAAAGGTGTAGAAGATCTGCATTGGGAGCAGTACAGGTCCAACAATTAGGTATATAATTGGATTGAAAGCGAGAAATAGAAAGAGGAGAAAGGTAGAGTCTGTGGTAGAAGAAAAATAGGGATTGAGTAAGAGAGGCAGTCCGGGAAATCTTCAAAGATCTGGCCCATATTTTGTCCCAAAGAGAAGTTGACAATGAAGAACCCAAATCCTTCTCCCAAGACAATTCCAATTTCGATTTGAGACGGTCCGGGTTGGGGGCTGAGAAATACCGATAAATAAGGGAAGCTTTAGGAGCAGTAGAGAGGACGGTAAGAAGAGAGGGAGACGAGGCTGGTAGGCTTTCAGAAGGAAGAGAATAATAACAATCTAGAATGGTTTCCATAAGGATGAGGAATTTCTTTGCAAAAGAAGGAGGGCAGTGGAATTGAGATTGGAATTTAGGAAACGAGCAAGGGGATGAGCCATCAAAGAGATGACGTACCCAGATGATACCTTTCGCTCTCCATGAGGGCCATGCAATAGGTCTGTTATGTATTAATATGAGTGAATTGTACCATATAGGTAATAGTAGGAAGGATTCCTGAGAGACCGGGGTAGAGAAGACTAAAGGCCGTAGAAGAGAAGAGGTATGTTTGAATAAAAGGGGGTTAAGACATGGGGCTTTAGAAGTGAAGCGGATTACCTCTTGTAAAGAGTAAGGAAGTAATAACTCCTGTTCGACAGAAAGCCAGAGGGGAGAAAAAGGGGAGGTTTCCTGAGATAGCCAGCGGGAAGCTTGTCGAAGTGTTTCTAGGTAGCCTTTCAGACGATTTGGAACTCCCTCCACATTCTCACGGTCTTTTTGATCTTATGTTAGCCCTTGCACTGCAGCACATTGTTTCTAACTGGAAGTCCTTGAACTGGAAGTCCTTGAACACTTTGTCTCTAACTTGTTGGTGGAATCTAGTATGTCAATCACATAGTCTTGATGTTGCCTTTGCCTCCTCCTGCACGCCCTCCCGAAATGTTGAACTCTACTGGTTACCTCTCACTTTATATTTAGATCAATCTGCCAAAAAGGCATACTCTCCACTTTCCTCGGATAATTTCAAACCCCCTTGAACACATGTACTCTTGCCTGTAGTTTATGATGTTTTTCAATTTCATTATTGTGATTTTTTAGCTTTATACTTGTTTCCTTTTTGCTAAAAGTTCTTATTTCACGTAGTTGCTCAATATTGTATATTTTACTGTACTTTTTGACTGACATTCATTGTATTTTCTATTTTTATTCATTCTCTATGCTATTAACATGCTTTTATTTACCTCCCTCCCCTCCTCCCCGTAAAATACTTCAAAATGCTTTGCTTTTCATTGTGATGTTGGCTACTTATGTTTAATTTATCCTGCCCTTTAGCCTTTTTCTTATATTTTGCTGATGTCACCTTATTGTATTATCTGATTTTACTCTAATAAAGCTTTCAAACTTAAAAAAAAACTTGGTCTTGTGATAGCGGGGGGGTGCGTCTCTGATGGTGAGATTCTGCCGCCCAAAAACAGCGTGAGTGACTATGTTAAAACTTTCCTCCTTAGTAACCAGTCAACTAATCACCCTGAGAGGCAGTCTCATGAGGTCCTATCACCACGTTTCAAATGTATGTATCAATTGTAGCATGCTTGCACATTTGGAGGCATTTGCCATCATCTGTTTTTGTTCGTCTTTACGATCATTATTTCAACCAGCATGTTTGACTACGGCGCATTTGGGAGCTTATTAGGCTGATGCCTGGGAGGCACTAAGCCATCTTTTATTTACGAATAATACATCAACCGGCATGTGTGATAAATGACCCACTTATTAGTATGATTTTTGATGTCATGCTGCTAGTGAGACGCTTTTCTTGATTAGACACTTGTCCTGGAACTGCAAGGCCCACACTCTTGCTTGTCTAAAAACCCACCACCAGATGAGTCGTGTTGGATTGTGAATATGTGTTTGTGTTTGAAGTGTGTATCACGCTTAGTGTTGAAGTTTTCCAAGGGTTCATACCCTTTGGCCACTATGGCGAAAGACAGTTCATCAGGTCATATACAGAATTAATGTTGAGAATACTTTGGGATACAAAGTCATATTGTGACTAATGCAAAAATGAGCCATGTATGAATTATGCTTGACAAATTGCAATTCTACAACCATGTACCCCTTTTTTTCTCCCTTTTGTCTTTCCACAGAAACCATACTAGGTCATTTTTCATGACAATTTTTCATAATAACGCCTCACTAAGGGCCAACTCAAGCCCAGAGGCAAAACCTAGCAGCCGATTTTTGCTGTTAAGTTTTAGGACCATAGGCATTTTACATTTAGTTTAGAATTGAGCATTTTTGTAGGGATCAACAGAGGTCCTGATGAGTAGGCAGGAGGGGTCTGCCTATGAAACATGTCATGTCGACAAAGTAGACTACACTTGTGATTCTACTTACTAACCCCTTTTTAATGTTCCCAGCTTGCGAAGCCATTAAAATTAATTTTTTCGACTAGCCAGGGAATTTTTACCCTTTTTTTACACCACTATTCACGTAACCAGGTCCCTACACTCCCTAACACATATCACTATCCTTATCACATCACATAGCCTATTGTCAAAATATAAGTGCTCCCGCGTCACTCGTAGGTTGAAGCACGCCCCGCCCCGTAGAGGGACGGGAAGACCCCAATGATGGGAGAATGACACTATGGGATTCATAGTGTGTGAGGGGTATTTTAAAAACACATAGTGCCCTCATTCTGCCACCCGCAGAGAGGCCTAATTTTCACATTGTAGTTTTTCACAAGTTTAGAGACTATCACTTAAAATTAGTCACCACTCACATTGATAGAATCCTATTGTTTACAAGTCTAGTTCAGGAGGGTGATTCTATCATCTCCTCTATACTTCCCCAATTGATTTTTTGGAATTCCTATCCCCTCTCACCTGAATCTTTCCCCTTGCCCGCCACACCGCCTAGCCCCCTGTCCTTTTTTGCCCTTTGACTAAGCATTCCTTCTCCCCTTGTTGGGGAAAAATCCAATATTTATACTCTGGAGTCTCAGCGAATTCGCTGAGAGAGTCCACAGCGCCAACGGACCCATTCACACTAGAGGTATGGTATGGCACCCCTTGCCAAATCACTCCTTCTCCCCTTTTTTGGGAAGGATCCAGTATGTAGGCCTTGGAGTCTCAGAGACCCCTCTGAGATAGTCCACTGCATATAGGGAGCCTCTCGCAACAGGGATGGGGAAATTATACCACCTCCCCAGGGATCACAGCTTACTGGACTTTGGACGTAGCTTTGACTCGTCTACCGGTTTGTGTCCCCGTCACCCTCCCCCTCCTCTTTCCATGCTGTGTCTCTCACCCTCCCCTCCTCTTTCTCTCCTCCATTCTCTGTCTTATTCCCCGGCTCCTTCCCCCCCTCCCCTGAATCTCTCCCGTTGCCTGCTTTTTCCCTTACGTATAAGTCCTTTTGTTGGTCTCGACCGTACATATAACTATGTTTGCCAAGCATTAATAGCTGTGTAACCTTTGTAATGATGTAACCTGCAACTATGTTCTGATTCTCATGTAAAGCGCTCTGATACCTCCGGGTCTAGCCAGCGCTACATAAAACCTTAAAAATATAATATAAATAAAATAAACTCTCTTAACTGTTTCATCACTTTTCTTGCTTCTTTCTACACATCTGTTACTCCTTTCTCAGAGATTCTCTTGCCTCTTTCTGCACTTATCTTGCCTGTTTTGTCTACTGTCTTGCCTGTTTCTGCACCACTGTTGCCTCTTTCTGCCCCTCGCTTGCTTCTTTCTACACTCCTCTTGCCTGTCTCTGCACCCTCTTCCCTCTTTGTGTACCTTCTTGCCTTTTTCTGTGCTCCTATTACTTCTTTCTGTGTCTGTTTTTCCTGTTTCTGCACCTCTCCTGTCTGTTTCTGTACCTCTGCTGCCTCTGCATATCTGTTGATTCTGTCTGCAATCTTGCCTCTTTCTGCAACCTTCTTCCCTCTTTTTGCACCTCTGTTGCTTCTTTATGCACCTCTTTTCCTTGTTTCTGCAACTCTATTGCTTCTTTCTGCAGTTCTCTTGCCTCCTTCTGCAGCTGTCTTGCCTCTTTCTGCACCCTCTTCCCTGTTTGTGCACATCACTTGCCTCTTTCTGCACCTCTCTAGCCTGTTTCTGCACTTCTCTTGCCTCTTTCTGGACTTCACTTGCCTCTTTATGCACTTCTCTCGCTTCTTTCTACACCTCTGTTGCTTCTTTCAGCACTTCTCTTGCCTTTTTCTATACTTCTTTTGCCTGGTCCTAGACCTGGCTTGCCTCTTTCAGCACCACTGTAGCCTTTTTCTGCACCTCGCTTGCTTCTGTCTGCGCCCCTCTTGCGTCTTTCTGCACCTCACTTTCCTCATTGTGTACCTCTCTTGCCTCTTTCTGCACAGTTGTTATCTGTTTCTGCACCTGTTTTTCTTCTTTCTGCACCTCTCTTCCCTGTTTTTTCCTCTCTGTTACCTCTTTCTACACCCCTCTTCCCTCTTTCTGCACCTTCATTGCTTCTTTCAGCACTTCTCTTGCTTCTTTCTACACCTCTGGTGCTTCTTTTTATACCGCTATTTCTTCTTCCCACTTTGTACACCTATTTTGCCTTTTCGGCACCCCTCTTGTCTCTTTCTGCACCCCTCTTTCTTCTTTCTGCACCTCTCTTGCCTGTTTCTGCAACTCTCTTGCCTCTTTCTGCAATTCTCTTACTTCTTTCTGCACCTTTCTTCTTCTATCAGTACATGTTTTACCTATGTAGGCATAGTTAGAAATTAGCATTTAAAAATCCCTAGAAATACACTGAAAAAACACCACAGGTTTCAGGGATGTTATAATTTGGGATAAGCATTTAAAAACCATAGAAATTCTCTGAAATAAACAGAGGTTTCAGGGACGTTATAGTTCGGGATTAGCATTTCAAAAACGTTTGAAATTCATTGAAAAAACTACAGGTTTCAGGGACGTTATAGTTAGGTTGATATTTCACTTGTACTAAAACAGGTGAAATTCATCTTTTATAGTTAACTCGCACCCCTGCAATGTCACATATTTCATCACTCATGACATGGTCAGTGACATCACTGATGACATCACTGATGACATCTCAAATGACATCACTGATGACATCACTCCTGACATCACCTTTGATACACCCGCTCTAAATTACAGACTACCATTATCGAAACCATAGACACACCAATGCTAGTTAGTACATACCCGCTCACTGATTCATAGGTCTGCACACACATCCACTCACTAAACCATACAGTCACTCATACACACACTCACTCATCAATACAGCTACTGATATATGCACTGATACACCCATACAGGCACTCACACACCACCACTCACCCATAGAGTTACTCAAAAACATTCTGCAACTCTGTTGTCTCTTTCATCACTTCTCTTGCTTTCTTCCACACCTCTGTTGCTTCTTTCAGTGCTACTCTTGCCTGTTTCTGCACCTGTTCTACCTCTTTTTGCACCACTGTTGCCTCTTTCTACACATCACTTGCTTCTTTCAACACCCCTCTTGCCTCTTTCTGTACCCCTGTTCCCTCTTTCAGTAGCTCTCTTGCTTCTTTCTATACCCCTGTTCCCTCTTTCTGCACCTCTTCTGCCTGTTTCTGCACTTCTGTTGCCTCTTTTTACACTTCTTTTGCCTCTTTCTGCACCTCTGTTGCTTCTGCCTGCACTCCCTTTGACTCTTTGTCCACCCCTCTTTCTTGTTTCTTCACCTCACTTGCCACTTTCACCACTTCACGTGCTTCTTTCTACACCTCTCTTGCTTCTTTCTGCATCCCTCTTACCTCTTTATGCACCCTTCCTCCCTCTTTGTGTACATCCATTGCCTCTTTCCGCACCTCTCGTGCCTGCCTATGCAACTCTATTGCCTCTTTCTGCAGTTCTCTTGCTTCCTTCTACACCACTGTTGCTTCTTTCTGCACTTCTTTTGCCTCTTTCTGCACCGTTCTTGCATGTTTGTGTACTTCACTTGCCTTCTTCTGCATCTCTCTTGCCTCTTTCTTCATTTCTCTTGCCTATTTCTGCACCTCTCTGGGTTCTGTCTGCAACTCTCTTGTCTATTTCAGCACTTCTCTTGCTTCTTTCTACATGGCTGTTACTTGTTTCACAGCGCTTCTCTTGCCTCTTTCTGCACTTCTCTTGCCTATTTCTTCACTTGTCTTGCCTGTTTCTGTACCACTGTTGCCTTTTTCTGAACCACGATTGCTTCTTTCTGTACCACTCTTCCCTCTTTCTGTACCCCTCTTCCTCTTTGTGTACCTCTCTTGCCTCTTTCTGCACTCCTTTTGTCTCTTTCTACACCTGTTTTACCTGTTTCTGTACCTCTCCTACCTGTTTCTGCCCCTCTGATGCCTCTTTCTGCACATCTGTTGCTTCTGTCTGCACTTCTCTTGCCTCTTTCTGTACCCTTCTTCTCTCTTTGTGCACCTCCGTTACCTCTTTATGCACTTCTTTGCCGGTTTCTGCCACTCTCTTGCCTCTTTCTGCAGTTCTCTTGCCTTCTTCTGCACCTCTCTTGCTTCTTGCTGCACTGTTCTTGCCTCTTTCTGCCCCCTTGCCTGTTTGTGTACCTCAATTGCCTCTTTCTGCACCTCTCTTGCCTCTTTCTGCACTTCTCTTGCCTCTTTCTGCACTTCTCTTTCTTTTTTTTGGCACCCCTCTTGTTTCTTTCTGCAACTCTGATGTCTTTTTCATCACTTCTCTTGATTCTTTCTACACCTCTAAGCCACGAATAAAGCGCACTCTCAGGAGAAGTATGCACGTCAAAATTCAATTTATTTCAGTAACGTGTTTCGAGTCGACTGTAAACAGTCTTGCTCACACACTGAGTTGATTCCGACATTTCCTTAACATAACTTGCTGAGACATAGAAAGCAAACTTACGTGTAGGACATGTTTGTTGTGTCTACTATGGTGGCCATCTTACAACACCTCAATGTGTTGGTCACAGTATACAGTATACAATACATATAGTACTATGTCCAAACTATGTAACATGTCCATTCACAAGAAAAGTAAATTGAAAATGAAAATACAATACTGTGTAAGAGCCAGGTGGCTATAGGATTAACCCCATAACTTGCAAATTGCAAATTAAGCAAAATTGTGTCTTCAGTACAGTGCTAGGCTATCTTACATAGGAGACAAAAATCATTGGACATAGAAGGAAGTACATTATCTTTGTAACATTTAACATCATGTAATGCGATGTGTGTCCCAATTGACTGAGGCGCAGTCTATCTAAGTAAGTGTCTGACAATTTATGGATGGATTTGACTAGATTATAGTGTCAGCACCACTCAATCACCCACACAGCCTCTCACTCACCTATACTCCCACTCAAACACCCACTAATGGGTCAATACAGTCAGTCACACAGCCACTCCCACACCCCTACAGTTACTCACACATTCACTTATTTACCCATACAGGTATTCACACACCTAATTATTCACTTATACAGCCACTCACACACCATCTCATATACCTATACATCTACTCATACATCTACTCACACACAGATATACATAGTCATACAGCCACTCACATAACATATGTTAGAAACAGTACCACTCATTAGTATTTCTTTCAAACATGTTTTTGTCAGCATTTAATAACTTTACAGAAATCTATACACAAGCAGGTTTGCGTACATTATAAACATATTTAGCAGTCCATCACATATGTAGTCATTGTATCAATTTAGGTAATAGCATAGGAGGTGCATACACACAATACGACACACATGGTATTCAAATCATATCATAATGCAAATTGGTATGAAATAATATTTGGTATTGTTTGCATTCCAATAGACCACATGTGTCCTATACTTTCAGCCATTAAATTAGATAGTTAATGATAACATCTATTCTCCTGTTCGCTATGGTGAACCTCTCTCTATATGCGTTCTTTAACAGGAGTTGTAGGACTCTACTCTTCAATGTCATAATACAGAGAAAATAATGTATGTGAACTAAATTGAAGCAAAACCAAATGGTCAAGGGGGTTTGATCATTAGCCAAGTATGCAATGTACCACCGGAGATCACACACCCCTGTTGGTCCCAGATCATGTATTCAAGTGTGCCAGGGAGGGTGGGCGACAAGGCAACCCATCCATAAGAACAATGAAATAAGCACACAATGTATTCATTTGAGGTATAACCTCCCCTAGGTGGGAGAACAACCACTGTCATTCTCTCCGGAACTCTGTGCTGGCCAAAGGGAGGGCACATGGGGCACCACAGACACCAATGTCCCCATCTCCCAGTCAATATGGCGATTGGTCCCTCAAGCGGACTCAAGGGCTAGGTTTTGGCTTTTCTGCTATGGTCGTCTTCTAGGCCATCCCAGGCCTCAAGCTACTTTGCCCTGAGGCCCACCAGGCACGTGTCCTCGCCATCCTTGTGCATCATCTCTAATCAACGCCAGTTCCTCTGCTCTGGTCTGCATGCTAACCTCCCCTGCCCACATTGCAACTGTCAGGCACAATCAGCGTGCCATTGCATTGCTATCTGTCTCCTGGACAGTACTAAGTCCAGGTCCACAAATTCGGTACTGACCTTATACTCCCTAGGTTTGGGTAACAATCCCAGGAGGCAGACCTCAACTGTGCAGGGGAGTGCATGCACGGTCCAACACCCTGTTGAGTGTAGCAATGCTGCATCCCAGAATGTACGCAATCTTGGACAGCTCCATGTCATATGCCCAAAGTCTGCTCCCAATTCCAGGTATCTGAGACAGGCCCTCGACTATCCTCCATACATGACCTGTAATCTATGAGGGGTCAAGTAGATCAGGTGTATATAATTGTATTGGACATACTTGAATCTCGTGTTTCTGGAAATGTGCCAGGGGCATTCCATAACCGCTCCCCACTCAGGGTCTAGGAGATCCCTACCCAGCAGTGTTCTCCCATTTTACCTGTATCTTCACCAGTGGTTTCATGACCCTCTCCAATTGCAACCAATAGAGCTGCTTCACCAGATGGCACACAGAGCCCTGCATCACCTGAGCTTAAAGAACAGCATGGGTCACTGGCTCCTATCGGTTATCTGGCCACAAGTTCCCAAATTCCAGTAGTAAAGCGGGTTAGGTCGGAAACTGGCCTGGGGTATCTCACATTGTGCCACCAAGTCCTCCATTGGAATGAGTGCTCCCAGTTGGTAGAAGTCACCAACCATGATTCGGCCCTCTGTTGTCCAATCGGATAACTGTTGTGCCGTAAAGAAAGAAGGAGTCCTCCGTTGGCAGCCCCACCATGGGTAAAGCCAGGACATATAAAGTAGTCCCAGCTGTTTCTGCCAACATTGCAATGCCACTTTCAAAAACACTCCTGGCCCAGGGATCACAACTCTTGAGTCAAGGAGCTTTACTAGTAGGGTCCCCTGATTACCAGCCAACCCGATGGGTCCCAATTCTTCAAGGTTCTCACTATCCAGTCACTGAGTTACCCATTGGAGCTAGGCCACCAAGTATTATAATTCAAAATAAGAGGCCCCCAGACCCCCAAATGGAGGTCTCTGGAGTACCACCAGAGAGACTCTGTTGCACCCACGATATCAATTCCCAGAGTAAGTTATCTAAGTGATTGAACCAGGTGACTAGTATCTTAACAGGGAGGTTAACAAAGAAATATAGCGAGTTTGGCAACATAATCGTCTTAGATAGAAAGATCAAGCCATGATTGGTAATTTCAGGGACTGCCTGAACTGAACACAGTACTTAAGAGAGTGAATTGCCAGTTCCAAATTGCCCTCCCTAAGGTCAGCCAAGGAATGAAACAGCTGGATTGCCAAATATCTAAAATACATGGGTAATCAAAGCAATCCCAGGGGTATACTAGTCTGCCACTTCGCCCGTGCCCTCATGCAGAACAAGTGCATTTTAGTTCTGTTAACTCGGAGTCCAGCAAGGACAGAGAAGTCATTCAGCAAAGTCAGTGCATTCCCAACTCCCTGTGGCCCATCCATTAAATATAGCAACACATCATCAGCATACAAGGATATAATATGCTCTCTACCCTTCACCACTACCCCATGACCTGTTCTTTATTGATGGAAAAGTTCCAACAGTGGCTCAATGGCCAGAGCAAACAGGAGGGGAGAGAAAGGGCACCCTTGCATGGTGCCCCAGTGGACCTCGTTTTGGTCAGATAAGATACCATCAGTCCTTACCCTCACTGTTGGGTTAGTGTATAGCAACCAGACCAATTTTATCTAGCCGTGTCGCAGCACCATCTTAACCATTACTGCATGGAGGAAGTCCTACCCTACTGAATAAAAAGCCTTTTTAAGGTCCCGTAACATGATAAGGACATTTTCAGCATGAACAGAAATCCTGATGGTAAAGGATATGATATAACCAACGATGGTTCAATGAGGAAGACCTGTTTGGAATAAACCCATTCTGGACGCTGGTGAGTGAACTCAGGTGTGTGCTCATCCAAAGTTTTTGACTTGGGGAGGGGGGCCGCCAATGCATCCTTGTTTGACTCAGGCAATGTGCCCAAGTGCAATGACTCAGCATACAGAGTTTTCAATCGAGGGTCCAAGGTGGGGGCAAAGACGGCATACATTTCTGCAGGAAGCCCATCTGGACCAGGGTTTTTTCCAGTGGCCATGCTCTTGTTTGTAGATCGCATCTCTTGTACTGTCACAGGGTTCTCTAGTTCCTCCCCAAGTGGGGGCCTAAGTGTATGCAAGGGTAATGGGGACAAGAACTCAGTCAGAGCCTCTGGCAAAGCTGTATCCGGGCACCAATAGAGCGTTTCATAATCCTCTCGGAAGGTTGTGTTAATGGCCGCAGGAGAACACAACGGTGTGCCCTCGTTCAATAGGATCTGAGGAATGGGTGTCCCCCTTGACTCTAGATGGCCAACTAGGCAAGTAGTATGCCCAATCTACCACATTCATCAAGGATTCTAGCAAGATAGTCTTTGTAATTATAACATTACATAACATAACATGTGGCGTTATATTGGCCCTTAACTTCCGTGATCTGTATCTGGATATTGTTATCGGTCACCAATAGGTTAGCCAACTCATGCAGGTGCTGTTCAAGTGAGGTAAGCTCCCTATTCTGTTCTTTCCTAGTTAGGAAATAGGCTGCCCCATCAATACTACCATGAGAGCCTCCCACTCAATAAGGGCATTAGAGGACGAACCCCGATAAAGCCTAAAGCATTCAGAGATGGCCATTTGCAGAGATTCTCTGAAGCAGGCATCTTCTAACATCAAAGAGTTAAGGCACCAGGCCGGTGTCACCAGGAGTTCTGCTTTGGGACGGAATGTCAACAATAGAGGGCTGTGGTCAGAGAATGTGCAACCAAAATACTCAGTGTGGGTAATGTAGGGGCTAAGTGTAAATGAACAAACAAACATATCAAGTCTAGTGTGTTGCCTATAAAGATCGGAATATTATGAGCAATTGCGTTCGAGCCTAGGATGGGCCCTCCAGATTTCCGACAATTCCCAGTGCCCTAACTAGTTACAAAAGCCCTCTGAGATCCTATATTTTGCCGATCGCAGCAGGGAGTTGTGGACCTAGCCAGATTAACATCTGTCTCCTCCCAAGATAGGATTGTCCACCACAAAAGAAGACAAGGGGATAGACGGGAGACCAAAGAAAGTGAAGTTGGTCCAAATTCAGGGCAAACACACTTCCAAGCATAACCTTCCTGCCCATCAACCCATGCTTAGCCAGAACAATCGACCCAATTTATTAGGAGTGGAGTGAATGTGTTCAAAAGGGTCCCTGCTTGTACCCACAGCAACAGCACCCTGGAGAAAGCAGAGTAAGAGGTTGCATAAAGTTGTCCCTTCTATTTGCACGACTGATAGGCAGCCTCTTTCGTTCTGAGATGCATCTCCTGTAGCATAGTAGCATAACTAAATTGGCTTCTCACATACACAAGTACCAATGAATATTGTGGTGCATGGAGGTCAAGCCCATTCCCTTAATATCCCAAGATATTAATGTAATTTTATGTTATGTTGAGTGTCCCCCATGATGCAAAATGGAAAAATGTGTCCACACAATAATCCCCCACCTCCGACGACCTCTCCCCAGCAGTAGGATGGCCATGTTTGACCCCAGGACATGTAAACAAAACCCCAATGCAAATTCCAACAACCCAGGGCAGTCCAGCAATGGCTAACCGCCCACGCCCCCACGCCTTTAAAAAACATATTGTTAAGAGAAAGCCTTTTCCAGTCACCTACTAGGGACAATCTAGATGGGGACGGGAAAAGTAGGACTCCGTGCTCCTGCGCCACACCAGCCCAGTTCCCAGTGTTGTCACCAGGCAGCATCCTCAGGAGGTCTTGGGCTGTCAGCATGTTCCAGGACCATGGTGGCAAGATACATCACTCCTGCAGGCCCCTGCAAACTTTTCAGTGCCAAGGACCTAACCAGCCAATGGTACAGGGTGACACAGTACAGATCGGCATTGATTGCCGCGGGTCAGAAACAAACAGGATATCATAATGACTTTTCAAATAACTTGTCCACAGATTGTGGGGTCACAACTCAGAGGACCGTTGTACTCATGGCCAAGCCCCCAGAGTCAGAAGCTAGTGACTTATGATCAGAAGAAGTGTGTGTGCTTGCATCAGATTTTTGTGTCAGCACTTTCTCCACCACGGCCAGCAACACCACCCTCTGTTCTTGCTTCGTCTGAGAAGATGAAGGTTTCCTCAAGGAAGCCATCTTGGATGATCGTCAAAATCATTTCCTGGATATCAGTCCAGCATTCTCAGGCTCCATCCAGGATCATTGGGAGTGGTGCCTCTGCTTTGTAAGCCCCCAGCCAGGGCCACACTGCATCCAAAGTGTCGCAGAAATTAGGCCTGGATGCGAGTTTTCTGAGTTTTTTCCCTCTCAAAGTAGTGTTTAAAGTTCTGGAAAACTCATGGAGCTGACCGTTTTCCTCGCTTGCACTCACCAACGTTAAGTTGGCGAGTGAGGTAAATCTTACTTCACATCCGACTCCTGTCACCGGATATAGATTTGGTAGCGTTAAAAAACTCCCTGTCAGTGAGGGAGCTGACCTGTGTTGCTGGAGTGTCCAGGAGAGGGGAACAACTACTCCCCCAGCCTTCCTTGCAGTACAGAGAATAGTCCCCAAGCCGATCATCAATGGGTAAGAGAAAAGCGATTTATATGCAGCTGGGATGGGGAAATAGTTAACACTCTTGACTCATTCCTGACAAGGGCAGCCAATGTATTTTCAAAGGAAATTGAACTGACAGAACAATGCCTTTTATTTGAGGAGGATTGGAAAGGTGTGGATTTAACAGCTCACCCCTCCTGAGGACCTATTGGGCCAACCTGAGTCGGCTGAGCGAGAAGGCTCATCTAGTCTCTCTAGATGACTTTCTTCACGCCCTTGCAAAGCCGTGTCACCCCAACTAATAGAACCACTGGTTAAAAGCAAAATGAGTGTAGCAAAGACTAAGATGATCAAATCTATTAAAATGCCCAAGGCTTCCAAACCATCTAAGAAAACGTAACGAAATCTGCCCAAAAAAGACAAACCTCCTAATTGCAACGATGACTTATGTGTAAGACTAGAAAATGAGGCTTTCCTGTTCCACCAACCACTAATGCATAGATTGACTATGATTGAAGAGAGTCTATCTGCCCTTACCAAGGGAAAGCATGTCATTCTGCTGGGTGCATGAGGTCGGAATTCAGTAACTCATCTCATTTTACCAGGTGAACTCATGCCACAGGGCGATAGCGCAGGAGGGAAGAGCATGATTACCCATCCAATCCCTCCTAGCTCATAGAGGGTCCCAGTGTTTCCCTATGAACTGACCCAACCTCTTATGAGTCTAGCGCCTTCACTAAAAGTTACTTCAAGGAACAGGGCAGCGGAGGCTACCAAATCTCTCGCTATTATAAATGCAAATGATGGGGAAAGAGCAAAGGGGGGGGGTTTCAGGAATGTAGTGAGGCAAGAAAACAGTATCAAACATTAGATCTCCCTCCAGCCACCTCTTCATATGTTCTAGGTTGGACAAATGCCCCAGAGTTGAGACAGGGACAGCTGGGGAAACAACCCTGGAGCTCATGACCAAAGCATTACACAGGATGATAAGGCATGTTGGAAGGGTTTGTTCTCTTGATAGACACATCATTATGGCTAGAAGAGTGGGATGGGTGGGTTCGTCCATCAATGAATTAACAGGTGATTGTGTAATAGCCAACTTTAATGACCAAAAGGTAATTGTAGACCTGCTAAGGGAACTTCCGAACGCCCCATCTCTGGGCACGCAGACCTTTGCCTTTCTATTAGGCCATTTTTTAGACCCCATGAGAAGTTGGCCTAGTATATACTGCCCACTAATTAAAGTGGGCACCTTGTACCAGTCTAAACGACCCTTATGATGTATGAGGTCAAAGATAACCTTTAGAAAGCTATCCTAGTGGAAGCTGGGGAGAGCAGTCTTCAGGCTTAATCTTGAATGAATGTAAAGCAGCTTGTTTTACCAGAATATCACCTCCTGAATGACTAAATAAAGGGGAACCACACAGTAGTTATATAACAAATATGTATTTATTAATATAACATTCTCTACTATCCTCTACACGAGGATGGAATACAAAGCACACAATGCGAGATCAATAGAACAGTTGTAAGTAGCACGATACACAGTGGGCTCCAGGGGGAGACCAAACCATATACTAAAATAGTGGTATAACAATCACGACTTGACTAGAGACAGTGCCTAGTGCACGGAAAATCGCTGGAGCCACCCAAGGTGATGACATAGGGAGCCCACGGAGGACGGGTGCAGTGAGAAAACACGACCGCGTGCTCTGTACAACTCTATGGAAAAGTCGCGATTGGAAAGTTAAAGTTTAAGGACTGTTCTAGGAGGACTTCGAGCAAGCCTTGTGGAACTTAAGATGTTGGAGAGCCACCCCACCCGTGGATATTGTGGTACCAGAGTTAACTATCCCAGGGGAGCCGGGCGCATAGGTCTGAAGTGGTGTCTGAAACCGCCATTTTTCTCTATGGAAGGATGTGAAGAAGTACTGCTGCGGTGAAGGTGAAAAGGGTCCGGTGGAATCCAAGCCTGGATTCTGGAAGAAAGGAACCTGAAAGCAGAGGGGATAGAGTCTAGGTCACTTCAGAGTAACCAGGGGCTTGGCAAACAAATGCCCACAGATGGACCAGGAGACATTGAGGATGACCAGGAGCCAGATGCGAGCTGTCCCACGAAGGATGTTGAGTACTGAGGGGTTGGTGTCCAGTTGGAGCACCAGCAAGCCTTGGCAAAGCAACCCATGCAGGAAGGTCAAACAAGTTACGGTGTGGACCAGCAAGGTCCAGAGGACTCACCCAGCAATGGGGAGTCAGGGCATGTTTGGAGCAAACAGGAAAGCCCAACAGAAAGCAAGCTGACCCACAGAAGGATCCACAGGCCGAATGACCAGGAGTCGCGAGGGGACCTCGAGCCGGATTGCAAAACACCAACCCACGGAGCACTCGGTGTGAGGAGGACAGAGTTCTTTGGTGCAAATACTGCTCAGGTTCAGGACTACACGAAGTCCAATGCACAAGCTTGGGAATTATGAACAAGCATATGCAACTGCAAATGGTTGTGGTACACAGGGGTTTGGGTTAAGCAGGCTCCACAAGGGATACTGGCCTCAAACTCGGTGAGAGGGCAGATCAACCTCAGGGACTCTTGGAAACCCACCTCGTGTATTGCTGAAATCTTCAGTGTCCGCAAGAGCTCAGGAGCAGCAGACTGGTCAGTTGCAGTTGGATACCTGCAAATGCAAGGGAGTGACTCCTTCACTCCAAGGGAGATTCGTCAGTTGTCTTAAGGGCACCACAGGTCCTGCACAGAGCCTGTATAGAGCAAAGGCACAAACTAAGCTTCGGGCAGAAATGGGGGACAAAGTTGTGCACAGTCGAGGTCCAGCAAAGACCAGATTATCCAGACGGTCGAAGGTCAGTGGTTTCTTCTTGTAGAATATTTTCCACGTAAAATCTAAAGTCTTACAGCCAGGTAAGCCCTTTTTTACCCACGGGAGAGGGTTGGACAGATTCAGTGGACCCTCCTAGGGAGGGTCAGGTCAGAGGGGTGGTTACACCCATGTCTATTGTCCAGTTTTGCACCAGAGCAGGAGCCACTGGCTCCCTGAACTGGTTTGAGCTGGACTATGCACGAGACAACCAAATTTGGCATGAGTGCAGACTTTCAGACACTTTCAGAGTGTACCCACCCAGCCCCAATAAACTAGATCCTGTCTGGGAGGTGGTCATACCTACCTGTGACAGGATTCCTATTGTGCTGCCTTCCTCTGCTCAAGCTTGGCTCCGCAGCTGGAGGGCAGAAATGTGTGTCTGGTCATCAGTATTCATTTTGTGCTGACTGGGTCGAGACGGCTGGCACTGGATAGACCAGTGACCCCAATAAGCGTGCTTCACAAGGGTGGAATCATACCTCTCACAGCGGTTACCAATGTGGAGTTATGATTCCAAGGTGTTTGATATCAAACACGGTATGTTTCCATGCAAGCGTTTTCGAGATAGCATTTACCGTGAGGTTATAATACACCTCTACCGATATGTCCGGATGAGTCACAGACAACCCTGGAAAATGGTCTCCGAAGGCTGTAGAGAGACTCTGCTCATGCAGGGGTACCCTCTCACATAAAACCCAGCACCCTGCCTTCAGGATTGATAAGACCTGCTATAGGGGTGACTTTTACGTTTTAAGTGTAGTGACCAATAGATATAGTGAACCTATATCTAAGGTAAGTGGTGCAAGCACCAGCTTACACAGGTTGCAGTAGCAGACCTGTAGGTCCATTTTGAGTGGCCTCTTATGGGTGGCATAATACATGCTTCAGCCCATGGGAGGCCTCTGGGGTACCTATGCCCTGGGTACAAGGGTACCATACACTAGGGACGTATAAGGGTACCCAAGTATCCAATCTGGAGTGTACCAAAATACATGTGTAACAATTTAAAGGAGAAAGCAGATAGACTGTGGTCCCGATTAGCAGGAGCCCTTTCAGACAACTTAAAAACAGTGAGACATCAAGCAAAAAGTGGGGGTACCCATAAGAAGCAGACCCTACTTTCCTACACACCCATTAGACCATTGATGCACGAAACTGTGGGTAGGACTACTGTTACACTTCACCCTCCTCCCTCCCTCAATACAGACTTTGCCGGCCCTGAAATAAGGGTCGAAAATCGCTTTAGCCCACTGATAGATCTGGAGTCTTGTGACTGACTGACCCCTGTTGAGTTAAACCCTCATGTGACCAAACCTCTTGAAACAATAAATCAGAAGGGGGCGATCCTAATAGGGGCAGGTAAATCTTTTTTGAAAATAGCAACTTGGAATGTATCAGGTCTTGGACTAAAGTGGGAAAATGCAGAGTGAAAAGCCATTGTGTCAAATCAGGATATCTTATGTTTCCAGGAGACTTGGATAGTTCGTCCAATTGTTTGATGGGTATCGATCATTTGAAATGGCAGAAGTACCTTCCCTGACAGGAAGAGCGAGAGGTGATATGGTGATGTTATTATCAAATACACTGACCCTAAAGGTAAAAAAAATTGAGAGCGCTTGTTTCTATTTCCATATTTTGTTATGTGAAGGTCAAAGAGATTGGGATTGGCTATTTTCTAATTATTATAATAACAATTGTGATTGGAATATGGCTTCTGTGGTAGATTTATTGGGAAAAGAGATTGACTCCATTTGTGGAGAACCCTCCAAAAAAAACAATAATATCCTGTGGGTGGGAGGTTTTAATGTCCTCTCCTGTAAGCATACGATGAATACCGTCTGTGGTTTAGTGGACATGAGGCTGAAGCAACTGCCCATTTTACATAAAATGACTATGGCAACCGGTTAATTAGGATGGTATTGATTTGAAAACTGGAGATAATTACTATGATAGATCCAGTCACAAGAGGCTTTGCAAAGACATTTGTATGCAATGAGTATGAGTCAACTATAGATTTTGTCCTAGCTTCTGAACCCCTGCATGGGACAAATACCCAAAAATCTTTGCCTACAGTGATCACGCAATTCTATTTTTATCTATGACCTTGGAGGGCGGTAACACCTTGGTAACAACAAATGTCCCAAACCCAATTCTTGCCAGAAAGAAAAGTTTTCAACTAAAATGGAATAAAATTATTAACGAGAAAGTGGTTTCATAGATACTATCTAGAAAGTTGATTGATTTGATTGATTTTAAATTTGTAAAGCACAGCAATTAACCAAAAGGCGTCAAGGCGCTATAGATGACTGGCCGGAACCACCAGGTCATAGTCCAAAAGAATATATCTATTAGGAGAATAACCATGTCTTAGGAGTCTTCCTGAAGGGCAGGAGATAGGGAATTGTTCTTATGTTTAGTTGAAGGGTGTTTCAGAGTTTGCTAGCGGACGTAGAAAAAGCTCTGTTGCCCCATTTTTGTCTTTTAGTTCTTGGTACCGTGAATTGTAGTTGAAGTGAAAAAAGAAGGGGTCTAGCTGGGAGATACCGGCCAAACATACTTTTCAATCTTGCAGGATATGGGAGGTGAAAGGCCGAATGGACCATTCAGAGAGATTTAAATCTAATGCGTTTTTTAATTGTGAGCCAATGTAGGGACTCCATTCACTGCCCCTTAGGTATGCCCAGGACCAGTCTCGCCAATGCATTATGCATAACCTGGAATCTGTACTGCATGTTCTTTTTTGAGTCCAAATACAGTGAGTTACAATAGTCGACTCTGGACATTACCAGGGCAATTTGCTTGCAAGCAGGCTGTTGAATGAGTGGGAAGATTTTCTCGAGCATCCTAATAATCCATGTGCAGGTTGTTGTGGTACGATTTATTTCGGCATTGAAATTAAGTTCTATGTCCATCAATATTCCAAAATTCTTGGCCTTTTTTCCCAGGATAGGGCATGTTCCCAAGGAGTGTGGCGAGCAATTGCTGTTCCAGATTAATGTCCCTGGGCTGAAGATCATTACTTCTGTCTTGTCCCCATTAAGTTAAAAAAAATTACATGACATCCATTCTGCCACTTTGGTCATGCAGCTAGAGGCATTCTCTGCTTTTGAGCATGATGTTTGGGGGGTACACACCATGATCTGAGTGTCATGTGCATATGAGACTACCTCCATTTTAAAAGAATGAATTACTGCCACTAAGGGTGCTACATAAAGATTAAAGAGCGTGAGGCTCAAGGATGAGCCCTGTGGCACAACATAGGGCAAGGAGAAAGCCTCTGAGTAGAAATGCTGAAGCTTCACCCTATGGGCTCTATCCTTGAGCAAAGAGGACAAGAGAGCTAAAGCTTGATAAGAAATGCCTAGGCCTTGGAGCCTATTCAGCAGCAGGGTGGGAGAGATTATATCAAATGCAGCTGATAGTTCCAGGAGTATCAGCGCTATCCCTTGTCCCTCGTCAACGTAATGCCTAATACAGTCCGTGGTTGAAATTAGAGCATTCTCTGTTCCATGGTGTTTCCTGAAACCAAACTGAGAGTCATCAAACCAGTGTTGCATTTACGCAGAATGCATCAAGTGGGTATTAAGGTGCATTTCCAAGCCCTTTGCTGGCATAGGAAGCAGAGAGATCTGGTGGTAGTTCTTACGATCTATACTATCCAGATTCCTTTTTTAGATCTCGCCTTGGGAGCCTCAGCGAGAGATAAAGTAATCTGTCATTTGTTTAACTCTGGCATTGCTGTTCTTATCTTGCTTTCTGTGGGCTGTTGATCCGATGCATCACTTCCGTGTTTATCGGAAGCAGCACCGACCAACTACAGTTTAATTGCGCTGTATGGCTTTGTTAGTTTCGTTTTGGAACAACTTGTTTTACTTTTAACCATATTGTTGCGCTATACATTTTAAATAGGCTCCGTTCCCCCTCTCCCTCCCCTGCCCTACAAACGTCTACAAGGCAGGCACTGTCTTAATTTTAAAAATCTGGTGTCATACTTACATACGGGTGGCTCACCGAACTCGCATTTGCCGCTTGCCCGATGCCGCACTTGTTTTGGATATCTATGCATTGCCGGCTCAGGCGGAACATGACCAAAAACAGCATTAAGCCCCGCTTGTGGTGGCACATCTGAAGGCCCCTATGCCCGTGGACGCCACATCTTTTTCCACTAGACACAGCCTGAGTCATTTAAATGCACATTGCAGCCTTCCGAGAATAGAAACATGTGTCCACCCGCCCCTGCATTCACCCCAGGTGCAGAAAGTCACTCCGGTTTCTCCAAGTTTAGACTGCAAGAGAAAAAGTGTGTTTGGTACCTTTCTATTGATAACACAAAAATGGAAACCATAAACTTGCACTAAATGGAGCCGAGGGCAGGGTTCCGTCAGATAAGAAAATAATTCACCATCATAAACAGTATAACAACACATAACCTGTGTGCATATTAGGAAGGTCATTTCTTCATTATAACCACAGGTAAGGAGGGAGGGAATTTTACACTGTTATCCTGAGGGGTTTAAAAATGTATTAGAAGACCCAATTTTAAATACTCACACCATATTACTGTGACGTGCAGGTCACACATAGAATAGATTAGTGCTGGTACTGATATATCCTTGTTTGATTAGTTAAAATCTTACAATAAAACAAATTCATGCAATAATCCATTATATACAGTTTAAATAGCATAAATTATTTTAAAATGCGATACATCTTATTTGAGTGAGTATATTTTTGATAAAATTCTTTACAATGAGATAAGAATAAAGCAATCAATAACATTTTAAAAAGGAAGAATATAAAGTAATTATTAATTTTATGTTTCCTGGAGTTCTTATTTTTTCCACACTTTCGTTAAAATTTTTGCCAGAGCAGAATTCAAAGGTAAATCGTCTGGGTAAAGACATAGGATCAGTGCCTGTCTGCAAGTTCTCACCCCTCTTTCATTAAATAGACTCTTTAATTACTCTCTCTTTTCTCAGTTCAGAACAGAGGCACAAAATATGGATAATGTTCTCCTCCACAGATTTGCACAGCCTACAAACAGTATCCTTTTCTTACTTTCTCCAAGGTGGTAGATGGCATAGACCCGGTCGTACACCAAAACGTGCTTTAATAAAAATGTGCTTATTTTTCAGTGACCATGGCGTGATGAAGTATTGCTGTGCCATCTTTTTTGAAAAACCATTTATTATGGGCCAGGCATGTTTCCTTTTTGCAAAAGTGGCTTTATCGTTTAGCAATGATAAATGATCTGTTGTTTTGTTGACAATTTTCTTAAATGATTCCTGCGTAATATAGAGTCCCAAACCGGCCTAACCTTAAATTCTTTCAAGGCCTCTTTCAAGTATTTCCAAGCGGGTGATTTGCTATTGCCGCCAATTTCTCTCCAAATTAACTGGGACATTAAGTTGTCTTGGTCATTTTTTATTCTGTACCGGACTTTCATTACATGTCCCTTTCGAGCATACAGCTGGTTATTTAGACCGAATTCCAGTCTGACTTATGCTGTGAGGCGTTGGTGGGCAAATGTTAAATGATTTTGAACATTTTTGAGGTAGCATTGTTGATAATAGCCGCATCTTTTCCATTTAAGGCCTCACTGCTGTAAGTTAACGAGGGTAGCAGTTTAGCAGAAATCACTTTTAGAAATGGGCAATAGGTAAGGTGGCTTATACACTTTTGGATAGTCCTAAATGCTGCTGTCAAGGCATTTAATTTCCTATGGATTTCAAGTTTCTGTGGAAGAAAGTTTCTGTTATTGTTGAATATAACACCCAAATATCTATAGGTTTCTACTTGGTCTAATTGTGACTTTCCCAGAAACCATTTTGACTTGTGTTTCCTTCTTGAATTTTGTGTAATCACCATGACTTTGGATTTTGATTAATTCATAACCATCCTATTTTCTTTTGCATACTAATCCCAATTTTGTATTACTTAAAAGGACAACATCGTCCGCATTTAGGAGGTTTGATATATGTTTATCAGCAAGCTTAGGAGGATGAGCATTTATATCATTAAGTACCTCCGTTAAGTCCGCTAAGAACAGGTTAAATAGTAATGGGGCAAGTACGCAGCCTTGCTTCAGGCCTCCTGACGTCGGTATTTCCTTTGTTAGTGATTGGCCATCACCCATCCACACTCTTACCCAGGTGTGTGTATGGAGAATAGATTAGTAAAGCTTGTTTCTAATTTTCATTAGCTTAGCATAGTCATGGACTATATAAATAGCTGATTTTGTCCTATGTGGTTAATTCTGCGCAAGCAGATAGGCTTCACATAGTACTGGTGGTGTGGTCACGATGTAACCCATTTATGTCCAGGAAGGAATGAAACATTCAAGGGTCTTCCTGTCTGTTTCGCAATAACACATTACTATTACCGCACTCGATGGAACTCATGTAACTTCTTGCAGATGGATGAGAGGCGGAGCCAGTCCTGTCTGGACTTCTGGGCTACAGAGGACTCACAGATGTTTGCAGCAGGCACACAACCGACAGAAGCCTCTCAGTGACGTGAATCTCCTATTAAACTGGTGCCAGTAACTGAAGCAGTGCCAACGAAAATGAATTATGCTCTAGCCGTGGGAAAAAGCACGTCTTTTATGCAAGACAAACAAAAATAGAAATCTCCTTTTTAATCTTTCACAAGAGAGAACTCCCTTACACGAGTGGCCGGAGAAACGCTCTCATTTGAAAGGTCGTGTTCAACTTTTACTTTACTGTTTACATTTATTTTTTATTTTTCTGTTTTACTTTTTTGCATCGTTTATTTATTGCTCTTGTCAAGGAAAACAGTCAAAACCTGCTAAAGTCCCACCTTTCTGCTTGCTGCTAGTCGGAGATTTAAGAACATGAATTCCGCTTTTTAGCTTTTTTATTCTCTACATATAATTCTATAAACAATTCTATTCAGGGGTTCACGGGTTCTAGTGACTTCTGTTGTCTTCCTCTGAGAAGGTGCAAGTCGGTCCTGTCACGGCGTGTATTGCACAGCATCGCATGTGCTGCCGACTTATTACAGTTCTAATTAATGATTTCAATGTTTCGGTAAATGTCCTCCCGGGTACACTATAACACAGGGTGGCAGAAGGGGATGGATCGGAAGAAAGACTGGGGAGGAGAAGGCGACATTTGGGGGGCGGAGCTGCAGTGGCGATTGGTGAGGTTTGTGAGTGGTGAGGCTGGGATTGTTGGGGGGAGGAGATGCACGTCGGCTGCTCCAATGTCGTGTCAATTAAAATAAGTTTTCCGATCTATGAGGAATCTAAAATGATTTAATTGATAATAAAAAGCATATTTAGATTTACCAGTGCACTTACTACACAGATCCATATAACGTATAACAGTGAATTCCAATGATTATCTATGCCATGAGCTATATAATTGCCGACGGTTGATGTGGCACAGAGCACCTCCTTCAGTTCCAGGGCAGAAGTTATATTACAGCCTGCTCTGAAACAGTTTAACAGTGTTTGAGTCCCGGCGTCTACTGCATGTATTGTGATCTTGGGCAGGTTGCTTAAGTTTCCCTGGAAATACATTCAATAAAATATTTTTTTTAAATCCCCAATGCCTCCAAAGGTTATTTTTTCCGGGCATTCCACCGTTGGTTGTCCGGGAGGAGTACAGAGCGACATCAACCCAATGCTGAATGGCGCCTGCCATGGGTTACCGTGACCATGGATCCTAAGATCCTGAACTCTTCAGAAGCGGTCGCTCCTCACGCTGCTCCCTGCTTTGGACCGGGTATCGTAACCCTATACTGCCAGACTACTCTTTACCCTAAATTGCTCTCTACCTCTGTCCTAAGTTGCGCTTTGCTCGCATTGCTTCAGAAACTACTTTGGGCATATTTGTAAAATTACCGTAGCGCTTTACTGCTGAGCTGCGCTTTCATTTACAGTAGATTTTGCATTGCTGCCTTTCCCTGATTGTTTATTCTGTGCCTGAGTGTGCAGTCTCATCCTGCTTGGCCTTTGGCTCACTGCCATTTTGTTGTTTGTTTGTGCCCGCCCCTCCACCCCGATCCCGCCTCCCAGCTGACCCTCCCTCGCCCCTCCCCTTCCACTATCCACATATGACAGATGCCTACGCCCCATGCGCGCCAAAGGTAAGCCTGTCTACGCCCGTCCGCGCCTAGACCGCGCCCAGCGCCAGACCCCCTGGCCCCCGCAAAATCCTCTCCACCCACATAACATACGACGCCGCAACCCTCTCAGCACTCAACTCCGGCCCACTCCCTAACTGCTACCAAGCCGCCCCAGGACACACCCATGGACCCTTCACCTGCCACTCCTGCAAGTTCAACTGCATCAGGACCCACACCAAATCCACAAACTCCAAACAGTGCTCCGACACCAACCACCTAAAGTGCTTACTGCTCAACACCCGCTCAGTCCACAAACACTCCATCGAACTCTGGAACCTACTCGACACTACATCGCCGGACAACGCCTTCCTTACAGAAACATGAATGAACGCCTCATCAGCTCCCGACATCGCCATAGCCATCCCGGACACCTACAAAATCATACGAAAGGACCGCATCAACCAAATAGGAGGAGGCATCGCCATTGTCCATAAGAACACCATCCGCATCACGACCAGCTCCGACGATAACCTCGCTACCGCCGAACACCTTCACTTCCAGATTCACACCGACCCCAAAACCACACTCAGAGGCACCCTTATCTACAGACCCCCAGGACCCCGCTCACAATTCAGTGAAGACATCGCTGACTTCATCAGCCCACATGCCATCCCATCCGAGAACTACATTCTATTGGGAGACCTCAACTTCCACCTGGACAAGAAAAACGACAACAACACCACCACCCTTCTGGACAACATGGCCAATCTCGGACTCAAACAACTCGTTGACACCCCCACCCACTCCGCCGGACACACGCTCGACCCTATCTTCACCTCCAGCAAGCACATCTCCTTCGATCACACCACAGCTCTCCATTGGACGGACCACAGCTGCGTTCACTTCCACTACAAAAAATCAATGTCCCATAACCCCCCACAACCTATTCCCCGAAGAAACTGGAACAAAATCACCACCGACCAGCTCTTCTCGTCACTTCAACAAAACACTCCTGCCAATTCATCGGACCCAAATCAAGCAGCCACCAACCTCACACAATGGATCACCCACAGCGCAGATGAAATAGCACCCTTGAAAAACCATCTAATCAAGCAAGGGAACAAAAAAGCCCCCTGGTTCAACGATGACCTTAAGAATTCCAAGAAGTTCTGTCGAACTCTCGAGAAAACCTGGAGAAAAAACCCTACCACTGACAACCTGGCCTCCTTCAAGAACGCCACCCGCAAACACCACCAACTCATCCGATCCACCAAGAAATCAGCATTTAAGGATCGACTTGACAACAATGCCCAAAACAGCAAGGAACTATTCAACATCGTCAAAGAATTCACTAACCCCTCCGCAGGCACTAACTCCCAAGACCTCTGCGACTCTCTATCATCATTCTTCCACAACAAAATCGCCGAAATACACAACAGCTTTCAAAACCAGTCCGAAGACCAGCCCACTCCACCCACCTCCGAACCAAAAGCCCCCTCTAACAACCTTTGCACCTGGAACCCAATCACCACTGAAGACACCATCCGCCTGATGAATTCCATCCACTCAGGATCACCAACCGACCCTTGTCCCCACCACATCTTCAACAAAGCAGACTCCATCATCGCACCCCATCTCCGAGACGTCATCAACTGCTCCTTCAACTCCGCGACCTTCCCGGAAATCTGGAAACATGCCGAACTCAGCGCCCTCCTGAAGAAACCCACAGCAGACCCCACCGAACTTAAGAACTACTGCCCCATCTCGCTCCTCCCATTCCCTGCCAAAGTCATTGAGAAAGCCATCAACAATCAGCTCGCCACCTTCCTCGAATCCAACAAATCCCTCGACCCCTCACAGAACAGCTTCCGAGCCAAACACAGCACCGAGACCGCCCTCATCGCAGCAACAGACGACATTCAAACCCTACTGGACAACGGAGAAACAGTTGCTCTCATCTTACTTGACCTCTCTGCAGCCTTCGACACAGTCTGTCATAGCACCCTCATTTAACGCCTCAGCAACATCGGAATACAAGGAACTGCACTGGACTGGATCATATCGTTCCTCATCGGAAGAACCCAGAGAGTCCGCCTCCTCCCTTTCATATCAAAGGCCACCAAAGTCATCTGCGGCGTGCCACAAGGATCATTTCTCAGCCCCACCCTCTTCAACGTATACATGAGTCCCCTCGCATCCATCGCGCGCCAACACAACCTCAACATCATCTCCTAGGCAGACGACACCCTAGCTGATCCTTTCCCTCACAAAAGACCCAAACACCGCCAAAACCAACCTACACGAAGGAATGAACGAAGTAGCCGAGTGGATGAAGAACAGCCATTTAAAACTAAACTCGGACAAAACAGAAGTCCTCATCTTAGGACCATCCCCCTCTGCCTGGGACAACTCATGGTGGCCACCGGCCCTCGGAACCGCACCCATACCTACGGACCACGCACGTAACCTGGGCTTCATCCTAGACTCCTCCCTCTCGATGACCAGACAAGTCAAAGCCATCTCATCATCTTGCTTCAACATCCTACGAATGCTCAAAAAAATCTTCCGTTGGATCCCCACCGAAACAAGAAAGACAGTCACCCACGCACTGGTCACAAGCCGACTGGATTACGGCAACACCCTTTACGCCGGAACCACAGCCAAACTACAGAAAAAACTCCAACGCATCCAAAACGCCTCAGCCAGGCTCATTTTGGACATCCCTTGGCAAGCTCTCATTTCTGACTACCTGAAAGACCTCCATTGGCTCCCTGTCAACAAGAGAATAACGTTCCGTCTCCTCACCCACACACACAAAGCCCTCTACGACCTAGGACCCGAATGCCTCAACACGCGTCTATCCTTCTACACCCCCCCCCGCCAACTACGATCGTCCAATCAAGCCCTCGCCGCAATCCCGCGCATCCACAGATCCACCATGGGGGGAAGATCCTTCTCCTATTTAGCGGCTAAAACCTGGAATTCTCTCCCCACCCACCTACGCCTCACTCAGAACCACCTCTCTTTCAGAAAGCAACTAAAAACCTGGATATTCGATAAGTAAATTCACCTCCCTCCCACAAGCGCCTTGAGACCCCCTGGGTGAGTAGTGCGCTATACAAATTGTTGAACTTGAACTTGAACTTAAGATTATGTAAATGGCACAATAAAATTGCGTGTGGCTTGCTAGGCTTGCTTTGTCCCGGGCCAGCGAGCGTGACTCAGCACCACTGAGGAGATGCCTTTCACATAGGCAGTACAGGCCATGTTTGTTTAATGGCTGGTGACTTGCATTGTTGGGGTCTGGCTGTGGGGTGACTCTGTTTTTAGCTCAGGCATTTGAGCTCGTAGGAGTTCACATACAGATATATCAAATGATCTCACATCCATACGGCTGCCTGACTTGTGCAGTTAGTCAGAACTAATTTTACAGAACGTTCGATAGATAGAAAGACAGACAATTAGATAGATGAACTGAGTCTAGCACGTATGTGTATATATATATATATATATATATATATATATATATATATATATATATATATATATATATATCTACTAGCAGTACCCGGCCAGGCGTTGCTGTGGCTCAGTCTGGTTAAATGGAAGAGAAAGAAAAGAGTAAGCGCACGTTTCAAATATGTTTAATTTCACAATGCTTGTGGGTATACAATATGTTTTTGTGACTATTGTCTCTATGCGTCCCTTGTAGTTGTTGTGCAGCATGCAAATCGACAGGGTCTGTTCGGCCTTTCGATTAAAAATACACGTGTATTGTACACGCGCGTATTTGAATCCAACGTTGTGTATCTATAAACATGCGCTAATGTTGCAATGCGAACCAACTCCTCCCCCCTCCCTCCACCCACTTCCCGGTCTGCCATCCTGACACCAACTGTCCATCCTAATATATGTAGACTATTGTCTCTATGAATCCTTTCTTAATGTTGCAAAGTGAACCAACTCCTCCCCCCTCCCTCCACCCACTTCCCAGTCTGCCATCCTGAGATCAGCTGTCCATCCTAATATATGTTGACTATTGTCTCTATGCGCCCCTTGTAGTTGTTGCGCAGCAACCAAATCGATAGGGTCTGTTCGGCGTTTTGATTAAAAACACGCACGTATTGGACACGCGCGTATTCAAATTCACCGTTGTGTATATATAAACACGCGCTTAATCGAATCCAACGTTGTGTCAAAATATCAAAGCAATCTGTGAACAACTTTCGGAGATTTAAGATTTTTAACAAACGAAATTGACATTTTTATGTGTCTGTTCGGGCTTTCGATTAAAAACACGCACATATTTGACACACGTGTATTGGAATCCAACGTTGTGTCTATGAAAACACACGCATATTCGAATACAATGTTGTGTCAGAATTTCAAAGCAATCGATGAAGTACTTTCGGAGATTTGCGATTTTGAACAAACGAGAATTTACATTTTTATATATATATATATATATATATATATATTCACTGAAAAAACCATAGGTTATAGACCATATATAGTTAGGAATTAGCATTTAAAAAACCTTATTTTACTCACACAAAACCATTGAAATTCCATATATAGTTAGTTGCACTAACTATATATTGCGCACCCGCAATCCACTGCTGATCATGTCACATATTACATCATTCATGACATGGTCAGTGACATCACTGATGACATCACTGATGACATCTCAAATGACATCACTGATGACATCACTGATGACAACATCCAGTGACTGTATGTTTCTGTAAAGTTAAAATATGTCTTACATATTGAAGAATGAGTGGATGTATAAGTGTCTGGATGAAGGATTTAGTAGGTGCGTGACTGACTGTATGAGTGAGTGATTAAATGTGTCTCACTGAATGCATGGGTTAGTGACTAAACTGTCTTAATTTGTGCATCATTATGTCTGTTGTTCTGTAAACTGCTGCATGTGTTGATCATTAGCTATACGAGAGGCTATATGTGTTATTAATTGGTTGCCCAAGTATTTATATGGGAGATTGAGTTTGTGTGGGGGTGGCTGGAAGGTGTGTGACTCTATGCATAGATGTGTGAGCAGTTTATTCACTAGGTGTATGAGTTCAAGAGTGCATGTGGAAACAGCTACATAGGCAGTTGACTGTGTGCATGAGTGAATGGATATCTCAATGCTACATGTCATAGTAAGTACATATGTAAAACACAGTACATGTGAGAGTTGGCATATATAAATAACTGTGCATGAGAGCCACTGAATGAGTGAGTGGTTGTATCGATCATTGTGAACTTGTATCAGGGATTGTATAAGAGAGTAAATATGTGTTAGTATATGTTTCAATAAGTAAGGTGTGTTTAACTGTATAGTTGAAGAAATGGAGGTGAGATTGTTTCTTTGCATGACTGACTGGGTGTGTGAGTAACTCCATGGATGAGTGGCAGTGTGTGAGTGTCTGTATACACTGAGTGTATCTAAGGTTATATTAGAGTCTGAAGAGGTTTATCGTATTAGCACAAGAATGATGTCATTTGAGATGTCATCAGTGATGTCACTGACCATGTCATGAATGATGTAATATGTGACATCATCAGCAGTGGATTGCGGGTGCGCGATATATAGTTAGTGCAACTAACTATATATGGAATTTCAATGGTTTTGTGTGAGTAAAATAAGGTTTTTTAAATGCTAATTCCTAACTATATATGGTCTATAACCTATGGTTTTTTCAGTGAATTTTCAAGGTTTTGTAAATGCTAATTCCTAACTATATATGGTCTATAACCTATGGTGTTTTCAGTGAATTTCAATGGTTTTTTAATAGCAAATATCATAAGCTGTCGAATGTCAAGTACGTGGTAAGTGAAAACATTTTCGCGTTTATGCACACTGATCTGCTTTGAATGGTGCCCCCCCCCCTCATTTCTATTAGGAGTACTCTCTCTTTGCAGATAGTGAAAGGTAGTTAACGCAGGCCTTTGCCCCCGTTGTAATCCGTCGTGCCTGCTTCTCTCTCCATTTGATTGATTGTTATCCAAGTATTTACTGTTTTAGAATTAGTTCTCTTTGGTTCATTCTCTATTTACAAACAAACACAGAGTCGCAATACTCTGTTTAGTCTTTGCAGATAACGAAAAATCGTGTAAAAAAAAAGAAAAGGAATCGAGCAAAATCAGTAGGCCACTAATGGGATCTCTTTTTGACCTCGCTAAAATAGAAACATTAGGAACAACCCCTCATGACAAATACAAAACTAGTGAGATGAACTGAACTCCACACAATGATGGCTGCAAAACAGCTCGGCTCCGCCACCCACCCCGCCCAAAATAACGATAAAGAACGGCTGCCATGATTGGTTGCGGAATGACCACGACGGAGCTACAAAATGGTGCTGCTCTCATGCTAACCCCAGCTTCAGTCTGAAACATCCAGAAACACTGTAGACTACCAATTCGATCAGTTCCGGTAGCGCCCCAATGTAACCCGGTAGAGAAGAACTAGCCCTCCCCTCTTTGACTGATGGTTCTTGTTGCCTGTCCCTTCTGTTGTCATTTAACAGAACTATTTAGCCTGCTGAAAGGGGTTGTGTTCCGACCGCTGGTTGGTGGAGACATTTTGACTATATTCTGTACCTGCGTTGTCGCGTAATGCGTCATATGACGCGCCGCGTTAGCGCATCCGGAAGTCATCCGGGGCGCGCAGCGCGTAACGTAAGCATAACAAGTCATGTGACTTGTTAATAAAACTTTTCATTGGTTCATTTTACTTTTCTTATTGTAATGATGAAAGGCTTGGTCATATGACCTAAAAATTACGCTTTTCATTACTTCCGAACATTATTTTTTCTTAAATATATGTTATAATGTTCCAGGCTAATGTACTTTCCCGGAAATTTTACAACTGTCCTGCAAGTAAAATATATTCTTTTTTCGAGAAAAAGAGCGTTTCTTCGTCCCATGACGGAGCCGTTGAGCAAAAGAGGGTCGACCTGCTGTCTTAGTCGCCGATACGCCTGAATATGAGATTCTTATCGATCACTTTATGTTGCAGGAATAGAAAACACAACAGCCCTTGACCATTTATCTTTACTGCGTTCCTTCGTATTATACCTTTTACCCTTCATGTAATTGGTCTGCTTTATTTCACTTGCCTTTTAATGATTCTAAAACAGTCACTATTATTAAAAACTTTACCAATGTATATACTACTACCATGTTTTCTTTTAAAAACCTTTATTGTGAAAATTTCATTATACAAATACTTGCCTATAACCACGTGGGCCTGCCACAGAGCAAACTGTAATCGTATATGATGAATAGACATTTACACTGTAGAGGAACGTAACGGGCGGGCCATTAGGTTGCAAGAACTAAGGTGTCTAACAGTTACGGAATCGGTGGACGTACATTTTATAATTAAAATACGACAGGGCCAGTTACAATAAAATTATCTAGATATACATTTGCGGGCAAGTACCATGGGTGACGTTAATTCGAACTTTCAACAGTACAGTAATCAATAACACATCAGAACTTAATATCAATAGGGATGTCGAAATATTCAATCAATTCTCGTCCCCGCCCGCCATGTGCTTCAAAACTGCATACGTATCTCGTGATTTCAAGGTTCTGCAACCAGTACACAACAAGGAGTTACGAGTCCCATTTATTCCGGCGCCATTTTGGGCGAGGACGGGCAGGTCCAGGATATAGTCAAAATGTCTCTACCAACCATCGACTATGATGATGTTCATATGCTGTATTTATTAGAGTAACACTCATCTGTCCACATGAAATTAATTTGCCACAATCTAAACATGTCATTTTAATCTTTCCAAAGTTCTTCTAAATATTTGGGACCGTTTCCCTTGCCTCTGAAGCTCTCAGTGCCACTTCTTTGATGAATGTACTAGCAGGTCAGGGGTTCTCCTCCAAATCTCTCTTTTATGCAGCACTATAATTAATTGGTGCCACCTCTCCATATGACGATGCATGTTATAGTTACCACAACTATATTTTTTTTCGGTTCCTCTGGAGAGTTCATCGTGGCAGATGAAGCGTGTAACGTACCGGGCATTTACCTTTTTTTGCATGTACAGGAAAGGAAAAAAAAATCGAGCGTCCGAGTTCTAAGGTGTCCCAGGGCCATTTTAGTGGACCAGGCCCAAATCCAAAGAACAGGCCGCCATTTTGAGAGTCCTCTTGCAGCCGCCTGTCGCTGTAGCATCAAGAGCAGCCAAAACTCAGCTGAATGGCAACTGAAACGGTAAAGGGGCGCCCCACTATAGCAGACGAGCCTCCACCTAGGAAGGCCCATTCACGCCGGCTCCCCCCCCCTTCGGGCACCCCACGCCGTTATTCGGAGCAGTATTGTAGGATGGCCACACCAGTGCGGCAACTTGCTAGACATCACCTCGGTGGTAACCGAATCTCAACGCCTTGTGGTGTCTTCTATTCAGAAAACATTGTTATGCTGCCTTCGACCTATTCTCCGCAAGTGCGCACACAACTCAACTGCATAGCTTGCTAGACACCACCTCGGTGCCATCCGGATCTTGGAATGTCAGCACCTTTTGGTGTCTTCTCTTCAGAAAATATTGTTGCGCTGCCTTTGGCCCCATTCGCACATCAGTCCGCTACTGACGCCATCTCACAGGCTAATGGGGCGCCCCACGCCGACTTTCAGCATTGTAGAATGACCACACCAGTACAGCAACTTGCTAGACATCACCTCGGTGCCATCCGGATCTCGGCGCCCCACTGCAGATGAAGTGCCTCTCAACTATGAAACCACCACGGTGACATCCGGATCTTGGCGCGTTGTGCTGCCTTCGGCCTATTCGCACATCGGTCCGCTACTGACGCCATCTCACAGGCTAATGGGGCGACCCACGCCGAGTTTCAGCATTGTAGGATGACCACACCAGTACAGCAACTTGCTAGACATCACCTCGATGCCATCCGAATCTTGGCATCTCAACGCCTAGTGGTATCTTCCATACAAAAAATATTGTTACGCTGCCTTTGGCCCCATTCGCACATCAGTCCGCAACTAAGACATCACCTCGGTGCCATCCGGATCTTGGCATCTCAGCGCCTTGTGGTGTCTTCTACTCCGAAAATATTGTAGAAAATATTGTTGCGCTGCCTTTGGCCCCATTCGCACATCAGTCCGCTACTGACACCATCTCACAGGCCAACAGGGCGCCCCACGCCGACTTTTACCATTGTAGGATGGCCACACCAGTGCCACAACTTGCTAGACACCACCTCGGTGCCATCCGGATCTTGGCATCTCAGCGCCTTGTGGTGTCAGTCAGAAAATATTGTTGCGCTGCCTTTGGCCCCATTCGCACATCGGTCCGCAACTGACGCCATCTCACAGGCCAACGGGGCGCCCCACGCCGACTTTCAACATTGTAGGATGGCCACACCAGTGCGGCAACTTACTAGACACCACCTCGGTGCCATCCGGATCTTGGCGCGTTGTGCTGCCTTCGGCCTATTCGCACATCGGTCCGCTACTGACGCAAACTCACAGGCCAACGGGGCGCCCCACGCCAACTTTTAGCATTGTAGGATGGCCACACCAGTGCTGCAACTTGCTGGACACCACCTCGGTGCCATCCGGATCTTGACGCGTTGTATTGCCTTCGGCCTATTCGCACATCGGTCCGCTACTGACGCCGCCTGACGTGCCAACGTATTTTCTCCGCATTTTATACCCTATGCCGCATAACAGGTCATGTGACTAGTTTATAAAACTTTTCATTGGTTCATTTTACTTTTGGTTTCCTAATGATGGAAGGCTTGATCATATGACCTAAAAACAACACTTTTCATTGGATGAAAACTTTTTTTTTTCCCCAAACGATGAAAGCCCCACCTTGTTTCTGGATGTTTCAGACTAAACTGGCGTCAGCATGAGAGCACCACCATCTCGTAGCTCCGTCGTGGTCATTCCGCGAGCAATCATGGCAGCCGCTCCCCACCAGAAGCCTGCAGGAGTCGGGGCCCCCAAAACTTTTGATGAATTCTCAAGGCGGAGGGGACGCTTTCGAGAATGGGGTCCAAGACCTAGCAGACAAGCGTCCGATTTCCAAGGTGTCCCAGGGCCATTTCAGTGCACCAGGCCCAAAAAGGAAAGAGCCTGCCGCCATTTTGAGAGTCCTGTGACAGCCGCCTATCGCTGCACCGCAAGAGTGGGCGCAACTCAGCTGAATTGCGGCTTTTGACACAGTGGACCAAAAACGGACGGAATGGCAACTGAAACGGTAAAGGGGCGCCCCACTACAACAGATGAGACTCCACCTGGAGAGGCCCGTTCACGCCGCCTCCCCCGGGGCGCCCCACGCCGTTATTCGGAGCAGCATTGTAGGATACCAAAACCAGTGCGGCAACTTACTGGACATCACCTTGGTGCCATCGTTCTGCTGCCTTGGAACTATTCGCACAACAGTTTGCTACTGATGACCCACCCCCCGCGACGCCCCACGCCGTTATTTGCTGGGTGGCAACTTACTAGACATCACTTTCGTGTCATCTAGATTTCGGCGCGTTCTGCTGCCTTGGAACTATTCGCACAACAGTTTGCTACTGATGACCCACCCCCCGCGACGCCCCACGCCGGAAATCTGGACGTTGTGCTGCGTTGGGACTATTCGCACAGCCGACCGCTACTTCGTTGTTTTTCCCTAAAAATGTTTATATGTTATTACTATTTTTCTTTTCTTGTATATATTTATAAATTATTAAAGTTTTATAATCTTACTACTTTGTCGGAGTGCTATATATTTTTAATGTGACACATAATTGTAAAAACTTTGATGTACAAAGAGTCATCCCTGGAATCTTCCGCTTCACGCTCGGTCCCCTCCCCAATCACAATACAGGATGGTTTTCAGATAATAGCAACGCTTCTGCTGTGACGGATCTCATCGAGTGTGGACCTTGATCTACTATAACTCCTTTGAAGAGGGGTGATTCTTTACAGCTGTGGCCATAAACTACATCTGCAGGGCTAGCTGATAGCCTAGGACCGGCCTGGACAATCGGACACAGAGGAAAAGGAGTGTCAGAGGGTGCGGTAGTGAATAGGGCGAAAGGGAGGTGTCGGGCGGGCACAGGGTGTGATTCTCAGGGAAGAGCAGCGCAGATGGGGGAGGTTTATTACCCATGCATAACACAGACAGCGGGGGTGACCACTGCCTGGGTGAGATGCTTGCGAGGGTGGGGAGCCATGCTAAGGATCGACAGCGTGCACAGAGTGGGTCTGGTCAAGGCATCTAAAATGGCTGCCGTGCACGACAAAAGTGTGGCATTTGAAAAAAGACAAGATGGCGCAGACAATGTTTTTCAACACTTCCTGATTTCCTTCGAATCGAACGTTAACAGACGTTGGGGCATATTACCAAAGTTAAACGATATTTATCCCTAACGATGCATTGCAAAGATTTTTTTACCGTCAGAAATTATCGCAGATAAACCTTGCTATTATCAAGGTTTATCGCAAATACGATAAAAAACGACCGCAATGCATTAATATCGCTGAAAACTCCGCGATATTCATGCATTACCGAGCTAATGCTCTTAGCCATGTTATCCACCTCCCATTGGATAACATGGCTAAGAACTGCTCAGGGCAGCTGTTACTTTTTGGAGATATTCGCGCTTATCTCGAATATTTCCAAAAGTTGATAATAGGAGATAGCGATGTTAGCGACTGTTTCCAGTCGCTAACATCTTGGCATGCCCACTTTGCATGTCATTAGTGATAAACATCACTCACATGCAAAGTGGGGCCCAAGATGGTCGCTATCTCCTACTAGCCGTCGCTAACTGGTGTTAGCAACAGCTAGGTAATACAGATATAATTTTATCTCCGCGAAGCGGAGCGCTGTTAAAGATATATATCTTGTTTTTGAACGTTAATTTCTCAAAATGCACTGAAGCACATATATTGAGACCTAGCAAAGGCACATCGGGCTACCAGTCCCTAATATTTTACCAAGTTTCGTGCAAATCCATTCAGCCGTTCGATTATTATTATTATTTTTTTTTTTTGCCCCGCGGGGCCCTTTTAAAACCTCCACATCAAACTTAGGAGGTCAGCGAGGATCTACTATGCCCCCTTATGGTCATTTGCCCCTTCGCTTTGGCCTCCTCTTGTCTCTCGATCCTACCGAGAGACAAGATGGCGGCCGCTACGTACTGTTTGGAATGTTTACAGACACCGGAGAGCCAATCAGCTTCGCTTCGCAAAGCTCCGTAACGCGAAAAGTACGCGAAGCGGTGCGCTGTTACAGATATATATCTTTTTTTGAACGTTAATTTCTCAAAATCCACTGAAGCACATATATTGAGACCTAGCAAAGGCACATTGGGCTACCAGTCCCTACAATTTTGCCAAGTTTCGTGCAAATCCATTCAGCCGTTCGATTATTATTATTATTTTTTTTTTTTGCCCCGCGGGGCACTTTTAAAACCTCCACATCAAACCTACGGGGTCAGCGAGGATCTACTATTCCCCCTTATGGTCATTTGCCCCTTCGCTTTGGCCTCCTCTTGTCTCTCGATCCTACCGAGAGACAAGATGGCGGCCGCTACGGACTGTTTGGAATGTTGACAGACGCCGGAGAACCAATCAGCTTCGCTTCACAAAGCTCCGTTGCGCGAAAAGTACGCGTCCTGGAGCGCTGCCCGGTCCGCTGTTACAGATATATATCTTTTTTTAAACGTTAATTTCTCAAAATCCACTGTAGCACATATATTGAGACCTACAAAAGGCACATCGGGCTACCAGTCCCTACAATTTTGCCAAGTTTCATGCAAATCCATTCAGCCGTTCGGGCTAAAAGTGAGGCCAACCGCCCTATGGAAAACTCAATGTTAAAAACACGTTTTGGGACCCCCCTTTTTTCTCAGCCCCCCCTTGACGAACACCCCCCAAATTTTCAAGGGCTGCTCAGAAACAAAATGTTCCATTTTCCTGAAAATTTCAGCCAATTCCGTCCCCAAACGCCAAAGTTATTAGACATAGAATTTTCAAAAATCCCATAGAGAAAAAATCCTAACTATATATACCTACTGGCGACCGCCAGTAGGTAATATATATATATATATATATATATATATATATATATATATATATATATATATATATGCAATACCTCGCAGCGCTCCACCACTCGGGTGAAATACAAGGCATGGACCACTTTGTTGCAGCATACAGTTTATTTGCCCAATAGACAGCTAGTCATGACGTGTTTCGACCGGTCAGCCCCACCCACAGGGCAGATCACACATCACATTTATAATCTTAAACAAGCATTTGCAATTCAGTAGGTCTTGCATTTTAAAAATTTGACCTATTTACACTGTAAATGGCAATGCCTTTTATTATTGCAGGTTTTTTAAACATATAAATAAAAGGTAATGTCATTTACAGCGCCAATAGCTCAAAATCTCGCTATTGCTATTGCGAGACCTATTGCATTGCAAATGCTTATTTTAAAAGAGGCCTGATGATAGCTTGTTTCCAGCTATGAGGAAAGGACCCAGGTCGGATCGCATTGTTCATTACTTTACAGAGAGGGTTGGCTATAGTATTTTCTGCCATGTGAAGGACTCCTGGAGGACAGGCATCTAGGGGTGATCCTGAGAATATTTTCAGAAGGTATTGTTCAGCCAGCTCAGAAGAGAGTAAGGGAAACACCGAGAGATCTTTACTCTCTTGGTTTAAATCTGACAGTGGCCCTTTAGCTGTAAGCAGGGGCCGACTGGTAGCGATTGGCTGCTTAGGCCAGGATTGGATTGGGATTAAAAATCGCCCATGGCACACAAAAAAAGTGACCCACAGTTGCATATTGCCCTTCCGCAAAACACTGCTTCTGCGAAATTTTATTTAAAAAAGGGGGGGAAGGTTTAAAAAATGCAAGGATTAGCTTACACTGGTGAAACACACCTAAAAACAAGTGAGGCCACTTTTGCTCAGGCCCCCTGCCCCCGCTCAATATGCATATAATAATGGGTCGGCCCCGCGAGATAAAGGGAGTGACACCTTTGGCGTTGATAAAACAGAGGTAATGGGCGCCCATTTACCTCCAGAAAGGCCACTCGGCCCCCACCGGATGGCTGGAGGCATCAAACAATACAGAAACCACCCAAATCTGCCCCCAGGCTGCTAAACAAAGCAGCCCACAGCTGGAAACGGGATACAGGCCCCTTAGGCATTACCTGAGTGCCCGCGTTACCAATCCGACGTTGGTGTAGGAGTAGTAGTAGTTAGGCCAACATCTGTGTAGAAAGTTGCTAGTTGGTTACAAAATACTTGGGAGCTCTCTGGTTCCATATTGTGATGCGAGGCCGAGAGCAATTGCACCAGCCTGAAGAGTTCTTTGGAAGAGGGGGCATTTTCAATATTGTGGGTTCTCCCACTAGAGCGACCTGATATTCCTTAATATCCCTTTTATATGGCATTATTTCCTGTTCATTTAGGGACTTTTTCCATGCTCGTTCTTGACGATGACATGCTTGTTTAAACATGCTGAGTCTATCATTATACCAGGGTGCTGAAGGGAAGCGTACTAAATGAATGATTGTCTTCAGAGGAGCACGGTTATTGGCTGCAGTCTTTAGCCATGTAATGAAGACCTCCGCCCCACTATCAAAATCGTCTTGGATTACACAGGGTATGTTGTTTAACTCTCCGGCTAGAGTCTCAGTCGGGACACCTTTCCAGTTTCTGGATTTGGCCATGGGGTGAGAAATTAATTTTTTTTCTGGTTGCCTGGAGGGGGGCAAACTCAAGGCAACGGCACTGTGATCTGACCAACAGATAGGGATTATATTTTGATAAACTACTCTGGTATCATTAGTAAAACTCCCATCCAAAGTGTGACCTGCCTTATGTGTGGGGGCTAGTACTAATTGTGACATTCCAACAAGTGAGGCCACTTTTGCTCAGGCCCCCTGCCCCCGCTCAATATGCATATAATAATGGGCCGGCCCCGCAAGATAAAAGGAGTGACACCTTTGGCGTTGATAAAACAGAGGTAATGGACGCCCATTTACCTCCAGAAAGGGCACTCGGCCCCCACCGGATGGCTGGAGGCATCAAACAATACAGAAACCACCCAAATCTGCCCCCAGGCTGCTAAACAAAGCAGCCCACAGCTGGAAACGGGATACAGGCCCCTTAGGCATTACCTGAGTGCCCGCGTTACCAATCCGACGTTGGTGTAGGAGTAGTAGTAGTTAGGCCAACATCTGTGTAGAAAGTTGCTAGTTGGTTACAAAATACTTGGGAGCTCTCTGGTTCCATATTGTGATGCGAGGCCGAGAGCAATTGCACCAGCCTGAAGAGTTCTTTGGAAGAGGGGGCATTTTCAATATTGTGGGTTCTCCCACTAGAGCGACCTGATATTCCTTAATATCCCTTTTATATGGCATTATTTCCTGTTCATTTAGGGACTTTTTCCATGCTCGTTCTTGACGATGACATGCTTGTTTAAACATGCTGAGTCTATCATTATACCAGGGTGCTGAAGGGAAGCGTACTAAATGAATGATTGTCTTCAGAGGAGCAAGGTTATTGGCTGCAGTCTTTAGCCATGTAGTGAAGACCTCCGCCCCACTATCAAAATCGTCTTGGATTACACAGGGTATGTTGTTTAACTCTCCGGCTAGAGTCTCAGTCGGGACACCTTTCCAGTTTCTGGATTTGGCCATGGGGTGAGAAATTAATTTTTTTTCTGGTTGCCTGGAGGGGGGCAAACTCAAGGCAACTGCACTGTGATCTGACCAACAGATAGGGATTATATTTTGATAAACTACTCTGGTATCATTAGTAAAACTCCCATCCAAAGTGTGACCTGCCTTATGTGTGGGGGCTAGTACTAATTGTGACATTCCAACAAGTGAGGCCACTTTTGCTCAGGCCCCCTGCCCCCGCTCAATATGCATATAATAATGGGCCGGCCCCGCGAGATAAAGGGAGTGACACCTTTGGCGTTGATAAAACAGAGGTAATGGACGCCCATTTACCTCCAGAAAGGCCACTCGGCCACCACCGGATGGCTGGAGGCATCAAACAATACAGAAACCACCCAAATCTGCCCCCAGGCTGCTAAACAAAGCAGCCCACAGCTGGAAACGGGATACAGGCCCCTTAGGCATTACCTGAGTGCCCGCGTTACCAATCCGACGTTGGTGTAGGAGTAGTAGTAGTTAGGCCAACATCTGTGTAGAAAGTTGCTAGTTGGTTACAAAATACTTGGGAGCTCTCTGGTTCCATATTGTGATGCGAGGCCGAGAGCAATTGCACCAGCCTGAAGAGTTCTTTGGAAGAGGGGGCATTTTCAATATTGTGGGTTCTCCCACTAGAGCGACCTGATATTCCTTAATATCCCTTTTATATGGCATTATTTCCTGTTCATTTAGGGACTTTTTCCATGCTCGTTCTTGACGATGACATGCTTGTTTAAACATGCTGAGTCTATCATTATACCAGGGTGCTGAAGGGAAGCGTACTAAATGAATGATTGTCTTCAGAGGAGCAAGGTTATTGGCTGCAGTCTTTAGCCATGTAGTGAAGACCTCCGCCCCACTATCAAAATCGTCTTGGATTACACAGGGTATGTTGTTTAACTCTCCGTCTAGAGTCTCAGTCGGGACACCTTTCCAGTTTCTGGATTTGGCCATGGGGTGAGAAATTAATTTTTTTTCTGGTTGCCTGGAGGGGGGCAAACTCAAGGCAACTGCACTGTGATCTGACCAACAGATAGGGATTATATTTTGATAAACTACTCTGGTATCATTAGTAAAACTCCCATCCAAAGTGTGACCTGCCTTATGTGTGGGGGCTAGTACTAATTGTGACATTCCAAATTAGCAAGGGTTGCTAAGAAAAAATGTAAATCACCCAGGATGGTCAACTATCTCTCTGATAAAAAAGGTTCTAGCAGGTGTTAGAGTCCATGAGGAACAGAGGTCTGGGACGCGGGGGCCTATAGATCAGCAGCCCACCAAACAAACAAGTGGCTGAGGTAATGAGTTTGAAATGTAGGACTTCACAGGTTTGTTGGTTGAAGTCTCATTCTATTAGACATTTAAAATGAGATTTGAAAATAACGTCCAGGTCTCCGCCATACGTCCCACCCTGTCTACACTCTGTATAGAGTAATTAGTGGGGATTGCATCTGCTAGGTCCAGCCCAGAGCGATACAGAGGCATTGTTGGCTCAGGTTTCCGTAATGAGGACCCAATCAGGTTCCAAGTTTGCTAAAAGAATAGCAAACTCCAGCTTGTGTTTAATGAGGGAACGGGTGTTTAAAAGAAAGCCGCTATAGCTCAGTTCTCCAGGACAGGAGGTACCAAGGTTTTTGGATGGTTTAATGACTCTGCACGGTATGGTGTTTTAGACATAAAGGCACACTGTGACTACAGGAAATGCATACTTGTTGATGCTGGTCAAAGAGGTTATCAATGGGGATGGTGGCACAAGGGCAGTGATTCCTACTTTCTCTGACGTTAAGCAGGGTTTCTCTGGAGTAGCTAAAGCAGACGACCTGTCCCCTAGCACAAGATGCAGGGTTCCGGCCACCGGGCGCAGTCGGGACGCGGAAGGGCACAGGCGGGCTTGCCTGAGGAGCGTCTTCGGCGCATTCGCTGTGCATCTGGGTACCCATGGGGGATTAAGTAGAAGTGTCTTAAGGGACACTAGAGAGGTAACTGTAGGTGTTTGCCTCCCCTCTGAGAGACCGGAAGTGTCTCAAGTGTCCTGTTTCCCTCCGCATCAATCGAGCCGAAAACTGTTTGAGGCCGACCGGAGAATTAGGAACCCCACCCGACCACAAACAAGACAAGTTATAGGAGGTATTGATGTGTTTAGACTGTGATCTTCACCCAGAATGTCTATCAACATCTTTTTCCGAGATATTGCTTCTTCAAAGACCATACGAGATTTGAATAGGGCTCTCAGATCATTGCCCAGAGACCATGGTCAATCACTAAAAATAGCAGTGATTTTTGGAACGTGATAAATGCTCCCTTCCTTAAAAACGATAGTGACTCAACGCCGGACACTCATGTTAGTGAGGATGCTTGGGTGGCTCATTTTGGGTCGATTTTTGGGATGGTGGATGGTTTCCCGGCCTTCCTAGATATTATTATGTGGTCAGCGCCTATGGGGTATCTGGTATTTGAGTTGGCTGAAGTTAAATGTGGGCTGGCCCAATGTAGCACCGCTAAAGCACCTGGTCCGGATGGGGTGCCCATAGATTTCTTTCTAGAGCACGAAGAATTATGGGCCCCATTGATGACCAATATTTTTTATGCAATAAGTAAGGTGGGTCCCCCAGCTTTCTGGGGAAGCACCATAATGGTCCCCATTCATAAAAAAGGGGCCAAATCTCAACCAAAGAATTATAGACCCATCTCTCTATTAGGAAGTAATGTAAATTTGATGGGGCACTTATTGTTGAATAGGCTGGAAGACTGGGATTGTGTGAAGAATATTTTGAAAGGGGTAGTGAACAATAGATCAATGCCTGAACTTGAGCTTGACAATTGCAAAAGATACAGCGGCCAAAAGCGGGCAGACTTTCATGGCTTTCATGGATCTATTGGCCGCATTTGAGTGCGTTACCCACCCCAAGCTATGGCTGATGATGGGGGAGATGGGTATAGATGTAGTGATAATTAATTTCATTCATCAGATATACTCACAAGCTACTACATGTGTGAGCTATGGCAGTGATAGGGAGTGCACAAGATCTTTTCAGATTTTGAGGGGAGTCAGACAAGGCTGTGTCCTCACCCCCTTTTCAATCGTGATCTATACAAATGGGGTAGAGGCTGTAGTCTTAGGGTGTACTTTGGACGTCTCCACTTTTAATGTAGTTCCTCTTCCAATATTGGTGTATGCAGATGATGCTCTTTTAATAGCAATAACAGGGATGGTCTTACAAAGACTAATAGCGGTCTACATAGATTTCATGAAGCTATGTTTGAGTGCCCCCCTGAGTTAAATTGTACTCTTTTCTGGACGGTCGGTACACCTAACCTTGTTTTTAGTTCTTCTGTGGTTAAGGATGGGATCAATGGATTGACTAGTAATAAAGCCCCGGGACCTTATGGCATTCCAGCTGACCTCTTTAAATCAGATCCAACTCTTTGGGTGCCGGTTCTTGTTACAATTTTGAATGCAGCAGCAAAATCCGGCTGCCCTGAGTCCTGGGGGACCTCAACCATAGTGCCAGTTGTTTAAAAAAAGGCAACAGAGACAGCACTCATTGTTATAGAGCAACTGGCAGATGCATCAAGCAAAATACCTCCCGGTAAAATTGCGATTCGGTAAAACAGGCCGATACCGAACGCAAAACTTGGAAATGCAATGCATCAACCCAAAACCCTTAAAAAATAAAGAATCGGTAAATACCTCCCGCGGTAAAATCCCGAATCGCATAATAGTGAATCGGTAATACCGAGAAAGAAACCAGCCTCCGGAAATACCGAATCGCTAATAAAGAATCGCAACGAAATGATTCAAAACTCGCAAATACCGAAAATGCTCAAAATCGCTATTTTGCATGAGCAAAATAAGGGGAATCACAAACTGGAGGTAAAGTTCCAACACAGGTGCAGCCAATCAGAAACCCTTCAAATATGCCTCTGGAGACCCTGTAGGTCTTCCAAAATGGCTGCCCCCTACGTGCTTGTTAGGAGGAGGAGAATCAACGCCCTTGCACAGCGCAGGAGGATGATCCAGGACAGAGTCTTCAGGGTGCGCATCACATTGCTGGACCAGACAGAGGAACAGATCTATGACAAGTACAGGCTCAACAGGGCCATGATCATGCGCCTCATTGCCGACCTTGAACCACTACTACAGCACCAGACCCGTAGGACCAACGCCATCCCAGCCCAAGTCCAGGTCCTATGCAGCCTGCACATGCTGGCGTCAGGAGCTTCCAGGGGGTCATAGCAGAAGCTGGAGGTGTGTCCCAAAGCGCACTATCACGCTTCTTCCACAATTTCCTAGATGCCATGCTGACATTGATACATCACCACATCACCTTCCCCACAACCCCACAGCAGTTGAACCGCACCAAACAGGAGTTCTACCAGGTGGCACAATTCCCCCATGTGATAGGGTGCGTGGACTGCACCCATGTCCCCATCTGTCCCCCGTCAGCCAACGAATACATCTACCGCAACCGGAAGTCATACCATTCCATCAACGTCCAGGTTGTGTGCAATGCCAAGCACATCATTACGGACATCGTATCACAATTCCCAGGAAGCACCCATGACGCATACATATTCAGACACAGTGGCATCCACAGGCGCCTGATCAACGGGGAATTTGGAGAGGGTCACCTACTCGGTACATACAAATGCCTCCAAATGAACACCATCCTCACATATGTAAATGTATCCATGCAACTAACCCTTTGCTCCCCTCCCTGCAGGTGACAGCGCCTACGCCTTGCGTGATTATCTACTCACTCCCTACCTCAACCCTGCAACACCTCAGGAGCAGCGCTACAATGCAGCACATATCAGTACCAGGAATGTGTAGAGCAAACCTTTGGTATCCTCAAGAGTCGCTTCCGGATACTACACAAGACAGGAGGTGCCTTGCAGTATGACCCAGTTACCTGCTGCCGGATAATAGCAGTCTGCGCCATGCTGCACAACATTGCCACACGAAGGGGGATACCAATAGAGGTGGACGGAGAGGATGACTTACGGGCACAGCAACCCCACCCCACCAACACCAACAGGCACACGTGCCAAATACAGCTGAGGGACAAAGGAGGCGGACATACATCACAAGACATCACTTCTGAGACAGTTTATGTTTGCAATTGTTTAATGCACATGAGTACCTGTCAGGTGCATATGTATGAGACCCCAACATGACGCAGAATCAAATAAACGAATCAAAACATGTCCGTTGTCATCACGGGTATAACATGTTGCTGTACAGTTGGCCCATGGTTACGTCACCATGGCCAGGGAGCCAATGGATCTTGGCTATTTGCGCCTGCCCCGTACCCCCAGCCTCCTGTCCTGTGACTCGGCCACATCTCCGCGATATGATTCTGTGGCTGTGGTGCTGCGTGCACTGCGCCTCCTTTCGCTGGCCTCCGGAACAGAGACGCTGCTCATGCTTGAGGCAGCCTCACTCCCCTCCTCCCCTCCCAAACTGCTGGCACTGAAAGTCCCAGACTGCAGATGCTCCACTACAGTGGTCACTCTCTCCAGGGATTTTGCGACATCCCCGCAATAGTGGCCCAAATCGACCTGCAGGGACACAGATCTGCGCGACAGCACAGCTGTGCTGTTGCACAGCTTAGTGATGGCTCTATTGGTGGCAATAGTATGGACCATGTTCTGGCGATGCCTACGGCGCTCGCTCTGTTGGCCTGCAATTACAGCACGTGTGAGTTCCTGCAGGCACAGTTTGATGTCTCTGTTGCCCTCAGCAACGGCTGTGGTCATCTCGTGCATTGCGTCTGTCATGGTGCCAATTTTGTTTGTCAGTTTCACAATGTTGATGTTCATAGCACCCATGTGTCTCCCCTGCAGGCGCTGGACACGCAGCATCCGTGTCTCCACCACTCCGTATCCGTGTGCTGGATCATCTGCTCTCTCAACAGCTCTACCTAGGGGCCTGGCCCGCTGCCTGACTCGGACACGTGCTGATGCTTGGGTGGTTGGAGCAACGACTGTCTGTCGTGGGACAATTCTGTCAGCTGGCCTCTGCTCTGACTCCATCACCTGCAGGGAGGGGACATTTGCCCTGCGGCTCTGTGTAGTTGGTCGCGGTGGTGGTGGTGGTGATGTCCGCCGTGGTAGTGGTGGTGGTGATGTCCGCCGTGGTGGTGGTGGTGGTGGTGATGTCCGCCGTGGTGGTGGTGGTGGTGGTGATGTCGCCGTGGTGGTGGTGGCGGTGATGGTGGTGTTGTGGGTTCAGGTTCCTGCGGGATCTCAACATCTGTCACCACTGGTGTCTCTGAGATGACGAGGCGTCCGCTGTCATCTGAGTCGAGGGGTGATGCATCTGTATGTGAAACAGTGTATAGTTATTATTTTGCCATGATGTATCTGTGTTGCATGATTTAACCTACATAAAGGAGATTTTGCACTGACATATGGCCATGTGCAGCTGGTTTCATTTCTATTACATCAGGGGTCAGACATGCACTCATTCATGATATGACTACAACTCCCATGATGCACTACTCTGGTGAGGGGATATGCATTAGGCACAGCTACATATGCACTGTGATTGGCCTAGGGGGATGGGCATGGGTGGACAATACGCTGCATATCTGCGCTGGCTTGCATCTTACCTTCTCCTCCTGCTGCTGCGCTGGATGTATCCAATTGAGTGACCCCCACAACAGCTTCTGGCTCAATTGTTGCCTCGACGAGGTCCTCCAGGGCAGTGTTTGCAGTCACGTTGGATGTTCCCCCTCCTGTGCCAGCTGCATCCCTCACCCTTTCGGCAATCCTCTCCTTTGCCCTCTTCCTGAGGTCATACCACCTCTTCTTTAAATCGTCTATGCTGCGGTGGGTGACTCCTACAGCATTGACTCTGTCTTTAATGCGCAGCCACAATTTGCGCTTCTCTGCCTCTGGAACTTTTTGGGACAGCCTCCCAAAAAGCCTGTTGTGTTTGCTGCTCACCCCCTCGATGAGCTGTTCGAGTTCCTTATCTGAAAACTTTCGTTTTCTTTTCCTGGGTGCCTCCTTGTTCTGGGGTGCATCCTTAGTGCGCTCTGAGTTTGTTTTGTGTTCTCACTGTAACAATCCTCAGCTCCTGTGCTCTGCCTCCTCCTCTGAGCTCCTCAGGGCACTGAATGAAGCATGGGCTGTGTTGCTTCCTGGTTGTGATGTCATCAGCCTGCTGCCGATGCGACTTTTTTTGTGTGCGGAATAGCTATTACCGAAATCGCAAATACCGATTCGGTATTTGCTACTTCGGTATTTGCTCATCTTTGAATTGGTGTCTCGCAAACGTGTTTACCGGATATTTAACCATTTTTAACGATTCGGTATTAAATACCGAATCTGTTGATGCATTGCGGTATGCGACTCCTTATTAGCGATTCCTTATTTTGCGCTAATAAGGACTCGTTTTACCGATTTTTGACGCATATACACACAATTTCTTTGTTGGACTTGGTGTTCAAGGTGGTGAGTTGAGTGCTCTTGGACAGGCTTACAACTTGGACAGAGGAACATGCCATATTATCGGATATCCAGTATGGGTTCCGCCCTGGGTGGTCAACTATGGCCCAGTGTCTTATTTTATCCATGATCCTGAGTAAATATATGGTTGCCTGTCCTGATATGATCTATATTAGGATTCATGGATCTGTCTTCCGCGTTTGATCGCGTGAACAGAGACAAAGTATGGCAGTCCATGCTGGCTATTGGGATAGACGATAACATCGTTCATTTTTGGAAAATATTCATCAAGCAACTACGGCGCAGGTTAGATTCTCACAAGACTTAAGAGTCTCTTGCACTTTGGCCCTAAAGTGAGGTGTACAACAGGCCTGTATTTTGGCCCCTTTTTTGTTTAAGTTATATATTAACGATTTAGATAATGTATTACAAGCCACAAGGATTGATTATTCGCAGGTAGGCCGTCGCGGTCTTCAGGTTTTATTATATGCGGATGATGCGATCCTTATATCCTGGACTGCTAGGGGGTTACAAACTCTGCTTGACTCCTTCTCTGCTTTCATGAGAGATCGGGATCTATCCATAAATGACTCTAAATCTTTTGTGATGCATGTGGGTCTTCGCACAAAAAAGACCTTCCAGTTCAGGGTAGGTACAGCACAGGTTTCCCGTACTGATGTTTTCTCATACTTAGGGGTCATATTGGATGAGCAGTTGAACTGGGGCCCACTAAAACAAAGAAAATGGGGTGACTTAGTGTGGGCAAATACAGGCATTTTTAATTTTGCCTCTAATGTAATGTAATGTAATGTGTCTTGTAAAGCGCACTGCTGCCCTGAGGCGTCGTGGCGCTGTAGACCGCTGGGGAACCCGTCCTGGCTATCCCTGTGAGATGGTCCCTACTGGGTATCTCCAAGGTGAAACCAGGCATCCCCGGCGAATGTGGGGGGCCGTTGTAGAGATGAGTCAAGCTAATGCCCAGAGTTGCCGAGTGTGATCCCTGGTTAGAGTAGGCACCGAGGCGAGAATTATCGAGTCCGCTGACCCTGGTCCACGACCCTGCCGTGTCAGGAATTGAACCCTGGTCCCGGGCCATTCTCTGCTTCCAGGTCTGCCGCCTCTAACCAGTGAGCCACACCACTCTCTAAATTAGGCAAAAGGCCGATAGCGGCACTTTCAAAGATATATCAGGCTAAGTGTGTTGAGATAGCCTCATATGGCAGTGAAATATGGGGGCTTGTAGCCATAGATGAATTGCAAGTGGCTGAGAACACGTTCTTGAAGAGTCTACTAGGTGTGCCAATTGGTGCAAGAAGAACTAGGGGTCCCGTATCTGGGTGACACCTTGGCTCTCCGTCCACTAACATTTTAGCTGAAAATTTGGCGGAATGATGAATTGTCGTTGACCCAATTGATATTGAAAGAGTGTATGTTTCTTGATCACTCACATTGTATACCATGGCTTAGTTATATAAAAACTAGCTGTGATAGGCTGGGCAGAGTAGAATTATACACTAACCCCGAACTGGTATCCAAAACGCATCTGGGTTGGGTAAGGGAGTCCTTTTCTAGCCTAAGGAAATTGGAGAGAGTAAGAGCTGGAATTGAGGAAACCTAGCGTCCAAACTTTTTTAATACTGAAAACAGCATTATCCACTGAGTCTTATCTTTTGAAATGTTTCAGCACATATGAACGATTTTTGCAGACTAGGTTTGGCCTGGTTATATTTTCCCCTCCTGTTGGCTTCGCCTAGGGGGAGTAGCAGAGATCAGATTTTAGCACGGTGTGTCTCCACAGGATCTGCTTCATTTTTTTATTATCGTGTAGGTTTGATGTGATCCCCCGGAAAAAATGATTTGGCCCGATTCTAAGAGGGGCGACATTCAGGCAGGCTCCTCCAGCTCTTATCTATCTACAGTTGTTGAATGAAGACTCTGTTTTGTTTGTGCTTAAATTCCTTGAATCTGCAGTAAAATGTAGGTCCCATTTAGAATATATGGTAACATCTTTGAGGGTCATTTAACAATTTAGTCTCCCGAATGAGACATATTTAGATAGGATCATGGGTGTTATTTACTCACTGGTTTATCTGAATCTTTGATTTTAGGGGACCAAGTTTTTTGCATTGCATTTTATCTATGATTCAGTTTCTGTATGTAATGAATTGTGTAATGGCTTTATGAAATTTTATCAATTACTGTTTTTATATATTGAAAAACCAAAGGAAATGATGGACGGAGCGTTGACAATACAAGCACTCACCCCCAGTCAACTGATCTGGGTTTAATCCATCACCGTTCTTTAGCCCACTTTGCCACCCCAGTTCAGACATGGCCATACGCAAATCAGTCTGACCCTGTGCCTCATGGGAACAGTCCAGCCCGAACTGCCAAGCCATGCCTTCCCTGGACCGGAAACAAGCTACCGAGGACCGGTTTCTGGCATTTCAGCCGTCTTCAGCCCGGCTTGCTTGAATCCAGTGGCAAAGTGAGCAAGGGACTCACGTCTGAGCATACCCTGCCAACTTATGGCGAACAAAGAAAAACCAAAGGAAATGATGGACGGAGCGTTGACAATACAAGCACTCACCCCCAGTCAACTGATCTGGGTTTAATCCATCACCGTTCTTTAGCCCACTCTGCCACCCCAGTTCAGACATGGCCATATGCAAAATCAGTCTGACCCTGTGCCTCATGGGAACAGTCCAGCCCGAACTGCCAAGCCATGCCTTCCCTGGACCGGAAACAAGCTACCGAGGACCGGTTTCTGGCATTTCAGCCGTCTTCAGCCCGGCTTGCTTGAATCCAGTGGCAAAGTGAGCAAGGGACTCACGTCTGAGCATACCCTGTCAACTTATGGCGAACAAAGAAAAATCAAAGGAAATGATGGATGGAGCGTTGACAATACAAGCACTCACCCCCAGTCAACTGATCTGGGTTTACTCCATCACCGTTCTTTAGTCCACTCTGCCACCCCAGTTCAGACATGCCATATGCAAATCAGTCTGACCCTGTGCCTCATGGGAACAGTCCAGCCCGAACTGCCAAGCCAGGCCTTCCCTGGACCGGAAACAAGCTACCGAGGACCGGTTTCTGGCATTTCAGCCGTCTTCAGCCCGGCTTGCTTGAATCCAGTGGCAAAGTGAGCAAGGGACTCACGTCTGAGCATACCCTGCCAACTTATGGCGAACAAAGAAAAACCAAAGGAAATGATGGACGGAGCGTTGACAATACAAGCACTCAACCCCAGTCAACTGATCTGGGTTTAATCCATCACCGTTCTGATGCTCCGTCCATCACCACCCCCTTTTGTACCGCTGTTTTTATATATTGGCAACTTTTATGGTTTTACATCAGAAAACCAAACAAAGTCATTTTGATTGACTGATTGATTGATTGGACTGTAAATGAACAATGATTATTCAAGACCTGTGCAGGCTCATGAAGAGATTATTAAAGTTTTCATAATATTCATGAATATATGCTCATTTTGGGGGTAAACCAAACACCCTGTCCATCCTGTGGCCTGCTGACATTTGAGTGCACTCCCTGCAACATACATGGTGGAAGGCACGCACAGTTTGGAATCAGTAATGACCTAGCATACAGGGTGTCAGTACTCCCTGTACCATGCTTGCTGGGTCTCACAGCCCCTATGGGCCTCCCCTGCCTGCCTTTCTGTGTTGTTTTCTTGCAATCCCCTTGTGAACAGGCCCCTGTGGCATGTTCTGCTTATTTAATTAGTTTAGCATGTATCATGCCATACTAGCCCATATACATATCTGGACCTTCCTGAAGAGAAAACATTTAAAGATAAGTGTGAAAGCCACACAGCTACAAGCTCATGGAATATAGGAACCTACAGGTCGGCCCACCAAGTTCAATCCGCAGGTAATCAAGGAGATCTGCCTCCTGGCTGACAACATTTGTGCGTCAATGATTCAGTTGGTGGATGTCCTGCTGAACTTTGAAGAGCCAACTCATTTGGAAGCACACCTTCTCCAAGTGCGCCTGCCTCTCACATGTAGGGTTGTTTAGGCTCAACCCTACCTCTACTACAGATCATGTTTGGCAGGTATCCCAACAACAGCCACAGCAGGCCAGCAAACTCCTCGTCCAACAGGGTGTTGAATATCGCCCTGCCAGACATCTTCCTGCCCCCATTAGCCACCCTAAAACCAAAAAACATAAAAACTATCCCTTCATCTTACCCTTAAAACTACTCTACCCCTGAATGGAAAAACACCCCAAAGTACAGAGGACAACACTTTCCAAAATGCAATGGCAAAAAACATAAAATAGTATACTTACACAACAGGGCCAGCAAAGACACCAACAAGACCAAATAACACACCAAGGGTCATATGTATGAAGCCAATTCGCAGAATTTCAGTGATTGCAATCGCAAATTAGCAGTGTGCAATGTAGCACATAAAAACCCCTTCGCAAAATAAGGAATCGAAAATTTTGCGATTCCTTATCTTGCGATTGTATTTAAGGAATCGCAAAGTGCTATTCCTTAAATGCAATGTAAGAAGCACAAAAGAAAGTGCGATTTGGCCTTAAGGAATCGCAAATTACCAACATCTTCAAGTTGGTGGTAAATTGCGATTTCCCTTAACAAAGCACTTTTTTGCATTTTTTAAAGTGCCATGTGGCGCACGTGAGCCACATTTGCACACATGCACATTTCAGGGGTGCAACAGGGTGTCCTTTTGACACCCTGCCACCCTTGAAATTGCATTCCCAATTTGCGATTCTCTAATTGCTAATCACAAATTGAAAATGCCTTCCCATTCATTCCTATGCGCCTCCTAGCCTATAGGAATGAATAGGAATGTATTCGCAAATAAGGAATATGTGGAATTCGCAAAATTATTAGCAAATCCCACATACATTGCATTTCGCAATTCTCAATTTGCGATTCACTGAAAATCGTAATTTGGGAATTGCAAAACAAGATTTTGATACATATGGCCCCAAATCATAAGAACAGAAAAAAGGGGGGGGGTTTCCTTTCTGTGTTTTTCAGTTGAGGCTAGACTATTTAGCAAATGTCAGATAGACCACAATAATTTTAACATGACATGTAGACAGTAATAGAAAACTAAAGAAGCTATTCAAAGTCCTTATATATTCATAGATTTATTGTAGACATAAAAATTATTTTATAAAAATTTCAGTTTCACATAAATTAAAAACACATACACAAACCAAATACCCATGGAGTTCATGCGCTATACAATACTAAATGGATATATGTTGGTATACATTGCATGACATATACATGATTGACATTGGTACAATTATATACAAAAAAAGATAAAAATCAAGTGGAGTCCTCGTGTCGACGCGTTTCGGTGCTTTTAGTTTTTATAAGTTAACACTTTTAAATTGATGGTTTAAGCACAATGGAAAAATAGTGCAACATATAGTAAGTTGGACACAACCATAGTCAAGTGAAATGAGTAAACAGCCCTGACTATAACTTAGTTAACACAAAGTTAAAAGAGTAAACATCAAAGGTTTTTATAAAATAAGACGATTTGCTATAGACAGATAGACCCATGACATTGTTAGAATAGAGTTTAAGATATTGTATAGATTAAATAATGAAAACTAATTGTATGTATTCTCCTTTTTAGAATCTACTTCATTTTTACCAAAAGGTCTGTCCTGAGGAAGGTGTTAACTTATAAAAACTAAAAGCACCGAAACGCGTCGACACGAGGACTCCACTTGATTTTTATCTTTTTTTTGTATATAATTGTACCAATGTCAATCATGTATATCTCATGCAATGTATACCAACATATATCCATTTAGTATTGTATAGCGCATGAACTCCATGGGTATTTGGTTTGTGTATGTGTTTTTAATTTATGTGAAACTGAAATTTTTATAAAATAATTTTTATGTGTACAATAAATCTATGAATATATAAGGACTTTGAATAGCTTCTTTAGTTTTCTATTACTGTCTACATGTCATGTTAAAATTATTGTGGTCTATCTGACATTTGCTAAATAGTCTAGCCTTAACTGAAAAACACAGAAAGTGAAACCCCCCCTTTTTTCTGATTACATGTACCCAGTCCTTTCTGGTTAAATTGGGAAGCTCTCTCTTTTTGGATACCCAAATCATAAGAACACACACCAAAAATCTCCAACAGCCAGCACAGACAAAAAGACTGTAAGCAAAAGTGAAAGGTATTCCACACTTCATTGTTTGAAGCAAGACTGAGCCATTGCATCATTTCCTGGTTGTATGTGTCACATTTCCTATGAAAGTGTCACATTTTCTACTAAAGAGTTAAGTTTCCTACTAATGAGTCACATTTTATACTAAAGCACCACGGGCATATTAGCAAGAAGCTCGTTAAAATTATCGTTGTTTTAGCGACAGGAAACTGCCGCTAAAACAGCAATAATGGGCTTGCTAATATGAGTTATAAAATTCCAATAGAAGCCCAGGTTAGATGTGCAGGACATCTAACCTGGGCTTCTATTGGAATTCTATAACGCATAGTAGCAAGCCCCTTACCGCCGTTTTAGCAACAGTTTCCTGCCACTAAAACGACAATAATTTTAACGAGCTTCTTGCTAATATGCCCCCACATTTTATACTAACGCGTCATCTTCACTATTACAGTGTCTTGTTTCCTTTAGTACTAAAGCGTCTCATTTCCCAAAGCGTCCCCTTTACTACTAAAGCTTCACCTTTACTACTGAAGTGTCTCATTTTCTAAAGCGTCACCTTTACTACTGAAGAGTCAAGTTTACAAGGCGCTAGAGGGCACACAAGCAAGATTGCCGCACTTACGTGAGGCTCTTCCTGCTCAGGGATGCATCTCATCATAATCCTCCTCATAAGCTGAGTAATCGACCCACAAAAGCAACGGGAAGTGGTTTTGTAGTTTGGTGTCACGCCTTGCACTCAGTGGCATCTCTAAAATCAGCTTAGACACCGAGATATCTTCCTCCAAAGTCAGTGACACCACAACCCCAAGATGGTGGCCACACACACACCAGCTAGCTACCCGCATCGATCTGGCAAGAGCTGGGGTCTCCTTGACCGAATAGAAACTGCGCTGATGCAAAATGGAGGATACGAGTCAGTGTGCTAAGTAACACACCCCTGCCTCAGCTGAGTGACACAGCCCGCCGATTCCTGCGGAACCCGGCTGCAGGTGCAGACAGGCACTGCTCTCCTGTCTTGGTGACCCGATGAAGCGTCTGAGATCACTGCTGCTGGTGCAGACTGCCATCGCCTCCACCTGACGACTGTCCTGGGGATGCTGTAGATGGAACGGGACACACCCGGTGAGTGGGAGTTGCCCTAAAAATATCCATATCCTGAGCCTGAACCACCAGTCCTCGGCTGGATGTGCCCCGCTCTTGGCCTGTCACCGCAATGTTGGGGGTCGGGACCCACGGGGGCTACTGCGGACTGTGAGGGGTGCCATTTGGTCCCCCCTTGCTTTAATCTCCTACACATGCCCAGGGACTTTTTGCTGAGGAGTGGAGAACCGATTAAAATGTCCTGAGGGGCCCTGCCAATCACAGCACCCACTGGACTTGCTGTGCATGTGCCCGGAGCCTATGGGGCCCGCCTGGCCAAGGAGGGCAACAATAGCGCCTGCAGTGCCAACAGGGCAATCAGCGCCACCAGTGCTAAACAGGCATCCCACCCCAAAAACTGCCTGATCATGAGGGTGGACTACTGCATCGCTACTACCACTCTTCCAGAGATCACCCTTGTGACCAGCTGTGCCTGAGGCCACCACGTGCTCCACGGTGCTTGCATAGGCAACCGCATCTACTTGCGCACAAACTGCCCCACTCACCAAGACTAGGCGAGCTAGGACCTCCCTCCTGGTTGCCGCCTCTGGGACCGCAAGTTATTTCTCACAGGATAGGATAATCAATTTTAAAGCGCTTGAATGCCACGGCGTCTTGGCGCTGAGTGTGTATGGAAGGAGACTGAGCTGTAAAACTGAAGATTTAATTTGGAGGGAACAGCCAGGTCTTCAGCATTTTCCTAAAAATCAACCGATTGGGTTGAAGTTGCATGGAAGAAGGTAATTGATTCCATAGCTTGGCTGCACAGTATGACAGACTCGACCCCCCAATCTTGCGCTACAGATTTTAGGGGTGTGGATGAAGCCCGTGTTTGTAGATCTAAGAGTTCAGGTGGGGAAGTGCTTGCAACTAAGCTTACCACGCACCTGGGCACGGTGAGCCATAAAATCCACCTATCAGCATCGTGGCAAAAGAAGTCACCTATAATCCTAAAGAACCGACCAACACACCTGGGTGCAAACCCTGCAAAGAAGGCAATATCATCCCCGCTACAGCCTTGCGAAGGCGAAGCCACGCTCCTGCACCCTTATCATTTACTCTCTTCCCTACTCACTTAGCCATACCAAGGGGAAAATACCTGACGTACAGGTAACAGGGCACGTCATGGGGAAATCAGATGCAAAGCAAACAAAAATACTGTTCGAAGCTCGCCAATCATTCAGAACACAAACTGAGGCTGAGGAAAACACAACGGATGATCCCAGCACAGGAGCGCCCACATCAACTTTAGACTTGAAGGTCCTCTTCCTCACCATGAAATCCAGCCCAACCTCCATAGAGGCCCAAATGGACTCCATGTCCATGCGCCTCGATAACGTCATGCAGAAGATTGACCAGCACAAGGAACGTACAAAGGACACCGAGCAGCGCATCTTGGACCTAGAGGACAACTCCAATAAAAGCAAAGAGAAACTATTGAATATGGAAAAAGTCCTGAAGGTCATAGCCGCCAAGACTTAGAACAACTTACGCATTCTTGGCGTGCCAGAGTCCACAAATACTGGCAAAATGGAGGAATATGTTGAGCGTCTCCTCATCACGCTGTTTGGCAAAGAAGCATTTGCCACTATGCTGATAGTAGAGCGAGCCCACAGGTCATGAGCCGCCAGACCCAGGGCCGGACTGGCAGTTGCGGGCACCGGGCAATCCCCGGTGCGCCGCAAGGGTGGGGGCCGGTTTTGGTCCCTGGGTGCCGTTTTTGTTACAGGGACGGTTATGCAGCACAGCTGCAAAATAGGCCCTGTAACAAAATTGGCCGAAAACCGGCCCCGGCAAAGTGCTTGGTCGCACCCCCAAATACCCCCCGGGTGTCCGGCTGAGCACTTTGCCGTGGCCGGTTTTGGTTCCCAGTCCGGCCCTGGCCAAACCTCCGCCAGGAGACCCCGAAGACCAATAATAGCGCGGATACTCAACTATCCAGACTGCATCGCTGCCCTATGACTGGCAAGGGAGAAGCAGACACTATCTCTTGAGGGCACAGAAATATCAAAATACCCAGACTTCACTATGGCCGTCCAGGAGGCTCGCAGACAAATTCTTCCTGCCAAGAAGAAACTTCAGCAAGCGAACATAGCGTATGCCATGTTGTTCCTACCATAACAAGCAGCATTTTTTTAAGACACCCTCCGGCCAAATGTCGCCAAGCAACTCACACACCGCCGCTGCGGACCTCTCAGATATTGAATGATTGACAAGCCAAGACCATACTATCAATAGACTGTGGACACCGCTTGGAAACAGAAGTCATTGGCCCGGTGCAATATATACCTAACCCACGCAGTAACAGACAGAATGCAGCAACCTGCTGCACTGAGCCAAGAGGACATATTACACGATCCCACACCAAAGAAATGGAACACTCAGCTATATGAGACATTCTATTTGTTCCTGAGCACCCTCATACCATCGAGGAGGCTCTGTGTTGCCCTGTAGCCTACACCCAATAGGAAATCCCTAAACTGATTTGGCATTTTGGTGTTTGCTTCCCTGTTAGGTGCACTGTTACGGGGAAGGTAGGGAAGGGTGGGAGGGCTATGCACCACAGCAGGATTGGGCTGCTGATGTGGGAGGGGGGACTTTATTCAAGGAACATCACTCAACAAAGCTGTAACGACAAACCACATTGACATCACACGACTGCATGACAGGGTTACAACACTCAATCCCCTGAACCGACTACACCACAGGGACGAGGAATGATTCAGCCTCACCTTCCTAGTTACAACCTTCTGACATGGAATATGCGTAGCCTGGGTAACCCCTGGAAGCGAAGGCACATTTTGGGGTACCTAAACAGACAGAACATACAATGTGCCATGCTCTAAGAGACTCACCTCAGCCCAGTAGCCGTACCCTCATTCGCAGCTCGATGGGCGGCTCACCGCAGCTTTTCCCTCCACATACTCAAGAGGTACCACTTTACTGGTTAAACGCACTCTCCCATAGACTGCCATAGGCTCCTACTCTTCTCAACAGGACGATACTGCATCCTTAGGGGGCGACTAGCTTCCCAATCCATCACATTCATCAGCTGTTATGGCCCCAATACTGACGCCCCCAAATTCTTTCATATTTTGTGGGGGAAGATCTTAGACATTGGTTTAACGCACGTGGTTTGGAGAGGCGACTTTAACGTTACACTGGATCCACCAATGGATAGCTCACACCCACAGCTCCACCACTATTCTAATTCCCAATGCTACCTCAAAACCATTGTTACAGACCACGGGAATGATTGAGGCTTGGTGATATCTTCACCCCAACAGCAGTGAGGGCACCTGTTACTCTACAGTGCACTCCTCATGGTCACGCATTCATGGGTGGCTTTTATCCAGAGGTCTGACATCCTGGATAACGCATGTCACACTCTTGCCACGCACCTACTCAGACCACTTGCCCGTCATGATGACTCTCATTCCCCCCAACATAGACTCACCATACAAATCCTGGTGCCTACCTACACATGCAATGTTAGATCCCGTTTTCAAGTCAGAACTTGAACAGGAGCTAGAGGACTTCTTTCCCCGCAACATACAATCAGTGCCACATTACCATCAAGGGGGTTTGCATTGCCAAGAACGGGGGAATATTAAAAAATATCCACTCTACTCTTCACAATTTGGAAACAGATCTTAAGCGCTTAGATGCCCAAATGCACGAGACACCCTTCCCAAACCTGTAAGCGAAAATAGGAGAGACAATGACTGAATATCAAGAGACCGTGTGAAGAGAGTACAAGTTCAGGGGAAAATATCATCAGGCCCAGTAATACGGTGAGGGAGAAATACCAGGGAAAATGCTCACAGCAACAATCCGACCACCTAGGTTTTCGAACACAATACTTGAAATACTTGACAACAAGGGTTACACACACAGAGACACCTCAGACATCTTAGCAGTATTTCAGAGGTTCTACATCACATTATACAAGTCACACAGGACACAGCCAGTAGATTTGACCTTTTTCTTTGAAGAGACGGCAAAAGGGTGGCTAGGGGATGCCCAACAAGAGTTTCTTTTGGCTGACTTTGAGACGCGGAGATAAGAGCTGCGATCATGCAGTTACAATCGGGCTGAGCTCCCGGCCCTGATGACCTCGCGGCTGAATTTTATGAAACATTCAGGTCTGCCCTCATTCCAGTCCTCCGACAGGTCTACGAAGAAACTAGGGATACAGGGAACCTCCCCCAGATGATGCGCAAAGTGCTCATCATCTCCCTCCAAAAGCCTGGTAAAGTGCAACTCATACAGGCCGCTCTCCCTCATCAACGTCAATGCGAAAATCCTGGCCGCGATTATCGCAAACCGCATCAGCCCCCTCAGGACTGCCCTGGTGCTGCCGGACCAGTCAGGTTTCGTCCCAGGCAGTGCTACATCACACAACCTCCGCACCTTATTTGCAGTCCTACAAGACATAGACCCAGATGCAAGTGCGGTAGCCGTCTTTCTTGGTGCAACCAAAGCCTTTGATTCCCTTGAATAAGATTACCTAGCCTTTGTATAACGACAGATGGGATTCCCTATACCCTTTCTGACCTGGATCCAACTGCTATAAACCAATTTACAGGCCAGCATACTGATAAATGGCATCCGCCCCCCAGCTTTCTGCATTGCTAGGGGAACCAGGCAAGGATGTCCGCTGTTGCTGCTCCTCTTTGCTCTTGCAATAGAGCATCCGAATTACGCCAGCACCACAGAGAACGTGTCCTCATTTATCCTGAGTGGCAACTGTTAATCTCACTATACGCGGATGACCTCACCCTCTACCTCCACAATCCGGCAGACAGCCTAAACCCAATACTACGGGTACTGATACTTTTTGGGAGGCTCTCCGGCATCCAGATAAACTGGAGTACATCTCAAATATTCCCTCTCACCGCTGCAACTCACAAATTTTACCCAGATTACCCCCTCACCAGGTGTGTGGACACAGTCACATACTTAGGCATTGTTGTAAGTAGGACCAGGGAGGAATTGATGAGAGCCAACTACGGGAGAGCACTAGATCTCCTGACTGAAAAGATCACCATATGGATTGCAATGCCAATCTCCCTGGCTGGTAGGACGTCGTTAATAAAAATGATAATTCTCCCCAAGCTGCTATACTTATTTATTAAAATTCCATATGCCACCAGCAGACACTTCTTCAAAACCGTGAAATCCCAACTTAGCCGGCTTACCTGGGGAGGGAAACAACCTAGACTAAAATGGGACACCCTCGCTCACCCATTTTCCGCCGTGGGATTTGAGATCCCTGACATGGAACTATATTTCAATTACGCACAGACACACTATGCAGCGTTCTGGATAGACCCCCCACCCTACATACCCCACCTACTAGTGGAACATTGATATATGGCCTCCACCCTGTACTCGGCGTATCTTAACTTGCCTATCACTCATAAGCGCGCTGCCCTGACCACAGTCGAGAGCACACACCACGCTTGAAGAGAATCGACTTGCCGCCTCAAACTTGACTTATTATATCCCCCTCCTGCCTCTTCAGGGCAGACAAGACCTCCCCTTCACACAGGATGGAGGTTGTCGACAAATGCTCCGAAAACTCCCGGTCTTAAACTGGGGTGACCTGGGGCGTGGCTTCGCGAGCGGCAATGGCGGTCGCAGCTTACTAGAGCTCCCGCTTGCCCGTGACAAATCCGATCATCTATCCTGACCCCCGAGCCTCTACACCACACCCAGAGTGAGGCGATCACCGCTGAGGGTGCCTGGGTTCCTCCGGTGTGGTCGGCGGCGCCCCAGGCACCTTGAACGCAGCCGGGAGACAGAGAGGGGAGTGCGGCCTGGCGCATGGCCGGGAGGCAGGGGCCTCGATTTTGGCACACCCGGAGTTGGGAACACCAGCGTGGCGTGGCCGCCCTGTCGCTTGTCTGGCACTGAGATAGCCCGACGGGACGTGAAATAGTCGGCGCAGTTCCCCCGAGAGCCCAGCGGGACAGTTGAAGATCCGGAGGGGCGTGAGCTCGCCCTACTGGACGCTGCGGCCTAGTGGAACCAGCGAAGCCGGGGGCCTCGAGTTTCGCGACTCCCGCCCGGGGCTCGCTGTGGATTGTGGCCGCCTCCGGGGCCGGACGAGGCCTCAGCGCTGTGATTGGCGAGGGACCTTCCCGCTGCTCCTGCACAAAGGACGGACTGGAGCACAGTGGGACGACGGTCAGTGGGCCCTGTAGCAAACGACAAATCGTGAGTACCCGCATCTGGGCCCCCAGACGTTCATGGTGGTAGCAGCCGGACTTACAACCTACAGGGGGTGAAACACGGCCCAACTGGTGCAATAAAGGACTTACGGGCCACTGGCGGTATGGGGGCAGATCCTGAGGCCTGCCTTGACCTACCTTAGCCGGGACACGGGATCAGAAGCACGGGGGAACACACCCGGCAGTGGGAGCGATCGGCTGAGTGAGTCCCTGCTGGGCTGAACAGACGAGATAGGAGACCCCATACTGTCACACCTGTATTGACTGTCGGTGGCCCGCTGGTAGTTGGCGATCATGACCCGAGGAGGAGGCGGTGGTCCAACCAAGCAGCCGACCATAGATAAATACACAGGACCCACTGGAGGCCCAGGCCCCTCGGGTGGAGGACAACAACAACACCCCCCCCCTGACAATACAGCTATTATGGCCGCCATCACCCAGTCCAGGGATATGCTGGATGCCAAAATCGGCGCGGTTGGTGCAGATGTTACTTTGATCCGCCAAGACCTACGGAATGCTGTAGCGCGGATTACCGAAGCAGAATCCAGGATCTCGGTGGTGGAGGACGATGTGGGCTCCTTGAAGAAACGACTGGCGGTAGTAGAATCTGTGCAGAAGAATCTGGCGCTTAGGGCTGAGGATGCGGAAGGACGTGCTCGTCGTAACAACCTCCGATTCATCGGTTTTCCGGAACATTGTGAGAAGGGGAACATGGAACATGGAACAGTTTCTTGCTCAGTGGCTACAGAGCTGGATGCCTCCGGGGGCCCTGTTCAACTGCTTCGTCATCGAACGCGCGCATCGCGCCTTGACCCAGAGGCCGCCGGAGGGTGAACGGCCCAGGGCAGTGATAGCTAGACTGTTGAATTATCACGACCGAGATGCCATCCTGCAGGAAGCAAGGACCAGGGATGCTATCCTCTATGAAAATCGGAAGATCATGATCTTCCCAGACTATACCAAACTCGTGCAACAGAGGCGACAGTCCTTCATGGATGCAAAGGCGAAGCTGCGGGGATTGAAGATTCAATACTCTCTGCTGTACCCGGCTCGCCTGAGGGTGATCTTCCAGTCCAAAACACTGTTTTTTGACTCTCCGGAAGATCTATTTAAGTGGACGGATGAAACAGTGGCGCTCAGGCCACATGCCCAGCCGGGACTGAATCCGGGATCTTCGAGGGGGTCGTCGCAGGAACGAGGAGATCGACCGACCAAGAGTAGGAGACACCGGAGGTCCAGATCACGGAAGCGGTCGGCCTCTGCCTCTGGTGCACAAGATGGCGGCAGAACCGAAGACTCAGACCAATCTGGGAAGTGACACTGATGAACTCAGGTACTCTGTGCTCCCTGTTTGATGGTGTGGTTCCCGGGGATTGGAGAAGTGGCGGCTGTGGCCCGGCGAACTGGATGCTTATTTGATGCCTCAGCGTCATCTCGAGACTGTGTTATTGGACTTGAGTGGGGTGGTGGGGAATGGCTCGGGGACAACCGATTGGGGGCAGTCCCTTTCCTACCTTAGTGGGAATTGTTGGGGGGGGGGGTTGTGACAACTGAGTTTCCGGGAGTTGGGATCCATTGGCGCAGTTGGTCTTAGGCCCTCCGTTTTGGGCTTGGGATTGCCCATGCCGCGACAGATGCTTCATAGTTTTGTGAGGTATAGGGGGGGGGGGTTGGGAGGTGCGGGTAGTGGGTACAGAGTTGGTTGTGGTGGGGGGGTTTGGGGGACGTGGGAGGGAACGGCTGTTGCTTTTCTTGAGGTTTTCGGGTCTTGGGGCGGAAGGGGGGGATGCACGTGTTTTATATGTGGATACAGATGTTGATGCGTAGTGGGTGGTGTGGGCGCAGAGGGCCTTCGTGGCGGGTCCCACATGACTATGGCTGATACAGTACACAGACTCCCAGTGGAGTCTCTACGAGTGGTTACATGGAATGTCAGGGGGATGCTGGACAAGGTGAAACGTGGGGCGGTCCTCCGCTGGGGAAAGAGAGCAGCCGCAGATGTGCTCCTGCTTCAGGAGACTCATATGATGGGGTCGAGGGTGCTCAGCCTGCAGCGGTTTGGTTATCAGCAGGTATTTCACGCTGGCTTTTCCACCCTGTGGGTCCTTGGAGGTGGTGCTGTGGCGGATCCCTGGACATTGGAACTGCAGGTAGCGGTCGGTAGTTTGAAATACCTGGGAGTGTTCCTATCGGAATCAGTGAACCTCGCATGGGAACACACCATGCTGCCGGTTTGGGAGCGGGTGCAGGCTGACGTGAAAACTTGGTCTCGGATACCCCTTAATATATTTGGCCGGTCCGCCATTTTCAAGATGGTGGCGCTTCCACGCCTCCTATATCAGCTGCAGAACTATCCCCATCCAGTCCCATCCTCATGGTTTCGGCAGGTGAACTCGGTCTTGGGACGGTTCCTGTGGGCTGGGGGGTCCGCCAGGGTAGCACTGCGTACGTGCTTCTTATCTACATACTGTGGAGGACTCGCCGCCTCGGACCTCATGTCCTACTATCAAGCTGCTCACCTGCTCATCCTTAATGACTGGTGGTACAGCGATAGTGGTGATCCGGCCTACGCTTTAGAACGCGTACTGATGGGTGAAAATACGCTTCACATGCTCCTCTACTCTGCTCGGCTACGGCGGGAGTTGCCTAGTGTCACAAAAACTGTCTTCGTTGTATGGCGTCAAGCGCTGCGACGCATGGGCTGGTGGGGTAGGCTAACTGCGGAAACACCGCTGTGGCATAACGGTCGACTGCCTGCACTGGCCTCCCTGTCAGGATTTGATGGATGGGACGCGATCGGGATCTCGTTGCTGGGGCATGTGATGTCCGGAGTTGCCCTCAAGTCGTTCCAGGAACTCAGTACGGAGTTCCACATGCCACGGACCCAGTTCTTACGCTATCTGCAGCTTCGGCATGCACTGACACCCAGCATTGCTGACTTGGACTCGATCCCCGAATTCAGCCCTATTGAGGCGAAATTGTTCATGGGCCATCTCGGAGACAAAAAAGTATCCCGTATATATCAAACGATGGTCACTCACTGCTCTTCTAACCTCCTTCCCCTGCGGACGGCCTGGGAGGCAGATATTGGCCCCATGGACGAAGATGATTGGCGGGAGGCTCTGGAGTCCCCACGAGGGACTGCCATCGCAATGCGGCTCAGGTTTATCCAATTCAAAATTCTTCACAGGGCTTACTACACCCGCGAGCGACTGTGGAAAGCTGGACTGATTGAATCGCCGGAATGCCTGCGTTGTGGGGTGGAGGTGGGCTCGCTGCTCCATACGGTATGGATGTGTCCGAGAATAGCTGGTTTTTGGAGAGGTGTGTGGAGCTGCCTGTCTGAAGTGCTGAACTGGGACCTGCCCCGCACCCATCGTTTGGGACTGCTTCATATTCTTGAGGGAGTGGGGGGGAATATTTATAAGCGCCACCTACTGCTACTGGGGCTTGTCCTAGCCAAGAGAGACCTAGCACGGGCTTGGAAAGACGAAAGGGCCCCTCCTCTGTGTGCATGGAAAGCAGGATTAGATTTTTGTATGGGTCTGGAGCGACCGATATTTGAAGCGCGAGGATGCCCCCGCAAGCACTTTAAGATATGGAAAAGGTGGGCTGATTATAGGGAATTGACACTGGATCCCCCAGTCGAACCTGAGGGGGAGCTCTAGACATCCACCTTTGCATAGGCCTGTGACTTGCTCCATGCCTGCCACACTATGCACGCACAACGTTGTTTCTTCTTCACACGTGCACAGGGTTAGGGAGGGACAACGGGGAGGGATGGGCTGTGGGTGGTGGGAGTTGGGGGTGGGGGTGGGGTGGGGGTAGTTTCTAATGTACATGTTTTATCATGATTCTAGATCGGACGCAGATCCTGCAATATACAATGTATCAAAATGCCTGGTGGTTTCTCCTGACTATGGGGTGCCACATCGATTGCTTTGCTTGCTTTATTCAATAAAAATCTGTTGTGAAAAAAAAAAAAAACTGGGGTGACCTGTATAGAAACTGGAAATTCCGCACCTGAGAGGAGTTCTTTGGAAGTAACCCACCCATAGCTCTTGAACTTTACCTGTACGTCAGATTGCGTCAGGACGTCAAGTCCGCTAACCCAGACTTCCATCATGAACCCCCCACCATGGGCCCCTTGCACAACCACCTTCAGAAAGCCACTCCCACACATGTGGTATCCATGTTATACCGGACCACCCCCAAATAGAAGGCCCACGACCAGCCTCCGCCGCGCAATAGTATTGGGAGGAGGAACTACACTTCCCTTTAACTGACGAACAATGGACTTATTGCTGTCAACAGACGGGCAAAGTGTCAGCCAGCAGCAGACTGCACCTGATCCATTGCAAGTTTGTGAACAGTCTATACTACAGGCCTGCCAAACTTATGCGCTTCCACTTATGAGATACTGACTGCTGTGACAGATGTGGCAGGGAGGGTGCTGACTGTTGCCATTTAGCCTGGGACTGTGCCCCGGTCCGACGATACTGGGGAGAGGTACTAGAGGCGCTTGAACAGATGACTGGGATTCACATACCTGACACCCCACTCATTACACTGCTGGGTTACACTAAGGACCTTGATTTCCGATTCAGAAGGTTCACATCACTGGCGCTTTTGCTGGCCAAATGAACAGTGGTGTGTAGATGGGGGAGAGGGAGAGCACCTACTTTTAAAGAATGGTTAAAAGATCTGATATGTTGTCAAGAACGCCTACATAAGTATGCTGATGTGTTACCTCCATCGTCCAGCCCAAGAGACATTTGGGATCCCTTAAAACTGTATCTACTTGCCCAATCAAACTCTGATGATACTGAGAGGCAAGAGATGGGAAATGCTGGATTACAGAATCTTAAGGGGAACACATGAAGTCCTGATGAATCCTGGGTTTACTAGCAGCACAACTTCGTCACAGCTCGCTGTGGTCGGGCACCACAAATTATCAGCACAAACACCATGTCATAAACAATGTAGTCTGCTGGAAATCTGGTAATGAAAGAAATTGAAATGTTGCGGTAATGAAGTTTAAATTTTTTATGTTTTAATTGTACAAGCAAAACCAATAAAACAGATTTTTTTTTTAAGCGTCACTTTTACTACTGAAGTGTCTTTTTTCTTATAGCGACACCTTTACTACTGAAGCATCACCTTTACTACTAAAGCGTCTCATTTCCTAAACTTTTACCTTGACTACTGAAGCGTCGCCTTTACTACTAAAGTGTTGTTTTTGTCTGAGACCTTGCTAGAAAAATGGGCAATGCATTTGTTTTCATTGACACAACTAGCCCTTTGTGTGTGATACAGTGTATTGATTATTGCAATGCAAGTGAACAATCCCAGGGATCACTTTCAGACTTGGGATGTCTCACATGTGCATGTTACCAGAGCGCATATGTGTGAGTTCTTGCGCTCATGGTGCTGATACTCAGTTGCTGTGAAATACACAAAATATTGTCAAATGTGCATATCTTTACATAATCAATATGTATTACAGTTTGTATTATGCTTGCCTTGATGTAGGTATCTGCATAGTAGGCATTTTCTTATCACAGATATTGCACTCCTATGCAAATGATATCCACATTGTCATATAAGATGATGGCCATACTTGAAGATCACACTATCTGCCTGCATTACTGACAAAGGATGTGCTGAGGCTGCAATATACACTCTGGAAATGACATACACTGGCTACTTCAGCCTGTCTGCAGTGTATGTGGCATCCAGCTCACAGATTGACGGTATGGATCTGAAAGGCATGTTGCTAGGCCAAAAGGTCACCTGCTCATATGTGAATTACATCATATAGCAGACTATGAAAGACATGCATTTGGTAAAAGTTGTTGATATGTACACATGTTTTGGACCAGATGATGGTGTCCTGGGCAGAAAATGACACCTAGCTACAGACCTTTGTGATGGGCCATTACAATTAAATGAGATGTGAGTGTATTGAGATTTACAGTGACTGTTAAATGAAAGTGTTTACACAGAGTAAGTATTCATTCATTTATTTAATTTTTGTAACCCTTTTTAGTACAACATTTTGGATGCATAGGCATAAACTGATTCAGGCTTCAGTGAAAAAGTTCTGCGCAATGGTGTCCCTTCACCAAGTCCCAGCAATTGTTTCTACATTTTCCCCTCTGTCCTCATCTTCATCCCCATCCTTATCTGCTGCTTACTGCTCCTCCTGGCACTAGTCCATGGGACATTTGTCTGCACACAGATGTTGTGCAATATACAACAAAGCAGGATAATTTTGCAAACTGTAGAGGGGTAGTATAGCAATTGGTCTCGACATAAACAAACAGGAGAAGCAAGACTTCTATACCCTGAAAGACTGTTCAGTGATACCCTTGGCCTTGCCCGGTGCATTGTTGTAGGTGCACTCTGCCTCTGTCTGGGGATGTACAAATGGGGTCATGACCCGTTACTGCAGACCATATACTTGGACAGCTGAAAAGATAAAGGGAGAAAATTCACTCAATGTTCATAATAATTGATCAAACCACATTCAAGTACATGTCTGTTATGTGTACTGAATGACTCTTACACATTTCGACCATTAGTGTACGCAGTTGGTTACATGAACATTAGCACAATTAATTCTACAAGTCTATTCCTGTTCTCTGTGTCAGGTTGAAACATGTGCATGGTCTGCTACCTTTGACAGTGATATAATGGTCAAAACACATTTGTGCTGTGGCATACTGTGATAGGTGTTTTATAGGTCCATTGCCTCGGTAGTTGAGAGTATGTAGATCATAAATTGGGGTTTGTAGTCATCCATGAGCAAGTTGTACCAGTACAAAACTGTCTCACATGTACACATAAATGTGTCCCTACGGAACCACTGATGTTGTTGCTTCACTACCTACCGATGACGGAGTGTTCAAATTAACTTTCTTTCAGAATTGTAATGTGGTGCATGTTACATATGGACACACAGACAACAGCCATGGCAGCCCTTCTTTGCTCACAGTGTTGTAAAACAGCATTTGCCCAAGCGTTGCATTCCCAGGTTTTTCCCACTATTGATAGACCCACAAAGTGGTTTAGCATGTTGTGACACGTGTGACTTGCAGGTGTGCACTGCACACATGCTCGGAACAATGGTGTAAGTATGAGATCCACCCATCCTACATATGCACTGTCTCAGGTAGCACACAGAGATTTGTCTATTAGGTCATTGCTTAACCCCTTGGACGCTCATGACGAGCCCAGCTCGTCATGGAGTTTCCATTGATTTCAATGGAAATTACATGGAAGCACTGCAAGTAGCTTAGCATCCAAGTGGTTAATGACTGTTATGAGGTCTGACATGTACTTCAGATGTACTTACAAACCAGTAGACCATTCCAATATATGCCATTCTAGAAGCACTTATTGATGATGGAAAGCCTGAGGATGTATGTGTCTTGCACACTCCTGGGGTATTTGGCCAACATGTTAGTGAACATGCCCCGATGATCCACGATAGCCTGGACATTCATTGAGAATGCATGCTTCTGGCTACTTTAGAGATGGGATATATATGCAGGGGGGATCAATTGCACATGTGTGCAGTCCATGGCTCCCAGCACATGTGGAAAACCGGTGATGGCACAGAAGCCTGACTTGAGCTCCAGCTGCAGTTGTTTTGTGTGCTGGGGAAGTGGAGGTACTGTGGTGTTTGACGGATAATGGCATCCAGGACATAGGGTAGGAAAGTTGAGAAAGATGACTTGGAGATTCCTGCCACTCGGGTTGTTGTAATCTAGAATGACCAAGATGCCAATATGTGGAGGACTGCCAAGAGCTTGACCTGTGGAGGGATGTTGCTGGCCCTGGAGTTGGTGGCTGGAGCCTTGCCACTATATGGTTTATCATTTGGACGATGGACTCCCTTCGAAGCCAATAGTATGTGATGACCTCACCCTCCCTATGGTCAATGAGGGAAATCCGCTGCGGGCAAATGCGCTCCCTCCTGTTGCACTGCCTTTGTGGTGATGAGGAAAGGAGTGGGTGTTTGGGGGAGGAGGGTGGGTGGTTGGGGGTGTGGTTGTCTCCTTGCGAATCCCAACTGCAAAATCAGCACCTCCTTGGTGTAGTTGTGTGTGCAACGTTGTCTGTCCTGCTTCTCTTTATATGCCAAAGCCAATGAGTGATTCCCTATGCATGGGTATCCGAGACACATGAATTTTGAGGCTTTTAGGACTCTATGTGGCACTTGCCTGCAATCCATTGCTTTTCATATAGCATATCAATGCACTGGTTTAACAGTTGGAAATTACAATAGAACACCTACCTTTCATATATTAATACTTTTTTTTTAATTTGTTCATTATGTCTGGCCAACAACTGCAAATCACATGTACAGTAAAGTCAGCTGATTACAATGTACAAATCACATCATTCTTATACAGCGATATACATCAGCCGTTACATTTTTTATACATAGGGATGCTAGTATATTTATCATCACATCCCTCAACATGGCATTACAGACACCATTTGACACATATCGAGACACATGTTGAATTCTTACATCTCTTCTCTCGCCACTTAATAGGAAAAATCAACACAAGTATTACATGATCTGCTGATCCATCAATTATCGTATGTCAGTCGTCCCCTTGCATAGACTGGAGGTATTGCTTCAGGGGTTCCCAGAAATCACAAGGCCTTGATGCCTGCTCTAATTCTCTACAATAGGACATGTCTATAAGCGAGTCTTTGAACCTAGGGGGACATTTGCTGCCCCATCTAATAGCAACCCGAAGTTTTGGTGGGTAGGTGGTATCAGTAGTGTCTGCAATGCTTGCAATGCGGTGGCTCTTCCGGAAAGGAGGGGTATAGCTCCCTGATTGCCACTTGTAGCCCCAAATGGGCAAACATCTTCATGGGTGTCTTATGTATGCTTAATGATGGGCCCTCCCTTTGGATGAATCTACCATGTGGAAATACATCTGTCATTGTGAATAGCTTCATTTCCCTTATCAGTTGTAAAAATGTTTCCTCTTGCGTGACTGATATTTTCGGATGGTTCGCGATAGGGAGTGATGGGGCATAACTGGGGAGTTTATTTGCTCGGAATGCCAGCGTACACCATGCTCTTGAAGTGCAGTGTACAGTTTGAATTGTGTCTCTGTTTGTGTAGGACTTCGGGTCTGCCACAAAGACTATCAGTGGGGTGGGTTGTACACTATCCTTTTCCACTGCCACTTGTGGTATGTACGCATGTGGTTGTACCCAATAATGAGCATGTTGCGCCTGTGCGCAGTAAAAATATAGTTGTAAATCTGGTGCCCCGAAACCACCCCTGTAATTCGGTTCCGTTAGTATGTTACAACTTATTCTGACTTGTTTACCTGCCAACGTTAGCCTCTGCATTGCCGATCGTAGTTTAGAGAACATTGCCTGCATTAGCCAGATAAGAAAATTAATAAATAGATATCAAAATTTAGGCAAGACTATCATTTTTTGCAGAGCTATCCTGTCTGCTAATGAAAGGGGCATCTGTATCTATCTATCTATCTGCTCTTCAAGTTTGGTCATCGCCCTTCCGTAATTTTCTCTTATTACCAGTTCCGGGTCCCTATGTATCCATATGCCCAGGTATTTTACCAGGTCAGTTTGCCATTTCAGGGTATAATCTAAATTAGGCTGGGTTGTTGCCAATGTAAGGGGTATAATTACTGACTTGCCCCAGTTTATTCACAAACCTGAATACTGCTCAAAGCGGACGTATTCTCTTATAAGATTATTTAAATGATATCGGGGTGGCGAGTGAAGAGCACCATATCGTCAGCGTAAAGTGAAATGCTAAGAGGGCAAAGACTAATCTGTAAAGCGGCTTCCGAGTGTCACTGACAAATTTTGAAAGCTAACGGTTTCCCGATCAGCGTGAACAAGATTGGTGAGAGCGGGCAACCTTGTCTCGTCCCTCTATTTATGCTTATGGGGTCTGATGTTTGCGCGTTTATTCTGATTCTAGCAGTGTGGGGGTTGTATAAGAGTTCTATCCTCTTCAGAAACTGCTCCGGGAAGCCCATCTTGCTTAATACTGCGAACATGTACGTCCATTCCACTGAATCAAAAGCTTTCGCAGCGTCCAACAGGGCTTCTGCTGCTGGTAGCTCTGGATCCAGGGGGTGGTACAGTGCAAATATGGTGCGTATGTTTTGGGTAGTAGATCTAGTTGGCACGAATCCAGCTTGATCAGGTAATACTAGCTTCTCCTGCAGGAGCTGTATCCTGGTAGCAATAACCTTTGCCAGGATTTTAATATCAATATTGATTAATGATAATGGACGATAAGAGTCACATCTGGTTAAGTCCTTGTCTGGTTTGGGGAGCGCCACTAGAAGTGCTTCCCTCAGTGAGACAGGAAGTCTACCCTCTTCATATGCCTCTTCGTACATTTCTGCTAAGTATGGTATAAATAAGTCCTGGTATGCTTTGTAGAACTCCGGGGGAGCCCGTCCAGACCAGGAGCTTTGTTATTTGGCAAGGAGTTTATCACGTCTATAAGTTCATCTTTAGTGATATGATGGCTTAAGAATTTCCGGTGAGTGTCCGATAAACATGCAAGAGATATATCCTGTAGATATTGGTTAACATCTATTGGGGTGGTGTTGGTTTTTGTGTCATAGAGTTGTTGTATAATAGCCCTTGAAATAGTTCAGAATGGACGTGGTATCGTATAACGTTTGATTCCCTTCGTCCATGATCTGTGTTATGTAGGACGGTGTGAATGTCAGCCTTATTTTGCTGGACAGGGCACGTCCTGGTCTGCCACGCTCTCCGTAATTTCACGCAGTGTATCATCGTGATTTATACTTTATCTCGTCTGCAGCATACTTCTGGTAGTCATCCATCCGCTCCCTGATTGTCGCCAATAAAGTGGGATCCTGCGTCTGTGTGTGTTCCCCCCTCAAGCTGGCCTATGTCCCTTTCTATCATTTTTAATTGCTGTTGAATATCCTTCAGGATCCCAGCATGTTTACTAATGCAATGACCCCTAACTGTAACTTTAAATGCCTCCCATAATGTCCCTGCACTGTCCACTGATCCTGAGTTTAAATCAAAATAATCCCCTATGGCTTTTCTTAGCTCGCTGTTAAACACCAGGTCTAAAAGTGCGCTACCCTGCAACCTCCACGTGAAATTCCTAGGTACGTATGTAGGGACCTCCAGTGTGAGACAGACCGGGGAGTGGTCTGATAGTGTCTTGGGTAGATGTTCGATCGTTTTCGTCCACGTACATGACTCATGTGTGAGCAGCCAATAGTCTATCTTGACCATGTGTTTTGTGTCGTTTATGTGCATGTTCCCTCCTTATGTCCTCTATACCTCAACATCCATATGTCAGTCATTCCCCACGTCACCATGCCTTCTTTTAGTACTTTGGCCGCTTGTTTACCATATCTTTTATTACCAGTTGACCTATCTAGGGATGGGTCCAGGCATTGTTTGAAATCTCCACCCCATATTATTGTCGAGCTCGGGAATTCCCTAAGTTTAGTCCATATATCTGCATAAAAACTGGGGTCGTCGGTGTTTGGACCGTATGACGTGATTATCGTCAGTACCGTACCTCCAAGATTTCCCTGCACCATAACATATCGGCCTTGGTTGTGTGAATAAGCTGGAATGGGGTGCTACGCCTAATTAACAGCAGAACACCTCTAGCATACGTAGAGTATGAGGACGCCATGCAGTACAATGCCCATCTTGTGCCCACCCGCGTTTCAGTGGTGGATGTAAGGTGTGTTTCTTGTATACATGCCACGTTTATGCCATGTCTGTCAAAGTATGGGAGTACTTTGCGTATTTTCTACAAGTTTTGAAACCCGTGATCATTCCACATTATGAACATTCCTTTTTGCGTATTCGTGGCAGGGTCAGCCGTACCTATCCTTCCCTATATAAAGTAACCATCTCCGCTGTAAATTCCTAGTGTGAAGCAAGATCTGTTTGTACAACTTCTCGATGTTGACCAGACTTTTTCTATCTTTCCCTTCCCCCCTCCCACTCCGCCCCATCCCCTTTGGCGGAGCCTAGCCCAGATCGATTTATCATAAAATCCAACTACCCTCCCCCCTCAAAGAACCCCAAAAAGTAAACTGGTGTGGTGCACACAGAAGGGCGAGAACTGCCAGCCCATTTCCTGTGGACTATTTCCACATGGGCAGACTCCCTTTTAATTTATATATCAAGAAACTAACATAGCAAATCGTACCTACAAAGTATCACCAGTAAAATAGTTGTCAATATTTTGGTGCATCATAAGAGGCCAAAAACTAAATTTGTTTTGTCATATTTTACAGTACAGTGTTGTAGTAGGGTGCCCACTAATGCTGACATTTGACTCATCTGTTTTCGTACGTAGCAGTCCTGATCCTCGACTAGGTTCTAGCAACGGGCGCAGCTTCACCAGGACCAGAAGAAAAAAGGTTTCACACTTTAAACGACTGCTGCATTCCTAGAACTGTTTGTCTTGAGGGAGTTAATGCACCTGTGTTGTGCAGCAACCCCTCCCTGCTGTCAGTCCCAGGTTGTGCATCCAGTTCTGGTGAGGTTGGCCGTTGACTCCTTCAATTAGCGGCTATTCGATGTCTGCTGTAGTAGATTGGTCTTCCTGATCCCCTCTTGGAGATTTCCTTCTCAATCCTTGTTGTCCTTTCTGTTGGAGAAATGTTAGCACATCCTTGGGTTCATTGTAAATCTTTGTCTTCCCATTGTCTGTTATCTTGAGTCTAGAGGGGTACAACATGGCATATTGTATATTTAAGTCTCTCAGTTCTTGTTTTGCCGGGCCAAACTTCTTCCTTGCTTCTTGAACAGATACTGTAAAGTCAGGATATAAGGAGATATCCATGCCTTCATGGTTTAATTCCCCAACTCTCTAGCCTTCCGAAGTGCTGCATCACGATCCCTGTAGTTTAATATCCTTGCTATGATCGGTCTTGATCTCAAGCCGGCTGGTGATTTTGGTGCCAAAGTTCTATGCGCTCGCTCGACGATGAATATTTCGGAGAACGTCTCCTGTCCCAGCATTGAGATGAGCAATTTTTCGACGTATCTCTCCATAGGTCCTGTTTTCGTAGTGTCAGATATGCCCGTCAGGCGGATGTAATTTCTGCAGGACCTCGCTTCCAAATCTTCTGTTTTCGCTGCTAAGGTCACAATATGTTTATCCATCTTCCCCTGTTTCGTGTCCATCTGAACCTGAGCATCTTCGGCCTCAGATATACAGCGCTCTACCATATCAGGCCTTTCCGCGTGCTTGCCAAGCGTTCTGACATTCTGTCGACCCGGTATGTCAGAGAGTCTATCTTGCCATCAATATTTGTTAATGCTGCTTGGATCATGGTGAACATGGCCTGCACGTCGTCCTTTGTGACCCCTCCCATAGCGCCTGTCGCCGTTTGCATCTGTGGCTGGTCCACTGCACCTTGAACTGGTTGATTTTTTGCCTGTTCAAAAGTTATTTTGGGCTGGTTTCTGCCTGCCTTGCCCTTATTTCTGACTATGCTCAGCCTCTGTGCCTGGCACTTCAGGGAAAAACGGTTTCAAACGGGTACGTAGTGGAGCTGTTATAGAGGCCGTTGCAGTATGGGTGTGCCTCCTTAATGGTATGTTACACAACGGCGCAGGTTAAGGCACCAATCTGGGCAAGCAAGCGACCTAAGCAGACTTTGGGTGCAATGGATCCCCTTGCCCACAGGCTAATACTCTGGGATTACACCGTGCTTTCTGTTGTATTCCTCATCTCCTTCACTGTAGTGCAGTTGGAAGTTACAGCATGTCCAGCATGTGCCACTTCACGCTCTTGGCGAACGGTGTCCCAGCACCTCACTCCTTTATTGGGGCTCCGCTTGTCTCCCCTGGTGATGCTACTGAGTGGGGGTGCGACGGTCGCTCCACTGTGTTACCCTTAATTTCTGCTGAGCCCGGGTCGTACAAAGTCTTTGAGTTTATAAGTATCCGAGCGCAGTTCAGCAACTCCCAGGTATATTCCGATGGCTGTAGAAAGAACAACTTGTACCACCCGTGCATGCTGCGAGGAGCAGGCCGCAAACCCTCGTCAAAGCCAAGGTGCGCAGATATAGCAAAGGGGGGTCTGCCATTTCAAGTTCTCCAGCCAGGCTCTGCAGATTGCTTAGTCCCTGTTATCGCCCCGTATTGTGGCCAATGTGCGCTGCTTCTCCTTCATCTGGCTCCCAGCACGGTATGTCCCCCCCATGGGGTCTGTCTTAATTACTGTGCGTTTTGGACCCGCTTGCCACGCAGCGTCTCCTGAGCCTTTATTCCCATCCGATGGCTATATGCAGTGTTCAGTCCGCCATATAAAACCGGGGTATGTTCAAATACCGCCACGATGTTTCCTCACAGTGTATGCATTTAAGACAGTGCCTTCCCCTGTTTTTTTGCCTGCGCCATTGCTGTCACTCACCCCGCAGTTGCTCTACTACTATCAGGCCGCAGTGTTCTCTCCATCTCTGGTACCTTCAAGCGTGAAGTTCCGACCGTACCGGGCAGGGACCCTCGTTAGGGCCGAGCTGTGTGCTCTGCGTCTCCGTCATGTTTTGTATGGCAGGCCGCTGCTTTGGTTTCGGTTTCTCCGGGCCAGGCCACAGGTGCTTCGCGCCTCGCTTCGGGCTGTAAAAATGCTGCAAATTAAAAGTTCCCGATACAAGCGGGTGCCTGATGTTTCGGTAGGTACAGGCCTCACTATTCCTCCGTAGTTAAGCTTCCATCACGAAGGATTGTGAAGGATATTTAAGGTATATGCGAGGAGCTCGCCTAAGTCACGGCCATCTTGCTTCGTGGCAAACTCAGCCTCACCTTACATATATTAATACTTACGTGATACAGCAGGTTCGGTGCAGGTACAATTTGACACAGGACTCCAAAAAGTGATGCATTGGCCTAGATGCGTTACCTAGTAAATGTGGAGTAATGACAGGGCCACCAATGCCTTGCCAATAAGCCTGAAGATAAAAATTCCGACTGGGTCAAATCTAGTTTCTACATCTGACTCAAGGTGCCCAAGGGGAGCAAGGGGAGAATGCCGTATTAAAATAAACAGGCATCAAAATTTATGTTTTATATGCCCTGCTGAGGGAAAAACTGTCAATTTTGTTTTTCCCCAAAGTTGTACATTAACTCCATGGCCTAACAGGGGAAGGCTTTATTTGAAATAATCAAGTCTATCTTTTGATAGGAGTTAGTTTAAATAAACATTCAAAGTATGGAAACAATAGTTACAATACATCCAGCAAAGTTGGCAAGGTTGGAGTAATAATAATTATTGCAGGGAAGTCGTTTTAGAACTCTTTTCCTAAAGTTACTTGAAATAAGACCTGTAGCAGCCTCTTCTGATTGGCCAGCCTTTAACAGGCTGAGAAGTACTGCTCTGAAGTGTAAAGTGACCTGGGCTGAGACAAAGGAGACATCTGGTGGGAGGAGACCTGCAGATGCCAGGACAGGAAGGGGGGCTGGGTAGCCTAACTGGTGGTCAAAGGGAAAAAGACAGTGAAGATGGGGAATTAGGCTCACCTGAACTTCCTGCTCCCCCAGCCAGATGTGAACCCCTGTAATCGAATCAGGAGAGGGGCTGGAAGAGGAGTGCAAAGAAGAGTTAGTCACACCGGTGGGTGGGCTTTGCCAGACCTGACGCTCCAGGAGAGATTATCTCAATTCTGATTTTTGTGGGGCAGTGCTTTCTGGGACAAACAAATGGCACACTTCAGGGAAGATGATAATCACAGAGGGTGACACTCTGCATCCCATTGACTAGGAGTACCCCCTTCATTCCAGCCCAGAAACTAGAACAAACATGGGAGAGCTGCCCATCAACACAGATAACTGCTTGGAAATATCAAGAGAAGAAGGATTGCCCTGCTGAAGCCCTGGTCTGCACCACAAGAAGACTCATAAGGATTGTACTGGCTGCAAACTTTGGACTTCATAAAAGAGGACTGAGCCTAGCTTCAAAAGTATTAAGGAGTGGACTCCCTGAGAGCAACAGGTACAAAAGAGCTTCAAAAAGTCACCTGTAACAACTCCATCAAGGCGGGCCCAGCTGACAAGCTTCACCTGGACTTTAAATGATTTGACCAGGTGCCTTGTGGGAATTGTAGTTACAAATCTCCAAGAGGCAAATCCGAGCTTCAGGACCCTTATCTGATGTTGTGGACCCTCAAAGACCCAAAAGAAACATCTGTGAGAAGAAGGACTGCCCTGCTAGATTCTTGGACTGCACAAGTGAGGACTACACTCATAAGGACTGTACTTGCTGCACTCCCAAGGGTTCACAACAAAAAGGTTTTGCCTGTTGTAAAGGATAAGAAGAGGACTCCCTGTTCAGCAACAGGTAGAAAAGTGTTAGAAGGGCTACCTTCAACAACAAGGACAACTCCAGCTGACAAGCTTCATCTGCATTTTAGTTGGATTGACCAAGTGCATTATGAGAGTTGCAATCCCAGACCCCAAGAGGCAAACCAGAGCTTTTGACACTTGGCACTGCAAGGCACTTTCCTGCATCAATAAACACTTCTGGAAGTAAGTGTAAAAGTGTTACTTCGTGGGAAGCCTTAGTCTTTGACTTCTGCCCGGTCCACCACAACCTATTTTAACCCCTTGAGTGCTATTTGTTTTTTAAGCAAGAATTTTATTTTAAATCTTTAAAATTTTATATCTTTGGTCCCCTTCATTGGATTCTTGACATTTTGGTGTCATTTTAATCATAAGAATATTTCCTGTTTTTATTAATTTGGTGTTGGAATTTTATTGTGTTTTGTGACTTACTTATTTACTGTATTGGTGTTATTAAAAGCTTTACACACCTGTCTCCTAAATTAAGTCTATCTGCTTGCACCAAAATTACCAAGGGTTGAGCAGGGATTAATTTATCAAGAATTTAACTGGAACTCATTTGTGATTGTGGTGTTGTTCATTACGGGCTGTAGGTACCTACCTGCACCTGCTAATAAACCCCCTTCCAACACATCGCCTCTAAGTAAAGCCTGCCTACTCTATGTCATATGCAAAAACAACAATTGATGGACGGAATGTTGGACAATGGCAAGACATTCACCCCCAGTCACAGATCTGGGTTTAATCCATCGTTATTTTGCTAACCAGACCACCCCAGTTCAGACTTGGCCATATGCAAATCAGTCTTGACCCTGTGCCTCATGGGAACAGTCCAGACCGAACTGCCAAGCCATATCTTCCCTGGACCGGAATGAAGCATCCTAGGATGCTTGTGCAACATTCTGCTCATCATCTTGTGTGTTTTGCTGTTCACCCTATGTGGGAAGGGTATGCCCAGACGTGGGTCCCATGCTCACTACACCACTGGGGTCACGCTATCCTGGCTGATGATGGCTGATTGCCAGAAACCGGTCCTAGGATGCTTGATTCCGGTCCAGTGAAGACATGGCTTGGCAGTTCCGGCTAGACTGTTCCCATAATGGTACAGGGTCAAGGCTGATTTGCATATGGCCATGTCTGAACTGGGGTGGCTTGGTGAGCAAAATAACGATGGATTAAACCCAGATCTGTGACTGGGGGTGAATGTTTTGCCATTGTGCAACATTCTGTCCATCATCTTGTGTGTTTTGCTGTTCACCCTATGTGGGAAGGGTATGCCTAGACATGGGTCCCGTGTTCACTACGCCACAAGAGTCAAGCTATCCTGGCAGAAGATGGCTGATAGCCATAAACCTGTCCTAGGATGCTTAATTCCCCTCCAGGGAAGACATGGCTTGGTAGTTCGGGCTGGACTGTTCGGGTGAGGGACAGGGTCAAGGCTGATTTGCATATGGCCATGTCTGAACTGGAGAGGTTTGTGAGCAAAATAACGATGGATTAAACCCAGATCTGTGACTGGGGGTGAATGTTTTGCCATTGTGCAACATTCCGTCCATCATCTTGTGTGTTTTGCTGTTCACCCTATGTGGAAAGGGTCTGCCCAGACGTGGATCCCGTGCTCACTACGCCAGTGAAGTCAAGCTATCCTTGCTGAAGACGGCTGATAGCCAGAAAACAGTCCTAGGATGCTTGATTCCAGTCGAGGGAAGACATGGCTTGGCAGTTCGGGCTGGACTGTTTCCATGAGGCACAGGGTCAAGACTGATTTACATATGGCCATGTCTGAACTGGGGTTGCTTGGTGAGCAAAATAACGATGGATGTAACCCAGATCTGTGACTGGGGGTGAATGTTTTGCCATTGTGCAACATTCCGTCCATCATCTTGTGTGTTTTGCTGTTCACCCTATGTGGGAATGGTATGCCCTGACGTGGGTCCCGTGCTCACTACGCCACTGGAGTCAAGCTATTCTGGCTGAAGAGGGCTGATAGCCAGAAACCGGTCCTAGGATGCTTGATTCCTGTCCAGGGAAGACATTGCTAGGAGTTTGGGCTGGACTGTTCCCATGAGGCACAGGGTCAAGGCTGATTTGTATATGGCCAAGTCTGAACTGGGGTGGCTTGGTGATCAAAATAATGATGGATTAAACCCAGAACTGTGACTGGGGGTGAATGTTTACCATTGTGCAACATTTCGTCCATCATCTTGTGTGTTTTGCTGTTCACCCTATGTGGGAAGGGTATGCCCAGACGTGGGTCCCGTGCTCATTAAGCCACTGGAGTCAAGCCATCCTGGCTGAAGACGGCTGTTAGCCAGAAACCAGTCCTAGGATGCTTGATTCCGGTCCAGGGAAGACATGGTTTGGCAGTTCGGGCTGGACTGTTCCCATGAGGCACAGGGTCAAGGCTGATTTGCATATGGCCATTTCTGAACTGTGGTGGCTTGGTGAGCAAAATAACGATGGATTAAACCCAGATCTGTGACAGGGGGTTAATGTTTTGCCATTGTGCAACATTCTGTCCATCATCTTGTGTTTTTTGCTGTTCACCCTATGTGGGAAGGGTCTGCCCAGACGTGGGTCCGTGCTCACTACGCCACTGGAGTCAAGCTATCCTGGCTAAAGACGGTTGATAGCCAGAAACCGGTCCTAGGATGCTTGATTCTGGTCCAGGAAAGACATTGCTTGGCAATTTGGGCTGGACTGTTCCCATGAGGCACAGGGTCAAGGCTGATTTGCATATGGCCATGTCTGAACTGGGGTGGCTTGGCGAGCAAAATAACGATGGATTAAACCCAGATCTGTGACAGGGGGTTAATGTTTTGCCATTGTGCAACATTCTGTCCATCATCTTCTGTTTTTTGCTGTTCACCCTATGTGGGAAGGGTATGCCCAGACGTGGGTCCCATGCTCGCTAAGCCACTGGAGTAAAGCTATCCTGGCTGAAGACGGCTGTTAGCCAGAAACCAGTCGTAGGATTCTTGATTCCGGTCCAGGGAAGACATGGTTTGGAAGTTCGGGCTGGATTGTTCCAATGAGGCACTGGGTCAAGGCTGATTTGCATATGGCTAATTCTGAAGTGGGATGGCTTGGTGAGCAAAATACCGATGGATTAAACCCAGGTCTGTGCCTGGGGGTGAATGTTTCGCCATTGTGCAACATTCCTTCCATCATCTTGTGTGTTTTGCTGTTCACCCTATGTGCGAAGGGTATGCCCAGACGTGGGTCCGTGCTCACTACGCCACTGGACTCAAGCTATCCTGGCTGAAGACGGTTGATAGCCAGAAACTGGTCCAAGGATGCTTGATTCCGGTCCAGGGAAGACATGGCTTGGCAGTTCGGGCTGGACTGTTTCCATGAGGCACATGGTCAAGGCTGATTTGCATATGGCCATGTCTGAACTGGGGTGGCTTGGTGAGCAAAATAACGATGGATGAAACCCAGATCTGTGACTGGGGGCGAATGTTTTGCCATTGTGCAACATTCCGTCCATCATCTTGTGTGTTTTGCTGTTCACCCTATGTGGGAATGGTATGCCCTGACGTGGGTCACGTGTTCACTACGCCACTGGAGTCAAGCTATTCTGGCTGAAGAGGGCTTATAGCCAGAAACCGGTCCTAGGATGCTTGATTCCGGTCCAGGGAAGACATTGCTAGGAGTTTGGGCTGGACTGTTCCCATGAGGCACAGGGTCAAGGCTGATTTGTATATGGCCAAGTCTGAACTGGGGTGGCTTGGTGATCAAAATAACGATGGATTAAACCCAGAACTGTGACTGGGGGTGAATGTTTACCATTGTGCAACATTCCGTCCATCATCTTGTGTGTTTTGCTGTTCACTCTATGTGAGAAGTTGGCCTGATATATGATGTTTCCAATTCTGGAACCACCTTGTATCAGTCCAAACAATCCCTTATGGTGTCTGGTTGTAAGTCAACCTTGTAGACAAGCTATCTTAATGGTAGCATAGACTAAGCAGCCTTAAAGGCTTAACTCAAGAGGTCGTGTTAAGCAAGCTGTTTTACCAATCACCGTCCTGTAATATCAAGTGAAAGGACACCACACAAGTATATATTATAAAAATATATGTATTTATTCTCAAAATAATCCCCAGTACTCTTTATGAACAAAGGGGCACAAGCGTTAAATCAAAAGCACAGTATAACATACAAAGTTGCACAATTATGGATGAGGGCGAGGGGCCACTCAGACCATATACTAAGAAAGTGGTATAAGAGATACCAATCGAACAGTGGTTAGGCCTAGGGCCTAGGGAATCGCTGGGAGCAGTCGGGACAAGCAATGCTGAAGTCGGGAAAAGCCCACGGGATTCGGGTGCAGTGCTTAAAGCACACGCATGCACCAATGCAAGTCAATGGTGCGTAAAAGTTACACAAATAGAGTTTTAGGATACTTCCGCTGAACCAAACTTTAGACACAGACCCTAGGGGTGTGTACCAGTGTGGGAACACCGGCGTTGCAATGTTACCTCACCCACAGGAAGCGGGTGCATAGGGTCGAAGTGGCGTCGGGTTTCGTTGTGAAGGTTCTGCGTGCTTGAAGCTGAAAATGCTGCAGGCGATGTGAAGGAGAAGTGTCCGGTGGGATCCAAGGGTGGATCCGGATAGAAAAGTACCTGAAAGCAGAGGGGAAAGAGTCTGGGTCACTCAGCAGTGACCAGGGTGGAACCAGGATGGAACCAGGCAATGTTGGGCGCAATCAGGTGGTTGTCGAGGAGCTTCTCTCCACTGTCATGTGGGCTCTGGGGCATCTGCGACGTCCAGGAGCGGGTCACGATCTGTCCCACAAAGGCTCTCGCCGTCGGCTCTGTCGGCTTCAAGATTGGAGCAAACAACACTTAGCAAAAGCAATCCACGCGGAACTGGAAGATTGCTTCTCACTCGGACCGGAAGGATCAGAGTGGGTACTCCTTTTCAGGGGAGTGGGTGCAAATCTGGAGCAACCAGAAACACAAGTTGTATTTCAGTTTTCGTCAGCACAGGGGCCACAAGCCAGCTGGCAAGTGACCGGGCCAATGCATTGAGCCAAAAGGAGCAGAAGGGCCCCACGCAGCACTCGTCGAGTGTGGAAGGCTGAACTTCAGTGCAAGAGTGGCTCAGTGTTGGGGCTTCTCAAACCCTGGAGTACAGCTTCGAGGGTCACTCGTGGGCTGCACGGTCAGCGTCTCGTGGTCTTTCCAAGATGGCGTGCCCCATGCTTCCGGTCGCCTCCACGGGTCTCAACTCTGCAGGGACTGTGGATCGGGCTGTTAGAAGGCAGGCAAGCTTGATCTCGTCGATCTCTGTTGCTCGAGTTCCGGCGGGAACTGCAACAAAGCAGACATCGAGGTGCTGGATGGTGCCTGTTTGCACAGGGTGGTCACTCCTTGACCACAAGTGAGATTCTTCAGTCTTCTACGTTGAGTAGGATGTCGAAGGGTCCAGGGTTTTGTTTCTTATGTTTCATCAGGATAATCTGAAGTGCTTTGGCACTGCTCCCATTCTTATACCAATCTAGGGGGCTGGATTACCTGCTAGGTCCCCTCCTATGGGTGGGACCCAGGAAGGGGGTGGGTACACCCCTTTCCTTTGATCCAGGCCACGCTGTGACTGGGGCTGGTGTGCCCCAGAACCGGTTTGACCGGATTATGCAAGGGGCAACCTTGTGCTCCCCATGCAGTGTCTGGTTTCTTTCAAACCTCCCTGCTACAATCCACTATCTCCTGTCTGGGGTGGTGTGACACCTCCCTGTGACAGGAAACCCTTTGTCCAGGCCCCCTTGGCTGAGTTTCGGTCAGCTGCAGGGGGTCAGATCTGTGTCTGTGGCAGAAGCATCCATTTTGTGGATCTGAGGCTCTTTCAAGAATCAACCGCATTTCAGTAAAGTAACATGTCTTCTCCCTCTAGAGGGGTGGAATGCTATCCCCGTCACCAGAACTGGCGAGGGGATAGTATTCCAAATCGTATGACACCTTACACGACATGTTTTGATAAAGCCAAACCAAAGTTGCTATATAACCGCGAGGATTATAATGCACTTAATAGTATATAGTATGGCATTATCCTGAAACAGCTTAGGGAGTTGTTCCCGACAGCTGCAGACAGGCCCAGCTCATGCTAGAGCTCCATCTCACATTAAGTCACGCACTCTGCCTCCAGAATTGATAAGGCCTTCCATAGGAGTGACTCACAGGTTTATATGTGTCCAGATATAGGTTTAGATATAGGTATACTATACCTAAGCAAGAGGTGATTACACCATCTTGCCCCAGCTGAGTGATCAGCCAGTTGTGTCAATTTAAGAAACAGCCAGGGGTGGCAAAAGATATGCTGCAGCCCCTGGTAGGCCTTGGTGGCACCTTTGCCCTGAGCACCTATAGTGCATGGTACAGGGACTAACAAGGAGTCCATTTCCTATTGTGGTATGTACCTAGGGTACATGGAATCCATTTTACAGAGAGAGCAGATAGCCTGGGGCCCTGATTAGCGGGGAACCAAGCCAACTAAGTCAAAAACCAGCTAAACACAAGGCAAGAAATCTGGGGTAACCATAGTCAGGTAGCCACCTTCCTACATAACCCCCCCCCCCAAACGAAAGGAGATAAGGCTATCCTTGGCCAGGTAAGCCTATATTGCCTGAGTGGCCATATAAGGAAGTAACTGCACTAGCATGGGTACCCCCTGTCTCATGGTCCACTAAGCAGTCCCTCACCCTTGGGGTATTAGAGGGTCTCCACCATAGGGAATCACTACCTTGGGTGTGTTTATGCAAAGTTAAAGGCTGGTTTGGATATGGAGTATTGAAGTGAGGCTCCACTAATTTAGGGCTCAACTTCCTCCAATTATCTTCCACCATGTGTGCCTTTCTTTCTTCAACTGAGTTGCACTGTGCTCTCAGGGTCAACCTCTGGCTACCTAAAGCTGGAGGCTGGATCCCTCTGTTTGGCTTGCTGGAGGGACAGTTCAGGTTTGGGCCCTTTGGGTCCCAGGTTTGGCTGTGCCCAACAGAATCCATCTGTGGGAGGTCCCTAACTATTTTTAGGGGGCTCCCTCAGGAGTGTTTAAAGTTTTCACCTCACTAGGGCTACTAGTTTTGGTGCCCCTAATCTGTTGATGGGGGTGCTTTATTTGACAGGGGGCCCTCTGGGTCTCACTGTCCTTCTTGTCCTCTGCAGCCCTGGGCTGACTAAGGCAAGGTAGAGAGGGGCAGGTTACCTGCTCCAGACTGGGTCCCACCTGAGAAGGGTCCACTGACATCAGAGGCTCTGTCAGGCTAGGCCCAACCACCTCTGGGGCAGTTCCTTCATCAGGGGTAAGATCAGTTCCCTGAGGAGGCTGATCCATTCCTAAAGTCTGGTGAGGGGGAGATTTCTCGTCCTCCTCTGTGCTCTCAGTTTGTGTGGAGTTATCCATCATTTCAGGTTTCACAACACACATATCAGTTTGAGTTTGGGCTGTGGCCATCACAGCCCCACCAACCTTTTCAGGAGGGGACTCAGTTTGGGTTTCTGCTGTTATCATAACAGCTTTGCTATTCTGTTCAGGAAGAGCTTCTGCTAAAGATGGGGCAGAGAGTTGCTCAGCCCTACCAACCTTTTCAGGAAGGACATCTTGAATTGGGGCTGTAGCCATTACAGCCCCACTAACCTTTCCATTGGAATTTACCATTCTAGAATGGGTTTCCTGTTCAACCTCAGCCCAGGCTGAGATTTCTAAATCATTACCAAGTAGGCAGTCTACAGGCAAGTTTGGTGACACTGCCACTCTCTTTGGGCCAGTGACACCTCCCCAGCTGAGACTTACTACTGCCATGGGATGATTTGTTTGGATTCCATCAATGTTTGTTACCTGGTATGTGGCACCTTGTAAAAGTTGTTTAGAGGGGACTATACAGTCAGCCACCATGGTGATGCTAGCCCCTGTGTCTCTAAAAGCTTCAACTTCCAAACCATTGATGATTGGTTCTTGTCTATATTTCCTCAAGGTATTTGGGCAATCAGAGAAGTTGGCAAACCCCATGCCAGTCTCATAAACAAGATTATTTGGTGATGGGGACCTGGATAGGCCAGGGTCCACCTGTGCTCCAAAAGTAAACCCACCCAGATTCCTGGGTGTGCTCCCACTTCCTGGGGGATTACTGCTGACAGTAACAGGAGGTGTTGGAACTGGCTTTGGAGGTATATTCTCTTTATTGCCATTATTGGGACAACAGTTGTCTGTTTTGTAATGCCCAACCTGTTTACAGACATGACAATAAGGTTTTTTCTGAGTTGAAGAAGTGTCTTGGGACCCACCCCCATTCTTGGATTTTTGGGGCCCTGGGGAAGTCTTTTCCTTACTTTTATCCCCACCCTTTTCTTGAGGCTTGGTAGACTCCTTCTTCTGGTTACTGTCCTGATTCTTAGGCCTAATCCTGGTTCTGACCCATTTATCTGCCCTCTTTCCCAATTCTTGGGGAGAGGTCAAATCTGAGTCCACCAGGTGCTCGTGTAAGAGCTGGTTCTGACAATTACTTAGGATCTGCTCCCTCATAATCAAATTATACAATCCTGTGAAGTCATGCACTTTGCTGCCATGTAGCCAACCCACTAGAGCCTTAGTAGCACAATCTAAAAAATCAGTCCAGTCCTGTGTCTGTGTCTTCTGGGTGTCTCTGAACTTCAACCTGTACTGTTCAGTGGTTAAGCCAAACCCATCTATTAGAGCACTCTTCAGGACTTTGTAGTTTTGAGCATCCTCATGTCTGACAGTGAGGAGCTTATCTCTCCCTTTCTCCGAAAAGGAGTACCATAAGATTGCTGCCCACTGTTCCTCAGGAACCTGCTGTACCATGCAGGCTCTCTCCAGAGCAGTCATCCATTTGTGGATGTCATCCCCTTCCTTGTAGGGGGGCACAATCTTTGTCAGGTTTCTACTATCATAGGACCTGGGTTTCTCTCTAGGAATATTGCTGCCACCAGTGGCATCTAAGCCACACAATTTTTGCTCTCTAGCCAAGGCAAGTCTAGCTTGAGCCAGGGCTACCTCCTCCCTCTCTATCTGGAGTTTGACAGCCCTCATCCTGGCTCTATGCTCTATCTTGTGAGAGGAAGTCATCCCTCTCTGAGATTCTCTTGAGGCACTAGAAATATGAGAGTCCCCTGATGGAGATCTCACTCTTGTATTGCCTTGAAGAATGATATTTTGGGATCTGGGGAGGTGCTGGCCCTCTCCATTCCCCAGTAGGTTTGAGTTGGCCTGGTTAAGCCTGGCAACTATAACCTGGTTACCTCTCTGATCCTGATCTTCAGGTTCTTCTAAGTCTGAACCATCCTCCTCCTCTTCCTCCTCTTCTTCTTCCTCCTCTGGATTGGTATCAGTTACAGGGGGGTTCACTCCATCTCCTGAATCTAAGGGAGCTGCCCTCGCCATATCTAAGTCATCCTGTTCTAGAATGGCTATCAGGGTAGGAATGGTGGGACCTCTGCCTTTTTAGCCCTCTTGATATGCACAAGGCACACAAGTCTTTGTGGCTAAGTTTGTCATAGCTGGAAGTTGCCTGGGTAAGGTCAACTGTCACAGGCAGAGAGCTTGGAGATTCACCTGTGCCAGACATGACTGCTAGTGAGGTGTAAGTGGTGCACTTACCTACACTAAGTGTTTTCCTACTGTACCTTGCTAATGAGTTGTAGTCAGGGTGTGCTAATCCCTTTAATATACAACTACTAAGTTCAGTAGAACTTAATATGCTAAGCTTTTGATTTATATGTACCTAAGGTACTTGATGTGATCTTTCAATTTGATAAAAAGATTGCAATGGTAAAACAACAGCAAGCTCAAATCCGCACCGCTGCGCACCAATGTGAGAACTTGGCCTGATATATGATGTTTCCAATTCTGGAACCACCTTGTATCAGTCCAAACAATCCCTTATGGTGTCTGGTTGTAAGTCAACCTTGTAGACAAGCTATCTTAATGGTAGCATAGACTAAGCAGCCTTAAAGGCTTAACTCAAGAGGTCGTGTTAAGCAAGCTGTTTTACCAATCACAGTCCTGTAATATCAAGTGAAAGGACACCACACAAGTATATATTATAAAACTATATGTATTTATTCTCAAAATAATCCCCAGTACTCTTTATGAACAAAGGGGCACAAGCGTAAAATCAAAAGCACAGTATAACATACAAAGTTGCACAATTATGGATGAGGGCGAGGGGCCACTCAGACCATATACTAAGAAAGTGGTATAAGAGATACCAATCGAACAGTGGTTAGGCCTAGAGCCTAGGGAATCACTGGGAGCAGTCGGGACAAGCAATGCTGAAGTCGGGAAAAGCCCGCGGGAATCGGCTGCAGTGCTTAAAGCACATGCATGCACCAATGCATGTCAATGGTGCGTAAAAGTTACACAAATAGAGTTTTAGGATACTTCCGCTGAACCTAGAAGGACAAAACTTTAGACACAGACCCTAGAGGTGTGTACCAGTGTGGGAATACCGGCGTTGCAATGTTACCTCACCCACAGGAAGCGGGTGCATAGGGTCGAAGTGGCGTCGGGTTTCTTCGTGAAGGTTCTGGGTGCTTGAAACTGAAGATGCTGCAGGCGATGTGAAGGAGAAGTGTCCGGTTGGATCCAAGGGTGGATCCGGATAGAAAAGTACCTGAAAACATAGGGGACAGAGTCTGGGTCACTCAGCAGTGACCAGGGTGGAACCAGGATGGAACCAGGCAATGTCGGGCGCAATCAGGTGGTTGTTGAGGAGCTTCTCTCCGCTGTCACGTAGGCTCTGGGGCATCTGCGACGTCCAGGAGCGGGTCACAATCTGTCCCACAAAGGCTCTCGCCGTCGGCGCTGTTGGCTTCAAGATTGGAGCAAACAACACTTGGCAAAAGCAATCCACACGGAACTGGAAGATTGCTTCTCACTCGGACCAGGAGGGTCAGAGTGGGTACTCCTTTTCAGGAGAGTGGGTGCAAATCTGGAGCAACCAGAATCACAAGTCGTATTTCGGTTTTCGTTGGCACAGGGGCCACAAGTCAGCTGGCAAGTGACTGGGCCAACGTGTTGAGCCAAAAGGAGCAGAAGGGCCCCACGCAGCACTCGTCAAGTGTGGAAGGCTGAACTTCAGTGCAAGAGTGGCTCAGTGTTGGGGATTCTCAAACCCCGAAGTACAGCTTCGAGGGTCACTCGTGGGCTGCACGGTCAGCGTCTCGTGGTCTTTCCAAGATGGCGTGCCCCATGCTTCCGGTCGCCTCCATGGGTCTCAACTCTGCAGGGACTGTGGATCGGGCTGTTAGAAGGCAGGCAAGCTTGATCTCGTTGATCTCTGTTGCTCGAGTTCCAGCGGGAACTGCAACAAAGCAGACATCAAGGTGCTGGATGGTGCCTGTTTGCACAGGGTGGTCACTCCTTGACCACAAGGGAGATTCTTCAATCTTCTACGTTGAGTAGGATGTCGAAGGGTCCAGAGTTTCATTTCTTATGTTTCATCAGGATAATCTGAAGTGCTTTGGCACTGCTCCCATTCTTATACCAATCTAGGGGGCTGGATTACCTGCTAGGTCCCCTCCTATGGGTGGGACCCAGGAAGGGGGTGGGTACACCCCTTTCCTTGTCGTGTATTTCTATAGGTTCTGAATCAGTCCCCCTATTCCTGACCCTATTCTGGTTAAACTAACTATCAAGTTAACTAACAGTCAGCCCATGAGGCAAGAAAACCCCCATGATGCAGATACCGTTATCTGACGCAGTCACACTACGGCACAGGAACGTGTTATCTGATTAGGTCATAACGCTTGAGATCTAATTAGACAAGCGACATTCCTCCAGCCCCTGATAAGGCATACGACGTTCTCATAACAAATCAAACCTATGACAACCTGGAAAATCCGTGCGGCCATTGTTTTGATTTCACAGAGAACTTTTGCAAAAGAATGTGCTAACGAGCAAGTCGTATGACATCTTTATTGACGTACCTATGTCCATCCTTACGTCAATCTCGGCACCTTTAAGGTATAAATATTGCCGACCTTGCCCTATGCAAACACACGCGTGGTGACAAGACGGAGCAGCCATACTTGCCGAAGTCGAGAGCAGAAGCAGACCCCGCAGGCAGCAGCCCCGCCTTCCTGACGCGCTGAGAGACGCGCTGCTATCTCAAACCGAGAGACCCAGCACCAGCGCTTCTGGGCAGCCCTCGCAGGCAGCCTGGAATATCGAGAGCAGAGAAAGAGATACCATTCCTCATCCATCCTAAATTCCAGGTACAGAACTGAATAACCCCTCACAGAGAATTCTTTAGTTATTCACTTGGCAAAAACAAACTTAACTTAAACTGTAACTTTCTATTCCCGCCAACGCATTAGACTTAGGTCAGGTACACGGGGTAGGCGTATTTAGAAACACCAGTTGAGTACGTTTAGTCAAATGTATATGTGTATGTAAATATATTTTAATCATTTTAAAACATCATATGGCTCAGAAACCATATCAATGTTTTTACAGTATTATTTTATACTATTGCTTCTAATGTATGCACTTTACTTAACTATAAGTATTGCAATAATATCGATCCATTTCTCTTGTACGAGAAAAGAGACTGATCAATAAATAACACCTTTTTATTGAACACGCCCGTCTCTTCCTTTTCTCTACATTCTGATGAGACTAAGAATGCACGTACTGACTGAGTAAAATAATTGCCTTGTGCTCACACGACTCTCGAGATTGACTCTTGATTAGGGGAGAGCAAAGTTGTCATGTTCTATGGTTGTCAGAAACTAAATCCCTTCTTGTCTAATCAGGGGAGTTAATTCCTTCCTTGAACATTCGAGAAAGTTTCTAGCGAACTCTGAGCTTAGCTGGCAAACCCAAAAATTAAGTCTAGTATCGACAGTAGTAGACCTAGTTAACGTCTGGTCTAGGCCTTTACTGCTGTAGGTACTATTCCAATGCGCAGAGCCTATTGGGAAAATAGGAGCTACACTACATGGCGCCCAACGTGTTTGGAAAGGGCGATAAAACTAACGTAAGACATTTAGAGTAACTCAGTCGTGCTTTCTCACTCAGACCCCTTTTCCCAAATACTCCAAAGACGTCTGGAGTGGGTGAAAGGTTATTATATCCTCCAAAACCTCGCAGGAGGGAACTCCTATGTATGGTTCTTGGTCTAGTCAACGTTGAAGGATAAAACAGTTCCAGAATATTGTGCATCTAATCTCTGTTTCCATAAGAAACCTGATCTGCAAACAAACATAATACCATCCTTTCTGTAAAATGGCAGAGAGTGATGATGAAAGAGAGGCAATTAGATTAGCTACTGAAATAGCAGATGCTGATGCTACCATGCAAATAGCAGACCCGGATATAATACTCATCCAGGTCGCCAAAAGGAGATCTATAACCTTAAAACTTATAGAAAATGGACTGACACCTAGAGGTGGCACAGTCATATTCGTAATTGAGGCACACGAATATCGGCAGACAGAGGTATACTATACATGGATACATTTTCCAGCAGCAAATGCTGTAACAAAGTACTTCCACTATTACAAAGTAGAGGAACCTCCTAATGAGTACACTCCTTTCGAGGAGGTGGAAGTACCACTCAAATTCCAAGAGCATTTGCTCTTATTTGATGGCGCCCTAAAACATAACAATCACATTACAAGGCTCGGTCCTTTAGGAAGACCAGGAGCAACGTGGCCGGTACTAGCCGGATACACACCACATCCAGACATCGAAAGAATGCCTGCAGCAGAGCTATTAATACAGCTAAAACAACTACTAAAAATTCATAGACAATTAGTTCAGTATGTAATGCGGACTTCAACAATTCAGCCAGCGATTAAACTTCCACAGCTGACCCCTCACCAGGGGAACACAAATAAAATTACACCACAGAACATCCAATCCTGCCTAGGTAAAGTCCCAGCTAAACGGGAACAAATACCATTCTGGTTGGCACAGAAAATCACCCAAATAGAGGCGGTGTTTCCTGACACCACCCCGCTGGAAAAACACAGGATTCTGACTATATGTCTCCCAATGGGAATCGCACCACACATTGAGGACTGTGACACTTGGGGTACAGTCTTTGCTTCCATCTATACAAAAACGCACGGTGTTCCATCCATTTCGGTGATACCAGATGTGCTAAAACAAATTCAAGATGAATACGGTCCAGAACCTGCTTTAACTCTTGGTATGAAATTACTGAAAGACTTCAAGCAGGTCTCGGCTATATTATTAGCCAACATAAAAGGTGAAGCAGCAAACGTGGCGATCCGCCAGAGGTTAAAAGAGACAGATATAGCAGACCAACCAGCTGAAATTGCCAGAATCATAGAAAAATCCTATGAAGAACTAGGCAGAGATAGTCTAGGTGGAATACCAGTAAAACCGCAACTGACTACAAGTCCAGAAAAAATGTTTTTTAATAATAATAATAATTCACCAAAAAAGAACTGGGATGGAAACAAACAATCCAATCCTAAAGAAAAGAAATTCCAGTCCAGAGGAAGGTCTCCTAGGCGAAGAGAGAAATCTCCAAACCCGAGACAAAGATCACCCCAGAGTGAACCCTCTGGGAATAGATATAACCTTAGAAATAGGGATAATATTAAAAAACCTGATAGATATCAAGACATTGATACACGTCCCTCTCAATCTTTTCAGAATTCCTCGCAGAAATCGGAAAGAAGAGGACGATCAGAAGAGCACGCCAAGTCCAAAGACAAGGAACCTGCTCAACTTAAAAAAAAAATCACAATTTCCAAAAAAGAAGGTAGCTAGTATCAAGGTAGTTAACAATGCCGAGAATACTGAGGACACAACTGAAAAACGGAGAGTGGGCTCAGACAATGCTAGACAGCGCAGCAGAGGTGAGCATAGCTCGCAAAGTCCTTATGAATCATCTGGAGACAGTGGACACGAATGAATACCTTCAAGTGGAAACTGCAGATACCAGAGTTAGCAAGCCCCACAAAATATACGAGATAACATTACGTATAGAGGGAGATAAGACTAGGAAAATAAGGGGACTATTTTGGGATAACCTCTCCAAGGGTTATGACATCCTTCTAGCTGAAAAAGACTGGCCACCAGAGTTTGTCAGGGAGTGCCCTCATGGCGAAGAAGTAATTATGCCTGCCTTCTCGAATCAAATCCCGATTCATAAAAAATATACACTTGCTAGAAAGTGGGCAGTGGCCTTAGCACCTGCTTTATATAAAAATCATGTAGGATGGGATGAGGATTCTCCTCCTCACAAAATCCAGTTAAAATCACAACCAACTGCACAAAGGCAGTACCCAACTAAGCAAGAAGCTAAAAAACAAGTAAATGAAATACTAGATCAGCTAGAATACCAGGGGGTGATTGAAACTTGCACCTCACAAATGAACAATCCTTTGTTTCCGGTCTCCAAACCAGACAATTCATATCGCCTAGTTTTGGATTACCGACACCTTAACACATGTTGCAACACTTTTGCAGTGCAAAACTCACACAGTGCTGCACTAATGAATAACATAGTGCGCAAAAAATACAAAACAACCTTGGACATCTCCAATGGATTCTTTTGTCAAAACATAGCACCAGAGAGCAGATATTTAACAGCTTTCTCAGTAAATGGCACTCAAAAACAATTCTGTCGGTTGGCCCAGGGGTACAAGAACAGCCCGGGGGTATTCTCAGCGAGAGTAACAGAATTACTACAACTATATGATGATGAAGCATTATCTTATGTCGATGACATTTACTTAACAGATGATGACTTGGATACTCACCTGAAAAGAGTGAACACCATAATACTTGGGTTCGCTGCAGAGGGTTACAAATTCAACTTCAAAAAGTCCAGAATTGCCCATCTGACGGTCCTATTCTTAGGATATGAGCTATCAAGTGAAGGTAAAAGCCTGGCAGACAATTTCCTAGAGAAATGTGCCGTTATCCAAGCTCCTAAAACACTAAAAAACCTACAGTCAATTTTAGGCTTCCTAAATTTCGGAAGAACATACATTGCAAATTACGCAGAAAGGGTGAAACCCCTTTACGATCTAATTAAACCAGACTTTAAAAGATCCAGTTGGACTCAAACACACACAGAAATTTTGAGATCCTTACAAACAGACATGCTAATTAAGACAAAATTAGAAACCCGTGATAATACACGCAACCTTGTGATCCGAGTCATCCCAGGGAGATGCGGATTCACATACCTGACCTCTAATGAGGGAGAAAAGGTACCAATTGCATTCAAATCACACTTGTACACAAAAGCTGAACAGAGATTCAGCAACAAAGGAAAAATTGTTCAAGCCGTTCAAACCGCAATAGCTAGAGAAAAAGACATAGCTGACGGTAGACATTTCACAGTCAGAACAGCAGAATCAGCCTTTGAAGCACTAACAACACTGTGTAATTTACCAACAACAACATTGAATCCGGAATGGATACAATGGGTGAATTCAATCACAACGGACAAAGTAAACTACTCCTTTGATCCAGAACTAGAAGAATTGAAAAATCTAAAATATGAAAAGACGTATCCTCTGCCAATCGACATTCTGCCTCTACGACATTACGCCTGTGTAATCTATACAGACGGACATGCTCAACCCTCCGTTTGGGGAGAACATGCATACAATCCCACATGTGAGATTACAAAAGAAGTGTGGCGCGGAGGTAAACTAAAACCTCTATTAACAAAATCACACTCAGTAGAAACTAATTCAGAAATACAAACTGAAATAATAGCTTTGAAAATGGCGCTAGATAATGCGGATCGCGAATTCCCGACACTTATAGTGTCAGATTCATATTTCTGCGTCAAAGCATATAACAAGGATTTGCAGACATGGATTCAGAACGGTTACAAAGATGACACAGATGCACCAATAAAGCAGAGACTTCTCTGGGAACAAGTAGCTCTTTTGAAAAAAGAACTACCAAAGACTCACGTGACTCACTCACTGAGTCATCAGCGTGATGGCGTTCACGTTGTAGGGAATTCATTGGCTGAAACAGCCGCAGCGGCAGCCAGTAAACCGGCTCCCGTAGATCGAAAAAAGCGTACATTAAAATACATTGACGGTGAAACATTGCTGGCGGTGAAAACGTCATCAAAAGGCGACTGCTCAGCGTTACCGATCAACTATCCACTCAATTATACATACATAATCGATGCAAACTCCGTCCCTTTTGCTCGAATCCCTGGAGTGGGGGATAGAGTGATTCCAAACATGGACAGGAGACACTTGTTAATCGCAGACGCACACATGGGCGAGGGTCTCAGACACCTTAAATTAAAAGATTCTCTGGAAGAATTACAATCACGGTACTGGTGGCCAGGCATGAGCCTGCACTACACCATGTTTGTAAAAAACTGCCCAAACTGCAACAGAGATCGCAGTGGGGAGAGAAGCAGTTTAATACCTCGTCGTATCAAGGCAGATAATATTACCAACAAAAAGAATGGCTTGCGATTAACATACACAGGCTAGTTCCACTTATAATGTAGATCCACAGCACTCGGCTGACGTCCGGACTGTTATACAAGATTTGTGAGTCTAAATGGCATATACGCTAAGAGCATGCTACGTTCGACCATTTTTTTTTTTCACTCAGGCAATCCAGCCTGGGGGGGGGAAAGAATGGCCAAATGAGCACAGCCCAGCGGGAATCTTCTCACTTCCTTCCTGAGGGTATGGGATGGTGTAAAGAAAAAACCAAGGCAGAAAGCAATCTATAATGGAAAGGACATTAGGTTCGGGAGCTGGGTGGGTCAAACATCTAATAAGTGTCCAACGTAGTCTAAATAACTTGCCAAGAAATTCTCTGAAGGGATTCAGTCCGTACGAATTATTATTCGGAACTAGGATGTTGATCTCTGACCTTGATAGTCAGACTTCAGTGGTAATAGAAAAAACCTTTGATGTCAAAGACCGTTTGGCTATTTTGCAGGACTTAAACAAAACAAGAAAAGACCTGAGCAACATACAGTTGAAACAACAGCCAACAACCACTGAAGAATCACCACCTGTCCCAGCAAGACCTGTCTGGATTCCAAAAGTCGGGGATCTAGTCAGGGAGAAGATCGCGGTAAAGAAGGAATTTGGGCCTTCTTACAGAAAAGCAGTTCCTGTCTTGTCTGTCAACGGGACAAGATCAGTTGTACTACCGCCACTTGCTGGAAAAAAGGAGAACCGAGTTGTATCCATCGACCTGGTAAAACCACAACATGTGGCCGATAACAAACAGTAGGCCAAGTGGACTCCCAATAAGTAGCAGAACACCAAGGTTTGCTACCAGTACAGAGGTCCTAACAAAGAGGCTCATCACATTCGAAACGCCTAAAGAAGAACAACAAGGACTATGCAACAATGCAATAGAACTCAGACCTCTGAAAACCCAAATAAAGACATTTAGCAGAGACACACCAATCTACAATGAAGTTCCAAGTGAAAATGCAAGAAACAAAAATCCTAAACCAATTGGAACAATTGACAGAACTGCATCTGGTTACTTCATCAACTTCGATGATTCCTCTGAAGGTTTCAGCGAACAAAAGACACAGCCATCATCAAAATCCTTTAAAGACAAAGCTAAGGAACTTTTGAAACAACTGAAAGAAACATATCTGGTTACTCCATGGATTGAATTTTGGGTGGGTTTTGGTGCATTTATCCTCATACTTTGGCTCATCATGGTATTTACCTTGGGACGCTTCATTGAGGGAAAATATGCTAAAATGGACACAGCAAGTCAGAACATCAACTTGGTCCTCAAACCACACACATCTTCACACGTCGAGAAACGAGAACTTTCTTCAGAACTTTCTTCAGCCAACTTCACAGCAATTCCAATACCTGGTGGGGTAGCCTGGGACAACACTGACTATGAAATTTATGGTCCGGTCGAGATCCTGAAATATCCACACCAAATCAAGATCTCCTTGAGTGACTTTGCAAAACCAAACTCATTTGCTGATGATTGGGACTTTGAAAGTATAAACAATATGATGTCTGACTTAGTAATGTCTGCTAAATTTACGAAACATGATTATTTGCAAGGTTCTACAAATTATGATAGTATGTATTGCTATAACCATTATGGTAACCATTTCTTGCATAAATCTGCACAACCTAGAAATGTTTTAAATTATAATCAATGGGAACATTGTGCTACACCTCCAAAAGGGAGCTCTAGAACCGTTTATGACAAATATTCATATTTTTCAGGTTTTAACATAACTAATGCTGAAACATTTTATTACAAATTGTCGAACAAGACAGGGATGAAAACCATGATAACCAACACAAAATTGATATATTCAGATTCATTCTTTGAAAAAATGAATACTTTTGGATTTGATTATTGGGACAAAAATGTTGATTTGAAAAGTGTTTGGGGTACAAAAGAATGGCAAGTACAGGGTATAGAAGCTTTGTTTAGAGCCTGCATGATCCCAGAACAAATGATATTTTTAAATGACACTGTTCAACAAACCACCTGTCTTGGCTTAGCCAAAATCAAAGATTTAAATAACCTGTCTATTCCAAAGCCAACAATGTTTAGCAATAACTCTGATACAGATGAAGAAATAGACATAAGCCTTATACTTAACCAAAACAGAACACATCCTGATTGGAAACAATGGTTGATCTGGCCCACAGATACAAATAACTGTCAAGATAGATTCCTGAATAAAACACAGGGTTTCAAAATGACCAGGCCAGACCCTAGATATCCTCAAAGACATCACCCAGGGATAATAACAACCTACAGTGTGGGCAAATTATGCCTTCAATGGCTACAAACTTCCACACTGCCTGAAATTAAGCAACACCTAACTTTACTTACTGATGGTGCTGACTTGCGTGATTTCATACTGGGACCACGCAAACAGCGTCAAAAGCGTTTCATAGCAGCCTCTGTATATGCAGCATACAATGAGGCCTGGAAGGTTACTCAAATTGAAACAGCAGAGAGAATACGGGAAATTGACCGTATCAATTTGGAAAAATCACTTTCTGTAGTGGACAATGGGTTAATGACTCTGTCCTCCAGAATATTTTCATTGGACAGCATTGTGTCTTCAGCAATCGATATATTATCGCAAGACTTACTGTTATTACAACATGGTCAGTCACAATTGCGCTCTATTGTACAGCTTGGCTGGACGTTACAAAATCTGCGTTCAGGCTATGTGCCTTGGCGTTTAATCAACACAACGTCACTATTCCAAATCTTTAACCTTACTGATAGACAAATCGGTATGGCGCAGAAGGGTGCTGATTATACAATCTTGAGCATTGAAAAACTAGAAAGATTACCAATGACAATGTCAGAACGACCTGTCAGTGAATGGATAATCCACGGAATCATAAATATTCCAATCTCAACCTTCAGGTTTCAATACTGCCAAAAATATATACAGGCTGGCATGTACGAGAAATTGGGAAAGGGGTACCTTAAAACAACTTGGAACCTGCCCTATTCACATGCATGTGTCAGTAACAAAGGACAGAAAGTGTTTCTTAGTGGCAACAATTGTGCTATGTCACTAAGCGGCACGCTTCTGTGTAACGGTATTAGTTTGCACGGAGCCTGTGAAGGGAATTCATACAACCTTTCATGTCACCAGCAAGGCGCACCTGCAACTGAAATAGAACCATTCTTTCAAAGACTCTATAATGGGAGTTACATTCTTATTGTAGACCGCAGATGTTGTAGTCTTATGCCCGGGACTCCTTATCTAGTCACTACAACGGCGAAGGTCAAGTGCTGTGGACGTTCTTTGTTCCCCAGCTCCTTTCCAGACAGGGAGGCAAGGGCATGGCCCGGTTTGAAAATTACTTCTATTCGAATAGATACTTTAAGCAGAATGAAAACAGTGCTTCTTCAGACGCCTACAAGGCTCACGTCATCTAAAGAAACATATGATCTACAAGTCGCAAGGACGACTGCAGAGATACATACATTACTATCAACCAATTCCCCCGTACATTTCGCGGAAATCCTGAGCGAAATCTTAAATATTTCTGATACCACTGGGGTCTCAAAGGTATTTAAGACAGTATTTTCGATGGCATTAACACCATTCAAAGCCATACTGGGTATTTTTCCAGATTTCGTCCATTCGATGTTTGGCGGACTTCCCCTGATCCTGGGACTAATTGCAGGAATCCTATTCCTAGTCCTTATTTTTCGTTATGGCAACCCATGTCACAGATCAAACTCTCGCGACAATGGAAGATACGATCCTAGCCATTGGATACCGGGACCGGATATCAAAAATCCTGGGACTCTCCCGGCTTAGAGACCTAAACATGACTTGAGGCCAGATGTAGGTAAATCATATTTACCGACTCTTAAATACCGAATTTTACCGATTCGGTATTTAAGAGTCGGTAAATATGAAGTACCGAGATGTAGGTAAATCCAGATGTGGATTTACCGATTCTTTAAAAGTCGGTATTTACCGATTCGGTAAATACCGACCGGTAATGCTCCATTCATTCCTATGGGCTTTGAAGCCCATAGGAATGAATGGGGCATTACCGGTCGGTATTTACCGATCGGTAAATACCGATTTTTGGCAAGGGTGCAGGGGGTGTCACTTTGACACCCTCTAGCACCCCCAAAAAAGGTTCAGGGGCCATATGGCAGGCATACCTGCCCTAAGGGCAGGTCTGCCTGTCATATGGCACAGGTGTGCATGCACACATGTGCATGCACACCTGAATCGGTATTTCACCATCAAATTGAATTTGATGGTAAAATACCGATTTCTTAGGCCTTGTGGGACTCATAAGAGTCCCACCTACATATCGATTTTACAGATTCTGTAAATATACCGGTCGGTAAATTTACCGACCGGTATATTTACAGATTCGGTAAAATTACCGATCGGTAAATTTACCGAACGGTAAATTTACCGATTCTGTCAACATATGCCCCCTACATATCAATTGCCATTTACCGGTCGGTAACGGCCGAATTCGGCCGTTACCGACCGGTATTTCGCTACCTACATCTGGCCCCTGGTTTCTATCATTTCGACCAATGTGGCAAAGGTGTGTTTTACCTGTACTAAGGTGTCTGCTATGCGGAGAAGAATGCGTGTTAGACACCTGTCTGACGCTACAATCGGATGCGCCGGTGGATGCAGATACACTGTTGGTTCCTACCAAGGTTCACGCACTGTGCTGCCCTCAAAGGCTGCCAATTCTGATGACGGCATTCCTGGAATCTTCACCACTACGATTGAAGAGTAGTGAAGTTCAAGATGAAAGCAGCATCGAACAGGTACGACCTTCTGTCAGCAATGCAAATCAGAATGTCAATGGAGACAATCATGCGCATGAATGCATGGTTACCCCTATTTCCGACTTAGTGGAACTTTCCCATGAAGCTGTTGACAGTTTTTTCGAAAGCCTGAATGATATGATGTTCTCTCCAGAACAGAAATAGAGACTTTTGAGTAAACTCGCACACGGCGTTCCCTGAATTCGGCCTTCAACTTTAAAAATAAAGTCACATGAACAATTTCACTCCAGTTCACGGACAGCAATTTTTTTCAGCAAGCCCCTTAAAATATTTTTCTATATATTTTTTTCCCGGGACATTGATCTTCTGCTTAAAGTAAGAAACTATTCCTAGAGAACTAAGATTTCTATTTTAGATACTTTATATAGACTTTAGCTGCCCGCTGGTATGTTCACAAATATTTTATTATGTGATGAAATGGTCTCGACCTTCCTTTCTGTATAGCCATATTAAGAGCCATTTCATGTGTATTTCTCATATACCAAAAAGCAATAATGCATTACAATGCGTGTTTACTTTTGCATTTTATTCATAGCTTAAGTGCGTGCAATATATATGACTGCAATTTTTCAGTATATTTGAAAATTTCGAAATGCATTTATGTATTTTGGGGTGGTAAGGTATACACTATACTCTATAGTATGTTGTACTATGTTATACTATGCATAGATTAGTAGATATGACCATAGTTAGCGTGGAGTGGGTGTCGTGTATTTCTATAGGTTCTGAATCAGTCCCCCTATTCCTGACCCTATTCTGGTTAAACTAACTATCAAGTTAACTAACAGTCAGCCCATGAGGCAAGAAAACCCCCATGATGCAGATACCGTTATCTGACGCAGTCACACTACGGCACAGGAACGTGTTATCTGATTAGGTCATAACGCTTGAGATCTAATTAGACAAGCGACATTCCTCCAGCCCCTGATAAGGCATACGACGTTCTCATAACAAATCAAACCTATGACAACCTGGAAAATCCGTGCGGCCATTGTTTTGATTTCACAGAGAACTTTTGCAAAAGAATGTGCTAACGAGCAAGTCGTATGACATCTTTATTGACGTACCTATGTCCATCCTTACGTCAATCTCGGCACCTTTAAGGTATAAATATTGCCGACCTTGCCCTATGCAAACACACGCGTGGTGACAAGACGGAGCAGCCATACTTGCCGAAGCCGAGAGCAGAAGCAGACCCCGCAGGCAGCAGCCCCGCCTTCCTGACGCGCTGAGAGACGCGCTGCTATCTCAAACCGAGAGACCCAGCACCGGCGCTTCTGGGCAGCCCTCGCAGGCAGCCTGGAATATCGAGAGCAGAGAAAGAGATACCATTCCTCATCCATCCTAAATTCCAGGTACAGAACTGAATAACCCCTCACAGAGAATTCTTTAGTTATTCACTTGGCAAAAACAAACTTAACTTAAACTGTAACTTTCTATTCCCGCCCACGCATTAGACTTAGGTCAGGTACACGGGGTAGGCGTATTTAGAAACACCAGTTGAGTACGTTTAGTCAAATGTATATGTGTATGTAAATATATTTTAATCATTTTAAAACATCATATGGCTCAGAAACCATATCAATGTTTTTACAGTATTATTTTATACTATTGCTTCTAATGTATGCACTTTACTTAACTATAAGTATTGCAATAATATCGATCCATTTCTCTTGTACGAGAAAAGAGACTGATCAATAAATAACACCTTTTTATTGAACACGCCCGTCTCTTCCTTTTCTCTACATTCTGATGAGACTAAGAATGCACGTACTGACTGAGTAAAATAATTGCCTTGTGCTCACACGACTCTCGAGATTGACTCTTGATTAGGGGAGAGCAAAGTTGTCATGTTCTATGGTTGTCAGAAACTAAATCCCTTCTTGTCTAATCAGGGGAGTTAATTCCTTCCTTGAACATTCGAGAAAGTTTCTAGCGAACTCTGAGCTTAGCTGGCAAACCCAAAAATTAAGTCTAGTATCGACAGTAGTAGACCTAGTTAACGTCTGGTCTAGGCCTTTACTGCTGTAGGTACTATTCCAATGCGCAGAGCCTATTGGGAAAATAGGAGCTACACTACATGGCGCCCAACGTGTTTGGAAAGGGCGATAAAACTAACGTAAGACATTTAGAGTAACTCAGTCGTGCTTTCTCACTCAGACCCCTTTTCCCAAATACTCCAAAGACGTCTGGAGTGGGTGAAAAGTTATTATATCCTCCAAAACCTCGCAGGAGGGAACTCCTATGTATGGTTCTTGGTCTAGTCAACGTTGAAGGATAAAACAGTTCCAGAATATTGTGCATCTAATCTCTGTTTCCATAAGAAACCTGATCTGCAAACAAACATAATACCATCCTTTCTGTAAAATGGCAGAGAGTGATGATGAAAGAGAGGCAATTAGATTAGCTACTGAAATAGCAGATGCTGATGCTACCATGCAAACAGCAGACCTGGATATAATACTCATCCAGGTCGCCAAAAGGAGATCTATAACCTTAAAACTTATAGAAAATGGACTGACACCTAGAGGTGGCACAGTCATATTCGTAATTGAGGCACACGAATATCGGCAGACAGAGGTATACTATACATGGATACATTTTCCAGCAGCAAATGCTGTAACAAAGTACTTCCACTATTACAAAGTAGAGGAACCTCCTAATGAGTACACTCCTTTCGAGGAGGTGGAAGTACCACTCAAATTCCAAGAGCATTTGCTCTTATTTGATGGCGCCCTAAAACATAACAATCACATTACAAGGCTCGGTCCTTTAGGAAGACCAGGAGCAACGTGGCCGGTCCTAGCCGGATACACACCACATCCAGACATCGAAAGAATGCCTGCAGCAGAGCTATTAATACAGCTAAAACAACTACTAAAAATTCATAGACAATTAGTTCAGTATGTAATGCGGACTTCAACAATTCAGCCAGCGATTAAACTTCCACAGCTGACCCCTCACCAGGGGAACACAAATAAAATTACACCACAGAACATCCAATCCTGCCTAGGTAAAGTCCCAGCTAAACGGGAACAAATACCATTCTGGTTGGCACAGAAAATCACCCAAATAGAGGCGGTGTTTCCTGACACCACCCCGCTGGAAAAACACAGGATTCTGACTATATGTCTCCCAATGGGAATCGCACCACACATTGTGGACTGTGACACTTGGGGTACAGTCTTTGCTTCCATCTATACAAAAACGCACGGTGTTCCATCCATTTCGGTGATACCAGATGTGCTAAAACAAATTCAAGATGAATACGGTCCAGAACCTGCTTTAACTCTTGGTATGAAATTACTGAAAGACTTCAAGCAGGTCTCGGCTATATTATTAGCCAACATAAAAGGTGAAGCAGCAAACGTGGCGATCCGCCAGAGGTTAAAAGAGACAGATATAGCAGACCAACCAGCTGAAATTGCCAGAATCATAGAAAAATCCTATGAAGAACTAGGCAGAGATAGTCTAGGTGGAATACCAGTAAAACCGCAACTGACTACAAGTCCAGAAAAAATGTTTTTTAATAATAATAATAATTCACCAAAAAAGAACTGGGATGGAAACAAACAATCCAATCCTAAAGAAAAGAAATTCCAGTCCAGAGGAAGGTCTCCTAGGCGAAGAGAGAAATCTCCAAACCCGAGACAAAGATCACCCCAGAGTGAACCCTCTGGGAATAGATATAACCTTAGAAATAGGGATAATATTAAAAAACCTGATAGATATCAAGACATTGATACACGTCCCTCTCAATCTTTTCAGAATTCCTCGCAGAAATCGGAAAGAAGAGGACGATCAGAAGAGCACGCCAAGTCCAAAGACAAGGAACCTGCTCAACTTAAAAAAAAATCACAATTTCCAAAAAAGAAGGTAGCTAGTATCAAGGTAGTTAACAATGCCGAGAATACTGAGGACACAACTGAAAAACGGAGAGTGGGCTCAGACAATGCTAGACAGCGCAGCAGAGGTGAGCATAGCTCGCAAAGTCCTTATGAATCATCTGGAGACAGTGGACACGAATGAATACCTTCAAGTGGAAACTGCAGATACCAGAGTTAGCAAGCCCCACAAAATATACGAGATAACATTACGTATAGAGGGAGATAAGACTAGGAAAATAAGGGGACTATTTTGGGATAACCTCTCCAAGGGTTATGACATCCTTCTAGCTGAAAAAGACTGGCCACCAGAGTTTGTCAGGGAGTGCCCTCATGGCGAAGAAGTAATTATGCCTGCCTTCTCGAATCAAATCCCGATTCATAAAAAATATACACTTGCTAGAAAGTGGGCAGTGGCCTTAGCACCTGCTTTATATAAAAATCATGTAGGATGGGATGAGGATTCTCCTCCTCACAAAATCCAGTTAAAATCACAACCAACTGCACAAAGGCAGTACCCAACTAAGCAAGAAGCTAAAAAACAAGTAAATGAAATACTAGATCAGCTAGAATACCAGGGGGTGATTGAAACTTGCACCTCACAAATGAACAATCCTTTGTTTCCGGTCTCCAAACCAGACAATTCATATCGCCTAGTTTTGGATTACCGACACCTTAACACATGTTGCAAAACTTTTGCAGTGCAAAACTCACACAGTGCTGCACTAATGAATAACATAGTGCGCACAAAATACAAAACAACCTTGGACATCTCCAATGGATTCTTTTGTCAAAACATAGCACCAGAGAGCAGATATTTAACAGCTTTCTCAGTAAATGGCACTCAAAAACAATTCTGTCGGTTGGCCCAGGGGTACAAGAACAGCCCGGGGGTATTCTCAGCGAGAGTAACAGAATTACTACAACTATATGATGATGAAGCATTATCTTATGTCGATGACATTTACTTAACAGATGATGACTTGGATACTCACCTGAAAAGAGTGAACACCATAATACTTGGGTTCGCTGCAGAGGGTTACAAATTCAACTTCAAAAAGTCCAGAATTGCCCATCTGACGGTCCTATTCTTAGGATATGAGCTATCAAGTGAAGGTAAAAGCCTGGCAGACAATTTCCTAGAGAAATGTGCCGTTATCCAAGCTCCTAAAACACTAAAAAACCTACAGTCAATTTTAGGCTTCCTAAATTTCGGAAGAACATACATTGCAAATTACGCAGAAAGGGTGAAACCCCTTTACGATCTAATTAAACCAGACTTTAAAAGATCCAGTTGGACTCAAACACACACAGAAATTTTGAGATCCTTACAAACAGACATGCTAATTAAGACAAAATTAGAAACCCGTGATAATACACGCAACCTTGTGATCCGAGTCATCCCAGGGAGATGCGGATTCACATACCTGACCTCTAATGAGGGAGAAAAGGTACCAATTGCATTCAAATCACACTTGTACACAAAAGCTGAACAGAGATTCAGCAACAAAGGAAAAATTGTTCAAGCCGTTCAAACCGCAATAGCTAGAGAAAAAGACATAGCTGACGGTAGACATTTCACAGTCAGAACAGCAGAATCAGCCTTTGAAGCACTAACAACACTGTGTAATTTACCAACAACAACATTGAATCCGGAATGGATACAATGGGTGAATTCAATCACAACGGACAAAGTAAACTACTCCTTTGATCCAGAACTAGAAGAATTGAAAAATCTAAAATATGAAAAGACGTATCCTCTGCCAATCGACATTCTGCCTCTACGACATTACGCCTGTGTAATCTATACAGACGGACATGCTCAACCCTCCGTTTGGGGAGAACATGCATACAATCCCACATGTGAGATTACAAAAGAAGTGTGGCGCGGAGGTAAACTAAAACCTCTATTAACAAAATCACACTCAGTAGAAACTAATTCAGAAATACAAACTGAAATAATAGCTTTGAAAATGGCGCTAGATAATGCGGATCGCGAATTCCCGACACTTATAGTGTCAGATTCATATTTCTGCGTCAAAGCATATAACAAGGATTTGCAGACATGGATTCAGAACGGTTACAAAGATGACACAGATGCACCAATAAAGCAGAGACTTCTCTGGGAACAAGTAGCTCTTTTGAAAAAAGAACTACCAAAGACCCACGTGACTCACTCACTGAGTCATCAGCGTGATGGCGTTCACGTTGTAGGGAATTCATTGGCTGAAACAGCCGCAGCGGCAGCCAGTAAACCGGCTCCCGTAGATCGAAAAAAGCGTACATTAAAATACATTGACGGTGAAACATTGCTGGCGGTGAAAACGTCATCAAAAGGCGACTGCTCAGCGTTACCGATCAACTATCCACTCAATTATACATACATAATCGATGCAAACTCCGTCCCTTTTGCTCGAATCCCTGGAGTGGGGGATAGAGTGATTCCAAACATGGACAGGAGACACTTGTTAATCGCAGACGCACACATGGGCGAGGGTCTCAGACACCTTAAATTAAAAGATTCTCTGGAAGAATTACAATCACGGTACTGGTGGCCAGGCATGAGCCTGCACTACACCATGTTTGTAAAAAACTGCCCAAACTGCAACAGAGATCGCAGTGGGGAGAGAAGCAGTTTAATACCTCGTCGTATCAAGGCAGATAATATTACCAACAAAAAGAATGGCTTGCGATTAACATACACAGGCTAGTTCCACTTATAATGTAGATCCACAGCACTCGGCTGACGTCCGGACTGTTATACAAGATTTGCGAGTCTAAATGGCATATACGCTAAGAGCATGCTACGTTCGACCATTTTTTTTTTTTCACTCAGGCAATCCAGCCTGGGGGGGGGAAAGAATGGCCAAATGAGCACAGCCCAGCGGGAATCTTCTCACTTCCTTCCTGAGGGTATGGGATGGTGTAAAGAAAAAACCAAGGCAGAAAGCAATCTATAATGGAAAGGACATTAGGTTCGGGAGCTGGGTGGGTCAAACATCTAATAAGTGTCCAACGTAGTCTAAATAACTTGCCAAGAAATTCTCTGAAGGGATTCAGTCCGTACGAATTATTATTCGGAACTAGGATGTTGATCTCTGACCTTGATAGTCAGACTTCAGTGGTAATAGAAAAAACCTTTGATGTCAAAGACCGTTTGGCTATTTTGCAGGACTTAAACAAAACAAGAAAAGACCTGAGCAACATACAGTTGAAACAACAGCCAACAACCACTGAAGAATCACCACCTGTCCCAGCAAGACCTGTCTGGATTCCAAAAGTCGGGGATCTAGTCAGGGAGAAGATCGCGGTAAAGAAGGAATTTGGGCCTTCTTACAGAAAAGCAGTTCCTGTCTTGTCTGTCAACGGGACAAGATCAGTTGTACTACCGCCACTTGCTGGAAAAAAGGAGAACCGAGTTGTATCCATCGACCTGGTAAAACCACAACATGTGGCCGATAACAAACAGTAGGCCAAGTGGACTCCCAATAAGTAGCAGAACACCAAGGTTTGCTACCAGTACAGAGGTCCTAACAAAGAGGCTCATCACATTCGAAACGCCTAAAGAAGAACAACAAGGACTATGCAACAATGCAATAGAACTCAGACCTCTGAAAACCCAAATAAAGACATTTAGCAGAGACACACCAATCTACAATGAAGTTCCAAGTGAAAATGCAAGAAATAAAAATCCTAAACCAATTGGAACAATTGACAGAACTGCATCTGGTTACTTCATCAACTTCGATGATTCCTCTGAAGGTTTCAGCGAACAAAAGACACAGCCATCATCAAAATCCTTTAAAGACAAAGCTAAGGAACTTTTGAAACAACTGAAAGAAACATATCTGGTTACTCCATGGATTGAATTTTGGGTGGGTTTTGGTGCATTTATCCTCATACTTTGGCTCATCATGGTATTTACCTTGGGACGCTTCATTGAGGGAAAATATGCTAAAATGGACACAGCAAGTCAGAACATCAACTTGGTCCTCAAACCACACACATCTTCACACGTCGAGAAACGAGAACTTTCTTCAGAACTTTCTTCAGCCAACTTCACAGCAATTCCAATACCTGGTGGGGTAGCCTGGGACAACACTGACTATGAAATTTATGGTCCGGTCGAGATCCTGAAATATCCACACCAAATCAAGATCTCCTTGAGTGACTTTGCAAAACCAAACTCATTTGCTGATGATTGGGACTTTGAAAGTATAAACAATATGATGTCTGACTTAGTAATGTCTGCTAAATTTACGAAACATGATTATTTGCAAGGTTCTACAAATTATGATAGTATGTATTGCTATAACCATTATGGTAACCATTTCTTGCATAAATCTGCACAACCTAGAAATGTTTTAAATTATAATCAATGGGAACATTGTGCTACACCTCCAAAAGGGAGCTCTAGAACCGTTTATGACAAATATTCATATTTTTCAGGTTTTAACATAACTAATGCTGAAACATTTTATTACAAATTGTCGAACAAGACAGGGATGAAAACCATGATAACCAACACAAAATTGATATATTCAGATTCATTCTTTGAAAAAATGAATACTTTTGGATTTGATTATTGGGACAAAAATGTTGATTTGAAAAGTGTTTGGGGTACAAAAGAATGGCAAGTACAGGGTATAGAATCTTTGTTTAGAGCCTGCATGATCCCAGAACAAATGATATTTTTAAATGACACTGTTCAACAAACCACCTGTCTTGGCTTAGCCAAAATCAAAGATTTAAATAACCTGTCTATTCCAAAGCCAACAATGTTTAGCAATAACTCTGATACAGATGAAGAAATAGACATAAGCCATATACTTAACCAAAACAGAACACATCCTGATTGGAAACAATGGTTGATCTGGCCCACAGATACAAATAACTGTCAAGATAGATTCCTGAATAAAACACAGGGTTTCAAAATGACCAGGCCAGACCCTAGATATCCTCAAAGACATCACCCAGGGATAATAACAACCTACAGTGTGGGCAAATTATGCCTTCAATGGCTACAAACTTCCACACTGCCTGAAATTAAGCAACACCTAACTTTACTTACTGATGGTGCTGACTTGCGTGATTTCATACTGGGACCACGCAAACAGCGTCAAAAGCGTTTCATAGCAGCCTCTGTATATGCAGCATACAATGAGGCCTGGAAGGTTACTCAAATTGAAACAGCAGAGAGAATACGGGAAATTGACCGTATCAATTTGGAAAAATCACTTTCTGTAGTGGACAATGGGTTAATGACTCTGTCCTCCAGAATATTTTCATTGGACAGCATTGTGTCTTCAGCAATCGATATATTATCGCAAGACTTACTGTTATTACAACATGGTCAGTCACAATTGCGCTCTATTGTACAGCTTGGCTGGACGTTACAAAATCTGCGTTCAGGCTATGTGCCTTGGCGTTTAATCAACACAACGTCACTATTCCAAATCTTTAACCTTACTGATAGACAAATCGGTATGGCGCAGAAGGGTGCTGATTATACAATCTTGAGCATTGAAAAACTAGAAAGATTACCAATGACAATGTCAGAACGACCTGTCAGTGAATGGATAATCCACGGAATCATAAATATTCCAATCTCAACCTTCAGGTTTCAATACTGCCAAAAATATATACAGGCTGGCATGTACGAGAAATTGGGAAAGGGGTACCTTAAAACAACTTGGAACCTGCCCTATTCACATGCATGTGTCAGTAACAAAGGACAGAAAGTGTTTCTTAGTGGCAACAATTGTGCTATGTCACTAAGCGGCACGCTTCTGTGTAACGGTATTAGTTTGCACGGAGCCTGTGAAGGGAATTCATACAACCTTTCATGTCACCAGCAAGGCGCACCTGCAACTGAAATAGAACCATTCTTTCAAAGACTCTATAATGGGAGTTACATTCTTATTGTAGACCGCAGATGTTGTAGTCTTATGCCCGGGACTCCTTATCTAGTCACTACAACGGCGAAGGTCAAGTGCTGTGGACGTTCTTTGTTCCCCAGCTCCTTTCCAGACAGGGAGGCAAGGGCATGGCCCGGTTTGAAAATTACTTCTATTCGAATAGATACTTTAAGCAGAATGAAAACAGTGCTTCTTCAGACGCCTACAAGGCTCACGTCATCTAAAGAAACATATGATCTACAAGTCGCAAGGACGACTGCAGAGATACATACATTACTATCAACCAATTCCCCCGTACATTTCGCGGAAATCCTGAGCGAAATCTTAAATATTTCTGATACCACTGGGGTCTCAAAGGTATTTAAGACAGTATTTTCGATGGCATTAACACCATTCAAAGCCATACTGGGTATTTTTCCAGATTTCGTCCATTCGATTTTTGGCGGACTTCCCCTGATCCTGGGACTAATTGCAGGAATCCTATTCCTAGTCCTTATTTTTCGTTATGGCAACCCATGTCACAGATCAAACTCTCGCGACAATGGAAGATACGATCCTAGCCATTGGATACCGGGACCGGATATCAAAAATCCTGGGACTCTCCCGGCTTAGAGACCTAAACATGACTTGGTTTCTATCATTTCCACCAATGTGGCAAAGGTGTGTTTTACCTGTACTAAGGTGTCTGCTATGCGGAGAAGAATGCGTGTTAGACACCTGTCTGACGCTACAATCGGATGCGCCGGTGGATGCAGATACACTGTTGGTTCCTACCAAGGTTCACGCACTGTGCTGCCCTCAAAGGCTGCCAATTCTGATGACGGCATTCCTGGAATCTTCACCACTACGATTGAAGAGTAGTGAAGTTCAAGATGAAAGCAGCATCGAACAGGTACGACCTTCTGTCAGCAATGCAAATCAGAATGTCAATGGAGACAATCATGCGCATGAATGCATGGTTACCCCTATTTCCGACTTAGTGGAACTTTCCCATGAAGCTGTTGACAGTTTTTTCGAAAGCCTGAATGATATGATGTTCTCTCCAGAACAGAAATAGAGACTTTTGAGTAAACTCGCACACGGCGTTCCCTGAATTCGGCCTTCAACTTTAAAAATAAAGTCACATGAACAATTTCACTCCAGTTCACGGACAGCAATTTTTTTCAGCAAGCCCCTTAAAATATTTTTCTATATATTTTTTTCCCGGGACATTGATCTTCTGCTTAAAGTAAGAAACTATTCCTAGAGAACTAAGATTTCTATTTTAGATACTTTATATAGACTTTAGCTGCCCGCTGGTATGTTCACAAATATTTTATTATGTGATGAAATGGTCTCGACCTTCCTTTCTGTATAGCCATATTAAGAGCCATTTCATGTGTATTTCTCATATACCAAAAAGCAATAATGCATTACAATGCGTGTTTACTTTTGCATTTTATTCATAGCTTAAGTGCGTACAATATATATGACTGCAATTTTTCAGTATATTTGAAAATTTCGAAATGCATTTATGTATTTTGGGGTGGTAAGGTATACACTATACTCTATAGTATGTTGTACTATGTTATACTATGCATAGATTAGTAGATATGACCATAGTTAGCGTGGAGTGGGTGTCGTGTATTTCTATAGGTTCTGAATCAGTCCCCCTATTCCTGACCCTATTCTGGTTAAACTAACTATCAAGTTAACTAACAGTCAGCCCATGAGGCAAGAAAACCCCCATGATGCAGATACCGTTATCTGACGCAGTCACACTACGGCACAGGAACGTGTTATCTGATTAGGTCATAACGCTTGAGATCTAATTAGACAAGCGACATTCCTCCAGCCCCTGATAAGGCATACGACGTTCTCATAACAAATCTAACCTATGACAACCTGGAAAATCCGTGCGGCCATTGTTTTGATTTCACAGAGAACTTTTGCAAAAGAATGTGCTAACGAGCAAGTCGTATGACATCTTTATTGACGTACCTATGTCCATCCTTACGTCAATCTCGGCACCTTTAAGGTATAAATATTGCCGACCTTGCCCTATGCAAACACACGCGTGGTGACAAGACGGAGCAGCCATACTTGCCGAAGCCGAGAGCAGAAGCAGACCCCGCAGGCAGCAGCCCCGCCTTCCTGACGCGCTGAGAGACGCGCTGCTATCTCAAACCGAGAGACCCAGCACCGGCGCTTCTGGGCAGCCCTCGCAGGCAGCCTGGAATATCGAGAGCAGAGAAAGAGATACCATTCCTCATCCATCCTAAATTCCAGGTACAGAACTGAATAACCCCTCACAGAGAATTCTTTAGTTATTCACTTGGCAAAAACAAACTTAACTTAAACTGTAACTTTCTATTCCCGCCCACGCATTAGACTTAGGTCAGGTACACGGGGTAGGCGTATTTAGAAACACCAGTTGAGTACGTTTAGTCAAATGTATATGTGTATGTAAATATATTTTAATCATTTTAAAACATCATATGGCTCAGAAACCATATCAATGTTTTTACAGTATTATTTTATACTATTGCTTCTAATGTATGCACTTTACTTAACTATAAGTATTGCAATAATATCGATCCATTTCTCTTGTACGAGAAAAGAGACTGATCAATAAATAACACCTTTTTATTGAACACGCCCGTCTCTTCCTTTTCTCTACATTCTGATGAGACTAAGAATGCACGTACTGACTGAGTAAAATAATTGCCTTGTGCTCACACGACTCTCGAGATTGACTCTTGATTAGGGGAGAGCAAAGTTGTCATGTTCTATGGTTGTCAGAAACTAAATCCCTTCTTGTCTAATCAGGGGAGTTAATTCCTTCCTTGAACATTCGAGAAAGTTTCTAGCGAACTCTGAGCTTAGCTGGCAAACCCAAAAATTAAGTCTAGTATCGACAGTAGTAGACCTAGTTAACGTCTGGTCTAGGCCTTTACTGCTGTAGGTACTATTCCAATGCGCAGAGCCTATTGGGAAAATAGGAGCTACACTACATCCTTTGATCCAGGCCGCGCTGGGACTGGGGCTGGTGTGCCCCAGAACCGGTTTGACCGGATTATGCAAGGGGCAGCCTTGTGCTCCCCATGCAGTGTCTGGTTTCTTTCAAACCTCCCTGCTACAATCCACTATTTCCTGTCTGGAGTGGAGTGACACCTCCCTGTGACAGGAAACCCTTTGTCCAGGCCCCCTTGGCTGAGTTTTGGTCAGCTGCAGGGGGTCAGACCTGTGTCTGTGGCAGAAGCATCCATTTTGTGGATCTGAGGCTCTTTTAAGAATTAACCGCATTTCAGTAAAGTAACACGTCTTCTCCCTCTAGAGGGGTGGAATGCTATCCCCGTCGCCAGAAATGGCGAGGGGATAGTATTCCAAATCGTATGACACCTCACACGACATGTTTTGATAAAGACAAACCAAAGTTGCTATATAACTGCGAGGATTATAATGCACTTAATAGTATATGGTATGGCATTATCCTGAAACAGCTTAGGGAGTTGTTCCCGACAGCTGCAGACAGGACCAACTCATGCTAGAGCTCCATCTCACATTAAACCACGCACTCTGCCTCCAGAATTGATAAGGCCTTCCATAGGAGTGACTCACAGGTTTATATGTGCCCAGATATAGGTTTAGATATAGGTATACTATACCTAAGCAAGAGGTGATTACACCATCTTGCCCCAGCTGAGTGATCAGCCAGTTGTGTCAATTTAAGAACCAGCCAGGGGTGGCAAAAGATATGCTGCAGACCCTGGTAGGCCTTGGTGGCACCTATGCCCTGAGCACCTATAGTGCATGGTACAGGGGCTAACAAGGAGTCCATTTTCAATTGTGGTATGTACCTAGGGTACAAGGAATCCATTTTACAGAGAGAGCAGATAGCCTGGGGCCCTGATTAGCAGGGAACCAGGCCAACTAAGTAAAAAACCAGCTAAACACAAGGCAAAAAATCTGGGGTAACCATAGTCAGGTAGCCACCTTCCTACACCCTATGTGGGAAGGGTATGCCCAGACGTGGGTCCCGTGCTCACTAAGCCACTGGAGTCAAGCTATCCTGGCTGAAGACGGCTGTTAGCCAGAAACCAGTCCTAGGATGCTTGATTCCGGTCCAGGGAAGACATGGTTTGGCAGTTCGGGCTGGACTGTTCCCATGAGGCACAGGGTCAAGGCTGATTTGCATATGGCCATGTCTGAACTGGGGTGGCTTGGTGAGCAAAATACTGATGGATTAAACCCTGATCTGTGACTGGGGGGTAAATGTTTTTCCATTCTGCAACATTCCGTCCATCATCTTGTGTGTTTTGCTATTCACCCTATCTGGGAAGGGTATGCCCAGACGTGGGTCCCGTGCTCACTACGCAACTGGAGTCAAGCTATCCTGGCTGAAGACGGCTGATAGCCAGAAACCCGTCCTAGGATGCTTGATTCCAGTCCAGGGAAGACATGGCTTTGAAGTTCGGACTGGACTGTTCCCATGAGGCACAGGGTCAAGGCTGATTTGCATATGGCCATGTCTGAACTGGGTGGCTTGGTGAGCAAAATAACGATGGATTAACCCAGATCTGTGACAGGGGGTTAATGTTTTGCCATTGTGTAACATTTCGTCCATCATCTTGTGTGTTTTGCTGTTCACCATATGTGGGAAGGGTATACCCAGACTTGGGTCCGTGCTCACTACGCCACTGGAGTCAAGCTATCCTGGCTAAAGACGGTTGATAGCCAGAAACCGGTCCTAGGATGCTTGATTCTGGTCCAGGGAAGACATGGCTTGGCAGTTTGGGCTGGACTGTTCCCATGAGGCACAGGGTCAAGGCTGATTTGCATATGGCCATGTCTGTACTGGGGTGGCTTGGTGAGCAAAATAACGATGGATTAAACCCAGATCTGTGACTGAGGGTGAATGTTTTGCCATTGTGCAACATTCTGTCCATCATCTTGTGTGTTTTGCTGTTCACCCTATGTGGGAAGGGTATGCCCAGACGTGGGTCCCATGCTCACTACGCCACTGGAGTCAAGCTATCCTGGCTGAAGACAGTTAAGAGCCAGAAAACAGTATTAGGATGCTTGATTCCGGTCCAGGGAAGACATGGCTTGGCAGTTCGGGCTGGACTGTTCAGATGAGGCACAGGGTCAAGGCCGATTTGCATATTTCTATGTCTGAACTGGGGTGGCTTGGTGAGCAAAATAATGATGGATTAAACTCAGATCTGTGACTGGGGGTGAATGTTTTGCCATTGTGCAACATTCCGTCCATCATCTTGTGTGTTTTTTGCTGTTCACCCTATGTGGGAAGGGTATGCCCAGACGTGGATCCCGTGCTCACTACGCCACTGGAGTCAAGCTATCCTGGCTGAAGACGGCTGAGAGCCAGAAACCAGTCCTAGGATTCTTGATTCCGGTCCAGGGAAGACATGGTTTGGCAGTTCGGGCTGGACTGTTCCCATGAGGCCCTGGGTCAAGGCTGATTTGCATATGGTCATGTCTGAACTGGGATGGCTTGGTGAGCAAAATACCGATGGATTAAACCCAGATCTGTGACTGGGGGTGAATGTTTTGCCATTGTGCAACATTCCGTCCATCATCTTGTGTGTTTTGCTGTTCACCCTATGTGGGAAGGGTATGCCCAGACGTGGGTCCTTGCTCACTAAGCCACTGGAGTCAAGCTATCCTGGCTGAAGAGGGTTGATAGCCAGAAACTGGTCCAAGGATGCTTGATTCCGCTCCAGGGAAGACATGGCTTGGCAGTTCGGGCTGTACTGTTTCCATGAGGCACAGGGTCAAGGCTGATTTGCATATGGTCATGTCTGAACTGGAATGGCTTGGTGAGCAAAATAACGATGGATGAAACCCAGATCTGTGACTGGGGGTGAATGTTTTGCTATTGTGCAACATCCCGTCCATCATCTTGTGTGTTTTGCTGTTCACCCTATGTGGGAAGGGTATGCCCAGGCGTGGGTCCCGTGCTCACTACGCCACTGGAGTCAAGCTGTCCTGGCTGCAGATGGCTGATAGCCAGAAAACAGTCCTAGGATGCTTGATTCCGGTCCAGGGAAGACATGGCTTGGCAGTTCGGGCTAGACAGTTCCCATGAGGCACAGGGTAAAGGCTGATTTGCATATGGCCATGTCTGAACTGAGGTGGCTTGGTGAGCAAAATAACGATGGATTAAACCCAGATCTGTGACTGGGGGTGAATGTTTTGCCATTGTGCAACATTCCGTTCATCTTCTTGTGTGTTTTGCTGTTCACCCTATATGGGAAGGGTATGCCCAGGCGTGGGTCCCGTGCTCACTAAGCCACTGGAGTCAAGCTATCCTGGCTGAAGACAGCTGTTAGCCAGAAACCAGTCCTAGGATTCTTGATTCCGGTCCAGGGAAGACATGGTTTGGCAGTTCGGGCTGGACTGTTTCCATGAGGCACAGGGTCAAGGCTGATTTGCATATGGCCATGTCTGAACTGGGGTGGCTTGGTGAGCAAAATAACGATGGATGAAACCCAGATCTGTGACTGGGGTGAATGTTTTGCCATTGTGCAACATCCCGTCCATCATCTTGTGTGTTTTGCTGTTCACCCTATGTGGGAAGGGTATGCCCAGGCGTGGGTCTCGTGCTTACTACGCCACTGGAGTCAAGCTGTCCTGGCTGTAGACGGCTGATAGCCAGAAAACGGTCCTAGGATGCTTGATTCCGGTCCAGGGAAGACATGGCTTGGCAGTTCGGGCTGGACTGTTCCCATGAGGCACAGGGTCAAGGCTGATTTGCATATGGCCATGTCTGAACTGGGGTGGATTGGTGAGCAAAATAACGATGGATGAAACCCAGATCTGTGACTGGGGGTGAATGTTTTGCCATTGTGCAACATCCCGTCCATCATCTTGTGTGTTTTGCTGTTCACCCTATGTGGGAACGGTATGCCCAGGCGTGGGTCCCGTGCTCACTACGCCACTGGAGTCAAGCTGTCCTGGCTGCAGATGGCTGATAGCCAGAAAACGGTCCTAGGATGCTTGATTCAGGTCCAGGGAAGACATGGCTTGGCAGTTCGGGCTAGACAGTTCCCATGAGGCACAGGGTAAAGGCTGATTTGCATATGGCCATGTCTGAACTGAGGTGGCTTGGTGAGCAAAATAACGATGGATTATACCCAGATCTGTGACTGGGGGTGAATGTTTTGCCATTGTGCAACATTCCGTCCATCTTCTTGTGTGTTTTGCTGTCCACCCTATATGGGAAGGGTATGCCCAGACGTGGGTCCCGTGCTCACTAAGCCACTGGAGTCAAGCTATCCTGGCTGAAGACAGCTGTTAGCCAGAAACCAGTCCTAGGATTCTTGATTCCGGTCCAGGGAAGACATGGTTTGGCAGTGCGGGCTGGACTGTTTCCATGAGGCACAGGGTCAAGGCTGATTTGCATATGGCCATGTCTGAACTGGGGTGGCTTGGTGAGAAAAATAACGATGGATGAAACCCAGATCTGAGACTGGGGGTGAATGTTTTGCCATTGTGCAACATCCCGTCCATCATCTTGTGTGTTTTGCTGTTCACCCTATGTGGGAAGGGTATGCCCAGGCGTGGGTCTCGTGCTCACTACGCCACTGGAGTCAAGCTGTCCTGGCTGCAGACGGCTGATAGCCAGAAAACGGTCCTAGGATGCTTGATTCCGGTCCAGGGAAGACATGGCTTGGCAGTTCGCGCTGGACTGTTCCCATGAGGCACAGGGTCAAGGCTGATTTGCATATGGCCATGTCTGAACTGGGGTGGATTGGTGAGCAAAATAACGATGGATGAAACCCATATCTGTGACTGGGGGTGAATGTTTTGCCATTGTGCAACATCCCGTCCATCATCTTGTGTGTTTTGCTGTTCACCCTATGTGGGAAGGGTATGCCCAGGCGTGGGTCTTGCGCTCACTACGCCACTGGAGTCAAGCTGTCCTGGCTGAAGATGGCTGATAGCCAAAAAACGGTCCTAAGATGCTTGATTCCGGTCCAGGGAAGACATGGCTTGGCAGTTCGGGCTGGACTGTTCCCATGAGGCACAGGGTCAAGGCTGATTTGCATATGTCCATGTCTGAACTGGGGTGGATTGGTGAGCAAAATAACGATGGATTAAACTCAGATCTGTGACTGGGGATGAATGTTTTGCTATTGTACAACATTCCGTCCATCTTCTTGTGTGTTTTGCTGTTCACCCTATGTGGGAAGGGTATGCCCAGACGTGGGTTCCGTGCTCACTACGCCACTGGAGACAAGCTATCCTGGCTGAAGATGGCTGATAGCCAGAAACAGGTCCTAGGATGCTTGATTCCGGTCCAGGGAAGGCATGGCTTGGCAGTTCGGGCTGGACTGTTCCCATGAGGCACAGGGTAAAGGCTGATTTGCATATGGCCATGTCTGAACTGGGGTGGCTTGGCGAGCAAAATAACGATGGCTTAAACCCAGATCTGTGACTGAGGCTGAATGTTTTGCCATTGTGCAACATTCCGTCCATCATCTTGTGTGTTTTGCCGTTCACCCTATGTGGGAGGGGTATGCCCAGACGTGGGTCCCGTGCTCACTACGCCACTGGAGTCAAGCTGTCGTGGCTGAAGACGGCTGATAGCCAGAAAGCGGTCCTAGGATGCTTGATTCCGGTCCAGGGAAGACATGGCTTGGCAGTTCGGGCTGGACTGTTCCCATGAGGCACAGGGTCAAGACTGATTTGCATATGGCCATGTCTGAACTGGGGTGGCTTGGTGAGCAAAATAACGATGGATTAAACCCAGATCTGTGACTGGGGGTAAATGTTTTGCCATTGTGCAACATTGCGTCCATCATCTTGTGTGTTTTGCTACTCTATGTCATAGCTACCAGGATGCTGAGCTCACTTCAATTTATTGATTATACTGCTTTGCCCTGAGAAGGATTGTTGTTATTATTTGAGGAGGCCTACCCCCTTGTCTAATGCCCCAATGTCCTACCCCTATTACATAGTACAAAATTTACTCAGGGCCTGGAAATGAAATGACACTAGAAACATGGCCTCAGGCCTACCATTGTAGCCTGAATGGACCTGTCAAAGTAATCCCACTTTAAAAAGTAAAACTGTCCCTTTTGATTATTAATATGTCATCAATCTGTAGGCTTTGTAGCACACAAGTAGGACATGTAGAAATTTAAAGTTAGCATGTCCTTACAATGACTAGCCCACAACAGCTATTTTCACTGTAGGAAGGCTGGCTGGCCCATAAATAAACACTTGCAAGCAATATTTAATACTTCTCTTGTATCTCGGGAAAGTAACAAGCTTGAAAAATATTTAAACAACTCTTCATATTAGTTAATAAAAATCCAATGAAATGGTGAAGTTGGATGTTTTAACAAATAATAAGAAAAAGTAACTTTAAAAAGTTATCTTTTCTCTGCCTGAAGTTCCATGAGGCTAATTTGCATTCACCCCATGGCTACTTTCAGCCATTGATTAGCCTTGAATAGGTTGGAATAAGGTATGAAATGCCTCCCAGGAGCAAAATATTGGCTAACCTGAATGGATAGAGATGGCTCCTCTGAAATCAATAAAACATGCATGGTCGGGGTGTGGGGACAACCTTTTTGACACTAAAGTGTCAAATCCTGTCTGAGCATCAAATCACTTGACAGGTCTGCTGTGTTCAAATATAACATTTGAGGCACACTTTAAAGGGACAGAACAGGATGTGCAAGACAATTCTTAGTAACCACTGTCTTGTTGTTGAAGGGCCCTGTTCTTATCCTACCAGACCTCTGTCTCTGGGTTTGTTCTGGGTATAGTACCTGCTCCAAACAGGTTCTTAGTTTTAGATGAGTGAGGATACCAGAATTACCATAGTACACTCCTCATACAAACACCACACACACACAGACACTGCCCTCAGCCCATGTTTTGTGTAGTTGAAGACTTTCACCATTTTGAAAATGCCCTGATACATTGCATTTTGGGATGGTTTGAAGCATGGCAAACAGGAACGATTGAAATAGTGAATAGGGCTAGCCCCAGGAAGTTATCTCCGTTGGTTAGGAATGGGCCATTAGTCATCCCACCCACTAGCTCCTGCCAAGCATAAATGAGATATCTTCTGGCACGAACTTCAGGACACATCCAGCCCTGTGGAAGATAATAAGAGTATTGGACCTGTTGTCTGTAACCTGAGAGGAGCCCTGAAGACTGGTCATGTTCCCTCTTGTCCCAGGATAAAAAAGTGGACTTTAAGGGGTCCTTTGGGTGGCCTCCTGTGTGGCTGCAGGGAGACAACAAATATCAAAAGGCCTTTCCCTGGAAGTATTCATCTAACCAGTGGCAACTGGACATGGCCTGGGCCCTGCTGTTGGCCTCTGAATGACACCCTGTGAATCTCTAAGTGGCTCCCCTGAGGTCCCGGGAGGCTCTAGCTGTGTACTTATGTTGTGGACTGGAACTTAAAAGATGTAGGGCCTGATTTAGATCTCGGCAGATGGGTTACTCCATCACAACGCTGATGGATAGCCCGTCCACCGAAATATAAATCCCATAGGATATAAGGGGATTTATATTTTAGAGGACAGGATATCTATCATCGTTGTGATGAAGTAACTCATCTGTGAAGATCTAAATCCTGCCCCAAATCAGGAGGTAGAGTCTTTGAACAGGACCAACCTGGTTGGTGTATTCCACCCACACTGCATTGCATTCAGCATCACATTTCACCTATATCCCCATCTAAAGAAACCATTAACTATAATTGGCGCATTGTGCTTTCTGGTTCTATTTTTACTCAAAACTTTTTAAATTCATATCTCTGATTCCCCTAATTATATTGTTGTTGTTTTGAAGTATGTTTGCTTATTAAACTTCACTCTAATTTTCTAATTCAGTTTTGGATATTTATTGTTTAGCATTTTTACATTATTACTGTTTTGGTACTCCATAAATACTTTATGACTGCCCTAGGTTAAACCTCTCTGCTCTGTACCATTGCGGCCAGGTTATTGATCTCAGGTTAATTTAGTGATTTGGTGGGTTCACCCTGACAAGGGTTGTTAATACTTCTTGAAGTGGGCAGTCACCCACCCTATAATATTCCAATTTGTTACGGCACCTAAAATAGAAACCCTGGACCCTACAGAGTCCTCCTTTGAGGTAATGTGAAACTCCTGCAGGAGCTGCCACTTAAGTGTCTTTCCAATGGTGCTGAGTTATTGGGCAAACTTCACAGAGGAATCTTGTATGGAGCCATGGTACCATGGGGGTTGAAGCTTGCATGGTGGGTACGTAGGAGTGCTGCAGTACCTGAAAAAGATTTTTTTTAAAGAAAGATAGAAAATGTGGATTAGGACCCTGAGGTGGATTGGGCATCCATGCTGTGTTGGGTGCAGGACCTTCATCAAATCATAATAACCATGGAAAATATCCACAGTAGGGTACCAGAGGCTAAGGTCTCGAGAGTGAGCTGTCCTCCAAACAGAACTAGTTATACGCCAAAAGACACCCAAGTGATTTTTAAATGTTATGATCTATCACATTATGTAACATATTAATGTCATACCAGCCTGCTCCTAAACATACACAAAAATGTCACTGGATGTCCACGCACATCAGTAGGGGAGCTAGTACCCCAACCCGAATAAACCATCAACATGTTTCTGCCTAGTCGCTCAACAAAGTGCATGACATTCGTCAGGGCGGACATTGGATCCTCTGGTGGCATATATACATTACACCTGCCACTATGTTGATGGTCTGACCTTTGTTGCCACCCTACGTTCCTAGGTCCCGAGGTACAGGCGAACCAATAAACACAAATGAGCGTTGTGTAGACATCAGAAGCATGCAGAGTAGATGTGACATTGTACCAAATGCAATTAAAAAAAGTGTAATGCTGTGTGACCAGCTCACATGCTCTTACCCTAAATCAGAGTCATCTGGGCCCCATGAAGGAATGCTCAGGAAACCCTATAGTGACGTACTATGAGTGAGAGAAAAGGGTTCTGACCGCTGCATGAACAAGGTTAAAACTTAACTAATAGCAAGCATTACTTCCCACCACTACCCATTTACACCTGGGCCCTCCTCCATGGGGCCCAGATGACTCATATTTAGGGTAAGAGAGTGTGAGCTGGTCTCACAGCAGTATATATTTTTGAGATGCTTGTGGCACACAAGTGCAGTATCACATTTACACTGCATACATTTGATGTCTACACGATGCTGTAGGACACTTGTCCATTAATTATCAGCCTACCTGTTGTATGTCAGTAATACTTGTTTGTGTTTATTGTTTTACAGGCACCTTGGGACCTAGGAACATAGGGTGGCGACAAAGGTCAGACCACCAACAGTGGCACATGTAATGTATATATGCCACCAGAGCATCTGATGTCCATCCTGACAAATACTATGGACTTTGTTGAGCCACTAGGCAGAAAAAAGTTGACAGTTTAGTGGCTCTAGGTACTAGCTTTCGTACTCACCTCTCATTCTCTGTCAAAGAGGAATGCTATGGTCCAACAGCAACTCATATAAAGAAACAAATAGCCAGGGGCAGCCCAGCGGTCACCCCTGGCCTCAATGGCATTCCCCCAGTGCTGTACAAATACGACACGGAATACTGGAGCAAAACATTATTACAGTTTTTTAAGGACATAAACTGTGCAATTGCAATTCTGGAAACCTGGAAAGGATCAATCATTAGTCCAATTTTTAAACAGGGCAACAGGAAAGTCCCAAATAACTATTGATTAATCGCTCTCATCGAAGTAGAGGCAAAGTACTATGTGGGTACAATCTTGGCCGAACTAACATTTTGGTAACACAGTAATAGCTCATTCTTACAGATCAATTTTCCACCTACTAAAATGTGTTTCACCAACCCAAATGCAGCTGGAATTTGGGCTCCACAAACAATTGGTGGAAAAATGGGGCGCATATGTAAAAAGTTGGCATAAGATCCGCAGTGCCGAGGCTGGGTCTCTAAATTTCCATCTTTGGGTCAAGCTGCTTCACCATGGAAAATACCCAGCCATGGAACATTCGTTTGACTTCATTAAGTTATTGTGATTGTCAGACCTTTGGGGAACCCCAACTGATCATCTATCCTTCAAAGAAACTGTGAAAAAAGCAATACAAATGGTATCAGTCCTAGAAGACAAGGAAATGATTGCTAAAAGAGGCCCACGGCTGGATAGTACTTAGTCATTATGAAGCACTTAAACCGCGATCTTATTTGAAAATTGGAGTCAAAGTAAGTACGAAGGAAACTTTTTTAAAGCTACGACTAGGCATCATTCCAATCATCCCACATCTGCCTCCATGGGAAAGGAGAGGAGGTCCACCGCCCTTTCCCTTATGCAGAAGTGGCAAGGAGGACACATTTCATGTTATCTGCAATTGCCCTACTCTAAAGGACATTTGAAGCACCTTAATACAACAATTTTTTTTTTCACAAGGGGGAAAAGGTGGCGGCCGGATAGGATCTCAGCCGTGAGCTCCGTGCTCTTCTAACCGAAACCACCACACAAAAAGAGCGCAGAGAGAAGGAAATGCCAAGATTCCAAAGATAAACTATGAGGCACTCAAAATGAACTTAAATACCTGGGTAAAAAGAAATCGGGAAACGTTCGCGACGATCGGGTCTGGTCGAACAGCATCGGGAAGGGGAGCCGCAAGTGCAGAGGCAGTTCCTGGAGGTCCGGGGCGGAGTCAGGAGAAGGCTAGCCAACGCAGGAGGCACAAGTTTGGAGGTCGGCGAGACCCAGCAGGGGAAAGTAAAGTTCAAGAACGGGAGCAGTGTGGAGCAGTGCGAAGTGGGCACAATAGTTTTCGAATGAGCCTGGTAGGGGCGGGAGTAAAAGCGGTGGATAAGGGAATACCCCACCAGCAGAGCAGTCATCTACCGGGCCGAGTGTGGGCAGTGGCAGTCACGACATGCTCAAGCGGCAGGAAAGCCGCCACAAGGATACCACTTAGAGGTAAGGTTACTTGTCTGATAAGTGTGCAGAGAGAAAATTGTGAATATTGCCTGGAGAACGGGATACGGGATGTGGGTGTAGCCGTCCAGAGAGGTTATGAGGTAAAGGAAAGGGGAAATGGGCAATGTTTTGTTGTGAGAACAAGGCGAGACAGAAAGGCTGCTAGAGCTGAATTTTGTGTGCACACTGCTAAGGCAGCTGCTAAGCTGTGTGACCCTGTAAAACTACAAGAGGCAAGGGGGAGTCAGACAAACACTAACAAATTCACACTCCTCGAAATAGTGCAGGAAAAGCAAATAGAGAATAATACATTAACCAGCCCCACAAGGCTGGATGCTCTGGAGGCTGTGGTAGGGGAAGTGTTAAAAGTGGATCAGGCAAAGCCAGAACATTATAAACCCCCCAGGGGAGAGACAGGATACAGCCTGAGGAGTAACTATCAGCCACTGGTTGAAGAGGAGGCAGACCACTACCCCGTGACTGGTAGATATAAAAAGAAGCCCAACACAAAGTATTTTTCTTCTACATCAGACATATCGCCTCAAGCAGTCCCAAAAAGCATGAAAAAAAAGAAAAGGCGCACAACTGCAACCAAAGCACAGGCTCCGTTGTCTAGAGCTAGCCAGGCGAAGCTGAAGACTCTAGAGTCCACGAAGCAGAAAATAACTCTGTCTTAAAGGTCATACTTTAAAGTGCAGGAAAAAATGGAGCTCCACCTAGGAAAGGACTCGAATAATGGCCAGTCAGAAACAAGTAGGGTTGACGGGGTGGAAGAAGTGCCAATGGGATATAACAGATTTTCTCCCTTGATGGTATCAGATCAGCAGGACCAGGCAGATTGCGACAGACTTTACCCCCAAGCCAGTATGGAAAAAATCATGGGCACCCTGATGAGTGAAATGAGGTCGAACTTGGCAACTTCTGGGAGAAACCAGAGTAAGATTCAGGAAGCATGCGAGGTACTTGACCAAAAAATAAAGATGGTCATGGAAAGAGTCACTTTGGTAGAACAGGAAATGGTGGTGATAAACCAAAAAAGTCGATGAAAATAGGAAAGAAATTGATGTGCTTAAAAAGACAGATAATGAGATAAGAGACCAGTTGGAATCCATGGAAAACCAGGCTAGGAGGAACAATTTAAGAATTTTAAACATCCCTGAACATTTGGAAGGGGAGGATGTTAAAAGCTTTGTGGTAAATTCGCTTGAGGAATCTATACCCTGGGTGAAATCAGTGGATCTCGCCAAGGACATCCAAAGAGTTCACCATGACCCCTATGGGAAAAACAAAGCCAGAAAAAAACCTAGAAAAATCATAATTAATTTCCAAACGTACACACTCAAAGAGAGGATCTTAAGTGAGGGTTTAAAAGCAGGGTCATTCTCAAAAGTTAACTAGTCATGGAGAATTAGGTCAGATATCTTGAAATCTATGCAAGACAGGCAATGGCAGCTTGGCCAATACATGAAACAACTGAAAGCACTAGGAGCGACGGTGCAAATGCGTTTCCCAGCAGCACTGAGAATAATGTGGGAAAATAAAATGTATAACATCAGAGACCCAAAGGAGGTAGAGTGTTTCATAGATCGAATAAATACTCAATCAGACAAATAAGCCAAACTAAAGATAAATAAGGATGTAGCTAACCTGCTTAAAAGAAGAGTAAGGAGCTCGAATTGAGGGCAAAGAAAATGTCCCAAAGAAAATGGAAGGAGGCTTTTCCCAGGGAGTGAAAAAGGGGAGGAAAGAGCACGAAAAACTTTGTAAAAATAAAAAAAACACACACAAGGTGGGGAGCAAAATAGAGAGAAAAAAAATGTCCCAAGAAAGCAATATGAGGTTAAGGGAAACTGGTCCATACATGTAAGAACTAGAAGAGGTTACAGAAAAGGGAGTGTGCACAAAAATATGGAGTAAATGGCAGTTAATATTATGATGTGGAATGTAAATGGGCTAGGGATAAGGAAACGCAGGGCAAAGATTATGATATATCTGAAAATTATTGACTGTGATGTAATGATATTACAGGATACGCACCTACTGAAGGATAAATGGGAGAAGATCCTGAAAAGTGAGAGATGGATAGAGTCATGTGTATGCACGAATCAAGACTGTACGGTGAAAGAGGTGGCGATTCTGTTCAAGAAGTCCCTGGGAGCAAGGGTCGAAACTACAGAAGTAGACAAGAATGGAAGGTGGGTTATAGTCAATGTGAGGAGAAAAAACAACCTTTACATAATCGTTGGGTATTATGGTCCAAATCTAGATAACCCAGAGCCACTCCAGAAGGTCTACACGCAACTTTTATCAGCTAGGGCATCCATAATAATGGGAGGGGATTTTAATATCATACTTGCCCCCAAGAGGGATAGGTTCCCAACCAAGCATGGCCCCAATCTACCTAAAATGAGGGAGTGGGTAACCCTCTGCATTAAGGACCTAGGACTTATGGATATATGGAGGGAAAAAGGGATGAGACAAATAAATTCACCTTGCAAAACAAAAGATTGGGACATGCTTCAAGAATAGACTATTTCTTGATAGATGCAGGATTATTAAATTCTAGGCAGACAGTAGAACATATACCTGCACATCTGTCAGACCATTCAGCTGTGGTGCTGCGTCTAAAGCTAAGCTGCCCTGGCACTAACCCCAGAAGGACAGTCAATAGAGCCATATTTCAAGACCAGACCTGCATTGGTAAGTTATCAGATGAGACGAAAGACTACTTCCGCATAAACAATGAAGGAACCACAAAGCAGACCGCATGGGAGGCCTATAAGGCCGTCATAAGTGGGAAAATAATTAGCCTCTCGGCACACAAAAATAAAGTAAAAAGAATCAAAATTCGTGAGTTAGAAAGAGATATTGCTCTGCTAGAGACAGAGCTAGCCATAAATAATCTAACTCCACAAGTGAAGATTGACATCGGGAAAAAGAGGAAAACGAAAAAATGGAGTTGCCTGATACTCTCGAACAAATTGTCAAGGAAAAATGGGAGGCCAGCAAAATATCCCACTATGAATACGGTGAAGGTTGTGGGAAGCTTCTAGTGTGGACATTGAAGACAGATACAACTTGAAACAGGATACTCAGAATACAGAAGGAAGACCAACAGTACACCTCTAAGGAGGCAGAAATCAGAAAAGAATTTGAGAAGTGTTTGAACAATTTATATACAGAAGAAACGATGGCCATTAAAGAGCAGATTGAAGCATTCTTGGGGGAAGTCCCTATACAAAACTTTCACAGGAGCAAATCGCGGAATTAAATCTGACTATCAGCAAAGAAGAAGTACTAGAGACCCTGAAGGGACTAAAAAAAAGCAAGGCAGCAGGCCCAGACGCTCTTCCAAATGAGTTATATATCCATCTACGTGGAGTATTGGCCTCAACTGACGGCCCTCCTAAATGAAGTCTTCAAAGGGAAAGGATCCCTTCCAGCTTCATGGAATGAAGCAACTATCTGTCTTATACTGAAACCTGGAAAGAGTTCTTCAAGATGCGAATCATATAGGCCATTTTCGCTCCTGAACACAGACTACAAGGTATATACATACATTTTAGCCAAAAGATTAGGAAAGGTGGTGGGGACCGTAGTGCATACAGATCAAAAAGGCTTTATCAAAGATAGGTACATACAGGAATGTATTCAAGAACTCATTAGTGCAATTGATCAAGCTCCACATTTTAAAACACCCTTGTCAATTTTAACTCTGAATGCTGCCAAAGCCTTTGATAGAGTGAGATATCCTTTCTTAAATGTAATCCTTGCTAAATTCAATTTAGGGGAGACCTTCTTGGGTGCAATCAATCAAATATATGCAAGTCCCTCAGCTAAGGTCTTAGTAAAAGACTCACTAACAGATGAAATAATGATATAAAGGGGCACTAGGCAGGGGTGCCCACTATCTCCTCTATTATTCAATCTATATATAGAGCCTCTAGCAGAGTTACTGAGGGAAGCAGAGGAAATAGTACCATTTACGCACCAAGGGTGGAAAAAGAAGGTTGCTTTGTTTGCTGACGATCTGATGGTGTTTACCAGCAATCTTGAGGTATCCCTGCCAGCAGTTGAAGAAATAGTGAGATCATATGGAAGAGTATCAGGATATCTGGTGAACCAATCAAAGACAGAAATTCTCCAATGGAATACCGTATCCCAAGTTCCTAAAGTAAAAAACAAAATAAAATATTTGGGTATAGAACTTACAACGGATATAGAGGAGATTACAACCCTAAACTTTGAGAGAATCCATATAGAGGTAAAACAACTGCTCAAAGCCTGAGGGGCCTGCCCCTGTCTTTCATGGGAAGATCGAACATTCTAAAGATGGCTATACTTCCAAAATGAACCTACCTATTTAGCACTTTCCCGCTGGAATTCAAAGAGGATAAGCTAAAGAGACTACAGGGAGAACTAAGCAGCTTCATTTGGAACGCGAAGGGAGCCAGGATAGCCTGGAGGAAGATAAGGAAAAATAAGACAAAAGGGGGTATTGCTAGCCCTGATATATTACAATACTGTAGAGCTTACCAGTTCAAGTACACCAGGTCAATGCTAGGAGACTTTGAACTACTCCCAGAGCACCTTCAAGCGAAAGTTAGCAAGGAAGGAAGTCATTATATCTATAAGTTCGGATACCCAAAGTACTTCAAGAAAATAAAATTGAAAAAGCTGAAGGCAGCAGCCTTGCTTTGGTATAAACTGAGAAGATTGTTTAAAATTCCATATTACAGTAAATATGCACCAATTTGGAACTCCCCTGGAACGCCCAAGTGTCTAAAAGACAAACTAGCAAACCCCTTGAGGGAAAGCAATATCACAAAATGGGGAGAACTAAATACTCGGAACGCAGTCATAGAATGGGAAGAGCTGAGTGAAAGAACAAAAGGCTCAATTTCGCGATTTAAGTATTACCAACTGGCCAGCTGGTTAAAAAATCTAAAGGATAGCCAAGAAGGATCGGGAAAAATTGAAGAAATGCTGCAAGGAAACAAGACCCATAAAGAAGAGATAGCACAATGGTACTGGGCCCTGATTCAGGAAGGGGAGGAAGATGACAAAATTCCAGACGAGACCTGGGGCGGAGTACTGCCGGAAGAAGATATTCAGCATAATTGGCAAGTATCTGTAGCTACATGTTGGAAAATTGTGAGATCTGCACCGTTAAGAAGAAACCACTTATTCACTATCCACAGAGCTTATTGGACGCCAAAGAGGCTGTCAAAGATCAAAGGCCAAGGGGAGAGATGTTGTCCCAAATGTGGAGAAAAGGGTGCAGATGATCTTCACATGTTCCGACAGTGCCCTCAACTGGAGGTTTTCTGGAAAGAAACGGGTGAGACCTTATCTAAGATACTGGGCCGACAGACGGAGGTGAGTATAGACTTGGTTATTTTGGGGGTAAGATATGACAATGGAGAAAACCCAAAATTGAGTAAGGATCAAGAGAGAATTCTGTTTATGCTGATTTTATTGGCAAGGAGGGAGATATGCATAAAGTGGGTAAAAAGTGTACCACCAACACATAACGAGTGGCTAGTCTCTATAAAAAGAACATACAAACTTGACACGGGCAGACAAAGGGGTAAACGAAATGCATATTGGGATATATGGAAAAATTATACTTTAAAAATACTGCATGGTCCAATGATTAAGCAATGCAGTAACGTCTCAAGTGGAAACTTGAATGAGTAGTAAAAATGACTAGCTCAACCCAGAACCGAATGCATCGGAAGCGGACATAAGGGGGTAAAAGCTTAGCGGGAAATCCAGAAACTCTCCGCGCACATGGTGCGCCCACTCAAGAGAAACCTCGAAATTCCCAGGCCAAATCGAATGGGAAAGAGGACCGCTGACACCTCCAATTCCAAAATATTGCTGTATGAGGCCTAAAAAAGGAAAAAAAATACAATTGTTTTGTAGGCACTCGGACCTGCAAACAGGCAGTAAAGCTGTGCTTTAATCCAACCGAGGAACTGCTGAACTGCCGGCTCACAAAATGTTTTGAGGTGGTATCCAGGAGACTCAAAAACATCTTGTGTGCGAGCATTGGGCATAAAATGTAGCTGAACCAGGGAGGCCTTGAAACAAGACCCAATTAGCTAACAACAGCACTTCAAGTCGCACCGGCACTTTTAACCAACAATGACCATATGCGCAAAACAATGCATTTTACTATGCTGCATAAAGAGGACTGTTCTACACAACAAGGGAAAACCCAAAATGAATAACACTAGGGTCCTTGGGCAGTAACTTATTACACAAAACAGAGGACCCTAGTAATTTAGGATCAGGTGAATGATAGACACACACTGAATAATATGCGTGTCCTTTGTCCAGCCGGACAGAAATTTATTTATCTAGAATATTTTATATTGGTTCATATAGTCAACATTTATACACAAGTGGGCACATCCTGTGACCCACAGAAAACAAGACAAAACAAGTGAAAATAAATTATGTAAGGGCGCACAAGGCGGTCTGCACTAGTATTTCAGTGCAACAGACTTGGATTCTTATTAGCAAACCATTGTAAAAGACGTTTGTGACTTTTATAACAAACATATGGTGCTTTTGGGTCGACGACGTTTCGATGCAGAGGGAAATGCAAGCATCATCATCAGGACAAAAAACATTGTGTCATGTTTGTCTTGAGAGCATAATAGCTAAGCCTCTATGACATTTTACATAATAACATGAAATAATAAGTGGAAGAAAAAGTTGGGAAAAAGAGGGAGACATATGAAAAAAATACGTTAGTTATTATAAATTGCTAGGTAAGAATTCGTTTCAATTGTTGATGTCTTTACAATTGAGATCCTTATGAATCTGTGTTAGTATTGGCCGTGGGGTAACTCTTATTTACAGTGTCATACGTGAATAAGATTTATACGTGAATAAGATTTACATGCTTGTCAAGATCAAGGTAATGGAGTGGAATTGGGAAAATCGTGACATCTTTAAAATCGAAATTTCGACGCGATATTCAACATGCGCAAAATACCTTCAGGCAATTGGACCCGTGACACAGTATAACACTAAAAAGATTTAAAACGTTGTGCAGCACAGTGAACTAGATCCGGCGCAGTGATTTATGTGCAAGGGGGAGGAGATATACCTGCGTGGCGGACGCGGATTGCACGATGAGGACGGGGGTACCGGTTCTGCTCAATTGCAGGATATAACGGTTCTGTCAGGGTGAGAGACAAAGGGTATACGGTGTACCAGGGTACTTAAACGGAATTGTACTGGCTGCCATCCGTTTTAAAAGAGGAGTAAACAATTACTTACAATCTCCGTCCAAGCCGGGTGGCGCGTCGGGTAATTGGGGGGCTGGAGGGAGAGAAAGGAGATAAGGAGGCGAACACATGGGTGGTGAGAATAACCTACACGGGTAGAACAGGACTTACTTATTTAAGGATTCAGGAGATCCTAGATTACTGGCATGGCAGAAGGTATCTCCGGCGGGCAGAGTCCTGAGGGGAAAGGAACGGGATCAGAGGCTGTTGGGATCTAAATAGCGGCACAGAATAGCGCTGGGAGTGGGGATAACTTACTTGATATGGTCTTGCTCGTTGGCAGGACAGTTGGGTTCTGGCGGTGATCGATACCATTGTGTGGGCGGGGCATACTATTTAAGAACATGCAGGTAAAACCGAGGTAGGACTCGGTTGAGGTAAGGGGAGAGTGGCGGCCATCTTGGAGTGGGGCTCGGAGAAGTCAAGGGAAAGAGGGGATAGTGACTGGTGAGAATTAGTGCGAGTGACTGATTTGGTTATAAACAACAAATACAACATCACAATAATGAAGTCCAGTCTTCGACCCTGTTCAGGCCTTTACGTATACTGTCAGTTCTCAGTATCCAATGTAGTTCCACTTTGTTCAGAATTTGGGCAATGTCCGCTCCACGAGGTGGGGCTTTTATTTGTGTCACCACAGTCCAAGTAAAATCATTCTCTGTGTGATTTTTTACTTTGAAATGTTCCACCAAAGGCGCGTTGGCAGTTTGGCAACGGATCCTACTTCTGTGTTGTCCTATCCGTAGTTTGATCTTCTGGCTGGTTTGTCCTATGTATATCAGCATGCATGGACAGAAGATAGCATAAACTACATTTGTAGAATTACAATTCGTGAAATATTGTCTTTCATATTTAATTGTGCCAAAAGAGAAAGTTTTACCCTCAATTGTTGAGTCACAGGAAACACATTGGCCACATTTGGCGTGACCCTTGAGAGCAGGTAGGTTCCATATGTCATTGAGAGTGGTTCTAGCATCTAATTGTGGAAGCGAGGCACAAACCAAATGATCTTTTATGTTCTTTGCCCTTTTGAAGGCAAACAGAGGACGTTCTAAATTCAGAACTCCAGCATTTAATACTGGCCAATGTTTCAGGACACTTTTCTTAATCGCATTGGATGCAGGAGAGAATGTGGTCACACATGTAATTCTGTCTTGATTATTCTTAGTCCGGGGTTCAAGTAAGGTCTCCCTAGGACAGTACCATGCCCTCTTTAACGAGCGGCGAACTAGTTTCCGTGGGTAGCCCCTTTGTCTGAGTTTAGCACTCAGTGTCTTTGCCTCTATGAAATAATCTTGTTTGAAGTAGCAATTTCTACGGATGCGTAGAAACTGTGAATATGGTAATGAGTCTCTGAGAGCACGGGGGTGGTGGCTGTTATAATTCAGTAGAGTGTTGCGTTCTGTGGGCTTGCGGTGTAGGCTTGTCGTTAGGCGACCTTCGGTGTGTTTTATCTCTATATCAAGGAAAGGTATAGATTCCTTGCTACTGGACATAGTGTATTTTAACCCTCCGCTGTTGTTGTTAAGCCAGTGGATGAATTGGTTTAGAGAGGTCTCTGAGTCAGTCCATAACATGAAAATGTCGTCAATATACCTTTTCCACAGGGCAATGCCACTGTGGAAAGGGTTTGATACATCCAGGATGTTTAAGTTCTCGAGATGATCCATATACAGAATAGCTAGGTTGGGGGCAAAAATAGCCCCCATGGATGTACCACGGACTTGACCATAGAATTGTCCCTCAAAAAGGAAGAAATTCTTGGTCAGGCAAATTTCGAGCAGTTGGAGGATGAAGTTAGATGGGACGTTATGGGGGCGAGCCCTTGTATCTAGGATCTTCTCAATCACCCGCAGGGACTCAAACTGGGGTATATTGGTATACAGTGATTCCACATCCAGCGTACACATGGTGCTGGATGTGGGGTCAAAGGGATGTTCTTCAACGAGGTTAATCATTGACATTGTGTCCTTGATGTAGCACGTGGTTGTAGGGACAAACGGCTTGATGAAATGGTCAATGTAATGTCCTAGGGGCTCCAAAACTGAGCCGCACCCAGAAACTATGGGGCGTCCTGGCGGTAGTTCAGCATTTTTGTGAACTTTAGGTAAGCAGTATATGACCGGGGTTCGAGGAGCCTTAGTATTGAGAAAGTCAAATTCCTTTTTGGACAGGAAACCCGCCTCTAAACCGGCAGTGGTGACTTCAAATATAAGTTTTTGAATTTCAACAGTGGGGTTGCGCGGCAATTTGCAATAGTGTTCATGATTACCCAGTTGCCGCAGGATTTCATTCTTATATTGGTCAATTTCTTGGATTACAATCCCTCCGCCTTTGTCGGCTGGTTTGATGACTAATGTCTGGTTGTTCTTTAAGGTGGAGAGGGCATTTTTCTCTTGGATGGTAATGTTGTAGGGGATAACAGTTTTCTTGCTCTCTAGAGTTGCTAGGTCGTTGAGAACTAGTTTCTCAAAGGTCAAAATTTCAGGAGGTACCATGCTGCCTGTTGGTGAGAATTTAGACGGAGGTTTAAAGGGTGTATTAGCATGTTTCTGTGGACTGGGATTCAAAAGGAAGAAACCATGCAGTCTTACCTTTCTAAAAAACCTTAAAAGTTCAGTTTGGGCGTCCAAAAAGTTGGGGCGCACAGTTGGGACAAATGAGAGTCCTTTACTGAGTAGCGAAACTTCACTACTGGATAGTGTATGTTTCGTCAAATTAAAAATGGGGAGGAGGGTGTTACTTTCCACCGAGTTGGGGACGTTGTCGTCATTTACCAACGGTAGTGTTGGCGACGGGTAGACCGTTCGCCGGGTGGATTCGGCCATCTCTGTTGTTGTTTCCCTCTGCCCTTCCCGGGGGGTTCTGTTTGTCCTTGGCCTCTCGATAAAAAATTCCTATTAGAGGGCCCTGGGCTGTCGCTTTGGTCAGAGTTCCCTGAGGACTCGGCCGAGCTGTCTGAAAATCCTACAAAGTTCTGCCTTCTATTAACTTTGTAGGATTTTCAGACAGCTCGGCCGAGTCCTCAGGGAACTCTGACCAAAGCGACAGCCCAGGGCCCTCTAATAGGAATTTTTTATCGAGAGGCCAAGGACAAACAGAACCCCCCGGGAAGGGCAGAGGGAAACAACAACAGAGATGGCCGAATCCACCCGGCGAACAGTCTACCCGTCGCCAACACTACCGTTGGTAAATGACGACAACGTCTCCAACTCGGTGGAAAGTAACACCCTCCTCCCCATTTTTAATTTGACGAAACATACACTATCCAGTAGTGAAGTTTCGCTACTCAGTAAAGGACTCTCATTTGTCCCAACTGTGCGCCCCAACTTTTTGGACGCCCAAACTGAACTTTTAAGGTTTTTTAGAAAGGTAAGACTGCATGGTTTCTTCCTTTTGAATCCCAGTCCACAGAAACATGCTAATGCACCCTTTAAACCTCCGTCTAAATTCTCACCAACAGGAAGCATGGTACCTCCTGAAATTTTGACCTTTGAGAAACTAGTTCTCAACGACCTAGCAACTCTAGAGAGCAAGAAAACTTTTATCCCCTACAACATTACCATCCAAGAGAAAAATGCCCTCTCCACCTTAAAGAACAACCAGACATTAGTCATCAAACCAGCCGACAAAGGCGGAGGGATTGTAATCCAAGAAATTGACCAATATAAGAATGAAATCCTGCGGCAACTGGGTAATCATGAACACTATTGCAAATTGCCGCGCAACCCCACTGTTGAAATTCAAAAACCTATATCTGAAGTCACCACTGCCGGTTTAGAGGCGGGTTTCCTGTCCAAAAAGGAATTTGACTTTCTCAATACTAAGGCTCCTAGAACCCCGGTCATATACTGCTTACCTAAAGTTCACAAAAATGCTGAACTACCGCCAGGACGCCCCATAGTTTCTGGGTGCGGCTCAGTTTTGGAGCCCCTAGGACATTACATTGACCATTTCATCAAGCCTTTTGTCCCTACAACCACGTGCTACATCAAGGACACAATGTCAATGATTAACCTCATTGAAGAACATCCCTTTGACCCCACATCCAGCACCATGTGTACGCTGGATGTGGAATCACTGTATACCAATATACCCCAGTTTGAGTCCCTGCGGGTGATTGAGAAGATCCTAGATACAAGGGCTCGCCCCCATAACGTCCCATCTAACTTCATCCTCCAACTGCTCGAAATTTGCCTGACCAAGAATTTCTTCCTTTTTGAGGGACAATTGTATGGTCAAGTCCGTGGCACATCCATGGGGGCTATTTTTGCCCCCAACCTAGCTATTCTGTATATGGATCATCTCGAGAACTTAAACATCCTGGATGTATCAAACCCTTTCCACAGTGGCATTGCCCTGTGGAAAAGGTATATTGACTAAGCATGGGCGGATTTTGCGGATTGGCAATCCGCGAACTTGCGTATTTACGGATTCGCAATCCGCGAAGATCCGCGAACTCTAGCGGACTTGCGGATTTTTCCGTTTTTTGTGTTGGCGCGTGTTCGCGCCGATTTTGGGACAAGTTCGCAATTGCGAACTTACTTTTCGGCTTGCAACGGCCGCGACTATGTTGTTTCTACGTCTGGTTTATCATCACAGGTTCACAGCACCCTCTGTTTCACCACTGCCACCCTCTGGGACACCCATGCCACCCTCTAGTACATCCTCACAGGCACCTATTAGGTTTATTTATTACTGTAGATTATGGTGGTTGAAAAAAGCTAGCACACCTGCCCTTCTTCAACTGCCATCAATTAATTTGTGTTTCATTAATGTGTCAGTAATTTTGAAAGTTCCAGTCTGGCTGGCACCTGCTTCCTTCCTTATCTGTAATTTGCTTTTTGTTGCAGTGAAATTTTTTTTTTACAGGACCTTTATGGTGCTATTCTATGAGCCTGCTGTTTGGGTCATAGCAGGGTCATAGAATTGTTGCAAACTCTGGAGGGGCCCATCAGGAAGCACTACCTTGAATGTTACTAATGTTAAGTTTGAACTTTTGCACCTGCTCATTGCTTTCATTTTAGCTAAAATCGTTTTTTTTGCAATTTCGCGCGTTATTTGGGGCGCGAATCCGTGCGAGATCGATTTCGGAAGCCGCGAATACGTGCGAATACAAAATTGTTTTTGTTGCGACGTGTATGTTCGCGTGATCTTGCGCGTGTTCGCGAGGCGCTTCTAGCTATTCGTTTGCCAAGTTACCCTATCGGTCGTACACGGGCGCGGCCATCTTGTTGGCGTGACGTAATTCCGTTTCCGCCCGCTATGTGTAATCTCGCAAAGTGTGCTGCTCGCGAGTACAAGTTCGCGCGTACTCGCAAGGAAAATCTCGCGCGAACTTACCCACGCGGTCGTGAACGGGCGCGGCCATCTTGTTTCTCATTCATTGCTATGGTTCTGGGCATGCTTTCTCTATCCTCTCTCAATCTCTGCCATCCTTTGCTTGTTTGAAGTTTTTTTGATCTAATTTTACTTATTATCTAACCCTCTATTTTTCTAGCTCTATATTTTTGTGTTTTCTGCAGCTTTTAGTTACTTTTAAACTACTTTTTTAAACTCTTTTATTTTCTTCTTCACTATTCTATTTCTTCTTTATCATTTAAGTTTATTTCTGCCCAGACCATGGTAAAGGGAGCCGGGAAGCACCCTGAGAAGGGGAAGGGTCCCGCACCCCGTGCCCGGCTCCCGTGCGGGCGTTTAAGGGGGGAGCAAGTGGTCCCGAGGGAGATCTTTAGCGCGGAGGAAGTGGCGGCACTGATCTTCCATGTCCAGCGCCGCCTCCCCAAGACGATCCTGGGAGGCGGCAAGATCGCGACCGGCTATGGCATCCGGGAGCGCCGCCAGCGGTGGGAGAAGGTGTGCCGGGCCATGTACAAGATCTCTGGGGTCCGGCGCACATATAACCAGGCCACCCACCGCTGGACCGATGTCATGGACCGGGAGCGGGACTTGCTGGACGCGCTCGGCGTAGAGGTCCCCGGGCTTGGTGAGTAGTAGTAGTAGTACATTTACTACTCTGTTTTATCCTGCTCTGTTATTTGCAAATCTTTGTTCTTTACCAAGAGCAATAATGCTGCCGATTACATTGAGGTAAATTATATTTCAAAATCTTCTATGCATTTCATTTTCAGGTGCACTGCTCTCCTTCTCAGTAGCCTTGCTTGCTACTATGCTTCTTTGTTTTGTATGTTGTGTTCAGAAGCATTTCATTGGCCTGAGAAATTATGTATCAGTGTACTGTAAAGAAAAGAACTGCGTAATGCTAGACAGTAAGGGTCATATTTTCAATTACCGGCGCATCCCTGCAAAGTAGCAGGGATGCGGCAGTAATTGTGTGCCATGCCACCACCACCCATTGGCCCAAAACGTCACAGAAGCCTTACGCATCTGTGCCGTAAAGGCAGCGCATTGCTGGAGTTGCGTGCCAACGATGGCGCAGCTCCAGCAATGCTCTGGGGTACCCTATCTCCCCAATGCTGCATCAAGCCGTACGTCGGCTTCAAGCGCGCAGGGTTTGAGTCATGCATCATTGTCATAAAAATGACTGATTGACATCTTGTAGATTTCCCTCAGCCACTTTTAGGATTCGTTCCTGCGCAGGTACGCCCTCCCTTGCGCCGGAACGCCCCCTGATGGCGCAGGGCTTTACAACGTGATGCATCGCCCATATGCCCATATGTGTTTTTTTTTTTAATATATACGCCGCACCAACACCATGGCGAGTCTTTTGTTCTGCCGCTGCGTCAGAAAAGGCACGCAACAATGGAGGAAAATCAGTCGCAACTTCCGCAAGGGACTTATAAATCAGCCCCAACAGACTGAAGTCCAGTGTCCTTCCTTTAGACAGTCACATGGCTATCAGAAGAAATAGTGGCGGTGGTGGCGGGTGGATTGATAGTTTGAGTATTCACTGATCTGCAAGCAGGATGGACTTTGTCTGTCACGTGTTGTGCACTACTGCCTGCAGTGCCAGGCCTAGGCAAACCTCTTTAGTAGTCTGTTTATTGAGTTACATAGGAACTTTCTAAGTCAACGTTCCGCAAATCAGGCAATACGAATAACGTAGTATACCACATGAGATAGATCCCGTGGAATAGTTGTCTATCTATTTGCTATTTTTCCAAAATATGTTGTTATTGTTCTTTTGAAATGTTTGATTTGGTTGAAAAATCTCATCCATGTTTTATGGTTTTTCTTTCTTTCATGTTGTACATCAGCTCCCCCCAAGGGCAAGAGGACACAGGAGGAGGGTGCTGAGGATGCAGGCCAGGATCGGGCAGGCGAGGGCTCCTTTGCTGGCCCCAGTAAGTTTACATTTTACTAAACAGTACCTATTTTTTCCTAGCGTTCCTCATTCGATTTTTTCTAAATCGTCTTTGATCTTCTTGTAGACTGGATATAAATTCTTATCCTGCCTCGAATATGATGACTCCCTGTGGTATTACTAGACTATTCTTATTAGTCTGTCTGTGTAGCTAACTAAGATTGGACATTTGGCAATTCCATTGGACTCCCATTATATTCAGCAATACCTCTATGCACTGTCTCCTTACTGACTAGATAGTGTGGCAGAGTCATTCAGCTCCCGAAGTCACCGATTATAGATCCCCAATGATCTCTAGATTATCGTACGCAGGACAAGAGAGTAGTACGGAGTCACAGCACAGTCAAGAAGTGTCAGAGGCACTCATGCTTGCAAAAATTCCAAAACCTTTAGCTCATCCACTCTAGTCTAGAGGAACAAAAACCACAGAGTCTATTTAAGTGTAAAAGCTTTATTAAAAGTAAACACATTTATTGAAATCTACTTTGTCATAAAACTATTTAACTGTAAACGGAAAAGTGGTTAGTGCTGACGATTAATTGGACACATTTCTTGTGGTCGAGCCGAACTCTCACCTACTTTGAACTTGATCCTGGTCGTGTTCTTAGGACTCAGGAGTCAAGCTTCTGTCTGTTAGGAGAAAAAGTGGTGCGTGTTAAAAATCAAAAGCAAGCATTCATCAGTTGTGCATAAAAGTGCAGCAAGACAACAGCCTTCCCTGGAAAATGGGACATTTTTACTATGGAGTAGACAGTCACAAATTATTACATTGTATTCTGTTTTTTTAACATTTCTCCTAGACCAAATATTATATAGTAGTGAGTGGTGTATTCTAACTTTCTTAAATGTACTTTGTAGGTGTAACATCTGGTGACGGGGCCAGCGCGGAGGTGGCTGATGTGTTGGACTTGGACTCGGAGGCCTCTGGGGAGGATGCGGCGGTAGAAGAGCTGGTGGCCGTTCCTGTGGGGGATCAAACGGTGGTGGCGGAAACAGGTAAGCTATATATTCCTTACTTATTGAGATTGAAGACTGCATAGTGTGCTTTCTGCACGGGTGTATTACAATTACAAATCAACCAGGTAGTAGCCTCCTCGAAATGTACTTCGACTTAGCTGTGAAGTTTTTGGTGAGAAGAATCCCAATAAGTTCTTAGACGAACGTGATGGATGGGATGAACGAAAAGCGAAAGAAGGGTGTAAGTAAGTGGGACGCGAACTTGTATGATGGCTGGCAAAGAAGAACGATATGTGTTTGCTTGGACCCAGAGGTGGCTGGGAAGGAAAGAATATGGTATGGTGCATGGCTGGGTCAATGATGAAGCAAGGATGGGTGGAAGGACAGCAGCCTGGGTGGGTGAAACAGAAACTGTATGTGTGCGTATACTTTGAATGAATGGATGCCTGGAGCATGGTATTCTCTGACTCTTACATAGCAAATGTGTATCTAGAGAGAGTAGATGGTCGCCAGGTGAAGTAAGTGTTACCTTGAAGAGCATGTACCACCGCACCCGCACGTCCGTCCCAGTGCAGGGAAGGCAAGGAAAAGAAATTGTAAATGTGTCCAATACTTCCATGAATAGTAGCAGTACTTTGTATTGCGTTTGCATTCACAGCATATATCTGGTTATTACGGTGGACACTCCGTACCTCTCTTAATAACTTTAGTTTACTTGTAGTACGTCATTCATGTGTGGGTGTATCACTGTGTTCACTCAATATTAAGCAAAGCACCTAAAGTCATCTCATCTGTCATTAAATACGTCCCATGTGAAGTGATAGATAATCAAATTAGTTAGCTTCTTCAGTTTCCTTTTCTAGTACTCATTTGCACTGTAGGGTGAAAGGTAAATTAATTAAGCAGTAGCCCTTGTAACAGAGTATTCTCAGTGCCACCCGTAATAGAAAAGTAATAGCTTCACCACCTGCATGTACTGGACCGGTACAGTAACGCAAGTCTGTCTCCATCATCATGGTGTGCAACTTTTTTTCTCGGGTGCAACTTCACTGTGCTGTGTCCATGTCATTCTGCCGGCTTGCATAAGATAACGTACCCATTTCCCTAAACAAGAGAGAAGAAGAAGAATAAGACTGGTGTACTGTCATAGTCGACTGTAATGGAAGTCCATAGTGGTCGTAGAATTAGTTCATTAAACTACCACTACTGTTAGAGCAAGGATGCAGAAGTGGGAGGGTTACATAGATACTGTCCTCAATAGTTATGTACTGTGCTTTCAATTTGCTACTTGTACTCTGTGACCCAACTTTCGGCTCAATCACTTTGTGTTATTAATAAGGAGCATTGGTTACAGACTATGTCTTTCTTTCTTCATATAGTTGCTCCTTCTTCCAAATCAACAACAAGGAGGGAGCAGGCTAGATTGGCCCGGCAACGGAGGCTGGAGGCCACAGTCGCCGAGTATCGGCGGCTGGTGGCCCTGGAGGAGGAGGAGGACACGCAGTCGAGCGGGGCAACATCTTCGACTGCATCCTCCTCCGTGACTAAACCAGCGGGACCGAGCCGGGCTAAGAAAGCCGACCGCCACCGCCAAGCACCGGAAACACCAGCTGCCCCCCACAGGAGCTGCAAGGAACGCCAACACCGCCTACGAGTCCGCATGTCCAACCTGGAGCAGGAGGTCCTGAGGTATAAGACCTTGGTTAAGGGCCTCCGCTCCGAGCTTGCCACCCTCCGCAAGGAGTATGATGCCCATGCCGCATCATGCACCAGCACCAGCACCCTCCAGTAGTGGAGTGTCCCTTGCCCTTTTTTTATAGACTTTTGGGGGGTGGGATTTGGGAGTTGGGATCGTTTTGGGACGTTTCAGAGACAATCGTTGGGGTTAGGGTGGGTGAGGGAGATTATTTTGTTAGGGATAAATAAATATATTTTTCAACTACTTTATCTGACCATACCTGTTTTTTACTGCTTTTCAGTCTGGTGGGTGGGGGGCGGGGGTGTAACAGTAACTTTGTTTTCCTGAACAGTCGTAGGACTTTAGTAGTACAACCGTCAAACTCTAAGAAATTAGGGCTAGGCCCAGGGCTGGCTCCAGGTGAAATGGGGATTAACGTTGTCATTCCTGGGCGGGTGACATTTCCTCATTGCGGTGTTACTAGTGGTGTGACACAGTGGCAGTTGCATGCCTATGGAAAAAAAGAAAACGAAACCTTGTTTGTACTCCTTACTGTAGCATTACAACGGTTACGGTACGATCGAGAAAATAGCAGGTGACAGTACACTAGAACAGTGCCATAATGTAGCCTAACAAATGGTAAAGTATTGCAAGTATAACTAGTACTTGCGTTGAATTTATTTGACATTGGCTACTACTACTAGAAGATATAGTACTGAAGCTGAGTAAGTCTAGAAGATATCCTCGTATTCCTTCACCAGCCTGTTGCTGCTATCACCTTATCCTCCCCAGCAAGTGTGTGGAATTATTGATGTCATTTTAGTCAGACATCAAGCAAAACAACACAGCCCGGGGGAAGAGGGTTAGGGTTTGTAAAATGGATGGGAATGGGGGTTTCTTTTTGGGTAGGTTTTGTTGAGAGAAGAAAAAAAAAGCAGAGCATGGACAAACAATAATTGAAGATACAGAGTTTACAGACAATCTTTGGTTACAAAGTAAAGGTAAGCACATGCAGTCACACTCATAGAATAAAAGACAACAATGGATACTGTATCTGTATTGCGTATGTTGTTGGAGTTGTCCTGTTGAAATTGGTAAGTAAGTTGCATGCAGCAAACAATTCCTCTTATTGGCGGCACTCCTCCATTCCAGCTGACGCTTCGTCCATCAATGTGGTGGTGACCACTGACAGAAGAGACACCCTGTCCACTGCCTGCCTGGCGGATGTTGACTGAAACCCGGCCTGTAATTATTGAACGGAAAACAGGAAGTGCTATTACAATACCACTGATAAATAAATAAAAGGTATGTACGCTGTGTGGTTCAAAAAGTCACACTTTGATGATGCCTAGCAGAAAAATGGTTACAAAACGTACTTTGAAAGTAACAGTAGACCCAAATACAGACCGTGGATTGTATTCAAACCACTTGCCTGCAAGCAAAAGTATCCATAGCCAGCATCGCTCCAACAGTGCTCTACAACAACAGAACCGCGTTGCAATAGAACCCCCCTAAACACATGCAATCCTGCTGCTAGGGCTAACCCTAACGAACCCTAACTTACAAAGTGCCAAAACTGGTGTTTCCTTATGGATTTTGTCCAACTAACTTCTAGCCGGTATTAGACCTTCCCAGGAATGCCCCAGGCAAGACCCGCCAACCCACCCGCAAAAAAACACCCGACACAACACCACCAAACAGCGAAAAAGCTAAATCTCATACTTACAATGTCTCTCGGCCTTCGGTCCAAACGCGGCGCTGTGCAGCTAGGTCGTCATCATCATCATCAATCATCATAACTCCTGTTTTCCACCACGGATTTCCTGAAAAGCAAATGCAATCAAGATTAGACTGTCGCAGCAGTGCTTCGACAGAGACCCCGGCCGCAACCCACCCACGAACAGCAGGAAGCCCCCCAAAACGCTACATTGAGCAAGATGTCTGAAGAAATGGCAAAAAAAAGGCTGTTCCTTATGGATTTTGTCCAAAACACTTGTATCCGGTATTAGACCTTCCCAGGAAAGCCCCAGGCAAGACCCGCCGGCGCCAACCCACCCGCAAAAAAACACGCGACACAACACCACCAAACAGCGAAAAAGCTAAATCTCATACTTACAATGTCTCTCGGCCTTCGGTCCAAACGCGGCGCTGTGCAGCTAGGTCGTCATCATCATCAATCATCATAACTCCTGTTTTCCACCACGGATTTCCTGAAAAGCAAATGCAATCAAGATTAGACTGTCGCAGCAGTGCTTCGACAGAGACCCCGGCCGCAACCCACCCACGAACAGCAGGAAGCCCCCCAAAAGCTACATTGAGCAAGATGTCTGAAGAAATGGCAAAAAAAAGGCTGTTCCTTATGGATTTTGTCCAAAATACTTGTATCCGGTATTAGACCTTCCCAGGAATGCCCCAGGCAAGACCCGCCGGCGCCAACCCACCCGCAAAAAAACACCCGACAACACCCCCAAACAGCGAAAAAGCTAAATCTCATACTTACAATATCTCTCGGCCTTCGGTCCAAAGTAACGCGCTGTGCAGCTAGGTCATCATCAATCATCATAACTCCTGTTTTCCACCACGGATTTCCTGAAAAGCAAATGCAATCAAGATTAGACTGTCGCAGCAGTGCTTCGACAGACACCAAAAATTACACACAAACCCCCGGAACCCCGCCAAAGAGCACCTCAAAGGCAAGCAAGTCAGCAAAAACGGCAAGAAATTTTCACCTCATATTTGGTCCAAAACACTTTTGTCCATTATTAGAGCTTCACAGCAATGGGCCCAAAACCGTCAACTCACCCGCAAAGAAGTACAACACCCCCACAAGTGCTGAGTCTTTCTTCATTGTGCGTAATCCAGCACTCTGCTTGGAGGGAAATCGCAGTCTGGAGGAGGAGGATAGAGGAGCATGTTCTTCAGAACTTGTGAACCTGAGGAATGTAGACTGCGGCACCTTCAAATCAATAAGCAAACAAGTGAAGACAGTTCTGATGATGGTCTTCTTTTTGGGATTAGGTGATTAAAGTTTGAATTAAATTAACTGTGCAAAACAAAGAAAGAGAGACACAAAGCACACAGGAATAAAAGTGAATAAGGACGAAAAAGAAAGTTCTTGATTGATTGTCTCATTTTCAGGGCTCGGTGTCAGGGAATAAGAACAAGATTTCGTCATCATACTCTGCGAATTCAGGCTGGATGAGGTCAGTGGCACCGAACAGAGAAAAAATCCCCTCATCTACGTTGCTGTCCTCATCGTCTTCATGTGGCGTGCTTTCTCGCACTTTGTAATCTGGTGGTATGAGGTGCTGATTCATCTTGATCATTGTCAGCCGCTCCACATTTTTGGGCGATAGGCGGCTCCGTTTGGCAGTTACAATGCCACCAGCAGCACTGAAAACACGTTCAGAAGACACACTTGCGAGTGGGCAAGACAAATAGTTTATAGCCAGGTTGTAGAGCTGTGGCCACAATTGTTTTTTGCCATGCCAATACTGCAATGGCTCCTCATTAAGAAAGACCACTGTTGAGTCATTCAGATAGTCCTGCACCATCGACTCAAGGTCATCAACTGTTCCTCCACTTTGCTTACTTTTTGCTGTGCCTGTGACATTTTTTAGAGAACCATACCCCATCAAACTTAGCCAATCCTCCTCCCCAGCCACTGTTAGTGTTGTCATTGTGTGTGGTGCAGATGATCCAGTTGCCGGTGTCTTTAACGGCTGAGAGGTCACTTGTGCCCCAGCCACAGGTGCAGAAGTGGATTCTTGTGACTGCGGATGGCCTGCTGATGCTGATGCTGATGTACTGGCTTCTCCTTCAATAACCTGCCGTTCTTTTTCAAACCTCTTGGCTGACCAGGCTAACCAATGTTTGTACTTTTGAACATCTGCATCAGCGAAAGGAAAGAATGCGTTGTCTGCCAGCGCCTTTTTGTAGCGTGGATCCAGAATAGTAGCACAAATGTAATGCTGATCTGAGTTGATGTTTTTAAGACGTTCATCACCACGTAGGCGATGTAATAATTTCTCAGACAAAATGAAATGGTTTTTTTTTTTTTCATCTTTTTCAAACTCAGAAGAAACCGCCATCAGTTGGTGCTCCAGTATGCACAACAATGGGATAGCTTTTCCCAAATTACAGTCCTCCTGGCTGACTGCACGCGTGAAGAACTCAAAAGGACGAAGCATGTCTGTCAGGCTTTTAACTATGGCCCATTGCGCCTTACTCATCCGCAGGTCCTCCTTCTGAGATGTAGCCTCTGTCAAGAAATAGTGATCGAGTACCGTATACTGCTCATGCAGACGCTCAAGCATGTAGAAGGTTGAGTTCCAACGTGTTGCCACCTCCTGGATGAGTGCTTTCACTGGCATTCCACGTTGAAGTAGCAGTCTCCGCAGATGCTTCCGGGCCTTAAAAGAATGGCTGAAATGGTTGCACATTTTGCGGCAGGTGGCCATTACCTCGAACGCTGGACTCTCTTTATCACTCAAGAATTTTTGAACTACCAGGTTGATACAGTGCGCCAAACACGGCACTCTAACATGGTGACCCTGTGACATGGCCTTAACTACATTGGCGCCATTATCCGTGGAAACATAACCAATCTTGCGTTTTAGGGGGGATAGCATTGACAACACCTTTTTGTCAAACTCTTCCAAAAGGTTTTCTGCTGTGTGACTTTTCTCCAAGGCAAACATGGCTAGTGTTGCATGTTTCCGAGCAGCTTTGAAAACTTGGTCCGGGTCAACACCTGCGTTTAGCTTTGCTATAACACCTGAAAAAGAGACCCAGTGTGCAGTGATGCACATGTAATCATCGCCTGGGCCACTGGTCCACATGTCTGTTGTCAGATGTATTGTGTGAACAGCACTCTTCTGCAAAGCTGCCCCAATCGCCTGCAGCACATCTTCATGTAGTGCTGGAACCGCAACTCTGGCAAAATAGAACCGGCTCGGAACCTTCCATTTAGGGCAGAGCGTTGCAACTAATTCAAGAAAACCTACCGCTTCTACAAAAGAAAAAGGTAGAAGGTCCACAGCTAGCATTTTAGCCAGCTTAGTGTTATACAGACGCGTCAGTGGGTGGTTGCGTTCATATGGCACGTCTGAAGTAAGCATTGTTCTAATGTTGGCCTGGACCAAGCATTTACGGGCTGATAATGACTTCGTTGACCCAATTTTGCTCGCTGGTGAACTTTTGTGCGTTGGTGTCTCAGTCGCTCCAACACTCTTAGTGTGCCTCACATTGGGTGTGCTGCTGACAGGGGTACTGGGTGTAAGGGAAGTGTTTGACACGTCTTCTTCCTCCTCGTCATCATCAGATGAAACATCAACGTTTCCTTCAATTCGGCCTTTCTTGATCGCATCTAGGTGCGCAAACCATTTGACAGTGTGCTGTCTCCTAAGATGACCTCTCTGGCCTCCGGTACCATAGTTGGTACCTGGCTTACCACGACTAACTGCTTGCTTACAAATGGTACAAATGGCAAACTTTGGATTTTTTGGACAAACAGTAAAGAAGTCCCAAACTGGGGACTTGAAGTGTCTGTGGGACATGGAGGAGGCGGCGATACTGGTGGTGGTGGTCATGAAGCTAATGCCAGATGAAGTGGAGGATCTGGATTGGCCAACTTTTGTACGTTTTCCACTTTCACCGCCACTAATTAAGGTCGAGGTTGACGCAGGTCTCTTCTTGCCAGAAAGAAATATGGAAGCGGGACGAGTTGGTGTACTACTTAACTCCAATGATTGTGGTGTTTCCACTGCCTCCTCATCGACAACATCATCATCATCATCATCACGCGCAGCAGCTCTTCGGGCTAGGGTCAAAATGTCTGTTTGCTGCATGCCCGCTGGGGCTGCAGTGACCTTTATGATGACTGGGTCGTCGTTGGCAGAGTCTTCATCAGCAGCAGTATCCGCCACTTCTTGTTGAGCCTCATCACACTCCATAAGTCTGAGACTTTGGACGAGCTTCCTTTTACGCTTAAGTACCTTTGTTGGATCATGGTGTGCCTCACTCTCAGACGGCTGTGGTGCTGGTTCCCAAGTTTGATCCGTATCATCAGAAGGAGGTGTGCTTGAAGAGGATGTAGACACCACCCTTGATCTCTTCCTTGCTAGGGTTGTGGAAGACAATGAAGGATCATCAGGAGGAGTGGCTTCCTCAAATGATACCTCGCCTTGATTGTCGATTTCCTGATGTGCCCCTACTTCGGGAGGAACAACTATTGTGGGCACTTGTTGTGACCCTCCATGCACCTCTGCATGCGCATCTCCTTGCGCTGCCTCTCCTTCCACATGTACTTGGGCTTGTACTTGCACATGTGATTGTTGTTGCCGCTGTGGTTGTTCAACACTCGTCAGATGAGCTACAACAACCTGTGTTGATTGAGGGACATTGCTGCTGCTTTCTTGCGATGAGCCAACATCACTGGTCGATGGTGATTGAAGAAGTATACTGGCTGCCTCTGCAGCACTCAAGGGCTTGGACTTAAGTTGGCGTGGTGGTGGTGGTGGCACTGAGCCCAATGGAGCGGGGGTGCTGCTGCCAGCTTGGTCCCCAGCAGATCCCGCTGCAGCTGCTGCAGGCATACTTTTTTTTTTACTCACAAAAAAAGGGGCGGGCGGCACACCAGTGTCCTTGGTAACTTGCTTCTTCTGCTCCTTACTGGCACCTTTCTTGCTAGAGGAGCTACGGGTTACTTTTTTTGGGGCCATCTTCTTCAGAGCAGGTCAGCAGGCAGCAGTTGCACGAGTTGCAGAGGGTTCTGTGTCCAGACGTGACGTCGCGTGACGTTATGCTGCACACACCGCTGCAGGACTTCTTCCTGGCACTGGTGGTTCTATTGAGTCTTCTTGTGCACCTAAAAGCAATGGAAGACAGAGGAACATCAGTTCAGTTATACACCCCAAAAAATCGACAAAACACAGAAAAATGAGCACAATCCCATGCCATCCATGATGTTTACATTGAAGACACCCCACAGAAAGACTAGGGACATGCAAGTATGCAACACTCACTACCCCTGGGCATAAGGGATGAAAAGTAGGCAAAATAAGTGCAGGCCTCAGACACTGCCTCTCCTCAAAATGGCCCCCTTACACCCCAAGCACATGTTGCTGCCTGTACCAGCCAGCACTCAAGATGGCCACCACCACCACCCACATGGCCAGTCCACATCAACAGTACACCCCCAAAAAACAGAAAAACAGCCAGAAATCACCACAATCCAATGCCATCCATGATGTTTACATCAAAGAGAGTGAGACAACACCACAGGCACACTCAGTCCATGCACCACCACCACCCCTGGGCAAGCAAAAGGCCACACCAGCAGCCCCCCAAAAACGACAAAAAAAAAATAAAATAAGCACAATCCCAGCCCATCCATGGCCTCAATTATGTTTAAATTCAAGAAGACACCCCACAGAAAGACTAGGCCCATGCAACACTCACCACCCCTGGGCAAAGGGCCACACCAGCAGGCCCAAAAAAACGACAAAAAACAATAAAATCTGCACAATCCCAGCCCATCCATGGCCTCAATGGTGTTTAAATTCAAGAAGACACCCCACAGAAAGACTAGGCCCATGCAACACTCACCACCCCTGGGCAAAGGGCCACACCAGCAGGCCCAAAAAAACGACAAAAAACAATAAAATCTGCACAATCCCAGCCCATCCATGGCCTCAATGGTGTTTAAATTCAAGAAGACACCCCACAGAAAGACTAGGCCCATGCAACACTCACCACCCCTGGGCAAAGGGCCACACCAGCAGGCCCAAAAAAACGACAAAAACCAATAAAATCTGCACATTCCCAGTCCATCCATGACCTCAATGGTGTTTAAATTCAAGAAGACACCCCTCAGAAACACTAGGCCCATGCAACACTCACTACCCCTGGGCATAAGGGATGAAAAGTAGGCAAAATAAGTGCAGGCCTCAGACACTGCCTCTCCTCAAAATGGCCCCCTTACACCCCAAGCACATGTTGCTGCCTGTACCAGCCAGCACTCAAGATGGCCACCACCACCACCCACATGGCCCGTCCACATCAACAGTACACCCCCAAAAAACAGAAAAACAGCCAGAAATCACCACAATCCAATGCCATCCATGATGTTTACATCAAAAAGAGTGAGACAACACCACAGGCACACTCAGTCCATGCACCACCACCACCCCTGGGCAAGCAAAAGGCCACACCAGCAGCCCCCCAAAAACGACAAAAAACAATAAAATAAGCACAATCCCAGCCCATCCATGGCCTCAATTATGTTTAAATTCAAGAAGACACCCCACAGAAAGACTAGGCCCATGCAACACTCACCACCCCTGGGCAAAGGGCCACACCAGCAGGCCCAAAAAAACGACAAAAAACAATAAAATCTGCACAATCCCAGCCCATCCATGGCCTCAATGGTGTTTAAATTCAAGAAGACACCCCACAGAAAGACTAGGCCCATGCAACACTCACCACCCCTGGGCAAAGGGCCACACCAGCAGGCCCAAAAAAACGACAAAAACCAATAAAATCTGCACATTCCCAGTCCATCCATGACCTCAATGGTGTTTAAATTCAAGAAGACACCCCTCAGAAACACTAGGCCCATGCAACACTCACTACCCCTGGGCATAAGGGATGAAAAGTAGGCAAAATAAGTGCAGGCCTCAGACACTGCCTCTCCTCAAAATGGCCCCCTTACACCCCAAGCACATGTTGCCTGTACCAGCCAGCACTCAAGATGGCCACCACCACCACCCACATGGCCAGTCCACATCAACAGTACACCCCCAAAAAACAGAAAAACAGCCAGAAATCACCACAATCCAATGCCATCCATGATGTTTACATCAAAAAGAGTGAGACAACACCACAGGCACACTCAGTCCATGCAACACTCACCACCCCTGGGCAAAGGGCCACACCAGCAGGCCCAAAAAAACGACAAAAAACAATAAAATCTGCACAATCCCAGCCCATCCATGGCCTCAATGGTGTTTAAATTCAAGAAGACACCCCACAGAAAGACTAGGCCCATGCAACACTCACCACCCCTGGGCAAAGGGCCACACCAGCAGGCCCAAAAAAACGACAAAAAACAATAAAATCTGCACAATCCCAGCCCATCCATGGCCTCAATGGTGTTTAAATTCAAGAAGACACCCCACAGAAAGACTAGGCCCATGCAACACTCACCACCCCTGGGCAAAGGGCCACACCAGCAGGCCCAAAAAAACGACAAAAAACAATAAAATCTGCACAATCCCAGCCCATCCATGGCCTCAATGGTGTTTAAATTCAAGAAGACACCCCTCAGAAACACTAGGCCCATGCAACACTCACTACCCCTGGGCATAAGGGATGAAAAGTAGGCAAAATAAGTGCAGGCCTCAGACACTGCCTCTCCTCAAAATGGCCCCCTTACACCCCAAGCACATGTTGCCTGTACCAGCCAGCACTCAAGATGGCCACCACCACCACCCACATGGCCAGACCACATCAACAGTACACCCCCAAAAAACAGAAAAACAGCCAGAAATCACCACAATCCAATGCCATCCATGATGTTTACATCAAAGAGAGTGAGACAACACCACAGGCACACTCAGTCCATGCACCACCACCACCCCTGGGCAAGCAAAAGGCCACACCAGCAGCCCCCCAAAAACGACAAAAAACAATAAAATAAGCACAATCCCAGCCCATCCATGGCCTCAATTATGTTTAAATTCAAGAAGACACCCCACAGAAACACTAGGCCCATGCAACACTCACTACCCCTGGGCATAAGGGATGAAAAGTAGGCAAAATAAGTGCAGGCCTCAGACACTGCCTCTCCTCAAAATGGCCCCCTTACACCCCAAGCACATGTTGCCTGTACCAGCCAGCACTCAAGATGGCCACCACCACCACCCACATGGCCAGACCACATCAACAGTACACCCCCAAAAAACAGAAAAACAGCCAGAAATCACCACAATCCAATGCCATCCATGATGTTTACATCAAAGAGAGTGAGACAACACCACAGGCACACTCAGTCCATGCACCACCACCACCCCTGGGCAAGCAAAAGGCCACACCAGCAGCCCCCCAAAAACGACAAAAAACAATAAAATAAGCACAATCCCAGCCCATCCATGGCCTCAATTATGTTTAAATTCAAGAAGACACCCCACAGAAAGACTAGGCCCATGCAACACTCACCACCCCTGGGCAAAGGGCCACACCAGCAGGCCCAAAAAAACGACAAAAAACAATAAAATCTGCACAATCCCAGCCCATCCATGGCCTCAATGGTGTTTAAATTCAACAAAACAGTTGTATCATGCACCCATAACCAACCCTGGTCCTACTGGATACTGTGGCTACCCACAATATAATTTATTTAATTTTCTGAAAAAGTTCCAAAATTGTACTTGCAGCAACTGTAATGCCCCAAACAAACTTACTTGTGAAAGTTGATTTCTAATCCAAAAGTGATCCAAAGACAGTCAAAAAGGCCTCAAATCCAAATATCCAGCAGCACCCACAAAAAGTAATCCTTCCAGCTCCAGATCCAAATGAAAGTGACCAGGAGATGGACAAAGCACTGGGAGGAGCCTGCTGGACAGGAACAGGAAGTTGGAGACTGTGGGGCACTTCCTTCCTCCCCCCCCCCCCAAAATGGACTCCTTGCAAAAAAAAAGGCCATGCAAATGTCAACCTGAGGAGTGATTCTGATAAAAATCATAATTTTCTGAAGGTTTATCCTGTTTGCTGGTGATTTTCTTGTGCGAAATTGCAAAATCTCTATTTCGCAAGTGCGAGATTGTTCCTTTCCGCCGCAACTACATGTTCGCAATTGCGAACTCTCGCGAGGTGTGCTGTGCAAGGTGGCAAGCCGCGAGTACGTATTCGCGGGCGACAAACTCCCGCGGGAACACGCAGCAAGATCTAAAATGGCGCGTCACTCGCAAAGAAAAACAACTCGGCAAACGCTAAAATGACGGAAAGTGAACGCCGTGCACCACGCCGCGCGCCGCAACCAAGCAAAAAATCCGCCGCGAGCGGATTCACGGATTTTCGACAAATTCGCGAGCGTTCGCGGATTGCGGATTTGCCGAAAATCCGAAAAATCCGCGAGCGGAGCGGATTTTACGCCCATGCTTAATATTGACGACATTTTCATGTAAATGTGAATGTAAATGTAAATGTAGGTGTACTTATATAGCGCAAACCTGTCACCCAAAGGGCATCCTGGCGCTTGCTTAGGGAACCCGTCCTGGTATTCCCCTGTGAGAAACCCCAGCAGGGTGTCCACAAGGTGAAAGCCAGGCATCCCGCCGCGAGGGGCCGTAGTGGAGATTAAGCAAGCTATTGCCCAGAGTTGCAGAGTGTGACCCCGTGATTCGAGTGGGCACCGGAGCGAGAATTGTCGAGTCCGTGGAATTTTTGAGCCCGAGACCCGCCGAGGCGGGGAATCGAACCCTGGTCCACGGTCGATCTCAGCTTCCGGGTCTGCCGCCTCTAACCACTGAGCCACGCTTCTCCACGACATTTTCATGTTATGGACTGACTCAGAGACCTCTCTAAACCAATTCATCCACTGGCTTAACAACAACAGCGGAGGGTTAAAATACACTATGTCCAGTAGCAAGGAATCTATACCTTTCCTTGATATAGAGATAAAACACACCGAAGGTCGCCTAACGACAAGTCTACACCTCAAGCCCACAGAACGCAACACTCTACTGAATTATAACAGCCACCACCCCCGTGCTCTCAGAGACTCATTACCATATTCACAGTTTCTACGCATCCGTAGAAATTGCTACTTCAAACAAGATTATTTCATAGAGGCAAAGACACTGAGTGCTAAACTCAGACAAAGGGGCTACCCACGGAAACTAGTTCGCCGCTCGTTAAAGAGGGCATGGTACTGTCCTAGGGAGACCTTACTTGAACCCCGGACTAAGAATAATCAAGACAGAATTAAATGTGTGACCACATTCTCTCCTGCATCCAATGCGATTAAGAAAAGTGTCCTGAAACATTGGCCAGTATTAAATGCTGGAGTTCTGAATTTAGAACGTCCTCTGTTTGCCTACAAAAGGGCAAAGAACATAAAAGATCATTTGGTTTGTGCCTCGCTTCCACAATTAGATGCTAGAACCACTCTCAATGACATATGGAACCTACCTGCTCTCAAGGGTCACGCCAAATGTGGCCAATGTGTTTCCTGTGACTCAACAATTGAGGGTAAAACTTTCTCTTTTGGCACAATTAAATATGAAAGACAATATTTCACGAATTGTAATTCTACAAATGTAGTTTATGCTATCTTCTGTCCATGCATGCTGATATACATAGGACAAACCAGCCAGAAGATCAAACTACGGATAGGACAACACAGAAGTAGGATCCGTTGCCAAACTGCCAACGTGCCTTTGGTGGAACATTTCAAAGAAAAAAATCACACAGAGAATGATTTTACTTGGACTGTGGTGACACAAATAAAAGCCCCACCTCGTGGAGCGGACATTGCCCAAATTCTGAACAAAGTGGAACTACATTGGATACTGAGAACTGACAGTATACGTAAAGGCCTGAACAGGGTCGAAGACTGGACTTCATTATTGTGATGTTGTTTCTTAAATTAGGAAACATCCTCTGTAATGAATAATTCCTCCTGATTAATCTCGCCATAATGTAATTCTTGTATATATGTATTTGTTGTTTATAACCAAATCAGTCACTCGCACTAATTCTCACCAGTCACTATCCCCTCTTTCCCTTGACTTCTCCGAGCCCCACTCCAAGATGGCCGCCACTCTCCCCTTACCTCAACCGAGTCCTACCTCGGTTTTACCTGCATGTTCTTAAATAGTATGCCCCGCCCACACAATGGTAGCGATCACCGCCAGAACCCAACTGTCCTGCCAACGAGCAAGCAATATTTAATACTTCTCTTGTATCTCGGGAAAGTAACAAGCTTGAAAAATATTTAAACAACTCTTCATATTAGTTAATAAAAATCCAATGAAATGGTGAAGTTGGATGTTTTAACAAATAATAAGAAAAAGTAACTTTAAAAAGTTATCTTTTCTCTGCCTGAAGTTCCATGAGGCTAATTTGCATTCACCCCATGGCTACTTTCAGCCATTGATTAGCCTTGAATAGGTTGGAATAAGGTATGAAATGCCTCCCAGGAGCAAAATATTGGCTAACCTGAATGGATAGAGATGGCTCCTCTGAAATCAATAAAACATGCATGGTCGGGTGTGGGGACAACCTTTTTGACACTAAAGTGTCAAATCCTGTCTGAGCATCAAATCACTTGACAGGTCTGCTGTGTTCAAATATAACATTTGAGGCACACTTTAAAGGGACAGAACAGGATGTGCAAGACAATTCTTAGTAACCACTGTCTTGTTGTTGAAGGGCCCTGTTCTTATCCTACCAGACCTCTGTCTCTGGGTTTGTTCTGGGTATAGTACCTGCTCCAAACAGGTTCTTAGTTTTAGATGAGTGAGGATACCAGAATTACCATAGTACACTCCTCATACAAACACCACACACACACAGACACTGCCCTCAGCCCATGTTTTGTGTAGTTGAAGACTTTCACCATTTTGAAAATGCCCTGATACATTGCATTTTGGGATGGTTTGAAGCATGGCAAACAGGAACGATTGAAATAGTGAATAGGGCTAGCCCCAGGAAGTTATCTCCGTTGGTTAGGAATGGGCCATTAGTCATCCCACCCACTAGCTCCTGCCAAGCATAAATGAGATATCTTCTGGCACGAACTTCAGGACACATCCAGCCCTGTGGAAGATAATAAGAGTATTGGACCTGTTGTCTGTAACCTGAGAGGAGCCCTGAAGACTGGTCATGTTCCCTCTTGTCCCAGGATAAAAAAGTGGACTTTAAGGGGTCCTTTGGGTGGCCTCCTGTGTGGCTGCAGGGAGACAACAAATATCAAAAGGCCTTTCCCTGGAAGTATTCATCTAACCAGTGGCAACTGGACATGGCCTGGGCCCTGCTGTTGGCCTCTGAATGACACCCTGTGAATCTCTAAGTGGCTCCCCTGAGGTCCCGGGAGGCTCTAGCTGTGTACTTATGTTGTGGACTGGAACTTAAAAGATGTAGGGCCTGATTTAGATCTCGGCAGATGGGTTACTCCATCACAACGCTGATGGATAGCCCGTCCACCGAAATATAAATCCCATAGGATATAAGGGGATTTATATTTTAGAGGACAGGATATCTATCATCGTTGTGATGAAGTAACTCATCTGTGAAGATCTAAATCCTGCCCCAAATCAGGAGGTAGAGTCTTTGAACAGGACCAACCTGGTTGGTGTATTCCACCCACACTGCATTGCATTCAGCATCACATTTCACCTATATCCCCATCTAAAGAAACCATTAACTATAATTGGCGCATTGTGCTTTCTGGTTCTATTTTTACTCAAAACTTTTTAAATTCATATCTCTGATTCCCCTAATTATATTGTTGTTGTTTTGAAGTATGTTTGCTTATTAAACTTCACTCTAATTTTCTAATTCAGTTTTGGATATTTATTGTTTAGCATTTTTACATTATTACTGTTTTGGTACTCCATAAATACTTTATGACTGCCCTAGGTTAAACCTCTCTGCTCTGTACCATTGCGGCCAGGTTATTGATCTCAGGTTAATTTAGTGATTTGGTGGGTTCACCCTGACAAGGGTTGTTAATACTTCTTGAAGTGGGCAGTCACCCACCCTATAATATTCCAATTTGTTACGGCACCTAAAATAGAAACCCTGGACCCTACAGAGTCCTCCTTTGAGGTAATGTGAAACTCCTGCAGGAGCTGCCACTTAAGTGTCTTTCCAATGGTGCTGAGTTATTGGGCAAACTTCACAGAGGAATCTTGTATGGAGCCATGGTACCATGGGGGTTGAAGCTTGCATGGTGGGTACGTAGGAGTGCTGCAGTACCTGAAAAAGATTTTTTTTAAAGAAAGATAGAAAATGTGGATTAGGACCCTGAGGTGGATTGGGCATCCATGCTGTGTTGGGTGCAGGACCTTCATCAAATCATAATAACCATGGAAAATATCCACAGTAGGGTACCAGAGGCTAAGGTCTCGAGAGTGAGCTGTCCTCCAAACAGAACTAGTTATACGCCAAAAGACACCCAAGTGATTTTTAAATGTTATGATCTATCACATTATGTAACATATTAATGTCATACCAGCCTGCTCCTAAACATACACAAAAATGTCACTGGATGTCCACGCACATCAGTAGGGGAGCTAGTACCCCAACCCGAATAAACCATCAACATGTTTCTGCCTAGTCGCTCAACAAAGTGCATGACATTCGTCAGGGCGGACATTGGATCCTCTGGTGGCATATATACATTACACCTGCCACTATGTTGATGGTCTGACCTTTGTTGCCACCCTACGTTCCTAGGTCCCGAGGTACAGGCGAACCAATAAACACAAATGAGCGTTGTGTAGACATCAGAAGCATGCAGAGTAGATGTGACATTGTACCAAATGCAATTAAAAAAAGTGTAATGCTGTGTGACCAGCTCACATGCTCTTACCCTAAATCAGAGTCATCTGGGCCCCATGGAGGAATGCTCAGGAAACCCTATAGTGACGTACTATGAGTGAGAGAAAAGGGTTCTGACCGCTGCATGAACAAGGTTAAAACTTAACTAATAGCAAGCATTACTTCCCACCACTACCCATTTACACCTGGGCCCTCCTCCATGGGGCCCAGATGACTCATATTTAGGGTAAGAGAGTGTGAGCTGGTCTCACAGCAGTATATATTTTTGAGATGCTTGTGGCACACAAGTGCAGTATCACATTTACACTGCATACATTTGATGTCTACACGATGCTGTAGGACACTTGTCCATTAATTATCAGCCTACCTGTTGTATGTCAGTAATACTTGTTTGTGTTTATTGTTTTACAGGCACCTTGGGACCTAGGAACATAGGGTGGCGACAAAGGTCAGACCACCAACAGTGGCACATGTAATGTATATATGCCACCAGAGCATCTGATGTCCATCCTGACAAATACTATGGACTTTGTTGAGCCACTAGGCAGAAAAAAGTTGACAGTTTAGTGGCTCTAGGTACTAGCTTTCGTACTCACCTCTCATTCTCTGTCAAAGAGGAATGCTATGGTCCAACAGCAACTCATATAAAGAAACAAATAGCCAGGGGCAGCCCAGCGGTCACCCCTGGCCTCAATGGCATTCCCCCAGTGCTGTACAAATACGACACGGAATACTGGAGCAAAACATTATTACAGTTTTTTAAGGACATAAACTGTGCAATTGCAATTCTGGAAACCTGGAAAGGATCAATCATTAGTCCAATTTTTAAACAGGGCAACAGGAAAGTCCCAAATAACTATTGATTAATCGCTCTCATCGAAGTAGAGGCAAAGTACTATGTGGGTACAATCTTGGCCGAACTAACATTTTGGTAACACAGTAATAGCTCATTCTTACAGATCAATTTTCCACCTACTAAAATGTGTTTCACCAACCCAAATGCAGCTGGAATTTGGGCTCCACAAACAATTGGTGGAAAAATGGGGCGCATATGTAAAAAGTTGGCATAAGATCCGCAGTGCCGAGGCTGGGTCTCTAAATTTCCATCTTTGGGTCAAGCTGCTTCACCATGGAAAATACCCAGCCATGGAACATTCGTTTGACTTCATTAAGTTATTGTGATTGTCAGACCTTTGGGGAACCCCAACTGATCATCTATCCTTCAAAGAAACTGTGAAAAAAGCAATACAAATGGTATCAGTCCTAGAAGACAAGGAAATGATTGCTAAAAGAGGCCCACGGCTGGATAGTACTTAGTCATTATGAAGCACTTAAACCGCGATCTTATTTGAAAATTGGAGTCAAAGTAAGTACGAAGGAAACTTTTTTAAAGCTACGACTAGGCATCATTCCAATCATCCCACATCTGCCTCCATGGGAAAGGAGAGGAGGTCCACCGCCCTTTCCCTTATGCAGAAGTGGCAAGGAGGACACATTTCATGTTATCTGCAATTGCCCTACTCTAAAGGACATTTGAAGCACCTTAATACAACAATTTTTTTTTTCACAAGGGGGAAAAGGTGGCGGCCGGATAGGATCTCAGCCGTGAGCTCCGTGCTCTTCTAACCGAAACCACCACACAAAAAGAGCGCAGAGAGAAGGAAATGCCAAGATTCCAAAGATAAACTATGAGGCACTCAAAATGAACTTAAATACCTGGGTAAAAAGAAATCGGGAAACGTTCGCGACGATCGGGTCTGGTCGAACAGCATCGGGAAGGGGAGCCGTAAGTGCAGAGGCAGTTCCTGGAGGTCCGGGGCGGAGTCAGGAGAAGGCTAGCCAACGCAGGAGGCACAAGTTTGGAGGTCGGCGAGACCCAGCAGGGGAAAGTAAAGTTCAAGAACGGGAGCAGTGTGGAGCAGTGCGAAGTGGGCACAATAGTTTTCGAATGAGCCTGGTAGGGGCGGGAGTAAAAGCGGTGGATAAGGGAATACCCCACCAGCAGAGCAGTCATCTACCGGGCCGAGTGTGGGCAGTGGCAGTCACGACATGCTCAAGCGGCAGGAAAGCCGCCACAAGGATACCACTTAGAGGTAAGGTTACTTGTCTGATAAGTGTGCAGAGAGAAAATTGTGAATATTGCCTGGAGAACGGGATACGGGATGTGGGTGTAGCCGTCCAGAGAGGTTATGAGGTAAAGGAAAGGGGAAATGGGCAATGTTTTGTTGTGAGAACAAGGCGAGACAGAAAGGCTGCTAGAGCTGAATTTTGTGTGCACACTGCTAAGGCAGCTGCTAAGCTGTGTGACCCTGTAAAACTACAAGAGGCAAGGGGGAGTCAGACAAACACTAACAAATTCACACTCCTCGAAATAGTGCAGGAAAAGCAAATAGAGAATAATACATTAACCAGCCCCACAAGGCTGGATGCTCTGGAGGCTGTGGTAGGGGAAGTGTTAAAAGTGGATCAGGCAAAGCCAGAACATTATAAACCCCCCAGGGGAGAGACAGGATACAGCCTGAGGAGTAACTATCAGCCACTGGTTGAAGAGGAGGCAGACCACTACCCCGTGACTGGTAGATATAAAAAGAAGCCCAACACAAAGTATTTTTCTTCTACATCAGACATATCGCCTCAAGCAGTCCCAAAAAGCATGAAAAAAAAGAAAAGGCGCACAACTGCAACCAAAGCACAGGCTCCGTTGTCTAGAGCTAGCCAGGCGAAGCTGAAGACTCTAGAGTCCACGAAGCAGAAAATAACTCTGTCTTAAAGGTCATACTTTAAAGTGCAGGAAAAAATGGAGCTCCACCTAGGAAAGGACTCGAATAATGGCCAGTCAGAAACAAGTAGGGTTGACGGGGTGGAAGAAGTGCCAATGGGATATAACAGATTTTCTCCCTTGATGGTATCAGATCAGCAGGACCAGGCAGATTGCGACAGACTTTACCCCCAAGCCAGTATGGAAAAAATCATGGGCACCCTGATGAGTGAAATGAGGTCGAACTTGGCAACTTCTGGGAGAAACCAGAGTAAGATTCAGGAAGCATGCGAGGTACTTGACCAAAAAATAAAGATGGTCATGGAAAGAGTCACTTTGGTAGAACAGGAAATGGTGGTGATAAACCAAAAAAGTCGATGAAAATAGGAAAGAAATTGATGTGCTTAAAAAGACAGATAATGAGATAAGAGACCAGTTGGAATCCATGGAAAACCAGGCTAGGAGGAACAATTTAAGAATTTTAAACATCCCTGAACATTTGGAAGGGGAGGATGTTAAAAGCTTTGTGGTAAATTCGCTTGAGGAATCTATACCCTGGGTGAAATCAGTGGATCTCGCCAAGGACATCCAAAGAGTTCACCATGACCCCTATGGGAAAAACAAAGCCAGAAAAAAACCTAGAAAAATCATAATTAATTTCCAAACGTACACACTCAAAGAGAGGATCTTAAGTGAGGGTTTAAAAGCAGGGTCATTCTCAAAAGTTAACTAGTCATGGAGAATTAGGTCAGATATCTTGAAATCTATGCAAGACAGGCAATGGCAGCTTGGCCAATACATGAAACAACTGAAAACACTAGGAGCGACGGTGCAAATGCGTTTCCCAGCAGCACTGAGAATAATGTGGGAAAATAAAATGTATAACATCAGAGACCCAAAGGAGGTAGAGTGTTTCATAGATCGAATAAATACTCAATCAGACAAATAAGCCAAACTAAAGATAAATAAGGATGTAGCTAACCTGCTTAAAAGAAGAGTAAGGAGCTCGAATTGAGGGCAAAGAAAATGTCCCAAAGAAAATGGAAGGAGGCTTTTCCCAGGGAGTGAAAAAGGGGAGGAAAGAGCACGAAAAACTTTGTAAAAATAAAAAAAACACACACAAGGTGGGGAGCAAAATAGAGAGAAAAAAAATGTCCCAAGAAAGCAATATGAGGTTAAGGGAAACTGGTCCATACATGTAAGAACTAGAAGAGGTTACAGAAAAGGGAGTGTGCACAAAAATATGGAGTAAATGGCAGTTAATATTATGATGTGGAATGTAAATGGGCTAGGGATAAGGAAACGCAGGGCAAAGATTATGATATATCTGAAAATTATTGACTGTGATGTAATGATATTACAGGATACGCACCTACTGAAGGATAAATGGGAGAAGATCCTGAAAAGTGAGAGATGGATAGAGTCATGTGTATGCACGAATCAAGACTGTACGGTGAAAGAGGTGGCGATTCTGTTCAAGAAGTCCCTGGGAGCAAGGGTCGAAACTACAGAAGTAGACAAGAATGGAAGGTGGGTTATAGTCAATGTGAGGAGAAAAAACAACCTTTACATAATCGTTGGGTATTATGGTCCAAATCTAGATAACCCAGAGCCACTCCAGAAGGTCTACACGCAACTTTTATCAGCTAGGGCATCCATAATAATGGGAGGGGATTTTAATATCATACTTGCCCCCAAGAGGGATAGGTTCCCAACCAAGCATGGCCCCAATCTACCTAAAATGAGGGAGTGGGTAACCCTCTGCATTAAGGACCTAGGACTTATGGATATATGGAGGGAAAAAGGGATGAGACAAATAAATTCACCTTGCAAAACAAAAGATTGGGACATGCTTCAAGAATAGACTATTTCTTGATAGATGCAGGATTATTAAATTCTAGGCAGACAGTAGAACATATACCTGCACATCTGTCAGACCATTCAGCTGTGGTGCTGCGTCTAAAGCTAAGCTGCCCTGGCACTAACCCCAGAAGGACAGTCAATAGAGCCATATTTCAAGACCAGACCTGCATTGGTAAGTTATCAGATGAGACGAAAGACTACTTCCGCATAAACAATGAAGGAACCACAAAGCAGACCGCATGGGAGGCCTATAAGGCCGTCATAAGTGGGAAAATAATTAGCCTCTCGGCACACAAAAATAAAGTAAAAAGAATCAAAATTCGTGAGTTAGAAAGAGATATTGCTCTGCTAGAGACAGAGCTAGCCATAAATAATCTTACTCCACAAGTGAAGATTGACATCGGGAAAAAGAGGAAAACGAAAAAATGGAGTTGCCTGATACTCTCGAACAAATTGTCAAGGAAAAATGGGAGGCCAGCAAAATATCCCACTATGAATACGGTGAAGGTTGTGGGAAGCTTCTAGTGTGGACATTGAAGACAGATACAACTTGAAACAGGATACTCAGAATACAGAAGGAAGACCAACAGTACACCTCTAAGGAGGCAGAAATCAGAAAAGAATTTGAGAAGTGTTTGAACAATTTATATACAGAAGAAACGATGGCCATTAAAGAGCAGATTGAAGCATTCTTGGGGGAAGTCCCTATACAAAACTTTCACAGGAGCAAATCGCGGAATTAAATCTGACTATCAGCAAAGAAGAAGTACTAGAGACCCTGAAGGGACTAAAAAAAAGCAAGGCAGCAGGCCCAGACGCTCTTCCAAATGAGTTATATATCCATCTACGTGGAGTATTGGCCTCAACTGACGGCCCTCCTAAATGAAGTCTTCAAAGGGAAAGGATCCCTTCCAGCTTCATGGAATGAAGCAACTATCTGTCTTATACTGAAACCTGGAAAGAGTTCTTCAAGATGCGAATCATATAGGCCATTTTCGCTCCTGAACACAGACTACAAGGTATATACATACATTTTAGCCAAAAGATTAGGAAAGGTGGTGGGGACCGTAGTGCATACAGATCAAAAAGGCTTTATCAAAGATAGGTACATACAGGAATGTATTCAAGAACTCATTAGTGCAATTGATCAAGCTCCACATTTTAAAACACCCTTGTCAATTTTAACTCTGAATGCTGCCAAAGCCTTTGATAGAGTGAGATATCCTTTCTTAAATGTAATCCTTGCTAAATTCAATTTAGGGGAGACCTTCTTGGGTGCAATCAATCAAATATATGCAAGTCCCTCAGCTAAGGTCTTAGTAAAAGACTCACTAACAGATGAAATAATGATATAAAGGGGCACTAGGCAGGGGTGCCCACTATCTCCTCTATTATTCAATCTATATATAGAGCCTCTAGCAGAGTTACTGAGGGAAGCAGAGGAAATAGTACCATTTACGCACCAAGGGTGGAAAAAGAAGGTTGCTTTGTTTGCTGACGATCTGATGGTGTTTACCAGCAATCTTGAGGTATCCCTGCCAGCAGTTGAAGAAATAGTGAGATCATATGGAAGAGTATCAGGATATCTGGTGAACCAATCAAAGACAGAAATTCTCCAATGGAATACCGTATCCCAAGTTCCTAAAGTAAAAAACAAAATAAAATATTTGGGTATAGAACTTACAACGGATATAGAGGAGATTACAACCCTAAACTTTGAGAGAATCCATATAGAGGTAAAACAACTGCTCAAAGCCTGAGGGGCCTGCCCCTGTCTTTCATGGGAAGATCGAACATTCTAAAGATGGCTATACTTCCAAAATGAACCTACCTATTTAGCACTTTCCCGCTGGAATTCAAAGAGGATAAGCTAAAGAGACTACAGGGAGAACTAAGCAGCTTCATTTGGAACGCGAAGGGAGCCAGGATAGCCTGGAGGAAGATAAGGAAAAATAAGACAAAAGGGGGTATTGCTAGCCCTGATATATTACAATACTGTAGAGCTTACCAGTTCAAGTACACCAGGTCAATGCTAGGAGACTTTGAACTACTCCCAGAGCACCTTCAAGCGAAAGTTAGCAAGGAAGGAAGTCATTATATCTATAAGTTCGGATACCCAAAGTACTTCAAGAAAATAAAATTGAAAAAGCTGAAGGCAGCAGCCTTGCTTTGGTATAAACTGAGAAGATTGTTTAAAATTCCATATTACAGTAAATATGCACCAATTTGGAACTCCCCTGGAACGCCCAAGTGTCTAAAAGACAAACTAGCAAACCCCTTGAGGGAAAGCAATATCACAAAATGGGGAGAACTAAATACTCGGAACGCAGTCATAGAATGGGAAGAGCTGAGTGAAAGAACAAAAGGCTCAATTTCGCGATTTAAGTATTACCAACTGGCCAGCTGGTTAAAAAATCTAAAGGATAGCCAAGAAGGATCGGGAAAAATTGAAGAAATGCTGCAAGGAAACAAGACCCATAAAGAAGAGATAGCACAATGGTACTGGGCCCTGATTCAGGAAGGGGAGGAAGATGACAAAATTCCAGACGAGACCTGGGGCGGAGTACTGCCGGAAGAAGATATTCAGCATAATTGGCAAGTATCTGTAGCTACATGTTGGAAAATTGTGAGATCTGCACCGTTAAGAAGAAACCACTTATTCACTATCCACAGAGCTTATTGGACGCCAAAGAGGCTGTCAAAGATCAAAGGCCAAGGGGAGAGATGTTGTCCCAAATGTGGAGAAAAGGGTGCAGATGATCTTCACATGTTCCGACAGTGCCCTCAACTGGAGGTTTTCTGGAAAGAAACGGGTGAGACCTTATCTAAGATACTGGGCCGACAGACGGAGGTGAGTATAGACTTGGTTATTTTGGGGGTAAGATATGACAATGGAGAAAACCCAAAATTGAGTAAGGATCAAGAGAGAATTCTGTTTATGCTGATTTTATTGGCAAGGAGGGAGATATGCATAAAGTGGGTAAAAAGTGTACCACCAACACATAACGAGTGGCTAGTCTCTATAAAAAGAACATACAAACTTGACACGGGCAGACAAAGGGGTAAACGAAATGCATATTGGGATATATGGAAAAATTATACTTTAAAAAATACTGCATGGTCCAATGATTAAGCAATGCAGTAACGTCTCAAGTGGAAACTTGAATGAGTAGTAAAAATGACTAGCTCAACCCAGAACCGAATGCATCGGAAGCGGACATAAGGGGGTAAAAGCTTAGCGGGAAATCCAGAAACTCTCCGCGCACATGGTGCGCCCACTCAAGAGAAACCTCGAAATTCCCAGGCCAAATCGAATGGGAAAGAGGACCGCTGACACCTCCAATTCCAAAATATTGCTGTATGAGGCCTAAAAAAGGAAAAAAAATACAATTGTTTTGTAGGCGGCATGGCACTCGGACCTGCAAACAGGCAGTAAAGCTGTGCTTTAATCCAACCGAGGAACTGCTGAACTGCCGGCTCACAAAATGTTTTGAGGTGGTATCCAGGAGACTCAAAAACATCTTGTGTGCGAGCATTGGGCATAAAATGTAGCTGAACCAGGGAGGCCTTGAAACAAGACCCAATTAGCTAACAACAGCACTTCAAGTCGCACCGGCACTTTTAACCAACAATGACCATATGCGCAAAACAATGCATTTTACTATGCTGCATAAAGAGGACTGTTCTACACAACAAGGGAAAACCCAAAATGAATAACACTAGGGTCCTTGGGCAGTAACTTATTACACAAAACAGAGGACCCTAGTAATTTAGGATCAGGTGAATGATAGACACACACTGAATAATATGCGTGTCCTTTGTCCAGCCGGACAGAAATTTATTTATCTAGAATATTTTATATTGGTTCATATAGTCAACATTTATACACAAGTGGGCACATCCTGTGACCCACAGAAAACAAGACAAAACAAGTGAAAATAAATTATGTAAGGGCGCACAAGGCGGTCTGCACTAGTATTTCAGTGCAACAGACTTGGATTCTTATTAGCAAACCATTGTAAAAGACGTTTGTGACTTTTATAACAAACATATGGTGCTTTTGGGTCGACGACGTTTCGATGCAGAGGGAAATGCAAGCATCATCATCAGGACAAAAAACATTGTGTCATGTTTGTCTTGAGAGCATAATAGCTAAGCCTCTATGACATTTTACATAATAACATGAAATAATAAGTGGAAGAAAAAGTTGGGAAAAAGAGGGAGACATATGAAAAAAATACGTTAGTTATTATAAATTGCTAGGTAAGAATTCGTTTCAATTGTTGATGTCTTTACAATTGAGATCCTTATGAATCTGTTTTAGTATTGGCCGTGGGGTAACTCTTATTTACAGTGTCATACGTGAATAAGATTTATACGTGAATAAGATGTACATGCTTGTCAAGATCAAGGTAATGGAGTGGAATTGGGAAAATCGTGACATCTTTAAAATCGAAATTTCGACGCGATATTCAACATGCGCAAAATACCTTCAGGCAATTGGACCCGTGACACAGTATAACACTAAAAAGATTTAAAACGTTGTGCAGCACAGTGAACTAGATCCGGCGCAGTGATTTATGTGCAAGGGGGAGGAGATATACCTGCGTGGCGGACGCGGATTGCACGATGAGGACGGGGGTACCGGTTCTGCTCAATTGCAGGATATAACGGTTCTGTCAGGGTGAGAGACAAAGGGTATACGGTGTACCAGGGTACTTAAACGGAATTGTACTGGCTGCCATCCGTTTTAAAAGAGGAGTAAACAATTACTTACAATCTCCGTCCAAGCCGGGTGGCGCGTCGGGTAATTGGGGGGCTGGAGGGAGAGAAAGGAGATAAGGAGGCGAACACATGGGTGGTGAGAATAACCTACACGGGTAGAACAGGACTTACTTATTTAAGGATTCAGGAGATCCTAGATTACTGGCATGGCAGAAGGTATCTCCGGCGGGCAGAGTCCTGAGGGGAAAGGAACGGGATCAGAGGCTGTTGGGATCTAAATAGCGGCACAGAATAGCGCTGGGAGTGGGGATAACTTACTTGATATGGTCTTGCTCGTTGGCAGGACAGTTGGGTTCTGGCGGTGATCGATACCATTGTGTGGGCGGGGCATACTATTTAAGAACATGCAGGTAAAACCGAGGTAGGACTCGGTTGAGGTAAGGGGAGAGTGGCGGCCATCTTGGAGTGGGGCTCGGAGAAGTCAAGGGAAAGAGGGGATAGTGACTGGTGAGAATTAGTGCGAGTGACTGATTTGGTTATAAACAACAAATACAACATCACAATAATGAAGTCCAGTCTTCGACCCTGTTCAGGCCTTTACGTATACTGTCAGTTCTCAGTATCCAATGTAGTTCCACTTTGTTCAGAATTTGGGCAATGTCCGCTCCACGAGGTGGGGCTTTTATTTGTGTCACCACAGTCCAAGTAAAATCATTCTCTGTGTGATTTTTTACTTTGAAATGTTCCACCAAAGGCGCGTTGGCAGTTTGGCAACGGATCCTACTTCTGTGTTGTCCTATCCGTAGTTTGATCTTCTGGCTGGTTTGTCCTATGTATATCAGCATGCATGGACAGAAGATAGCATAAACTACATTTGTAGAATTACAATTCGTGAAATATTGTCTTTCATATTTAATTGTGCCAAAAGAGAAAGTTTTACCCTCAATTGTTGAGTCACAGGAAACACATTGGCCACATTTGGCGTGACCCTTGAGAGCAGGTAGGTTCCATATGTCATTGAGAGTGGTTCTAGCATCTAATTGTGGAAGCGAGGCACAAACCAAATGATCTTTTATGTTCTTTGCCCTTTTGAAGGCAAACAGAGGACGTTCTAAATTCAGAACTCCAGCATTTAATACTGGCCAATGTTTCAGGACACTTTTCTTAATCGCATTGGATGCAGGAGAGAATGTGGTCACACATGTAATTCTGTCTTGATTATTCTTAGTCCGGGGTTCAAGTAAGGTCTCCCTAGGACAGTACCATGCCCTCTTTAACGAGCGGCGAACTAGTTTCCGTGGGTAGCCCCTTTGTCTGAGTTTAGCACTCAGTGTCTTTGCCTCTATGAAATAATCTTGTTTGAAGTAGCAATTTCTACGGATGCGTAGAAACTGTGAATATGGTAATGAGTCTCTGAGAGCACGGGGGTGGTGGCTGTTATAATTCAGTAGAGTGTTGCGTTCTGTGGGCTTGCGGTGTAGGCTTGTCGTTAGGCGACCTTCGGTGTGTTTTATCTCTATATCAAGGAAAGGTATAGATTCCTTGCTACTGGACATAGTGTATTTTAACCCTCCGCTGTTGTTGTTAAGCCAGTGGATGAATTGGTTTAGAGAGGTCTCTGAGTCAGTCCATAACATGAAAATGTCGTCAATATACCTTTTCCACAGGGCAATGCCACTGTGGAAAGGGTTTGATACATCCAGGATGTTTAAGTTCTCGAGATGATCCATATACAGAATAGCTAGGTTGGGGGCAAAAATAGCCCCCATGGATGTACCACGGACTTGACCATAGAATTGTCCCTCAAAAAGGAAGAAATTCTTGGTCAGGCAAATTTCGAGCAGTTGGAGGATGAAGTTAGATGGGACGTTATGGGGGCGAGCCCTTGTATCTAGGATCTTCTCAATCACCCGCAGGGACTCAAACTGGGGTATATTGGTATACAGTGATTCCACATCCAGCGTACACATGGTGCTGGATGTGGGGTCAAAGGGATGTTCTTCAACGAGGTTAATCATTGACATTGTGTCCTTGATGTAGCACGTGGTTGTAGGGACAAACGGCTTGATGAAATGGTCAATGTAATGTCCTAGGGGCTCCAAAACTGAGCCGCACCCAGAAACTATGGGGCGTCCTGGCGGTAGTTCAGCATTTTTGTGAACTTTAGGTAAGCAGTATATGACCGGGGTTCGAGGAGCCTTAGTATTGAGAAAGTCAAATTCCTTTTTGGACAGGAAACCCGCCTCTAAACCGGCAGTGGTGACTTCAAATATAAGTTTTTGAATTTCAACAGTGGGGTTGCGCGGCAATTTGCAATAGTGTTCATGATTACCCAGTTGCCGCAGGATTTCATTCTTATATTGGTCAATTTCTTGGATTACAATCCCTCCGCCTTTGTCGGCTGGTTTGATGACTAATGTCTGGTTGTTCTTTAAGGTGGAGAGGGCATTTTTCTCTTGGATGGTAATGTTGTAGGGGATAACAGTTTTCTTGCTCTCTAGAGTTGCTAGGTCGTTGAGAACTAGTTTCTCAAAGGTCAAAATTTCAGGAGGTACCATGCTGCCTGTTGGTGAGAATTTAGACGGAGGTTTAAAGGGTGTATTAGCATGTTTCTGTGGACTGGGATTCAAAAGGAAGAAACCATGCAGTCTTACCTTTCTAAAAAACCTTAAAAGTTCAGTTTGGGCGTCCAAAAAGTTGGGGCGCACAGTTGGGACAAATGAGAGTCCTTTACTGAGTAGCGAAACTTCACTACTGGATAGTGCATGTTTCGTCAAATTAAAAATGGGGAGGAGGGTGTTACTTTCCACCGAGTTGGGGACGTTGTCGTCATTTACCAACGGTAGTGTTGGCGACGGGTAGACCGTTCGCCGGGTGGATTCGGCCATCTCTGTTGTTGTTTCCCTCTGCCCTTCCCGGGGGGTTCTGTTTGTCCTTGGCCTCTCGATAAAAAATTCCTATTAGAGGGCCCTGGGCTGTCGCTTTGGTCAGAGTTCCCTGAGGACTCGGCCGAGCTGTCTGAAAATCCTACAAAGTTCTGCCTTCTATTAACTTTGTAGGATTTTCAGACAGCTCGGCCGAGTCCTCAGGGAACTCTGACCAAAGCGACAGCCCAGGGCCCTCTAATAGGAATTTTTTATCGCGAGGCCAAGGACAAACAGAACCCCCCGGGAAGGGCAGAGGGAAACAACAACAGAGATGGCCGAATCCACCCGGCGAACGGTCTACCCGTCGCCAACACTACCGTTGGTAAATGACGACAACGTCCCCAACTCGGTGGAAAGTAACACCCTCCTCCCCATTTTTAATTTGACGAAACATACACTATCCAGTAGTGAAGTTTCGCTACTCAGTAAAGGACTCTCATTTGTCCCAACTGTGCGCCCCAACTTTTTGGACGCCCAAACTGAACTTTTAAGGTTTTTTAGAAAGGTAAGACTGCATGGTTTCTTCCTTTTGAATCCCAGTCCACAGAAACATGCTAATGCACCCTTTAAACCTCCGTCTAAATTCTCACCAACAGGAAGCATGGTACCTCCTGAAATTTTGACCTTTGAGAAACTAGTTCTCAACGACCTAGCAACTCTAGAGAGCAAGAAAACTTTTATCCCCTACAACATTACCATCCAAGAGAAAAATGCCCTCTCCACCTTAAAGAACAACCAGACATTAGTCATCAAACCAGCCGACAAAGGCGGAGGGATTGTAATCCAAGAAATTGACCAATATAAGAATGAAATCCTGCGGCAACTGGGTAATCATGAACACTATTGCAAATTGCCGCGCAACCCCACTGTTGAAATTCAAAAACCTATATCTGAAGTCACCACTGCCGGTTTAGAGGCGGGTTTCCTGTCCAAAAAGGAATTTGACTTTCTCAATACTAAGGCTCCTAGAACCCCGGTCATATACTGCTTACCTAAAGTTCACAAAAATGCTGAACTACCGCCAGGACGCCCCATAGTTTCTGGGTGCGGCTCAGTTTTGGAGCCCCTAGGACATTACATTGACCATTTCATCAAGCCTTTTGTCCCTACAACCACGTGCTACATCAAGGACACAATGTCAATGATTAACCTCATTGAAGAACATCCCTTTGACCCCACATCCAGCACCATGTGTACGCTGGATGTGGAATCACTGTATACCAATATACCCCAGTTTGAGTCCCTGCGGGTGATTGAGAAGATCCTAGATACAAGGGCTCGCCCCCATAACGTCCCATCTAACTTCATCCTCCAACTGCTCGAAATTTGCCTGACCAAGAATTTCTTCCTTTTTGAGGGACAATTGTATGGTCAAGTCCGTGGCACATCCATGGGGGCTATTTTTGCCCCCAACCTAGCTATTCTGTATATGGATCATCTCGAGAACTTAAACATCCTGGATGTATCAAACCCTTTCCACAGTGGCATTGCCCTGTGGAAAAGGTATATTGACGACATTTTCATGTAAATGTGAATGTAAATGTAAATGTAGGTGTACTTATATAGCGCAAACCTGTCACCCAAAGGGCATCCTGGCGCTTGCTTAGGGAACCCGTCCTGGTATTCCCCTGTGAGAAACCCCAGCAGGGTGTCCACAAGGTGAAAGCCAGGCATCCCGCCGCGAGGGGCCGTAGTGGAGATTAAGCAAGCTATTGCCCAGAGTTGCAGAGTGTGACCCCGTGATTCGAGTGGGCACCGGAGCGAGAATTGTCGAGTCCGTGGAATTTTTGAGCCCGAGACCCGCCGAGGCGGGGAATCGAACCCTGGTCCACGGTCGATCTCAGCTTCCGGGTCTGCCGCCTCTAACCACTGAGCCACGCTTCTCCACGACATTTTCATGTTATGGACTGACTCAGAGACCTCTCTAAACCAATTCATCCACTGGCTTAACAACAACAGCGGAGGGTTAAAATACACTATGTCCAGTAGCAAGGAATCTATACCTTTCCTTGATATAGAGATAAAACACACCGAAGGTCGCCTAACGACAAGTCTACACCTCAAGCCCACAGAACGCAACACTCTACTGAATTATAACAGCCACCACCCCCGTGCTCTCAGAGACTCATTACCATATTCACAGTTTCTACGCATCCGTAGAAATTGCTACTTCAAACAAGATTATTTCATAGAGGCAAAGACACTGAGTGCTAAACTCAGACAAAGGGGCTACCCACGGAAACTAGTTCGCCGCTCGTTAAAGAGGGCATGGTACTGTCCTAGGGAGACCTTACTTGAACCCCGGACTAAGAATAATCAAGACAGAATTAAATGTGTGACCACATTCTCTCCTGCATCCAATGCGATTAAGAAAAGTGTCCTGAAACATTGGCCAGTATTAAATGCTGGAGTTCTGAATTTAGAACGTCCTCTGTTTGCCTACAAAAGGGCAAAGAACATAAAAGATCATTTGGTTTGTGCCTCGCTTCCACAATTAGATGCTAGAACCACTCTCAATGACATATGGAACCTACCTGCTCTCAAGGGTCACGCCAAATGTGGCCAATGTGTTTCCTGTGACTCAACAATTGAGGGTAAAACTTTCTCTTTTGGCACAATTAAATATGAAAGACAATATTTCACGAATTGTAATTCTACAAATGTAGTTTATGCTATCTTCTGTCCATGCATGCTGATATACATAGGACAAACCAGCCAGAAGATCAAACTACGGATAGGACAACACAGAAGTAGGATCCGTTGCCAAACTGCCAACGTGCCTTTGGTGGAACATTTCAAAGAAAAAAATCACACAGAGAATGATTTTACTTGGACTGTGGTGACACAAATAAAAGCCCCACCTCGTGGAGCGGACATTGCCCAAATTCTGAACAAAGTGGAACTACATTGGATACTGAGAACTGACAGTATACGTAAAGGCCTGAACAGGGTCGAAGACTGGACTTCATTATTGTGATGTTGTTTCTTAAATTAGGAAACATCCTCTGTAATGAATAATTCCTCCTGATTAATCTCGCCATAATGTAATTCTTGTATATATGTATTTGTTGTTTATAACCAAATCAGTCACTCGCACTAATTCTCACCAGTCACTATCCCCTCTTTCCCTTGACTTCTCCGAGCCCCACTCCAAGATGGCCGCCACTCTCCCCTTACCTCAACCGAGTCCTACCTCGGTTTTACCTGCATGTTCTTAAATAGTATGCCCCGCCCACACAATGGTAGCGATCACCGCCAGAACCCAACTGTCCTGCCAACGAGCAAGACCATATCAAGTAAGTTATCCCCACTCCCAGCGCTATTCTGTGCCGCTATTTAGATCCCAACAGCCTCTGATCCCGTTCCTTTCCCCTCAGGACTCTGCCCGCCGGAGATACCTTCTGCCATGCCAGTAATCTAGGATCTCCTGAATCCTTAAATAAGTAAGTCCTGTTCTACCCGCGTAGGTTATTCTCACCACCCATGTGTTCGCCTCCTTATCTCCTTTCTCTCCCTCCAGCCCCCCAATTACCCGACGCGCCACCCGGCTTGGACGGAGATTGTAAGTAATTGTTTACTCCTCTTTTAAACGGATGGCAGCCAGTACAATTCCGTTTAAGTACCCTGGTACACCGTATACCCTTTGTCTCTCACCCTGACAGAACCGTTATATCCTGCAATTGAGCAGAACCGGTACCCCCGTCCTCATCGTGCAATCCGCGTCCGCCACGCAGGTATATCTCCTCCCCCTTGCACATAAATCACTGCGCCGGATCTAGTTCACTGTGCTGCACAACGTTTTAAATCTTTTTAGTGGAGGAGCTTGGCGGGCATCCGTGATGGCCGCGTGAGCACAGCGCTTTCCGGACCCCCGCCACTCCCGGCATGATATCCTGAACATATCCTGATTCCTTACAAGGGTTAATGAAGAGGAACCTGGGCTGATCCTAATATTGTTTTTGGATTTCGAATTGGACCAGGGGCACCGAAGCTACGTCGACTCAAACTTTCGGGGCCCACCTTGGTGGCGCGCCCGGGTCTTGGTGAGGCTCTGTTGCCGTGTCTGAGTTGAACAACAGCGGCAGGGGGACTCGACCCATGGGCCCCCCTCTTAACTTTTGGTTTCGATTCTGACTCAGACTACGTCTTCCTCCGGAGGTGTCTGGTCGGTGCTGAGTACAGCGGCGCGAGGCTACAGTTGCCCCTTTTGCCTGCTCCGTATCCTTCTGGGCCGGTTCACACCTCGACTTGCCCTCGCTGCTGACTTTTTTTTGGCTCCGGCGCCCTGTCTCCCTGCGGCCATTTTCACCAGGTCGTGTGGGTCCCTTGGGGACGCGGTCTCCACTATGACGGGCAGGGGGGACCAGGAGAGGCGAAGGGCCAAGACGCCCCTTCGCGGAGGCACGGTCCAGTCTAACATCATGGACCGGTACACACATCCGAAGGTGTCCCCCGGTGCCGCCTTGCCTGGCCTGAGTGCAGTGGGGCCCCCTCTGGAGGCTTCGGCGGAGCCGTCCCTGCAAGACATCATGGGCGCCATTTCTGGCATGAGAGAAACCATCGGCCAACAGTATGAAGCTCTGGCCCACAAAATCGATACTGTGGCTATCGATGTGAACCTTATTCGGGCCGACTTATCTAAAACCAATGAGAAGGTGAAGTCATTGGACCTCAAGTCATCTAGCCTCACGGCCGACGTCTCGGAGATGCAGACGGAGATCGGCAACCTCAGAAAGGTAAACGATTTCATGACTCAGCGCCTGGAAGATTTTGACAACAGGGCACGGCGTTGTAACGTGCGTGTGATCGGTGTTCCGGAAAATCCTGATCCGCATTCTGTTGATCTCCTGGTTGAGGACTTGATACAAAACTACCTTTCTCCGTCTGGATTGAGCAAATTCTTTGCGGTGGAACGTGCCCATTGTGTTCCGGGTGGCCAGGGTAAGCCGGGCGCCCCGCCGAGGCCCATTGTCGCTAAACTTTTTCACTATAGGGACCGAGACGCTATCCTGCAGGCCTCGAGAGTTAAGGGCCCGGTGGCCTTCGAAAATGCCACGGTGAACTTTTACCCGGATTTCTCACAGCTTGTGCAGAGACAGCGAATGGGTTTCCGTGGAGTTAAGAAGCGTCTTCGGGACCTGGGTCTGAGATACGCCATGCTTTTTCCTACCAGGCTACGAGTGGAGGACAATGAACTGACCCTTTTCTTTGACCGACCTGAGTCGGTAAATGACTGGCTGGACTCTCTGCCGGACAGGTCTAATTTGACTGATCCCACCGAGAACCCGGGTGGTGCCGAGGGTGGCGTGGAGAGCTGAACTTGATATCTGGCCCCTGATTCCGTATCATGTTATCCCTTCCTGGGTTCTGTACCTGAGCGCATCTTTTCCATGTATTCTCCTCTCCCTTTCTTCTGTCGGGGTGGCGGGTGGGACAGAGCCTTTTCCTCCTCCGGGGTCTTTTTGTAGAATGGGGTTTTTTGGGCGACAGGCACACTGCATGTTGGGGTGGCTTCTTTGTCTACTGCAGGGGTGCAGGGTGGGGGGTGTTTCTTTGGGTGTTGGGGGTGGGTTGTTTGGGGGTTTGTAGTTTGTGTTTTGTTTTTTCAAGGCGATTCTAATGTGATGAAGGTATTTTCAGTGTCATGCTCATTGGGGGAGGGTTCCTGCATTACTTCGTGGGATGGGGGGTAGCGGGTTGAGGTTTATTTCATGGAATGTCAACGGTCTAGGGGATCGTATAAAGCGGGGGGTGGTGTTGCGATGCCTGCTACGTTTGTCTCACGATATTGTCTTTCTGCAGGAGACGCACCTAGTGGGCAATACCTGTCACGCGATGAATAGGTGGGGCTATCGTCTTGTTGCGCACTCAGGGTTTACAACGGGTTCCAGGGGGGTGGGCATCCTAGTCCGGGCTTCCCTTCCCCTTGCGATAGATGATGTGATCCTTGATGATCGGGGGCGCTATGCCATCCTTGTGGGTCGATATGAGGGCAAACCCCTTTCCCTGTTTACCGTCTATGTGCCCCCCGGCTTGCAGACCGCTACCTTTTTTGATTTGGGCCGAGTTCTGTTGGGCCTCCCTGATGGTGCTCTCTTTCTGGCTGGTGACTTTAACGCTGTTCTCTCTGGTCTCAGTGATCGTTACCCCCCTAGGGATATTCCTTCGACTCAACTATGGATGGGTGGCTTTTTGGATACTTTTGGTTTGGTTGACTGCTGGAGACTTATGCACCCCACTCAACTTCAATATACTTTCCACTCTGGGGCCCATGGGAGCTTGTCTAGACTAGATTACTTCCTCATGCCTGCTGAACAGTCATCGGCTGTCCGCGAGATTAGACACCTCCCCCGGGGCATCTCGGATCATTCTTCGCTCTGGCTCTGGTTTGATGTGGGGGTGGAGGCGGCGGGCCGGGTGGCTCCTATCAACCCTTGGTACCTGACCTCCCATGAGACCCGTGGTCAATTGATTACGTCCTTGGACAACTACTTTCTGGAGAACGAGGGGTCTGTCTCTTCTGCGGTGTCCCTATGGGAGGCTTTTAAGACTGTGATTCGTGGGCAGGCCCTGTCTCTCATTGCTGAAACCAAAAAGGCGAGGAATCGGGAGGTGGTGGAGCTTGAGATGGAAATACTTGAGATGGAGGCCGACCTGGAATTGAGTGTCACTCGTGACAAACTCCATGCCCTGGGTCTGAAGCAATTGGCCTATAAGTCTCTGGTCACGGATGCGGCCAAAATGATGATTAGAGAGCAACAGGGTCGTCTGTATGATGTTGGAGACAAAGCGGGGAAATTGCTTGCCTGGTTGGACAAGCAGGAGAGGGCGAACCGAGTGGTGCCTGTGATTCAGACTTTGAATGGTGTGAAAGTGACGGACCCGGTTGAAATAGTGGAATGTTTTGCGGACTATTTCCGTGCGGTTTACTCCCCAGTGTCGGAAAGGGATGAGGACGATTCTCGCCTCATGCTGCGCGACATAGCTTTGCCCTGCCTTTCCGATTTGGAGCGGTCCTTTATGGAGGCCCCGTTCTCAACGGATGAAATCGCGACTGCAATTCGCTCTCTCCGTTCGGGCAAGGCTTTGGGCCCGAACGGTTTGCCAATCGAGTTATACAAACTGCGTCCTGATAAGATTGCGCCCTATCTTCGGACAATGTTTTCGGGGTCCCGGGAGCGGGGTGTTTTCCCCTATGACCAGCGCCTGGCTACGATTGTGGTAATTCCTAAAGATGGTAAGCCCCGGGATCTTTGTTCGTCTTATAGACCCATCTACCTGTTAAATGTCGAGCCTAAGGTTCTTGCCAAACTCTTGGCTACCCGCCTCCTCACGGTTGTTAGTGACCTGATTCATCCGGACCAATCCGGATTTATCCCACACCGTAACACGGCCCTTAATCTACGCCGCCTTCATGGAGCCATCGCGAGGGCGGGGCTTCTGACGGAGCCGGACATTTTGGCCTCGTTGGACGCCTCGATGGCCTTCGACACGATAGAGTGGCCCTACCTTTGGGCGGCTCTTGAGAAGTTTGGTTTTGGCCCGAGGTTCATCGGATGGGTGAAGCTTCTGTATACCAATCCCCTGGCGCAGGTTGTGGTTAATGGTCGAGTGTCGGCTCCCTTTCCCCTTGGTAGGGGGACCAGACAGGGGTGCCCCTTGTCTCCACTACTTTTTGCTCTCGCATTGGAACCGCTGGCTGCGTGGATTCGCTGGGAGCCTTCCCTCAAGGGTATACGTTGGTCCCCAGATTTTGAGGACCGTGTTTCGCTTTACGCGGACGACATTCTTCTTTATCTCACTTCCCCGCGTAAATCTTTGAATGTCTTATTTGACGTTCTCGCCTCGTTTGGTAAGAATTCTGGTTTGATTATTAACTGGGCTAAATCCTGTGTCTATGCTATTTCGGGTGACCTGCCCCCATTGCCGAACAGATTTCCTATCCAGGTTGTTCAGTCCGGTTTTAAATATTTAGGGGTTTTTATTACATTGGATTCGTCGCTCCGGTTCGAACGTAATCTCCTTCCCCCGCTTCATAGATTGCGGCTGGACGTGGCTCGCTGGCGTAAATTACCCTTGTCGCCGCTGGGCAGGGCTGCCCTTTTCAAGATGATGTCCTTACCGCGATTCCTTTACGCACTCCAGAATTCCTATGATGATATCCCCACTACTTACTTCCGGGAGGTCGAGAGTCTACAAAGGCAACTGATTTGGGACGGGCGCCCACGTATCGCACTTGCGAAGCTCACCATCCCTTGGTATGACGGGGGCATAGCGCTTCCTGATATCAGGAGATATTATTGGGCTACGCAGCTGTCTGCCATTAACCACTCGATGTACACCCCGGGTCCGGATCCGGCCTTTGCAATGGACAGACTCCAACTGCCGGGTGGTAACTTTAATAGAGCGCTTTACTCCAGGTCGGCTTACGGGACCAACTAGGATCGCTGTCAGTGTGTGGCGCGCTGCGAATGTGAGCCTGGGGTGGGATGACCGAGTGACGCTGGCTACTCCGCTTTTTGCATCTGAGCGTCTGGGATGTCTTTGGACTGCGAAGGGGTTTGACCGTTGGGACATGATTGGAATTTGTAGAGTGGGTGACGTGTGTGCGAATGGGGCGGTGAAGCCCTTCGAGGCCCTTCGAAATGAATATGACCTGAGTGATAGGGAATTTTTAAGATATTAACAGGTTCGTCATGCCCTCACTTCGGTTCTGGCTTCCGGTGCCGCCGTCCCTGAGTCCTCCCCCCTCGAAGATCGTATACTGGATGGCTATCTCCCTGATAGCACCATCTCCTTGATTTATAAGAAGCTGATTCACAATTGCGCTGACTTGCTCGTTCGACTTAGAGAAGCGTGGGTCGGCGACGGGCTGGAATTAGATGATGAGGATTGGCAATCGGCGTTATCTTCTCCGAAAGAGGTTGCCATTCCTGCCCGTCTCCGTCTGGTTCAGCTCAAGATCCTCCACCGGGTGTATGTTACTGGTCCTCGTTTGGTTGCGATGGGTTTTTCCCCGGATGGCCTATGCAAGCGTGGGTGTGGGATGAGTGCTACGTTCCTTCACATTATTTGGGAGTGTCCGAGAGTGGCTGCCTATTGGACTGCGGTGCTTGCTGTGATGGCTGACGTGACTGGGGTTGCACTGGTGCCGGAGGCCCGGAGATGCTTGTTGAACGTGTGGGAACCTACCGACTGTTCGGTGGCCCAAACCAGATGGGCGACCCTGGGGTGTATGGTTGCGAAGCGAGACATAGCGCAACTTTGGGGCTCCCACAGGCCCCCCACTGTCTCTATGTGGGAAGAAAACATGGACTGGTCTATGTTCCGCGAAAAAACCGTCTACACGGCTAGGGGCAGACCTAGGGCATGGATGAAGATCTGGTGTCAGTGGAACACCTATCGCGGAGACATTTGTGCTCCTCCCTTGGTGGAGGTCTCTGATGTTCTCTTATCACCCTAGATTGATGTTCCTGAAATTTCTCGTACTGTCCTTCGGCTTGATTGACCTCCCCGCTGTCCCCCCGCCTTAACTTGTCCTACTGATTGTGACTTCGTGTTCCTGATTTGTGGGTTTCCCACCCCTCCAGAGCTGACTCTCTGTGTATTATTCCTCCGCCTTGGTGTTTATGTTTGTCGTTTTGGTGTGTTTTACAATAAGAAAATTAACTTCTCCTGTTCCATATTGTGGGCGACATTTTGTGTCCAGTTTGTGCCTGACCGCCGGAGTGGCGACCACTGTTTTGTCTCATATTATGCTCCGATCTTAGCGGCCGGCCCGTGCGGTTGTGGGCCCATCTCTGTACACATGATTTTGTTGCTCAATAAAAGTTTTTAACCAAAAAAAATAAATAAATAAATAAAATTCTTTTTAGTGTTATACTGTGTCACGTGTCCAATTGCCTGAAGGTATTTTGCGCATGTTGAATATTGCGTCGAAATGTCGATTTTAAAGATGTCACGATTTTCCCAATTCCACTCCATTACCTTGATCTTGACAAGCATGTAAATCTTATTCACGTATAAATCTTATTCATGTATGACACTGTAAATAAGAGTTACCCCACGGCCAATACTAACACAGATTCATAAGGATCTCAATTGTAAAGACATCAACAATTGAAACGAATTCTTACCTAGCAATTTATAATAACTAACGTATTTTTTTCATATGTCTCCCTCTTTTTCCCAACTTTTTCTTCCACTTATTATTTCATGTTATTATGTAAAATGTCATAGAGGCTTAGCTATTATGCTCTCAAGACAAACATGACACAATTTTTTTTGTCCTGATGATGATGCTTGCATTTCCCTCTGCATCGAAACGTCGTCGACCCAAAAGCACCATATGTTTGTTATAAAAGTCACAAACGTCTTTTACAATGGTTTGCTAATAAGAATCCAAGTCTGTTGAACTGAAATACTAGTGCAGACCGCCTTGTGCGCCCTTACATAATTTATTTTCACTTGTTTTGTCTTGTTTTCTGTGGGTCACAGGATGTGCCCACTTGTTTATAAATGTTGACTATATGAACCAATATAAAATATTCTAAATAAATAAATTTCTGCCCGGCTGGACAAAGGACACGCATATTATTCAGTGTGTGTCTATCATTCACCTGATCCTAAATTACTAGGGTCCTCTGTTTTGTGTAATAAGCATAAAGAGGACTGGTCAACTCAGGATAACTATTGTCAGCTCAGCTTTTCTTATGCACAAGCACTCTAGACTTTCTGATGAGCATAATGGCCAATTGTATAATTACAAACAACGTTAACCGATGTTTTTTTAATACTGTTTTGTTTATTGAATTGCAGGTAAAGAAATATGTTATTGTTAAGTGTTTGCAAAGGTTTTAATTAATCATGCATACTAAAAATTACTTACTTACTGCCTGGGTCTGGTTTTTAATACCAGGTCATGCATACTAAATATTACTTACTTACTGCCTGCGTCTGGTATTTAAAACCAAGTAGCACTCCACAAAGTATAAAGCTTAGATTTGAGTACCACATTGGTTTTCAGATTGGGTTTTTCTGCACTGATCTGTATTTAGTTAAAATGCCTCCCTGAATGAATCCAGGGCATAGGCCTGCTCTTCATAAACCAAGTTTTTGAAGAATGTGGGAGTCCTATGACAAAGCATGTAACCTGGTGGTGCTTAAGGACATCCCGTATGTATTTTTAGGAGCAGACTGGTATGACATAAATATGTCACATAATGTGATAGATTACAATAATAATAAAAATCACTTGGGTGACTTTTTGTGTATAACTAGTGCAAGGCCTTGTCTAAGGCCAGGCCCTTTGGACATCCCCATCTGTGCACAGCCTTCAGTCGTGTGCAGCATGGGGTTCGGCACTCATGGCGGAGATGAGGGCAGGTTCGGGCCCTGCGGCCAAGCCCCTGGTGACCACGGCCAAAGGAAATGGTGCAGTGTGTTACAGCACTATATTTGGGCCCCAAGGGTGTTGTGTCATAGCCCTTGGTATAATAGAGTGGTATTCTTTGTAATTTCTTCAAATATAACTTGGAAACATTTAAATATTAGTTCGGATGGCTATTGAAACTGTTACACCTATGTGTTAGTGCTATTAATGTGTAAATTGCGTTTAGGCCAATTATGCACTCATTTGCATAAGCAAGTGTTTGTCAATTGTGTTAATTTCTTGTTTGCAGCTCTTCCTGGTGGTAAGTACCTATTGAAATCAGCTCTAGGCATAATAATGCATCATTTCAGTTGTTTAGAGAGCAACCAGCTAAATAGACATGTTTCTCTGCTATTTGCATGACTGCTGGCCAAATTGTGCTCACTGTCTGCTAGTTAACAAGTACACATGGATAAAGAAGTTTCTTTGCTATTTTTATGGCTGTTGGCCAACCAGCATACAATTTCTGCTATGTAGTCTGTGGCCAGCTAAATACGTTTCTTTGGCTTTTGCAAGGCTGCCTTCCAAAAAGTGCATCATATCTGTTATTTAGCCATCGGCTGAGTAAATAGTGAAACTAAGGGGCATGTTACCAAGGGTGGCGATAGGCAATTATAGTAGTTTTAGCGGCCGTTTTCGGCCGCTAAGCGTCGATAATTCTATCGCTCTATTAGCAAGCTGTCGCTAACTGATGTTAGTGACAGCTTTTAGGCGATAGCGAGCGGTTTGGGGCCCACTTTGCATGTCAGCAATATTTATCGCTAATGACATACAAAGTGGGTGTACCCAACCTGTTAGCGACTGAAAGCAGTCGCTAACTCCTATTAGCAAGGCAGGCATAGCGATGGAAATATTCCCGCTATCGCCAAAAACTAACGCCTGCTCAGACCAGTTCTTAGCCATGTTATCCAATGGGAGGTGGATAACATGGCTAAGAGCATTTCGTCGCTAATGCGTGAATATCGCTGTATTCTCAGCGATATTCACGCATTTCACCGCTATCGCTGGATATTTTAGCACAATGGAGAAAAACATTGCTAATAGCATGTTTTCTCCGCTAACATATCCAGCGATAGGCAGCGATAAAACAAATCGTCGCTAAGCCTATTTAGCGATAATTATCGCTACTTGTTGGTAATATGCCCCTAAGTTACCCTTTGCAAAGCCACCAGCTAAATAATATATACATTTTCTGCTATTTAGCCAGTAGCCAAGAAAATAATCTCAAGTAATTTCATTACCTATTTGCATGGATTGCCAGCCATTAGTTAAAGTTTATTCACAGTTTACAAGGCTGCTGGACAAATCGTGCCCAATGTTTGCTATGTAGAAAGTGATCAGATGAAAATTGACATTTATTTGCTTTTTGCTCGATGGCAGGCCAAAGGGTACATAATATTTCCTAATTAGCCACAAGCCAGGTAAATTGTAATATTTATTTTCCATTTGTATGCCTGCCAGCCAAACAGTACATAATGTCTGCTATTTAGCCAGACGCTGGATACATAGAGAATTTGCTTTGCTATTTGCATGGCCACCTCCCTAAAAGTGCAGGATCTCTACTGTTTAGCCAGTGACAAGATAAAATATCAAAACTTTTGTGTCACTTCCAGGGCCACCGGCCAAATTGTACAGAATGACTATGATTTAGCCAGCTGCTGGGTAAATAGTGAAGTTTTTCTTTTATTTGCAAGGCCAGTGGCCGAATTGTAAATAATCTCTACTATTTATCCAGCGGCCAGGTCCATAGCAAAGAAACATTTTTATTATCATGGCAGGCGGCTAAATAGTCTTCCCCTTACTTTAAACTAACTGCAGTGATTAAGATGAAAGGCAGCATTTTTTAATGTGTAAACATACACTGAAAGTTCATTGCCGCTCGTTGATAAATGTAGGCAAATTTGTGTTTACAGCTGCCCTTTCTTTGCTTAGAATCATACAGTGTAGAGCAGAATGGACTCCGCCCCCCCTTTGGGCCTCAGAGCCACTGAACAAGCCCCGACACTTGCAGCTACACCCCTGTAACTGAAAATCAATCCATTTTCAGACAATAGTTATGTCAATGTTGGCAGGCTTTTTAACACCCCTGTAACTGAAAATCAATCCATTTTCAGACAATAGTTATGTCAATGTTGGCAGGCTTTTCAACACCCCAGTAACTGAAAATCAATCCATTTTCAGACAATAGTTATGTCAATGTTGGCAGGCTTTTTAACACCCCAGTAACTGAAAATCAATCCATTTTCAGTCAATAGTTATGTCAATGTTGGTAGGCTTTTTAACACCCCTGTAACTGAAAATCAATCCATTTTCAGACAATAGTTATGTCAATGTTGGTAGGCTTTTTAACACCCCTGTAACTGAAAATCAATCCATTTTCAGACAATAGTTATGTCAATGTTGGCAGGCTTTTTAACACCCCTGTAACTGAAAATCAATCAATTTTCATACAATAGTAATGTCAATGTTGGCAGGCTTAACACCAGTGGAGAATACATCGACAGAATTACCACAACCACACAACCGTAGGAATAGTACAACAGCACTAATTCAACAGCCACATTTTTCAACATGGGGAGTGGGGAAAATGCTGCAACGGCGGACTTACAATTTCCACCACAAGTAAGGAGATTTACAGTTAACAATCAACTATAAAACAGCCCCTTCAACGTCACAACTTTGCAGCAAAATGTTGTGAGCCACTTTCTGTATTCTTGGTCCAGCGCAGAATAAAAATATGTTTTTGTTCAATTTATTTTTTGCGGTTGGCATATCAAAATATGTCTCCCGATGGCTATTGGTTACTTGGTTTGTATATGGTATTCAAATTCAGGCTGTTTAGGGCCTTAGCTGACTGAAAGCCATCGTTGCCTGTTTTTATGCTGGATTCCTGTGATGTGCTGCTCCTGCCTGCCTCTTGTTGAAGGTTGACAAGCAGTCATTTGCTGGTGTCCTGTGACTATCAGCAGCTAACCTTACACGTCAGAGCTGGCTGGCTGCATGCAAATTAATGCAGACATCTAGACGAGATTGGCTCGTGTGAGCGTTGTACATTCAGTCCAGCATATGCCAAACTATAACACAACATGGTTGGTAAACGATGCCCTTTCAATGACTTTTTTTTACTTTACGGGAAGGTGGGTGAGTTGCTCGCTCCTCGGTAAAGAAGATATATATCAAATAAAATGACAGATGGGTCTCCGTCATCCTGTGCGGGGGCTGATCTCTACGCGTTTTTTTCAGTCTTAAGTCAGCTTCGAGAGGTGCAATATGGGATAAGAGAGATTATTTGTGTTAAAAAAAAAAGCCTTTCTTTGCACTCCTGCTGCTCTGAGTGTGACCATCTGTGCCCCCAGCTGGAGTGCCGTGCGTGGTCTGGCACTTGAACCGCAGCATATTTACAGATCTAAACACAAAATGGCTACTGCCTGATTGTTTCACGATTCATTAACCAGACAAGCTCTCCTCTCCCGCCAGCACAGCTGCTACAGAGTAAACCTTTATCACTTAATAGGCCTGATTATTACTTTCCATCAAAGGTATTGACCTGTGTCAACTCTCCTTAAGAGAAAGGGTGGTGTGGGTGAGGTGCGAGAGAAGAGATAGTTGAGCAAAATGTGTCAGGAAATCAAAAAAAAAAAAAAGGTTGCCTAATCTTGACATTGTTATGCGAGTCCAAACTGCTGATGTGTCCCGCGCGCGCTACGCATTTGCATAGATTTAATGTCCTATTTGCAGAGGGAAGAGGATGCTATGCATAACGATGAGGCCTCGTAGGAAGCCTAATGTTTCAGAAGCAAACGCTGCAGTTATGGATTGTAATAAGAGACTGGAGAAGGAAACCTTGCGAATTCATAGGAATAAAACATCAGCGTGTTAATGTTATGTGTATTTGCAAAGCACACTATCACCTGCCGCTGACACAATCATACAATTACACGCAATTGTAACAGGGGTTGTAAATAATATCAAGGTTTACTCTTTTGCTACTTCGTACTTGTGTGAAAGATACAGAGAAATCCTATTCTTGTTATTACATTCGCTCCTCAAAATGTTTTTTTAAATTAGTTGTAATGTTTAGGTGCCTCCACATTAGCACGAAAACATAGTTATCAATTTACCATAAATATAAGACTGTTTTTCTCACACTGTCTCTCTCAGCACATGGTAGTGTGATTTTAAAACACCGCAGATTACTTTTTTCTGCCTCAGAGAGCTATGTTGGTATAGTGGGGAGGTACAACGTTGGTGACCATCAATCAGCAAAATTCAACCCTGAGGAATTTCGTTAGTAATGAGGTACTGGGTTTTTAAGAACCGGCACAGAACCGGTAACCCAGCGGTGTCAGGGAATCAACACCCAGAGACCTCGGGTTCTTCCTGATTCAGACCTACAGAAACTCAGAGTCTTCTAGGTGAAGTCAAAGATTAGTTTATTGGCTGCAACCAAGGTAACAGGGTCCTAGAAGTACAATACGGGTATATTCTCAGGAGACGGCACACTTTCATGAAGTCAGGCTTCTCTTCTTATACACAGTTTTGGGCCCTAGGCAAAACATTCTTGGTTGTAAAGTAAATAGTTAACATATTCTGGTTCAAAGAAAAAAACAGAGTCATGATGACATGTCCATATTTCACTTCGTGCTGCCGACAACAAATCATTTGGCAAGGCCCAACATTTCATCAGATATCACTGGACCCCTAATAAAAACGGGCACCTCCCCACCATAAAGTAAGTGAAGCAAAGGAGTGGAGAAAGATGTGAGCGAGATATGGCAGGTGTGCGCGCTGAAATGGTTTTATGGCTGGTTGAGCCTAGATGCTATCTTGCTCGGCCACTGGGAGGGAACTGACCTAACGAGTTCGGCCTGGGGCAATGGTTCTAACTTGTACTGAGGTCAGGGAAAAGTCGATTAAGGAGTACGTGTCCTTGTGGAATCAAATTCAACTGGATTAAGGCCTATGTAAAGGGCAACATATAAATGGGAGCCAAGGGTTCAGAAGGTAAATGACGATTTCGAGGTGAAATCGTCACTCGAACACGCTGAAAATACATGTATATGATGTACTCGTCATTCTCGGTCTTTTGATACCAAATTCGTCATATTTCGACGAGGTTTTATTTCTCGAGTCCAGTCTAATTATATGAATCCAGATTTTCAGAACCACAAACCCTCCTTTTGCTCTTACATAGGCAATTAATCTATCCTCATGTTAGTCTGAATTCAGATCTATATTCCTAAAGTCATTGAGATGTTGCTGTAACATCATTCTAGTACTTAGTTCATCTCTTGACACAGGCTTCCTCACACATGATGTAGCACAGAGGCCACATATTGCAGGAGCACACTGTATGCATAGACAGAACAGGAAAAGAATGGCTAAGACCATCCCAATGACCATCAGAATTTTCCATCCCCAGGCAGATATCAGTTCCCAGAGCCATCCCATTAACGACCAATCTCCTTTATCCACATGGATAGATTCAGAAATTTTATGTAATTTGGAGATGGCCCTGTACACGGTTGGAGCATTATCTGGGATGAAAATGCAACAACTAGACTGGATCAATTTGCATACTCCACCTCGGTCCGCAAGTATTACATCCAAAGCGACCCGGTTCTGAAGGGTCATAAGTCGATCCGACTGGAGCTCAGCAGTCAGGTTACTAAGGGCACCAGCAGTTTCAGTCACGGTGGATTCAACTACCCTTGTCAATTGCCTTATGTTCCTGCTGTTAGCCATGGCTCCCCAGAACGGCAGAAAACCCATTGCAAAGTCACCAAATTCTTGACCTGCAGTGTCTTCTTTACTCAAAACACCTCTAACTACCCTTGTCTGATGGTAATCCGCCGCTGCTGTGTAGGTGGGAGGTAACAGGAATGAAACAAAACATGAGCCCGAGAAGTCAGGGGGCAACCATGTATAGGCTCTATCATGGCAGATGAAATAAGTACCCTTAGCAGCTAAAAAGGCAGGGGAAGTCTGAGATCCAAACACATACGTTTCTGTACAGATACTCTTCCCTAGCTGAGCTCTGGGATTCTTGCCAATACCTTGCAGACACAGGTGACCTTGATGGGGTACGATCCAGATAGGGGACGATCTCTTGGCTTGCTGTTTCTCACTTAATGTAGTGCCATATCCGGTCACGTTCCAACCTACATATGCAAGTATCTCATCATCCGGGGTATCTTCGTAAGAAGTTACTTCCTTGATCATGTCAACTATACCTTTGACTAGGGCGCTAGTCTTGAGGTTGTCTTTTACAGAACGTAGGGGTTGGATTTCTCGTGCATATATGAACATTGTCCTATATGCCCAGACTGAACCATTGTGACTAAATGGCAGGACCAAATAGGGGATACCTTTATCCGTGGTGTGGGGCATGAGACCACACACCCAACAGTTAGTTGTGTTCATTACAAGTTGGTGTTGGTGTAATAACTGAACGAAGGAGTTATTAATGAACTCTAATCTCCTATTTGATTCGTGGTCAGGCAGAGGGTGAAAAGAATGAGAGGAAACAGTAGGAGGAGGTATGGGTGATGTAGTGGGCGCAAATGTCACATGAAAAGAGAATAAAACATAGCTTATCAAAAAGACCATTACGCTGGATAGCATAAAAATACACACTATTATAAAACTTTTCTTCGTCATCGTGTTAAAAAGTCTCTGCTTAAAGTTCATTTGTTTGGCAGGCCTCTCCACATCAGGAAACTCCATCCTCTCTAAGGTGCTGCCCGCGGTGGTAGGTTGCCTCTGCTAAAGGATGCTTCCGTCAGTCTAGGGCAACTCCCTTGGACCAACCAGAACTACCGACCTAACGTCATCAGCTGCACCCAAAAGTCTTTAATCAACCGCGACCCTAGCAGCGGAACCCGGATGGCGGTTCGAAAAACAAAAATAAGCAAGTTACCTAGATGGGAGATCTGCACTTTCAAAAATAGGATTTGGGGAAAAAGACACTTTTATTAGTCCATAGGTTTTTCTCAGATCATAAAAAGGAATCGCTTTTGATTAGTCTGTTTTTCTTGGTCGCAAATTGTAGCGCCTTTTCCCGGGTACTGTCTGGTCCAGAAATAGTAGTTCAGGCTCCACAGAGTTCAATTGTTCTGGTGGTGGCACAGTTTCTTGAAAAATGTTCTCGCTTTCACAATCAGGGTTAGTTTCTTTTACACGTTCATCAGTTGTGCGCTCTGAGTCAGTGCCTGCTTTCTGGACCCATTGCTCATGTGGCAGAGGGAATGGTATCTTTTTACAATGGATCCCGTGGACCCAATTGGCCTTCCCCTCCACCCTAACAGCCGACCTTGTAGACAGGAGGACGAGGTGAGGCCCGGTCCATCTGGGCTGGTCGTTTCTTGTTCTTTGAAAGTTGCGGACGAGAACCCATGAACCGGGGTCAATGGAGTGACCCGGAGTCTCAGAGACCGGAGGCAAGGTGTTGTGGACCTGTTGATATAAAACACACAATTTAGCCGTCAATTCATACAAGTAATCAAGCAACATAGGGTGTTGCAGCTCGCTGAATTTCGTGGGCCTAGGCACTCCCCATATGTTGGCTGGCCGGCCAAAGACTATTTCATAAGGGCTGAGTTTCACTCGCGAATGCACAGTCATTCTGGTGGATAGGAGTGCTAAGGGTAGAGCGTCAGGCCATTTAAGACCTGTGCTCGCTTGGATTTTGGCCAATTTAAGTTTAAGCGTGCCATTGTAACATTCCACTAATCCAGCTGATTGGGGGTGATTTGCAGCGTGGAACTTCTGCCTAATGCCTAGCCCTTCACACACTCTTTTCATCACACGACCCACAAATTCACTCCCGTTGTCAGACCAGACCATTCTAGGCATTCCGAACCTGGGGAAGTACTCTTTGACAAGGGCTTTTGCTGTGGACAAGGCAGTATTGTCTTTTAGGGGATAGGCTTCTACCCATCTTGAGAAGGCACAAACAACCACGAGCACGTATTTTAAGTTGTTGCATCTCTCCATGTGTATGAAATCTAGCTGCAAAACCTCGAACGGATACGTAGGAGGTGCAAAATGACCAGCTGGAGTTGGGGTTCCCCTACCAGGATGGTGCTTCAGACATACCATGCAATTCTTGACAACATTCTCTGCACACTTGGGAATCCCTGAATTCTTCCACACTGGGGCCAACAACTCGCAAATCCCTTTCACGCTGATATGGGCCATTCCATGAGCCATTGTAACCACTGCAGGCACATATGCATCGGGTAACAACCATCTCTGATGCTCTGTCAATTCAATCCAACAACCATTTGCATCCATTCTCCCTGTACTTTCTCTCCACTTGCTTAACTCTTTCTCCGTGGCCTCAGCTTGGATGGACTTCACACTCTCTATTGTGTCCTCACATATTCCAACATCGCCAGTCCATCTTTCAGGGCATGCAACATACATTCGGCTCATCACATTCTTTGCAGTTTCCTTAGCGGTCTCATCAGCAAATGCATTTCCACGACCAACATCATCAGTCACTTTCTTGTGAGCACTACATTTCACGATCGCTATTTGCAGGGGCAACGTCAGTGATTCAAGAAGCTCATTCACCAACTGACCATGCTGAATCTGAGTTCCATGCGAAGTCAGGAACCCACGTTCTCTCCACAATCGTCCAAAACTGTGCGCCACTCCAAACGCATACTGACTGTCAGTGTAGACAGTCACTCTCATTCCTTTAGACAACACACATGCTCTCGTAAGTGCTACTAGTTCTGCGGCTTGAGCTGAACCATGTGGTATTCGTGCAGTTTCAACGACCGTGTGCAAAGTTGTGACAGCATATGCTGCAGTCACATTCCCATTTGGGAGCTTAAAGCATGAACCATCTACCCATAATGTACCATCACTTTCAGCAAGAGGAGTGTCAACTAGATCCACTCTCCCTTTTGTCTCTTCCTCTGTTGTGAGGAAACAATCGTGCTGTTCTGAAGCATCTGACTCCTCTGCAATTGGTAGCAATGTGGCTAGGTTCAAGGTACTGCACCTTTTTATGTGCACATGACTCGCTAGTAGCGTCAATTCGTAACTGGACAGTCGAGCACTAGTTAAGTGCTGTGTCTTGGTCCTGTTTAACAATGTGTCTACTGCATGCGGGACCATCACAATTAGTGTATTATTCATTACTAGACCTGCAGACTGTCGAATAGAAACAGCTGCTGCTGCTGTGGCCCTTAAACAACTCGGCAATGCTCGTGCTACCGGATCCAAAGTGGCCGAAAAATAGGCGCATGGCCGCTGTCTATCTCCGAATAACTGAATCAGCACAGATAATGCACAACCCTCCCTCTCGTGGACATACAATGTGAAAGGCTTACTGTAGTTGGGGGTACCTAACACAGGAGCCGAACATAATGCTGTGCGTAATTCGAGAAAACCTTTCTGACATTCTTCAGACCAAGGAATGGGATTGGGTGTATTTTTACACGTTAATGCCACCAAGGGTTTGGCCAATAACGAAAAATTTGGAATCCACTGTCTACAGTACCATGTAATGCCCAAGAAAGCACGTACTTCTCTCTGTGTTCTTGGCACACTCAATTTCGCTATTGCCTGAATTCTTTCTGGGGTCAGTTTCCTTCCCTCCTTCGATAAGAGGTGACCTAAGTAGGTTACTTCTTGTCGGCAGTATTGAAGCTTGGAAAGTGACACCTTGTGATGCAGATCACACAGATGACGCAATAATGTCAATGTGGCCTCCTTACAAATTTTCTCAGTATCTGCAGCAATGAGCAAATCGTCCACATACTGTACAAGAGTGGCACCTTTAGGCAAAACAATCGTGTCAAGCTGAGTTTTCAGAGCTTGACTGTATATTGAGGGGCTTTCACAGTAGCCTTGAGGAGCGCGTCTAAAGCGGAAGCTTCAACATCCTAAACTAAAGGAAAAAAATATCCCTGCTCTCTTCAGCAATTGGGATGCTGAAGAAAGCATTCTTTAGGTCAATCACTGAAAACCATGAAGCAGAAGCTGGAATCATAGTCAATAATGTGGTAATGTCGGGCACAACTGGGAATTGTGGCACGACTATTTTATTTACTTCTCTAAGATCAATCACGAATCTGTACACAGGTGGCTGAGAAGGGTCAGTTCGTTTTAAAACAGGCAGAACAGGACTATTGCAAACATTGCCTCGTGTTTCTTCAATCACATCTTTTTCAATCAATTCGTAAACAATCGCTAGCAAAGCTTTTTCACCCTCATTAGATGTTCTGTATTGGGGAATTCGTGGCATTTTAACATTCGACTTCAATGTTACAACATATGGTGGAATTTCTAAAAGACCTACATCATTCGGACCAGTAGCCCAAAGAATATCTGGGAGAATCGACAATTCTGCTGGAAGTGCATCTCTCGACAAATAAATGGGAGAAACCACTTTCTTACCTAAAGTAAGTTGTACTCCTGAAGGAGAGCAGTACAGAGTCGCATATAATCTTTTTAGCAAATCTAATCCTAGCAAATTTTCACCACAACCTGTTGTCAGAATAAGGGGTGCTTCGAATTCACAAGGACCAACAGAAAGAGATAAAGGGTCAGAAATCGGATTTCTAACCGGGGCGCCAGAAAAACCTACAGAAACGTTCATTTTGCCAGACAAAGGTGCGCCAGGGAGTTTGGAGTGCATAATAGAACTCTTTGTAGCACCAGTATCCAACAGAAAAGGTTCTGACACACCTGATGTAATCACCTCAACGTAAGGTCCACTCTGATCTACTGGAACTGAAACAACTCCCTCTCTTTGTCTATGGCTGTCCTAGCAATCATCATTCTCCCACTGCTCATTTTCTGTGTAATACTCATCAACGTAGTATTGAGCTGTCCTGTCAGATATGTTATTTTGCTGATCAAACCTGTTCATAGAGTTTTGTGGTGGAAGGGGACGTGTGTCCTGTGGGGCATTTCCACGCCCTCTACCTCTAGGCGCTTGCTGACTGCCACGACCTCTTACACCAGAAATTCCATTTGCACGTTGTGGTAGGGCAGGACAGTTATACTTGTAATGACCCTCCTGTTTGCAATATAAACACTGGTTAGGACCTACACGGGGTTGAGTGTAATCGAATCTTTGCAAGTTTCTCTGATATTGTTGAGGCTGCTGAAAAGTATTCTGGTAGTGATTCTGGCCATTATTATGTTGATTACCACCACCACGTGGCGGATAGGCTTGCTGTAGCAAAACCTTCGTTTTGAGTTCTCTAGTTTTCTTTTCAACTTTATCTTTCTCATCTTTGTCTCTATTCTCGTAGTACTGTGCAGTAGCTAATATCTGGGCCGAAGATGAGACTGCCCACGAACTTTCTGAATCTTTTAATTTTCTACACAATTCTGGAAGCAGATTGTGTACGAATTTATCGACAAACAATCTCTGACCACCTTCTGTGGTCATATCTTGACCGCTGTGGTCAATGAATGTTTCTTCAAATCTGGTGAAGAAATCTGAAACGGTTTCTTCTTTCTTTTGCTTGCATGCAGACAACTTATCCCAATTTACGCGTATTGCAGGCATTATTGTTTTCATGTAATCTACTATTCTACCAGGTAGTTCGGCTATCAAAGGCTCAGGCTTGGCACCACCAACTTGGCGGGCATCTGCAGCAGTAATATTAGCCCATGTGTCACCTAATTCCTGGTCATGATCCACATGACGGATTTTACCCCATAAAGGCTGTGGAACAACATTCCCAAATAACATATCGATATCAGCTAATTTCATTATACATGACCCAGCAGTTTGTGACAATTCTTTATAGTACCCTGCAGGATTTTTACGCGGATCTGGTAATGTTTGTTTGAGTGCTAAAACTTCAGCTCGCTTCCATGGGACATGTACCCATACACGCTGAAATTGTGGCAGAACAGGTGGGACAGCAGTCGCGTCACCCTCTCTCCACTGTGGGGGAACTTCTCTCATAGGGTATTGTCGTGCCTTTTTCCTACTGGATGTATTACATTCAGATGGTGACCCAGAACTGTTTCCCTTACTCCGATATGATAATAACATTTCAACTGCCTTTTCCACATCTGGACCTACAATCATACCCTCTCCGAACTTAAACCGTACACGACACATTTCTTGTGGGATGCATTCTTGATCATTGTCTTCCAAATCCTCGCCAAGAAAGACACACATCTGTTCGAAAACATATCTCTGTGTCGCTGCTTCCCATTGATGGAAGACTTCCATGACAGACTGTACATCATATTTTGCAGTGTCCATGACCCATTTCCGAGCTAAACTATTCAGGGAATCTCTCTCTTGATAATCAGGCAGTTGACTTCGCAACTGTCTTCTTCCTATGTTAGGGGTCGTAGCAGGCGACCCGAAAAGAGGTAAAAGAAGATTAGTAACAGTGCTGGCCATTTTCTGCCGAATGGAAGGTGAAACTGAAGGACAAACAGATGGAAAAACGGGGTGAGATAAGGCGGGGGTAGAGATAGCAGAAGAGGTATCGGGGAAAATAGAGGGGGCACTAGGCAGAATCGTAGAGGGAGCATTAGGAGATGTAAAAAGTACAGTAGGCAAAATTGTAGAAAACACAGGTGAAACAGAAGCGGTCGGTGGGCCTGGAGGAGGCTGCACCGAAGAAGTAGGAGCCAGCTGAAGAACAGCTGGTGGGTGCTGTGGAAGAGCAGGAGGCGCAGCTTGTGCAACTAAAGGTTGCGGGGGTGCTGTGGCATTCTGCGCATAGGGGGGTGGTGAATTTAGCAAATGTGACATTAATGGGTCTTTTTCACGTTCTTTTGCTGCCTCTTGCTGAAGAGACGGCAAAACTGGATAACACTTATCTATTGCCATTTTACGTTGCCTGTGCAACTGCTCATTCATCTGCTCTTCTTCATTATCTTTAAACTGCACAGCAGCTTGCATTACTGAAAGTCCCCCTTCTCTCTTATTTTTCTTAGCTAATTTAATTTCTTTTTGTTTGGCTTCTTTGCGCCATAAGCGGAAAGAGTCAAACATCGCCGGCCGGGCTTTCTTTTTAAAGAGTTTAACTTCAAGGTTGTCTAAGATTTCAGAATCAAAGCTACCATATTGGGGCCATTTTAAAACACCATCTTTCCTAGTGTATTTAATCCATACTTCGTTGTAAGTGATGGGGCCTACCCCATGTTTTACATATAGCTCGTAAGTCGGAGTTCCAACTGGAGGAACCGGACATGAGTCCTCCAATCGGGAGTCCCTATTATTACTACCAAGACAAAATAAATTCCCAAGTCTAAGACTAGGCATCCTCGCTCTCTAGTCTAGTTCCAAAACTTCAAAGGATTATCGATTACGATATTTCTCGTGAATACACGAGTCCTTCGGTTATGGTGCTTGCAAGTACCAATACAAAACCTTTTGTATCCCAAAGATACCACAAAGTAAGTCCAACTAAGGACTGGGAGACGCTCCACTTATACTTAACTGAAAATATCGATGGCGTCACCAGAAGACTCGTCTCAGTGTTTCGCTCTACCAAAAACTTCAAGGGTCCAACATCAGGGCGACAGCCAGGGCAGCAGTCCTTGTAGCCGTCGGGAAGCGGGGAACCTCGCAGCAAAGACCTTCGGACCACGTCGACATGCAGGGGTCGATGAGGTGGTGGGCCCTCCTCCGGAATTTCCACACGAAGCTCCTCACGATCTTCAGGCTGACTGGTACCACTGGAATCGCCCCAAACGTTGGGCGCCAACTGAGGTACTGGGTTTTTAAGAACCGGCACAGAACCGGTAACCCAGCGGTGTCAGGGAATCAACACCCAGAGACCTCGGGTTCTTCCTGATTCAGACCTACAGAAACTCAGAGTCTGCTAGGTGAAGTCAAAGATTAGTTTATTGGCTGCAACCAAGGTAACAGGGTCCTAGAAGTACAATACGGGTATATTCTCAGGAGACTGCACACTTTCATGAAGTCAGGCTTCTCTTCTTATACACAGTTTTGGGCCCTAGGCAATACATTCTTGGTTGTAAAGTAAATAGTTAACATATTCTGGTTCAAAGAAAAAAACAGAGTCATGATGACATGTCCATATTTCACTTCGTGCTGCCGACAACAAATCATTTGGCAAGGCCCAACATTTCATCAGATATCACTGGACCCCTAATAAAAACGGGCACCTCCCCACCATAAAGTAAGTGAAACAAAGGAGTGGAGAAAGATGTGAGCGAGATATGGCAGGTGTGCGCGCTGAAATGGTTTTATGGCTGGTTGAGCCTAGATGCTATCTTGCTCGGCCACTGGGAGGGAACTGACCTAATGAGTTCGGCCTGGGGCAATGGTTCTAACTTGTACTGAGGTCAGGGAAAAGTCGATTAAGGAGTACGTGTCCTTGTGGAATCAAATTCAACTGGATTAAGGCCTATGTAAAGGGCAACATATAAATGGGAGCCAAGGGTTCAGAAGGTAAATGACGATTTTGAGGTGAAATCGTCACTCGAACACGCCGAAAATACATGTATATGATGTACTCGTCATTCTCGGTCTTTTGATACCAAATTCGTCATATTTCGACGAGGTTTTATTTCTCGAGTCCAGTCTAATTATATGAATCCAGATTTTCAGAACCACAGTAAGGTCAAAGTCATTCCACTTCCTGTGGGTACCTTCCCAGAGCTGAGAGTTCGGCGCTGAAGTCTGTGTCCTCATTACAGGAACCGTAATAATATTGGGAGTTATCAAGGGCAGCAAATACCAATACCGTTGGCTGGAGTTTTCCCCGCTGTAGTTATGTTCCCATCTGGAGTTGCACAGGTCCGAAGGAGCATAATGCAGCAATACTACTTGCTATTTTTTCCCACGATCCAACAAACTTCAAAAGCAGGAATCTTAACCTCTTCCCCTCTCATATTTTACAAGGTTTTACATGCAAAAGGTGTGCACGAACAAACAACCAGCTATTCCGATTCAGACACAACCACTCTTAATCGGCTTTAGCCTAGAAGACCACTTAGTAGGTGAATAGAGTTGGCCTTAGGCGTCTTTTTTTTTAGGTTTAAAAAGCTTTATTAGAACAAGTAAAGACCTTGGTACAAAATTATAACAACGGTCATAAACAGAGTACAACGGTATCATGAAATGTATATAAACAAAGGGGGAGGTGAAAAAGTGGTGTAGCAAACTTTTCCTAGAAATGAAAACAGCGCTAAGAACAATCTTAAACAAGTATGTACCATAATAAATGAGCATTAATTTAAAAATAAGAACAACATTCTTATCAAATATTTAACAAAAATAGCAATTGTGAACATTATAAAATCTCAGGAAACAAAATGTTATCAATAGAGTATGAACACTGCGAGAAAGAAAGATTTAACACAATGCTCATGGTGGTTGGAATACAAAATACTGTCTTTGTTGCGCAATGCAGTAGAGGATAAATAGTGAGTGAGTGGAGACCATAGGGCGTCTTTTCGAAGGAGTTGCTGAGAAGTAGTAGCGGAGGCTCTATCTAGCCTATGATGGTAGCAGAGAAGATTCCACCAGGCAGAAAAAGTAACATTGGAGGCCTCTTTCCAATTGGAAGTAATGACCTGGAAAGCAATAGCAAGTAGCAGATCCACAAAAAAACCAGGGTACGAGCTCCCAGCCAGATTATGGAATTACTACCCATAAATATGGAGTAAATATCAAAAGGAAAGGTGTTGGAACAAATGGAGGAAATACATTTACATACCTTTGTCCAAAAAAGGGAAATGTTAGGGCAAAGGAAAAAGGAGTGTAAGTATGTGCCAGGAGTGTTTTTACAGGACCAACATTTGGGGGAAAGGTCGGAACTAAATTTAGAAACAGATAATGGGGTTAAAAACAACCTCTGGTAAAAATAATAAAGAGTTTGAGTGGTACTAGCATTGCAAGAAGTATGGTGTAATTGTGCCCAAATGGAATTCCACATTTGAACAGAGAGAGTACGCTGCAAATTGGATTCCCATAAGACTTCAGTTTTACTCTGGGGGGGGTCTGGGGGGGAAATGGATATACTTATATACATGAGAGGCCTGAACGGAAAGGGAAGTAGATATCGGTTCTAATAGGGGGTCAGAAGGAGAGGAGGATGTTCTAGAGATAAGAGAAAGCTGGTGAGTTAAAAGTTACCTTAAGGAGTCATATTTCAGGAGGGAGGTAACAGGTAAGCAGAACTTAGATTTTATTTCCTGAGAAGACAAAATTTGCATATACCGTATTAGGTTGTTTCACTTGAATAATCCCTTTGGCAACCCAATCTTCCCAAAAAATAGTATGGTTAGAGAGTTTGATAGACTTATTATGCCATATAGAGGAATCCAGGAATATTTGTAGAGGGGAAAGAAATTTGTTAAGGACCGGGTTGAAAGTCAGTATAAATTGTGAAGTGGTTGGGGACTTAAAGGAGCGAGGGGAGTGAGTAAAGTTAGCAAATGAGGAGAAGGGGAATGGATGAATCACAGATTCCTCTAAACTGTACCACACCGATACGGGTGGTTCTTCTGAAGAAGAAAAATAAGGTAAAAACCGACTGATTAAAAAGGAAGAGTGGTATTGACAGGCATTGGGAAAATTAACACCACCCCTAGCCTTAGGAGTAGACAAAAAAGATAAAGATAAACAAGCTTTCTGGTTATTCCAGAAAAATTTACTGAGAATGCCATTAAGAGTTTTAACATTTTTTAAAGGAAGTCTCACTGGTAGCATGGATAAGTTAAAATTGATAACCGGAAGCATCATTATTTTGGAGGTGACCAACCTAATTATCTGCCAACGTTTTGCCAATGACAAACCCTGTCTGTTTGTAGCCAATCAAATCTGGGATAACCTTAATAATATGAAGAGCCAGAACCTTAGCATACATTTTGCAATCTAGATTAATTAAAGAAATAGGGCGGTAATTAGCACACTACGAGGGATCCTTATCTTTCTTTGGAATTAAACAGATCATGGCTTCAAGAAAGGAACCACAAGTCTCTTTGTGAGAAATAAAGGGTTGAAACAGAGATAGAAGATGAGAAAGAAGGATCTGTGAGAAGCAGGAATAAAACTCAGTGGTAAAGCCATCTGGACCTGGAGTCTTCTCTTTGGGTAACTGAGCTAGGGCTGACTTAAGTTCTGAAAGGGATACATCTTTCTCTAATAAGGAGCAATCAGGAGAAGAGGAGGGATGAGGAGGCAGTGATTTGAAAAGAGTCCAAGGCAGTATCAGAAGGAGAATATTCTGGAGTATATAATGTCTTGTAGACCTCCATAAAACAATGCAGCATCTCCTTGTCCTTGAAATGATTACCACCGTTATCATCAACAATATTAACTATCTTGGATCTTTGAGATTTAACCTTCAAATAATTCGCAAGCAATTTAGCGGCTCTATTACAACCACCATAACATTTCGAATGAACTTTAAGTAACACCCGAGCGGCTTTCTCCCTCAATTTCCTATTAAAATTCATTTTTGCTTGAATTCATTTTTTAAGAGTGTCATCATTATTAGAAGAAAAGTAGGTATGTTCAAGAGGCTTAATGGAGGTTAATAAGGTAGCTGATTCCTGGAGAAGTTGTTTCTTTCTAACCGCAACATAGTCAGTGATAAATCCTGTAGCTGTCGCCTTGAAGGCATCCTAGATAGTGTGAAAGAGGATGTCGAGACTAGCATTAAAAAGGAGAAACTCAGACAAAAACTTTTTGAAACGCTCTAGAAAAGTATGATCTTTAAGTAAGTAGGTATTAAAATGCCATCTAGGGGCATGGAGGGTTTAGAAGGAAGGTCTAGACTGATCAAAACGGGAGCATGATCGGAAATAGGAATTAACCCAATTTCGGCATGAATCAGATTAGGGAGGAGATGGGGATTCAAAAAAATATAGTCAATTCTGGAGGTAGAATTGTGAGTGGGGGAATAAAAAGTGAATTCCAAGTTGTCCGGCTTATATATCCTCCAAGCGTTCACCAACCTCTCGAGCGAATCGTATTCACAAACGTTTCTTGTATTTTATTGTGGAGATCTCTAGCAGTGTACTTCTTATCGAGGAAGGGATCCATGACCTGATTGCAGACCCCACCCACCATAAGGTTAGAGTCAGGACATGAGTGAAAGGCATGTGACCTGGATTGCCAGAACTGTGAATCCACACCAGTGGGAATGCAAATGTTAAGAAGAGAAATAGGGGAACCATTTATAGTAAGGTGCAAAAGGAGCCATCTACCATCAGCATCTTTCTCCTCCTTCTCTATAATAAGGGAAAGGGACTCATGAAATAATGTCACCACTCCATTAATAATATAATACACATGACCTACCCATTGCTTTTTTGGGAGAACTAATATCATCGGCATTAATATGAGTCTCCTGAAGCATCCTGATTTTACAGTGTAATCTAGATAAATGGGTAAGCACCCTCTGTTTCTTGATGGGATTGCGCAATCCCTTCTCATTCTAGGATATTATGCAAACGTTATCAGTCATATTGAAGGATAAAGGCAATAAACGGCAGCATGAGCATTCTAAAATTGACAAAACTGAGATTTAAACATGTGGAAATTTGTAAACCACCAGCCACCATTTTTTTTGCAATAAGACCCAAAAAAAGGATGTTAAGGAAGTAAAAGACAAGAAAAGAGAAAGAAATTAAAGTGATCCAGAATCATGCATTAAGGGGGGAAGAAAGAAGATATGAGTTACCAAACAGAGAAATAGAAGGTACAAAATAGAAGAAAAGGAAGAAGTAAAATAAGTTGGGGCCCTAAAAAATAGAGAATATAATTTAAGCATGTGGAAAATTGGGAACCAATTTGCAAGAAAATGAGTAATAAAAACCAGTAAGGAAAGGGAAGAATAAAAAAGTAATGAGCAAGAAAATAAAAAATAAAGATAAAGGTAACCAGAGGTGATACGCTGGAGAAATTCAAAGAGTATAGAAAAAAAAGAAAGAAGAGAAAAAAGAGGGAGAGAGAAAGAAAGAAACCGAGAGATATAAATGGTTGAAAAAGAAGAGTTGACAAGAAGCCGAGAGAATTCAGCCAAAATAGCCAGAGCATATTGCAAGAGTAAAGAGACTAACATAGGAAGGTGGGAGCTGCAAAGGGAAGACAGACTAGAATCAGCGAAGTCAAGGAGAAACAACATAGCCTATTAAGTAAGGAAAAGAAAAACTAAAATAGGGAGCAGCAGTCAAAGAAACATGATAGGACAAAATAACACAAAGAGTAAAATCTAGTAGAACCAAATATAGGAAGTGTGCATACTTTAAGGAGAAAGGAATACTTACCAATACACGAGGAGTTATAAAAAATTGGAGTAGGAGGAAAGGTACAATGAGGAGAGAGCATCAGGTAGGGGTATACAAACTAGACAAGGTGCATCTGTGAAAGAAAAACCACATGATTACTAAAGATAGTACATTGAGAGGATGAACATATACCAATCAGGTACTATACAAAAAAAAATATGAATAAAGATATATCCGGCATTCATGGAACGGAGAGCAGGACGGAAGGAAAGAAACTCCTTGCGACGAGCAGCAGTGGCGCCGGCCACATCCTGTGAGAGAAAGACTCTGTGACCAGACCATAAAATCTGCTTCCTTTGTTTTGCTGCAGACAAGACCATTAACCATTCGGTGTACTAAAAGAAAAGAACAATTATCCCTCAGGGACGATTTCCAGCTGATGTTAAGGAAGAACCACCAAGATTTGGTCCAATACGATGAGCACATTGCAGGTTGAGAGAAGTACCTTCCTTCAGTCCCATTAATTTAGGAATGTGAAGTTTAAGAAAGGCAATCATGTCAGATTCCTCCTCACCCTCAGGAATACCATAAAGTCTACGATTGTTATGCCTATTGTGATTTTCCAAGTTTTTCATCTGTTGTTTGAGAAGGGCTATTTCTTTGGACATAACCTCCATTTTAGGAATCATGTCTTGAGTGTCACCAATCCTCTGCTCCACCAACGTAACCCTCAATTCCAAATTAGACCATTTCTCCTCTAGTCTCTGAAGGGTGGTGTTGGTATCCATAACAAATGGTTTTAAATGTTTTATCGCCTCCATGAGATCATCCAGTTTGATAGGTAATGGAGACTTTGAAGGAGAGCCCGGCTCCTTCTTTTGGCATTTAGACGCAGTGGCAGTAGAGTCTTTGCGCATGGAAGATGTAGTGGCAGAAGCAACCTTTTGACTTGAGGGGTGAGGGGATTCCATAGATATGAGGAGGAAAAGAAACTGCCAATGATGAGAAATTACCAGAGCTAGCGACATGCAGCGATGTGCAGCAGAAAGACCAGATTGACAGGAGACAGACCCAACCTCTTACATAGACTCTTGTCCCCCTCCTTTATTGGCAGTCAATACAAAGCAGAGAAGAATGGAGAAGGTCTGCGAGGAAGAACATCTGCAATCCCTCATAACAGTGGGAAAACTCAAATAATGGCTATTTTATGAATATATTAGCCAAAGATCCACTCTCAAGTGAGCAAAAGTCACCATTCTACTACCTCAGGCAATAAAAGACAATAGTAGGGCATTAACAACAGCAGCAGAACACCACCGTGGCCCACAGCGGACAAAATAGTGGCCACTACTATTTATTCTGAGGGGGACACGTTGCCGGAGAAACAGGAGTGAAAAGCAGCCCAAAAAAGAAAAATAAACACAGCTACCTGTTCTCCCGCATCAGGGTAGTTAAAATAGCCAGTCCGTTTGCTTAGCAGCAAGACGCTGCTGCTCTGTATCGGAAAAGGTCCCAGCCGTTGCTCGGAGCTTCATGGAGTCACGGCCATCTTATGGCAGCTCAAGCCATGCCTCCTACCTTAGGCGTCGTATGTGTCCTGCAGTGGATTCAATTCTGCTAGACATCTCCCATTCATAGAGAAAGAGTTATCTAAGCCACTTAAGACAACCATTCTTGAGTAAAATGAAAAGTATGTATAAGCCAGAATGACATGTGAAGTCAAATCAAAGCAATTAGTTGGATTTTATTGTGGACAGGTTTTACTTGCACTGTCAGGGGACGTTGATGTTAGAAAAAAAGCAACATTCCGACCACACATAGAAGGTATTCCATAGATCTAGGGATGGCATTATTCCACCTTGGCCACCAGCATATGCACCCAGCAAAATAAGTCATCCAATCCTCCTCAATGTTATTTGGTTTGGTGTTTTTGTATCATGGTATATGCCAGTGGGAGCTGCTACAAATTCCAAGTGAAGGTGAAAATGAACCTTGAGATTTATGAACATTGTACAGGATGGTCAAAATGCTGTGTTCACAGAAGTATGCTGTTCCTCAACAGTAAAGTGGGGTGAGGGAGGAAAGGACTGTTCAAACTAGATCAAGGGGAACAGATTATTCAGAAGCAATAGACCTTACACACCCACTTAGGTGTCATGTTCATCATCGGGCAGCTCCTCTTTGGGCCAGCACTGCAAAGTCCAACAGGCCCCTTAAGGGGGCGGTTTGCTGGATATCTTTAAAAATAGGATGCAATGATGAAGTATATGAGTGTGGGTGCTGTGTGTGTGGATTTGGTGTGAATGTGTGACAAGAAATTCCCAAGAGGTACCTAGTTAAGTTTATTATGTAAGTCCTTCTGACATGAGTAAAAACAAAAGAAGGTGTTCCTGGGAACAATGATCATTGCCAGCTCAAACAGTGATGCAAATAGTTGTTCGCAAAGTGAAGACTTTGGTGCCTTCAGAATTCACTCTAATCTCAGGGTTGATGTAATCGCAGATTTACGGTTGGTAGTGTGTGTTAGAAATGGGGGTCTCTAGTTGGCAGTGGCTGGCCACAGTCCAAGTAGGGACCCTTCTTCCTAAGTCAGAGTAAGGGGGCTACACCCTTTGATAACCCCTGCTCAACCCTGTGGTAACGTAGCACAAGCAGTTAGGCTTATCTCAGAGGCAGTGTGTAAAGCATTTATGATCATACACAGTAACACAGTGAAGGACACTACAAAGGGACACCACACAAGTAATTATAAAAAATAAGTATCTTTATATATAGACTTAACACAAGGCCAATAACGGTTAAAAAACACAATACTGAAAAGGGGGTTACTCTTGAAAGGATGGAAAAAGAGTTCAAAGTGTTCAAAATAGGGGTTCAGTTCAAAGCAGGGGTCTCTGCGACCCTTTTACTCACAAAGTACCTGAATTTTGTAGCAAAACAAACAAAAGGGCGCAAAGGAGCTGTAGCGATGATTTTCCCCATGCTAGGCCGGCAATGCGTTGAATCCTGGCAGCAAGGGAGGATGATGCGCCGGACTGCCGGTGCGTGCGGGACAAAGCAACAAATTTCCTCGCACTAGGCCAGCGATGCATTGAATCCTTACCGCGAGGGAGGATGATGCACTGATCCGGTTGCGTGTGCGATCTTGTTGCGATGAAAGAAAATGTCGCTCCGTGAGTAAGCGACGATCTGGGTACGATGCGAGGAAAAAGGCGGACGCACGGCGTCCGTGTTGCGATGATCCGGGGTCAGCGAGCCTTCGAAAAGCCTGCAAACGTGCAATGCGATGATCTCTGAGGATAGCGAGCACTTTGTGACCCGCAAGTGTGCGATGTGATGATCTTGGGTTTGCGAGCGCTCGGCAGCAGCGGCGCGTGGATTTTTCTTACGCTCTTCAGCTGCGGCGGCTCGCAAATGGCGTTAGCGTCAATTTTCAGCTCTCTTTTCTCTGTAGTAGAACTAGAGGCCCTGGAACTCACAGGGGCCTCACCTGCAGATAGAAATCCTCGCTGGGAGGAATCAGGAGGCTGGTGGGGGAGTTAGGTGTGCCTGTGACTCCAGCAGGAGGCTATCCCTCTTCTAGCCCTTGGGTGATTGATTGCTTCAGCAAAAATGAAAGTCTCTCAAAAGTCCTTTTCCCTCTTCTTCCAAGTCCAAGGGGAATTACTGCAGGCCAATCCAAGAAACAGCACTCTAGCACAGGGGCAGTCCTCTCCTGCAGATTCCTTCATTAACACGGACAGAGGTTCCTCTTGACATCCAGGAGCAATACAAATTGTATGGGTTTGGGCACAGATATTTATACCCCAAAAGTCTTTGTTCTCAGAAGTCTCTAGTCACTGAACCCAGCCAGAACCAGTTCTGCTCAGGCCTGGAGCACTTTGTTTACCAGGCTGCAGTCTTCCTTTCAGAAAGAGGGGGTCTGCCATCAGACGCACAGTAGGAGGTGGAACCAGCATTCACCTTGCCGGGCACAGCCCTATTCAGGACATGGAGCAACCCCTCCCCAGTACTCAATGCAGATCTCTCTATTCAGCCCAGGTCTGACTCAGCCTGCCTTGCCCCTCTAAACCCAGACAGCCAATACACATAACAGCAGAGCACACTGGAGGCTTAGGCAAGAAAATACCTACTTTCTTAAAGTGGTATTTTCAAACACAGAATATTAAAATCAACTTCACTAAAAGATGCATTTTATTATTCTGAGCTCAGGCATACTAAATTCTATTTTCTACCATGTTCCCTGAGTCAGATAGGACTATAGGATGTAATAGCCAGTCTGCCCATTCTAGCCTATGGAGAACAGGTAGCCTTGCAGCAGTGAAAAACAAAATGGAGGGGGATTCACTACTAGGACATGCTACACAGATCAAGCCATGTCCTACCTTATGCACACAATGCACCTACCATAGGGGTGACCGACATGAGGCTAAGGGAAGGGTCAGGGGCTGGGAAGTGTGGGCACTTTCACAGCCAAGATGGCAGTTCGGGACTGTGCGCAGACACTGCAGTGGCAGGTCTGAGGTACACTTTACAAGCTACTTCTGTGGGTGGCACAAACCAGCGCTGCAGGCCCACTAGCAGCATTTGGGTTACCAGTCCTGGGCACACACAGGCCACGCTACTAGGGACTAACAGGTAAACCAAATAAGCCAATCAGGGATATACCAATTCACAAGCATATTCACACAGGGAACATTTGCGCTGTGGCACTGAATGGCAGTGGCACAGCGCCCAGAGCATCTAATACCAGCAAAAACAGAGGAGACAACAGCAAAAATGGAAGGGAGACTCACGCCAATGGTGCCAGGTCTAACACGTGTCCCCCCAGCTGAAATGTGGGGAGAACTGCTCATCCTCTTGGGGTTCTCTTCACTAAGGTGGAAAAATCTGGACAGAACATCAGCATTGGCGTGTTCTGTACTAGGGAGGTGTTCCACCGTGAAGTCCATACCCTGTAGGGAAATGGACCACCTCAATAACTTGGAATTCTCACCCCTCATCTGCATCAACCATCTGAGGGGCCTGTGGCCTGTCTGAACCCGGAAGTGAGTCCCAAACAGGTATGGGCTCAGCTTCTTCAGCGCCCAAACCACATCAAATGCCTCACGCTCAATTGTACTCCACCTCTGCTCCCGGGGAAGTAACCTCCTACTGATGAAGGCCACAGGTTGGTTCCAGCCCTCCTAATTGATCTGTGACAGAACAGCCCCCACCACATGCTCTGAAGCGTCTGTCTGGACAAGAAATTCTTTGGCAAAATTGGGCGCCCGGAGGACGGGTGTTGTACACATGGCAGCCTTGAGGGCATCAAAAGCTTCCTGACAGGTCTCAGTCCAATTCACAATCTTTGGTTGCTTCTTGGAAGTCAGCTCAGTCAAGGGGGCAACAATGTTGCCATAACCCTTGACAAACCGCCTGTAATAACCGGTGAGACCTAGGAAGGCTCTCACCTGGGTCTGGGTCCTGGGGGGCTCCCATGCCAGGATGGTTTAAATCTTAGGCTGTAGGGGTGCCACCTGGCCACTCCCAACCTTTTGTCCCAAATACACCACAGAACCCTGCCCAATCTGGCACTTACTGTCCTTGATTGTGAGGCCTGCTCTGCGCAGCGCCATCAACACTTCCCAAAGGTGGAGCAGATTGTCCTCCCAGGAGGAACTAAACACTGCAATGTGCAGGTAGGTGGCACTGAAATCCTCCAGCCCAGCCAACACCTGGTTGACCAACCACTGAAAGGTGGCAGGGGCATTCTTCATTCCAAAGGGCATCACACGGAACTGGTAGTGCCCATCTGGGGTGGAGAATGCTGACCTCTCCTTGGCCCCATCAGTTAAGGCAATCTGCCAGTACCCAGACGTCAGATCAAACGTGCTGAGGTACCGGGCAGCCCCCAACCGATCTATGAGCTCATCAGCTCTGGGGATAGGGTGCGAGTCGGTCTTCTTGACCGAATTGAGACCTCGGTAGTCCACACAGAATCTGAATTCAGTGGTGGCACCAGGTGCGGCAGCTTTTGGTTCCAAGACCACGGAGTTGGACCATGGGCTGCTAGAGGACTCAATTACCCCTAGGGCAAACATTTGGGAGACCTCCTCCTTAAAGTAGGCCCTGACCCGGTCAGTCACTCGGTAAGGCTTGTGCTTGACAGGAGGACTGTCTCCGGTGTCCACATCATGGACGCACCACTCAGTGACACCTGGCACCAGGGAAAACAAGTCAGGAAATTGCCCCAATAGCTGGTGACAATCTCTTTGCTGCTCAGTGGTCAGTGTGGTGGAGAGGACCACACCCTCCACTGACCCATCCTTCTGTCCTGCACACAGGAGGTCAGGAAGAGGCTCACTCTCCTCCTCCATTCCAGCATCTGTGGCAAGAAGCATGCCCACTTCAGACCTCGCAAAATGGGGCTTCAGGCAGTTCACATGCAGGACCCGCAATGGGTTCCTGGGAGACTGGAAGTCCACCAAGTAGGTAACTGGACTTTTGCGCTCCACCACCTCAAAGGGACCGGTCCACTTATCTTGGAGTGCATCAGGCTCCACTAGGGCCAGTACCCAAACCTTCTAACCAGGTTGAAACTCGACCAGAGTGGTGTTCTGGTCGTGCCAGCATTTCATTTCCTCCTGGCTAGCTTCCAGATTTGCCTCAGCAATTTTTCTGAAACGCCGAGTCTGATTCCTGAAGGCCAAGATGTAGTTGAACACATCTTGGGGAGGTTTCCTGGGAGATTGCTCCCAACCTTCCCTGACCAGACTCAGAGGCCCTCTTACCGGATGGCCATAGAGCAGTTCAAAGGGGCTGAACCCTAAGGACTTCTGTGGCACCTCACGGTAGGCAAACAACAAGCATGGCAATAGGACGTCCCACTTACGCCTCAGGGGGTCCTCGAGGCCCATAATCATGCCCTTCAAGGTCCGGTTGAATCTTTCAACCAGACCATTTCCTTGGGGGTGGTAAGGAGTGGTGAACTTATAAGTTATTCCACACTCCTTCCACAGGGACTTCATGTACTGGGAGATGAAGTTGGTCCTCCTGTCATACACCACCTCTCGGGGGAACCCCACGCGGGCGAAGATCCCCAACAGTGCATCCCCCACCACGGGGGCCATCACCGTCCTGAGTGGGATGGCTTCAGAGTACCGGGTGGCATGGTCCACCAGGACCAGGATAAACCTGTTGCCCATGGCTGTCCTGGGATCCAGAGGCCCCACAATGTCAATGCCCACTCGCTCGAATGGGGTACTAACAACTGGAAATGGCTGGAGTGGAGCCTTTAACTTCCCCCCATTCTTCCCACTTGCCTGGCAAGTCTCACATGTCCTGCAATGAGTGTCTGAACTCTTGCGCATCTGGGCCCAATAAAAGTGGGTGACCAGCCCCTCAAAGGTCTTGGTCTGCCCCCAGATGTCCTGCCAATGGAATGTCATGAGCTAACCTCAGTAGGAAGGCTCTGAAGCATGCGGGCACCACCAGCACATGGGCTGACCCCAGCTCAGCATCCTTAGGCTCGCTATACAGGAGACGTTCTCCCAATAAATCAGATGTGAACCAGACTGGTAACCTGCTGCCTGGGCTGCGGCCTCTCACCGCAGACCCTCAAGAGAAGGGCAAACTCTTTGCTGCTCACAAAACTCCTCTCTGGTGGGCCCTCCTTCCTGCTGCCAATGGGTCAGCTCAGGCAGGTCCCCAAGGTTGGTACTCTGTCCCCCGGTAGGCTCCAGGGCATCCCCCTCAGGGTCTTCTCCCTCCTGGGCCGTGGGAACCAAGGGGGCTGGCTTCCTGTGCGCCCTGCCCTTTCTCTCTGAGGCAGGGACCTGGGCCATATTTTCAGGCTCCAAATCCTTCCCAACACCCTCCTTAGCTGCCATGGACCTGGTGGTGGCACATGCCCACTCAGGCAGACCCAACATTTGCAAATGAGCTCTCCTCTCCACCGTAGCCCACGTCGAGTTCTCCAAATCATTGCCCAACAGACAGTCTACAGGCATGGCGGGCCTCACAGCTACCTGAAGAGTTCCTGAGACCCCCTCACTCAGAAGGAACCTGAGCCACCTCACATTGGCTCTCTGATTTGTCTGCTGACACTACAGGGTAGAATGCAAGGGGGACAACCTGCTCTTTGGACACCAACCGGGAGCTGACAGCAGTTACACTGGCTCCTGTGTCCCTTACAGCCTCCACTCTATGGCCATTGATGGTCACCCACTACCTGTACTTCTTAGTGTTCTCAGGCAGTGAGGGCTTAGGGACCATCTCAAAGTCTCCTATTGAAGCAAGGGTTAACTCCAAGGGATCCCACCCTTATGGGGGACCCATCTCTTCCTCTCCCAGGGCTCCACTAGCAAGCTGGCGAGGTGGCGCCCGGGGGGTGTGGGGAGGTCCTTCATGGGACACTGGGGATCAAAATACCGGTGGCCCACTTGACCACACTTAAAACAAGTAGGGGCCCCCCTCTGAACAGGCCTACATGTCGGAGGCCCTTACCTCTGCTCCTGGGGAGGCTGGGAAACCACTGCTTGGTTCCCTTGGGGCCCTCTTGGAACTTCTTTTGGTTTACCCCTGTCCCCCCACTTCTCTGCTGGGGACCCTGCCCACCTCTGGTGAAGTCTCCCACTGGACCCTTGAGAACCCTGGTGCTCACCCAGTGGTCCGCCTCCTCAGCAAGCTTCCTAGGGTTAGTTAGCTTGCAATCAATCAGGTGCTGGCGTAGCTCAGGAAAACAGTTAATAGATAAATGCTCCCAGGCAATCAAATCATACAGTTGCTCAAAAGTTTCTACTTTTCCTACCTTTTACCCAGCTCTCCATTGCTCTGCAAAATAAAGACACATATTCAACCCACGTGGTATCCTCTAACTTCTTGCAGGTCCTAAACCTCTGCCTATACATTTCAGGGGTTAAACCATAGCGGGCCATCAAAGCCTCCTTCATGTGGGCATAAACCACTCTACTTTCTTGGGGTAGGTCCAACAAGGTATCCCTCCCCTCACTAACAAAGCGTCCCCACAACCCCGCTCCCCAATCCTTTTCAGGGACACCATAGCTAACTCATATGCTGCAAACCATTGTCCAATATCTTCACTTTTGTGGAAATCCTTAATAACCTCTTTGGGGATGTACACTCTACTCTCATTATGTACTACCGGTATGCTGCCACCAGAGGGGGAGAACTCTACATTCTTGGCCTTGATCTCCAACTCCCTCAATACTCTCTCATGTTCAAACTTCATCTTCATCATCTCAAATTCTAACTTCTTGTTCTCTAGGTCCCTCTGACCTTCCATCTTGAGCCTAGCCATCTCCATATTATGCCTCCTATCTCTCTCCCTGTCCTCCATCTCCTCTGGAGACAGACCCCTTGAGGACACACTTGTGCCCGGGCAAGACAGCGCTTTTTTACCAACCAAATCTACTACTTCCATCTGCTGCACTCCCACATTCTCTCCCTCCTCCCCAGGCCCTCCCACATTCTTAGGAGCATCCCTGGCTTCTAGCCAGGCCTTCAGGGTTTTGTAAACACTCCTCTCTCTTAGTGAGGCCTGTGATAGGGACTGTGAACTTTTTGCAAAAGAACTTGAGCTGCTTGGCATTGTAGGTATCTATTCTCTCTTCTTCCCAGGAGAGATCCTCCGAGACATTGGATCTGGGCTTGCCCATTGTAGAAATAACTAGCAATATCACTCAAAAATAGAATCAAAAATCTCAAAAATATATGTGGTTGCGTTATGGCCTGCAATCACTAGTAGTGTACACTATAATTACTGTATGTGATCACAAATGCAAGTCCAGATCCTTACCGCTGACCACCAATGTTAGAAATGGGGGTCTGTAGTTGGCAGGCTGGCCACAGTCCAAGTAGGGACCCTTCTTCCTAAGTCTGAGTAAGGGGGCTACACCCTTTGATAACCCCTGCTCAACCCTGTGATAACGGAACACAAGCAGTTAGGCTTATCTCAGAAGCAGTGTGTAAAACATTTATGATCATACACGGTAACACAGTGAAGGAACTACAAAGGGACACCACACAAGTAATTATAAAAAATAAGTATCTTTATATATAGACTTAACACAAGGCCAATAATGGTAAAAAACCACAATACTGAAAAAAGGGGGTTACTCTTGAAAGGATGGAAAAAGAGTTCAAAGTGTTCAAAATAGGGGTTCAGTTCAAAGCAGGGGTCTCTTCGACCCTTTTACTCACAAAGTACCTGAATTTCGTAGCAAAACAAACAAAAGGGCGCAAAGGAGCTGTAGCGATGATTTTCCCCACGCTAGGCCGGCGATGCGTTGAATCCTGGCCGAAAGGGAGGATGATGTGCCGGGCTGCGGGTGCGTGCGGGACAAAGCGATAGATTTCCTCGCGCTAGGCCAGCGATGCGTTGAATCCTTACCGCGAGGGAGGATGATGCACTGATCCTGTTGCGTGTGCGATCTTGTTGTGATGAAAGAAAATGGTGCTCCGCGAGGAAGCAACGATCTGGGTGCGATGCGAGGAAAATGGGGGACGCACGGCATCCTTGTTGCGATGATCCGGGGTCAGCGAGCCTTCGAAAAGCCCGCAAACGTGCGATGCGATGATCTCTGAGGATAGAGAGCACTTTGTGGCCCGCAAGCGCGCGATGCGATGATCTTGGGTTTGCTACACTCGGCGGCAGCGGCGCGTGGATTTTTCTTACGCTCGCAAACGGCGTTAGCGACGATTTTCCGCTCTCTTTTCTCTGTAGTAGAACTAGAGGCCCTGGAACTCACAGGGGCATCACCTCCAGATAGAAATCCTCGCTGGGAGGAATCAGGAGGGTGGTGGGGGATTCAGGTGTGCCTGTGACTCCAGCAGGAGGCTAGCTCTCTTCTAGCCCTTGGGTGATTGCTTCAGCAAAAATGAAAGTCTCTCAAAAGTCTTTTTCCCTCTTCTTCCAAGTCCAAGGGGAACTACTGCAGGCCAATCCAAGAAACAGCACTCAAGCACAGGGACAGTCCTCTCCTGCAGATTCCTTCAGTAACACAGACAGAGGTTCCTCTTGACATCCAGGAGCAATACAAATTGTAGGGGTTTGGGCACAGATATTTATACCCCAAAAGTCTTTGTTCTCAGAAGTCTCTAGTCACTGAACCCAGACAGAACCAGTTCTGCTCAGGCCTGGAGCACTTTCTTTACCAGGCTGCAGTCTTCCTTTCAGAAGGAAGGGGTCTGCCATCAGACGCACAGTAGGAGGTGGAGCCAGCATTCACCTTGCCAGGCACAGCCCTATTCAAGACAAGAAGCTACCCCTCCCCAGTACTCAACGCAAATCTCTCTATTCAACCCAGGTCTGACTCAGCCTGCCTTGCCCCTCCAGGCAGCCAATACACATAATAGCAGAGCACACTGGAGGCTTAAGCAAGAAAATACCTACTTTCTAAAAGTGGTATTTTCAAACACAGAATATTAAAACCAACTTCACTAAAAGATGCATTTTATTATTCTGAGCTCAGGCATACTAAATTCTATTTTCTACCATGTTCCCTGAGTCAGATAGGACTATAGGATGTAATAGCCAGTCTGCCAATTCTAGCCTATGGAGAACAGGTAGCCTTGCAGCAGTGAAAAACAAAATGGAGGGGGATTCACTACCAGGACATGCTACACATGTCAAGCCATGTCCTATCTTATGCACACAATGCACCTACCATAGGGGTGACTGACATGAGGCTAAGGGAAGGGTCAGAGGCTGGGAAGTGTGGCCAATTTCACAGCCAAGATGGTAGTTCAGGACTGCGCGCAGACACTGCAGTGGCAGGTCTGAGGTACACTTTACAAGCTACTTCTGTGGGTGGCGCAAACCAGCGCTGCAGGCCCACTAGTAGCATTTGGGTTACCAGCCCTGGGCACACATAGGCCACGCTACTAGGGACTAACAGGTAAACCAAATAAGCCAATCAGGGATATACCAATTCACAAGCATATTTACACAGGGAGCATTTGCGCTGTGGCACTGAATGGCAGTGGCACAGCACACAGAGCATCTAATACCAGCAAAAACAGAGGAGACAACAGCAAAAATGGAAGGGAGACTCACACCAACGGTGCCAGGTCTAACAGTGTGTAGAACAAGACCAAAGGTTATTCAAATTCTTTTTATTTTATTTGTAATTTATCCTCTACAGTGCAGATGAGAACTAAGAACAAGAAACAGCCGACATGTGTGTCGCCCTGAGGCCTACTGGCCAAGGCTTTTTCAGAGTTGATTATAAACAAGTAAGTAAGGATAAGAAAAAGGAAAGGAAAAAGGGGTGAGGCATAGCAGAGGTGGGAGGCCCGTGAGGGTAGGTGGTTCAGGCTCGAAAAGATCAGGTTACAAAAAGTGCAAGAAATCGTGTAAGTTGAAATCAAATGTATATCGGTGCCCACAAACCAGGAAGCACTTAAAAGAAAATGCAACGTAAGGAGGAAAATAGGGGATAAAACAACCAGAGCATCAACATTAGTCACACACAATGGTACAAATCTGGAGAATAACATAAAAGGATCATAAATGAACACAGCCTAGGTCATAACCATACAATGGGTGAGTAATAGGCAGGAAACACCTTTAGATGTAAACAGTGGTCAACATGTTTCTTTCCATGCGTGGTCCAAAAGGATCTTAGGCAATTAATCAGGACCCAATGGCCAACCTAACCTACACCTGATTGGGAAAGTAGATGTAATATTACTTTGGGCACCCAATACACGGTGTCAACTATTCCATATATGGTTTAGAACAAATATATTCTGACCTGTAAGGAAAAAGGATACTTCCCCTTATTAGCTAATAAATGCATTAGGACATTATTGGGAAAATCATGAAACAGGCAAGATTATGCCTATCAGTAAAGGGTGCATACATAAAGAGGAGAGGCACACAGGCAGGCGAAACACATGTGACAATACACAACAAAAACCCAACAACCATGCAAGAAACATGGTGCAGCAGTAAATTCCAAGGGCATAACAAAGGCCCCCGCAGCCCCCACAGTGCGGGGGGGGCGAGCTCCAGGGGCCACCACAGCGCACAGTGTACTTACTTTATAAGTGTCCGTCTTTCTGACCTAGTTTGAAAGTTATGCTCGTCTATCGGCGCTTTTCACTAATTATATGATGTATTCTGCGCGCGCGCTTCAGCCTCAGGGTGGGGCAGAGCTGCGCTGATGTGAATAAATTGTCATGCACAGTGTAAACTACACGTGCAGGCCGGGGCCGATGGGTCTGTGATGTCGGACATTGGTTGGGACCAAAGCAAAATGGAATTGGCAGCTGTGGTCTTTGCCGCTGGCCTGTGCCTTCTACCTTCTACCAAAGCTGTGGGTCTCAGGCCAGGAGACGGAATCCAAGGAGTCAGGGGTGGAAAGAAGGCAGCGAGGACAAGCATGAGCTGCTCCAACGTGAAAGTGGAGGTGCGGCTCTACATCCCAAGAACAACAAGAACCAGTGAGGTGAGCGGAGGTCCTTCGGTGAGGCAGGCTGCAGTAAGCTGCTTGTCAGAAACCAGTGGGAAGAAAGCGAAAATCCCATTGGCGTTTTGTATGACGACGAATAGCCCATGTTGAATGAAGCATGGCTTAAAACTTTTGTGCGTTGCAGTCTTTTGATGAAAGACACGAGGCCAAGCCAAGGCCAGACAAAGCGATTTTCAAACAGAATAAGACAATAACAGTAAGCTTTGTCCAGTATGGGAATCTAACCTCTATAGGTCTCTTCAAAACTGGGCACCGTACCTCACATGCCTCTTCCACAAATAGCAATAAAGCTCATTTTGTCTATTACTGAAGTAGGTACAAATTTCCCAAATTCCACTCCGCCTGATCCAGAAGGGGTCGGGGTTCCCACACCCAGTTTACTTAGTAACACTGGACTCTATTTCACCTGCCAGGAATCCTCCCCGAAATATGCCAAGAAGCTTTGTCTGCAGTGGCCGAGCCTCCTTTCTGATTTGCATTTCTGGAAAAGGGCAAAAATGGTGCTGCCCCTGCCAGAAAGAAGTTTTTTATTTACCCCCCTACTAGGCACCCCTATTCCCCTCCACCAAACACAGAGCTGAGAGCAGGGATACATGCATGCGTTAATCCTATGAAATTGAAAATTCTCTCTAGTATTCGGACAAGAAAATTTGGCACACACGGATATTCCCCATACCATGGAATTCCATATTTGCACAGTATTGGACGGGTGTTCTTGCACAGTAACGTACATTTTACATGTGCAGTTTGGGCCCCTATGGAGCCATGCAACTAGTAATCAGGGCCCGTGTCTCTTTCAGAAAGGTACACAATACCCCACATGTTTCTCCCACAGCTGCACACAATGTGCAAGCTAAAACCTCCAGGAATTGACACAGAACTACAAATCTTGCATCCAGTACTGGACACAATAGTTTGGTCAAGGCCCCCAAAAATGAGAACCCTATTCCAGATGTTGCATCTACAACTGCACATGGTACCCCAGGGGAGACGTCCGGAGCTGGTCTTTTTTCTCAGGTTGCTGCTTCCCAAACAGGACACAATACATCAGGTCTGGCATCCAGAAACGAACGCGATATGACATATGTTGTCAACTGCACACAGCATTCCAGGGAGGCTCCAGAAATGATAGTGCACTGCAGGTCTGGGCTCCAGGTCTCAGCCTGGATAAAATCCGAGATGTGAAACAGGGCTGGACACTGTTCTCCAGTTGAGACTATCAGAGGGGGCCTCACTGCTCTAGGTGAGGCCTACAGAGATGTGATGGAGAAAACTGTTGCACACCCATTGCGGTAGGTCTAAGCATCCCCACTTTGCCCCGGTACTCTGCGGGGTCTGGTTGCACCCACTGGTGCTCCAGTTTAGATAACCCAGCATCCCTTGTATGTCTAATGGCCTCGGATGACAGCCATCTGCTGCTTACCTTGAGCACTCAATGCCCAAGTGCTTGACTTTGAACCTAACACCACCCTTTGTACATCACAATATCCATAAATTAATACTGTCTGATATAAACATTGTGTCCTAAATACTATTTATGAAAATGCTGTCCCATTGGGTGTGTATGTTATTTTGTTAACACCATTGGACAAAATATTTGTAAGTGATGCTTAGGACACAATATTCATGCAATGCGCTATTGTGAAGGGCAGAGGAAAAAAGAGGCAAGAAGGGAATCAGGACCAGGCAGCCTTGGAGTTTGGCTACTCTGAAATTTGGCACCACCACTGTGGGGGTCCTACAGAAGTCTTTGGACCCCTGAACTTATGTGTTTTTACTAGTGAAGCACTGAAATGAGGTGAGATAATTATCCATAAAAGAAACAGAAGCGTCTTGAGGAAACTTGAAGAAGCTTTATTGAGCTTAAACAGCGAACACCATTGGAGTGCATCCTTCCTCTTTGACGTACGAGTTGCCAATGTCAGTTCAACGAGGAGTTGGTACGCACGAGAATGCAATTTCAAGTGAATGCAAGTAATGTAACATAACACGCAATGTGCGCATGCGATAGAACCAGTGCGCATGCAAGAACTTGAACAGGATCATGCATAAACAATTGCGTTCATGCGAGAACGAGAACATGCGCATGCACAAGCAATATTCAGCTCATTACAAGCACTGTCCCTCAGACCAGCCTAACCAGAACAGTGACACGGAGCACATCTTCATTTTAAGTGTGAGCCCCGGCTGTGCCTTCCACCTTCCTTCGGGCAGTGTCCTACATTTGCTGACCTTCTAAAGGTCACTCCGACCAGTGGGCTGAACACAAAGGCCTTCTCACTGCTCCATTGTAGCTTCTGTACAATCAGCAGGCCCGGACTGGCCGTTGCGGGCACCAGGCAATCTCCCGGTGCACCGCAAGGGTGGGGGCCGGTTTTGGGCCCTGGGGGCCGTTTTTGTGACAGGGCCGTTTTTGCAGCATAGCTGCAAAATCGGCCCTCTGACAAAATCGGCCGAAAACCGGCCCCGGCAAAGAGCTCGGTCGCACCCCCAGGGGGCCGGCCGAGCACTTTGCCAGGGCCGATTTTGTTTCTCAGTCCGGCCCTGGCAATCAGCCCACTCATGCTGCACTGGAGAGGCACATGGGCAGCAGCAGTGAAATGCCAGAAGGAACAGTGGCTGATTGGAAGGGCCTTACACAACTATTCTGTTAAAAGCAAACCGGCATTTCATAAATGCCTGATTTGCATTTCAAGAGGGTTAAATTCCAAAAATTATTGTGGCTTTCTTCACGCATTTCATTTACTTTTTATGTGTGAAAAAGAACTCTTTTGATTCAATGCAACCAAGCTTGTAGCCTCGAGGTGAATGATAAGCAAAATGGGAAAAAAATACAAAGCCAGTTGAGATAGCTCGAAATGCACCCTCTTGGATGTTGCTTGTGTGCTGGTTTCAGCCTACAGCCCCGCACCCCTGGTTGAACACTCTTGGGTGCTTCCTAGGTGGCAGGGCAAGGTGCTGCCCCGGGCCAGCACTGACCGCTCAGACTGACTGCAGGCGGGGGAGCTGGGAGTGAGCTCACTGCACCTGTGCGTGCAGACCAGGGATTACTGGCTGCGAGTCCTGGAGAAGGCGGGTGACCAGGCTGGACATTTCTGCAGCTGGGATATACTTGGCTTTAGATTGAGAGTAATCAAACATTGACAGTAACTTTTAACACTTCGCAACTCTTTTTTAAGGAAGCACCGCTTCCTCCCTGGGCCACGCATTGTCTCATTTAATGGAAACGGCACCCCTCACCCTATTTTTTAGGGAAGTAAAACTTTACTGTTTCTTCCCAAAAACTTTCCAAGACTAATGCGGACTCACCACTTATCACAATGAAGAAGGCATTACTCTATTCCTCCCTCAATATAAGGCACACCTCTCCCCTCCTTCAACATCACACCCGCCCCTTTCTCTTCAGGAGGAAGACATCCTTCTTCACCTACGATTCTATCTTCCACAAAGACATACACACCATCAACCGCCCCACTATCCAACAGAACGTGCAAATGAATGTGTTCTTGTGTAAGGCAAAGTAACTGGTGATCATGTAAAGCGCTCCAGTACCTTTTGGTCGAGTTCGCGCTATATAAAACTGCAACAAAAAAAACACCACCTCACTTATACAATACAAACCACTTTGCTGGTACAAGTTAAACAAGTTTGGACCAAGTAACAGCGTAAAATTCTTTAAACCTCACTGTCTTGCCAACAGTGGTAGATTCAGTTTCCAGGTTTTATACACTCTGTCTTTTTGATAATGTGGGCAGATTTGTATTTTTCGGTCTTTTAGGGTGACAGAACAGAGTTTTCCTACTTTACTTGTAACTGCAAATACTTGATTTTCTTTTCGGAATATGGGAAAATAGATGGCACCAAGTGTATGTTGGACAGTGCAGAAGAAAGTGTTAGTTTCTCCAAAGTCTACCTATTGACAACTTGTATCCTCTATGCATTTGTGATCTGATCTGTGCCGGTATTTGGTGTCTATGCTGTCAGTTTTTGACCAGTGAAGTATTCTTCAAGCTAATGGTTCTTGCAAGTGATCTTTTCCATTTTAGCTTGTTGTCTCCAACTAAAACTTGTAGTGCTTCTTTTGGGCTGGTTGTAGGCTTGAGGGAAGGCTCGACTCCTGCTTGTGGTCTCCTATTTTAAGATTCTCTGTGACTACTCCAGAGGGAGTTTGCAGCTGCGAGGGCGTGTTTGTTTACTTTCAAAAATTGGTCGTGGAGGACGTTTGGTTGCTTTCTTGATGTAGCAACAGATTTTTGCAAACCTTTATTTATAAGATGTTTAATAAAATGAGCAAACCCCCCCCCCATAGAAGAACACAAACAGTACCAGAATTTAACATGCACTTGTGGATAGTTAGCAGCAGAAGACATCTCCCTATTTTTGCTCTCCAACCTTTATTTTGAGAATTTCTGTTTCAACATAGAACTTAATTCAGAATTAAAGATATAGAATTTCGGTTGTAGATTGCTCACCTAAATGGCACGTTTTTTCGGGACCCTGGGAGTAACACAGTCCCCCTCAGCCCCGTGCTGCGGAGGGGCCCATGCACTCTAGGGAGCCCCTCACTCAGTGGAGCCGGCAAGCCTCTTCATCATGATGGTGCGCACGCCCGGCCTCTTAATAAATTAAATGGTGCACACGCGCGGACCCCAGCCGGGCCTCTGAGGTTCTTCATGAAGTAAATGGTGGGTGCGCGGCGCACATTTGTCTCCACGTCGGCCCGGTCGTAAGGGCGGGGCTGTTGATCAATGCCGTTGAATTTGTCATGTGCATTACGGAGCGAAATTAAAAGTGCGCGTGACTTGTGAGGTGAGGCATTCCAGGACCCAGCCACACCAGAGACTGAGAAGGACCGTCCGTCACCGGCCATAATTTAAATTATTACTAGCCCCTGCCTGGCTAGCCTTGCCCTGCCCTGTCTTCTGCTGCCCGCTTGCGCATGCCTCTGAAGCTGCAGCCCAGCCCAGGCCTCAGCCCTCAGGTGAGTCTGTCTGTGGCAGGAGTGGTCCGTGGGGAAAGGTGGGCGTGAGAGGAAAAGGCACAGTTGGCTAAGTCTTAGTCTAGAGGAGGAACGCTACGCCCAGGGCCACAGGCAGAGGGTCTAATCAAGAGCTGGGCTGCTGATGCCGCTAATTATCCATGTGCCAGTATCGGGGAAGGGGAGACATGATAACGTTAGTCACCTAACCGGAGATTGTGAGATGAAATGGTACAACATGTCTCAAACCTCATGTAAACTTGTAGCAAAGTATTGTGGTGCAGGTAACTAGAGAGCGATGGGGACTCAGCTGGTAACAAGGAACCCTGAGCTCTAAATGTGCATGTTAATAGAGCAGAGCCACACAACTATGTGCCAATGGAAACCATAAATGGGTCAGGGCAAGCTATGATTGGGACAGTGAGAAACCAGTGAACTTGGCAGAGTAAGCTGTGAATATGTGTCAAAGTGATCAGTGAAAACAAGGCTGATGCCTCAGCAATGTTTAGTGCATTCAAGGTATGTTAATACGTGAATATGAGACAGAGTGCTCAAAGATTGATGCAAAGGACCAATAAATGAGGCAATTTGACCTGTGACGTGGCACAGGACGCTGTGAATAGACACAGTGACGAGTTAACAGTGGAGAGTTTCCAATTAATAAAGCAGAGTGACCACTTGTAGTATCTGGGTAGGCTTACTGACCGCGGAGGGAAACAGCTGTGATAAAGTAAAGCAGTTTTTTCCGTGAGTCCAATAAAGACCGGCTACTTATGCGAAGGATCAGAAGTAAACTGACCCTCACCTAGCAACCAGCGGTAAAGTTCTACAAAGAATATAGAACCATCAGTAGTGGACACATAACCATTCTATAACTAACTTAAAGAAACAGGATACATATTAGCACACTACTCCACTGATTGTATTGGAGAATAAACAGTGATAGTGCTAGTTTGTGACCGGTTTATTTGTTCGTTCAGTTGTTTGCAGTTTAAATAAAATAAATCTGTGAGGTTCTCAGCATTGTATTTTGAAGTCTGATATGAAGCTCTGTGGTTATACTGAATAAGCAGCTACCATGTTGTTGTTATGTGACATCACTTTATTAATGTAATAACTACACTTTCACAATTGCTTTATAAACGTTCTTGCTTCTCAAATTTTCTTGAAAATGCACCATTTACCCGCTCTTTTTTCAAAATGTTCTTGCTGCGCGCGCTCACCACGGTGCTCTCCTATAGAACATTTACGCCCCACCACCACTTTCAAATGTCACCAGCCAGTACTGATTGTCAGTTGAGTTTTTACGGAATTGCAGTTATGGGTTTGTCTTTCAAAGTTTCATGTTATTGTCCATTAATGTCAATTCTAATTCGAACCCTTCATAGTTATTCTTCAGCCACAGGCAATTCCTTGGACAACAGGATCGCTCCTTGGCATTGTTCTGATTGCTGCCTTAGTTAAATACTCAGCTTTTGACATTATTGTTACAAATGGTGTAGCTTATATGTTAAGAGGGTTTCCTACTTTCTCATTAGAACTTTGAGAAAGACAATATAGAGGCATTTCATTTAAATGTTGGAGGTTTCAAATCAAAATATGCCAGATTTTTGGGTGGTGGGGCAAAGTGGTAGGTGGTGGGCTGGGCTGCCAGGGGGGGTCCCCTCCTTGTGTTTTGCAGGGAGGCCCCCTCAAGTTTCATTACGCCACTGGTAAATTCATAACTAGATGTAATAGGGATCTTTCCCTGTTCATGGGCAACTTTTACCCCTTAGGTTAGGCAGGGGACTGCGCTATGCTGCCAAATAAACTGGTAGAAAATACATCTAGAGTATCAAGCTGTTGTTGGAGAATAAAAAGAAGTAAAGAGAGAGTGGGAATTCTTTCTCTATACTCCCAGGGCTCTACACAATTAGTAGCGGTAACCTGTCCTCCTCTGCCAGCCTGGAGGTCATAAAGTAGCAGGAAGCAGAGTTTAAATAAGTAATCGGTAGGCTTCTAATTGTGAGCAGGTACGAGAAGCATGAGGGTAGGAATACATGTGGAGTAAGCATATATCGACTAGACTACGCATCATGTGTTGCCCCCATGTTAGGTAGGATATAAGTCAGGGATAGCGCACAGAGTGCACTTACAAGTGCAGACTTCCCGGCAGGTTGTGCGCATATGCGCATGCTGGGATGTCTGTGACTTATAGGGAGACCTGGGCATGTGCTACCCTGTTACAAACACCTCTTTAGAGTCACAAACACGCCCACAGAAAGTGTGGGCACCGTGTTAGAACACAGTCACCATAAAATGTTGAAAATTAATTGAAAGCCACCTCAACAAATTGTGTGGTGACAAACAGATATTTAGAGCCCAAGAAAAGCAGAGAGCAATGGCAATGAGGTGAGAGCCACTGAAATTGTGGAAGGCCATTACATAACAATGGGGTAACCCACTAACCCAGAAGGATCAGGGTAACGTGATCCAAAAAACAATGGTCCAATCAGACAGACAGAAGGAAAAGGACAGGCCAAATTAATGAACATATACTGGTTCAATTTAAATAGCCCCAACCCATCTAACTAGAGAATGGAGTAAATATTACTTCTACAGGCAGGGAAGAGTACACATGACAATACACATTTTAATCACACACAAAGGAATACACCTAGATGTATGAATTCAGATTGTATAGCTAGTCAACAGTATAAATACATTATTTTCATATGTTGGTTGCTTCAAGAAATAGGACAAGGTGCTCAGAGAGAAACATAGAACTTAATTGTGTGTGGAAGAACATGGCGGCGGGTTGATGCCGGTCGCGGGAGCTCCCTCAGCAACAGTGAGACCGGGAGTTGAATGTGCAGTTTTAGGCACGATGCAACACGCAAGAATAAGCTCTGAAAGGCTTTATAACGTTAATTTTTATGTTTTCCACCTTACCTTCCTATCCCTCATCTTCTTCCGTGTAATACGGCTTTAACGAGCCGCATGGGTGTGGAGGCGGAGACACCGTCCACCGCAGCTGTGGAGCATAGCGGCAGACTTCCCAGACGAAGAGCGGAGCTGTGGCGGAGAGTGCTGGCGGCAGTGGCGCAAATCAATTTTCGGGCCGGAGTGGGCTTTGTATTTGCCATCGGCTCGCTGCGGCAGGGGAGAGGACCGCAGCGAGCGCGGTAGGACTGCAGAGTACACTGGAGAGACGCCGGCATTTGGGTAAGCTGCACGTCTGCTTGAGTAGAGGAGGCACGGTAGATGGAAAAATTGCCTCCTGTCTTTTACCCAAAGGAACCAGATAATAATACAGAGGGAGCGGTTGGGGTTTCTTCGAGGGAAAAGGATCAGGCACCGGCAGACCTTGTAGAGGAGTGTCCAGGAGGGAGTAATATCGCCCAGGAAAAGAACAAGCCGCAGCAGGGGAGGCAAGAGGGTTCGCTGGAACTAGAAAGAACAATAGATAATAGTAGAACATCACTATTAAATGGAGGGGTTGAACTCCCTTTGAGGAACAGATATCAACTCCGCTCACAGCTCGAGGTGAAGAGTAAGGGGAAAGGAAAGGGAATAGCAGGAATTACTGCGGTGAAAACTGTGGGAGAGGTCTATCCACTAACCCCTAAGAAAAAAGTTATTAAAGCAGGTGATTGTAGAAAAAAAAGAGAGGCCAAGGTTAAGGCTGCACGCATTCAGGTAAAGACCACCCCCTCTCTAAAATCATATTTTAAGATCATGGAGCAGGTGACAAATTCTTTGGAGGGCGGGCAGGTCTCCCTGCAGACTCTCACTCCCCTCGCACTAGAAACCGTTACGCCCCACTAGCAGGTGGTGGAGATAGGAGAGAAGGAAACAGGAAAGAGAAAGAAGTAGCATATGAGGGCCATACCTCCATGGAAGTACTTTTGCCAAGAACGTCTGTACCTCAGATAATAGTGCAGGAATATTGCAGCCCTGTGTCCAGAGGAGAGATGGACCCTGGCCCGGGTGCAGTGGGTGGGAGACCAGACCTAGAGTCTATTCTGTTAAGTTTGAGGTAGGAGCTGTTTTCGAAGTTTGAGACCCCTGAGGATAATCAGAAAAATATACATGACAAATGTGAGGTCTTGGGGAGCAAAATAGATGACATAGCCTCCCGCACAGGAGTTTTATAATCCGAGGTTAAGAGTCTTTCAGAAGCGGTATCGGCAAATACTGGAGAACTGGAGAGTTTAAAGATTCACAATAAAACTTTACAGGACGACATAGAGAGACTGGAAATGCAGGCAAGACGGAATAATCTTAGACTCCTAAAAATTCCGGAGGGGGCGGAGGGGGGTGACCTAAAATCTTTCATTTGCCATATCCTCGGAGACGGAATCTTAAAAGACAGACCGGATATTGATTTGGACAAGGAAATTCAGAGAGTCCATAGGGACCCTTTAAAATTGAAGCCAGCAAGGAAGGCACCCAGGAAAACATTGATAAACTTTCTTTCATATTCAGTTAAAGAGTTGATACTGGGAAGAGCTCTGAAGGAACCCGCGCAAGTTTTTGGACTTATTACGTATCAAATCAGGTCAGATCTCAGGAAGAGAACTGCACAGAGGCAATGGGATTTAGGTACAAGAATGCCAGGGCTGAGAAGTCGGGGGCGCAAGTCCAAATGAGATATCCAGCCATGTTAAAGATAATGTGGAAAAACAAAATGTATAATTTCAGCTCTACCGAGGAAGTGGATTCTTTTCTGAAGGCAATGGACTAGGGGCTCAGCGGGAGCCAAGATTCCACATTCCTAGATATTACAGACGGGTTGAAAGGATTAGTGCTTGAATTGTTTAAAAATATGGGCTGTGTGAAGATCGAAACTAACTGGTCATAAAGGCTAAAAAGGGGGGGAAAAAAGGAGAAAATATAAAAGAAAATATAAAAGAGAGAATATGGAAATATATATATATATACGTGATCAAGCCATTTGTTTGGTGAAACGCGTTGTGATTAAACAGCACTTTGCAACAGACCGACATACTCCTCTTTTTTCCTGAGAGCGCGCTCATTTGAATTTGTTTTGTCAACATTGGAACAGCCGGACCTACTCCGCCGGCGTGCACGCCACCTTCCTGGGGTCGGAGGGATCCAGAAGGAGTGTTTTTCGTTGGATATATATATATATATGTATATATATATATATATATATATATATCACCTGCTGGCGGTCGCTAGTAGGTAGTTATAGTTAGGACCTAGTTTCCATAGGAAATCCACAACATTCTATTTGGAATAACTTTGGCACCGGTAGACGAATCTTTGTGAATGTCTCCAGGAAAATGGCCTGCTTGGTTCCGCTCCTTCCCTAAAAGTTTGGGGGAGATTCGTCGAGTGGGGGCTGAGAAAAAAGGGGGTTCCCATAACGTGTTTTCCCCATGCAATTTTCCATAGGGACCTTTAGCCAGGGCTACAGCCCGAACGGCTGAACGGAATTACACGAAATTTGGCAGAGAGGTAGAGTTTGGTTCGCAGATTGTGCTTTTTGTTAAATGGTGTAAATCCGTTTAGTAGTTTCTGAGAAAATTGGAAGTAAAATCATAGCGATATCTAGAGTCGGCGTTCAGTACGCGTACTGAAATATGTTCAATTACGAGCGCGAGCTGCATGCTGATTGGCTGTGAACTGTGTGTCAACACTCGAAACCAGGAAGTGTTGGCAGCCATCTTGTGCCTCACTAGAACCGAGTCACAAGAAAACAGTAAAACAAATTTGAGAAATAAGGGAAGGGGGTAGGGTAGAGACATTTTGGACCCTCTAGGCTTGCTCAGGGGGTTGTACATGGATGTTTAGGCTCTATTTTTAATTTTATTTTTTTAAAGAAAAATCGCGGCGTACGCGTATGTAAATACCTACAATTACGAGCAGGAGCTGCATGTTGATTGGCTGTCAATACTCCAAACCAGGAAGTGTTGGCAGCCATGTTGTTTGTCGGGCGAGCAGAATCACAAGAAAACAGTAAAACAAAGTTGAGAAATAAGGAAAGGGGGCAGGGTAAAAACATTCTGAGCCTATAGTCTTGGTCAGGGGGTGGTACATGGATCTTTAGGCTCAATTTTTATTTTTTTAATAATAAAAAATGGTGGGGTACTCGTGCAGTACTTGTACGCGGTGCAAAAGGTGAAAAAAAACTAGAAGTTTGTTTTATTCATTAGGTCCCGGGGAGGCAAATTATGGGGGCAATTTTTCTGCATAATGGGGGCTTGTAAGGTGGCCCGAGCACTGGGGAACGGCACTCCTCTGGTATTTTTTTTAAGTATGGGGGGGTTACGGTCCTATTCCCCACAGTCTCGGTGAGCGGCACCTCTGGGGTCTTTTAAAAAAAAAAATGTTTTGAGCTCTCTCTCTCTCTCCCCGTACACGTCGTGGGGAACGCCACCTTTCTGGGGCATTGATATGTAAAATGACCTTCCAGCTCCGGTTACCTGCATTGTCTGGAGTTTTTTATTAATGTTGGGAGGGTGGGCTTGATAATATGTCCTTGTAAATTCCTATAGAAGCCTATGTTCTGGTGTTAACATGGGCTTCTATGGGAAATAACAAGGCTGTATTATCAAGCTCATTATCGCTGTTTTATCAGCAGTTTCTTGCCAATAAAACGGCAATAATTTTAACACCGGTGGTTGATGATATGCAGCTAACTTTATTGGTAAAAAAAAGAGGAATGGGCCATATTATCAAGAAAAGGCGATACATTATCGCTGTTTTTATCGGCAGGAAACTGTCGATAAAGTGGCAATAATGGGCTTGATAATACATCCTTGTGAATTGCCATAGAAGCTCATGTTGACACTAGAACCTGGGCTGCTATGGGAATTTATAAGGGGCTATTATCAAGCCCATTATCGGTGCTTTAGTGGCAGTTTTCTGCTGATAAAAGCAGCGATAATGTATCGCCGTTTAGTGATGATATGGTACTGACGGGCGTATTATCAAGGATCGGTGTTAAAATTATCGTTGTTTTATGGGCATGGAAGTGGCGATGAAACGGCGAAAATGGCCTTGATAATACGCCTTTGTTAATTCTCATAGAAGCCCATGTTCTGGTGTTAACATGGGCTTCTATGGGAATTAACAAGGTCCTATTATGAAGCCCATTATCGTCGGTTTAGCGGCAGTTACTGGCGATAAAAGCGGTGGTAATGTATCGCCTTTTGTTGATAATATGCTGCTTCATTTCTATGATAGTATGTAAAACGTTCCTTTTTTTGTGTAGCGGTTGTACTCTCTACGCATGCGCAGCCTCGTTTCGAAGCCCGTGGTTTTTCTTTTTCTTCAAGTTCAACAAACAAAGCTTTCTTTATTTCAGGTATTATATTTGGCACTATGTTTTCCCAGGTCGTGTGTGTCATCCGCTGCTTTACATTTGTAATATATTAATAATCATATTTTATCTACATTTATTTGGAACGTAGTGCCAAGGCGCCAAACGTTGATCACGTACTCCGTCCACCGCCATTTTAGTAGTTTTTCACCGTTGTTTTTATTACATCTGTTACTTTCATTTTATCGTCCTTCTATTTTCTTTGTGATGGACGAGATTTCGAGTCACAGATACCATGGTGTTTGTCCTTAAACTCTGATGATATCAGACTTGGTCACACGTATACCTAAATACTAATTTGAAGGACGTAAGCCACAGGCATTGCAACGCGTGTTCGTCAACAGAAAGATATTATTAAGATTATCGCCGCTTTTATCGGCAGGAAACTGTCGATAAAGCGGCGATAAAGGGCTTGATAATAGGCCCTTGTGAATTCTCATAACAGCCCAAGTTAACACCAGAACCTGGGCTGCTATGGGAATTTCCAAGTCCCTATTATCAAGCTCATTATCGCCGTTTTATCGGAATTTTTGCTGCTGATAAGCGGCGCTAATGTATCGCCTTTTGTTGATAATATGCGACTTCGTTCCGTGTCCTGCATCGCATTTTGTGATGCAGGGCGCAGGATACGAAATTCATTTTATTAATTTAATTATTTACTTAACTGCAATCATCCAGGTTCCGCTGTTTATAATCCCCCACCCTGCCCCTCCCCTGCCCCATTTGCCTACCTCACCACAACTCCCTCCATGGGCCGCGGCGGAGTCAGTTACTTGTACTTACGTTAGGCATAATAAATAATAAAAAAAGTATATATTGTAAAATTGTCACCTGTGGAAGATACAAAAAACACAGTTACTAGATATATTTTACAACACAAAATAATTTGTAAAACATTTCATTTGCCTTTTTTGCTGTTCTCAGAATATATTGAATTTCACTACAAACAGTGAGTTCAATAGTACTCATCACATAACAGCGGGCAAAAAAAGCAATCCATAAGGATATCTTATAAAAATCCAGTCAACATTGTCAATAACAATATAAAAAATAGAAATAAACCATATCTTAAATGTTTTTTTCTAAGAGCAATTTCCTACGTAAATATAAGATATGCCAAACAATCATAAAATAACAATATATTCTGATTAATTTTCTTACACTCTAAATAATGTTACTTACAAGTAGATGCTGAGAAAATACACAGCAAAAAGTTCTTAATGGTTTCGCACACTTTTCCTTACAGCCAAATAGTATGCATCAAGTCCTTTGTTTGGAAGTTGTTCAATAGTAATCCTGAACGTTTGCCTCCTAGCCTTCTGCTCCAAAACCACCAACATCATCTACGGGTCTCCCAGGACTCATCCATCAATCCGACGCTGTTCATCATCTACATGGCCACCCTAACACAAGTAGCCCACCATCACAACTTCAACAACATCTATTACACAAAGAACACCCAGGTCATCCTCTTCGTCACCAAGAAGGCACATACCACCAAAAGGAACCTCCACGACACAATGAAGGACGTCACCAACTACATAAAGAGCAGCACTGTAAACACACACTGGCAGAAGATGAAGGTGCTCATCCTCAGACCCACTCCATCAGCCTCAGACAACTCCTGCTACCTGACTACAGTGTGAAGAGTACCAGCACCTACTAACCATGGGCACAACATAGGATTCAACCTCAACTGCTCCCTCCATGTGTAAGCAAGTCTACACCGTGTCCTCGTACTGCTATAACACCCTCCACATGCTCTGCAACATTTACAAGTGGATCCTAACCAAAAGAAGAACAGTGACACAGGCCCTCATCAGCAGAGACTACACTGTGGCAAAACACTCTACACATGAGTTCTAGCCAAACACCTACAAAAACTACAACAAATCCCAAAGACCACTACCTGACTGATCATCAATGTCCCCGGCAGCACCCACATCACCCACCACCTGATACACCTACACTGCCTCAATATCAAGAAAAGGATCACATTTAAGCTCCTCACTCTCACTTACAAAATACTCTACAGCACCAGACTAATCTACCTTAACAGCACAAACCCTAAAGGGCAAATTTTGATCCTAAAATGTTGTCTTTAAAAATATTAGGTAAGAATTTGGTAACTCTTTGGGCAAACGTTGCTTAAAAACTAATTGAGTATCATTACACTGTATCAAACCTTTCAGACATTTTAAATAAGCAATGTAATGTCCAGATGAGGTAAAAGGTCCATCATGAAAAATAATAGCAACAGCTATAAAAGTTCTTCCTGATATTGAACATTGACCAGCTACAAAAGTTTTAATTAAAGTTTTCAATTTTGTTCCATCAGTTCTACAATGTTGCAGCATTAAAATAACCCAATTCTGAAATAATGTATTCGATATATTCATATCATAACAGTACAAACATTTCTAAACATCAAACCAGATTTAAAAAGTATTACATCCATTTGAACATAAAAAGAATAAAATGCTATGTACAATTAAAAAGCCCAGTTAAAAATGCATTCACAATAATATTAATATGGCTGGATATAGAAAGGAGGTTTAGATTTTGTTATCATTTAACAGTCTTGTGCGTATAAACCAAGCACTCGCAAGGTACTTTGCAACCCCACAAACAATGAACAAGAATGTTGTATCAGTTAAAAGGATGCGCAAAACAATCCTAAAATCTCTAGCACCCAGCTCCCTACACACAGGTTTTAGCCATCTTGTTCTAGAGCGTTTGTAGGCCTTACAAGCAAACAAAAAGTGAGGTAGAGATTCTTTCCTGCATGGGCAGCCTGGACAAGCAAGGTCATGGTCCCTCATTCTTTTCCACCCTTCTGTAAATTTTTTAAGAGGGAGTATTCCGTATCTCATTTTCAGGAAGAGAGATCTGTCTCTTGGGATTCGGATGTAGTCCAGAAAAGGCTCAAACTTTACAGTGGGCTTATGTTCCAAAAATTGGCTGGTCAACGCCCCCCATCTTGTGCTCTTTAGTTCCTCAGCCTGCACCCACTCCCAGTAGATTCTTTTGACAATTTGCTTATGCGGTGGGGCCTGGGTAGCCCAAAATTCGGCCATTCCTAAACTCACTACCAGCTGTCTCAGTTTATTCAGCCACTGTATCTTATTCAAGGTATTCAGGGTAATCAATTCATCCAGCACCAAAGCGTATTTTGCCAGTTCTGGTGTCCTTCTCAGGCGCACCCAGAACAGCAAAGGACGGAGGCGTACTATATCTGCAATTGAGTGTTTGCCCATATCATTAAAGAGTGGTTTCAAGGGGGTCAAGAGCGGGAGGAATACTAAGTCTCTCACAAACTTATTCTCAGCTCTTACCAGATCCACCGTATTCTCGCATCCCCATAATTCAGAGCCATAAACCACTGAAGCCAGCACCTTACCCTCATAGACGGTAAGAGCCTGGGCTATCGGCCTACTGGTAGACAGCCGTTGATTCCTCAGGATAACTCCAGAAACTCTTTTGAGGTTTAGGAGCATCTTGGCCACGTGGGAGTCCCATTTCATGTTATTATTTATCCTGACTCCCAAGTAGTCAAATTCCTCCACCACCTGGAGCTGGGACCCATTTAAGGTAATGTTTACTTTCCTAGTTTTTTTTTTGGGAGGATAGAACCATCAACTTAGTTTTAGTGGTGTTAACAGTTAGCCCCCGCTCATCACAGAACAAACTAAATCGGTCTAGTAATTTCTGGAGACCCGAGGGGGTTTTGGACATCAGGAGGGTGTCATCTGCGAAGAGGAGGGTCGGTGTTTTCTCCCCTGCCAGGACTGGGGCATCCTCAGAGTACTCCCTCAGATGGGCTACTACCCCATTAATAAAGAGGCAGAACAATGTCGGAGCCATCATAAAGCCCTGGCGGACCCCCCTGGTCACTGGCACCCTCCCCGTTAACTGCCCTTGACTCCCCCACCGAATTCTGGCATAGTTGTCTTGATGGAGCCTAACAATAAACTCCAGAAGGTAGCATGGGAACCCCATATCCACCAGCACCTTCCAAAGCTTATCACGGGGGATCACATCAAACGCAGTTTTTAAATCAATAAAGGCTAGATATAAGCTGCCCTTCGCGATGGTCACAGATTTCCAGTATATTGCAAAGAACCTGAAAACCTGGTCCATCGTGCCCACATTTTGCCAGAAACCCGCCTGAAAATGAGTCAGAATATTATCTTCATCAAGCCACGCCCCTATTCTAGTAACAACGACCCTGCCAACTACTTTCTGGATTGTATCAATTAGACTTATTGGCCTGTAGTTGGCAGGGTCCTCTCTATCACCTTTCTTATATATGGCTACTACCTCTGCGCCCTTCCATGATTCAGGGACAGGATGTCCATGGGGGATCAAATTCATCAAGAGGGCAATAAAGTCGGACCAAAGCTTAGGGTCATACAAAAGTAGGTCACCTGGTAACAGTCCGGTCCTGCTGCTTTACCGGGTAGTATTTTTGTAATAGCATAGTGCACTTCCCGGGCAGTGAAGGATTCTATGTGTGTTTGCTTCTCCGTCCCAAAATCAATAGATGGCTCTGATGTTTGCCCCAAATCTACTTCACCACAATACAGTTTTAAAAAATGGGAATTAAAATAACATACTGTCCATATCTTTGTATAAATAATGTTGATGACATTTCTGATTTACATTGGCTACACTCCATGTTTTGACTTGCTCCTCTAATTAGATTGTTAAAAGACACTGATTCACAGTCAGGTAAAGTCAAATATATTAATCTCTCAGTGTCTATGTCAGTGCTACATGCAAACAAACAATTTGGACAGTCATGATGCCATTTATAAGAAAGGCCAAAAAGGTTTTCAACATCTATACCTTCATCTTCCAGTACACCAAGCATAAACATTAAAAAATCCTGACAATCTTGCTGAATATTCTGCATAAATTGAGTAGAACCAGAACATATGTCCAAAACATTTCGAATATCAGAAACACTTTGTATTTTACTTTTATCACTAGTACAGTTCTCATAAACAGAATTCAGCAATGAACGGAATCTTTTGTCCCGATTTTCTACAATTTGCTGTTGGAAACTTTGAAGAAAAAAAACAACATTAACATAGCATAGCATTTGACAACAGAACTATTTTCAAATCGATACCCCACATTCTCTTCAACTCTGTCCTTTGTCTTTTTGCTTGGAGGCGCAACTTCATCTTGTTTTTTTTCTTTCTCTACAGTTTCAGAACCGATATTCTCAAATCTTCTTTTTCTACCTACCACATGCTTTTCAATCACTGGATATTGACCTAAATTGGGTGCATATTCTCTTCTTAACCAATTATACTCTTTCACACAGTTTGTATCTGCAGAAACCTTTGTCTCATCAAAATCAATCAAGTATAATCCAGATAAAGTTCTGACTCGAGACAAAGCAACATATGCCATACCTTCTTTAAACACGGTACTTCCAATATTCACTAAAGCACAATCTACACTTAAACCTTGAGATTTATAAATTGTCACCGCATATGCCAAACAAACAGGAAACTGTTTTCTGCAGACATACAAATCTTTTACAAGCAAAAACGAGCTGCACAATGACTAACTTGTTGTACTTCAGCAATTTCATCAAATTTGATTTTCAAAAATTCAATGCCAGGTCTGTTTACATAATTAACAAAATCAACAATTTTACCTATTGCTCCATTTACTAAACCTTTTTGCACATCCAAATGATGTCGCAAAATTACTCTACAATTTATACATGCATACAAATTATTTTCTAAATTAGCAGTTTTACTTATCGATTTCTCTAAACAATCAAATTTCCTCTTCAAGTTTTCATTCAAAATAATACTGATTCTCTCATGTTCTATTTTATCAATTGCTTCCAATTTTATAATTTCTTCATTTTCCAACTTTAACATTTCTTCATTGAATATAAAACATTCGCGCAGTGTTGGCATTAAGCAGATTACAGATTTGTTTTCTGCAATTCTCATGTATATTTTTTCTGGTACAATATTTGCATTTAGAAACAAATTTGAAAGTAATCGTGTCTGTAAATCTTGTTTTCCATGTTCGGTCAATTTTCCAATTCTTATATCTTGAAGAATAGTTCCATAATCAACATCATTTGCTTGTCGCATATTTGTAGTAGGCTCCTTGCACTGAAAATATGACCGAATGTTTACATTGCCAATACTCCCCAAAGACTTTCTAGTATCTTCATGCACGAGTGTTTTAAACACTGGCTGTCCTTTTACAGGAGTAAGTTGTAGAAGATCTCCAAAAACTATGACGTGTTTCCCTCTGAATAATACGTCATACTCTGTTTTAAGAATTTGCTGCATTCTTAAATGCACAAAGGTAAGCATTAAGTTTGAGACCATGCTTACCTCATCAATAATGAAAAGCTTCCTTTTCTTCAACACTCTTGAAACTTCATAAGAAGCTTCTCCAAATAGCTTGTGGTATTGTAATTTGTTGTCATGCTCTACTGGTAGCATTAATAAACGATGTAAAGTAATTCCTTTAATATTGTGTGCCGCCAACCCAGTTGGAGCAGTGACAACACAAGACAAATGCGACTCAGTTCTTTTCTGTAGAGAACTTGTGATTACTTTAATTAAAAAATGTTTTCCTGTTCCAGCTTGTCCACTCACATACACATGGATATGTTCAAATGATGAGCAAGAGCACTCTTTCTTCTCATGAAGAAATCCATGGTCAATCTGTTCTCTCACTTGCTCATATATTTCTTTCTGCTCATGATTTAGTTGTTCTTCTAAGATTCCTAAGTCTGTTAGATGTTCTTGACCTTGATACATTACTGTTTCCACCTCTTCCATAGCAGTTGCTGCTTCATTTAGAACAATTGGTTCTCCTAGTGGATCCTTACTCAACGGAGGAGAAGTTTGACTGTCTTGAGAACTATCTCTAGCAATCTCAGCTGCAATTGTAGCTTCTTGCTCAATTTCGTCATTCAACATTAGCAAAAACAGGACATTCTATAGTATCTTTAGTTGCATTGAAGGAATCTTCATAGCTCTCACAATCTCCAAGTAATTCCAATTCTGAACGCCATGGCTTGAAAAGTTGCAAAAGAGCTAAATAGTAAAATTCTCTTGTGTCAGGTGTTTCGCAACTCAGTTTACGGTGATTAATCAAATGTCCTTTTCTTTGTTTCACCAGACATCCTTCAGAACCAATAACAGCATATATACCATTATTAATGTTTTCGGTAATATTCCGTTTAAAAATATAGTTTTGCAGCACTTCATAGAGACAAATGTTCTCAAGATGATGACTTCTATTTGGATAATATGTATCCAACATATTTGTTTTCAGAATATCAGTACTTTCTGGCTCTTTTTCAGCTAAATATTCAATTTCTTGTACAGATTTAAGAACTCGGTTTCGTGTTGCAGCAAGACCTAGACTCACCCAAATGATTTTTCTGGATTTAGAGTAGAGACTTTGAGATGATAAGCGATCCGAGCATTCATACGCTCCAATTTCTCGATGAGATAACATCTTCAAACTGTAACTGTATAATTTCTTACTTAGACTCATGGGAAATCTCTTCCCACATTTCCTTCAATTCCATCTTTTCTGACTTTGTTATGTACAATGTCACATATCGAGCAACAGCAATGGAATTGTCTGCAACATATTGAATATTCATATTAGCATTCGACATGGACAAAATGACTGGGTTATAATCATTTATGTATTTTGACTCGTCATTTCTTCTTAAGTTGTAGGTATTTTTGGAGACTTTCTTGTGATATTATGTCGCAAAGATGACATAAAACTGTTCACTCTTCCTTTCGATATTACAGGTCGAGGAAATGCAAAACGGCATTTGCTGTAGAATTTGTCCTTAGATTTGTACTTTCGACAACAGTATTTGCTACAACGATTGCTTTGGAATCGTAAGACTTGTTGTCTTAATTCCTCATCTTGTGTACTTCTGGGTACTTCACATGTGCATATTCTTCAATAAAAGACAACACAGTATCATCTGAGTCTGTTCCAAATTTGGGAGCATCTTTGATCCATAATAGCATATGTATGTGAGGAGCACCTCTCGCTTGATACTCCTTCCTCCAAAAGAAATCCAGAACCTCTCCAAGAGGAGGATTTTTTTTGTTGGTGATAAAAGACATCATAGCTTCGAATTTATGATTGAAATACCTGCATACATTAACAGGATCTAAAGAGCACAATTCTCCAGGTGTCTTGTATTCGATATTTGGTATATTTGGATTTGCCTCTCGAAGAAATTGAAGTAAATCATCCAAGCATATTCAGCACAGCTTACAGTAAGGAACCATGTAGGAGTTCCTAAGTTCCTTAGCATACATTTGAGTTCTCCGTGATGCCGGTACCAGTACTCATTAGTACCATGCTGACATGCCATCAGCTTAATCAGCTGAGTTTCCAACACATTATCTTTCTGCTGCTGCTGTACTTTATCCATAAATTCCTTTGCTGAAACATTTTGCATATGTACACCTGTTTTCAATATGTGGTTTACTGCATAAGAAAGTCCAGACAATTCACTCTCAAACAAAAGATGAAACAAATATGGAATACATTGTCGAAATCTTGCATCTTCTGCATATAATCTTGATGTCCGGTATTCAGATGCAGGAATCTGCACAGGTCGTTCATCATATCGTCCTCCTTTTCCTCTAGTAAACAACTGAGGGAAACACCGAGCTTCAAAGCTTTTTTCCCATACACTAATGGGACTTCCTTTTGCTTCTTTCCTTTGAAATAACTCTATAGAATTCCCCATCATTTATTTGGAATGCAATGGTTGAACACTGTAATGTTCGTAGATTTCTTCAGTTCTGGACACATCCACTTTTTCAATTTGACCAGATGGCAAGTCAGTATCTTCTTGTACAGATATTTCTTCTTCTCCCACATATACATTTTTGTAATATTGATTATTTTTTACCAGATACAACGTTGCCTTTTTCACTTTCTTAACATCCACTAATTCTTGCCAGATTTTCTTACTTTTAGTAGGAACGCCATTAACAAGAATAACTAAAGGTTCATCCTCTACATTTTCTACACCAATAGTTTCAATATTTTTCTTTAAATCTAGAGGCAAATATACAACTCTTCCCTTTAATCCTCTCTGTAAATCAGAAGGAGGCAATTTTCCTGTCTTAGGCTCCATACGAACAATAGCCTGAAATGGATTCACACATTGAATAACAATAGACTCATAGGTATTTAAATCCATCAGTTCAGAAGGAATATTTACCAACTCAATATTATTATGCACAGCTCTAGCAGGCATTTTGTTCTCTTCTAATTTGTTATAGCAATATTTACAAATACGCTGATCAGAACCCAAATCAAAACAATTCTCTCCCAACAAATAAGTTGTAAAATCCTTCCACTCATTTTTATTTTCCTTATCACTTTTTATATACAGATCAACAGTCCTGGTCTGATTTATAATGAATTTGTCAACAACAGATACAAGAATAATTTGGCCTTTCACCTGAAATCACCTTAAACTGTATCATTTCTTGTTCAAAAATGTTCTAAACTGCACTGTCCTACATTCTCTTCCACATTTTGTTCTATTAATCTCTCACTTTCTGCACTGTCTTCCTGAGGACCAAAGTAACTAATCTCAATTTAATCACAAACATTTGTTACGTCTGATACAGATCCATGCAAAAGAGCACTGTTCAACTTTTTTAACATTAGTGCTGGACTTTTCGCGTAATACAATGTTCTGACTAATTTCCTCATCTGAGTATGATGAACTGCTATAGAAAAACAAAGGGGAGAGCAAGGGATGGTGTTCACCGAGGGTGAACGGAAAGTACTCCTGATCCCCTGATCAAGGACTGAATTAAACAAAGAGAAGAGTACCCCCGGAAGAATATTTTAATATTGTACAGTTGCTTTAAAATAAAATTCATATTTTTTATAAGTTAAACCAGGACAATTTTAAAACATCTTTTTTTTTTTTGCACTTACATTCACAACCTGCTCCACTGTACCTCAGGTGTTGAAGCACACCCTGGTGACGCTAGGCCACCAGGGTGGACCCCGATGATGAAGCATGTCACCACCAGGTTGGTGAGTGAGGTTTTTTTTTACAAAAGGATGAATCCTTCCCTTTTGTCAGTCAAAACACCCAATTAGGAAACCTTCTGTTTTTCTTCTGGGGGTACTCCTCTTTATGATGAACTGCTAACATCATAAAATGGTGGAAAACACTTCGACATACTTTTTTAGAAACACAAGGTAGAGAATGACCTTGTAAACCAGTATTTTCTCTCACTCTGCAAGGGTCTAGTCCTTGTAACATCTTAATCTTTTGTTTAACACTTTTCCTGGTGTAATTACGTAAGAAATTGCGTAAAAAATCAATAGATTCTTGCCGGACACTGCAAATACTACTACAATTCCAAGTGTACACTGGAGCTTTAGGACATCTCCCTAAAACCTCAGCAGCTAACACCTCTCCTGCATTTGTAGGAACAATTTTCTCTTTCTCAATAGGACAACCATTTCTAACCTCATAAGCACGACCAGTAGTGTCAACTGCATGCAACAAATCATTACTCTGAAGATAACTTTCTTCATTAAAAAAGGGCTCAGAAGCTCACAAAAATTACTTCTGTTAATTAGTCTTCTCCACCTACTTTTGCTCTTCATTAAATGGATTGGTTTATCTAGAGATCTAATTCTATTGATTACTAATATAAACAGTTTTCTTTTCAATTCCAAAGCTTTCTCAACTACATTTTCTATAGCTTTTTTCTTCTTATAAAATACTGTTTTTTTCTTATATACCTTAATTTCTTTTATTAAATTTGATACCAATCTATTATAAAACATTTTTTTCCTAATTGCTATGAATGTATTTTTTCTCCTTGTACTATACACAGTTTTGTCTGCACTTGATTTTCCATTATTCTTTTGTTTATTAGCAGTTTTTTTTCGTTGCTGATACACTAAGGATATTTTTTTGTTTCTGAACACTATTCTCAGTCTTTAGTATTTTCCTCAAAAAAGTGCTCCTGCTCTTACCAGGAGTTTCTTTCTGTTTGTTAAGACATCTCTCTTCATGTAAATCTTCTTGGTGAGTTCTCTTTAAATAAACACTTTTCTTTCATTGCTTCGTCTGTTGGCACTTCGTTGGCATGATGCAGTACTTTTAGTATCGATAACACAACCTATAATAAAAAAATATATGTAACATTACAAAAAAAAATTATGAAATATTCTATTATATTACTACAAGAAGAGAGGGAGGAGTATGAGGATAAAGCTCGGAGTATAAAAATAAGAGGACTTACAACAAAAGAACAAGGAGTATGAAGCAAGGAAAATTTAATAAAAATGAGAGTATAAATAGACAGTACAATATAACGGAATATAGAAACAGCCGTGGCCCGTGGAGGGAGTTGCAAGGGGGCAGGAAGGTGGGGCGGAGGAGGGGCAGGGTGAGGAGAGATAAACAACGGAATCTGGGGGCATATTATCAACAAGTAGCGATATTTATCTCTAAATAGGGTTAGCAATGATTTTTTTTATCGCTGCCTATCGCTGGATATGTTAGCGGAGAAAACATGCTATTAGTAACGTTTTTCTGCATTGTGGTAAAATGTCCAGCGGTAGCGGCGAAATGCGTGAATATTGTTGAGAATACAGCGATATTCACGCATTGGAGACGAAATGGTCTTAGCCATGTTATCTACTTGCCATTGGATAACATGGCTAAGAACTGGTCTGGGCAGGTGTTAGTATTTGGAGATAATCGCGGTCAACGCGAATATTTCCAACGGTGCGCCTGCCTTGCTAATAGGCAATAGCGACGTTAGCAACAGTCGGTAACAGGTTGGGTATGCCCATTTTGCACGTCATTAGTGATAAACATCGCTGACATGCAAAGCAGGCCCCAAACTGCTCGCTATCGTGTAAAGGCTGTCGCTAACATCAGGTTGCTAATAGGACGATACAATTGTCGCCGCTTAGCGGCCGAAAACGGACAGTAAATCGATGATAATTGCCTATCGCCCCCCCCCCTTGGTAATATGCCACCTCGATCATTGCAGGTAAGTAAACAACTAAATTAATAAACTGAATTTCGGGACATATTATCAACAAAAGGCGATAGATTATTGTTGTTTTTATCGGCAGGAAAATGCCGATAAAGCGACGATAATGAGCTTGATAATTTGCCCTTGAGAATTCTCATACCAGGTCAGGTTAACTCTAGAACTTGGGCTTCTATAGCAATTTACAAGAAGCTATTATCAAGCCCATTTTCGCCGTTTTATCGGCAGTTTACTGTGCAAAAACGTTGATAATTTTAACACTGGTTCTTAATAATATGCCCCTCAGTGCCATATTATCAGTAAAGGGCGATACATTATCGCCGGTTTTACCGGCAGGAAACTGGCACTAAAGCGGCGATAATGGTGTTGATAGTATATCCTTGTGAATGTCCATAGAAGCCCAGGTTAACACCATAACCTGGGTTTCTATGGGAATTCACAAGGATATATTATCGTGACCATTATCACTGCTTTACCGGCAGTTTCCTGTCAATAAAAGCGGCGATAATGTATCATCCTTTATTGATAATATGGCTTATAATCCCTTAATGTACAGAGGCACAAAATGATATTAAAGAAAAAAACATAACAGCATGCATTATAGCAAAACACGTTTACTACTATAAAACGTTTAACAACGCACGAATATAGGAGCATATTATCAATGCAGGCGATATTATGAACACTTTATCAGCAGTTTCTTGCCGATAAAGTGACGATAATTGTTTCGCCGAGTATTGATGATATATCTTATAATTCGTTAATGTATAAAGATACACAGCAGAGACGCACTCCCATACAACTTTTCAACTCACCTTTCAAATTGAATTCTAGATTAACAAGAATACCACTCACACAGTGGATATTCTTCTACAAAATCTCTGGAGTTCAGTGTTTGCAGCACAACCGTCAATGGAACATTTTCCCTCTTATTTTACGTATACATACATATAAATAACCAATGAAAATCATGTTCACATTAATTCAAAAGAAAACACACATTTCGATTGGTTTAACATTCCAAAGCTTTCGAACTAATAGAACTTTCAACCCTTCCCCCGTTCCACAATCTGCCAGTTACCAAAGAAACACTTCAGGGAACACCTAACTCAGCACACAGGTAAAAAGTTCATCATACATTGTTGCAAATTGAAACAGCAAGTGTGCTTGACTGGAGAATATACCAGATTATCTTATGTAACATTCTTTTCTATCACTTTTTCTTAACCAATAAAAATATGTCTTTTAAATAAGAGGAACATGGAACCTAGTTTTCTGTAAAGTGTTGTCAAACAACCAATCATGTCTTTTCTTTTTTCAAAACTACATGTTGTCCACCATTTTAGAAAAATCTTACTTTTGAAACTAGCATTTCATTTACAGACGCCATCAGAGTGCATCCAGACCTCTCTTCAAAATGCTTACAGTGTGGATTGTGGGACACAGCTATATTTTCTGGAGTCAAAGGTACGCAGAACGGAAAAAAATTCACAACGACCTAGGTTTACCAAATGTAGACATTAAATGGATTGGACAGAGAGAATTAAAGTTGAAATGAAATGAATGAATGAAATGAAAAAGAAACTTGCTAAAGCGCACTGTGGCCAAGCGGCTTCCTGGCGCTGAGGGTGGGAACCGGATTCTACAAAGCAATCAGGGAGACTAACCGGGGAAGGCCTGGGAAAAAAGGAATGTTTTTAAGGCTTTACGAAAAGAGAGATAAGTAGGAATAGAACGAATGGACAGCGGGAGACTGTTCCAGAACTGAGGAGCCAGAACCGAGAAGCGAGTACCACCGGTTCTGGATTTCCGGTAATGGGGTACTTGGAGAAGAAGGAGAAATGAAGAGCGAAGGGTGCGGGCTGGAGTATAGGGAGTGATTAAAGAAATGATAAAAAGGGGAGCGGAATGGTTATAAGCCAAAAAGGCTAAACAGGCCAATTTGAAGAGGGATCGAAAGTGCACCGGGAGCCAGTGGAGGGACTTGAGTACTAGGGTGATGTGCAAGGATTTGGGGAGGTGAAAGATAAGACGGGCTGCCTGGTTTTGAATAGCCTGCAGCCGCCGAGTTTCAAAGGCCGGAATACCCACATAGAGACCATTTCCGTAATCAAGACGGGAGGTGATGAGGGCCATGACGATGGATTTGAGGGCATTCGTGGAAAAGAAACGGGAAATTTTTCGGATAAGGCGGAGGGACAAAAAGCAAGATGAGATAACGGAGCTAACTTGGGTGTGCATAGAAAGGTCATTGCTGACCTTGATACCTAGGGTGCGAACGGAAGGAACAGGTAGAGGAGGGGGACCAAAGGAAAGGGGCCAATGTGTCGGGGACCAAGGATTGGTGGGACCACCCGTGAGGACAAGCTCCGTCTTGTCCGGATTCAATTTAAGATGATTCATGGACATCCATTCCGAGATGAAGACTAGGGTGGAACTGAGAAAGAGAGGAGAGTCAGAAGTAGAAAGGTCAAAGATGAGCTGGAGATCATCCGCGTAGTTGTACACGGAGACCCCCAGCTCACGAAGCGAAAGAATGAGAGGGTAGATGTACAGATTGAATAGAAGAGGGGAAAGAGAGGAACCTTGGGGAACCCCACACACGAGAGGGCGGGGGGGAGCGGAGAATCCTGCAAGATGGACGGCTTGGGTCCTGCCCTGGAGGAAGGACGCTACCCAAGAGAGTGCCTTACCCCTGATGCCGGCTGCGCTGACACGGTCGAGAAGATGCCAATTGATGCCATTGGTGAAATCCTTTATGCATCTCCAACACCCTGACCTCATAATTGTGCACTGTGGTGGCAATGACCTAGGCACTTTGACTGGGGTAGCTCTGGAAATGCTCATGAACGACACCTTTGCGCAATTGATGGCACTGTTCCCGAAAACTGTCTTTGTATATTCTAATATATGCCAAATGCAGAGATGGAAGCGGTTCAACCACTATTGTCCACAGTTCGAAAAAGCTAGGAAACTGTAGTGTAGCTCCTATTTTCCCAATAGGCTCTGCGCATTGGAATAGTACCTACAGCAGTAAAGGCCTAGACCAGACGTTAACTAGGTCTACTACTGTCGATACTAGACTTAATTTTTGGGTTTGCCAGCTAAGCTCAGAGTTCGCTAGAAACTTTCTCGAATGTTCAAGGAAGGATTAACTCCCCTGATTAGACAAGAAGGGATTTCGTTTCTGACAACCATAGAACATGACAACTTTGCTCTCCCCTAATCAAGAGTCAATCTCAAGAGTCGTGTGAGCACAAGGCAATTATTTTACTCAGTCAGTACGTGCATTCTTAGTCTCATCAGAATGTAGAGAAAAGGAAGAGACGGGCGTGTTCAATAAAAGATGTTATTTATTGATCAGTCTCTTTTCTCGTACAAGAGAAATGGATCGATATTATTGCAATACTTATTGTTGAGTAAAGTGCATACATTAGAAGCAATAGTATAAAATAATACTGTAAAAACATTGATATGGTTTCTGAGCCATATGATGTTTAAAATGATTAAAATATATTTACATACACATATACATTTGACTAAACGTACTCAACTGGTGTTTCTAAATACGCCTACCCCGTGTACCTGACCTAAGTCTAATGCGTGGGCGGGAATAGAAAGTTACAGTTTAAGTTAAGTTTGTTTTTGCCAAGTGAATAACTAAAGAATTCTCTGTGAGGGGTTATTCAGTTCTGTACCTGGAGTTTAGGATGAATGAGGAATGGTATCTCTTTCTCTGCTCTCGATATTCCAGGCTGCCTGCGAGGGCTGCCCAGAAGCGCCGGTGCTGGGTCTCTCGGCTTGAGATAGCAGCGCGTCTCTCAGCGCGTCAGGAAGGCGGGGCTGTTGCCTGCGGGGTCTGCTTCTGCTCTCGGCTTCGGCAAGTATGGCTGCTCCGTCTTGTCACCACGCGTGTGTTTGCATAGGGCAAGGTCGGCAATATTTATACCTTAAAGGTGCCGGGATTGACGTAAGGATGGACATAGGTACGTCAATAAAGATGTCATACGACTTGCTCGTTAGCACATTCTTTACTAAAGTTCTCTGTGAAATCAAAACAATGGCCGCACGGATTATCCAGGTTGTCATAGGTTTGATTTGTTATGAGAACGTCGTATGCCTTATCAGGGGCTGGAGGAATGTCGCTTGTCTAATTAGATCTCAAGCGTTATGACCTAATCAGATAACACGTTCCTGTGCCGTAGTGTGACTGCGTCAGATAACGGTATCTGCATCATGGGGGATTTCTTGCCTCATGGGCTGACTGTTAGTTAACTAGCTAGGTAGTTTAACCAGAATAGGGTCAGGAATAGGGGGATCGATTCAGAACCTATAGAAATACACGACACCCACTCCACGCTAACTATGGTCATATCTACTAATCTATGCATAGTATAACATAGTACAACATACTATAGAGTATAGTGTATACCTTACCACCCCAAAATACATAAATGCATTTCGAAATTTTCAAATATACTGAAAAATTGCAGTCATATATATTGTATGCACTTAAGCTATGAATTAAATGCAACAGTAAACACGCATTTTATGCATTATTGCTTATTGGTATATGAGAAATACACATGAAATGGCTCTTAATATGGCTATACAGAAAGAAAAGTCGAAACCATTTCATCACATAATATATTTTGTGAACATACCAGCGGGCAGCTAAAGTCTATATAAAGTATCTAAAAATAGAAATCTTAGTTCTCTAGGAATAGTTTCTTACTTTAAGCAGAAGATCAGTGTCCCGGGGAAAAAATATATAGAAAAATATTTTAAGGGCTTGCTGAAAAAGGTTGCTGTCCGTGAACTGGATTGTAATTGTTCATGTGACTTTATTTTTAAAGTTGAAGGCCGAATTCAGGGAACGCCGTGTGCGAGTTTACTCAAAAGTCTCTATTTCTGTTCCGGAGAGAACATCATATCATTCAGGCTTTCGAAAAAACTGTCAACAGCTTCATGGGAAAGTTCCTCTAAGTCGGAAATAGGGGTAACCATGCATTCGTGCGCATGATTGTCTCCATTGACATTCTGATTTGCATTGCTGACAGAAGGTCGTACCTGTTCGATGCTGCTTTCATCTTGAACTTCACTACTCTTCAATCGTAGTGGTGAAGATTCCAGGAATGCCGTCATCAGAATTGGCAGCCTTTGAGGGCAGCACAGTGCGTGAACCTTGGTAGGAACCAACAGTGTATCTGCATCCACCGGCGCATCCGATTGTAGCGTCAGACAGGTGTCTAACACGCATTCTTCTCCGCATAGCAGACACCTTAGTACAGGTAAAACACACCTTTGCCACATTGGTCAAAATGATAGAAACCAAGTCATGTTTAGGTCTCTAAGCCGGGAGAGTCCCAGGATTTTTGATATCCGGTCCTGATATCCAATGGCTAGGATCGTATCTTCCATTGTCGCGAGACTTTGATCTGTGACATGGGTTGCCATAACGAAAAATAAGGACTAGGAATAGGATTCCTGCAATTAGTCCTAGGATCAGGGGAAGTCCGCCAAAAATCGAATGGACGAAATCTGGAAAAATACCCAGTATGGCTTTGAATGGTGTTAATGCCATCGAAAATACTGTCTTAAATACCTTTGAGACCCCAGTGGTATCAGAAATATTTAAGATTTCGCTCAGGATTTCTGCGAAATGTACGGGGGAATTAGTTGATAATAATGTATGTATCTCTGCAGTCGTCCTTGCGACTTGTAGATCATACGTTTCTTTAGATGATGTGAGCCTTGTAGGCGTCTGAAGAAGCACTGTTTTCATTCTGCTTAAAGTATCTATTCGAATAGAAGTAATTTTCAAACCGGGCCATGCCCTTGCCTCCCTGTCTGGAAAGGAGCTGGGGAACAAAGAACGTCCACAGCACTTGACCTTCGCCGTCGTAGTGACGAGATAAGGAGTCCCGGGCATAAGACTACAACATCTGCGGTCTACAATAAGAATGTAACTCCCATTATAGAGTCTTTGAAAGAATGGTTCTATTTCAGTTGCAGGTGCGCCTTGCTGGTGACATGAAAGGTTGTATGAATTCCCTTCACAGGCTCCGTGCAAACTAATACCGTTACACAGAAGCGTGCCGCTTAGTGACATAGCACAATTGTTGCCACTAAGAAACACTTTCTGTCCTTTGTTACTGACACATGCATGTGAATAGGGCAGGTTCCAAGTTGTTTTAAGGTACCCCTTTCCCAATTTCTCGTACATGCCAGCCTGTATATATTTTTGGCAGTATTGAAACCTGAAGGTTGAGATTGGAATATTTATGATTCCGTGGATTATCCATTCACTGACAGGTCGTTCTGACATTGTCATTGGTAATCTTTCTAGTTTTTCAATGCTCAAGATTGTATAATCAGCACCCTTCTGCGCCATACCGATTTGTCTATCAGTAAGGTTAAAGATTTGGAATAGTGACGTTGTGTTGATTAAACGCCAAGGCACGTAGCCTGAACGCAGATTTTGTAACGTCCAGCCAAGCTGTACAATGGAACGCAATTGTGACTGTCCATGTTGTAATAACAGTAAGTCTTGCGATAATATATCGATTGCTGAAGACACAATGCTGTCCAATGAAAAAATTCTGGAGGACAGAGTCATTAACCCATTGTCCACTACAGAAAGTGATTTTTCCAAATTAATACGATCAATTTCACGTATTCTCTCTGCTGTCTCAATTTGAGTAACCTTCCAGGCCTCATTGTATGCTGCATATACAGAGGCTGCTATGAAACGTTTATGACGCTGTTTGCGTGGTCCCAGTATGAAATCACGCAAGTCAGCACCATCAGTAAGTAAAGTTAGGTGTTGCTTAATTTCAGGCAGTGTGGAAGTTTGTAGCCATTGAAGGCATAATTTGCCCACACTGTAGGTTGTTATTATCCCTGGGTGATGTCTTTGGGGATATCTAGGGTCTGGCCTGGTCATTTTGAAACCCTGTGTTTTATTCAGGAATCTATCTTGACAGTTATTTGTATCTGTGGGCCAGATCAACCATTGTTTCCAATCAGGATGTGTTCTGTTTTGGTTAAGTATATGGTTTATGTCTATTTCTTCATCTGTTTCAGAGCTATTGCTAAACATTGTTGGCTTTGGAATAGACAGGTTATTTAAATCTTTGATTTTGGCTAAGCCAAGACAGGTGGTTTGTTGAACAGTGTCATTTAAAAATATCATTTGTTCTGGGATCATGCAGGCTCTAAACAAAGCTTCTAAACCCTGTACTTGCCATTCTTTTGTACCCCAAACACTTTTCAAATCAACATTTTTGTCCCAATAATCAAATCCAAAAGTATTCATTTTTTCAAAGAACGAATCAGAATAAATCAATTTTGTGTTGGTTATCATGGTTTTCATCCCTGTCTTGTTTGACAATTTGTAATAAAATGTTTCAGCATTAGTTATGTTAAAACCTGAAAAATATGAATATTTGTCATAAACGGTTCTAGAGCTCCCTTTTGGAGGTGTAGCACAATGTTCCCATTGATTATAATTTAAAACATTTCTAGGTTGTGCAGATTTATGCAAGAAATGGTTACCATAATGGTTATAGCAATACATACTATCAAAATTTGTAGAACCTTGCAAATAATCATGTTTTGTAAATTTAGCAGACATTACTAAGTCAGACATCATATTGTTTATACTTTCAAAGTCCCAATCATCAGCAAATGAGTTTGGTTTTGCAAAGTCACTCAAGGAGATCTTGATTTGGTGTGGATATTTCAGGATCTCGACCGGACCATAAATTTCATAGTCAGTGTTGTCCCAGGCTACCCCACCAGGTATTGGAATTGCTGTGAAGTTGGCTGAAGAAAGTTCTGAAGAAAGTTCTCGTTTCTTGACGTGTGAAGATGTGTGTGGTTTGAGGACCAAGTTGATGTTCTGACTTGCTGTGTCCATTTTAGCATATTTTCCCTCAATGAAGCGTCCCAAGGTAAATACCATGATGAGCCAAAGTATGAGGATAAATGCACCAAAACCCACCCAAAATTCAATCCATGGAGAAATCAGATATGTTTCTTTTAGTTGTTTCAAAAGTTCCTTTGCTTTGTCTTTAAAGGATTTTGATGATGGCTGTGTCTTTTGTTCACTGAAGCCGTCAGAGGAATCATCGAAGTTGATGAAGTAACCAGATGCAGTTCTATCAATTGTTCCAATTGGTTCAGGATTTTTGTTTTTTGCATTTTCACTTGGTACTTCAGTATAGTTTGGTGTCTCTCTGCTAAATGTCTTTATTTGGGTTTTCAGAGGTCTTAGTTCTATTGCATTGTTGCATAGTCCTTGTTGTTCTTCTGTAGGCGTTTCGAATGTGATGAGCCTCTTTGATAGGACCTCTGTACTGGTAGCAAACCTTGGTGTTCTGCTACTTATTGGGAGTCCACTTGGCCTACTGTTTGTTATTGGCCACATGTTGTGGTTTTACCAGGTCGATGGATACAACTCGGTTCTCCTTTTTTCCAGCAAGTGGCGGTAGTACAACTGATCTTGTCCCGTTGACAGACAAGACAGGAACTGCTTTTCTGTAAGAAGGCCCAAATTCCTTCTTTACCGCGATCTTCTCCCTGACTAGATCCCCGACTTTTGGAATCCAGACAGGTCTTGCTGGGACAGGTGGTGAATCTTCAGTGGTCGTTGGCTGTTGTTTCAACTGTATGTTGCTCAGGTCTTTTCTTGTTTTGTTTAAGTCCTGCAAAATAGCCAAACGGTCTTTGACATCAAAGGTTTTTTCTATTACCACTGAAGTCTGACTATCAAGGTCAGAGATCAACATCCTAGTTCCGAATAATAATTCGTACGGACTGAATCCCTTCAGAGAATTTCTTGGCAAGTTATTTAGACTACGTTGGACACTTATTAGATGTTTGACCCACCCAGCTCCCGAACCTAATACCTTTGCCGTTATAGATTGCTTTATGTCACGGTTTTTTCTTTCAACAATTCCGTTCCCCTCAGGGTGAAATGGACAAGAGTACCGCAATTGCACGCCCATGCTGACCATGGCCTCCTTATAAGCCCGAGAGCTAAAAGCAGGACCATTGTCCGAATGCAGAATGCCAATTGCGTATGTGCCGATAAAGACCCGCAAATCTTTTATAACAGTTCTGGCGTCAGCCGTTCGCTGGGGCCACATCCATATGAATCTCGTGCATGAGTCCACTGCGACCAAGATATATTTATAGTTACCATCCCTTTGTAAGGGACCGCAGTGGTCTAGATAAACACATGCTAATGGTTTATCCGAGATTAGAAGGGGCGTCTGTGCTGGACGTCTCACAGTTGATACTTTCATTTTTTGACATATTTCACATGCTAGAACATAGTTCCTTGTTTGTCTTCTCATTTGTGGCCACCAGTATCTCTGTTTTAATAATGATACTGTGGCTGAGACGCCAGCATGGGTAGAAGCAAGCCCTTCGTGTGCCGCTATTATTAGTCCTAATCTGTGTTCCATGTTTGGAATTGCCCTATCCCCCACTCCAGGGATTCGAGCAAAAGGAACATTGTTTTCATCAGTTATGTATGAGTATTTTACTGGAAAGCCTTTAGGGAGTGGTTCTATCGAATCCTTTTCTGAAGCGCTGGCAGCTTGTAATATTTCGCTGTCTATTTTTGTTTTTGACCGGGTGACGGCTGCTACGGAAGCCGTTTGCACAGCGGCTTTCGCGGCCTCATCAGCCAATGAATTCCCTGCAACGTGAACGCCATCACGTTGATGACTCAGTGTATGTATCACGTGAGTCTTTGGTAGTTCTTTTTGTAAAAGAGCTACTTGTTCCCAGAGCATTTTATGCTTGATTGTGCCACCTTTCGCATCCTTGAAACCGTTCTGAAGCCAGATCTGCAAGTATTCATTATAAGACTGAACGCAATAATACGAATCGCACACTATAAGTGTGGGGAATTCTTGATCGGTATTTTCAAGCGCCATCTTGAATGCTAGTAGTTCAGCTCGCTGAGCTGTGCAATCTCCTAGAGATTGTGTTTTAGTGAGGGTTGGTTTAAATTTCCCTTCGTGCCAACGACCTTTAACAATCGCGCACGCAGCACTGTAAGCTTGTTTACCCCCTACTGCGGGTTGTGCTGATCCGTCTGTATATATTATACAGCCGTAGTGCTCTAGAGGCAGAATTTCGGTTGGCGGAGGACATTCAAATTCATATTGGAGAAATTCTTGTGTTTTTAAGTAAGGATCAAATTCGTACACCACGTCTGTTGCAGCAAGAGAGTTAGCCCATTGTATCCATCTCGGATGGAGTGCTTTAGCATTTGGAATGCTTGCCTTTGTTACCGCCTCTAAGGCTGGTATTGGTGTCACGATTACTATTCGCTTACCTTGTGCCAGGGCTCGTTCTTTTGCTATAGCTGTCTGTGTTGCTGTAAGAATTTTTTCCGTTGGGCTAAATTTCATTTCAGCCTTAGTGTACAAGTGTGATTTGAATGCAATTGGTACCTTTTCTCCCTCATTAGAGGTTAGGTATGTGAATCCGCATTTCCCTGGGATGACTCGGATCACAAGGTTGCGTGTATTATCACGGGTTTCTAATTTTGTTTTAATTAGCATGTCTGTTTGTAAGGATCTCAAAATTTCTGTGTGTGCTTGAGTCCAACTGGATCTTTTAAAGTCTGGTTTAATTAGATCATAAAGGGGTTTGACCCTTTCTGCGTAATTTGCAATATATGTTCTTCCGAAATTTAGGAAGCCTAGAATTGACTGTAGGTTTTTTAGTGTTTTAGGAGCTTGGATTACGGCACATTTCTCTAGGAAATTGTCTGCCAGGCTTTTGCCTTCACTTGATAACTCATATCCTAAGAATAGGACCGTCAGATGGGCAATTCTGGACTTTTTGAAGTTGAATTTGTAACCCTCTGCAGCGAAACCAAGTATTATGGTGTTCACTCTTTTCAAGTGAGTCTCCAAGTCATCATCTGTTAAGTAAATGTCATCGACATAAGATAATGCTTCATCATCATATAGTTGTAGTAATTCTGTTACTCTCGCTGAGAATACCCCCGGGCTGTTCTTGTACCCCTGGGCTAACCGACAGAATTGTTTTTGAGTGCCATTTACTGAGAAAGCTGTTAAATATCTGCTCTCTGGTGCTATGTTTTGACAAAAGAATCCATTGGAGATGTCCAAGGTTGTTTTGTATTTTTTGCGCACTATGTTATTCATTAGTGCAGCACTGTGTGAGTTTTGCACTGCAAAGGTTTTGCAACATGTGTTAAGGTGTCGGTAATCCAAAACTAGACGATATGAGTTGTCTGGTTTGGCGACCGGAAACAAAGGATTGTTCATTTGTGAGGTGCAAGTTTCAATCACCCCCTGGTATTCTAGCTGATCTAGTATTTCATTTACTTGTTTTTTAGCTTCTTGCTTAATTGGGTACTGCCTTTGTGCAGTTGGTTGTGATTTTAACTGGACTTTGTGAGGAGGAGAATCCTCATCCCATCCTACATGATTTTTATATAAAGCAGGTGCTAAGGCCACTGCCCACTTTCTAGCAAGTGTATATTTTTTATGAATCGGTATTTGATTCGAGAAGGCAGGCATAATTACTTCTTCGCCATGAGGGCACTCCCTGACAAACTCTGGTGGCCAGTCTTTTTCAGCTAGAAGGATGTCATAGCCTTTGGAGAGGTTATCCCAAAATAGTCCCCTAATTTTCCTAGTCTTATCTCCCTCTATACGTAATGTTATCTCGTATATTTTGTGGGGCTTGCTAACTCTGGTATCTGCAGTTTCCACTTGAAGGTATTCATTCGTGTCCACTGTCTCCAGATGATTCATAAGGACTTTGCGAGCTATGCTCACCTCTGCTGCGCTGTCTAGCATTGTCTGAGCCCACTCTCCGTTTTTCAGTTGTGTCCTCAGTATTCTCGGCATTTTTAACTACCTTGATACTGGCTACCTTCTTTTTTGGAAATTGTGATTTCTTTTTCAGTTGAGCAGGTTCCTTGTCTTTGGACTTGGCGTGCTCTTCTGATCGTCCTCTTCTTTCCGATTTCTGCGAGGAATTCTGAAAAGATTGAGAGGGACGTGTATCAATGTCTTGATATCTATCAGGTTTTTTAATATTATCCCTATTTCTAAGGTTATATCTATTCCCAGAGGGGTCACTCTGGGGTGACCTTTGTCTCGGGTTTGGAGATTTCTCTCTTCGCCTAGGAGACCTTCCTCTGGACTGGAATTTCTTTTCTTTAGGATTGGATTGTTTATTTCCATCCCAGTTCTTTTTTGGTGAATTATTATTATTATTAAAAAACATTTTTTCTGGACTTGTAGTCAGTTGCGGTTTTACTGGTATTCCACCTAGACTATCTCTGCCTAGTTCTTCATAGGATTTTTCTATGATTCTGGCAATTTCAGCTGGTTGGTCTGCTATATCTGTCTCTTTTAACCTCTGGCGGATCGCCACGTTTGCTGCTTCACCTTTTATGTTGGCTAATAATATAGCCGAGACCTGCTTGAAGTCTTTCAGTAATTTCATACCAAGAGATAAAGCAGGTTCTGGACCGTATTCATCTTGAATTTGTTTTAGCACATCTGGTATTACCGAAATGGATGGAACACCGTGCGTTTTTGTATAGATGGAAGCAAAGACTGTACCCCAAGTGTCACAGTCCTCAATGTGTGGTGCGATTCCCATTGGGAGACATATAGTCAGAATCCTGTGTTTTTCCAGCGGGGTGGTGTCAGGAAACACCGCCTCTATTTGGGTAATTTTCTGTGCCAACCAGAATCGTATCTGTTCCCGTTTAGCTGGAACTTTACCTAGGCAGGATTGGATGTTCTGTGGTGTAATTTTATTTGTGTTCCCCTGGTGAGGGGTCAGCTGTGGAAGTTTAATCGCTGGCTGAATTGTTGAAGTCCGCATTACATACTGAACTAATTGTCTGTGAATCTTTAGTAGTTGTTTTAGCTGTATTAACAGCTCTGCTGCAGGCATTCTTTCAATGTCTGGATGTGGTGTGTATCCGGCTAAGACCGGCCACGTTGCTCCTGGTCTTCCTAAAGGACCGAGCCTTGTAATGTGATTGTTATGTATTAGGGCGCCATCAAATAAGAGCAAATGCTCTTGAAATTTGAGTGGTACTTCCACCTCCTCGAAAGGAGTGTACGTTTCAGGAGGTTCCTCTACTTTGTAATAGTGGAAGTACTTTGTTACAGCATTTGCTGCTGGAAAATGTATCCATGTATAGTATACCTCTGTCTGCCGATATTCGTGTGCCTCAATTACGAATATGACTGTGCCACCTCTAGGTGTCAGTCCATTTTCTATAAGTTTTAAGGTTATAGATCTCCTTTTAATGACCGGAATGAGTATTATATCCGCGTCTGCTGCTTGCATGGTAGCATCAGCATCTGCTATTTCAGTAGCTAATCTAATTGCCTCTCTTTCTCCATCACTGTCTCCCATTTTACTGACAGGATGGTATTATTTTTGTTTGCAGATCAGGTTTCTTATGGAAACAGAGATTAGATGCACAATATTCTGGAACTGTTTTATCCTTCAACGTTGACTAGACCAAGAACCATACATAGGAGTTCCCTCCTGCGAGGTTTTGGAGGATATAATAACCTTTCACCCACTCCAGACGTCTTTGGAGTATTTGGGAAAAGGGGTCTGAGTGAGAAAGCACGACTGAGTTACTCTAAATGTCTTACGTTAGTTTTATCGCCCTTTCCAAACGCGTTGGGCGCCATGTAGTGTAGCTCCTATTTTCCCAATAGGCTCTGCGCATTGGAATAGTACCTACAGCAGTAAAGGCCTAGACCAGACGTTAACTAGGTCTACTACTGTCGATACTAGACTTAATTTTTGGGTTTGCCAGCTAAGCTCAGAGTTCGCTAGAAACTTTCTCGAATGTTCAAGGAAGGATTAACTCCCCTGATTAGACAAGAAGGGATTTAGTTTCTGACAACCATAGAACATGACAACTTTGCTCTCCCCTAATCAAGAGTCAATCTCAAGAGTCGTGTGAGCACAAGGCAATTATTTTACTCAGTCAGTACGTGCATTCTTAGTCTCATCAGAATGTAGAGAAAAGGAAGAGACGGGCGTGTTCAATAAAAGATGTTATTTATTGATCAGTCTCTTTTCTCGTACAAGAGAAATGGATCGATATTATTGCAATACTTATTGTTGAGTAAAGTGCATACATTAGAAGCAATAGTATAAAATAATACTGTAAAAACATTGATATGGTTTCTGAGCCATATGATGTTTAAAATGATTAAAATATATTTACATACACATATACATTTGACTAAACGTACTCAACTGGTGTTTCTAAATACGCCTACCCCGTGTACCTGACCTAAGTCTAATGCGTGGGCGGGAATAGAAAGTTACAGTTTAAGTTAAGTTTGTTTTTGCCAAGTGAATAACTAAAGAATTCTCTGTGAGGGGTTATTCAGTTCTGTACCTGGAGTTTAGGATGAATGAGGAATGGTATCTCTTTCTCTGCTCTCGATATTCCAGGCTGCCTGCGAGGGCTGCCCAGAAGCGCCGGTGCTGGGTCTCTCGGCTTGAGATAGCAGCGCGTCTCTCAGCGCGTCAGGAAGGCGGGGCTGTTGCCTGCGGGGTCTGCTTCTGCTCTCGGCTTCGGCAAGTATGGCTGCTCCGTCTTGTCACCACGCGTGTGTTTGCATAGGGCAAGGTCGGCAATATTTATACCTTAAAGGTGCCGGGATTGACGTAAGGATGGACATAGGTACGTCAATAAAGATGTCATACGACTTGCTCGTTAGCACATTCTTTACTAAAGTTCTCTGTGAAATCAAAACAATGGCCGCACGGATTATCCAGGTTGTCATAGGTTTGATTTGTTATGAGAACGTCGTATGCCTTATCAGGGGCTGGAGGAATGTCGCTTGTCTAATTAGATCTCAAGCGTTATGACCTAATCAGATAACACGTTCCTGTGCCGTAGTGTGACTGCGTCAGATAACGGTATCTGCATCATGGGGGATTTCTTGCCTCATGGGCTGACTGTTAGTTAACTAGCTAGGTAGTTTAACCAGAATAGGGTCAGGAATAGGGGGATCGATTCAGAACCTATAGAAATACACGACAAAACATGTGAATAAATCTGTTTCTGCCTTTCTCTGAGACTACCGAATGGGGTCTGTTTACAACAATAATGTACATTTCAATATGCATGGCATCTATAGGAGAGATGGTGTACATTTTACAGATGAGGGGAACAGAGACTTCCTCATAAACTTAAGACTCTGCATTGGTACTTACTTGTAGGTACTAAAATCTCGCAATAAACACAACGGCTCTTTTTAGAGCCACACAACACATAAACAAATACACTTCATAAATATCTAAAATTATTTTTAGTTTTCTTGGTTATGTATGCGTACGTGACCTCTTTCAACATTACAGTTGTACGTTGTCCATACGTGGTAGGTACACGTACAATAAATGTACCGGCCCTGAGCAACACTATAGGTTGACAATGTTTCTATTGTGCTCCCTTTCCTTATTTGTCAAGTTTGTTTTACTGTTTCCTTGTGACTCGGCTGCCGTGACAAATAAGAGGGCTTGCAACACTTCCTAGATTGGAGTATTGACAGCCAATCAGCATGCAGCTCCTGCTCGTAATTGTAGATATTTCTGCACGCGTACGTTGTGATTAAAAAAAAAAAATAGAGCCTAAACATGCATGTACGACCCCCTAACCACGCGTGATCGTCACCACGAAGCCATTAGCATGCATTTCAGGTCATAATATTAACAAAAAGAGAAGGATTATCGCTGCTTTAACGGCACTTTCCTGCTGTGAAAAGCGGGGATAATGTGTCGTCTTTTGTTGATATTGCATTTTGTTGATAATATGGCCCAAAATTAGTTTTATTAATGTAATTGTTTATTTACCTGCAATCAGGCAGATTCCGTTGATTATCACTACCCACCCTGCTCCTCCCCTGCTCGCCCGCCCTGCGTGTCCCACCGCAACTCCCTCCATGGGCCGCGGGTGAAAGACGCTGTAGCGATCTAGTCATTTACCACAGAGTTGTGGGGAATCCTTGGTGAGGCGCGTGCTCACTAACGAGTGCGCACTTCACCGAAGACGTTTCGGAGTTGAGACCCGTTTTGAATTGCTCCTCAGACATTCCTGAAGAGAAAGTGCAAATATTTCTGTGAGAGTTGAAGTTCGTTGTTTGAGAAGTTAGTGAGCAAGTAAAGTTACCTGACATTATAGACAATATTGAATGTAGTCAGTCGATGTATTTTCTCTAACTTAAAAGAAGAATCGATAACATTTGTGATAAGCAAGGTCTTAAGGGAAAAGAACACATTGAGTTAGGAATAGAAAAAAGAGTTTTGAATTAAGAAGGAACATTAATGAAAAACAGAAGATATTGAAAGATTGACAGAATAGATAACAAGCAACTGCATAAAGAAACGTTAGTAGAAAAACACAAGGAAATTTATAATATAAAAATTAGACAATAAAGTGAGAGGCCTAGGTTAGTGAATGTTACGTAATTATAGGTTTAAAGCAGTGAGAAAAATAAAGAACTGTAAGCTACAAGGTTGCAGATAAATACTAGAGGAGAGGCTAGTTCGAAATTGGAAGGGGTAGGTAATTAGTAGGGTTAGACTAAGTTATAGATGAGGAATAGAGATAGAGTAAACACATGAAGTATTCAAAAAGTAGTGTGATAATGATGTCTAAATATACACAGATACACAGTGTTATTCTCGACAATGAATACTATATTTTCCATTTTAGTGAAACACATTTACTATTTTGGAAAGGGTAAGGTGAATAGACATATTCTACATCATTTAGTAGTGTATTTTACTATACCAGCCTGAGTCTTTTCCTATAGACATAAGTAGTGATTGTTTTCAAAATGTAAGAAAAGCTAAGAACAGGATATCCTTATAAGTAATTATAGTTGTATAATTTTGCAAAGGAGTACAACTGTTCTAATGGAATGTTATTAGATAATGGTATTTATATAGTATTTTTTGTAGGCCAAAATAGGTGAAAACTGTAGTTTTGTATTATATATTACGAAAAGTGATAAAATTAACTGTTTATATTTTTATAAAAGGAGCAAGAACATAAAGGAACAATTATGGAAAGAGAACAGCCTCATACTCAGGAGATTTTGGATATTATTTTGAGTATAATTGAAGAACTAATCGTATCTGTCACAGGCAATGAGAGTGAAGAAGGGGAAATTAGTGCTGCAGACATCAATTGTGATTTTGAAGACAAAAGCTTTGATGCAGATTTCGTTGATGTTTTAAATTAGGTTGAAATTTTAGAACACATTAAATCAGAACCTGCTGACGAGGAAATGGATCTGAATTACATAGCTGATGAAGTTGTATTGGAATGTCTGTTAAATTATGAGATGTTATAAGAATACATTTATTGTTGAAAAATAATAAAGGTTTGAGCACTATCTACTAATATATTTATTGTAGTAAAAGTGAATCAGTTATAGATTCAATAATATATTCTTTTAATGTTTGTATTGATTTAAAATATGCAAAGTGAGTTTGAGGGTATCGATTGCTTAAAATCCGTATGGAGTATACATGCAGTCTTGTATGCACCTGCAAACTTGTGTTTTATGCTTTCAATTCCCCAGTCTGTATCTTTAGACTTCTACCAAACACTGTGACATGCTGTTTTAGTATTGTAGTGAGCCACTCAGCAGTATGTTCTTTTTGATTTTACAGGGGTAAAACTGAAGCTGTAATAAATTTAGTAAGGGACTTTGTTTGCAGAAGTGTAATGATGCAGTCAGTATCTAGATACTCATGGATTAAAAGAGGCCTTAGTGCATAGGTTGTTTCAAAGCTCTATGGATTGTGGATGCACTGTTCTATGTACCAGAAAACTTTATACGTTCAATTCCACAATGTGTATCATAATACTTCCAACAAACATTCTCAGACTACTGTTTCAATATTGTAGTGAGCCATTCAGCAGTATGTGTTTATTTGTATACTGTGGTAAAACTGAGGCTGTTATAAATTCAATCAGGGGACGCTGCTACATACTGACTGTGTACCGAGAGGAGGCTTAACAGAACTGTAATACTGCCCTTGTTTTTACCCGAGGATTTTAATCTACAACTTGCCGGACCCGCTTCGCGGGTCCCGCTTCGCGGGCTGGGGACACCGAAACTGCCTGCACCTGGACTAGCGCCGGAGCGCTGTGTGCTGGAAAGGCGAGGGAATCACAGGAAACAGGGCTGCGAGCGTCAATACAGGGACTCGATTCCCAGGAGCCCCTGTATGACCTACTGTCATCACCTGGTCCGCTCTCCCTGCCTGCCTGCCCCGCCCCCTATCCATTCTCCCTCCCTTTATAGTAAACAGGGCACACCGCCGCGCGGAAGTGGGGCGGGGCCGTCTGTGGTCGGCCGAGGTTGGGTTGGGCCACCCCCCTTTAGTTTTGATTTGTTTTGACTCGTTGTATTAATTAGATATATCTTTTTATGTTTGTGGTTTAACCATGCCTTTACGCTCTGGAAAAGAACAAACTGTTCAGCTGCAGACCACCAAGGGGGTGGTCTCTGGCCCTTTGGATGCATTTATTACCAGGGCAACAGGTATTTTGCAAAAAGAGATAGCTATGGCTGAAAAACGGCTTTCAATTGATCTAGTCGGGGGGAAACGCTCTTCGCTGGGCACCATTGCTACAATACCTAGTCCTGAGGCATCGGCACCAGGTGCTAGTCTTCTTTTGGTCGCAGCACCGGTGGATGTGCATTGTGAGGCGGAGGGGGAGGGCTTGTCCTTGATCTCCTCTGACAGTGAGATCAACTCTGGCAATGCACACGGCAGTGGGGCAGAGGGTAGTATGCTTTTGGCTAGTCAATCACAGCCTGATTCTTCCTCGGATGAGGATCCCATGAGAAATATATCACGCAAGAGGAAAAGACGTAAGGGCCGCCAGAGGGGTGGTGCAAACAAGATTCCAAAAACAACCGGTCTATCTCAGCCAATTATCATTCCTGAACCTATCACTAATCCTCTTACTACCCCGGCCTTAAATGATCCACTGCATCCTCTAAACTACCCTTATGGGTCTTCAGATCCTTGTCCTACGTGTTTTAACAGTGATGATGGCTTGTTGGGTAAAATGGAATCTTTATTTAAAACCCTCTTACTGCCCGCTTTGGAAAGAACTAGATTGATGACCTCAAAATTGGATGCACTTTAGAATTTTGTTAACACTAATACTGTTCTTTTAAAAAAAACTAGTTAATTCTCAAAGTGCTTTGGCGAACCTGATCCCCTCTAGCAATCTTAAATCACCAGGAGCAGTGGCTACGGGTAAGTTGCCACCTATAGTACCCGCTAAGCCAGCCTCCATAAGGTCTGCTCTAAATAAACCAGAAGGGTCAGGGGCAAGGGGTGGAACCACGAATAATGATAACATACCCACATTGGCCACGACCTTACAGGTCATAAAGAAGGCTAGTTCAAAATCCAACCATTTGGGTCAGCTGAGTATCCCCAAGCCCGATGTGGCTTCGTTGGCCCAAACCCATGTGAGGGGTGATTCCAATACATTTACACAGCCCAAAAGAAGTAATGGAGTATTAGGGAGTAGAACCACCAATCCCTTGATACCCTCTTCGAAGGTCAAAACACGGGGGCCCCCCTGCACAGATTTACCTGCTGAAGCCACCCCATATACGATCGTCCTAACAGGTGTCGCACCCATTAGGGAGGATCAAACTGAACGGGAAGCACCGCTTACAGCGGATATATCGCATCGCGCTGACAGTGCATCGCTGCTGTTACATCGTGCACGACATCACATCGCATGCCATCAGGATGCATGCAAGTACATCGCATTTCCTTGTACATCGTTAACCATTACATCGGAATTTCGCTTATTGAAACACTAACAGATACGAGCAGAATAGATACCGGCATACTTTATGTTTATTTAAGAAGACACTTTGGAGCAGAATCGCATTTTCTTTATTGAAACTATAACAGATATGAAAATGCATATGCGAGCGGAATTGTGCGTGTCTTTATTAAAGTAAATTGATTTGGAAAAGCAATTGAGGTCATTTATTTCAAGATACTAACATCTGATTCAAGCCGGCTCGTACAATACGTCAATAAATAAAAAAAGATATGTGGTCTGACGGATAGGTTGTTCAGAAAATGGCAATTAAGTTTTTCAGTACATTGAACATACATTGCATTATTAAAGCAGCGCATATGCAATGTATGTTCAATGTACTGAAAAACTTAATTGCCATTTTCTGAACACAATTCGGCTCGTACATCATTTTAGGAACACAATTCTGGTCGTATATCATTTTGGTACGAGTGGAGGCTCGAACCTTGTCTGCCAACACCAAAGTCTGGCAACCTATCCGTCAGACCACATATTGGCATACTGCAGCTGAATGTAATTACATTAATTAAACTGCTAAAGGGAAGTCTTAGCTATATTAAAAATTATGTTCTTCTATTATGTTTTTTTTATTAAAAGTTTCCCACTGTGGAGAAAAAACAAACAAAAACACTTAACATCAATTAACTTTGAAATGTGGTTTCAAAGGAATGGCAACCGTTGAAAGCATTAGGGAGATTCGATTATGTTTGGTGATATAATATGTGATACCAGGATTTTTCAAGCTACCTTAGGGAGTTGAGACACGAGGATGTGGCCTACATTCACGTCTTATGTGGTAACCTCGCCATCCAGAGCTGTTTCCCAGAACCAGAGATCATACAGTTTCTGGTTATCTTTCTCTTCTTGTCATCTAAGACCCTTTGTGTAGCCCTTAAATGATTGCTGATGTTTCCAGTTGCACCAAATGTTACACCCTTCATAGTGTACCCCATCTTCACCTCCTCCTACCTTGCCCTGTCTTCCACCATTTCCCTCTTCCATGCCCTGTCCCTTTTGGCAAAGTTTTACATGTGCTCATTTTTTTCCCTGTTTAGGCAATGGAGTCTGATCACTTTACAGTATAGAGTAGTATTACCCAAAACTAATAGGTACGTGTATTATAGGTGCTCACAATTGTGGCAAAATGTGGAGCTCAGAATAAGGCCATGATCGTGAGCCAATCAATATCCACTGCATTTTTGTAAAATGCCTAAGTATTCAATATCTCACAAAAAAGAGTCGCGCCTGTGTTCCATTTTGATGCTGACATTGAAGTTGTTGTTCCTCTGTCCCTAACGAACCCCAAATTAGCTGGCAAACTTATTTGATATGAGGGGATGTAGCACACCTTGACCCAAACCGCAGCTTTAAAAAATGAGCAGGAATGTGCGTGATAAATACACTTCCCATCAAATTTTGTTTTAAAAAAGAAGTATATTAAAAAAAATAAGTATATAATCTTGGTATGAGTGGAGGATTGCAGGCGCGAACCATGTCTGTCAGCACCAAAGTCAGTCTATGTTTCCGTTAGACCACATGTTGTTGCAGTGACTGATGTTGATGTTTTGCTTATTGAAATAAACATACTTCCAAATATGCGCCGCTTTGCTTGTTTGTGTTTATGCTTCCCGTTTTTAATGTGCTCGCTTTATGCTGCTTTGTTTTTTGTAAGTAAGTTTATGTCACTGTGCGCATATTGCTTAAATAAACATTCTTCTTTAAAATAACCATTGTTCTTTATATGTTCTTGATAGCCTCATATGCCCTTTATGCAGCTTTGTTCACACCTTGACCCAAACCGCAGCTTCAAAAAATAAGCAGGAATGTGCGTGATAACAAAAAAGAGTCGCGCCTGTGTTCCATTTTGATGCTGACATTGAAGTTGTTGTTCCTCTGTCCCTAACGAACCCCAAATTAGCTGGCAAACTTAATTTACCGCATTACTTCTTCATGTCGACTGCTTCTATAGATAGAGTTCAAATGTTCTTTTTTAAGTAAACACAAAGAAATCTACCCCAAACTCCTCCACGTTCTGTCCCATAGTCTCCTATACAATTGGCAGGCAGGTCAGGCTTGAAGAATTGCAGTTCAGCTGTCGGAATTGAAGACAGGGGGATTGCAGCATAATTTAATGTCAGGGAAGTTACAGCGAGACCAGGGTATTTGAAGCCGGTTTCATTTGCATGAGAGAATTTACAGGTGACATTACAGAGAGTGTTATCGCTATTGTAATTTTAGAAGTACTTTTCAGAGGCTCGTTTTCCATCAACATTTGTCCAAACATTTCAAAGTAGATTCTGAGATCGCGTTGTCATGTCGCGCGATGTTATGTCGCCGATGTGACACGCGATCCTGTTCCACGGCCGCATTTGCAGCGCAACGTCGTGCGATGACAAAATCGCCGATGTAAGGGCCATTGCGATGTATTGTCCGCGATGCGAACGCCCGCGAGGACGTTGCACGCGACGGATCGTCATACAACCAAACTGAACACTTTGGGGACCTCAAAAACAAAGTTGTATTTTGGTTGAATAAACATCGCCCCCTCCCTCCGTCCTCTTCCACAGACATATTGTATGTGAGAAGAGTTGACTGGGTGGGCCACTGTACTAAGGACTTAGAAGGGGATTGTGTCATCATATCTTTCAAGGACCCTTGGGTTGTGGATTTTATACGCAGGGAAGCAAGGTTTGGCAGATTGGGTGATGTGCAGACATTGGGTCTTGGGTATTTTTATCCTCATCGTTTTTGTGAGTTTCCCCCTAACCATGTGATTCCAAGAAGACCTATTAGGAGGTTCCATGCGGATAGAATTCCCCCTACTCCGTATTGCCCCATACTGTTTAACCGCTTTGAATCCCTTTCTGGTCTGGAGGGCATCGATTGACTCCATCCTGTTGTTGGAAACGAGAGTGACTCCAGCAATTATGTAGGCGGGGCTGACGTAGACTGCAACACGGTATTGAGTCTGGGGGAGGTTCCCTGGAGATAGAGAAGGGGACTATCCCAATACATAAGATGGATGTTAATCTGGAGGGGGGTCCTCAATCCAACAAGAGCGAGATTTTGGGAGTGGTTCAATGTGTCCAGAATATCACTGTACCCCCCAGTCAGGCAGTGACGCTTAAATTAGCTTCATGGAACATAGCGGGGCTAAACGGGCGCTTGGGCTCAGAGGATTGGGTAGAGTTCATCGACACCTATGACATTTTATTGTTTCAAGAGAGCTGGACTCCCGGTCCAATCTATAGGGTGGGGTTTTTAAATTTCTTCAAACCAGCAGTGAAGGGTCATAAGGGTAGAGCTTCAGGGGGCCTAGTTATCTGGGTCAAACAGTACATTGGCTACAGGCCAGTGGAAATTGATGTGGATAACCCGGATCTCCTGGGAATCAAATTATGTAAGAAAAATTGCCAGGATGTAGTAGTTATTAACATCTATGCCCAAGGTCGCCCTGGAGGGTGCAGCCCTGCTATATTAAATGCATTAGATTCCTACCTTGAAGGGATAGGGAGAGACAAGTTACTCATTTTAGCGGGGGACTTTAACTGCACCTTTGAACCTTTGCTCAGTGCGGGGGAGGATCTGGGGCTGGAGGATGATACTGTGTGGAATATCCCGATGCTGTCCCTGAATAACATTAAAAGGGGTACAGAGGCGGCACTACATTGGGCGGGGTTGTGTCTGGACTGGGGGCTGAGAGCAGCGAATGGTCGTACGGCCTCCAATAAGGCCCACAAACCTACTTTTGACAATGGGGTTAGTAAAAGCAGAATAGATTATATTCTGCTAAAAATGGAATACTGGTCACTTCTGGACGACATGGAAGTCATACTTTGCCCCGAAAGTGATCATAACCCATTGTCTCTTAGTTTAAGACTCCCTGGTGACCCCAGTTGGTCTACCCCTGTTGTTCACCTAACGGGTGATACCCTTCTGACTAACGATAGAAGAAGGCTCAAATGGTGAAGGGTTGTGGAGAATCCCTCCCTCCTAGACGGTATATCGGAGGTAGTATCATCGACTCTGAGTGATATCTTGAAATTATCGCCCACAGAAGCTGTTACTGACCAGATCTGTGACCTCCACGAATAGTGTTTTATTAAATTAAAGGCCCTTCTAACTCTCCCATTAACACGAGGAAGGGCGAAGGCACAGGGCTGTCAGGAAAAATGGTACAACAAAAACGGCAGGGTTGCGCATCGCGCTTTAATTAAAGCAGTTAAATCCAGGATTACTAGCGACATAAAAGAGGCTTGTTTAAGGTACAAAAAAGTACAGTGGGAGGCGAAAAAAGAGGGGGATGAAAGCCATTGGTCAGATCTCCTAGAGGCTTGTAGCTCCTCTAACCAGGTTAGATTCTGGGAAATAGGGAAGTGGGGTAGAAACCCCGTTTCACAAATCCCTGCTAATCATGTGTCTGTGGAAGCATGGGTTGAATTTTATTCCAGTCAGTTTATGGATCCTGACTTGAAATCTTGTACTGGACAAGCTAAGTGGGAAATCTCCGTCCCCACCCACAACCAAGTGTTAATTTTTACACTTTTAGAAACCGAGTCTGCAATCCGTTCGGTTCAGCGTGGGAAAGCGCCAGGAATGGATTCCATCCTGGCCGATTTATTTAAAACTAATCTCCAAATCTGGGTTCCTTACATAACTTCGGTAGCGAATGCCATTGCTAAGGGGGCACGGATTGCGGTCTCCTGGAAGAGGGCGGAAATTCTTCCCATCTTTAAAAAAGGGGACCGTTTGGTCCCGGGCATTTACCGCCCCATAAGTTTAATCGACTCCCAACAAAAAATCATTGCTAGGATGGTCCTTGCTAGAGTCCAGGGATGGATGGAGATGGAAAGCATTCTGTCTCCCTTGCAGGCCGGCTTTAGATCAGGCACCAGCACCATCGACCAGGTTTTCAGATTCACTCTGATATACTGGAAGGTGGTGCTGTTGGGCGGCGGATCCATCTACGCCACCTTTATAGATCTAAAGTCGGCCTTCGATCTCGTGCCCAGGGTCAAATTGTGGGCCGTCCTGAAAAACCTGGGACTGCCACCTGAACTGCTTGACCTGGTAGTACGACTACATGAGGGCAATTTCGCTAGGGTGAGGTGGGGAGGCCAAGGGCAGGTGACGGACTGCTTCGCTGTCAATCGAGGCGTCCGTCAGGGGTGTGTATTGGCACCCACGCTCTTTTTGTTGTTTATCGATCAGGTGGTGAAGTTCTTTGCTGATACCCCTACTGATGCTCCTTCACTTGGTGGGACAAAGTTCCCCATGCTCATCTTTGCTGATGACACTTTGCTCCTCTCAAAGACCCGTAGTGGTCTGCAAACTGCACTAAATAGATTTGAGGAGTTTTGTTTGGCCAACGATTTGAAAATCAATGTGAGCAAGACCAAATTTATGGTCTTAACTAAAAGTCGCCCCATTAAAAGTTTTGTGAGCATGAATGGAGTAAGTCTTGAACAAGTAGAGGTTATGACCTATCTAGGAGTAACCTTGGACCACCGTCTCAGCTGGAAACCACAGGTCGACACTCTTTACCTAAGATTTGCACGCCTTACTGGTTGTCTTTTGCAGGAGCAAACAAGGTCTCTAACCAAACGGGTTAAACCAGCTCTTAGGATTTATGATACTAAGGTCAGCTTCGCAATTTTGTACGGGGCAGATCTTTGGGGGTTTACGGATCTATCAACTTTGGTAAAAGTTCAAAATAAATTCCTGAGAAAACTGGTAGGACTTCCCCAATCAACTCCGACAAAACCACTTTGTTTGGATATGGGATGTAAACCAATTAACGAGATGGCTCAATAACGGTTAGTAGCTCTGTGGAGACGCATTTGGACATCCCCAGATCTAAGCCTCTTTGCCAGGGAATTAGAGGAAGTAAGATCAGCTTGGGGCTCCAGTAATATACCCTGGCTGCGCAAAGTGAAACTGATCTTGGAAGATATGGGCTGCAACAAGCTGTGGGTCTCTCCGGGGTCCACTACTTTTCCCTCTAAACAAGACTTTAAAGCGTTATACTGGGCCTTTGTTCGACAGGAGTCTGTCATTACTTCAGATGTCACCAGCCTAACAGGTAGATTCCTGTCCCACAAATTGGACCCCTCTTTTGAGAACTACTGGGACGTCATAACTAAGACATTAGATAAAAAGCTCTACCACCAGTTCCGAGTTGGTTCTTTGCCTTTAAGGTCTTTTTCTAAGAAGTGGTCCGCCCTCCTAACAGATTTCTGCCCTTGGTGCATTGACCATAAGGAGAGTGTTGGATACTTCTTATTTGCATGCCCCGCCTTTTATGTACCAAGAAACAAATGGATTAGGCCCATCTGTTACCATCTCAGAGTCCGAGGGATTACCGAGGCATTGTGGGTACTACGTACGACCACTTTCGAGGTGGTGGTCGTAGGTGTTGCCAAATTCCTGGGTTGGGCATGGGTTATTAGAGCCAGACATCTGCAGGCATCCTGATTCTTAATAATATCTTTTGGGTTTTCTTTGTATATGAGGTCTTTAACACACTGTTTAATTCCTTTTTAACGAGGAATTGCATATGTAACTATGATGTTTTTAAATTAGTATTCATGTATGCCTTATTCCCATTTTATTCTGTTGTAAGTTGTCTTTTATGATGTAAAAATCGCAATAAAGACTTTAAAAACCTGAAACCTGAATTCAATCAGGTTCTTTCCTTGCAGTTTTGTAATCATTCACTCACTATCTAAGTACTCATGCTTTTAAATAGGCTTTAGGGGATAGACTGCTTCAAAACCCTTATAGACCATGTATGTAGTGTTCTATGTACTTGCAAATTTGTGTTTTATACGTTCAATTTACTAGTTTGTATCGTTACACTTCCAGCAAACACTCTGTCACTGTTGTTTTAGTTTTATAGTGACTCATTCATTGGCATGTAGTAATCCTATCACTACATTAAAACAGTAATGGGCACATATACAATAACTGGCATATCCCCGTGAATATGTCAGTTATTGTGCTCCGTGACACCACCACCATGGATCCGCCGTATTTACAATGCGGTGTACCATGGGACAAAAATGGCACTTATATGTGATGTATCTGTGCTGTAAAGGTGGTGCATTGTTTGAGTTATGTTGGAAGTGCAACATATCTCCAGCAATGGTTTGGGGGCCCTATGCTCAGACTGCTGTGTCAATCTTTACACCTGCTTCAAGGTAATTCAGGGTTTTGACCCAGCATTAGTGCAAAAGTGACAAAGTAAAATTTTGTATATTGTAGTCAGCCACTTTTAGGAGGTGTTTCTGTGCAGGAACCCCCTCCTATGTAGGAATGTGTCGTTCTGGTACAGGGATTTAGAATGTGACGTAGTTCCCAGATACGTCACATTGTAAATACCACATATCGTGGTGCATCTTTTGTACCAGTGCTTCATCAGAAAAGTGATGCAACGGTGGTGTGAAAGAGGCACAAGGGTGTTGTAAATCTGCCCCTAACAAACACTTACAAATTCACCGAGGCAGTTTCACTAGCAGTGCATTCATTTTTGAATTTACTTTTGTTATTATTTTTCATTAAAAATATGAAAGTAAGTTTAAAAATAAAAGAAATATAAGTAGTTCTAATAAAAATGTAGGAAATTACTATAAAAAGAAAGAAATATAATAATTAGTATATTTCAAAATTATTATTTACAAAACCTTTGAAATTCACTGAAAAAACCAAAGGTTTCACACACGTTATAGTTAGGAATTAGCATTTAAAAAACCTTAGAAATTCACTGAAAAAAACATAGGTTTCACACATTGAGATGTAGTCAGTGATGTCATGAGTGATGTCACTGACCATGTCATGAGTGATGTAGTATGTAACGTCATCAGCAGTGCATTGTGGGCGCACAAGTTATAGTTAGCTGAACTAACTATAACGAGGGAATTTCAATGGTTTTGTATGAGAGAAATGTCCAGCTAACTATAACATGGGTGAAACCTGTGGTTTTTTCAGTGAATTTCTAAGGTTTTTTAAATGCTAATTCCTAACTATAACATGCGTGAAACCTATGTTTTTTTCAGTGAATATATATATACACATATTTGTTAACACTGGGGGGTGATTATTTGATTTAGTAAATAAGGCTGATCTTCTGTGTCTAGAAGAGACTCATTTAGAATCTCAAGAGTGCAGACTAGGGCTTGAAAAGGAGAGGTGGGTGCAGGAGGTTCTTTGCTCTGAACAAAGGGGGAGTACCAGAGGAGTTGCCCTGATTATTGGAAACAATGCAGGCATTCGGGTTGTGAAGAAAGAGACTGATTATTCAGGGAGGTGGTTGGTTGCGACTTTAACAGTTAAAGATTAACCCTTACTATGTGCAGTTTATTATGGCCCGAATGATGACAATCCAGGAGCTCTTGGCAGATTGGAGGCTTGTCTGATGAACTCCATTGGACCTATAATAATAAGGGGGACTTTAATTTAGTTTTAAATAAAGAAAAAGACCGCACCTCCAGAGCTAAGTATAATTATCCACCTAAAACTTTTTCAATGCTGAATAATATAATTAAAGATTTTAATGTATTAGACATATGGAGAAGACGGAACGACGCCTCTAAAGATTATACTTTCTACAGTAAAAAATATAAGCATCACTAAAGGATCGACTTCTTCTTGGTAGCTCAAGCATTGTGTTCTGATATAATAGCCATAAAACATGCCCCAGCCATATCATTCCGCAGTCGAGCTGATCTTGGGAATTAAGCAAAGGGATGTACAAAGGAGATGGACCTTAGATAGAACCATTCTATTAGATGAAAAGGTCAGGACGGAGGTGATTAGTAAAACAGATGAGTATCTTAAATTTAATACTGATACAGCTAAAATCCAGATGGTATGGGAGGCTTATAAAGCCTATATAAGAGGGGTATTTAGTTCAATATCAGTAGGCAGAATAAGAGTTATGAGAAATGAAGAGAAGGAGAAAATAACAAGGATCAAAACAAAGAAACAGAACTACAGAAAGCTTCATGGTAAGCAAGGGGGACCCCAGAACTCGTTATATCCCTAGAAAAAGATCTAGACAAGCTACGAGCATAATATCAAGCTGAGGTGGATAAGAAGCTATTAGATAAGTGGAGAGTCAGTAAGCTCCAGCATTTTTCGCATGGAGAAAAGTGTGGCTCTCTGTTAGCTTGGAAGGCAAGAACAGAAGAGGCCAGGAATTTTATAAAGAGCCTACATCTGCGGGGTTCCAGTAGATCAACTTGTAGTGAGGATGAGATATTGGAGGAAGCAAGATGTTTTATGTACGGTGTAAACCGACTGTGTAACACACGGACTGACTGCCAGGAGAAAAGGAGCGGGGAGGCCGATTCCAAGATTCAGGGTAAGTGAGATGACAAACCAGGCCACGCAATACTACGAAGAGCGGTTCCCCGAGCCTAATGCTGGCCGGGTGCCATTTCCCAATAAAAGTAAGGGAAAAGGGAAAAAAAAGGGGGGGAGGAAATAGCCAAACCTTAGAAACTCGTTCTTGGGTAATATAAAAAAAAGGGAGAAGTTAAATCACTATGAAAATGAACAACATCTGAAAAAATACCAATCGTGTACATTTGCTTTCCACCCATTTAGAACATGAAAACGGACCGAATTTAAAACGGACCATTTCTTTGATACCATACTCAACACCCAAATTATAAAGGGGAAAGAGACGGCAACCAGGAATCACAAAACGGTGGCTCCTCCTGGTGGTCCAATATACGGCAAACCTTGCAATATAACCAGGTACACTAATAGACTAAGGATGCGAACTACTAAACTATAAACTAATTAATACCTCCAAAAATGATTTTTTTCTATATTCTTTTCTGCCCCACTCAACAGAAAGACACTTGATGGGTAGACGAATGAAGTTTAGACCCAACAACCAAATGAAATATTGAGTATATCTCTTCAACTATCAAGGTATACCTTTTAGATCACAGAATGCAAAGGCAATAAGTTTATGAACTTAGAGAATTATAAACAAATAATTATATCAAATAATGTTTATCCTATACAGTGACATCATAACCTCAACAGGTCTTGAGCGGTCCATGATCCCGAAACCCATAATTTGCACATGGGAAGAAAATATGATCATTTATTGAAGGAATAACATCTTCAATGAATAAGGTATATAATAGTAGAAGAACCTTACACATATGCTTGCACTATGTGTCAGTAAAGTGTTAACAGCAGTGGACAAGATGTCCAAGGGGAAGGTAAACACTATTAGTTCTGTAACAGGTGTAGGAATGTGGATGTAGAATGATGAATTGTTTTAAATAATATCATGTTAAAAAAATACTAGAAAAATCTGTCATAGAGTGTACAGTACCCTGTTGTAGTAGTATAGAACAAATGACAAAAGATACAAGTATAGTATGAAATATGATGAAAAGATAGGATGATATGTTTTAGAGAGAAGAGAGATGTATGTTTAACCTGTACCAAAAAAGAATGGTAACTCTATGTTTTTAAATTCATTTAGAATCAGTCCTGAGGAAGGTCCACCATCAAAAATACCGAAACGCCGCGTCGACTGTTTTGATTCTTTGTTTTTAAAAAAAAAATTTAAAATGTTTGATCATGTGTTTTTAATATTATTGTAACAATGTGAAATTATTGTGATAGAATAAAGTGTAACAGATTTTTACAAAACATATAGTGTGGAAAATACATCTCTCTTTCTTGAATTTATGCATGTTTTTTGACAAATATTTTCTCTTCAGTTTCCTGAAAATTTGAAATTTCATTTTGAATTTTGTGTCATACTATTACAAGAAATGTGAATTTGTTCAGGGGTATCTAGCATAATTCTGAACCCCCCACAAGAAATTTAGGATATAGCATTGTACCTTTACCTTTCCCGCCCAATTGATGGCATGCTGTGTTGTAGATAAATAGTTTCCACTCGAGTGATTACTCTTGTAATTGGACACCCAATATCTGTCCATTCCCAGTGGGGACGCCTTTATGTTTCTTTAAAAGAACTCTCTTCCCCCCAGTCCCCTATAAGCCTGTGCGGGGTCCTCCTTTATTTTATCACGTTATGTACGGTGTATACACAGAAGATACAAGTCTAGAACAGGCAGAAGTGGAGAGATGGTCAGATGCAGTTATGGTCCCCAAGCTGTCAGAGGAATTTAAGGTTTTTTACAATCTGAAATCACAGAATAAGAAATCCGGGCCCAATGTAGAAAAACGACCAGTGGGAAAGCTGCAGGACCGGATGGGCTTCCGAATGAGTTTTATTTGTTAGTTATGGAGAGCATAGTGCCGATGCTGAAAATCCTGTTCAATAAAATCTATGTTGGTGGCAAAAACACCCCAGCCTCATGGGCAGAAGCTACTGTCACACTAATTTTAAAAGCCAATAAAGATCCACAATCAATTGAATCCTTCAGACCTATATCACTACTAAATTCAGATTATAAATTGTTTACTGGTATTTTGGCGGCGTGGGTGGCAAAGGTTATTAAGAAGGTAGTTTACTTAGATCAACGTGGTTTCATACCTGGGAGGCAACTCAATGAATTGACCTTCCAGGTAATGGGAGCCATCAACATGGCTGTAGTAAACAAAGCTCCACTGACAATAGTAGCCACAGACGCTGCCAAAGCGTTTGATCAGGTTAGGTGGCCATACCTTTGGCAAACTCTTAAAAGATTTGGATTCCCTGATAACTTTGTTCAAGCTCTAAAAAATGTTTATCTTGGTCCTAAAGCTAAGGCATTGGTAAATGGAGTGTTGTCAGACTGGTTTAATGTAGGGAGAGGCACAAGACAGGGGTGCCCCCTGTCACCGCTATTATTTAACCTTTATATTGAACCTTTTGTTTGCAAGTTAAGGCAGGACACTGCCATGCGCCCTTATCGGTTGGGAGAGTTGGAACTTAAAACAGCTCTTTATGTGGATGACTTGCTTCTATACACAACTAATCCCACAGAACCCATACCATGGTTATTTGAGAGGGGGGAAGAATTCGGAATAGTTTCAGGATGCGTAATCAATAAAGACAAAACTGAAATAATGGAGTGGAATCAAGTCAATAGCTACCCAGGGGCAAAGTCCAGAATGAGGTATTTAGGGGTTCACTTAGTGCAGAACTTAGAGGACATGCCAAAAGTAAATTGGAAGAAGACCTCGAAGGAACTCGCCGGTTTACTAACTAAGTGGGCAAATCTCCCCTTAAACATCTATGGGAGAGTAAACCTTGTCAAAATGATCATTTTGCCGAAAATAACGTTTCTATATAACACAATCCCTTTTACCTTTAAGAGAGAAGATATTGCCAAATTGTAAGGTGAAATTAGTACTTTTTTATGGGCAACAAAGGGTTCCAGGATAGCTTGGAAAAAATTGAGAAGAGGCCTCAAAGTGGGGGGGGGGATGGTTAGCCTTACCAGATTTATTACTTTACTGTTATGCTTTTCATTTTAAAAATTTCAGGATCCTGATGAATAACGCAGATTCTTCATCATTAGGTCTTTTGTTCAAAGCCATGTTACGGGATACGTCTCAGGGCCAGGTCTCTTTCCTGTTCAAGTACGGTGATCCAAAGTTTTACAAAAAAGTTAGATAAAAAATATTAAGGGACGCCTTGAAAACATGGATGTTTATAAGGAAAATAATTGATATTTTATGCAACACAGGCTCCAGTTTGGGATTCCCCCGGCACTCCTGAGTGCCTACAAGATCAACTAAGTATACCTCTTAAAAGAGGGGGAATAAAGAAGTGGGGAAACCTACAAGATGGTTGTAATCTAATGAGCTGGGAGGCACTGAGCAGGTTAACCCTAGGATCATTGACCAGGTTTAAATATTATCAGATTGCATCTTGGTGGTCAACACAGACTTGGCAGGCCGAGGAAGCTAATTCAGAGGTATTAGATCAAATTGTTAGAGTTGGCACCTGGAAGAAGGAAGTTGCATATTGGTATGGATTGTTGCTTAATACGGAAGACCAGGGAAAAACTGATGTAACCAGACTCTGGGGTGAGGAATATGGAGAGAACGGGGAGAATAGTAGAGATGTATATAAAGTTTGCTCTGATTCTTTTGTAATGTTACAGGAACTAGTAAAACCTGCTGCACTGAGGAGAAATCATCCCTATACAGCTTATAGAGTATACTGGTCTCCAGAAAAGCTGACTAAGGTAACAGGGATAGTATACAGCTGTCCAAGGTGTACATTCCCCGGTGCGGATGACGTCCATATATTCAAGGAATGTACATAAATTAAACCCTATTGGAATGAGATATGTTCTTTTTTGGGATCTGTTTTGGAGAGACCAATTGATATAAGTACTAGTCTGATTTTCTTCGGTCTACCAAATGATGATCATATGAACACACCTATGTATAATTTTATATTTTGTGTGATTATCTTGGCCAGGAGAGAGATTTGTAGGCTCTGGAAATCAGAAGATCCTCCAGTATTCGCAGAACTTTTAAGAAATGTGATATACACTAGTGAGAGTTACATGGCTTGTGATTCAAAGAGTAAGGTGAAGATATGGGCTAATTTGTTAATTTGGAGGGAAAAAGATACTGGGTCCAATGATTAAGCCAAAACACCGCTGGTCCAAATCTCCCAAGTAACTAGGGCGGATGAAACGGATAAAGTGAATGGGATTAGAGAAGGTATCGGTGATATCAAGAACGGAACGCCTGGATGGGCCCAGGGACCAGGCAGAATGGAGAAATTACTAGGTACACTTCCCTTGAACTCCGCTCTTTACAGAATTCTGGTCTTCCCTCTCTTGATTCTACTACATGTGCTCGTTTAAAGGCCAACAATATTTACCCCCACCATTTTATGCAGGAGCCATCTTCTACCTTACTTCAAAGCCCTAACTCCACTAATCCTTCTTTAAGTCCTAATGCTCTGACCCTCCTCTGTCTATATCTTAACACCAGATCTCTGATAAAACATCAAATAGACATTTTCCTACTACTTGAGTCGGATAGGCCAGACATATTGTTGGTCTCTGAAACCTGGCTCACCGCAGACTCCTTACCGGATATCCTTACAGCCCTACCGGCAGATTATTATATCCTGTCAGTTAACAGAAAATTAGGAAAATCTGGTGGTGGCGTTGCCGCCATCATCCACAAAGATCATACGTTCACCACTTTACCTTCTTTAGACCTACCAGATACTGAAAATGTAGTAATCAAATCTGACACTGACAAAGGAACCATGGTGCTGGTATTGATCTATCGCCCACCCATATCCATGCCTACTTTCCCAGTCTCCCTGTCTGAGCAACTGGCTGGTCTGGTCGTTGACCATGATAAGGTCATGTTAATAGGGGATCTAAACTACTGGTATAACAACTCGGAAGCAGGACCTCATGCCATAGAACTTTTTGAGCTTCTCTCCAACCTGAACTTTCTTCAACACGTCCTGATTCCTACCCATGAAAAAGGACATATTTTGGACCAGATTTGGTCATATAATATTCCCACTTCCAGCCCCACGGCCTTACCTTGTATATGGTCTGACCACCATCTACTGCAATTCTCCATCACCTCTCAGGGTAACCCAAAAAACCCTGTGCCCATGGGAGGGTTAGCCAGGAAATGGAGATCTTTAAACATCCAAGATTTCCTATCTACCTTGACTAATTCTCTTCCGACTCGCGCCCCTGACATCAATCTGATGGATAAAGCACTCACTGATTGGCTTTTATCTGCTTGTAACGTACATGTTCCCTTAACCAAGTTTTCCCGTGCTCGCCGTATGGACACCCACAGGTGGTTTTCTACAGACCTAAAAAATCAAAAATTAGAACTCCGCCAACTAGAAAGAAAATGGAGGCATGGTTATCTTGATTAAGATAGACTGTTATATAAGACAGCTCGCAGGAACTATAAGAGCTCCATTTTATCTGCTAAAGCAGCTTTTTTCTCAGAAAAAAATTCCAACGCTCAAAACAAATCGAGAGAAATTTTTAGAGTTGTAAACGACCTTTGTAATGATGTCAGAACCTCTCCTTCCCAACCTCCAACTCAATTGATGTGCAATCAGCTTAATGATTTCTTTAAGGAGAAGATTGACATCATAAAGGATAGTATTCAAACTACCGATATCACTGTAGTTAGCGCGGAAATCTGCAGAAATCCACACAAACTTCAGGCTATTCCTACTATCGACCCACCCAAATTGATGGAGTTGATGAACCGCATAAAGTCTGGGTCCCCCAATGACCCCTGTCCCCCGCATATATTGAAGGAAGTCTACTCAATACTCCCTCAAGGAATACTCCCCCTCCTGAACAGATCCCTATCACAGGGAATAGTCCCCATCTTATTTAAAAATGCCACTTTAGTTACATTAATTAAGAAACCGGGTGCTGATTTATCCAATTTGTCAAATTATCGCCCCATATCTCTCCTCCCGTACGGTGCCAAGTTGCTCGAAGCCCATGTGGCTAGCTGCATTTCCAACTTCATTGAGACATCTGACTACCTGGAGCCAAACCAAGCCGGATTCCGCCAGGGACATTCCACCGAGGCGGTGATCCTCGCTGTCCAGGACACTCTAAGGACCAACGCCGATAATGGCATACACCAGGCCCTCATACTCCTGGACCTGTCGGCTGCGTTCGACACGGTGGATCACACCATCTTATTACACCGTGTCGAACAAGCCGGCCTCAGCGGCTCGGCTCTTGGCTGGATTAAGTCCTTTTTGATGGACCGATCCCAGGCAGTCAAGCTGGAGAACTTTATGGCACCTAAACTTTCCACTACCTGCGGTGTTCCGCAGGGTTCATCATTATCTCCCCTCCTATTCAATTTATACCTTAAACCGCTGCTGCAATCCCTAAAAAACAGGAAAGTTACCATCTACAATTATGCGGACGACCTGCAGCTGGTATTCCCCCTAAACACAACGGACTCTGTTGAGGAATTCCAGACCACCTTGCTGCACATTCAGGGCTGGATGGATCAGAACCATCTAAAGCTCAACCCTGGAAAGACCGAGCTGGTACTCCCAGGTAATAGTGCATCGAGTTGGGGCCCTCAATTCTGGCCGACCTCGTTGGGCTCTTCTCCACCTCCTTCTCAGTCGGTGAAGAGCCTTGGGGTCACTCTTAACTCCGACCTTTCACTGAAAAGTCAGGTCGGAACGGTGATCTCTTCCAGCTTTTTCCAATTATGAAAGATCAAGAAAATTGCCCATCTGCTTACACACTCTGCCCTTATCCAGGTGGTAATCGCCTTGGTCCTTTCCCGACTAGACTTTTCCAACTCCATTTATTTAGGTCTCCCCCTTGCTCTTTCTAAACGCCTGCAGATTGTTCAAAATCAAGCTGCTAGATTAATATTTAAAAGCAATCGCAGGATTTCGGCGAAACCTCTGCTAGCCTCCCTTCACTGACTTCCTATAGCCCACCGGATTACCTTTAATGTAGGCTGCTTAATTTTCAAGGCCCTCCATGGCAAAAGTCCTAGGTTCGTCAATCATTTGATAAACAAATACGAACCGACCCGTAACTTTCGCTCTGCCCACTTGTCCCTCCTCACGTTGCCTACGTTAAAAAAGAAACGACTGGGTGGATGTCGATTCGCCTACCTTGCCCCAAAAACATGGAACTCCTTCCCCCTGTCACTCCGGAACTGCACCAAGATGGCAGAGTTCAGGGGCGCTCTGAAGACCTGGTTATTCAAGCAAGCGCACGGTTAGGGTATCGTTTACCATCTGTCTCATTATAGCGCCATGAAACCCCTGGGTGACCGTGCGCTTGATAAATTCCGAATAACATAACATAACATAACATCTTTCTCCATGGCCTATCCGGATGGTTGGCAAAGTATGGCATGGAGTAGTTGGAGGTATTCCATTTTGAGTTTCATTTGGCACTATGAGGACAAAAAAAAAAGGTGCTCAGAGAGAATGCCCGTGTGTGAAATGTGAACAAAAAAGGAAAGAGAAAAGACCCATTACATATACCATATTTCTTACAAAATAGCTTGTCTGTAACAATTCTTGCATAATGAAAGTGTATTCCTATTGAACAGAGATAATTCTTTTAAACACAGTTGCCCCTCTATATAACAACTATCCAATCCAGACTATACAAATATGTTGAAGTTTTGACCCGGCAAGGGGGGGCCCAGTCTGAGCCTCAATAGCAGGCCTTTAATACTACTAGGTGAATAAGCAGAGAGAGAGAAACCTAGGGAGAAAGGACATTTGTCCAGCTTATTAAAACCATATAGAAGGTTGTTGTGTGTGTGTGTGTGTGTGTGGTTTCTAAAGACTCTTTCCTATGGTGAAAAAACCTCACCTGGAAACAACCATCATCCTGTGAGGGAGCTGGAGAATCAACTATGCAAGTAATGAAGGACTAATGGCTTCTCATCTGTGGGGGATTACTCTATCCCTATGAATGCAAGATGAAACCACCATTAATTGTGGAATCCAAAGAAGGAAGAACACACCTCTGCAAATTGTATTCACATTAAGCTCACCATAGATTATGTGGAACAAATGGCCTGGGAGTATAAATTAAATAAAGGTCCACACTGTGGAAAAATCAAAAAGATACTATTACTATCTTTAATGCTCAACCAAAGACAAAAAAATCCAAGTGTCATCAACGGGTCGAATACTCACTGAATACACAGAACTGATCTGTGTGCTTTTGGGTGGAACCAGAAAGATAGCCTTTTAGTGATTAAATCAGATCCGGCACTGGACATTTCAAGGAATTGATCAGTATGGTACTTAAGCATGCAATTTTATTTAACCCCTTGGCCGCGGCAGTAAATCTGCCGCGGCAATAGGGGGGAGGGGGCAGCGTGGCGCCGCCATGCTCGTGGCGGAACCACTCCGTCACGTGCCACGGTGGCGCTGTGCTTGTGATGGAATGATTCCGTCACGGCCCCACCCGCTCAATAGAAAGCGCAGCGCAGGTGCGAAATTGATGCCACGCAGGCGCGGCGGCCGGGCTGTGACGGAACCATTCCATCACCAGCACAGCACCACCGTGGCTCGTGACGGAATGGTTCCGTCACCAGCATGCAAGGGGTTAAAACAAGTAAAATTTGAAAAGAAAAAACACACAGCAGTGCAGCCAAGTAGCTTACCCCTGCCTGCTATAAAGTATCTCTGTGTACAACATGGCCCCAGTTCATTAGGCGGCCGGAGAATGGTGTTGATGGCATTGTTTGGAGCGGGGCACTGATACTGGCACACTAATATAATTATAATTGAAAAACAGTCTGGACATGAAACATAATTTTGAACAAAAAAAGGATAGCACAATATGCAAAAATCTAATGTATAAAGACTAAACAGCAAGAGAAAAATTATTTTCTCCCAAGGTCCCTCAGGAGTAAGGTGGACTTCATCTCCCAACCAGTAGTGAACCAGGAGCCGCATTTGCAGAGTGGTGGAGAAAGGGGGCATTGCGTCCGAAGACCTCTTAGCAATCCCACTGTGTGGGACTTACTGGATGTAACAAGAGGGGTAGTTGGTCCAACAACTTCCTTGGGGGCCAACGTCCCCTCTTGTTACCTCCAGTAAGTCCCGCACACCAGGATTGCTGAGAAGTTGTCAGAGGCCATGCCCCTTTCTCCACCACTCTGCAAAAGTGCCTCCTGGCACACTACTAGTTGGTGGATGAAGTCCCCTTGGATCTTGAGGGTCGATGGAGGCCAACTACCCAGTAGCAGCTCCTGGAGGGAGTGCTGCAGGGTGGTAGGGTGGGGGTGGGGAAGGGGCAGGTTGGGGGTAGCAAACTCTGGCATACGGCTGAACCGAGGTAAGTACCTCTATAAATAAATAAAACAGATTACATTGCCCACGCTGCAATGTCAAATGGTGATGCAGCGTGCAACAGAGGGTGAGGGGTCTGAACAGCCCCTCTCCCAGGGTCGAGTTTGGCCCGGTTACCCCATATCCCTGGGCCTGCCCATTTAAAGTAGGTGCCTCAAGGGCACCCACTCACCAATGGGACAGTGGGGGAGCCAGAAGGCGCATGCAGTCCTTGCCCGCTCTCCACGTCCTGCAGGAGGCAGTATTGCTTGTGGTCAGAGGGAGCTGCTAAACATGCTGTTCCCTCTGTCTAAAAGGCATTCTTCCCCGCTTCTAGTAAGCAATAGCATTTTCTGCTCTCGCTTACTAGAAGCAAAGCAATGTTTGCTATGGCTTCTCTTGTCAAGTCATAGTGCAATGTACTGGGAGTGGGCACTCTGGGACATTGATGGAGCAGGCCCAGGGTGGCCTGGGTGTTAGAGATTTCCCCGGAAGGTGGTGGTCCCTCAGGCTACCAGAGGGCCGCACATCCCCCAGCATTCACGAAGCCCTGGGGAGGTGGTAGTCCTTGGGGGTGTCCAAGTGGTGGCCCCCCTGCATTTTTCCTCATAAAGCTCTGCAAGAGGTGGCAGTCCTATGGGCTGGGAGGGGGTACAAGAGGCCCCCCCAATTTTTAATGAAGCAAGTGTTGGGGAGGTGGTAGTCTCTGGAGCACGGGGGTGTTGTGCGGGCCCTCCAATAATATAATTGGAAAACCCCAGGGAGGTGGTGGTCCCCGGGGTTTAATTGAACCCTAGGAGGGGGGCCCAAGTACCCCTCCTTTATTTTTAGGCTGCCTCCAAGATTTGGCCCAACCAGGGTGTTTTTGTAAAAGACGTGCAGGAGACCTATTGTTTTTTTTTTAGTTACCTCGGATTCAGGGATTTACCCGTTAATTTGAGTCGAAATTAAATAAAATTAGAAAAACGTTTTACCCCAGTGGTGTCCCTGTGGGACCCCCCACCATATCTTGTGGGTCAGGGTATTCCTTCCTCGCCCCTTTTCATTATTTTTTCCTTTTTTGTGGGACCAGGCTTCAAACTGAGTCCCAAAATCCACGAGTCCATTGCAAGGACTTGGGTCACGGGTATCTATATTTTTTAAACTTTAATGTCTGTGAAACTACCAAATGGATTAACATCAAATTACAAAAAGCACGCTTTCTGGACAAACATCTAACTGCCTGCCATATTTGGTGCAATTCTGTTCAGTGGTTTGGGCTGTAGTCGTGTCCAGAAAATGAAGAATCCACATATACATAACATGGGGAAAATGCATTCTGGAACCCCCCTTTTTTCTCACCCAGAAACTCCCAAAACACATTTTCCCCATGTTATGTTTATGGGGATTTTTTATTTTTGGAACATGACGACAGTCCGAACCGCTGAACGGAATTGCACCACATTTTACAGATAGCTAGATATCGGTCCACAAAGCGAGCTTTTTATTATTTGGTGTAAATTTGTTCAGTAGTTTTTGAGTTATTTATCTTTAAAAAAGATAGATATCTGGGGACGCAAGTCCTTGTAGTGGACTCACGGATCCTACTAAAATTTAATTGGCTGCCAACACTTCAACCAGGAAGTGTTGGCAGCCATCTTGGGACGAAGCCTGAAGCCGAGTCCGAGGAAAGAATTAAAAAATAAAGTAAAGGGGACAGGCTAGGAATACCCTGACCCCCAGATATAGTGTTGGGGTCCCACAGGGACCCCGCCTGGGGTAAAAAAATGTTTTAATTAAATTGTGCTACATATTTGTAGATGGAACCCTGGATTTGAGGCTCCCACACGTCTTTTTAATGAAAACCCTGGGTGGGCCACATCCCAGGGGCATGCAGGCTTATCATGAAGGAGGGGGCTCATGCCCCCCCAGTAGGCTTTTTAGAAGCCCCAGAGACCACCACCTTTCCAGGGCACTAAACAATACAAATGCAGGAGGGTCTTACCAGCCCCCTGCAGCCTCAGAGACCGCCACCTCCCAAGTGCACTTAACAATACAAATGCAGTAGGGCCTGCCTGGCCCCTTCTAACCCCTGGGACTGCTACCTCCCTGGGGCAATGAACAAAATGAACATCAGGGACCAACCCTGCCCCCTCTCAGCACATCGGATCAACACCTCCCCTTCCTGGGGCATTTAAAAATATGAATGAGGAGGGCCCCATCTGGCTCCCTTGCAGTCCAGAGGACCCCCACCACCACCTCCCTGGAACAATGAACAATAGGCATGATGGGGTTTGCTAGGCCCCCACAGCCCCAGGTACCACCACCTCCCCAGGGCTTAAATAATATAATGCACAGGGTGTCCTGCTGACCACTGGCCCTGTCACCACCAATTCCCCATGGCTGTGCAGTCTAATGGAGTGGGGCAAGTGGCTATATATGGCCCTGGGAACCGCCACCCCCGTGGTCCAACTCCAGCAATGTCCCTGGGTGCCAACCCCGGGACACTGCAGTTAGTTATGGCTTGGCGGGAGCATTACCACTCCAGCCAAGCCATAGCAAACTTTGCTCCGCATTGAGCAGGTGGAACCAGGGAAGCTAGTATAGAGGCTAGACCGTAGGGGATGTGTCCCCATGGTCAAAATCAGCCGTGGAAGGGCGGCCAAGCAGCCCCCTCCCATGTTTAACAAAAAAAAGGTGAGGCCGGGCGGATGGGGTCCCCAGGGCAAAAAAAAGACCAAGGGAGGGGGGCCACGCGGCCAACCCTTCCTTTATTAAATCTTTTTTTTTAAAAAAGGAAAAGTCAGGCTGCAGGGGATAAGGGCCCGGGCCTGTAATTCTAAAAATACCTGGCCCCAGGGATGGGTCCCAGGGGCCAAATTCAGATCAGGGAACGGTGGCCAAATGGCCCCCATTCCTTTATAATTTAACAACAAAAAGAAAAAGCTACAAGCATGAAGACTGAGGACCCGCCCCCTTTCTGCACCACTCTGCAATCGCTCTTCCTGGTGTGCTGTTGATTGAGGGATGAAGTCGCCTTAACTGCTGAGGGTACTTGGGGGCCAACAAGGCAGTGGGATTGTGGAGTGGCCGTTGGAGGCCATGCCCCCTTTGTCCCCACTCTGTAAATACACATCCTCGTTCACTACTGGTTGGGGAATTAATTTCACTTTACTACTGAGGCCTCAGGACTGAATTGGATTTCTTCCACCACCAGTAGTGAGCCAGGAGGCATGTTTGCACAGTGGTGGAGAAAGGAGGTGTGGCCTCCAACAACCTCTTAGCAATCCAACTGTATGGGACTTACTGGAGGTAACAGGAGGCGTAGTCTACAGCCAAGGGAACTTCATCCCCCAACCAAGTGTATTCCAGGAGACATGTTTGCAGATGGTGGTAAAAGGGGGCAGGGCCCCCGGTGGCTTGATAGTCTGACTTTTATTTTTGTTAAATATTTTTAGCTTATAAGGGGAGGAGGACATGTGGGCCCCAATTCCTTGGGCCAATTTTGGCCCTGTGGACCCCATCCCCCAGGCCCTGGCCTATTAGTTTTGTTAAATTAAAGAGAGGGGGGTAAGCGGCCCCTCAAGGGCTGATTGCGGCCTCGTGACCCTATTCCCCAGAGCCCAGCCTTTTTATTGTAGCTATTTATCGACACCAGGGACCCCATCCCTTAGATCTGCCCTCTATTCTGGGTTCCCTGGTCCCACCCAGTGAATCCAGTCACTTTCATTGGGGACCATGGGGGAAACATGAGAGCCCCAGTGGTCCCTATTTGTTCCCCTACTCCTGAAAGGCATCTCCCTCTGTCTAAAAGCAATTCTGTTTTGCTTTTAGCAAGAGAGAGCATTTTTATGCTGTTGCTTGCTATAAGTGGAGCATTTTTTGTGACTAATGCTCCTGCCAAGCCACAGCAAACAGCAATGTCCCGGGGTGGACACCCTGGGGCATAGCAAGAGCTGGTCTTTTTTTTTTTTTACTTTATTTAATTGTTATTGATATTGCAAATCAACAAATAATAGCATAGGTAGTAGACAATCAGCAATTTTTTGCCACAAAAAGAACAAGGCAGAGCATACGACATTTAGCGTACTATGATTCAAATCCATTCATGTATATAGGACAAAGATCTACCCCAGGGTGCACTACAGTAGCATCGTACAGGAATGTCACAAGTTGGAAACATCGCATAACCTTGTATAGTTAAAAAAAAAATAGGGAACATACACAGGAGGTAGCGTAAAAAAATCCTTATCCTGTGGCAGTTAGGCCTATTCGTATAATGATTAGAGTGAGCATCAGGGCTCTTGTTCAATGATATCTGGATGTTCCAGGAGGTACATCTGAAGTGAGCCCCAGATGTCCCAAGGACGTGAGGAGACAGGGAGAAGCTCAGCATACATGCATGTTTGATCCTGCCATAGAGTCATGTCTCCAAGCCATTCCTTGAATTTGGGAGCCCTTCCCCGACCCCACCTACAGGCCACTCACCTTTTGGCTAAAACTAGGCTTAACGATACAAATTTGCGATGTGTTGCCAGAATCTGCTCAGTATAGCTGAGTAGGGCCACAAGTGGAGACCTTGAGAGGGATAGAGAAGTCATGCAGTCTAACGCAGTGAAGACCTGTTGCCAGTATGTGTTAATGGCTGAAACACCCCCAAGCGAGATGAAGGAAGTTGGCAGCTTCCGTCTTACATCTATCACATCTGTTTGTGTCGCGTAATCCAAATCGGTGAAGTTTAAGCGGAGTATAGTAACTACGTGGAGGAATTTTAAGTGAGTAATACATAGACACCTCCTACAGCCCACTCACCGTTTGGCTAAAACTAGGCTAAAGGATACAAATTTGCGATGTGTTGCCGGAATCTGCTAAGTATAGCTGAGTAGGGCCACAAGTGGAGACCTTGAGAGGGATAGAGAAGTCATGCAGTCTAACGCAGTGAAGACCTGTTGCCAGTATGTGTGAACGGCTGAACACCCCCAAGCGAGATGAAGGAAGTCGGCAGCTTCCGTTTTACATCTATCACATCTGTTTGTGTCACGTAATCCAAATCTGTGAAGTTTAACCGGAGTATAGTAACTACGGTGGAGGAATTTTAAGTGAGTAATACGTAGACAGCTGTTGGAGGATAGCTGTTCCATTTGTTTACAGCAAAACGTCCATTGTGTGTCAGAGAGATCATGTTCCAGTTCAGCCCACCATTTATCCTGAGCTGCACAGTGAGGGTATTCGGCATCAACATATAGACCGTGATATCATGTAGACACTAAATGAGAAGCCGTGGACATGATGCAGAGGGGCTACTTCTGAGGGCTCCGATTGGAACCCAGGGGTGCAGTATTTGATCCCATGTCTTAATCTGACATACAGAAAAATGTCCATAGCAGAAGGTGGGGGGGGTCAGGATAGAAGTGTTGGAGAGTGCGAAATATGCCATTCAGGTACAGATCGCCCCAGTAATGGATTTGTTGCTTATTTATAACCCTGTTAGATACACCTTACTGCAATAATGGCATCTTTGGATGGTATGCAAGTAGAAGTAGTGGGGAGTATAGGCAGGGTGTCTGTAGGTGGTCAGCAATGCAGTGCCAAGCTTTGATCGTGCAGTCCACTGAGGAAGGGCGAGGCTCACGTGGCACGACCATTGACAACATAACTCCCATGATATAGGATCTGCGAGCCATTGTTTGGTAGCAACATGAGGTGTATACCGAGGAGGGTGAAACCAAAGGTGGGCATAATGCGCCTGGGCACATTTGTAATACAATTCAAAATTAGGAATATCGAAGCCCCCTTGCGAGTATGGTCGCATGAGTGTGTCCCATTGTATGCGTGGTTGTTTGCCCCCCCACACTAATCTAATAAGCTCTATACCAGAGAGAGGAAATGAAATGACGTCCTGGGTCGTAGGGAATGTTTAAGAACAGATACAAACATTTAGGGAGGACCACCATTTTTATGAGGGAAAAATGGCCAGCCATGGTCCGGGGAAGTGCATTCCACCTAGTGATGCAACCGGTAACATGGTCCAACGCACACCCATAATTGAGCCTCATCAGTTCCTCAGGGTCTGCTGTGACAGGTATCCCTAAGTATTTCACTTTATCAGAGCACCATTCAATGGGGAAATCTGTATCAAATGGTGTGACTGAAGCAGTCAACGGAAAAATTTGGAATTTGGCCCAGTTGATATGAATGCCGGAGTGGCCACCAGATCTGACAAATTCCCGAAGGAGCGGATTAAGGTTCTGGAGCGGCCCTTCGATATATAGGGTAACGTCATCAACATACAAAGAAATTAGGATTGGGCGGAGAAAGCAACGGAGGCCTTTTTCTTGGTGATGCTGCCGGACCTTATCCGCCAGTGGCTCCATGGCAAGGGCGAATAGAAGTGAAGATAGCGGGCACCCCTGCCGGGTGCCATGAGAGAAAGAGATCGAGGGAGAGACATGGCCATTGATCAAAACTTTTTCTTTCGGTGAAGTATGTAAGAGCCGGATCCAATCCAAGAAGCCCAGGGGAAGCCCCATACATTGAAGTATAGTTAAGAGGTTGTCCCATTCCACAGAGTCAAAGGCCTTCGTGGTATCAAGAAAGATGGTAACTAGTGTCAGCTGTGGGTCTACATTTTGTAGAATAGATAAAAGCGTCCTAAGGTTGTGAGAGGTCGCCCTGCCAGGGATGAACCCAGCTTGAACCGGTAAGACCAGATTCTCCAACAGGAGACTGAGCCGATTTGCCAGCAATTTGGCAAGTACTTTTGCGTCCGAGTTTATGGGAGAGAGGAGACGATGGGACTCACAACGGTCCACAGGTTTACCCGGCTTCAGTAATGATGTAATGAGTGCCTCTCTCATCGATGCAGGCAGAATCTGAGTTTCCTGTGCTTCTAGGAATACCTCTTTCATGACTGGGAGAAGGTGATCAATATAAGTTTTGTAAAAATCTATGGGTAGCCCATCGGAACCTGGTGCCTTTCCTGACTTCATTTGACTGATAGCTACACAAAGCTCGTCATCCTTGAATGGAGCATCCAAAAGTTTCAGCTGATGATCAGCCAGCCATCCCAATGCTACATCTTCAAGATAGTGAGAAAGGTCGGGGAAGAAGTGTGGCGGGAGCTATACAAATCTGCATAGAATTCAGTAAATGTATTTAAAATTTCAAGACTATCTTGATGACGTACCCCATCTCCATCAACCACATCCAATATATAATTAGAGAAATGGGCTGTCTACTTTCATTTGCCAGTGCCTGGCCGGGTCTCTCGCCCTCCCCATACCGACAGGCAATAAAGTATTTGCCTCTGAATTTGACTTCCCATTCCACAGTAGCAGTATAGTCCATTAGATTGTGCCCACGTGCGTAACTGAGCCTTCATTTCTGGCAAAAAGGCAGCAATTTCCTCACCAATTTCTGCCTGAAAAACAGTATCTAACACAGCGCATGGCCCGAATATGTTCTGTCCATGTGCTCTACCGAGTGAATCCAAGAACTCACCCCCCGGGGAGCAAACCCAATTATCCAGGCACAACCAGGTTGAGTGTCCAGCTGTATAGAAGGTGTCCTCCCTATCTGCTGGATGGACATAGCGCCATGCATCTATAAGCCAATGGTCCAGAAATAAACAGGAAAAGACGTCCTGAGTGTTGGTATAATGATGTGGATGGAGGTTGGATCTATCCATGAATGACCATAAGTCAGTGTTAAAATCTCTGCCCCATATAACGTGAGTGGACCTCACCTTAATTATCTGATCCCATAGCGTAGTGAAGTTGTTTGGGTCATCTGCGTAGGGGCCATAACAACAAACGAGGGTGACCGATTGCGTGCCCAGCGTACCCCAGAGCAGACAACTCCGACCCAAGCGGTCACTAAATGTGCCTCCTAGTATGAAGGGTGTGTTTTTCTTTACTAAGATGAGCGTGCCGCATGAGTATGTAGAATAGGACACTTAGGCAGAGGTCCATTTGCTGCCTAAACAGTTAGGACGTCGGGGTCAATGTGCGTCTCTTGAAGCATTGCAACTTTTATGTGATGTCTATCAAGATACGCCAGTACCTGTCTATGTTTTCAAGGGTCACCAAGGCCTCTGACATTCCATGTGATCAATTTAACTCGTAGCTGCTCAGTATGTAGTGCCATTCTGAATGTAATGTAGCTCTATAGTGAATGTGTCAGTGCTCGTTAAGTGTGTACTTATGTCAATATTTGCTAACATGTTGATCTATTGTTGTCTCAAATATTTAAAATCAATATAAAACATTCCCCGTCCACCTCCTCCCCCAACAATTCCCCTAACATGTCGGCATTAGAGCGACTAGCTAACAACAGTTCCACCCCCTCCCACAACAGCACCCGAATTGTGCCGGTACTAAGTTGCCCACCAATGACCCTCAAACAACATGACTGGTCTGTCTTAGTCAAGAAAGTCCAACCAAGCCGGGAAAAAACAAAACAAAAATAAAAGTATAAGCAGTATGGGGATCTCACCTTAGGGGGGCGCCCGTGGGCTACGAAACCTTCCCATTTCCCATTTCCCAACAGTTACTGCATTGCAGTCCCCAGATGTCACAAGGTAAAGGAGGGATAGAGTGGTAGGGGAAAGGGTGCCTGGTGAAGTCGAATAAAAACCTACCAATGAGAAAACTATTATTGAAACATAAGCCATATATTGTGTACAGAGCCCGAAGGGCACTTAGCTGTCTGTGTCAATCTTGCAGAAGAGGAGACGCATCTTGAAGGGCAAGCACAACCCCATCCTGGAAAGTCAGGCAATGTGTATCCCTCCGATGCGGCATCAAAGTACAACAAGATCCACTCGAGATGGAAGGATCATGTCTAGGTCATACAGTAAGATCGTCCATTGCCCTGTTTAGTCCAAAGAAGGTGAAGGATATCTGGAAGCATGGTCTCATCGTGGCGATCGTCGCTGAATATTCTTCAGAAAACCCTCCACTTGCTGCGGGTTAGTGCAGAAGGTGTGTTTGCTATGATAAGTAATCCGGAGTTATGCAGGATACCTAAGGGCATATTCAATTTGAGCCTTGCGGAGTTTTTGCTTGACAGACAGGAACTTGCGGTGCGCCTCCTGAACCGCCATGGTGAAGTCAGGGTAGATGGTGAATTCAATGCCCTCTAAATGCAGCGATTTCTGCTCACGAGCTTTCTTAAGTGCAGCATTACGGTCTTGATAATTCAAGAGATGGCAACAATGGGTCGTGGGGGGCCACCCGGTAGAGGCCGGGGAGCCAGGGAGCGATGTGGATGCTCCACCACCAGTTGCGACGAGAAGGAATCTGCTCCGAAGGTACCCGTCAGGAGGCGCTCAATAAATTCCTCTATGCGCCCAGTGTTTGTTCTCTCTGGTCTGCCTATTGCTCAAATATTATTCCGGCGGCTTAGAGGCTCTAAGTCCTCATTTTTGGCTGCAATGTTTTTTAACAACCTGTCCATTTGCAACACTGCTGCTGCATCTGAGAGGTGGCATCCTCGTTCTCTGAGATGCTGCGCTCTGCCTCCTTCAACTGCCGATCATGTTTGTCGACTTTCTGGACAAAGAAATCTAGTCGGCTGTTCATCATGTTCATTTTCCCAGAAAGGTCGGTGAGACTGTGTTGCATAGCCAGGAGTAGCATTTTGTCATCATCTTCCGAGGACCTGTGACTGCTCAGTGCTGGTCTGCCCGGAATCAACCGAGGTAGACCGCGTAGCGGCCTTTTTGGTGTCGAAAGTGAGTCTGGGTTGGCAGCCATCAGGTTTCCCCAATGTGGTTTTTGTGGTTTCCTCCGTGATGGTTGCAGACTGGAAGAGCGGTAACGGGGTTCTCTGCACCCAGGAGCTTAGTGGGAGACTAGCCAAAGAGATACAAGCCCAGCAGGCCACTCAGTGACCCGTCAAAAGGGAAGATGATAGGGTGAAGTGATAGGGTGAGGCTGTAGTAGTAGTCCACAGAGGAGTTTGAGGATATAACACTTGTCTACCTGTGTGAAGGGCAAGAGGTGGCTTGGGTAAATAGCGGGCCCTTACGGTGAGTGGATAGGTAGCAGCAATAGGCACAAATATAGATAAAACCCAGAAGCATGGCAATTAGATGTCACTCATTCAGTAAAACTCCAGAGGTGCAGACGCAACAGCACCGAACAGTAGGGCACAGGTTAGCAAAGAGTCAGCGCTTCTGGATATTGTAGTAATTGAGGGCAAGTATGCTGTGTAATGGCTTCAACAGTCTTCAGAGCAAGAACACCGTATGACTGTGCAGGTAGCACAGTGTATCTTCACAGTCCTCCCTGCGCAACCACACCTTTGCGTAGTGGATCAGAATGGGTGAGCTCCGGGCAGGGGCGTAGGAGACACAAAATTTCTGGGGGGGCCAGGGACAAGCTTGTGGACTTTCCAGTGACCCTATAGAAATCTCCCATTATATGAGACCATATGCCCGTTAAACGGCTACAATCGGATAGTTTTGAAGTTAAATACTGAGAAAGGCAGGCCTGTAGTCACAGTTTGCAAGTATGCATTAGTGTTAATTACATTCACAAAGTAATTAGACCAAATGTAGAAAAATAATGTATACTTTTTCATAGTGCTACTCATAGTTCACTCAGTTCTGTGATCTGCATGTCACACGTTCTTTGCAGCAGGCACATCAAACCTTGGGCTACATTAGTTTTTGTTGAAATCTGTTTTATTAATTTTTATGCAGCAGTATATAAGGAAACAATTATTTGTAAGACTTTTTTCATGCAGGTAAGATTACTGAAGCAGTGCATGCATATATGGTCCTCATCGCTTTGGTATAACATCAGACGTTAACTACACTTTTTGCAACATGAATGCCTAGTGACTCATGACAGTTGCCCCTCCCGGCAACTTTATGATGAGCCAAAACTTCCACTAGACCACAATTCGAGCACTCACTAGTAGAAACATTAATCACCAGAGTTATCTTGGCATTTTTATGGTTGTCTGAAAACTGCCTGATGCACAAGGAAGTTCATGTGCTTTTAAACCAAAAATTATTTTTAAACACAGAGTCAACTCCAGCTGCACTTTCATAAAGCCAGTCCTGCTCCCAGCAATGGGGCCAGACAAGCATTTCCAAAAATGGGGTCAGAGCTAACCTCATAGCCATTATATGAGGAAAATGATCTATGTAAGTGGTGGGGTGTTATACTTCCCCCAAATTCCAACAAGAAAACAATTTAACAGATTTCTTGTAGATGATTTAAGGCAGAGTAGATATTTCCCCAGAGAATTAAAAAAAAATTGGGATCAAAATTCTAAAATGCAGCAGACCCTTATGGGGCATACATGAAATATTCCAGTACATTCATGGTGCACCAGGGAAGCCTGGCTTTTCCTAGGAGTAAATCCGCTTTTTTAAAATGTGTTAAGTCAGAAATAGGTTCCACTATACTAAGGTCCTCATTTGTCATGGGTGAGCCCCTTGTCAATGAGTACATTCAATATGACAGTGCCAGAAATTTACCATGGATATTGCAGCCACAGTCATGGGCACCTCTAAAACTTCCCTCCGGTATACAAGGGTTAGAATTTTGCCATTGACATTCCAGATGAAATGATTGCAGGAACTTTTATGACAAAAGTAACGTCAAATATCAGTTCCAACATTTTGCTATGGATCTACCCTATATGCTAAGAATTACGTGCATCATGTCAGGGCCTTCGGCCAGGCGAGGTGACACGTGTTCTGTGTACCTACCTCTGGATATGACTGTGTTAGCTGCTTTCTCAGTTAGACTGTTTGAGGCCCCACAGCCAATGATGGTGTCCTCATAGAAGCATGTCAGGGCCTGCAGATTGCCATAGGTTACATCTCCCCTCCATAAGCTGTTAGTGCCCTTGTCCATAAGGCAATATTAACCTCCAGTATGCCAGACCAGCACCACACTTGCACTCATAACAAGCATACACACACATTTTCACTATATCCCTTGCACTCTTTCGTACCTTTGTACTCTGTCTCACACACACACACACTCAGACACTCACACTTCCATTAGTGAATTTGCTAATATTGTGTCAGAAAAGCTTGCCCTGCTGCTTTACCTGCCTTGCCCCTTTAGTGAAACATAATAAAAACAGATTTTCTATATGTTTTTCAAAATAATAATATATTGCTTTGTCAATGTTCGTTACAAGTATGATGTGACCGAAAAATCTGCTTCCTTAAAATAGCTGTGTGGCGCTTATATATAGGTTCATGTGTGGATCAAGCAGTTACAGTATTGGAAATGAACTAATTGAGGCAAGATGGCGCCCGCGACCGTGGACGTGTAGCTGATCGCTCCTGCTGGACCTGGCGGATCTCGCTGTAGGGAGTGGAGAATACGAATACAATTACCTGCGACCCCGTTTTTCATCGATGCTTGCTGAAAAGGGGCTTTAAAATAACTGTTCTCATAGGAAAACTGGAGATTTTGAGAATCTGTGCCATGGAATTTAAAGAATGTACTGTGATACCGGTGTCGGTAATTGAAGGCTAAGACGCTGCTTCGGTGTGGCTACAGGGCTGTTTCACCATTGTTGCCGGTGGTGGGCGTTGCTGCCGCTCAGTGCAACGAGACTTACCTGTGGGAGCACTCGTCTCTGGTTGTGCTCCTGGAGGGCAGGACCCGCTTCGAAAGAAATGCCTCCGAAAGGTACTCGCGAAAGGCCGAGGGAAGTCGAGCAAACCAACGGGGAGCAGGTGAGAGATGAGAGTCCGTGTAGCCTTGATGACTCAGGCAAGAACGTAGCTGCCGCGGTTGTTAAACCCAAAGGGGGGCCAACCGGGAAGAAGATTCCCGCAATTTTTTCCGCCGCAAAGGACAAACGAAAGGGTAAAAAAGGTGAACCTCTAATTGAAAAAGCAACAGATCTGGGAGAGTTGAATAGCGAGGGGGTTGTGAATGGAAAAGATATGAACTTAGATACAGCTACAGTTTCAGCCCCCGCACTCACAGAGGATGTAACCTTACGAAGCATGGCCCCCTTTTCTAAGATTTCCAGTATGACTCAGCCCCCTTTTGGACTCTCAGAAGGTGTGGCAATGGATGCTGGTGCTGATGGAGGTGCTTTTGGGGGTGCCCCCGTTGTTAGCTTGTCATTAGACCCCCAGGGTTCTGAGCAGCTGCAAATACCAGATCCAGAATCTGAGGATTTCTATTCTCTTTCTGAGCAGTCTATGTCTTCATGTGAAAACTTGGCCACACACTATTCCACACAGATGAGTATGGCAGATGGCAGTTATCATAGCAGTATTTTGTTGGAGGAGACTGTGGAAGGTTCTGTGAATCATCCTTGCACGGCACGAAAATGACTGGAGTTGAACGCTAAGCCCAGCGAGGCGAATCATGAACAGGTACAATGCGTGGAGGAGCAATTAAATGTCCAAACGGACGGAGGGGAATTTTTTTTAGCTTTGATCTACCAGTCGATCATGTCCCATCGCGACGAAACCAGAGAAGAGAGCGATTGAGTGCAAAATCTATGTCGTAAATTACAGAACTCAGTGAGGCGCATTGCAAAATCTCACGGTGATTTTATCGCAAGATTTAATGAGGCTGAAAAACTGATTTCTAACTTGGAGGACGAACTTACCTAGCAAAAGGGTGCCACTGAGCAACTGAAAGCCACTAGAGAGGATATTCAATGGAAGATCGCAGATTTAGAAAATAGAGTGCGGCGGAATAATTTGAGAATACTTCAAATTCAGGAAGGGAAGGAAGGGCAGGACCCAGGTAGATTTATTATAGAATTGTTCAAAAAAGCATTTCCTGAGCTGACTAAGTGGGACTGGGACAGAGAAATCGAGCAGGGCCATTGGTTTCCCTTTAATATTAGTCTCAGAGCCGGTCAAGTGGATCCTAAACCAAGAGCCTTCCTAATTTCATTCAACAGCATTTTGGCATGAGAAGAAGTGTTTCAGCTAGCTTGACCTGATAAAAAGCGAGTTGGGGGGATGTTGAAATTTTTGCGAGGCCGGATCTTTGTCAACATAGTGTTGAGCTCCGATGGCAGTTTCGGCAGCTGATTGCGAAATTTCAATTGAAGGGGGCACAAGCTTATTTAATGGATCCGGCAAAACTAAAAGTCATTTTTCAAGGGCACACTCGTTTTCTCACTAACATAGGGTCCGCTAAAGAGCTTCTGGGTTCTATTTACCCAGCTTGATTCAGATGTTTACGTAGGGATTTAGAAATCCAAGTTTGCTTTTTTTTTCTCTCTCCTTTGTTCTAAGTCGCTTGATAAGCTATCTTTCCTTATTTTTTTCTCTCTACTTCTTATATAATTTAATAGAACTGTATTTGGTGAGTTAGGTTCGCTAGGGAAAGCAGAAGATTCACAGGAGCTTGCATCTACAGGACCATGGGTCCTAAAGCCTCGTTATCGGGGGTGGAAGGGGGGAAGTGGGGAAGTGGGGGGGATTGGGTTGTGCACTTTGGTGGGGTAAAAATGGGGAAAAATCCACAGTTAAAAGTACTCTGAACAATAATATCCAAAATAAAAATGTTGATGTGGTCATAACAGAAACATGTATGTATAGATACAGTATTATTGCAAAATGGTGTGTAAGGGAGATGCCATCATTATATAGTTATTATGATTCCTAAAGGGATGAAAATATGTTCATTGAATGTTTCCGGTCTTAATGATTTGTCTAAGAGGAAGGGGGTAGCTGATGAATTGCGAGTCATCCAGCCAGACCTGGTTTGTCTTCAAGAGACGCATATACCTTGGCCTAAGCGGTATATTTTAAAGGAGTTGGGGTTTTCATTGCTTGCGGCCTCAAAGCAACTTCATATGACTCGTGGTGTGGCTATTTTGGCCAAATCAAATATACAGCCTGTGGGTAGGTCGATGGTTGATAATCTAGGGCACTGAGCCATTGTTGAATGCAAAGTTGGGGAGAGTAAATTTACTGTTTGCACCATTTACGGTTCTAATTTAGACGAGGCAAAAATCTTGGAGAAACTGAATTTAGAGCTAGCTACTTGGAGACAACCCCTGATCATATGTGGGGATATAAACATTAACCTGACTAATCAAGAGTTATTGGATGGACCGCAAAGATACAAAGGGCGTAAACCACGTGTATTTAAAGCCTTATATCACTTAGTTAATGATCACGGACTAGCTGATGTATGGGGAAAGTTGAATTCTAAAGATCCGGGCTATACATTCTATTATTTTCCCCATAAAAAGTTAGCTCGGCTAGATTATTTTTTTGTATCAATCACTTCTCTACCTGGGGCTCTAGTCCAATTATATCCCAGGATTTCTTCTGACCATGCCCCAATTGTCTTGGAATTGAGCATATTGGGTGGGAAGATGTCACCTAAAACTTTTTCGTTCGACCGGAAACTTTGCTTTAATGATGAGTTTAGAGAATATATGGGTCACTGGATGAAGGATTTTTTTGATAATAATAGGCATTCAACTCATAAAGCAATTATTTGGGATACATTTAAAGCTTGTTTTCGTGGTGAAGTTTTTAATTTTGGATTCTACCAGTAAAGGAAAATTAGGTCAAAGCTACAGGGGCTGTATGATGCCTTGAGAGAAGCTGAGGGCAATTTAATCGGAGGAATTTTACAGCAATGCAATAATATTATGGAGTTAGAAAACTCGGTTGCAAGTGCTCGGGCTAAAATTCAAGTTCTTTATTTCTGTAAACCAACATGGGTTTATACCTTCTCCCGGGACCACTACCCATGTAAATAAAGTAATTACACTGTTTGACATTGCTAATACGGAAAAACTGGATTTAGGATTAATTTTATTGGATGCGGAGAAAGCATTCGATCGGGTGGAGTGGGGGTATCTATGGCAATTGATGCGTGGTATTGGTTTTAGACAGGGATTCTTGACTGCCCTACAGGTATTATATTCTGAACCAATTGGTAGAATTACTGCTATGGGGTTATCATCAGATGTTTTTAAAATTACTAGAGGTACCTGGCAAGGTTGCCCCTGTTCCCCACTTTTGTTTGCTTTATACATTAATCCTTTTGTTGAACAGTTAGCCAATAATCCCCGTATCAAGCCCTTTTATGTAAACGATATTCCTTTTTCTGTGTTTGCCTATGCGGGTGACATCGCAGTGACTTCCTCTGATCCAATGCTTGCGCTTCAAGAGATCGAGCAATTAGCAACATCATTTGGCCAGGTATCTGGCTATAAACTCAACATGATAAAAACACAAATGCTTTGTTCAAACAGTATTGTATCGCAGGATTTGAGTGTTAAAAGAAGTGACTTATTTAGGTATTAAAATTAGAGCCTTAATGGTAGAGGTGGTCGATGCTAATTGGAATACACTGATAAAGAGTGTTAAGGATTCATTTGACAAATGGGCGCGGTTACATTTTACCTTAATTGGTAGAAGTAACATCATTAAAATGAAAATTTTACCTAAGGCTCTATATATATTTAGATCAATTCCTTTAGAGATTTCAGGCGCTCAGTTGCAACATCTTCTATCTATATGCACAAAATTTCTTTGGGCCCCTGGTAAACCAAGACGAGCCAATAGGTTTATGACCCTCCCTGTGGAGAGAGGTGGTCTTTCTATACCGGATTTTGCCCTATATTTATATGTATGCTTTTTGTTAAAGATGCGGATTTTACTGACTGGGGAAGGAATGGCTAATACAGCAGAGGCCCCTTCAATTTTTGAGATTTTGTTAAGATCTGAGGCTCAACAATGCTTATTTAAAGAACTCGATGAAAGTTATTTTAAGAGAACAAGATTTAAAGTTTTGGAAGGCACCTTTAAAGTATGGAAACGAATACGGAAACTTTGAGCACTTGAGAAACTATCTTATTATACACCCATGAATGCTGAAAAGATTCTCCCTCCTATTTTTTGGGATAATGTAGCTCATGCTTGGAGGAATAAAGGTATTAGAATATTAGGGGATTTCTTTGCAAGGGAGGGACTTATGTCTTTTGGAGAATTAGGCAGACTGTATAATTTATCCAATCTTCAGTTTTTTAAATTCCTTCAAATCAGGTATTATATATCTCGCAAGAAAGTTAAGGTTGCACCCAATCCTCTTGTGGAGGCGGTAAGACAGCAGGAAAAAATAGGGGTGTTGTACAAGCTAATGCTATCTTATAGACCAGATGATTTAGGGAAGCATACAGCCAAATGGTCTAAAGTTTTAGGAGAACAGAACATAGATATTGAAGAGGCCATTGCTATATCTCGGGCTGTGCTAATGTCTGCTAATTGGAAAATGCAATTTTTCAAGACTGTGTTTGATTTGTATTATACCCCTGCTCGTATGTTTAAGTGGGGGTAGCTTATGATGGCAAGTGTTTTCGCTGTGAGGCAGACAATGGTGATAGTTTCCATGTTTTTTTTAGTTCCTGTAACTTGTCCAGATTCATCACGGATATAGAGAAATTTATGAGTATAATCACTGATAGCCCATTGAGGATTACACCTGCGAGAATGTTATTAGGGATAGGGTCGGAAATTGATAAAGGTACTTTATTGTTTAAACATCGCTATTTGATTTTTGTTGCAATGGCTGTTGCTCGACTGTGTATTGCCTCTAAGTGGCTTCAAATCGAACCCCCTGTATTTGAGGTATGGCGGGCAAAAATGTATACTTTGTTTAATTTAGAATTGAGTCTATTTTCTGTTAAGGGTGTGAAAAAACAAGATTGGTTTGAATATTTGGGGTGCTTTTGCTGATCAAGTATGAATATGTGTTATTGCTATAAGTTGTATTGTCTGAGTGCTTTACTGTGGAACAATAAATAAAAAATAAAAAAAAGGAAATTAACTAATACACATTCTAACATGTAGCATCACAGCATCCAACTGACCCGATGAAATGCTTGACTTCTGCTGCAACCATGGATTTCATCCAGTAACACATCACATTTTGGAGTTTTCTGAGCGTCAACTTGCAACGTAAAACAATACTACATGTCTCGGGGTGAAGCATTGTGGTGAATGGAAAGCCAGGAATGGCGGAATCTGACACACGTTCTTCAATCCACCACCATACCCCAAAGCCTCAGCCCTGGTCTCCCTCCTCACGCCATCCCACATTCTCAGTCCACTCTCCCTTCTTGCACCAGCCCCATTGTTGTAGATGGAATTAAGTATGTTCTAGTACCATGGAAAGAACAGACATTTTTATGGGTGCCTTTGTATAAATGTGTAGCTTCATGAGAGTTGAGCAATTTTTATATGTGCACAGTAAGAGGTGTGCTCATGTAAGTGCTGGATGATGGTTAATAGTGTGAGGGAATGCAGCATGAGTGATGCAAGTGTAGGGTGTGAAATGTGCTAATGTGAGTGCCGGGTGAGCTGGATGAATGCAACATGAGAGGAGGGCCCATGTGAGTGCCAAGTGAGAGGAGCGCATGCAGAGTGAGAGGAGCAAGTGAAAGGTGGTTTGAGCTGTGTAAATGCAGGATGTGTGGTGTGCCTGTGTGTGGTGCAGGGTGACTGGCAAGAATGAAGGGTGAACTGTGAAAGTGACTAGTGAAAGTAGTTAGTGGCGTATTCCTATGAGTCCCCACAGACAGGATGAACAGGGTGTCTGTATGAATGCAGGCTGAGAGTTTTGTCTGTGTGAGTGCAAGGTGAAAGGAGGAAGTGAATAGTAAATGGTGTGAAGGGTGTGTGCTGTGCTTGTTTGTGTGATATGAGCGCAGGGTGAGTGTTGTGCTCATGTGAGTGAAGATGTGTGTGAAGATGTGAGTCAAGTGTGAGCTGTGTGAGTGACAGGAGTGCCTCTGTGAATGCAAAGTGAGCGATGTGATAGTGGGAAAGTAGGGTAAGAGGAGTGACAGTAGGGTGAGTGATGTGTCTTATGAGTATGGGTGCGGGTGAAAGTGCAGAGTGAGAGAAATTAATGCATGGTGAGAAATGCGCTTGATTGAGTAAGAATGCAAAGTGAGCAGTGAGAGTGACAGGTGAGTACAGTGGCACATGAGGGCAGGCTGAGTGGTGAGCTTATGTAAGTGCAGTGTGAAAAGCGTGAGTGCATGGTGAGTGGTGTGAGTGCAGTGTAATCACTGTGAGTGCAGGGGGAGTAGTGTGCTGATGTGACTAAAGGGTAATCAGAGGGAGAACTGCGTGAGTTCATGGCAAGGGACGAGTGCATTGTGGTTGCTGTGAGTACAAGGTGAGCGGTTTGCTCATGAGTGCAGGGTAAGAGGAGGAAGAACGGTGTGAGTGTGGGGTAACAGCGTGAGTTCCGTCTGATGGCTGTGAGTGTAGGGTGAGCGGTGACAAGTTGACAAGTGAGTGGAGTGTCATGTGTGTGCAGGAGGAGGGTGATTGGTGTGAGTGCATGGTGAGCAGTGTGATCGCTGTGAGTGCAGGGTGAGCGTGAAAGTGAAGGGTGAGTGATGTGAATGAGGAATGAGGTGTGAGAATGCAGGTTGTATACCAGGACACCGGGAGTAACTCGGAATTGCATTGACGTGTGGGTTAAATATGCACAGTATAAAGCCTGGCCACAGACTGAAGCATATAAGTTAAAAGTTGTGCTAGTAGAAGTAGGGCCCACAGAATGACCTTTGGGGTGGTGAATGAATCATGTAGAGTGATGTGTTACAAAGTACTTGCTGCAATGCCTCACCTTTGCACTGCACCTTGATTCCTTCTTCACAGTCCTCTGAAGGCCGGGTCTGCTGTTTGCAAGCTAGGTTGAGAGCCATGCTGCTTTTAGTGGTTTATCATCCACACAGCCCAAGGCAGTCCCACTCAGTGATTGTGCACTGACTTGGCCAAGAAAGCTTTGGTTTCTGTTGCACATAATTGTGCCTCTGAAGAAAGGATGTCATGGAACTCTGGTTGGTGAAGAGGCTCTGCTTCACCAGAATCCTATGATGGTAGAGGTTCTTCAGTAGGAGAATTGCTCAGGCCCAAGCAGGAACCCAACACTCAAATACAGCGAAGCTCTCACCTCGCATCACTGTGGTGATCCAAATGGGGGTCAAAGTAACCACTGATTGCAGTAAGAAATCTGGATGTATTGCCAACTTTTTCAAGGTGCTTTGGTTTCTTCTGATAAGACTGACAAATGTTGTCAGACTTTCTAAACACTAAGCCTCTCTTTTGCATCCTGATACACTTCCACTGTCTGGGGAAACAACTTCACCCCGACTTGTGCACAGGAACAATTCTGGGACGTCCAAATGGAACACATAGGCCTTCATCACTGCTTTACATACTGGATATACTACAATAGTCACACACAACATAAACTTGGACAGGAAAAGGTGATAAAACAGGGTATAAATCACGCTCTTCTTGCCTTCCATCCTCTGTATTCCTTCTATTTCTGAGAATAGCCTCCTCTGCCTCATGCCCACCTGCCTCATTCCTTCTTATTGTAATACTGCAATTGGCTGATACCTCTTTTTATCAAACACAACCTCTCCTCTTTAAAAGCCTATCTCTGTAATCTAAAATTAACTAATCTCTACCAGCCTGTCTATCTTACCAACCATTCATTCACCTGAAGCCACATCGTCCCTTATAATTAGCACACCACCCTGGTATTAATGCATAACAAAATTAATGGAGTACATGCATGCACTATTTCTTGAGAGCACATTACTAATCACAATAACTAACAATAACCACTAACCATGGGTTCTGGAGTAGCATTCTACTCTCCGTAAAGTGCTCAATGCCTTGTCAGGGGTAGTAAAAGCTAAATAAATCAAATTACAGCTTCAGGTATGTTGAATTGTTTTGGAGGGGGGAGAGGGGTGGGGAATCACACAATGACATTTTTTGTGAGTGCTTAGCCATCACAACCACTCCTTCTTCTGGGCACATCACAGGGGCACCAGTGTCTCAAAACCTCACCACACAGCCTGGGAGTGCTGATGTTTCCCTGGACTGCAGCATGCTGCTGACCAGGTGCGGCCGGTCCATTTGGGCGGAGGAGGCATGCCCCTCCACCTTTTGCTCTGTACGAACAGTGTCCTCAGGCTGAACAAAGGTCAGCCTAAAAGACACTGTTCACTTTCATTTCAGGCAGCCAGGTGCCAGACATGCGCATTTAGCGCTGGCGCCTGGCTGCCTGAACTAAACTTTGCTGGGCTGAGGAAGTCACAGCTCCTGTGGGCGTGACGTCCTCAGCTCAGCAAAGGTCCCTGAGGCCCTCCCTCAGTGACGAGGGGTAGCATCACTGATTGTCTCGCACCTGTGTGCTTCAGTTTTAAGCCCCAAAGAGCCCAGGGTCGAGTTTCAATCGGTGACACTTCATCAGTGGGAGGGGGTCAGTAGTCTCACTGACCCGAACCTAATCTGGGATGATGTTGGGACTGCTGCCTTCCCTCATTGACTGACCTAAGGTCAGTCAATGAGGGAAGGCAGCAGTCCCAGGCTGTTGAGAACCACCAAGGCAGACCTGGCTGCAGGTAGGGCTTCAGGTAGTGCAGAAGCAGAAGCAGAAGTGCGGTGCTGATGGGGCCCCCTGGAGGGTGAGGGCCCCCCCGCACGGCGGGGGCTGCAGGGCCCTGTGTCACACCCCTGGCTCAGACACAGGACCGAGGGGGGATGGGGGGCAGGGGTGTTAAATTCCTTTTAGACCCGTCAAGCATGCAGACTGATCACAGGTAAATGGAGGCAAATCACAGGGCAAGTGCAGGGTCATTATGCATAACGCTTTCGCGCTCTATTGGCCCTGTTAATCAACAGAAGGGAGAGGGAATTTTCTTTGTCCCCTCGTCCCCCCCACTCTTGTCCCCTGTGTCCCCCGCACTACAAACTCTGGGGGGGATACATTCCCCTTTTCCCCCACACTTCCTACGCTCATGGCTCAGAGTGCGACAGAGTGTCTAACTAGCAGTGGGCGACATGTAGGTCTTACATACTGGGGTGCGGCCATACACGCCAACAGTCAAATGCATGTACAGCAGCTTCCAGTCACTCTGCAGGTAGGGAAAGGCAGAATAGCGCAGGGTGTTAGTAAGTGGAGGTGTGAGACGTCCAGCGGGTCGCTATGGGAACAGCAAGGCAATAGCGCCTATGACTTGGTGGGACTTCATATTGACAGGCACAATGGCGGTGCTATTCTGGAGGTTCCTGGACGTGGAGAAAGATGCCTGCATGTAACGGCATGCGCTAGCCTCTGCCAAATGAGGACCTTCAGGATTCACGCATGGGGCAGTCTTTAAGGAGCGGAGGTAGGTTTGAGACTGTTAAATGGCCGTGGGTCTCGCTGTGCACATTAGTCAACAAGAAAAGAAGTGGCCCGCGACCAGCAGCAGAGTCCTCATCCCATGCGCAAGTCACCTCACTGTGTCTCCTGTCCCGGTCGAAGCGTGCACCACATCTCACTGAATTGGTAATCATTCATACAAGCTGGTGAGGCGCTGGACTTTCCTCGTAGAGCAGGGAGCCGGCTGCTCCCAGAAAGGGCCCACCGCCACGTGGAATCCCTGGGGCTCAGGTGACAACGGCCACCGCCCTGGTCATTAGGATCCCCACCTCCTCGGTCCCCCACAGCTCAAATTCCGGACCAGAGTCCTCACCGGGAGTGCGAGAGCCGCTATTTTTTCCCCAGAGTTGCCAGATAATCTAGGGAGCAGGCAGACAGCAGCACAGAGGAGTTTTATGATAGGAACAAGGATACATAGTGAATTAAGTCACCAAGCCTCACAGGTGTTCAGCCATCTTGGACGTGCGCCACCTAGCGCACCCCAGCAGGAGCTGGTCTTGGGGGTGCCAGTCCCCAGGCCTATCTATGGCTCCAGGAGAGGGATGCAAAGCGCCCCTCCTTTCTTTGATTTTGCCCCGGGGAGGAGGTGGTCACTAGGTTGAGAGTGTGCGAGGCAAACCCACCCGCAAATATATCTTAAAGTACCCCGGGGAGGTGGAGGTCCCTGGGGCTGCGGGGGTATGTGCATCTCACCCACAGTCAATTAAATAAAGCTAGGGGATTCAGCAGTCCCCTGGGCTTCAATAAGCCCAGGGAGGGGGGCATGTGTACCCCCTCCTACTTTTATTATATGCCCCTGTCACCTGCCCTCACTAGGGCTTAATTTAAAACAAACTGTGAGAGCCTGTGCTAGTTTTTTTTGCACAAATTCACAACTATCATGAATTCTCAGCAATATTTTATTTAAAAAAATGCTTTTATGGCTTGGTGAGGTCCCTTTGGGACCCCAAAACCATGGCTTGGTGGATAGGGTATTCTTGCCCTGGCCCCTGTTGTTTTTTTTCAGTATTTCGTCTTCAGGATTGTGTGAAGTGAGTCATAAGATGGCTGCCAACACTCCCTGGGTTGAAGTGTTGGCAGCAAATCAGAGCTCTGCCATTTACCCGCACAAGCTCATCTTTTTCGTGATTAATCGCAATGTAACCTCAAAATATCCTCTGTCGTAGATATCACTAACTTTTTCCTCTTAAATTTCTCCAAAACTACTAAACATATGTACTCCAAATAACAAAAAGCACATTCTGCATAACCAAATATACATTTCTAACAAATTTGGTGTACTTCATCCAGCAGTGAGGGCTGTAGTTGTGTTGACAGGTCCTATGGGACCATGCACCACTCATACACTCATTCAATCAGACATGCACCACTCATGCATTCATTCAATCATCAAGGCACTACTCATGCACGCATTCAATTGCCATATACATGTTCATACACTGATTCATTCAGCGTATTTTTTTTTTACTGAACAGATGGTTTTTTGGGGGGAGTTTTTTTGTGAATTTTAAAGTTTGAAATTAAAAGAAGTCTTGTTGGAAACAAAAATTGCAAATGGGAGTGCAAAAACTACAACACGCATGAAGGGCCAAAAAAATGTAACATTTGTGATTTTTCTCAGGATTGCAGAAGGCTATTATGGACTGCTCTCCAGCACTCACTACAACGACAACTCCACAATCCATGCCGTATGATGCAATGTAGGAAAACTCTGCAGCCAAATCTTGAACTTGTAATTGGACCTCTGAAGGGACTCACCGTCCCAGTGTTGTTGCGGCTGCTACTGAAGTTTAGGGTCTTTCAGCCTCAAGTTGTCTTCTTGCTGCTTTTAGATGATTACTGTATATGTTTTTAAATGATAAAGCATGGACGTAGTCTTGCAAGCCAGCAACAATATTTCTCACATATTGTGCATTGCACAAACTTTTGCTTTTCCCGACAGAATCCTGAAGAAATCCCTGGCAAGGCTTGATTTCTTCTGGGGAGGCCCCTCATCTCCAGAGTCACCAGAATCCACCTCTTGGACTTCCTGGTCCACCTGCAGTTGCAACTGATCTCCCTCTACTGGTTTCCATTTGTGCAAAAATATGCCGGAAAACCACTACAACAAATATAAGTGAGCTGCTCACAATGAACTCCTCTTAAAGAATGTTTGAGATAGATAAATGGGCGTTGTTAGACCTGGCACCATTGAGGTGGTATTCCCTTCCCTTTTTTGCTGTTGCCTCCTGTATTTTTGCTATGTTTTTGCTGGTCTAGATGCTTTGGGCACTTTGCCACTGTTGTTCAGTGTCAAAGTGCAACTGCACCCTATTGTAAATTGTTGTAATGGATTTTTGACTCCATAATTGGATTATTTGATTTACTTGTCAGCCCCTAGTGCAGTGCACAATGTGTGCCCAAGGCCTGTAAATTAAATGCTGCTGGTGGGCCAGCAGCGCTGATTGTGCTGCCCACAGAAGCAGCTTGTAAAAAATGGCTTAGGCCTGTCATTTCAGAGCTTGTGTGCAGTCTGGGAATGCCATGTCGACTTGGCAAGTGCATGCACTTGCTAGTCCCTAAACCTTCTCTTTTCTATATGTCAGTCACACCTAAGGTAGGCCCAAGGGCAGGGTGAATTGTATGTGAAACGTAGGACATGCCCTGATGTGTGTGGTATGTCCTGGTAGTGAATTACAGCCAATTTTGTTTTTCACTATAGCAAGGCTACCAGATCCCTTAGACCAGAATGGGCAGTTTGTTTATAACATCCTATAATCCTAACTGACCCAGGGAACAAGGTAGAAAAACGAGTTTAGTATGCCTGAACTCAGAATGTTAAAATACATCTTTTAGTTTGGGTGATTTTTACATTCTGTGTTTGAAAATACCACTTTTAGAAAGTAGGTATTTTCTTGTCTAACCACCCAGTTTGCCTCTGCTAGGTTTGTGTATTCCATGTCTGGTTTGTGAGTGACAGGGGGCTGGAGAGGGTCTTGGCTCCAGCAGTCTGATGAGTCAGGGATGGGCTGAATAGGACCTGCATTGAATAGAGAGAGGGGGAGATTTCCTTTAACTTGCCTGAGCCTACATGGAATAGAGATTAGAGGGAGGAGATTTCCTTTCAGCTAACTGGGCCAGGTCTGCTTTCAACAATGCTGTCTCTAAATCCTGCCAGGAAGCTGCACTAGGGAGGACAGAACTGATTTTGACTAGGTACAGACACTCTCTGCCTTCAGAGAACACAGGATTAAGTAGTATAAATATTGGGGCCCAGACCCCAGAACTTTACATCACTTCTGGGAATCAAGACAAACCCTTTTCCAAGGAGAGAAACCAAGGAAGCTGAAGGAGGAGACTGTCCGTGTGCTGTTTGCAGTTTGGAGTTGGCCTGCAGTGGTTACTTATTGCCAAGGAAAGGAGAAAAGGAACTTTGTGTGTTATTTTACTTTCATGAGGATGATCTCCAAGTGCTTGAAGCTGAGCTTGCCTCCTGTTCTGAAATCTCAGGGACACTAAGACTTCACCAGCAGCGCCCCTGAATTCCCTTGCTGGGAATTCTACCTGCAAAGAGGTGCCTGCTGTCGTTTTGGGTCCTCTGGAGACTGAGTGTCCCTGGGAGCTGGAAGCACAACGCAAAGAGGAAAAAGCATGTCACTGCCGCAGCAGTAGCCGTCGCATCACCAAAGAAGCGTGTCGCCACAGCAGCTGTTCGCCTTTGCATCACCGAAGAAATGTGTCGCATCACCGGAGAAGCGTGTCTCTGCGGCAGAGGTTGCCGTCACCTCGCCGGAGAAGCGCGTCGCAGGGTTTGTCGCTGCTCAAAAAACCATCGATTTTGCTGCACGGCCGTTGGTCGTGCACGCATTGCATCCACGTAGTAGCATTGCATCAAAGACTCCTTTTTGTGGCATCGCACCAGATCGTCGCATCACATCGAGGCTCCATCTTGTTGCATTGCACCGGATCACAGTAAGAAACAGATGCTTCACCTCCCCTCCAGTAAGGAACAGACGCATTGCCTCCCCTGCGCTGCTGTAAGGACCAGGTGTGCTGCCTCCCCCAAAGCAAGGAACTGACGCATCGCCTTCCCTGCAACCCTTTTGTTTGTATTGCGTGACACATCCAAGGTACTTTAAGAGTAAAGTGTCGCTGGTGTGGTGTCCATTTGCAGTGTTTTCACTGTATTACTGTATGTTTTCACCAATGCTTTACACACTGCCTCTGAGATAAGCCTGTTTGCTCGTGCCAAGCTACCAAGGGGATGAGCAGGGGTTATTTTAGGAGTGTATCCCCCTTTCCCTGAGTAGAAGCAAGGGTCCCTATTTGGACAAAGGTGCAAGCCATTGCCAACTAGAGACCCCCATTGTTAACATTGGTGGTCAGCGGTGAGGATTTGGACTTGCATTTCTGACTCATATACAGTGATTGGTGTACACCACTAGTGAGTGCAGACCATAACGCGACCACATACATTTTTAGACAGTTTTATTTTCCTTGGGACCTTTATTTTTGCAAAAAACTGCCAATCCTTGTTACCATGAGCAAAGCAGCATCCAACACATCTATGGATCTAGAATTTGAAGAAGATAGGGTGGATACCTACACTGTGCCCCAGCTTAAAACGTTCTGTAAAAGATTTAAAATCCCTGTGATAGCCATCACCAAGAAGGAAGAGTTCAAAAAGGCGCTGAGTGCATGGTTGGAATCTAGAAATGCTGAGCATCCTGAAGAGCCTAGGGAGGAAGCAGAGAATACAGATGGGCAATTAAATGGGCCATTGGGCCTGACCGGGGAAAAAGTACCTTCCAGGGCAGACAGCAGTGTATTTTCAAATGGTCTGTCCCCAGAAGAGCTGGAGGACACTTGGAAGGATAGAATGCATAGAATGGAGCTAGCCGGGACACCACCATTGGTGGTAGCCATACACTATACAAATGGAATGAATGGAATAGCCAAGCTCAAACTGGGTGGTCAGATGGAATTAGAAAGCAAGAAGTTAGCCTTGGAAGAAAAGAGAATGTATTTAGTGCATGAGAGAATGTAGAGGGAATTGGAACTGAAAGCCAAGAGTTTAGAAACTACTCTCTCTGGTGGCAGCACACCATCTGTGCCTGTAGAAACAAGAGTATTTATCCCCAAACATGTAATTACGGAGTTCCACAAGCATGAAGATATTGGGCAATGGTTTAAGGCCTATGAGTAGCTAGACCTCCCACCGGGTTCCTGAGAAGGATTGGCGAGATGGATTGTGGGGGCGGTTTTCTCAGTGATGGGCAGGTCACCTTGTTAGACTTGCCCTCTGAGGACCAGAATTCCTATGTCCACATGAAGGAAGCCTTAATGATCAGGTATGAGTTGACCCCAGAGCTGTATGGACAAAGGTTTAGAAATTGTAAGAAACTGGAGTCAAGCACTTGGGTGGAATATGTGTCTTTTTTTCAGAGCATTGGATGGTTGGGTGAAGGGTAGCAAAGTGGATGATTTTAGCAGCACTCTAGGATTTGATTACATGGGAGCACTTGTCTAGTAATTGTTTTCCAGAGCTATGCTAGCATCTGATTTATAGTAAGCTGACTAACCCTAGGAATCTTGCTGAGGAGGCGGACCGCTGGGTTAGTACCCGGGTCCACATGAGTCATGTGGGAGACTTCGCCAAAGGTGGGCAGTGTCCCCAGCAGAAGAGGGTAAACATAGGGAGTGCCAGAAAGGGCCCCAAAGTAATCCCCAAGGTTACCAAGGGAAGGGTTCCCAGCCTCCCCCTGACAAAAAATCAGGAGCCTGACAGATAAGCCTGTTCAGAGGGGTCCCAAGAGATGTTTTGGTTGTTGTCAGGTGGGCCACTTTTTCTGGGAACCTCAGTGTCCCAAAAAAGGTAAAACAGCACCCACTGGTGCTCCGCTCCGGCAGATAGCTAGTGTAGCCCTGGGAGAGGAGATGGGTGCCCATGGTGGGTGGGGTCTCGCAGAGATGTCCCTAGTCGCTTTAGGTGAGATGGTACCCAGGACCCAGCTGCCTGATAACACTAAGAAATATAGACAGTGGGTGAACATCAATGGCCAAAGGGTGGAGGCTCTGAGAGACACCGGAGCCAGTGTGACAGCTGTCAGTTGTCGGCTGGTCTCTGAAAAGCAGGTGATCCCCAATGCATTTTACCCTGTAGTAGCCACTGACAACTCAGAGAGCCACTGCAAGGTGGCCCAGGTTCCCTTTGAGTAGGGGGGGTCTCAGGTACCTTTAAAGTAGCTGTGAGGCCAGACATTTCTGTTGACTGTCTCTTAGGTAATGGTTTGGAAAGATCCCCATGGGCTAAGGTGGAGTGAAGAGCTCATTTTGAGATGTTGGGTCTGCCTGAGAGGGCATGTGTAACCAGTGGAGGAGTGTGGCTCAATGGTTAGAGCGGCAGGCCCTGATGCAGAGTTCTGGCCAGGGACCAGGTTTGGATTCCCGCCTCGGCAGTGTCTAGGGCTCAATTTCCTCGGACCAGTTAATTCTCGCCTCGGTGCCTATTCTAATCATGTGCCCCACGCTGCAACTCTGGGCAATAGCTTGCTTAGCCTCCACACCGGCCCCAACAGCGCTAAGGATGCCTGGCTTTACCCTGGGGGTGCCCAGGAGTGGACACTTCAAAGGGAAAGCCAGGAGGGGTTCCCCAGCAGTATGAGTATCAGCGCCAGGAAGCCGAATAGGCGACACCGCAAGGTGACCGTCTGGTGACAGTGCGCTCTATAAGTACCATGACATTTACATTTACATTTACCACTCGGTCCATGGCAGCCATTAAGAGTATTCAAGAGGACCTGGAGCCTGAGATAGTGGCCCAGGTGCCTGCCTTAAGGAGAAGAGGCAGCGGGCATGGGAATCCAGCCCCCGAAGTTCCCACAGTCCAGGAGGAGGCAGACCTTGAGGGGGATACCCTGAAACCTACAGGAGAGCAAGTAGCTGAACTTGGGCACCTGCCTGAGCTGACCCATTGGCAGCAGGAAGGAGGACCCTCCGGGAAAGAGTTTTACGAGGAGCAGAAGAGGTGCCCTTCTCTTGTGGGTTTGCGGCAACAGGCCACAAACCAGGCAGTAGGTGTTCAGTCTGGTTTACATTGGATCTACTGGGAGAATGGTCTCCTGTATAGTGAGCCTAAGGTTTCTGAGCCTGGGTCTGCCCGTGCGCTGGTGGTACCCCAGCGCTTCAGAGCCTTCTTACTGGGGCTAGCTCATGATGTGCCTTTAGCAGGACATTTGGGGTATAACAAGACCTTTGAAAGGCTTGTCTCCCACTTTTATTGGCCCTAAATGTGTGAGAGTTCAGATACTCATTGCAGGACCTGTCAGACTTTCGAAGCAAGTGGTAAGAGTGGGGGGAAGCAAAAGGCTCCTCTCCAACTGTTCCCTGTGGTCAGCATCCCCTTTGAAAGGGTGGGCATTGACATTGAAGGGCCTCTGGATCCCAAGACAGCCATGGGCAACAGGTTCATCCTGGTCTTGGACGACCATGCCACACGGTACCCGGAAGCCATCCCTCTCCGGATTGTGACGGCCCCCATGTGGGACGTGCATTGATGGGGATTATCTACCATGTGGGGTTCCCCAGAGAGGTGGTGTCAGACCATGGTACCAACTTCATATCTAAGTATATCAAGTTCCTGTGACAGGAATGTGGTGTAATCTACAAGTTCACAACTCCTTATTACCCCCAAGGTAATGGGCTGGTTGAGACATTCTACCGTACCCTAAGAGGCATGATTATGGGTCTTGAGGAACCTATGGGGCATACGTGGGACGTCCTCCTGCCATGCCTTCGGTTTGCTTACAGAGATGTGCCACAAAAGTCCTTAGGGTTCAGCCCTTTCAACTGCTGTATGGCCACCCTGTAAGATGACCTCTGAGTTTAGTAAAAAAAAAGGCTAGGAGAAAGCTCCCAGTAAACCTCCCCAGGATCTATATAACTACTTGCTGGCCTTCAGAAACCAAACTAGGCATTTCAGACAACTCGCTCAGACAAATCTGTAAGCCAGCCAGGAGGAGATGAAACGGTGATATGATCAGAATACCACTCTGATCGAGTTTCAGCCTGGACATAAAGTGTAGGACATGGCCCCTGTGGAGCCTTGTGCGCTCCAGGATAAGTGGACCACACCATTTGAGTTCATGGAGTGCAAGAGTGATGTCACCTACTTGGTGGACTTGCGGTCTTCAAGGAACCCTTTGCGGTTCCTGCATGTAAACCACCTGAAGCCCCACCTGGAGAGGTCCGAAGCGGGCATGCTCCTGGCGACAGATGATGGAATGGAAGAGGATACTGAACCTCTTCCTGACCTCCTGTCTGCAAAAGACAAAGGTGGGTCAGTGGATGGTGTAAACCTCTCTTCTGCCCTGACCCCTGAGCAGCAAGATGACTGTCGTCAACTGTTGGGACAGTTTCCTGATCTGTTCTCCCTGACTCCAAGTGTCACTGATTGGTGCGTCAATGATGTGTACACTGGGGACAGTCCTACTGTAAAGCACAAAACTTACAGAGTGACTGACAGGGTGAGAGTTTGCATCAAGGAGGTCTCCAAGATGTTTGCATTAGAGGCGATTGAGTCCTCAAACAATCCTTGGGCTGGCCCAGTTGTCTTGGTCCCAAGGGCTGCCACATAGGGTGTCACGCCAGAACTCCGGTTCTGTGTGGACTACCAAGGACTCAATTCAGTCACTAGGACTGATGCGCACCCCATCCCCAGTGCTAATGAGCTCATTGATCGGTTGGGGGCTGCACGGTACCTCAGTACGTTTGTTTTAACATCTGAATACTGGCAAATCTCCTTAACTGATGGGGCAAAAGAGAGGTCAGCATTCTCCACACCAGATGGGCACTACCATTTCCAGGTTATGCCCTTTGGGATGAGGACTGCCTCTGCCACCTTTCAGAGGTTGGTCACCCAGGTGTTGGCTGGACTGGAAGGTGTCAGTGCCACCTACCTGGATGACATCGCAGTGTTCAGCGCCAGTTGGGAAGAACATCTGTGCCACCTCTGGGAAGTGTTGATGGCACTGCGTAGGGCAGGATTCATAATCAAGGCAAGTAAGTGCCAGATCTGGCAGGGTTCTGTGGTATACTTGGGACACCAGGTTGGGAGCAGCCAGGTGGTGCCCCTACAGCCCAAGATTGATACCATCCTGGCTTGGGAACCCCCCCAAAACCCAATCAGAGGTGAGTGCCTTTTTAGGACTCACAGGGTACTGCAGGAGGTTTGTCAAGGGGTATGGCTGCATTGTTGCACCCGTGACAGAGCTGACTTCCAGAAAGCAGCCCAAGTAAGTGAACTGGACTGATACCTGTCAGAAAGCTTTTCATGCCCTGAAGACTGCCATGTGCACGGCGCCCTTGCTTCAGGCGGCCAACTTCTCAAAAGAATTAATTGTGCAGACAGATGCTTCAGAGCATGGTGTGGGGGATGTACTTTCACAGATAAATGAGGAGGGCCTAGACCAACCTGTACCCTTCAACAGTAGGACGTTACTTCCACGGGAACAGAGGTAGAGTGCAATTGAGCGTGAGGCATTCGCTGTGGTCTGGGCACTGAGGAAGTTGACACCATACTTGTTTGGCAAATACTTCCGGGTTCAGACAGACCATAGGCCACTCAGATGGTTGATGTAGATGAGGGGTGAGAATACAAAGCTGTTGAGGTGGGTCATTTCCCTACAGGGAATGGACTTCACGGAGGAACACCGCCCTGGTACAGAACATGCCAAGACTGATGGTCTGTCCAGATTAGTGAAGAGAACTTCCAAGAGGGTGGGTAGTTGTCCCCACATTTCAGCTGTTGCCTCCTGTGTTTTGATATGTTTTTTGCTGGTCTAGATGCTTTGGGCACTTTGCCACTGCTGTTCTGTGCCAAAGTGCAGGGCTCCCTATTGTAAATTGTTTTGATGGATTAGTGACTCCATGATTGGCTTATTTGATTTACTTGTCAGACCCTAGTACAGTGCACCATGTGTGCTCAGGTCCTGTAAATCAAATGCTGTTGTTGGGCTTGCAGCACTGATTGTGCCACCCACAGAAGCAGCTTGTAAAATATGGCTCAGTTTTGCCATTGCAGAGACTGTGTACAGTCTGGGACTGCCATGTCGACTTGGCAAGTGCACCCACTGGCCAGTCCCTAAACCTTTCCTTTTCTACATGTCAGTCACCCCTAAGGTAAGCCCAAGGGCAAGGTGTATTGTTTGTGAAAGGTAGGACATGCCCTGATGTGTGTGGCATGTCATGGTAGTGGATTACAGCCAATTCTGTTTTTCAGCATTGCAAGGCTACCTGCACCCATAGGCCAGAAGGAGCAGTTTGATTATAACATCTTATAATCCTAACCGAACCAGGGAACAAGGTAGACAAGCATTTACAATGCAATAGGTCTCGTAATGGCATTGTTATGATCTATTGGCATTGAAAATTTTATTTTTTTATTCCCTTCGTGAAGCATTAATCAAATGGTGTAATTGAAAATGGCAATAGCTCACTTTGTTGTAATTGCGAAATCTAATATTTTGCATTTGTACTATAGTACATTCTTTCTCAAACCTTCATATTCATTTACAACACATCAGCAAATATACCAATATACCTATAGCTGGGGTATTATTTACAGCTGGAAGCAGAATTGTCATGTCTTATTAGGTGTAGCAGTAAAAAATTAGACATTACTGGTGGAATCAGTAATTCCACAAGCTATTTCTTATTTTACTGGGACAATTAAGCTTTCATCAGTGTAAATATATGGTTAATTGCTTAGGATCCGTGGTGATCCCACAGAGCTTGTTATTTCAATGAGGCAGGTAACTAATGAAATAAGAGGGCACTGGTAATAAAGAGTCACTGCATCCTTTTTGGTAGTATACTTATATTTTTCTAAAGAAATGTTAAAAAGTAGCAGGGGGTAGTAAAATAGAGAGGTGGTGGTAGGCAGGTGGAATAGACAGAGCGATCACGAGAGGTGAGATGGGGCTGAGGGAAGAAAGAGAGAGTTGAAAGTAAAGATGCAGGTGAGATCTGAAGCAAAGAGAAGAGACTGAACTGGAGGGTGGGGGGGCAAGGAGTGAATAGAAGAGGGATACCGAATGAGAAGTGTAGATTAGAGTGAGGGTGGAAGTGAGGGGGAGGGAACTGGAAGGTGATGGAGGGGTAGAGGCGCTGAAGGAAGAGGATGGAGGAAGGGGGAGAAATAGTGTACTTTGGAAGCTCAGAGGAGGAAGAGGGGGCACATATAAGGGACTCGAGAGTGAAGCGAGATAGCGTGTGAAAGCGACAATGAACTTAGAGGCAAAGGTAGGGGCAGATGAGGCCACATGGCAGGGGTGACTACAGATGGGGTGAACAGAAAGGAGAGATGGCCTTGGGGAGGGGGGCAGAGAAGGAAACAAGGAGAGAGTCAGGACGAGGAGTGAAAGGGTGAGAGACACAAGGAGGGGAAAGAGAGAACTAAAAGCAGGAGAGGGGTGTTAATGGAGGGAAGAAGTAGAAAGAAAAAGGCAGTGATGAGACAGATGGAGAGAGGCCCAAGCAGGGGAGAGAGGCTGCTGAGTGAACCCGAGTGGAGAGGCACCTGGAGGGGGTGGGAGGGTGAGAGGATGCAGACATGGAAGGCAAGGCAAGAAAGACGGAAGGTGGGGGCTGAGGGAGGGTTCTAGAAGAGTTAAAGAGAGGGGGCTGGGCGAGGTCCAGTCCACCAGTAACTTTAAAAGCTGGTAGGTAGTCGTAGTTTTGGAGATGTTTTGCCAAATCTGTAGTCCCCATTCCCCTCTATACGCCTCTCTTCACCGATGCTGCCCCTAAATATATGTCTTAAAAGCCGCCAGAACACCCACAAAACATGTCTCAGCAAAATCCCTCTCACCTTTTAATCCACTGCTTGAAGAAGTGGAGTTTAGGCCTCCTTAGCACATCCGGCTTTTGCTGGCAGAGGGTGACAAAGGCCAGCAGCTCGGGTCGGCGAGCGCCTGGCTGGGGGGTGCAGTCTCAAGGAGCAGCACGTGCTCACGCAAGGAAGCAACGTGGATACAATAAAGTTTCATGATGGAGACTAGGGCTTAGGAGTGCAGGGGGTGTTGTAAAGAGACAGTGGGTGATGGTGGGGTTTCTAGGGGGGAGCTTATGCTCGGAACAGCTGACTTTAGAGGGGGAGTGGGTTGGGTTTTGGCGTGGTTCAGGAGTCATTGGCCCGCCGGGGTGGAATGGTGACAATGGTCTGGCTGTTTAGGATGGAGGGGCAGTATCCTTGGAGCGGCCGACTTTGATCAGGGTGGTATTGGGTTGAGATCTGGGTGTGGATCGACATGGTGTGAGCGAACCGACCCAGGCAGCTGCCATGCTCTGCCTCCCACTGCTCTTCTGCTTGTTGGCACTGCAGTGGGAGACCCTGGGTGGGTGTCAGAGGCCGGGGGGGTTGCAGCACTGCAAGGGGGGGCTTCAGTGAGTGCATGAGAGGGGCCCAGCTGTAAGAGCAGTACACTTTTCTTTTTTTAATTTGGTAATTGCTGTAAAATGCTAAATCACTTGGGGTGTCAGTGACCTGACGGTAAATGTCAGACTTCAAAATGGAAATGTTACTCATAAGAAACCCTGGCCGCCCGCCATGCCCGGACAGGCACTCTCATTAGGTAAAATAGTGCTGCAGACCACCCTGGCCAGCCCTGCCTGACAGCAGGTCGGAGAGTTAGCTCGGTGCTTTGCACTATGTTTGGTACACCCGCGTCCACACTTCCCTACAGAGGTATCTCTTGCACAAAATGATTTACCTGCTGCGCGTTCTGTTTCTTGTCCGTTCCTCTCACTTAGCAACACCTTGACCGATAGAAGCTGAAAGACCAGTGAACATCCATGAAAAGGCGGGCGCTCTGAGAACGTTAACGGTGCCCCTCCACCACTTTCACTCGTATGTAAACTGCCGTCGCGGAGAGTCACACGGCCTCCACATTGCGTCACGCAAGCGTCGTTTTCTGTGGCACCCTTAACAAGTACAGACAGGCTCAGAGCACTCTTTGCAGTCATTGGTTACTGCTAAAAATTTGAGCAGCCTTGTGAACACGCCCATCGTTTTCCCGATTGGGTCACTGGCAATCGGTCCTTTAGTGTCTTGCTCTTGACGTATCTTTTTTTTGTAAATGTTATTTTTTACTTTGCGTTTAAATACACATATACAATTTTGGATTTGCCGCAGGCAATCGTAAAAAAAAAATTGGAGAACTACATTTAAGTGCAAGGTAAAATCAAACAGGGAGAGGCGAAGATCAAATCAAATAATGACGAAATGTAAAATTGCATTGGTACAGAAAAGCATACGACTAGACGGAAAAGTTGGAAAGGAAAATGCATGATCGAAATGAAATGGGGTGAAATTAATATGACCGAAAGAATGGCTGAAACAATGGCACTTATTAAATAACATAGAAAGCCATAAGGGAAAAAGTAACTAGAGTGAGTGCTTGCTTCTGGTGGATACCTGGCGCGGAGGGCAGTGCGGGGTGACCTGGGGTTCCATCCGGAGTATTAAAACATGCCCTCCAAACAGTGCTTGCTTGTTACGACCCTGTCTCCTTTTGGGATGGCCCATCCGGACTGGATCTCACGGCTTGTTTATATAACACGCCTCCTAAAGATAAGAAATTGCTTTGCAACAGCTGCAAAGCAAACAAGCCAGTCCGGATGGGCCGTCCCAAAAGACAAAAGGGCGGTAACAAAGAAACCTCAATTTCAATGGAAGGCCACCGTTTGGCATAAACAATGAGGCCTTCCAATGAAAATGAGGGGCGGGGCCTCAAGCCCCCTTCTGAAATGTCCTCTATTGCAATAGTCTCGCCGAGCGGTCAGTGCATGCGCTTCAATGATAGGCGAGACCTAAAAAACAAGTTTAGTAAGCTTGAACTCAGAATGTTAAAATACATCCTTTATTGTGGGGGATTTTTACATTCTGTGTTTAAAAGTACCACTTTTAGAAAGTAGGTATTTTCTTGCCTAAACATCAAGTATGCCTCTGCTAGGTTTGTGTATTCCATGTCTGGTTTGTGAGTGACGGGGACTGGAGAGGGCCTTGGCTCCAGCAGTCTCGTGAGTCAGGGCTGGGCTGAATAGGACCTGCATTGAATCGAGAGTAGGGGGAGGAGATTTCCTTTCACTTGCCTGAGCCTACATAGAATAGAGAGTAGGGGGAGGAGATTTCCTTTCAGCTACCTGGGCCAGTTCTGCTTTCAACAATGCTGTCTCCACCTCCTGCCAGGAAGCTGCACCAGGGAGGACATAACTGGTTTTGACTAGGTACAGACACTCTCTGCCTTCAGAGAACAAAGGATTTAGTAGTATAAATATTGGGGCTCAGACCACGGAACTTTAGATCACTTCTGGGAATCAAGACAAACCCTTTGCCAAGGAGAAAGACCAAGGAAGCCGAAGGAGGGGACTGCTACTGTGCTGTTTGCTGATTGGGGTTGGCATGCAGTGGTTACTTCTTGCCAAGGAAAGGTGAAAAGGAACTTTGTGTGTTATTTACTATCGTGAAGAAGATCTCCAAGGGCTTGAAGCTGAGCTTGCCTCCTGTTCTGAAGTCTCAGGGACACAAAGACTTCACCACCAGCTCCCCCTCAATTCCCTTGCTGGGAATTCTACCTGCAGAGATGTGCCTGCTGTTGTTTTGGTCCCTCTGGAGACTGCGTGTCGCTGGGAGCTGGAAGCGTGATGCAACAAGTAAGAAGCGTGTCGCTGCTTCAGCAGTTGCCGTCACATCACCATAGAAGCGTGTTGCCAGCGCAGCTGTTGGCCCATCGCATTGCAGAAGAAGTGTGTCGCATCACCGGAGAAACGTGTTGCCACCGCAGAGGTTGCAGTCACATCACTGGAGAAGCGTGTCTGAGGGCCTGTCGCGGCTCCAGAAATCATCAATTTTGCCACACGGCTGTTAAGAATGTACACATCGCATTCGCATTGTTGCATTGCATCAAAGACGCTACTTGGTCGCATCGCACCGGATCGTTGCATCGCATCGAGGTGCCATCTTGTTGCATCGCACCGGATCACAGTAAGAAACAGACGCTTCTCCTCCTCTCCGGTAAGGAACAGACGCATCGCCTCCCCTGCGCTGCAGTAAGGAACAGGTGCGTCACCTCCCCCAAAGCAAGGAACTGACGCATCGCCTTCCCTGCAACCCTTTTGTTGGTATTGCGTGACGCATCCAAGGTACTTTGAGAGTAAAGTGTTGCAGTTACCATCTACATTGAACTAAGCTAGTTCTACCATTTTTAAGTCATATTCTTGATATTGTATTGTGGATTTCTGTTGTTTGGTCTTGTGTGAAGTCTAGTAAAGGTTACTTATTTTTCTAAACTGGTGTGGTGTCCATTTGAAGTGTTTTTACTGTATTACTGTATGTGTTCACAAATGCTTTACACACTGACTCTGAGATAAGCCTCTGTGCTGGTGCCAAGCTACCAAGGGGTGAGCATAGGTTCATTTAGGAGTTTATCCCCTTTCCCTGACTAGAAGCAAGGGTCCCTATTTGGACAAAGGTGCAAGCCATTGCCAAGTAGAGACCCCCATTTCTAACAGGTGCATTCTTCCTATTCCTATAGTTAAAAAGGCTATCATCCAATCATATTCCTTTCTTAGAATTTATTACGATCTTCCTGTCAATCAGCGTCATCACGAAGACCGGAAAGTAAACAGAATAATATTTTATTTGAAAATAAGTACTCAAACGTAAGTGTTAATCGACTGATATTAAATCTATGTGGATCATACAATGGAATATGTATAAATATGTGTAATACGCTTTATTAAAAACACAGGTTCATCGCGGTTTCTGACAACATTGCAACTTCCGGCATCGCCACAATCATGCAAAACACCAAGTAAAAGTTTTTAATTGAAAAAATTCTTCCAAAACTTAGATTTAAAGAGTATATCAATAAACAACATGTGTCAAATATTAATTAAAATATGTCCAAGTATGTGTCCCTGAGTTTTAAAAAAACGTGCACTTTGTGACTACCGATGACTCCGCAGTCTACAGTGTCACTGCAAATATATAAAACACCATATTGAAGAGGCTTTTTACAAAACCATCACACAAACTCAAATATAAAATCTACATTAGTAAAAAACTAGTTTATGCTATTAAGTAAAATCTGTCTACATATATGTTCCTCAAAAACAAGAGCCTTTCACCACATCAACGCAGATATCGCAACATCATCTCAAATATAACATATGCACAAAAAAATATTACACTTATTAATCCACTGAAAAAATGAAAAAAATAAAAATGACTGTCAAATCACTGGAACCCGCCCTCTTTCACCACCTCCTTGTGCACTGCTTTGTGGGGGATGAAGTCACCTTGGCTTTACAGGGTCCCTGGGGGGCCAACAAACCCTCTTGTTACCTCCAGTGAGTCACATACAATGCAATTGCTGCAAGGTCTTCAGAGGCCATGCCCCCATTCTCCGCCACTCTGCAGACATTCCGCCTGGGACACTTCTGGTAGGAGGATGATATCCTATTGGCTTCAGAGGGCCCTTGGGGGCCAACTACCCCTCCTGTTTCCTCCAGTAAGTCCCACACTGTGGGATTGCTGAAAGGTCTTCGTAGGCCAAGCCCCCTTTTTCTACCACGCCACAAACACGCCTCCTGGTGAACTGCTGGTGGGGAGATGAAGTCCCCTTTGCTCTCAGGGTACTTCGGGGCCAACTACCCCTCCTGTTACCTCCAGTAAGTCCCATACAGCAGGGTTGCTGAGAGGTTGTCGGGGGCAACGCCCTCCTCTCCACCAAGCTGCAAATGCGCTTCCTGGGGCACACCTGGTTGGGGTTTGAAATTCCCTTGGCTCCAGAGAGTCCTTAGGGGCCAAATACACCTCTTGTTACCTCCAGTAAGCCCTACCGTGTGGTATTGCTGAGAGGTCTTCATATGCCATGCCCCCTTTTTCTACCACTCTTCAAACATGCCTCTTACTGCACTACTGGTGGGAGGGATGAAATCCCCTTGGCTGCTCAGGGTACTTGGGGGCCAACTACCCTTTCTGTTACCTCCAGTAAGTCCCACACAGCGGGATTGCTGAGAGGATGTCAGAGGCCACATCCACTTTCTCCACCACTCTGCAAATGTGCCTCCTGGGGGACTCCTGGTTTGGGGATGAAATTCCTTTCGGGGCCAAATACACCTTGTAAGTAAGTTCCACAGAGCCTGACTGCTGTGAGGTGTGAGGTCTTCGGAAGCCATGTCACCTTTCTCCATCACTCTGAAAACACACCTTCTGGTGCAATACTGGCTGGGAGATGAAATCCTCTTGGATGCCGAGGGACCTTGGGGTATAAAAAGCCCTTTAGTTACCTTCTGTAAGTCCCTTACAGGTGGATTCCTGAGATCTGGTCGAAGGTCCCGCCCCCTTTCTCCACCACTCTGCAAACACGACTACCAATTGAAAAACACATAGAAATTCACTTTAAAAACCAAAGGTTACAGGAACATTATAGTTAGGAAATCGATTATATTTTTTTGTAAATTCACTGAAAAATCCAAAGGTGATAGGGATGGTATAGTTAGGCTCATGTTTTTCTTTAACACAACCAGTGAAAGTCAGCAATTATAGTTAGCTGAGTCAACTTTATCTGTGGTCCCTGAAATGCGCTGCTTAAGAGCTCATAGTTTACATCACTCTTGGCATGGTCAGTGACATCACTGATGACGTCAGGGAAAGAGATGATACCTCTGCTTCCAGACGTCATTCTCTGACGACGTGGCCAGTTTGCAATCCGACGCTGCGACTGTTTTCCCTGAAAGAAAGGACGATTTACTCTTTGCCCACACGGAGGAACAAAACGACGGAGCAAGTAGCAACAAGATGCGAGTGGTATGTTGTGCAACAGTATATGTGATTGAATGTATGAGTGATTGTGTGATTTTCTATTAGTCCCCTTGTCTTCAATTTACCTTAATGTTTGGTGTTGTCTTTTTTATAAAGTGAAAACTATGTTGAATCTTTCATGAGATGAAAATATTAAATATTTGAAATGAGATGAAAATATTAAATATTTGAAAAATAAAAAAAGCTTCTAATGAGATTTCAAATGTGTATAGTCTATGCATTTTGGGTAATTTGTTTTTGAATAGCAATCAGTATTGGCACTATCTGTGTTGTAGTTCACAGAATGGGAGCACTTTAACAGCTCCTACCCTCTGGAGCCTGTGTTTGCTTTAGCTTGCCAGGACCTGTCTCAGAACCCACCACCAAGCAAAAGCACCCAGCTATGTCCTGGGTGGGCACTTAGGGACATGGCAGGTGCTGGCCTTGGGTATGACGATCTCCAGGACCATATATGGCTCCAGGAGCGGGGCTGTATGTGGCCTGGGAGGGGGACCATGCAAGGTAAATGTAAATGTAAATGTACATGTATTTATATAGCGCAAATCACCGACCCGGTATCTAAGCGCTTGCTTAGGGAACCCGTCCTGGTATTCCCCTGTGAGATACCCCGGCAGGGTATCCACAAGGTGAAAGCCAGGGATCCTGCCGCGAGGGCCGTAGTGGAGATTAAGCAAGCTATTGCCCAGAGTCGCAGAGTGTGACCCCGTGAGTCGAGTAGGCACCGGAGCGAAAATTGTCGAGTCCGTGGAATATTTTGAGCCCGAGACCCGCCGAGGCGGGGAATCGAACCCTGGTCCACGGCCGATCTCAGTTTCCGGGTCTGCCGCCTCTAACCACTGAGCCACGCTTCTCCACAAGGCCCTCCTTCATTAAAAAAAAAATAAACTATTGACCCTGGGGAGGTGGTGGTCCCCAGGGCCATTGGGGTCTGCATGTCCCCCACATTATTTATTTAAAACCCTGAGGAGGTGGTGGACCCAAGGGCACGAGGCAGACCATGTGCCCCCGGCATTTAAATAAAAATGGGCCCTGGGGATATGGTGGCCCCAGGACAATAATAAGCTCTAGGACAAGGGACCTTGCATCCCTTCTTTATTGTTAAATTAGAAATACCACTGGGACCTGGGGCTCTATTCAAAACAAGTGAAAGAGCTCACAATTGTTATTTTTTTAAGTGCTTTTGTTGGCCCTATAAGGCCAGGGGAACCCCTGGACCACATTTAGGGGGTCAGGGTATTCCTACCTGGCCCCTTTTCCTTTCTTTAAAATTGTTTCATAGGACTCGGCTAAAGCTGAGTCCCAAGATGAATGCCAACACTACCTGGTTGAATTTCGAATGCTCGGATGATCCGCGTCCCTCTATATACAAATTTGGATTTCCATTAACACTTCCAAAACTACTGAATGAATTTACACCAATTTACAAAAAACATGGCTTGCTGGACCAACAGCTACCTTTCTGCCAAATGTGGTGTAATTATGTTTTGGTTCAAAGTGTTTAACCCCTTCTGTGCTCATGACGAGCTCAGCTTGTCATGAGGCACAGTGCTCGTGTGCTCATGACGATCTGAGCTCGTCATAACCACACCCATTTCTATTATGGTCCAGCACAGCAGGCAAATATCTCAAGCAGCCAAGGTGTTAAAACACAAATCAAAGGGTCTAGAAGCTCTGAGATAGTCCTTGAAAGTTTGGAGCTACAATTCCCACAATACACCTGGCCAAATCATTAAAAGTCCACTGGATGCACTCCAAGCTAGGGACGTCTTGAGGGAGATGGTGCAGGAAAACTCTGTTAACCTATTGCTTTCAGGCATTCCACTCCTCAATCATTGTTGAAGCAAGGCAAAGTCCTCAAGGCTGTAGTTCCAAGTTAACAACAGGGGCAGTCATTCAGATTGTAATCTTCTGGGGTGCCGACCAGGGTTCCAGCAGGCCAGTCCTTCTTCTACTTAGAGTTTCAGGCAGCAAATCTGAGTTGCTTTGTAGCTCTCGCATATGTATTTAATGATCTGGGGTAAAAGACCCACATCCAATGAGGAGCAGGGTGCCTCCCAAAAGCATTACTGCTTTCTCCTAAAGTGTGGCATATTTTTTCCCACAAAGCACTGCACTTTAAAATGCAAGTTTGAGATTTCCTCTCCAGGAGAGTAAGACCTGGCTAAACCAACCTACTGATGTGGTTCATTTCCAATAACACTCCCCCTCCAGGCCTTTTTCAAATTCCATTCCTAGACTTGCCTTCTGGCTGGCGGTTCAGGAAGAGGGGAAAGGCCTGGCTAGCCTGCTCTCTATGATTTCCGGTTTAATTATCCAGCCCTCATCCTGGCCTGTTGTCTGCAGCTGCAGAGAACCCCATCAGATATCCTCTGTCCATGCAGGCCACTTATCACCTCATCAAAGCAGCGTGGCTAAGTCTTTTAAGGCTGGCCAATCAGGAGAGGCTGCTAGAGGTTCTATAACTTATTTTCTGTACTACTAATGAGAAATTCAGCAATTGAAAGTTGTTGGAATTATTGTTGCCAATCTTTTAAGTCATTGAATGACATTTTTAGCTCCTTCTTTAGTTATTTTTAAATAAAATATTGCAATGTTAGCCTATTAGGCTAAGTATCTACCCTGGGGCAAAATGAAATTGGGAGTTTGTCCCTCACCTGGGCACATAAAACATATTTTAGAATGTTCCTGCACATAGTTATATGGCACCACACCCCTGGGGCACCTAGGAGAGACCATAGGAATGATTCATATGTAGAAATAAGGTAGAGTCCCACTTTACAAGGACCTTTAATTCCAAAGTGAATTTGCATATAATGTACTTGTGAGGACAGTCTGCAAAGTAGGGCTGCCATTAATAATTACAGCAGGCAACACCGCTGTGCACACTCCACTTCAGGAAATCTAATGGGTCTCTAATCCTCCCTGCCTAATTATTTACTGGGGACTTATAGATAGTTTGAATCACCCTTGCCTTATTCAGTTCAGTTCAAATGTCTTTATTCGAATATTTCATCATAAAAGACATCCATAACAGGGTATACCACAAGAGAATAAAATATAATATAAAAATACCACGATATTATCACATAAGACATGATAAAATACATCATAAATAATCACAATTAATAAAACAGTATTAAATCAGAGAAAAGACGTGAGAAGAAGAGATAATAGTAAAACCATTGATTCAATGAATTAACATATGGGTGCCTATTTTAATAATCCACATCCACCCCAGAAGTTTGGCAACCGAAATTGCCACAAGTTCAAATGTATTGGTCCTCAACAGCCAAACTGCGTCCTGCGCCACCCGGGTTCCCAAGGTTTTACAAATTGGTTTCAGCCACTTTAGCCAGGGTGATCTGTAGGCTGGGCAAACAAAAAGAACGTGGCCTATGGTTTCTTTCAAGTCCCTACACCAAGGACAAAATTCATTAGACTGCCCCCGCCATTTGGATGTAAAGGATCTTACTGGCAGCGACCCAATTCTATATTGATGGTATAATTTCCTGTCGCTACTCTTCGTGATAAGAGCCCAATAATCCTCCAATGAAGGATCCAATTTGTGTGTCAGAAATCTACCGGTCAAAGTGGGAAGGTTAGACTGAATAACAAGTTTATTTCGAAGGGACGCCCAATATAATGCTTTAAAATCCCTTTTTGAAGGAAAAATACTAATGTCAGGCACATGCCAAAGTTGGCCAAGGCCCATATTTTCCAGGATGGATTTTACAGTTCTAAACCAAGGGATGTTACCTGAGCCTAGTATGGATCTTAGCTCAGCAATTTCATTAGCAAATCGGGCTAGTTCGGGGGTTGTCCATATTCTCCTCCACAAAGCAACAGTCCTAAACCGGGCAACATCATCAATGGAATGGCAGCCTAAGTCAGTTATCAAAGGTATCATAGGACAAGATGGGGGCAGGCCAACCAAGTTGCGCAAACATTTTTATTGTATCTTGACCAAAGCGGAGAGATCCGCATGACCCCATAAGTCCGCACCATACAAAATGGCCGAACTTATTTTAGCGTTAAATACTTTTAGTACTGGACCAATCCTTTTCGTGGCAGAGGATCTCTGCTCCTTAATTAAACACCCGGTCAATTGCGCAAACTTTAAGGAAAGTGCATTGAACTGCGCTTTCCATCTAAGCCTACTTTCCAAAACCATCCAGAGGTAGGTCATGGACTCCACCTGCTCTAACTCTTGACCATTCATGCTAACCCTACCCTTCAATGGCTTGCTTTTGGTAAATACCATAAATTTAGTTTTGCTTACGTTAACCTGAAGGTCATTGTGTATACAGAATACCTCAAATCTATCTAAGGCAGTTTGGAGCCCCTTCTGCGTTTTAGAGAGGATGAGGGTGTCATCTGCAAAGATAAGAAGTGGAAATTTATCTCCGCCTAGGGCCAGGGAGTCTGTTGGAGTGTTCGCACAATACTGCACGACCCTGTTAATAAATAACAGGAACATTGGCGGTGCAAGTACACACCCCTGGGGTACCCCACGGGTAACAGGGAATTTCTTGGTGACCTCCCCCTGCATACCCCATCTTACCTGGGCAAAATTGCCCTCGTGAAGGCGTATGACGATATCCAGCAAATCATGCGGCATTCCCATAGTTCTCAAGGCGTCCCATAACTTATGTCTTGGGACGAGATCAAAAGCTGACTTGAGATCTACGAATGCCGCATAGATAACTCCTCCACCCAGGGTAACAACCTTCCAATAGATTAATAAGAATCTAAGCACCTGGTCGATGGTACTGACCCAGGGTCTAAACCCAGCCTGCATGGGAGATAAAACATTCTCAAGATCCATCCACGCATGGATTCTAGACAACACCATCCTCGCAAAAATTGTCTGTGTTACGTCTATTAAGCAGATGGGGCGGTAGTTCCCAGGTACGGACCGATCCCCTATTTTAAATATGGGTAAGATTTCCGCCCCTCGCCAGGAATCCGGAATGGGAGCCCCATTTACAATGGCGTTAGCTAATATGGTAAGGTATGGCACCCAATGCGAGGGGTCATATTTAAATAGATCCGCAGGGATACAGTCCATGCCGGGGGCCTTACCTGCCTGAACCGATCCCAACGCAATCTCTGCATCCTTGTTAGTAAACATACAAGTTTGACAGGGACTATGTGGCAAAAGGGGTATAGATTCTACAACAATGTCCAATGTAAGGTCAGGACACCTAAACTGTGATTCAAAGTAATCAACCCAAACTTCCACTGGCACATGATTCACTCGGACTTGGGAGTCTGTGGAGCTACCCCATTTGATAATCTGCCAGAACTTATTCTGATTCCCGGCCTTGCTAGCCTCCAAGAGCTCAGACCAATAATGGTCATCCCATTCTTTCCTTGCAATTTTTTGGACTTTTTTATATTCTAACCTGGCTATCCTAATTTCACTTAGAACCCAGGATCTTACAGCTTTAACTAAAAAGCTATAAGTCTGCCGACAAGATTTATTATACCAATTATTCCTCGATATAGGGACGGGTTTTTCCCAGGTATGTAGCTTTTGGAGAATAATGATTTTAAAGAAATAAAAAGCTGCTCATGAAGCAAACTTATATGTGCAAGGTGGTCCCCAGAGTCAACCAAGGCCTGAAAAGCACACAAGGTGGAGGAGACTTTCTGAGATATTAAATCTAGTGATCCTGGGTCATCAACTACTCTACACCACCGAACCCTGCGCTTGTCATTTGTTAAAAAAGCTTCCGCTGTAGCACATTCAGAGTCCCTATTGCCCCTCTGACTGCCATCAAGTTTCAGGCTAGCGACCAGCGGGTTATGGTCACTCTCGGGGCGGGCTATAATTATCATGTCCACAAGTAGCGACCAAAACTCCGCTTTAATCAAAATATAGTCAATTCTATTTTTGCTGATTCCATTGTCAAAGGTAGCCCGACCTAACTTGTCAGAACGTGAGCGCCCATTAGCAGCTCTCAGGCCCCATTCAAGGCACAGACCCAGCCAATGTAATGCAGCCTCGGTCCCCCTTTTAATAGGTTTAAGATCCAATTGTGGGACATTCCACAATGCATCTTCTTCTGCCAAAATATCCTCACCCTCACTAAGGAGGGGTTCGAAGGTGCAGTTAAAGTCCCCTGCCACGACAACAAACTTATCCCTGCCAATAGAATCTAATAAGAGATCTAACTCAGTAATAATCCTGGGGCTTCACCCTCCAGGGAGTCCTCTGGCATAAATACCAACAATAAAGATCTCCAAATAGCTGGGCCTGTAAAGTTTAATCCCGATGATGTCTAAGCTGCTTGCTGGTACTTCTGTGGGCTTGTAATGGAGTGACTGCTTCACCCAAATAACAAGGCCACCAGACGCTCTACCCTGAGTGCCCTTAATAGCAGGTTTATAAAAATTGAGATACCCCAATCCATAGATGGGGTCGGAGGCCCAACTTTCCTGAAATATAAGGATGTCGTGGTCATCCACAAATTCCGCCCACTCCCCTACGGCTATTTTACTAGACAGCCCTGCAATATTCCACGACAACATTTTAAGTGGTAGGGCTTGGGCGATGACATGGGGCGGAACTTCCACCTGCGGAATGGGGCCTATAGACCGCCCCATCTCCAACGTGGAGTTGCCAAATGAGCTCTCCATAAGAGGGATGTCCATATGAGGACTGCCCACACCCTCAGCTTCCTGCCTACCCTCCCTATCCAAACCAACACTACAAAAAGATGATTTCACCCCGGGGGAATTGACAGCTACTGTCCTATCAGCCAACACAACCATCCCCAAAGGATCCATACTATTTAGCTGAAAATCCGAAGTGACTCCAGAGTTACACGTGGGTCAGTCCACCCCCTCCAGTCCCATAAGGGACTCAAACCTATTCCTTAGAGGGATGTGGTGCCCCATCCTATCCATATGACGACCATCATACATACTTCCTCTATATGGAAGAAGAGCAGGAATAAACGGCCCCTGCCCTGAGCTAGGATAAAAATAGTCAAGGGCCAGGGATTGGATGTCACCAACTCTGCCGAACCTGGGTTCTCTACAGATAAGGTTCACCACACAGGGGTCTCTAAAATTCACAATTACACAATCCCCCTCTAGGTCCTTTGGGCATTTTCCCACCCAACTCACCCTTCTGACACCTAAAATCTCTGTATTACATGAGGGAGGAAGTGGCCTATTCTTATTCAGCCAATAGGTGACTTTATTTTTCAACTCCCTCGGGGATTCCGTATTCTCCACCCCCAAGTCTGGGACTCCAACCAAAATAGTCGTATAACGTGCGGACTCTACGGGGAGGTTTATACAGGGGAGCCGATGGTTGTTAGTACCCTTCCCTGAGGTGTGATGCCCATTAGACCGGGGACCAGACAATATTTCACATGGGGATGGCTGCGATCTTGACTCTAAGACAGAATGAGGACCAGCCACCCCACCCGAAACTAAGCCCCCACCCTTGGTAGCCCTAGTCTTATCTTCTCCTGTAGTGCACTTTATCTCGCGGACTGGCTTGGATAGAATCTTAGGCTTAACAAGTAAAGGCTGTTTAACCGGGCCAATACCGCTACCTGTCCTCTGCACTTGGGGGGCACTCACTTTATTCGCTGGGCACTCCCTTCCTTTAACTAATGTGTCCAAAGTTCTGGAGTTACCAGTGACTAACTGTTCCAACAAGTCTAATTTCGAGCTAATCATTCTGGTCCTCTCCAATAACGGAAGCATCAGGGATTTAACAAGAAACTCAATTTTCCCCAATAGTTCATCATTTATGCTGCTAGTGGGGGGGTGGATCACTAGGGACAGGTATAGCACTAAACAACATAGGAGTCTGAGCTAGGTTAGGTGTATCCTGCATCACATTATTTTTCTTTTGAAATTTAGCAGTTCCACCCTTCTGAAAACTCCCCCCTCTTTTCCTCTTATTAAGTTTAGTAGTAGTTGTGGCTGCATGTGTTGTGCTTGTTTGTGAAACCTGGGTTGCAGCTAGCGGGGTGGAATAATTATCGGGGGATGGATATCAATGCTAATACTTAAATCATCAGAGTCCGTACTAACGGCTGTAGAATTTATTATTAGGGAGGCCTCTGCATTATCTGATGCTACCAAGATATTACTTAAATTAGGGCTCTGGGTAACCAAAGGATCTAATAATCTCGGGATGCCTGGGGAAGTAACGAACCCAATTTGGCCAAGGGATGAACGCTTCCCCGTAATAAGGTCTATGGACAACCTTTTCTCAGTAAGGGCAATTTCTTTCTCTAAAATCACAGTTGCTCTTGTTAAAAATTTATCCATAGTGCCAGTCACCGCCCCCCGTTGTTTTGATGGTAACAGTTCTGCTCTTCCCGGATCTTAACGACATAATAACTAAATCACATGAAGTCCGATTACTCACAATTAAATGGCACAATACAGAATAGAAAGTAATTTATAAATAAACTGAACCCCAATATGCAAATGAAAGGGACGTGTCCCAACCCAACCTCCAACAACCTCTGACGGCCTCAGACGGCCCGCCCTTTGCCCGGGCTTCGCCCGGCACCGCCCGCGCGCGTCCCGCGAGGCGCGTGACCGGGCACGGCTATAGGCGTGATGGGGGAGGAGGGCGGGAAGAATCACAGGTGCGTTATATGTCCGGCACGCACAGAGTCCTGGGACTCGCAGTCCCGCTCCCTCACTAGTCCAGAAGGCGAAAGCCCCGTTCGGCACAATTCCTCAGCACAGATTCCGACTACACACAGGCAGGGATTCCAAAGTTCAGGTATGCAGCCAGGGAAAGTCTGCAGCCTCCCTAATGCACGGTTACGAGTGGCTCCCGTGGAGCGGGGGCCGCGAGCCGTAGATAACTACGAGGAGGGGGAGGAGGGCGGGAAGAGTCACAGGTGCGTTAGATGTCCGGCACGCACAGAGTCCTGGGACTCGCAGTCCCGCTCCCTCACTAGTCCAGCAGGCGAAAGCCCCGTTCGGCACAATTCCTCAGCACAGATTCCGACTACACACAGGCAGGGATTCCAAAGTTCAGGTATGCAGCCAGGGAAAGTCAGCAGCCTCCCTAATGCACGGCTACGAGCGGCGCCCGCGGAGTGGGGGCCGCGAGCCGCAGATAACTGCGAGGAGGGGGAGGAGGGAGGGAAGAGTCACAGGTGCGTTAGATTTCTGGCACGCACAGAGTCCTGGGACTCGCAGTCCCGCTCCCTCACTAGTCCAGAAGGCGAAAGCCCCGTTTGGCACAGTTCCTCAGCACAGATTCCGACTACACACAGGCAGGGATTCCAAAGTTCAGGTATGCAGCCAGGGAAAGTCAGCAGCCTCCCTAATGCACGGCTACGAGCGGCACCCTTGCCTTATTATATACTACGAACTTACAGGGGTCTGTCATTGTCAATTGTAAATATACCTAAATACCACATACTTTTGTAATCAGAGCTCTGGCCCTAGGCCTGGTTAGCAGAGCCCAGGATACAGTCAAAGTTAGTTACCATCAGTATTAGGAAAAAAAATGGGGGTGAAAAGGACACAAAGTATGACTTTCTCAAATGCCCGCCCCCAAACTCATGTTGATGGGTAACTAACCTACACTACAACCTAGTTGTCCTCCTCATATAAGTGAAAAAACCTGCATAGCCCATCCACATTGGCATGGGCCATCCCCAGTTGGTGTTCCACAGTGAAGTCCATTCTCTGTAGAGAAATGGAGCACCTCAATACCTTTGGATTCCCCCTCTCATCTACATGAACCATCAGAGAGGTTTGAGGTCAGTTTGAACACAGAGGTGAGTACCAAACAGGTATAGTCTCAGCTTTTTTAGGGACCAAACCACAGCAAAGGCCTCCCTCTCAATGGCACTCCACCTTTGTTCTTTAGGGAGAATTTGCCTGCTAATGAAGGTAACTGGCTGATCAAGGCCCACCTCATTTACTTGTACCAACACCGCCCCAGTCCCTTGTTCTGAAGCATCTGTATGAACCACAAATTCCTTTGTGTAGTCAGGGGCCTGTAACACTAGGGCTGAACACATAGCCTATTTCAGAGTGTCAAAGGCATTCTGACATTCTGAAATGGGGTCCACATGACTTTCTTTTTGCCACTTTTTGAAGTGAGTTCTGTCAGGGGAGCCACAATGATCCTATAGTTCTGAATAAATCATCTATAATACCCAGTCGGACTAAGGAAGGCCCTGACCTGTTCCTGGGTGGTAGGAGCTGTCCAATCCCAAATGGTGTGGGTTTTGATTTGGAGAGGTTGTACATGGAATCCACCTACAAGCTGACCCAGGTACAAAAATGAACTCTGCTCTAAGTGGCACTTACTGGCCTTAATAGTCAGGCCTGCTTGCTGTAGGGCCTGAAGCACTCCCCAGGTGGAACTGTACACAGCTATTTCATCAAGATAAGCTGCAATGAACTGCTGCAGCCCAGACAGGACACTGTTCACCAACCTTTGAAAGGTGGCATGGGCATTCCTCAAGCCAAAGGTTATTACTTTAAAATAGTAATGTCCCTCTGCTGTGGAGCATGCTGACCTCTCCTTTGCCAGTATCCTGAGGGTAAATCAAATGTACTCAGAAACTTAGCAGCCCCTAACCTACCAATGAGCTCATCAGCTCTAGGTATAGGGTGAACATCAGTCTTTGTGACTGCATTCAGTAGTTTGCAGTACACATCGAACCTCATCTCTTTCTTTTCCCCCTTGGGATTAGGTTTTGGTACCAGCAGCACTGGACTGTACCGTGGACTCTCAGGGGGCTCAATTACACCAAATTCAGCATCTGAGCTACTTTAGCCTTGGCGTTGACTCTGACATGGTCAGAAAACCTGTACAACTTGCTCTTCACAGCTAGGCTGTCACCATTGTCAATGTCATGTTTATACCAGCTGGTAATACCTGGGGTCAGAGAGAACAGACCAGCAAACTGCTTCAGAACCTACTTGCAGTCTCTGTCAATTTGGGAAAGAGTACCACTCTCTCCACCGATCCATCTTGCACATTGTTGGAGAGGAGATCTGGCACTGGTTCAGTCTTCTTCTCTCCTCCCTCATCTGTGATCATCAACATTGTCATGTCTGCCCTCTCTTGGTGGGGGTTGCTTGACATGCAGAACCCGTGAGGGTTCTTGAGGCTGTTCAGGACTATCAGGTAGGTAATATTGCCCTTCTTCTCTAGGATTGGATAGGGCCCAGTCCATTGTTTCTGCAGGGCCTTAGGAGCCACAAGATTCCACACCAATTGTCCTTGGATGTACTCAGCCATGGAGGTGTTTTGGTCACACCAGTGCTTCATGAGTTCCTGGCTGGTCTCATGTTTTCTTCTTTCCTTGTACATGTACTCTGCCAATGGAGAGCTCAGGCCTACACAAAGTCCAGCACATTGCCCTTAGCTTCATTGAGAGGCTTCTCTCAAGGCTCTCTCATGTGGCACAATGGCCTCTTAAAGTCTACCAAAATAATGACTCTAAGGGGCTAAAGCGAACCCCTTTTTGTGGGACTTCACTGTAGGCACATAATAGGCATGGCAGGCAAACATCCCATCTTCTCCTTAATTTGTCAGGCATACTATTGATCATGACCTTCAGGGTCTTATTGAACCTTTCCACCAGACCATTAGTCTGGGGATGATATGAGGTGGAAGTTGCAGGCAACACCACATTATTTCCACATCACTTTCAGGTAGCTGGACAACAAATGTGTGCCCCTATCTAAAACCACCTCCTTTGGAAACCCACTATGTTGAATACACTATTAAGGGCCCTGGCCACCCGACGAGCAGGGACTGTTCCGAAGGGCATTGCTTCAGGGTACTTTGTGGTATGATATAGTACCACCATGATATACTTGATCCCTGATGCAATTTGTGGTTCTTGGGGACCCACAATGTCCACCAACACACTCCCATCCTCTCAAAGGGAGTCCCAACCACTGGCAGTCATATCAAGAGATTCTTTGGCTTGCCCCTTGTTTTGCCACTGGCCTGACAGGTTGCACAGGAGCTGCAAAACTCCTTCACTTTGGCAGACATGTGGGTCCAATAGAATTGGTTAATCAACCGTTTCCAAGTCTTATTCTGACCCGAATGACCTGTCTAGGAGATGTCATTGCTTAAAGTCAAGAGGAATTCTCTGTACTTCTGGGGGACCACTAACCTCCTGGTACCCCTTTTTCAATGTATCTAGCCTTGGTGACCGCAGTAGAGATCACTAAAGATTTGGCTGCTTTTCAGCTTCTCCAAAAAGTTGTCAACCCTACCCACACAAAAGGGCATCTACTAGACCCTCTCTTCTCCAACATCGAGGAATTAGAAGGAGGGAAGCCGATCCCAGTACCATGGTCTGATCACTCTCCTGTTCCATTCTGCTGGACTCCGAATTCCACCGTATTCCATGTTAAACTGACCAGCAGAAGGCTATGTCCTTGGTCCAAACTATCAGTGGAACAATGGACTTTAATGATAGAAAAAACAAAACCAACACCAAACTCTGATGTTATCGTCGCTAACGAGAACTTTAAGAATTGGATACAAGATTCCCTAGATTTGCTTCTTCCTATAAAAGCAGTCCAGGTGTAAAAAGATATTAACAGAATGGCATGGTACTCTACAAAACTTCGAGAACTAAAACCAACTTGTAAGAATTTAGGAAGAACTTGTAGGAAGGGCTTTTCTTCAGACAACAAATCGAAATATAAGAAGACGATTAAAGCCTACAAAGCCGAAATCAAATCAGCCCAGGCGGCCTACTACGAAGAAAACATTTTTTCGGCAGGCAACTACACATCTGAGATCTTTCGCATTGCTAACACTCTCCTCAGAGTTCTCCCTCCTCCAGTGACACCTGACACCTCAGGCGCACGTTGTGACAAACTTACAGAATTCTTCCACAATAAAATCCAAATTATATACACCTCATTCCCCCAGGCGAAGAGCCAAGTCTGGGATCCCAGTCATTACAGCATAGACTGCTATCTGGAAACAATTCCTTTGATGGATAATGAAATATTTGATCGCATCATGTCTCAAGTGAAGAGTGGATCACCTAAAGATCCAGCACCTATAAAAATGCTGAAACAAGTGGCTGGAACAGTCTCTCCTTCAATCCTGGAGCTGATCAACGCCTCTTTTGTATCTGGAGTGGTCCTCCCACCCTGACAGGAAGCAATGGTGAGGGCACTCCTCAAAAAACCCAGTCTGGACCCTGATTCCCTGGAAAACTATTGTCCCATCTCACTTCTCCCAGGAATCAGCATAATTGCTGAAAAATATGTAAAAAATAAAAATTTCTTCCCCATGCCAGACAGGGAGGAAGAATCTAATTCTTAATTTTTAACTTGTTCTGTTTTGATTTTAGGATAAATAGGCTGTCTAACATGATGTCAAGCTTCTTTTAATTTTGCTGCGGCTATCTCTCCATGGATTCTTGTGTATTCTCTCAAGGACTGAAACTTTGTTTTAACACGTTTAAATTTGATTTATGTTTTAATGAATCCTTTTTGATTTACATTGTAAAGGTTTTAATTAATCATGCACAATAAAGTAGTAGTGACAGTGCTGTCTACCTTCTTGGAGACCAACAAACTTCTACACCCGTCCCAAACATGTTTTCGCTCGTTACAAGGCACAGAAACAGCCCTACTCTCAGTTGTAGAGGAGTAAAAAAAAATCTTGGATTCCGGAGGCATCGCAGTGGTCATACTCCTTGACCTCAGTGCAGCCTTTGACACAGTAAACCATCAACTCCTGGTCCATAGACTTATGAGACTGGGGGTGACCAGGGTTGCGCTGGCCTGGCTACAATCCTTTCTGAGTGATAGACTCTTTCAGGTGTTTGATGCTGATGTGACCTCAAAACAGGTACCTCTTCGCAGTGGGGTTCCACAGGGGTCATCCCATAGTCCTACATTGTTCAACATGTATATGAGCTCTTAAGCGAAGCTGGAGGTGCCTTTTAGGGTGCACATAGTGACCTATGCAGATGACACCCAACTGGTGGTAGGACTCAATCATGCCGACATCGCTTTCCCCAACATCCGACAGTGCTTGGAAAAGACTGCTAAATGGATGTATGATGCCTTTCTGAAATTAAATGGGGGAAAAACCGAGCTGATGATCCTGGGGAACAGATCCCCCTTTGACCGTAACACTATATGGCCAAATACACCGGGTCCCGTCACTACTCCCAAGCTCAAGATAAAGAGCCTAGGTATCTGACTAGACCAGGATTTGACCTTCAAGGCCCAGGCACGTAAGGGGGCAGCCTCTTTCTATGGTATCCTGAGGATGCTTCGGAAGGTCCTCCTTCTCTTCCCTTTCCAGGCCAGGAAACTGATGGTTCAGGCACTTATTTTGTCGCACCTTGAATATGGCAATGCCCTTTATTTAGGTGCTCCCAGCGCAACATAGTCCAGACTTCAGATGGTATAGAACTGGGCGGACAGAATTCTTCTAAATGTCCCAAAATTCCAATCAGGAAAACCAGACCTAAATCCCTTCATTGGCTTCAGATCAAAGAGAGAGTTGAATTCAAGGCGATGTGCATACTACACAAGTCATTGACCGGGAAAAGCCCTGCCATTAATCACTCCATTATTCTTCCCTATCGTGCCAACAGATGCCTTCACTTGGACCACCTACATCTAGCCACTGTTCCAAAGATTAGGAAAGCAAGAAGTGGAGGTTGTTTGTTCTCCTACAAAGCATCAAAGCTTTGGAACTCTCTTCCTCTAGATTTACGGAAAGAACCCAACCATCTTGTCTTCCGTAAACTGTTAAAGACCTGGCTATTTCCTTAATCCGGTTGCTACGCTTATCTTCCTGCTGACAGAGCTGGGATGCCTCCAGGGTAGCCATGCGCTATATAAAAGTATCTTTCATTTCATTGGTGAAAGAACTCCATCCTCTGACATCCACTGACATTGTCCTTTGTTCACCTGGAGGCAGTCTGTCTCAAGCTCTCCGTTCCAGACAAAACTCCTCTCTGGAGTGTCCACCAGCTCCTGCAAATTTTGTAAAATTGAAATGACTTTCCAGGGAAAGGAATTACCTGTTCAAAAGGTGAATCCTACCTCTCAGGGCCGGATTCCTGCTGCAACACTGGAGTTTAATGGGCAGGCTCACTAGCCCAATAAAAAAAACAGTTTCTCCATGACTAAAGTCGATTTTAGGCCTCTGCTAATACCTCTCCATGCTGGGAGGCCAGACGGCCATGGTTGCAATTGCCACCCCACGTAAGAACGCTAAGGTTGCCTCTGTCAATCCCTTCCCCATCTCTTGGACAATCTCCACCTCCACAACTATGCTGGCAATCCCCTGTGGCTGCCCACCAGTGGGGGGATTATTTGTGCAGACAGCATCTCCTCTCTTGTATCCTGGCTGATAACAGTCGAAACACTAACCTGCCTTCATTGGGTCACAGAATGGTTCTGCTTTTGCGGGGTCAAAGGACTTCCCCTTAAATTCTTTCTACTTGAAAGTGGCTTTGCTCAGGGTTCCTCCCTGTGCAGGTTTTTGTGGATCTTGGGAGGAAACTTTTAGTTTTTTACCTTCTTTTCCCTGGGCTTTCCCATGGGGGAATTTGTTCTCCCTTCTTCTTATCACTTCCCTGGTGCTGATTGGAAATCTGGGTTCTCAACCACTCATCAGCTAGCTCCCTTACCTCTCTAGAGCTAGTCAGCTTAGAGTCTACTAGGTAAAGGTGTAACTTCTCATGTGCAAAATTAATCACAATGTGCTTTTCAACAATACATTGTACATCTAAAGCGAAGCAGCGTGAAGCATTGCTTTGCATTACTTTCAGTCAACTTTCCAGCACAAAGCGGGTTTTACACAGAAAGCAATTTCCAAATGAAGATTTTGGAATGGTTTGCGTCACCTGATCAATAAATATCCTACTGGAAGTAAGTCAGGTCAGCATGCTATCACGTGATCTACATTAATGCTGCACGATTCAGCACAGCTGTGCTTCTATTCTACCTTTTTTTTAAACAGAGATGGCTGTCCTTTCACAGGACTATTACTGCATGCTGTATGTTTCTCATGCTGGTCATCTTTTGAAGATATCTGCATTTCTATTATGTTCTCTTGATTCAAAGCTCTGTATTTTGGAGGCAGAGCAAACAATTTATATCGTCATTCGAAAGATTTGCATATTTCCGTTAGCCTTCCTTCAGATGTAAAAATGTTTACATTTCCTCAAGGCTTTCTTGTAAAATAAGTCAATAGCTTACACCAACCCTCTCTCCTTGCCTCTGTATTTTCACCATTCAATCGAAAATGAGATGTCATAAAATAAACGCTTTCGGCTTTGTGCGATGTTTGGGACAGGCACGTGTCCTGTTTGTGCCACTAACACATGCATGGCATGCCTTCATACCAGTAAAGTGGAATCACTGAGGAATAAAAAAATATATATATGTTTTCTTCATTTTGAAGTTTAACCGGCTATTGTTTCTGATTTCATTGATTCTTCAAATAAGATCAAAATTCTGATATCTGCAAATAACCGCCCCTCACTGTCTGGCGTTTAACATGAAAGCCATGCCATATTTCTGTCCTCATACTGTTCAATAAACCCAGCTGCAAAATGCCGTTTTAGGAAAAAAAAATCATGCAGTGAAGAAAATGCTAGGATGCGAGCGGCAGGCACTCCTTAATGGTCTCTTCCAGTTGCGTAGTGCTTTGAAACAAACATTTCAGTTATGGATGGAGGACTGGTCTAGGATTAAATTCGAAATTTGTGTGACAGCAAAGGTAGCCCATCAATACGAGGTCATGCACTCATTTTAATGCAATAACTGAAATACTCACCTATCGATATTGGTACATAGATACATATACATTAACTCTTAAAACTAAAGTATATACTTGAATAAAACTGATTAATAGTGCACTATTTACAAGTCCGGGCATTTGACAATTGGTATGCCGTTGTCTCACAATTAGAGAAACACTGGGGCATATTTACGTCAAAATGCCACAGTACGGTGCAGCAAGCAATTTTGTATCACTGAGCTGTGTAATTTTCAAATTGAAGGGATGCGCTGTATTAGCAAAAAATTGGCACATCGCTGTTCTCACCCCTTTGCTAAAAAAGCTGCCTAGCACCTACTCAGGCACCCTTGCATCATGGTGCAAGGTTGCCAGCGTTCCAGGGATTATTGTGTTTGTGCAGGAAGGGACACCTTCCTGCACAAAAATAATCATTAATGGAATTTTTATGTGTGCTGCAGAATGCAGGACACATAGAAAGAGCAAAAAATGAATAGAAATACAAGTATGTCTCCTCATTGTGCCACATTAATGCCTCCTTTTGAAAGGCGTCAGTTTTTGACGCAGCATCAGATTTACAGATCCTTATACATCTGGAGCAGTGTCAAAAAATAATTGGTGTTGCTGGGATAGCAGCAGAAAAACCCCTTGCACATGCCCCTTTGCAGCAGAAAACTGCATTGCAGAGGGCCATATTTACAAGGCTTTGTTAAGCCATGCAAAGTGGCTGAAAGCTGCCTTGTGAATATGGGCTAGCATACAGCTCCACCAGAGCGTTAAGAAAAGTGGCACTACGGGCTTGTAAATATGCCCCACTGCTTTCATAAGGCACTCGATTGTGTGCAAATAGAAAATGAGGATCTCATTTCCAATATTTTGCCATAGGGTAGTACCGCAGGACTTACTGCTGCACTGTCCTATGGCAATAGAGAAGGCGAGGATTGCAACGTATCTATCAGGTACAGAGCATTTCAGCGGCGGTGCATCCATTTGGGTGCTGGGGCGTTGCCCTACAAGCCCGTTGCCCCACAAGCCGCCCACGCCCGCAGCTCCGAACATTCAAATAATGCATGTAAGTGTCAGGTGAGTCAGCATGACGCCAGACCGCTCACCCCCTTCAGGGTCTGAAGGGGGTGGGCGGTCTGGCATCAATGCTGACTCATCTGACTGACATGCATTGTCCGGCCGGCAGGGGGTGGTGCGAGAGCACAGCAGGCAGCAGCACAAGTGCGCATGCTGGGTTTAGGTCGGAGAATTTTCGGACCAGCCCAGTCCTGCGCACTAGTGTTGTGTCTGGCTGGCGGCTTCGCATTAGGAGAGCGAGGGTTGAGCAACGTCTCAACCCTCGATCTCCTAATGGGCAGGCGGGCAACAAGTACCCCTGCTAAGCCAATCCTGGTGCTGCTGGAGCAGCGTCAGTATTGGCTGAGAGCACAGGGGTTGCCACTCCAGTCAGCGACACGGTAAAGTTGAAGGAGCCAACGCTGGAGTCAGACCCCTGCCCAGGAACAGAGGCGGCGCGGACCCGGTAAGTTGTTTGCTGCTTTATTTTAATCGTCCCCCCACAACCCCTCCCCCACAGTATTGCGAACTGTGTCTAGTTGTTTTTAAGGTGTGTACTGGTTCGCTGTAAGACGACTATGGCATTGATTCAGCAGCGCTTTACCAGCTCTGTGGTGCTAGTGCTGTGTTGAGTGCAGCAATTTGAGCGAGGTGTTTTTGGTGATTGCTGATTATGAGCCTTTGTAGGCCCAGATATCTGAAACAATAGTGCCTGGTGTTGTTGTTGACTGAGGGTAGACTGTCCGCTGCCAGTCTGAGCACAAGATTGGGAGTGAGTCTAAGCTCTGCGCGTGCTCAGTTCATCCACCTTGGGAGGATGAAAGGCTAGGCTAGCCTTAACAGTATTCCAAGTCGTGACCTGAAAGCATCGCGCAGAGGGCACCTGCTTTTAATGGTCCCCGTGACTCATAGGTCTGGGCCGAGTCGTGCTGTTGATAATCGTGAATACGGAGTGTGTGACCCATGCGAAGTTTTCACCTTTGGAAACCTCATTCTTTTCAATTTACAAAAGTAACCGTGTTAATCGTGCTGCCTTTGTACACCATTCATGTATGAAACTTTGAAATAAATTGGCTGCGTTGATTTCTGGTCGTGCTAGGCGCTATTACATCCTGCGCACAGAACAAAGGACAGTGTGCGCTAAACAAGGTTTCAGGACCTTGGCTGCTCCTCGTTACTGAGAGGAAGCGCTCGCCCAGTGCACTGTTTCAGTGGCGTAGCTTGCCGCTTTGCCGCCCATAAGAGCGAGGTGGGGGATCAGGCCGCCACCCCCAAAACTTTTTACAGTATTTATCGCCTTGGTTAACACGACTCCCTGCGCTGCACGTTGTAAGGCACAACAGTGACCGTAAGCACCTAGGACAATGCACGCACTGCTAATTTATCACAGTGAGAATTCAGGAACATGGTCACTGCATGGCACATCACATGTCACTGTGAACTCTAGAGCCGAGGCCACTCTATTCCGTGAGCAGGATAGCAGGCACTGCACCTGCTACTGTAGTGCACCTGCTATGATCCAGGACCTCAGGCTGTGAACTCCGAGATAGGGTCGCAGCATTCACTGCACGGCTCGTGACACAAACCGTTTTAGAGGTAGAATCATGCCACCAAACTCTGTGAGCTCCATAGCCAAAATCACAGCATGCACTGCACCTGCTAACACACGGTAAACTGCATGGAGGGTCACTGCATACACTGCACGGCGCATGATGTGTCGCTGTGAACTCTAGACTGATTGCTTTATTAACCTTCCTGCTTCCTCAAAGTTGCTTAAAAATTCACCATTTGTCTACTTTTTTTTCAAAATGATCTTGGGTGAAGAACACCCCAATAATTGCCCCTAGGGTTGTTCGAGCTCGCTCGCCACGCTCGCTTGCTGCAGTGCAGTACGACAATAATGTTACAGCTCACCACTTTCAAATGTCACCAGCCGCCACTGATTTCTGTCCTCTTTCCCTGCACTGACAATCAATTTGCTGCCATGCCCCAATGCAGGCACCCGGAGTCTGTTTTGAAGGGACGATTGTTTTTATGCAGAAAGGGACACCTTCCTACACAAAAATAATCTATGGAGGCAATTTCCTCTTACTATGCGTGCTGCAGAGGATAGAGGATAAAACAAGGAGAAATAATTGTATTTCTCCTCCTAGTGTCTCCTCTAGTCCTCCTGAGGCATAGGCTTTGAGGCATATTCAGGTTTACAACTTGTAAATCTGGGAATATGTGAAATGCTATGGGTGTTACGTGGGAACACCCACCCTAACACCCATGGCATGCTTCCTCATTGTAGTGTGAGGCGATGCAGTGACTTTCGCTGATTTGCCTCTCTTCATATCTACAAGGCCCAGTGGCGTAACAAAACTTGAGGGGGCCCCCCTGCAAAACACATGGAGGGCGCCCCCCCGGCACCACCTACCACTTTGCCCCACCGCCCAAAAATCTGGCATATTTTGATTTGAAACCTTCAACATTTAAATGAACTGCCTCTATGTTGTCTTTCTCAAAGTTCTAATGAGAAAGTGTGAAACCCTCTTAACATATAAGCTACGCCATTCGTAACAATAATGTCAAAAGCTGATAATTTAACTGAGGCAGCAATCATAACAATGCTAAGGAGCGATCCTATTGTCCCAGGAATTGCCAATGGCTGAAGAATAACTATGAGGGGTCTGAATTAGAATTGACATTAATGGACAATAACATGAAACTTTGAAAGACAAACCCAAAACTGCAATTCCATAAAAACTCAACTGACAATCAATACCGGCTGGTGACATTTGAAAGTGGTGGTGAGGCATAAACGTTCTATGGGAGAGCACCGTGGCGAGCGAGCGCAGCAAGCGAGCCTGAACAATTAAAGGGGGGTTGGGGAGGCTCTCCCCCGAGAATTTTTTTTAAAAAGAGTAGGTAAATGGTGCATTTTCAAGCAAATTTGAGAAGCAAGAATGTTTATGAAGCAATTGTGAAAGTGCAGTTATTACATTAATAAAGGGATGTCACATAACAACAACATGGTAGCTGCTTATTCAGTATATCCACAGAGCTTCATTACAGACTTCAAGATGCAATACTGAGAACCTCACCGCTTTATTTTATTTGAACTGCAAACAACTAATCGAACAACTAAACCGGTCACAAAATTGCACTATCACTATTTATTCTCCCATAAATTCAGTGGAGTAGTGTGCTAATATGTATCCTGTTTCTTTAAGTTAGTTATAGAATGGTTATGTGTCACTGATGGTTCTGTATTCTTTGTAGAACGTTACCTCTGGATGCTAGGTGAGGTTCAGTTTACTTCTGATCCTACGCATAAGTAGCCGGTCTTTATTGGACTCATGGAATAAACTGCTTTACTTTATCACAGCTGTTTCCTGCCGCGGTCAGGCAACCTACCCAGATACTACAAGTGGTCACTCTGCTTTAATATTTAGAAACTCTCCACTGTTAACTGGTCACTCTGTCTATTCACAGCGTAGTGTGCCACGTCACAGGTCACCGTGCCTCATTTATTGGTCATTTGCATCAATCTTAGAGCACTCTGTCTTATATTCACGTATTAACGTACCTTAATTGTATTAAACATTGCTGAGTCATCCGCCTTGTTTTCACTGATCACTCTGACACATATTCACAGCTTACTCTGCCAAGTTTACTAGTTTCTCACTGTCCCAATCATAGTTTGCGCTGGCCCATTTATGGTTTCCCTTGGCACATAATTGTGTGGCTCTGCTCTATTAACATGCACATTTAACGCTCAGGGTTCCTTGCTAACAGCTGAGTCCCCATTGCTCTCTAGTCACCTGTACCACAACACTTTGCTACAAGTTTATATGAGGTTTGAGACATGTTATACCATTTCAGCTCACAATCTCCAGTTAGGCGACTAATGTTATCATGTCTCCCGTTCCCCGATACTGGCACACGGATAATTAGCGGCATCAGCAGCCCAGCCCTTGATTATTCCCTCTGCCTGTGGCCCTGGGCGTAGCGTTCCTCCTCTAGCCTAAGAATTACCCAACTGTGCCTTTTCCTCTAACGCCCGCCTCTCCCCAGGGACCACTCCTGCCATGGACAGACTCACCTGAGGGCTGAGGTTTGGCTTGGGCTGCAGCTTAAGAGGCATGTGCAAGTGGGCAGCAGAAGACAGGGCAGGGCAAGGCTAGCCACACACGGGCTAGTAATAATTGAAATTATAGCTGGTAACGGAGGGTCCTTCTCTGTCTCTGGTGTGGCTGGGTCCTGGGATGCCTCACCTCACAAGTCACGCGCACTTTAAATTTCGCTCCGTAATGCACATGACAAATCCAACGCCATTGGTCAACAGCTCCGCCCTTAAGACCGCGCCGACATGGAGACAAGTGCGCCGCGCACCCACTATTTAATTAATGAAGAGCCTCAGAGGTCCGGCTGGGGCCCGCACGTGCACACCATTTAATTATTTAAGAGGCCGGGCGTGCGCACGATCATGATGAAGAGGCTTTCCGGCTCCACTGAGTGAGGGGCCCCTTGGAGCGCAGAGGCCCCCCCCAGCAACACGGGGCTTCGGGGGCCTGTGTTACACCCAGGGTCCCTAAAAAAACGTGTTGTTTCGGTGAGCAATCTACAACCGAAATTCTATATCTTTAATTCTGAATTAAGTTATATGTTCAAGTTCAAGTTCAAGTTCAATAATTTACATAGCGCACTACTCACCCAGAGGGTCTCAAGGCGCTTGGGGTTGGGGTTCATTATTTATCGAATAGCCAGGTTTTAAGTTCTTTTCTGAAGGAGATGTGGTTCTGTGTAAGGTGGAGGTGGGTGGGGAGAGAGTTCCAGGTCTTGGCCGCCAAGTAGGAGAAGGATCTACCTCCCATGGTGGATCTTTGGATACGCGGAACTGCGGCGAGGCCTTGATTGGAGGATCTTAGTTGGCGGGTGGGTGTGTAAAAGGATAGTCGAGTGTTGAGGCATTCTGGCCCTAGTTTGTAGAGGGCCTTGTGTGTGTGGGTGAGGAGACGGAATGTTATTCTCTTGTTGACGGGGAGCCAGTGGAGGTCTTTCAGGTGGCCGGTAATGAGATTTTGGCGAGGGATGTCCAAAATGAGTCTCGCTGATGCGTTTTGGATGCGTTGGAGTTTTTTCTGTAATTTGGCTGTAATTCCGGCGTAGCGGGTGTTTCCGTAGTCTAGTCAACTCGTGACTAGTACGTGGGTGACAGCCTTTCTGGTTTCGGATGGGATCCAACGGAAGATTTTTTTGAGCATACGAAGTACGTGGAAGCAGGAGGATGAGACGGCGTTGACTTGTCTGGTCATCGAGAGTGAGGAATCTAGGATGAAGCCCAGGTTGCGTGTGTGATCTGAGGGTATGGGTGCTGTGCCCAGAGCCGAAGGCCACCAGGAGTCGTCCTAGGCAGAGGGGGATGATCCTAGGATGAGCACCTCCGTTTTGTCTGAGTTAAGTTTTAGGCAGCTGTTTTTCATCCATTCGGCTACTTCTTTCATGCCTTCGTGAAGGTTGGTTTTGGCGTTGATAGGGTCATTGGTGAGGGAAAGGATCAGCTGGGTGTCGTCAGCGTAGGAGATGATGTTAAGGTTGTGTTGACGCACGATGGATGCGAGTGGACTCATGTAGACGTTGAAGAGGGTGGGACTGAGTGATGATCCTTGTGGTACACCGCAGATGACTTCGGTAGTCTCTGAATTGAATGGGGGAAGACGTACTCTCTGGGTTCTTCCGGCGAGGAACGAGATGATCCAGTCCAATGCTTTTCCTTGTATTCCGATGTTGTTGAGGCGTTGTATGAGGGTGTTATGACAGACTGTGTCGAAGGCGGCGGAGAGGTCGAGTAGGATGAGGGCCACTGTTTCTCCGTTGTCCAGTAGTGTTTGGATGTTGTCTGTGGCTGCGATGAGGGCGGTTTCGGTGCTGTGTTTGGCTCGAAAGCCGTTCTGTGAGGGATCGAGGGAGTTGTTGGATTCGAGGAAGGCGGCGAGTTGGCTATTGACGGCTTTCTCGATGACTTTTGCCGGGAATGGGAGGAGGGATATTGGGCGGTAGTTTTTGATTTCAGAGGGGTCTGCTGTGGGTTTCTTCAGGAGGGCGCTGACTTCGGCATGTTTCCAGCTTTCTGGGAAGGTAGCAGAGTTGAAGGAGCAATTAATAACATCACGGAGATGGGGTGCGATGATGGAGTCTGCTTTGGTGAAGATGTGGTGGGGACATGGGTCGGTTGGCGAGCCAGAGTGGATGGAATTCATTAGGCGGGTGGTGTCTTCGGTGGTGATTGGGTTCCAGGCGCTGAGATTGTTAGAGGGCGGTTTAGGTTCTGAGGGGGGTGGGGAGGATTGTTCGTTGGAACTGTTTTCGAAGCTGTTATGTATGTCGACAATTTTGTTGTAGAAGAAGGAGGATAACGAATCGCAGAGGTCTTGGGAGGGAGTGATGTCGTTTGAGGCTGCGGTGGGGTTGGTAAATTCTTTGACGATGTTGAATAGTTCCTTGCTGTTATGGGCGTTGTTGTCGAGTCGATTCTTCAATTCTGATTTCTTGGTGGATCGAATCAGCTGGTGGTGTTTGCGGGTGGCTGACTTGAAGGTGGTCATGTTGTCGGTGGTTGGGTTTTTTCTCCATGTTTTCTCGAGAGTACGGCATAGTTTCTTGGATTTCTTAAGGTCATCGTTAAACCAGGGGGCCTTTTTGCTATCTTGTTTGGTGTGATGGTTTTTCAAGGGTGCTAATTCGTCAGCGCTGTGCGTGATCCATTGTTTGAATTTGATGGCAGCTTGGTTTGGGTCCGATGAGGGGGCGGGTGGTTTTTGATTCAGCGATGTGAGGAGTTGGTCGGTGGTGATTTTGTTCCATTTTCTTCGGGGAATAGGTTGTGGGGGGTTGTGGGTCGAGGTAGTTTTGTAGCTGAAGTGGACACAACTGCGGTCCGTCCAGTGGAGAGTTGTGGTGCGATCGAAGGAGATGTGTTTGCTGGAAGTGAAGATTGGGTCTAGCGTGTGTCCAGCTACATGGGTGGGGGTGTTAACAAATTGTTTGAGTCCAAGATTGGCCAGGTTGTCCAGAAGGGTGGTGGTGTTGCTGTCATTTTCCAGGTGGAAGTTGAGGTCTCCTAGTAGAGTGTAGTTCTCGGAGGCGAGGGCATGTGGACTGATGAAGTCAGTGATGTCTTCGCTGAATTGTTTATGTGTTCCTGGAGGCCTGTAGATGAGGGTGCCTCTGAGTGTGGTTCTGGGGTCCATGTGGACCTGGAAGTGGAGGTGTTCGGCGATGGTAAGGTTATCGTCGGAACTTGTCGTGATTTTGATGGTGTTCTTATGGACGATGGCGATGCCTCCTCCAGTTTGGATGGTGCGGTCTTTTGGGATAATCTTGTAGTTGTCCGGGATGGCTATGGCGATGTCGGGTGCTGATGTTGCATTAATCCATGTTTCAGTGAGGAAGGCGACGTCTGGTGATATAGCGTCGAGTAGATCCCAGAGTTCGGTGGCGTGTCTGTGGATCGAGCGGGTATTCAGCAGGATGCACTTCAGGTGGTTTGAGTCGGAATTGTGTTTGGGGTTAGTGGATGTGGTAAAGGTCTTGACGCTGGTAAATTTGCAGGAGTGGCAGGCGAAGGGTCCGTGGGTATGTCCCGGGGCAGCTTCGTAGCATTGGGGTGTGCGTCCGGGGTTAAGGGCTAGGAGAGTGGCTGCATCAAACTCAATGCGGCCGGAGTGCGGTTTGCGGGGGCCAGGGGGTATGGCGCTGGGCGCGGTCCAGGCGCGGACGGGCGTAGACGGGCTTACCTTTGGTGTACCTTCAGCGCGCATGGGGCGTGACCGCTGCGCGCAAAAGCATCTGTCATAAGTGGATGGTGGAAGGGGAGGGGCGAGGGGGGGGTCAGCTGGGAGGCGGGAGCGTGGTGGGGGGACGGGCTGGGCTACACAACAAACAAAATGGCAGCGAGCCAAAAGGGAAGCAGGACGCACTGAGAAACTAGCGCTATGACAAACAATGCTGGCAGCGGAGCGCTATCACAATTACTGCAATAATGTAAATAACAAAATTACTTCAGGCACCAAAGCGCTGCTAGGCAACAAAGCGCTATATTAAAGTAGTGTCAGATTAATTCAGGCACCAAAACGCTGCTTGGCAGAATGTATTCTCAAATTAATTCAGGCCCCGACAGGCTGCTTGGAAAATAAAGCGCTAAGTCAATTAGTTCAAGGCCCGCTCAGCAAAGCGCTACGATACCAGTCGGTAGGTCGGGAGGGGAGCGACCGTCTCTGATGGGGTCAGGGATGGTCACAGCGAAGGATCGGTCGGGTCAGCTCTTCACTTCCAGAGGGAGGGGGGGTCAGCTGGGAGGCGGGAGTGTGGTGGGGGGACGGGCTGGGCTACACAACAAACAAAATGGCAGCGAGCCAAAAGGGAAGCAGGACGCACAGAGAAACTAGCGCTATGACAAACAATGCTGGCAGCGGAGCGCTATCACAATTACTGCAATAATGTAAATAACAAAATTACTTCAGGCACCAAAGCGCTGCTAGGCAACAAAGCGCTATATTAAAGTAGTGTCAGATTAATTCAGGCACCAAAACGCTGCTTGGCAGAATGTATTCTCAAATTAATTCAGGCCCCGAAACGCTGCTTGGAAAATAAAGCGCTAAGTCAATTAGTTCAAGGCACGCTCAGCAAAGCACTACGATACCAGTCGGTAGGTCGGGAGGGGAGCGACCGTCTCTGATGGGGTCAGGGATGGTCACAGCGAAGGATCGGTCGGGTCAGCTCTTCACTTCCAGTGGGAGGGGGGGTCAGCTGGGAGGCGGGAGCGTGGTGGGGGGACGGGCTGGGCTACACAACAAACAAAATGGCAGCGAGCCAAAAGGGAAGCAGGACGCACTGAGAAACTAGCGCTATGACAAACAATGCTGGCAGCGGAGCGCTATCACAATTACTGCAATAATGTAAATAACAAAATTACTTCAGGCACCAAAGCGCTGCTTGGCAACAAAGCGCTATATTAAAGTAGTGTCAGATTAATTCAGGCACCAAAACGCTGCTTGGCAGAATGTATTCTCAAATTAATTCAGGCCCCGAAACGCTGCTTGGAAAATAAAGCGCTAAGTCAATTAGTTCAAGGCACGCTCAGCAAAGCGCTACGATACCAGTCGGTAGGTCGGGAGGGGAGCGACCGTCTCTGATGGGGTCAGGGATGGTCACAGCGAAGGATCGGTCGGGTCAGCTCTTCACTTCCAGTGGGAGGGGGGGTCAGCTGGGAGGCGGGAGCATGGTGGGGGGACGGGCTGGGCTACACAACAAACAAAATGGCAGCGAGCCAAAAGGGAAGCAGGACGCACTGAGAAACTAGCGCTATGACAAACAATGCTGGCAGCGGAGCGCTATCACAATTACTGCAATAATGTAAATAACAAAATTACTTCAGGCACCAAAGCGCTGTTAGGCAACAAAGCGCTATATTAAAGTAGTGTCAGATTAATTCAGGCACCAAAACGCTGCTTGGCAGAATGTATTCTCAAATTAATTCAGGCCCCGAAACGCTGCTTGGAAAATAAAGCGCTAAGTCAATTAGTTCAAGGCACGCTCAGCAAAGCGCTACGATACCAGTCGGTAGGTCGGGAGGGGAGCGACCGTCTCTGATGGGGTCAGGGATGGTCACAGCGAAGGATCGGTCGGGTCAGCTCTTCACTTCCAGTGGGAGGGGGGGTCAGCTGGGAGGCGGGAGCGTGGTGGGGGGACGGGCTGGGCTACACAACAAACAAAATGGCAGCGAGCCAAAAGGGAAGCAGGACGCACTGAGAAACTAGCGCTATGACAAACAATGCTGGCAGCGGAGCGCTATCACAATTACTGCAATAATGTAAATAACAAAATTACTTTAGGCACCAAAGCGCTGCTAGGCAACAAAGCGCTATATTAAAGTAGTGTCAGATTAATTCAGGCACCAAAACGCTGCTTTGTAGAATGTTTTCTAAAATTAATTCAGGCCCCGAAACGCTGCTTGGAAAATAAAGCGCTAAGTCAATTAGTTCAAGGCACGCTCAGCAAAGCGCTACGATACCAGTCGGTAGGTCGGGAGGGGAGCGACCGTCTCTGATGGGGTCAGGGATGGTCACAGCGAAGGATCGGTCGGGTCAGCTCTTCACTTCCAGTGGGAGGGGGGTCAGCTGGGAGGCGGGAGCGTGGTGGGGGGACGGGCTGGGCTACACAACAAACAAAATGGCAGCGAGCCAAAAGGGAAGCAGGACGCACTGAGAAACTAGCGCTATGACAAACAATGCTGGCAGCGGAGCGCTATCACAATTACTGCAATAATGTGAATAACAAAATTACTTCAGGCACCAAAGCGCTGCTAGGCAACAAAGCGCTATATTAAAGTAGTGTCAGATTAATTCAGGCACCAAAACGCTGCTTGGCAGAATGTACTCTCAAATTAATTCAGGCCCTGAAACGCTGCTTGGAAAATAAAGCGCTAAGTCAATTAGTTCAAGGCACGCTCAGCAAAGTGCTACGATACCAGTCGGTAGGTCGGGAGGGGAGCGACCGTCTCTGATGGGGTCAGGGATGGTCACAGCGAAGGATCGGTCGGGTCAGCTCTTCACTTCCAGTGGGAGGGGGGGTCAGCTGGGAGGCGGGAGCGTGGTGGGGGGACGGGCTGGGCTACACAACAAACAAAATGGCAGCGAGCCAAAAGGGAAGCAGGACGCACTGAGAAACTAGCGCTATGACAAACAATGCTGGCAGCGGAGCGCTATCACAATTACTGCAATAATGCAAATAACAAAATTACTTCAGGCACCAAAGCGCTGCTAGGCAACAAAGCGCTATATTAAAGTAGTGTCAGATTAATTCAGGCACCAAAACGCTGCTTGGCAGAATGTATTCTCAAATTAATTCAGGCCCGAAACGCTGCTTGGAAAATAAAGCGCTAAGTCAATTAGTTCAAGGCACGCTCAGCAAAGCGCTACGATACCAGTCGGTAGGTCGGGAGGGGGCGACCGTCTCTGATGGGGTCAGAAACTCTCAAAATAAAGGTTGGAGAGCAGAAATAGGGAGATGTCTTCTGCTGCTAACTATCCACAAGTGTGTGTTAAAATTCTGGTACTGTTTGTGTTCTTCTGTGGGGCGTTTTTTGCTCGTATAATTAAACATCTCATGAATAAATGTTTAAAAAAATCTGGTGATGGCTTTCGGCCGAGGAAAATGGCCGCTTAGTCCCGGAGCTCCGGAGTCGTTTCAGCCCTTAAGTTAAAATCCGCATATTAATCCGCATTACCGGGGTCCACTGAGGGGCTCCCCTGGCATCGGAGCGCAAGCGGCATCCATCGGAGCGGTTCCGGGTCTCCGCGGATTCCTACATCCGCTGAAACTGCCGCCTAGCCGCCAGCGGCCTTCCGGGGCCTACAAGACCAGGGACTCTGTTGCTCTCTGCGGCCGGGGACGGGGGCACGGTGCACGGAGGCGCACAGATCAACATCGCCGAGCCCTGGGCCGCACTGTCATCGGCTCCGGCCCTCCCCCCCTCTGCGCCTTCTGCAGTGACATTTCTGACCCTGTGAGAGGGGGTCTTGGGTCTGCTTCGACCCCCCCTGGGTGCCACTTCAACCTTGGCTGATCGAACTGCCCGGCGCTGTTGCGGCCTGTAGAACTCTGCAGGGGACGGGGTCGGGTGAGTGTCGGAGGTGCCCTGGACTGCCCGCATTCTCGTGGCATCCCCCCCGTGCTTGGTGACTTTCTTGGTCCGGCACGCTGGGGTCACTATCCTGCTCCGAGGTGTTAAGCTGTCTCTCTGCCCCTGAGCTGTTGGCGGCCTCCCGTATGGAACATTCAACATCCCCTGTGCTGCAGGCCTTCAGATCCTGACCTGGCGCTGTGGTGGGCCCCAGCCTGAGCGGTTGAGACTCCTTGACCTACCTGACACTTCAGTCGTGAGTGGCGGCCCTCGCTAGGTGTAATTTCCCACCTGGGGGTGCGCGGATCTGGACTGGGTTGGTTTCCTGGTAGTCAGGGGCCGCCTCCACTGCACCCGCGGGGTGCTGCCCTGGGCGTTGGGCCTACCTCTTTTCCCCCGCTTTCTCCAGCTCGCGGAGGCGGGCCCCTCCCTGGCATTCCCCCCTTTGAAAACTAGGGGTCTGTGGCGCAAGAAACAACATTACTTGGACGCAGGCTTGGTTGTCCTCCCTTCATTGGCTTCAGATCAATGAGAGAGTTGAATTGAAGGCGATGTGCATACTACACAAGTCATTGACCGGGAAAAGCCCTGCCATTAATCATTCCATTAATCTTCCCTATCGTGCCAACAGATGCCGTCACTTGGACCACCTACATCTAGCCACTGTTCCAAAGATTAGGAAAGCAAGAAGTGGAGGTTGTTTGTTCTCCTACAAAGCATCAAAGCTTTGGAACTCTCTTCCTCTAGATTTACGGAAAGAACCCAACCATCTTGTCTTCCGTAAACTGTTAAAGACCTGGCTATTTCTTTAATCCGGTTGCCACGCTTATCTTTCTGCTGACAGAGCTGGGATGCCTCCAGGGTAGCCATGCCCTATATAAAAGTATCTTTCATTTCATTGGTGAAAGAACTCCATCCTCTGACATCCACTGACATTGTCCTTTGTTCACCTGGAGGCAGTCTGTCTCAAGCTCTCTGTTCCTGACAAAACTCCTCTCTGGAGTGTCCACCAGCTCCTGTCAATTTTGTAAAATTGGAATGACTTTGCAGGGAAAGGAAATACCTGTTCAGAAGGTGAATCCTACCCCTCAGGGCCGGATTCCTGCTGCAACTCTGGAGTTTATTGGGCTGGCTCGCCAGCCCAATAAAAAAACAGTTTATCCGTGACTAAAGTGACACTGGCTCCTGTATCTTTCAGAGCCTCAACCTCAGTTCCATCGATTTTAGGCCTCTGCTAATACCTCTCCATGCTGGGAGGCCAGACGGCCATGGTTGCAATTGCCACCCCACGTAAGAACGCTAAGGTTGCCTCTGTCAATCCCTTCCCTATCTCTTGGACAATCTCCACCTCCACAACTATGCTGGCAATCCCCTGTGGCTGCCCACCAGTGGGGGGATTATTTGTGCAGACAGCATCTCCTCTCCTGTATCCTGGCTGATAACAGTCAAAACACTAACCTGCCTTCATTGGGTCACAGAATGGTTCTGCTTTTGCGGGGTCAAAGGACTTCCCCTTAAATTCTTTCTACTTGAAAGTGGCTTTGCTCAGGGTTCCTCCCTGCGCAGGTTTTTGTGGATCTTGGGAGGAAACTTTTCGTTTTTTACCTTCTTTTTCCTGGGCTTTCCCATGGGGGAATTTGTTCTCCCTTCTTCTTATCACTTCCCTGGTGCTGATTGGAAATCTGGGTTCTCAACCACTCATCAGCTAGCTCCCTTACCTCTCTAGAGCTAGTCAGCTTAGAGTCTACTAGGTAAAGGTGTAACTTCTCATGTTCAAAATTAATCACAATGTGCTTTTCAACAATACATTGTACATCTAAAGCGAAGCAGCGTGAAGCATTGCTTTGCATTACTTTCAGTCAACTTTCCAGCACAAAGCGGGTTTTACACAGAAAGCAATTTCCAAATGAAGATTTTGGAATGGTTTGCGTCACCTGATCAATAAATATCCTACTGGAAGTAAGTCAGGTCAGCATGCTATCACGTGATCTACATTAATGCTGCACGATTCAGCACAGCTGTGCTTCTATTCTACCTTTTTTTTAAACAGAGATGGCTGTCTTTTCACAGGACTATTACTGCATGCTGTATGTTTCTCATGCTGGTCATCTTTTGAAGATATCTGCATTTCTATTATGTTCTCTTGATTGTAAGCTCTGTATTTTGGAGGCAGAGCAAACAATTTCTATCGTCATTCGAATGATTTGCATATTTCCGTTAGCCTTCCTTCAGATGTAAAAATGTTTACATTTCCTCAAGGCTTTCTTGTAAAATAAGTCAATAGCTTACACCAACCCTCCCTCCTTGCCTCTGTATTTTCACCATTCAATCGAAAATGAGATGTCATAAAATAAACGCTTTCGGCTTTGTGCGATGTTTGGGACAGACACGTATCCTGTTTGTGCCACTAACACATGCATGGCATGCCTTCATACCAGTAAAGTGGAATCACTGAGGAATAAAAATATATATATATATATGTTTTCTTCATTTTGAAGTTTATCCGGCTATTGTTTCTGATTTCATTGATTCTTCAAATAAGATCAAAATTCCGATATCTGCAAATAACCGCCCCTCACTGTCTGGCGTTTAACATGAAAGCCATGCCATATTTCTGCCCTCATACTGTTCAATAGACCCAGCTGCAAAATGCCGTTTTAGAAAAAAAAATCATACAGTGAAGAAAATGCTAGGATGCGAGAGGCACTTCTTAATGGTCTCTTCCAGTTGCGTAGTGCTTTGAAACAAACATTTCAGTTATGGATGGAGGACTGGTCTAGGATTAAATTCGAATTTTGTGTGACAGCAAAGGTAGCCCATCAATACGAGGTCATGCACTCATTTTAATGCAATAACTGAAATACTCATCTATCGATATTGGTACATAGATACATATACATTAACTCTTAAAACTAAAGTATATACTTGAATAAAACTGATTAATAGTGCACTATTTACAAGTCCGGGCATTTGACAATTGGTATGCCGCTGTCTCACAATTAGAGCAACACTGGGGCATATTTACGTCAAAATGCCACAGTACGGTGCAGCAAGCAATTTTGTATCACTGAGCTGTGTAGTTTTCAAAATGCAGGGATGCGCTGTATTAACAAAAAATTGGCACATCGCTGTTCTCACCCCTTTGCTAAAAAAGCTGCCTAGCACCTAACCATGCACCCTTGCATCATGGTGCAAGGGTGCAAACGTTGCAGGGATGATTGTGTTTGTGCAGGAAGGGACACCTTCCTGCACAAAAATAATCATTAATGGAATTTTTATGTGTGCTGCAGAATGCAGGACACATAGAAAGAGCAAAAAATGAATAGAAATACAAGTATGTCTCCTCATTGTGCCACATTAATGCCTCCTTTCGAAAGGCGTCAGTTTTTGACGCAGCATCAGATTTACAGATCATTATACATCTGGAGATCATTATACACTGGCTATCTGCACCGTCCGGTCCGACATTTCCCTGTGACCAGCCTGTCTCCGGACGCAGCTGTTGCTCCCCCTTGCTTCCTGCAGTTTCTGGTATCGTAGCGCTGCTCTCCTCCACAAGCGCCTCGCACTGCTGTTCATTTATTGATTGTGCCGTGTGTATGCCTTTGCTGACTCTTGACCCGTAATTGGTGCCTGTGTGCTTAACAGTGCCCACGGGAGTATTTTATTTTAAATAAGCATCTCCATAACCTTATTTGCTTTTCTTGTGCCCTAATATCGGCGTGTTAGCCTTTGTGTTTTGTGTTTACGTATTGCCATTTGGTTGTGCCTTCAGCCCGTCCCTCCCCCCACGCTCCCGCCTACCAGCCGCCCCGCCCACGCTGCGCCCCCCTCCATCCTCCATTAATGACAGCTGGACAATCGCGCAGCGTTCACGCGCAGCGGTCGCGCCCCAGTTGCGTCGAAGGTGCGCCAAAGGTAAGCCCGTCTACGCCCGTCCGTGCCAAGCCCGCGCCCAGCGCCAGACCCCCTGGCCCCCGTACCAGCCACTCCACCCGCTTTACATACGCCGCCTCCACCCTCTTAGCCCTTAACCCCGGTCGCCTCCCCAACTGCACCCAAGCCGCGCCTGGACACACCCACGGACCCTTTACTTGCAACTCCTGCAAATTTGACGGCACCAAGACCAACTCCTCATCCACTAACACCAAACAGAGACCTGACACCAACCACCTAAATTGCATCCTACTCAACACCCGCTCGGTCCACAGACACGCCATCGACCTCTGGAATCTACTAGACACCATCTCTCCGGACATCGCCTTCCTAACTGAAACATGGATGAACGCCTCCTCAGCCCCAGACATCACCATTGCCATCCCGGAAGGCTACAAGATCATCCGAAAAGACCGCACCAAGCAAACAGGAGGAGGCATCGCTATCGTCCATAGGAATTCCATCCGCATCTCAACCAGCTCAGACGTCAACCTCGCTAGCGCCGAACACCTTCACTTCCAGATCCACACCGACCCCAAGACCACACTCAGAGGCACCCTCCTCTACAGGCCACCAGGACCCCGTGCACAATTCAGTGAAGACATCACTGACTTTATCACCCCACACGCCCTCCCCTCCGAGGACTACATTCTATTGGGAGACCTCAATTTTCACCTGGAAAAAAAACAACGACAACAACACCAGCACCCTTCTGGACAATCTCGCCAACCTCGGACTCAAACAACTTGTTAATACCCCCACTCACTACGCAGGTCACACACTCGACCCTATCTTCACATCCAGCAAACATATCTCCTTCAGTCACACCACAGCTCTCCATTGGACGGACCACAGCTGCGTTCACTTTATCTACAAAAAGACCACTACCCACAACCATCCTCAACCTACTGTGCGAAGAAACTTGAACAAAATCACCATCGACCAGATCTCCTCATCGCTTCTTCAAAACCCCCCTGCCCACTCTTCGAACCCCAACCCAGCAGCCATTAACCTCACTCAATGGCTAACCAACAGCGCCGACAACCTAGCACCCCTGAAAAAACGTCAAATAAAACTAGGCAACAAAAACGCCCCCTGTTTAAACGATGATCTTAAAAAATCCAAGAAACTCTGTTGCTCCCTTGAGAAGGCATGGAAAAAAGACCCAAACACCAGCACCAGGGACGCCTTCAAAAACGCCACCCGCATACACCACCAACTGATCCGGACTGCCAAGAAAACCGCTTTCAAAGACCGACTCGACAACAACGCCCACAACAGCAAGGAATTATTCAACATCGTCAAAGAGTTTACCAACCCTGCTGCCAACTCCAACGATATCACTCCCTCTCAAGCCCTTTGCGACTCCCTAGCTTTGTTCTTCCACGACAAAATCGCAGACATCCACAACAGCTTCGACAACCAACCCGGAGACCAACCCTCCAAACCTTCTGCCGTACCCTCACCCCCCTTGAACATCCTTAACGACTGGAACCCTATCTCCACTGAGGACACCATCCGCCTGATGAACTCCATCCACTCAGGATCCCCCACAGACCCATGCCCTCACCACATCTTCAACAAAGCAGATTCCATCATAGCACCATACCTCCGAGACGTCATCAACTGCTCCCTCAACTCCGCCACCTTCCCGGAAAGCTGGAAACACGCCGAACTCAGCGCCCTTCTGAAAAAACCCACAGCTGACCCCACCGAACTCAAAAACTACCGCCCCATCTCGCTCCTCCCATTCCCGGCCAAAGTCATCGAGAAAGCTGTCAACAACCAGCTCGCCGCCTTCCTCGAAACCAACAAATCCCTCGACTCCTCACAGTCCGGCTTCCGAGCCAAACACAGCACTGAGACCGCACTCATCGCAGCAACAGACGACATTCGAACTCTACTGGACAATGGAGACACAGTCGCCCTCATCCTCCTCGACCTCTCCGCAGCCTTTGACACTGTCTGTCATAGCACCCTGTTACAACGCCTCAGAAACATCGGAATCCAAGGAAAAGCACTGGAATGGATCACCTCGTTCCTTGCCGGAAGAACTCAGAGAGTCCGCCTCCCACCATTCAAGTCAGAGGCCACTAAAGTCATCTGCGGCGTGCCACAAGGATCCTCACTCAGTCCCACCCTCTTCAACGTATACATGAGCCCCCTCGCGACCATCGCACGCCAACACAACCTCAACATCATCTCCTATGCTGATGACACCCAACTGATCCTCTCACTCACCAAAGACCCTAACACCGCCAAAACCAACCTACATGAAGGAATGAAAGAAGTAGCCGATTGGATGAAGCACAGCCGTCTGAAACTGAATTCCGACAAAACAGAAGTCCTTATCTTAGGTACCTCCCCCTCTGCCTGGGACGACTCTTGGTGGCCAGAGTCCCTTGGAAAAGCACCCACCCCGACAGACCAAGCACGGAACCTGGGCGTCATCCTGGACTCCTCACTCTCGATGACCAGACAAGTCAACGCCGTTTCATCATCGTGCTTCAACATTCTTCGCATGCTCAAGAAAACCTTTCGCTGGATCCCCACCGAAACTAGAAAGACGGTCACCCACGCACTGGTTACAAGCCGCCTGGACTACGGAAACACCCTATACGCCGGTACCACCGCAAAACTTCAGAAAAAACTCCAACGCATCCAGAACGCATCAGCCAGACTCATACTCGACATCCCGCGTAACGACCACATCTCTGGTCACCTGAAAAACCTCCACTGGCTCCCAGTCAATAAGAGGATAACATTCCGCCTCCTGACCCACGCACACAAAGCACTTTACGAACTTGGACCCGAATGCCTCAACACACGACTTTCATTCTACACCCCCCCCGCCAGCTACGCTCCTCCAACCAAGCCCTTGCTGCTGTACCTCGCATCAACAAAACCACCATGGGAGGAAGATCCTTCTCCTACCTGGCAGCTAAGACCTGGAACTCACTTCCCATCCACCTTCGCCTCACTCAGAACCACCTAGCATTCAGAAAGCAACTTAAAACGTGGATATTCGACAAGTAATTCCCCACACTTCTCCAAGCGCCTTGAGACCCTCTGGGTATGTAGCGCGCTATATAAATTAATTGAATTGAATTGAATTGAATTGGAGCAGTGTCAAAAAATAATTGGTGTTGCTGGGATAGCAGCAGAAAAACCCCTTGCACATGCCCCTTTGCAGCAGAAAACTGCATTGCAGAGGGCCATATTTACAAGGCTTTGTTAAGCCATGCAAAGTGGCTGAAAGCTGCCTTGTGAATATGGGCTAGCATACAGCTCCACCAGAGCGATAAGAAAAGTGGCACTACGGGCTTGTAAATATGCCCCACTGCTTTCATAAGGCACTCGATTGTGTGCAAATAGAAAATGAGGATCTCATTTCCAATATTTTGCCATAGGGTAGTACCACAGGACTTACTGCTGCACTGTCCTATGGTAATAGAGAAGGCGAGGATTGCAACGTATCTATCAGGTACAGAGCATTTCAGCTGCGGTGCATCCATTTGGGTGCTGGGGCGTTGCCCCACAAGCCCGTTGCCCCACAAGCCGCCCACGCCCGCAGCTCCGAACATTCAAATAATGCATGTAAGTGTCAGGTGAGTCAGCATGACGCCAGACCGCTCACCCCCTTCAGGGTCTGAAGGGGGTGGGCGGTCTGGCATCAATGCTGACTCATCTGACTGACATGCATTGTCCGGCCGGCAGGGGGTGGTGCGAGAGCACAGCAGGCAGCAGCACAAGTGCGCATGCTGGGTTTAGGTCGGAGAATTTTCGGACCAGCCCAGTCCTGCGCACTAGTGTTGTGTCTGGCTGGCGGCTTCGCATTAGGAGAGCGAGGGTTGAGCAATGTCTCAACCCTCGGTCTCCTAATGGGCAGGCGGGCAACGAGTACCCCTGCTAAGCCAATCCTGGTGCTGCTGGAGCAGCGTCAGTATTGGCTGAGAGCACAGGGGTTGCCACTCCAGTCAGCGACACGGTAAAGTTGAAGGTGCCAACGCTGGAGTCAGACCCCTGCCCAGGAACAGAGGCGGCGCGGACCCGGTAAGTTGTTTGCTGCTTTATTTTAATCGTCCCCCCACAACCCCTCCCCCACAGTATTGCGAACTGTGTCTAGTTGTTTTTAAGGTGTGTACTGGTTCGCTGTAAGACGACTATGGCATTGATTCAATTTACAACAAGGGGTGGTGATGGACAGAGTCTCTGAATTAAGCAGAGTACTCTCACCCAGTCAAGAGATCAGGGCTAGATCCAACACCGTTTTTTAGCTCATTGCACCATCCCAGTTTCAGAACCTGGCTGTATGCAAATTAGTCTGTCCCTGGCCCAGTGCATCATGGGAACAGGGCAGACCAGACTACAAAAGCCAATTCTTACACTGGGAAGGAAACAAGCTTCCGGGGACCGGTTTCTGCCATTTCAGGCGTCTTCGGCCCGGCTTGCTTGAATCCTGATGGTGCAATGAGCAAGGGACTCACATCTGAGTATACCCTTCCACGCTTAGGGTGGACAAAATAATTTACAACAAGGGGTGGTGATGGACAGAGTCTCTGAATTAAGCAGAGTACTCTCACCCAGTCAAGAGATCAGGGCTAGATCCAACACCGTTTTTTAGCTCATTGCACCATCCCAGTTTCAGAACCTGGCTGTATGCAAATTAGTCTGTCCCTGGCCCAGTGCATCATGGGAACAGGGCAGACCAGACTACAAAAGCCAATTCTTACACTGGGAAGGAAACAAGCTTCCGGGGACCGGTTTCTGCCATTTCAGGCGTCTTCGGCCCGGCTTGCTTGAATCCTGATGGTGCAATGAGCAAGGGACTCACATCTGAGTATACCCTTCCACGCTTAGGGTGGACAAAATAATTTACAACAAGGGGTGGTGATGGACAGAGTCTCTGAATTAAGCAGAGTACTCTCACCCAGTCAAGAGATCAGGGCTAGATCCAACACCGTTTTTTAGCTCATTGCACCATCCCAGTTTCAGAACCTGGCTGTATGCAAATTAGTCTGTCCCTGGCCCAGTGCATCATGGGAACAGGGCAGACCAGACTACAAAAGCCAATTCTTACACTGGGAAGGAAACAAGCTTCCGGGGACCGGTTTCTGCCATTTCAGGCGTCTTCGGCCCGGCTTGCTTGAATCCTGATGGTGCAATGAGCAAGGGACTCACATCTGAGTATACCCTTCCACGCTTAGGGTGGACAAAATAATTTACAACAAGGGGTGGTGATGGACAGAGTCTCTGAATTAAGCAGAGTACTCTCACCCAGTCAAGAGATCAGGGCTAGATCCAACACCGTTTTTTAGCTCATTGCACCATCCCAGTTTCAGAACCTGGCTGTATGCAAATTAGTCTGTCCCTGGCCCAGTGCATCATGGGAACAGGGCAGACCAGACTACAAAAGCCAATTCTTACACTGGGAAGGAAACAAGCTTCCGGGGACCGGTTTCTGCCATTTCAGGCGTCTTCGGCCCGGCTTGCTTGAATCCTGATGGTGCAATGAGCAAGGGACTCACATCTGAGTATACCCTTCCACGCTTAGGGTGGACAAAATAATTTACAACAAGGGGTGGTGATGGACAGAGTCTCTGAATTAAGCAGAGTACTCTCACCCAGTCAAGAGATCAGGGCTAGATCCAACACCGTTTTTTAGCTCATTGCACCATCCCAGTTTCAGAACCTGGCTGTATGCAAATTAGTCTGTCCCTGGCCCAGTGCATCATGGGAACAGGGCAGACCAGACTACAAAAGCCAATTCTTACACTGGGAAGGAAACAAGCTTCCGGGGACCGGTTTCTGCCATTTCAGGCGTCTTCGGCCCGGCTTGCTTGAATCCTGATGGTGCAATGAGCAAGGGACTCACATCTGAGTATACCCTTCCACGCTTAGGGTGGACAAAATAATTTACAACAAGGGGTGGTGATGGACAGAGTCTCTGAATTAAGCAGAGTACTCTCACCCAGTCAAGAGATCAGGGCTAGATCCAACACCGTTTTTTAGCTCATTGCACCATCCCAGTTTCAGAACCTGGCTGTATGCAAATTAGTCTGTCCCTGGCCCAGTGCATCATGGGAACAGGGCAGACCAGACTACAAAAGCCAATTCTTACACTGGGAAGGAAACAAGCTTCCGGGGACCGGTTTCTGCCATTTCAGGCGTCTTCGGCCCGGCTTGCTTGAATCCTGATGGTGCAATGAGCAAGGGACTCACATCTGAGTATACCCTTCCACGCTTAGGGTGGACAAAATAATTTACAACAAGGGGTGGTGATGGACAGAGTCTCTGAATTAAGCAGAGTACTCTCACCCAGTCAAGAGATCAGGGCTAGATCCAACACCGTTTTTTAGCTCATTGCACCATCCCAGTTTCAGAACCTGGCTGTATGCAAATTAGTCTGTCCCTGGCCCAGTGCATCATGGGAACAGGGCAGACCAGACTACAAAAGCCAATTCTTACACTGGGAAGGAAACAAGCTTCCGGGGACCGGTTTCTGCCATTTCAGGCGTCTTCGGCCCGGCTTGCTTGAATCCTGATGGTGCAATGAGCAAGGGACTCACATCTGAGTATACCCTTCCACGCTTAGGGTGGACAAAATAATTTACAACAAGGGGTGGTGATGGACAGAGTCTCTGAATTAAGCAGAGTACTCTCACCCAGTCAAGAGATCAGGGCTAGATCCAACACCGTTTTTTAGCTCATTGCACCATCCCAGTTTCAGAACCTGGCTGTATGCAAATTAGTCTGTCCCTGGCCCAGTGCATCATGGGAACAGGGCAGACCAGACTACAAAAGCCAATTCTTACACTGGGAAGGAAACAAGCTTCCGGGGACCGGTTTCTGCCATTTCAGGCGTCTTCGGCCCGGCTTGCTTGAATCCTGATGGTGCAATGAGCAAGGGACTCACATCTGAGTATACCCTTCCACGCTTAGGGTGGACAAAATAATTTACAACAAGGGGTGGTGATGGACAGAGTCTCTGAATTAAGCAGAGTACTCTCACCCAGTCAAGAGATCAGGGCTAGATCCAACACCGTTTTTTAGCTCATTGCACCATCCCAGTTTCAGAACCTGGCTGTATGCAAATTAGTCTGTCCCTGGCCCAGTGCATCATGGGAACAGGGCAGACCAGACTACAAAAGCCAATTCTTACACTGGGAAGGAAACAAGCTTCCGGGGACCGGTTTCTGCCATTTCAGGCGTCTTCGGCCCGGCTTGCTTGAATCCTGATGGTGCAATGAGCAAGGGACTCACATCTGAGTATACCCTTCCACGCTTAGGGTGGACAAAATAATTTACAACAAGGGGTGGTGATGGACAGAGTCTCTGAATTAAGCAGAGTACTCTCACCCAGTCAAGAGATCAGGGCTAGATCCAACACCGTTTTTTAGCTCATTGCACCATCCCAGTTTCAGAACCTGGCTGTATGCAAATTAGTCTGTCCCTGGCCCAGTGCATCATGGGAACAGGGCAGACCAGACTACAAAAGCCAATTCTTACACTGGGAAGGAAACAAGCTTCCGGGGACCGGTTTCTGCCATTTCAGGCGTCTTCGGCCCGGCTTGCTTGAATCCTGATGGATCAAGCCCTGATCTGTTGACTGGGTAGGAGTGTTCTGATTAACTCAGATACTCTGTCCATCACCACCCCCTTTTTGTAATTATTTTGGCCACCATGAGTGTGGAAGGGTATGCTCAGACATGAGTCCCTTGCTCATTGCACCATCAGGATTCAAGCAAGCCGGGCCGAAGACGGCTGTAATGCCAGAAACCGGTCCCCGGAAGCTTGTTTCCTTTCCAGTGAAGAATTGGCTTGGTAGTTTGGTCTGCCCTGTTCCCATGATGCACTGGGCCAGGGACAGACTAATTTGCATATAGCCAGGTTCTGAACTGGGATGGTGCAGTGAGCTAAAAAACGGTGATGGATCAAGCCCTGATCTGTTGACTGGGTAGGAGTGTTCTGATTAACTCAGATACTCTGTCCATCACCACCCCCTTTTTGTAATTATTTTGGCCACCATGAGTGTGGAAGGGTATGCTCAGACATGAGTCCCTTGCTCATTGCACCATCAGGATTCAAGCAAGCCGGGCCGAAGACGGCTGTAATGCCAGAAACCGGTCCCCGGAAGCTTGTTTCCTTTCCAGTGAAGAATTGGCTTGGTAGTTTGGTCTGCCCTGTTCCCATGATGCACTGGGCCAGGGACAGACTAATTTGCATATAGCCAGGTTCTGAACTGGGATGGTGCAGTGAGCTAAAAAACGGTGATGGATCAAGCCCTGATCTGTTGACTGGGTAGGAGTGTTCTGATTAACTCAGATACTCTGTCCATCACCACCCCCTTTTTGTAATTATTTTGGCCACCATGAGTGTGGAAGGGTATGCTCAGACATGAGTCCCTTGCTCATTGCACCATCAGGATTCAAGCAAGCCGGGCCGAAGACGGCTGTAATGCCAGAAACCGGTCCCCGGAAGCTTGTTTCCTTTCCAGTGAAGAATTGGCTTGGTAGTTTGGTCTGCCCTGTTCCCATGATGCACTGGGCCAGGGACAGACTAATTTGCATATAGCCAGGTTCTGAACTGGGATGGTGCAGTGAGCTAAAAAACGGTGATGGATCAAGCCCTGATCTGTTGACTGGGTAGGAGTGTTCTGATTAACTCAGATACTCTGTCCATCACCACCCCCTTTTTGTAATTATTTTGGCCACCATGAGTGTGGAAGGGTATGCTCAGACATGAGTCCCTTGCTCATTGCACCATCAGGATTCAAGCAAGCCGGGCCGAAGACGGCTGTAATGCCAGAAACCGGTCCCCGGAAGCTTGTTTCCTTTCCAGTGAAGAATTGGCTTGGTAGTTTGGTCTGCCCTGTTCCCATGATGCACTGGGCCAGGGACAGACTAATTTGCATATAGCCAGGTTCTGAACTGGGATGGTGCAGTGAGCTAAAAAACGGTGATGGATCAAGCCCTGATCTGTTGACTGGGTAGGAGTGTTCTGATTAACTCAGATACTCTGTCCATCACCACCCCCTTTTTGTAATTATTTTGGCCACCATGAGTGTGGAAGGGTATGCTCAGACATGAGTCCCTTGCTCATTGCACCATCAGGATTCAAGCAAGCCGGGCCGAAGACGGCTGTAATGCCAGAAACCGGTCCCCGGAAGCTTGTTTCCTTTCCAGTGAAGAATTGGCTTGGTAGTTTGGTCTGCCCTGTTCCCATGATGCACTGGGCCAGGGACAGACTAATTTGCATATAGCCAGGTTCTGAACTGGGATGGTGCAGTGAGCTAAAAAACGGTGATGGATCAAGCCCTGATCTGTTGACTGGGTAGGAGTGTTCTGATTAACTCAGATACTCTGTCCATCACCACCCCCTTTTTGTAATTATTTTGGCCACCATGAGTGTGGAAGGGTATGCTCAGACATGAGTCCCTTGCTCATTGCACCATCAGGATTCAAGCAAGCCGGGCCGAAGACGGCTGTAATGCCAGAAACCGGTCCCCGGAAGCTTGTTTCCTTTCCAGTGAAGAATTGGCTTGGTAGTTTGGTCTGCCCTGTTCCCATGATGCACTGGGCCAGGGACAGACTAATTTGCATATAGCCAGGTTCTGAACTGGGATGGTGCAGTGAGCTAAAAAACGGTGATGGATCAAGCCCTGATCTGTTGACTGGGTAGGAGTGTTCTGATTAACTCAGATACTCTGTCCATCACCACCCCCTTTTTGTAATTATTTTGGCCACCATGAGTGTGGAAGGGTATGCTCAGACATGAGTCCCTTGCTCATTGCACCATCAGGATTCAAGCAAGCCGGGCCGAAGACGGCTGTAATGCCAGAAACCGGTCCCCGGAAGCTTGTTTCCTTTCCAGTGAAGAATTGGCTTGGTAGTTTGGTCTGCCCTGTTCCCATGATGCACTGGGCCAGGGACAGACTAATTTGCATATAGCCAGGTTCTGAACTGGGATGGTGCAGTGAGCTAAAAAACGGTGATGGATCAAGCCCTGATCTGTTGACTGGGTAGGAGTGTTCTGATTAACTCAGATACTCTGTCCATCACCACCCCCTTTTTGTAATTATTTTGGCCACCATGAGTGTGGAAGGGTATGCTCAGACATGAGTCCCTTGCTCATTGCACCATCAGGATTCAAGCAAGCCGGGCCGAAGACGGCTGTAATGCCAGAAACCGGTCCCCGGAAGCTTGTTTCCTTTCCAGTGAAGAATTGGCTTGGTAGTTTGGTCTGCCCTGTTCCCATGATGCACTGGGCCAGGGACAGACTAATTTGCATATAGCCAGGTTCTGAACTGGGATGGTGCAGTGAGCTAAAAAACGGTGATGGATCAAGCCCTGATCTGTTGACTGGGTAGGAGTGTTCTGATTAACTCAGATACTCTGTCCATCACCACCCCCTTTTTGTAATTATTTTGGCCACCATGAGTGTGGAAGGGTATGCTCAGACATGAGTCCCTTGCTCATTGCACCATCAGGATTCAAGCAAGCCGGGCCGAAGACGGCTGTAATGCCAGAAACCGGTCCCCGGAAGCTTGTTTCCTTTCCAGTGAAGAATTGGCTTGGTAGTTTGGTCTGCCCTGTTCCCATGATGCACTGGGCCAGGGACAGACTAATTTGCATATAGCCAGGTTCTGAACTGGGATGGTGCAGTGAGCTAAAAAACGGTGATGGATCAAGCCCTGATCTGTTGACTGGGTAGGAGTGTTCTGATTAACTCAGATACTCTGTCCATCACCACCCCCTTTTTGTAATTATTTTGGCCACCATGAGTGTGGAAGGGTATGCTCAGACATGAGTCCCTTGCTCATTGCACCATCAGGATTCAAGCAAGCCGGGCCGAAGACGGCTGTAATGCCAGAAACCGGTCCCCGGAAGCTTGTTTCCTTTCCAGTGAAGAATTGGCTTGGTAGTTTGGTCTGCCCTGTTCCCATGATGCACTGGGCCAGGGACAGACTAATTTGCATATAGCCAGGTTCTGAACTGGGATGGTGCAGTGAGCTAAAAAACGGTGATGGATCAAGCCCTGATCTGTTGACTGGGTAGGAGTGTTCTGATTAACTCAGATACTCTGTCCATCACCACCCCCTTTTTGTAATTATTTTGGCCACCATGAGTGTGGAAGGGTATGCTCAGACATGAGTCCCTTGCTCATTGCACCATCAGGATTCAAGCAAGCCGGGCCGAAGACGGCTGTAATGCCAGAAACCGGTCCCCGGAAGCTTGTTTCCTTTCCAGTGAAGAATTGGCTTGGTAGTTTGGTCTGCCCTGTTCCCATGATGCACTGGGCCAGGGACAGACTAATTTGCATATAGCCAGGTTCTGAACTGGGATGGTGCAGTGAGCTAAAAAACGGTGATGGATCAAGCCCTGATCTGTTGACTGGGTAGGAGTGTTCTGATTAACTCAGATACTCTGTCCATCACCACCCCCTTTTTGTAATTATTTTGGCCACCATGAGTGTGGAAGGGTATGCTCAGACATGAGTCCCTTGCTCATTGCACCATCAGGATTCAAGCAAGCCGGGCCGAAGACGGCTGTAATGCCAGAAACCGGTCCCCGGAAGCTTGTTTCCTTTCCAGTGAAGAATTGGCTTGGTAGTTTGGTCTGCCCTGTTCCCATGATGCACTGGGCCAGGGACAGACTAATTTGCATATAGCCAGGTTCTGAACTGGGATGGTGCAGTGAGCTAAAAAACGGTGATGGATCAAGCCCTGATCTGTTGACTGGGTAGGAGTGTTCTGATTAACTCAGATACTCTGTCCATCACCACCCCCTTTTTGTAATTATTTTGGCCACCATGAGTGTGGAAGGGTATGCTCAGACATGAGTCCCTTGCTCATTGCACCATCAGGATTCAAGCAAGCCGGGCCGAAGACGGCTGTAATGCCAGAAACCGGTCCCCGGAAGCTTGTTTCCTTTCCAGTGAAGAATTGGCTTGGTAGTTTGGTCTGCCCTGTTCCCATGATGCACTGGGCCAGGGACAGACTAATTTGCATATAGCCAGGTTCTGAACTGGGATGGTGCAGTGAGCTAAAAAACGGTGATGGATCAAGCCCTGATCTGTTGACTGGGTAGGAGTGTTCTGATTAACTCAGATACTCTGTCCATCACCACCCCCTTTTTGTAATTATTTTGGCCACCATGAGTGTGGAAGGGTATGCTCAGACATGAGTCCCTTGCTCATTGCACCATCAGGATTCAAGCAAGCCGGGCCGAAGACGGCTGTAATGCCAGAAACCGGTCCCCGGAAGCTTGTTTCCTTTCCAGTGAAGAATTGGCTTGGTAGTTTGGTCTGCCCTGTTCCCATGATGCACTGGGCCAGGGACAGACTAATTTGCATATAGCCAGGTTCTGAACTGGGATGGTGCAGTGAGCTAAAAAACGGTGATGGATCAAGCCCTGATCTGTTGACTGGGTAGGAGTGTTCTGATTAACTCAGATACTCTGTCCATCACCACCCCCTTTTTGTAATTATTTTGGCCACCATGAGTGTGGAAGGGTATGCTCAGACATGAGTCCCTTGCTCATTGCACCATCAGGATTCAAGCAAGCCGGGCCGAAGACGGCTGTAATGCCAGAAACCGGTCCCCGGAAGCTTGTTTCCTTTCCAGTGAAGAATTGGCTTGGTAGTTTGGTCTGCCCTGTTCCCATGATGCACTGGGCCAGGGACAGACTAATTTGCATATAGCCAGGTTCTGAACTGGGATGGTGCAGTGAGCTAAAAAACGGTGATGGATCAAGCCCTGATCTGTTGACTGGGTAGGAGTGTTCTGATTAACTCAGATACTCTGTCCATCACCACCCCCTTTTTGTAATTATTTTGGCCACCATGAGTGTGGAAGGGTATGCTCAGACATGAGTCCCTTGCTCATTGCACCATCAGGATTCAAGCAAGCCGGGCCGAAGACGGCTGTAATGCCAGAAACCGGTCCCCGGAAGCTTGTTTCCTTTCCAGTGAAGAATTGGCTTGGTAGTTTGGTCTGCCCTGTTCCCATGATGCACTGGGCCAGGGACAGACTAATTTGCATATAGCCAGGTTCTGAACTGGGATGGTGCAGTGAGCTAAAAAACGGTGATGGATCAAGCCCTGATCTGTTGACTGGGTAGGAGTGTTCTGATTAACTCAGATACTCTGTCCATCACCACCCCCTTTTTGTAATTATTTTGGCCACCATGAGTGTGGAAGGGTATGCTCAGACATGAGTCCCTTGCTCATTGCACCATCAGGATTCAAGCAAGCCGGGCCGAAGACGGCTGTAATGCCAGAAACCGGTCCCCGGAAGCTTGTTTCCTTTCCAGTGAAGAATTGGCTTGGTAGTTTGGTCTGCCCTGTTCCCATGATGCACTGGGCCAGGGACAGACTAATTTGCATATAGCCAGGTTCTGAACTGGGATGGTGCAGTGAGCTAAAAAACGGTGATGGATCAAGCCCTGATCTGTTGACTGGGTAGGAGTGTTCTGATTAACTCAGATACTCTGTCCATCACCACCCCCTTTTTGTAATTATTTTGGCCACCATGAGTGTGGAAGGGTATGCTCAGACATGAGTCCCTTGCTCATTGCACCATCAGGATTCAAGCAAGCCGGGCCGAAGACGGCTGTAATGCCAGAAACCGGTCCCCGGAAGCTTGTTTCCTTTCCAGTGAAGAATTGGCTTGGTAGTTTGGTCTGCCCTGTTCCCATGATGCACTGGGCCAGGGACAGACTAATTTGCATATAGCCAGGTTCTGAACTGGGATGGTGCAGTGAGCTAAAAAACGGTGATGGATCAAGCCCTGATCTGTTGACTGGGTAGGAGTGTTCTGATTAACTCAGATACTCTGTCCATCACCACCCCCTTTTTGTAATTATTTTGGCCACCATGAGTGTGGAAGGGTATGCTCAGACATGAGTCCCTTGCTCATTGCACCATCAGGATTCAAGCAAGCCGGGCCGAAGACGGCTGTAATGCCAGAAACCGGTCCCCGGAAGCTTGTTTCCTTTCCAGTGAAGAATTGGCTTGGTAGTTTGGTCTGCCCTGTTCCCATGATGCACTGGGCCAGGGACAGACTAATTTGCATATAGCCAGGTTCTGAACTGGGATGGTGCAGTGAGCTAAAAAACGGTGATGGATCAAGCCCTGATCTGTTGACTGGGTAGGAGTGTTCTGATTAACTCAGATACTCTGTCCATCACCACCCCCTTTTTGTAATTATTATGGCATTGATTCAGCAGTGCTTTACCAGCTCTGTGGTGCTAGTGCTGTGTTGAGTGCAGCAATTCGAGCGAGGTGTTTTTGGTGATTGCTGATTATGAGCCTTTGTAGGCCAGATATCTGAAACAATAGTGCCTGGTGTTGTTGTTGACTGAGGGTAGACTGTCCGCTGCCAGTCTGAGCACAAGATTGGGAGTGAGTCTAAGCTCTGCGCGTGCTCAGTTCATCCACCTTGGGAGGATGAAAGGCTAGGCTAGCCTTAACAGTATTCCAAGTCGTGACCTGAAGGCATCGCGCAGAGGGCACCTGCTTTTAATGGTCCCCGTGACTCATAGGTCTGGGCCGAGTCGTGCTGTTGATAATCGTGAATACGGAGTGTGTGACCCATGCGAAGTTTTCACCTTTGGAAACCTCATTCTTTTCAATTTACAAAAGTAACCGTGTTAATCGTGCTGCCTTTGTACACCATTCATGTATGAAACTTTGAAATAAATTGGCTGCGTTGATTTCTGGTCGTGCTAGGCGCTATTACATCCTGCGCACAGAACGAAGGACAGTGTGCGCTACACAAGGTTTCAGGACCTTGGCTGCTCCTCGTTACTGAGAGGAAGCGCTCGCCCAGTGCACTGTTTCAGTGGCGTAGCTTGCGGCTTTGCCGCCCATAAGAGCGAGGTGGGGGATCAGGCCGCCACCCCCAAAACTTTTTACAGTATTTATCGCCTTAGTTAACACGACTCCCTGCACTGCACGTTGTAAGGCACAACAGTGACCGTAAGCACCTAGGTCAATGCACGCACTGCTAATTTATCACAGTGAGAATTCAGGAACATGGTCACTGCATGGCACATCACATGTCACTGTGAACTCTAGAGCCGAGGCCACTCTATTCCGTGAGCAGGATAGCAGGCAGTGCACCTGCTACTGTAGTGCACCTGCTATGATCCAGGACCTCAGGCTGTGAACTCCGAGATAGGGTCGCAGCATTCACTGCACGGCTCGTGACACAAACCGTTTTAGAGGTAGAATCATGCCACCAAACTCTGTGAGCTCCATAGCCAAAATCACAGCATGCACTGCACCTGCTAACACACGGTAAACTGCATGGAGGGTCACTGCATACACTGCACGGCGCATGATGTGTCGCTGTGAACTCTAGACTGATTGCTTTATTAACCTTCCTGCTTCCTCAAAGTTGCTTAAAAATTCACCATTTGTCTACTTTTTTTTCAAAATGTTCCTGGGTGAAGAACACCCCAATAATTGCCCCTAGGGTTGTTCGAGCTCGCTCGCCACGCTCGCTCGCTGCAGTGCAGTACGACAATAATGTTACAGCTCACCACTTTCAAATGTCACCAGCCGCCACTGATTTCTGTCCTCTTTCCCTGCACTGACAATCCATTTGCTGCCATCCCCAATGCAGGCACCCGGAGTCTGTTTTGAAGGGACGATTGTTTTTATGCAGAAAGGGACACCTTCCTACACAAAAATAATCTATGGAGGCAATTTCCTCTTACTATGCATGCTGCAGAGGATAGAGGATAAAACAAGGAGAAATAATTGTATTTCTCCTCCTAGTATCTCCTCTAGTCCTCCTGAGGCATAGGCTTTGAGGCATTTACAGGTTTACAACTTGTAAATCTGGGAATATGTGAAATGCTATGGGTGTTACGTGGGAACACCCACCCTAACACCCATGGCATGCTTCCTCATTGTAGTGTGAGGCGATGCAGTGACTTTCGCTGATTTGCCTCTCTTCATATCTACAAGGCCCAGTGGCGTAACAAAACTTGAGGGGGCCCCCCTGCAAAACACATGGAGGGCGCCCCCCCGGCACCACCTACCACTTTGCCCCACCGCCCAAAAATCTGGCATATTTTGATTTGAAACCTTCAACATTTAAATGAACTGCCTCTATGTTGTCTTTCTCAAAGTTCTAATGAGAAAGTGGGAAACCCTCTTAACATATAAGCTACGCCATTCGTAACAATAATGTCAAAAGCTGATAATTTAACTGAGGCAGCAATCATAACAATGCTAAGGAGCGATCCTATTGTCCCAGGAATTGCCAATGGCTGAAGAATAACTATGAGGGGTCTGAATTAGAATTGACATTAATGGACAATAACATGAAACTTTGAAAGACAAACCCAAAACTGCAATTCCATAAAAACTCAACTGACAATCAGTACCGGCTGGTGACATTTGAAAGTGGTGGTGAGGCATAAACGTTCTATGGGAGAGCACCGTGGCGAGCGAGCGCAGCAAGCGAGCCTGAACAATTAAAGGGGGGTTGGGGAGGCTCTCCCCCGAGAATTTTTTTTAAAAAGAGTAGGTAAATGGTGCATTTTCAAGCAAATTTGAGAAGCAAGAATGTTTATGAAGCAATTGTGAAAGTGCAGTTATTACATTAATAAAGGGATGTCACATAACAACAACATGGTAGCTGCTTATTCAGTATATCCACAGAGCTTCATTACAGACTTCAAGATGCAATACTGAGAACCTCACCGCTTTATTTTATTTGAACTGCAAACAACTAATCGAACAACTAAACCGGTCACAAAATTGCACTATCACTGTTTATTCTCCCATAAATTCAGTGGAGTAGTGTGCTAATATGTATCCTGTTTCTTTAAGTTAGTTCTAGAATGGTTATGTGTCACTGATGGTTCTGTATTCTTTGTAGAACGTTACCTCTGGATGCTAGGTGAGGTTCAGTTTACTTCTGATCCTACGCGTAAGTAGCCGGTCTTTATTGGACTCATGGAATAAACTGCTTTACTTTATCACAGCTGTTTCCTGCCGCGGTCAGGCAACCTACCCAGATACTACAAGTGGTCACTCTGCTTTAATAATTAGAAACTCTCCACTGTTAACTGGTCACTCTGTCTATTCACAGCGTACTGTGCCACGTCACAGGTCACCGTGCCTCATTTATTGGTCATTTGCATCAATCTTAGAGCACTCTGTCTTATATTCACGTATTAACGTACCTTAATTGTATTAAACATTGCTGAGTCATCCGCCTTGTTTTCACTGATCACTCTGACACATATTCACAGCTTACTCTGCCAAGTTTACTAGTTTCTCACTGTCCCAATCATAGTTTGCGCTGGCCCATTTATGGTTTCCCTTGGCACATAATTGTGTGGCTCTGCTCTATTAACATGCACATTTAACGCTCAGGGTTCCTTGCTAACAGCTGAGTCCCCATTGCTCTCTAGTCACCTGTACCACAACACTTTGCTACAAGTTTACATGAGGTTTGAGACATGTTATACCATTTCAGCTCACAATCTCCAGTTAGGCGACTAATGTTATCATGTCTCCCGTTCCCCGATACTGGCACACGGATAATTAGCGGCATCAGCAGCCCAGCCCTTGATTAGTCCCTCTGCCTGTGGCCCTGGGCGTAGCGTTCCTCCTCTAGCTTAAGAATTACCCAACTGTGCCTTTTCCTCTAACGCCCGCCTCTCCCCAGGGACCACTCCTGCCATGGACAGACTCACCTGAGGGCTGAGGTTTGGCTTGGGCTGCAGCTTAAGAGGCATGTGCAAGTGGGCAGCAGAAGACAGGGCAGGGCAAGGCTAGCCACACACGGGCTAGTAATAATTTAAATTATAGCTGGTAACGGAGGGTCCTTCTCTGTCTCTGGCGTGGCTGGGTCCTGGGATGCCTCACCTCACAAGTCACGCGCACTTTAAATTTCGCTCCGTAATGCACATGACAAATCCAACGCCATTGGTCAACAGCTCCGCCCTTAAGACCGCGCCGACATGGAGACAAGTGCGCCGCGCACCCACTATTTAATTAATGAAGAGCCTCAGAGGTCCGGCTGGGGCCCGTACGTGCACACCATTTAATTAATTAAGAGACCGGGCGTGCGCACGATCATGATGAAGAGGCTTTCCGGCTCCGCTGAGTGAGGGGCCCCTTGGAGCGCAGAGGCCCCCCCCAGCAACACGGGGCTTCGGGGGCCTGTGTTACACCCAGGGTCCCTAAAAAACGTGTTGTTTCGGTGAGCAATCTACAACCGAAATTCTATATCTTTAATTCTGAATTAAGTTCTATGTTCAAGTTCAAGTTCAAGTTCAATAATTTATATAGCGCACTACTCACCCAGAGGGTCTCAAGGCGCTTGGGGTTGGGGTTCATTATTTATCGAATAGCCAGGTTTTAAGTTCTTTTCTGAAGGAGATGTGGTTCTGTGTAAGGTGGAGGTGGGTGGGGAGAGAGTTCCAGGTCTTGGCCGCCAAGTAGGAGAAGGATCTACCTCCCATGGTGGATCTTTGGATACGCGGAACTGCGGCGAGGCCTTGATTGGAGGATCTTAGTTGGCGGGTGGGTGTGTAAAAGGATAGTCGAGTGTTGAGGCATTCTGGCCCTAGTTTGTAGAGGGCCTTGTGTGTGTGGGTGAGGAGACGGAATGTTATTCTCTTGTTGACGGGGAGCCAGTGGAGGTCTTTCAGGTGGCCGGTAATGTGATTTTGGCGAGGGATGTCCAAAATGAGTCTCGCTTATGCGTTTTGGATGCGTTGGAGTTTTTTCTGTAATTTGGCTGTAATTCCGGCGTAGAGGGTGTTTCCGTAGTCTAGTCGACTCATGACTAGTGCGTGGGTGACAGTCTTTCTGGTTTCGGATGGGATCCAACGGAAGATTTTTTTGAGCATACGAAGTACGTTGAAGCAGGAGGATGAGACGGCGTTGACTTGTCTGGTCATCGAGAGTGAGGAATCTAGGATGAAGCCCAGGTTGCGTGCGTGATCTGAGGGTATGGGTGCTGTGCCCAGAGCCGAAGGCCACCAGGAGTCGTCCCAGGCAGAGGGGGATGATCCTAGGATGAGCACCTCCGTTTTGTCTGAGTTAAGTTTTAGGCGGCTGTTTTTCATCCATTCGGCTACTTCTTTCATGCCTTCATGAAGGTTGGTTTTGGCGTTGATAGGGTCATTGGTGAGTGAAAGGATCAGCTGGGTGTCGTCAGCGTAGGAGATGATGTTAAGGTTGTGTTGATGCACGATGGATGCGAGTGGACTCATGTAGACGTTGAAGAGGGTGGGACTGAGTGATGATCCTTGTGGTACACCGCAGATGACTTCGGTAGCCTCTGAATTGAATGGGGGAAGACGTACTCTCTGGGTTCTTCCGGCGAGGAACGAGATGATCCAGTCCAATGCTTTTCCTTGTATTCCGATGTTGTTGAGGCGTTGTATGAGGGTGTTATGACAGACTGTGTCGAAGGCGGCGGAGAGGTCGAGTAGGATGAGGGCCACTGTTTCTCCGTTGTCCAGTAGTGTTCGGATGTCGTCTGTGGCTGCGATGAGGGCGGTTTCGGTGCTGTGTTTGGCTCGAAAGCCGTTCTGTGAGGGATCGAGGGAGTTGTTGGATTCGAGGAAGGCGGCGAGTTGGCTATTGACGGCTTTCTCGATGACTTTTGCCGGGAATGGGAGGAGGGATATTGGGCGGTAGTTTTTGAGTTCAGAGGGGTCTGCTGTGGGTTTCTTCAGGAGGGCGCTGACTTCGGCATGTTTCCAGCTTTCTGGGAAGGTAGCAGAGTTGAAGGAGCAATTAATTACATCACGGAGATGGGGTGCGATGATGGAGTCTGCTTTGTTGAAGATGTGGTGGGGACATGGGTCGGTTGGCGAGCCAGAGTGGATGGAATTCATTAGGTGGGTGGTGTCTTCGGTGGTGATTGGGTTCCAGGCGCTGAGATTGTTAGAGGGCGGTTTAGGTTCTGAGGGGGGTGGGGAGGATTGTTCGTTGGAACTGTTTTCGAAGCTGTTATGTATGTCGACAATTTTGTTGTAGAAGAAGGAGGATAACGAATCGCAGAGGTCTTGGGAGGGAGTGATGTCGTTTGAGGCTGCGGTGGGGTTGGTAAATTCTTTGACGATGTTGAATAGTTCCTTGCTGTTATGGGCGTTGTTGTCGAGTCGATTCTTCAATTCTGATTTCTTGGTGGATCGAATCAGCTGGTGGTGTTTGCGGGTGGCTGACTTGAAGGTGGTCATGTTGTTGGTGGTTGGGTTTTTTCTCCATGTTTTCTCGAGAGTACGGCATAGTTTCTTGGATTTCTTAAGGTCATCGTTAAACCAGGGGGCCTTTTTGCTATCTTGTTTGGTGTGATGGTTTTTCAAGGGTGCTAATTCGTCAGCGCTGTGCGTGATCCATTGTTTGAATTTTATGGCAGCTTGGTTTGGGTCCGATGAGGGGGCGGGTGGTTTTTGATTCAGCGATGTGAGGAGTTGGTCGGTGGTGATTTTGTTCCATTTTCTTCGGGGAATAGGTTGTGGGGGGTTGTGGGTCGAGGTAGTTTTGTAGCTGAAGTGGACACAACTGCGGTCCGTCCAGTGGAGAGTTGTGGTGCGATCGAAGGAGATGTGGTTGCTGGAAGTGAAGATTGGGTCTAGCGTGTGTCCAGCTACATAGGTGGGGGTGTTAACTAACCCTGGGCGTAGTTCGCGGAGCCGCACTCCGCGGAGCTACGCGAAGACGCAGTTGCACTCCGAGACCTTCGCGTAGCTCCGCGGACATGCGTAGTAGCTTGCTAGACCCGTTCGCGCGCCGTTTTTCGTCTTCGGGGGCGCGGTGCGCGTGTTCGGGGCGCTGCCTGCATGCTCGAGATAGCTAGCGCGCTAAGTTACTCAAGAGGTTTGTCCCGCCCGCTTGCGTTCCCTTATTTCCAAAGTGCGTGATCGCGTCAAATATCGCGCGAACTTACCCCCGGCGCACGCGATAATGTTATTCAGCGCGCGAGAACTACGCTACGCACCGGATCGCGGAGTAATCGACAGCTTCGCGTTCTCCGTAGAACGCGGAGTTGCCAAAACTCCGCAAGCTCCGCGAACGGAGCGTAGTTCTTCGCCCAGGGTTAGTGTTAACAAGTTGTTTGAGTCCAAGATTGGCCAGGTTGTCCAGAAGGGTGGTGGTGTTGCTGTCGTTTTTCTTTTCCAGCGATGTGAGGAGTTGGTCGGAGGTGATTTTGTTCCATTTTCTTCGGGGAATAGGTTGTGGGGGGTTGTGGGTCGAGGTAGTTTTGTAGCTGAAGTGGACACAACTGCGGTCCGTCCAGTGGAGAGTTGTGGTGCGATCGAAGGAGATGTGTTTGCTGGAAGTGAAGATTGGGTCTAGCGTGTGTCCAGCTACATAGGTGGGGGTGTTAACTAACCCTGGGCGTAGTTCGCGGAGCCGCACTCCGCGGAGCTACGCGAAGACGCAGTTGCACTCCGCGACCTTCGCGTAGCTCCGCGGACATGCGTAGTAGCTTGCTAGACCCGTTCGCGCGCCGTTTTTCGTCTTCGGGGGCGCGGTGCGCGTGTTCGGGGCGCTGCCTGCATGCTCGAGATAGCTAGCGCGCTAAGTTACTCAAGAGGTTTGTCCCGCCCGCTTGCGTTCCCTTATTTCCAAAGTGCGTGATCGCGTCAAATATCGCGCGAACTTACCCCCGGCGCACGCGATAATGTTATTCAGCGCGCGAGAACTACGCTACGCACCGGATCGCGGAGTAATCGACAGCTTCGCGTTCTCCGTAGAACGCGGAGTTGCCAAAACTCCGCAAGCTCCGCGAACGGAGCGTAGTTCTTCGCCCAGGGTTAGTGTTAACAAGTTGTTTGAGTCCAAGATTGGCCAGGTTGTCCAGAAGGGTGGTGGTGTTGCTGTCGTTTTTCTTTTCCAGGTGGAAGTTGAGGTCTCCTAGTAGAGTGTAGTTCTCGGAGGCGAGGGCATGTGGACTGATGAAGTCAGTGATGTCTTCACTGAATTGTTTACGTGTTCCTGGAGGCCTGTAGATGAGGGTGCCTCTGAGTGTGGTTCTGGGGTCCGTGTGGACCTGGAAGTGGAGGTGTTTGGCGATGGTAAGGTTATCGTCGGAACTGGTCGTGATTTTGATGGTGTTCTTATGGACGATGGCGATGCCTCCTCCAGTTTGGATGGTGCGGTCTTTTCGGATAATCTTGCAGTTGTCCAGGATGGCTATGGCGATGTCGGGTGTTGATGATGCATTCATCCATGTTTCAGTGAGGAAGGCGACGTCTGGTGATATAGCGTCGAGTAGATCCCAGAGTTCGGTGGCGTGTCTGTGGATCGAGCGGGTATTCAGCAGGATGCACTTCAGGTGGTTTGAGTCGAAATTGTGTTTGGGGTTAGTGGATGTGGTAAAGGTCTTGACGCTGGTAAATTTGCAGGAGTGGCAGGCGAAGGGTCCGTGGGTATGTCCCGGGGCAGCTTCGTAGCATTGGGGTGTGCGTCCGGGGTTAAGGGCTAGGAGAGTGGCTGCGTCAAACTCAATGCGGCTGGAGTGCGGTTTGCGGGGGCCAGGGGGTATGGCGCTGGGCGCGGTCCAGGCGCGGACGGGCGTAGACGGGCTTACCTTTGGCGCACCTTCGGCGCCCATGGGGCGTGACCGCTGCGCGCGAACACTGCGCGCAAAAGCATCTGTCATAAGTGGATGGTGGAAGGGGAGGGGCGAGGGGGGGTCAGCTGGGAGGCAGGAGCGTGGTGGGGGGACGGGCTGGGCTACACAACAAACAAAATGGCAGCGAGCCAAAAGGGAAGCAGGACGCACTGAGAAACTAGCGCTATGACAAACAATGCTGGCAGCGGAGCGCTATCACAATTACTGCAATAATGTAAATATTAAAATTACTTCAGGCACCAAAGCGCTGCTAGGCAACAAAGCGCTATATTAAAGTAGTGTCAGATTAATTCAGGCACCAAAACGCTGCTTGGCAGAATGTATTCTCAAATTAATTCAGGCCCCGAAACGCTGCTTGGAAAATAAAGCGCTAAGTCAATTAGTTCAAGGCACGCTCAGCAAAGCGCTACGATACCAGTCGGTAGGTTGGGAGGGGAGCGACCGTCTCTGATGGGGTCAGGGATGGTCACAGCGAAGGATCGGTCGGGTCAGCTCTTCACTTCCTTTGGGAGGGGGGTCAGCTGGGAGGCGGGAGCGTGGTGGGGGGACGGGCTGGGCTACACAACAAACAAAATGGCAGCGAGCCAAAAGGGAAGTAGGACGCACTGAGAAACTAGCGCTATGACAAACAATGCTGGCAGCGGAGCTCTATCACAATTACTGCAATAATGTAAATAACAAAATTACTTCAGGCACCAAAGCGCTGCTAGGCAACAAAGCGCTATATTAAAGTAGTGTCAGATTAATTCAGGCACCAAAACTCTGCTTGGCAGAATGTATTCTCAAATTAATTCAGGCCCCGAAACGCTGCTTGGAAAATAAAGCGCTAAGTCAATTAGTTCAAGGCACACTCAGCAAAGCGCTACGATACCAGTCGGTAGGTCGGGAGGGGAGCAACCGTCTCTGATGGGGTCAGGGATGGTCACAGCGAAGGATCGGTTGGGTCAGCTCTTCACTTCCAGTGGGAGGGGGGGTCAGCTGGGAGGCGGGAGCGTGGTGGGGGGACGGGCTGGGCTACACAACAAACAAAATGGCAGCGAGCCAAAAGGGAAGCAGGACGCACTGAGAAACTAGCGCTATGACAAACAATGCTGGCAGCGGAGCGCTATCACAATTACTGCAATAATGTAAATAACAAAATTACTTCAGGCACCAAAGCGCTGCTAGGCAACAAAGCGCTATATTAAAGTAGTGTCAGATTAATTCAGGCACCAAAACGCTGCTTGGCAGAATGTATTCTCAAATTAATTCAGGCCCCAAAACGCTGCTTGGAAAATAAAGCGCTAAGTCAATTAGTTCAAGGCACGCTCAGCAAAGCGCTACGATACCAGTCGGTAGGTCGGGAGGGGAGCGACCGTCTCTGATGGGGTCAGGGATGGTCACAGCGAACGATCGGTCGGCTCAGCTCTTCACTTCCAGTGGGAGGGGGGGGTCAGCTGGGAGGCGGGAGCCTGGTGGGGGGACGGGCTGGGCTACACAACAAACAAAATGGCAGCGAGCCAAAAGGGAAGCAAGACGCACTGAGAAACTAGCGCTATGACAAACAATGCTGGCAGCGGAGCGCTATCACAATTACTGCAATAATGTAAATAACAAAATTACTTCAGGCACCAAAGCGCTGCTAGGCAACAAAGCGCTATATTAAAGTAGTGTCAGATTAATTCAGGCACCAAAACGCTGCTTGGCAGAATGTATTCTCAAATTAATTCAGGCCCCGAAACGCTGCTTGGAAAATAAAGCGCTAAGTCAATTAGTTCAAGGCACGCTCAGCAAAGCGCTACGATACCAGTCGGTAGGTTGGGAGGGGAGCGACCGTCTCTGATGGGGTCAGGGATGGTCACAGCGAAGGATCGGTCGGGTCAGCTCTTCACTTCCTTTGGGAGGGGGGGTCAGCTGGGAGGCGGGAGCGTGGTGGGGGGACGGGCTGGGCTACACAACAAACAAAATGGCAGCGAGCCAAAAGGGAAGTAGGACGCACTGAGAAACTAGCGCTATGACAAACAATGCTGGCAGCGGAGCTCTATCACAATTACTGCAATAATGTAAATAACAAAATTACTTCAGGCACCAAAGCGCTGCTAGGCAACAAAGCGCTATATTAAAGTAGTGTCAGATTAATTCAGGCACCAAAACTCTGCTTGGCAGAATGTATTCCCAAATTAATTCAGGCCCCGAAACGCTGCTTGGAAAATAAAGCGCTAAGTCAATTAGTTCAAGGCACACTCAGCAAAGCGCTACGATACCAGTCGGTAGGTCGGGAGGGGAGCAACCGTCTCTGATGGGGTCAGGGATGGTCACAGCGAAGGATCGGTTGGGTCAGCTCTTCACTTCCAGTGGGAGGGGGGGTCAGCTGGGAGGCGGGAGCGTGGTGGGGGGACGGGCTGGGCTACACAACAAACAAAATGGCAGCGAGCCAAAAGGGAAGCAGGACGCACTGAGAAACTAGCGCTATGACAAACAATGCTGGCAGCGGAGCGCTATCACAATTACTGCAATAATGTAAATAACAAAATTACTTCAGGCACCAAAGCGCTGCTAGGCAACAAAGCGCTATATTAAAGTAGTGTCAGATTAATTCAGGCACCAAAACGCTGCTTGGCAGAATGTATTCTCAAATTAATTCAGGCCCCAAAACGCTGCTTGGAAAATAAAGCGCTAAGTCAATTAGTTCAAGGCACGCTCAGCAAAGCGCTACGATACCAGTCGGTAGGTCGGGAGGGGAGCGACCGTCTCTGATGGGGTCAGGGATGGTCACAGCGAACGATCGGTCGGCTCAGCTCTTCACTTCCAGTGGGAGGGGGGGGTCAGCTGGGAGGCGGGAGCCTGGTGGGGGGACGGGCTGGGCTACACAACAAACAAAATGGCAGCGAGCCAAAAGGGAAGCAAGACGCACTGAGAAACTAGCGCTATGACAAACAATGCTGGCAGCGGAGCGCTATCACAATTACTGCAATAATGTAAATAACAAAATTACTTCAGGCACCAAAGCGCTGCTAGGCAACAAAGCGCTATATTAAAGTAGTGTCAGATTAATTCAGGCACCAAAACGCTGCTTGGCAGAATGTATTCTCAAATTAATTCAGGCCCCGAAATGCCTCTTGGAAAATAAAGCGCTAAGTCAATTAGTTCAAGGCACGCTCAGCAAAGCACTACGATACCAGTCCGTAGGTCGGGAGGGGAGCGACCGTCTCTGATGGGGTCAGGGATGGTCACAGCGAAGGATCGGTCGGGTCAGCTCTTCACTTCCAGTGGGAGGGGGGGTCAGCTGGGAGGCGGGAGCGTGGTGGGGGGACGGGCTGGGCTACACAACAAACAAAATGGCAGCGAGCCAAAAGGGAAGCAGGACGCACTGAGAAACTAGCGCTATGACAAACAATGCTGGCAGCGGAGCGCTATCACAATTACTGCAATAATGTAAATAACAAAATTACTTCAGGCACCAAAGCGCTGCTAGGCAACAAAGCGCTATATTAAAGTAGTGTCAGATTAATTCAGGCACCAAAACGCTGCTTTGCAGAATGTATTCTCAAATTAATTCAGGCCCCGAAACGCTGCTTGGAAAATAAAGCGCTAAGTCAATTAGTTCAAGGCACGCTCAGCAAAGCGCTACCATACCAGTCGGTAGGTCGGGAGGGGAGCGACCATCTCTGATGGGGTCAGGGAGGGTCACAGCAAAGGATCGGTTGGGTCAAATCTTCACTTCCAGTGGGAGGGGGGGTCAGCTGGGAGACGGGAGCGTGGTGGGGGACGGGCTGGGCTACACAACAAACAAAATGACAGCGAGCCAAAAGGGAAGCAGGACGCACTGAGAAACTAGCGCTATGACAAACAATGCTGGCAGCGGAGCGCTATCACAATTACTGCAATAATGTAAATAACAAAATTACTTCAGGCACCAAAGCGCTGTTAGGCAACAAAGCGCTATATTAAAGTAGTGTCAGATTAATTCAGGCACCAAAACGCTGCTTGGCAGAATGTATTCTCAAATTAATTCAGGCCCCGAAACCCTGCTTGGAAAATAAAGCGCTAAGTCAATTAGTTCAAGGCATGCTCAGCAAAGCGCTACGATACCAGTCGGTAGGTCGGGAGGGGAGTGACCGTCTCTGATGGGGTCAGGGATGGTCACAGCGAAGGATCGGTCGGGTCAGCTCTTCACTTCGAGTGGGAGGGGGGGTCAGCTGGGAGGCGGGAGCGTGGTGGGGGGACGGGCTGGGCTACACAACAAACAAAATGGCAGCGAGCCAAAAGGGAAGCAGGACGCACTGAGAAACTAGCGCTATGACAAACAATGCTGGCAGCGGAGCGCTATCACAATTACTGCAATAATGTAAATAACAAAATTACTTCAGGCACCAAAGCACTGCTAGGCAACAAAGCGCTATATTAAAGTAGTGTCAGATTAATTCAGGCACCAAAACGCTGCTTTGTAGAATGTTTTCTAAAATTAATTCAGGCCCCGAAACGCTGCTTGGAAAATAAAGCGCTAAGTCAATTAGTTCAAGGCACGCTCAGCAAAGCGCTACGATACCAGTCGGTAGGTCGGGAGGGGAGCGACCGTCTCTGATGGGGTCAGGGATGGTCACAGCGAAGGATCGGTCGGGTCAGCTCTTCACTTCCAGTGGGAGGGGGGGTCAGCTGGGAGGCGGGAGCGTGGTCGGGGGACGGGCTGGGCTACACAACAAACAAAATGGCAGCGAGCCAAAAGGGAAGCAGGACGCACTGAGAAACTAGCGCTATGACAAACAATGCTGGCAGCGGAGCGCTATCACAATTACTGCAATAATGTAAATAACAAAATTACTTCAGGCACCAAAGCGCTGCTAGGAAACAAAGCGCTATATTAAAGTAGTGTCGGATTAATTCAGGCACCAAAACGCTGCTTGGCAGAATGTATTCTCAAATTAATTCAGGCCCTGAAACGCTGCTTGGAAAATAAAGCGCTAAGTCAATTAGTTCAAGGCACGCTCAGCAAAGCGCTACGATACCAGTCGGTAGGTCGGGAGGGGAGCGACCGTCTCTGATGGGGTCAGGGATGGTCACAGCGAAGGATCGGTCGGGTCAGCTCTTCACTTCCAGTGGGAGGGGGGGTCAGCTGGGAGGCGGGAGCGTGGTGGGGGGACGGGCTGGGCTACACAACAAACAAAATGGCAGCGAGCCAAAAGGGAAGCAGTACGCACTGAGAAACTAGCGCTATGACAAACAATGCTGGCAGCGGAGCGCTATCACAATTACTGCAATAATGCAAATAACAAAATTACTTCAGGCACCAAAGCGCTGCTAGGCAACAAAGCGCTATATTAAAGTAGTGTCAGATTAATTCAGGCACCAAAACGCTGCTTGGCAGAATGTATTCTCAAATTAATTCAGGCCCCGAAACGCTGCTTGGAAAATAAAGCGCTAAGTCAATTAGTTCAAGGCACGCTCAGCAAAGCGCTACGATACCAGTCGGTAGGTCCGGAGGGGAGCGACCGTCTCTGATGGGGTCAGAAACTCTCAAAATAAAGGTTGGAGAGCAGAAATAGGGAGATGTCTTCTGCTGCTAACTATCCACAAGTGTGTGTTAAAATTCTGGTACTGTTTGTGTTCTTCTGTGGGGCGTTTTTTGCTCGTATAATTAAACATCTCATGAATAAATGTTTAATAAAATCTGGTGATGGCTTTCGGCCGAGGAAAATGGCCGCTTAGTCCCGGAGCTCCGGAGTCGTTTCAGCCCTTAAGTTAAAATCCGCATATTAATCCGCATTACCGGGGTCCACTGAGGGGCTCCCCTGGCATCGGAGCGCAAGCAGCATCCATCGGAGCGGTTCCGGTTCTCCGCGGATTCCTACATCCGCTGAAACTGCCGCCTAGCCGCCAGTGGCCTTCCGGGGCCTACAAGACCAGGGACTCTGTTGCTCTCTGCGGCCGGGGACGGGGGCACGGTGCACGGAGGCGCACAGATCAACATCGCCGAGCCCTGGGCCGCACTGTCATCGGCTCCGGCCCTCCCTCCCTCTGCGCCTTCTGCAGTGACATTTCTGACCCTGTGAGAGGGGGTCTTGGGGCTGCATCGACCCCCCCTGGGTGCCACTTCAACCTTGGCTGATCGAACTGCCCGGCGCTGTTGCGGCCTGTAGAACTCTGCAGGGGACGGGGTCGGGTGAGGGTCGGAGGTGCCCTGGACTGCCCGCATTCTCCTGGCATCCCCCCCGTGCTTGGTGACTTTCTTGGACCGGCACGCTGGGGTCACTATCCTGCTCCGAGGTGTTAAGCTGTCTCTCTGCCCCTGAGCTCTTGGCGGCCTCCCGTATGGAACATTCAACATCCCCTGTGCTGCAGGCCTTCAGATCCTGACCTGGCGCTGTGGTGGGCCCCAGCCTGAGCGGTTGAGACTCCTTGACCTACCTGACACTACAGTCGTGAGTGGCGGCCCTCGCTAGGTGTAATTTCCCGCCTGGGAGTGCGCGGATCTGGACTGGGTTGGTTTCCTGGTGGTCAGGGGCCGCCTCCACTGCACCCGCGGGGTGCTGCCCTGGGCGTTGGGCCTACCTCTTTCCCCCCGCTTTCTCCAGCTCGCGGAGGCGGGCCCCTCCCTGGCATTCCCCCCTTTGAAAACTAGGGGTCTGTGGCGCAAGAAACGACATTACCTGGACGCAGGCTTGGTTGTCCTCCCTTCATTGGCTTCAGATCAATGAGAGAGTTGAATTCAAGGCGATGTGCATACTACACAAGTCATTGACCGGGAAAAGCCCTGCCATTAATCATTCCATTATTCTTCCCTATCGTGCCAACAGATGCCTTCACTTGGACCACCTACATCTAGCCACTGTTCCAAAGATTAGGAAAGCAAGAAGTGGAGGTTGTTTGTTCTCCTACAAAGCATCAAAGCTTTGGAACTCTCTTCCTCTAGATTTACGGAAAGAACCCAACCATCTTGTCTTCGGTAAACTGTTAAAGACCTGGCTATTTCTTTAATCCGGTTGCTACGCTTATCTTTCTGCTGACGGAGCTGGGATGCCTCCAGGGTAGCCATGCCCTATATAAAAGTATCTTTCATTTCATTGGTGAAAGAACTCCATCCTCTGACATCCACTGACATTGTCCTTTGTTCACCTGGAGGCAGTCTGTCTCAAGCTCTCTGTTCCTGACAAAACTCCTCTCTGGAGTGTCCACCAGCTCCTGTCAATTTTGTAAAATTGGAATGACTTTGCAGGGAAAGGAATTAACTGTTCAGAAGGTGAATCCTACCCCTCAGGGCTGTATTCCTGCTGCAACTCTGGAGTTTATTGGGCTGGCTCACCAGCCCAATAAAAAAAACAGTTTCTCCGTGACTAAAGTGACACTAGCTCCTGTATCTTTCAGAGCCTCAACCTCAGTTCCATCGATTTTAGGCCTCTGCTAATACCTCTCCATGCTGGGAGGCCAGACGGCCATGGTTGCAATTGCCACCCCACGTAAGAACGCTAAGGTTGCCTCTGTCAATCCCTTCCCCATCTCTTGGACAATCTCCACCTCCACAACTATGCTGGCAATCCCCTGTGGCTGCCCACCAGTGGGGGGATTATTTGTGCAGACAGCATCTCCTCTCTTGTATCCTGGCTGATAACAGTCAAAACACTAACCTGCCTTCATTGGGTCACAGAATGGTTCTGCTTTTGCGGGGTCAAAGGACTTCCCCTTAAATTCTTTCTTCTTGAAAGTGGCTTTGCTCAGGGTTCCTCCCTGTGCAGGTTTTTGTGGATCTTGGGAGGAAACTTTTAGTTTTTTACCTTCTTTTCCCTGGGCTTTCCCATGGGGGAATTTGTTCTCCCTTCTTCTTATCACTTCCCTGGTGCTGATTGGAAATCTGGGTTCTCAACCACTCATCAGCTAGCTCCCTTACCTCTCTAGAGCTAGTCAGCTTAGAGTCTACTAGGTAAAGGTGTAACTTCGCATGTGCAAAATTAATCACAATGTGCTTTTCAACAATACATTGTACATCTAAAGCGAAGCAGCGTGAAGCATTGCTTTGCATTACTTTCAGTCAACTTTCCAGCACAAAGCGGGTTTTACACAGAAAGCAATTTCCAAATGAAGATTTTGGAATGGTTTGCGTCACCTGATCAATAAATATCCTACTGGAAGTAAGTCAGGTCAGCATGCTATCACGTGATCTACATTAATGTGCTTCTATTCTACCTTTTTTTTAAACAGAGATGGCTGTCCTTTCACAGGACTATTACTGCATGCTGTATGTTTCTCATGCTGGTCATCTTTTGAAGATATCTGCATTTCTATTATGTTCTCTTGATTGTAAGCTCTGTATTTTGGAGGCAGAGCAAACAATTTCTATCGTCATTCGAATGATTTGCATATTTCCGTTAGCCTTCCTTCAGATGTAAAAATGTTTACATTTCCTCAAGGCTTTCTTGTAAAATAAGTCAATAGCTTACACCAACCCTCCCTCCTTGCCTCTGTATTTTCACCATTCAATCGAAAATGAGATGTCATAAAATAAACGCTTTCGGGTTTGTGCGATGTTTGGGACAGACACGTATCCTGTTTGTGCCACTAACACATGCATGGCATGCCTTCATACCAGTAAAGTGGAATCACTGAGGAATAAAAATATATATATATATGTTTTCTTCATTTTGAAGTTTATCCGGCTATTGTTTCTGATTTCATTGATTCTTCAAATAAGATCAAAATTCCGATATCTGCAAATAACCGCCCCTCACTGTCTGGCGTTTAACATGAAAGCCATGCCATATTTCTGCCCTCATACTGTTCAATAGACCCAGCTGCAAAATGCCGTTTTAGAAAAAAAAATCATACAGTGAAGAAAATGCTAGGATGCGAGAGGCACTTCTTATTGGTCTCTTCCAGTTGCGTAGTGCTTTGAAACAAACATTTCAGTTATGGATGGAGGACTGGTCTAGGATTAAATTCGAATTTTGTGTGACAGCAAAGGTAGCCCATCAATACGAGGTCATGCACTCATTTTAATGCAATAACTGAAATACTCATCTATCGATATTGGTACATAGATACATATACATTAACTCTTAAAACTAAAGTATATACTTGAATAAAACTGATTAATAGTGCACTATTTACAAGTCCGGGCATTTGACAATTGGTATGCCGCTGTCTCACAATTAGAGCAACACTGGGGCATATTTACGTCAAAATGCCACAGTACGGTGCAGCAAGCAATTTTGTATCACTGAGCTGTGTAATTTTCAAAATGCAGGGATGCGCTGTATTAACAAAAAATTGGCACATCGCTGTTCTCACCCCTTTGCTAAAAAAGCTGCCTAGCACCTAACCATGCACCCTTGCATCATGGTGCAAGGGTGCAAGCGTTGCAGGGATGATTGTGTTTGTGCAGGAAGGGACACCTTCCTGCACAAAAATAATCATTAATGGAATTTTTATGTGTGCTGCAGAATGCAGGACACATAGAAAGAGCAAAAAATGAATAGAAATACAAGTATGTCTCCTCATTGTGCCACATTAATGCCTCCTTTTGAAAGGCGTCAGTTTTTGACGCAGCATCAGATTTACAGATCATTATACATCTGGAGATCATTATACACTGGCTATCTGCACCGTCCGGTCCGACATTTCCCTGTGACCAGCCTGTCTCCGGACGCAGCTGTTGCTCCCCCTTGCTTCCTGCAGCTTCTGGTATCGTAGCGCTGCTCTCCTCCACAAGCGCCTCGCACTGCTGTTCATTTATTGATTGTGCCGTGTGTATGCCTTTGCTGACTCTTGACCCGTAATTGGTGCCTGTGTGCTTAACAGTGCCCACGGGAGTATTTTATTTTAAATAAGCATCTCCATAACCTTATTTGCTTTTCTTGTGCCCTAATATCGGCGTGTTAGCCTTTGTGTTTTGTGTTTACGTATTGCCATTTGGTTGTGCCTTCAGCCCGTCCCTCCCCCCACGCTCCCGCCTCCCAGCCGCCCCGCCCACGCTGCGCCCCCCTCCATCCTCCATTAATGACAGCTGGACAATCGCGCAGCGTTCACGCGCAGCGGTCGCGCCCCAGTTGCGTCGAAGGTGCGCCAAAGGTAAGCCCGTCTACGCCCGTCCGCGCCAAGCCCGCGCCCAGCGCCAGACCCCCTGGCCCCCGTACCAGCCACTCCACACGCTTTACATACGCCGCCTCCACCCTCTTAGCCCTTAACCCCGGTCGCCTCCCTACCTGCACCCAAGCCGCGCCTGGACACACCCACGGACCCTTTACTTGCAACTCCTGCAAATTTGACGGCACCAAGACCAACTCCTCATCCACTAACACCAAACAGAGACCTGACACCAACCACCTAAATTGCATCCTACTCAACACCCGCTCGGTCCACAGACACGCCATCGACCTCTGGAATCTACTAGACACCATCTCTCCGGACGTCGCCTTCCTAACTGAAACATGGATGAACGCCTCCTCAGCCCCAGACATCACCATTGCCATCCCGGAAGGCTACAAGATCATCCGAAAAGACCGCACCAAGCAAACAGGAGGAGGCATCGCTATCGTCCATAGGAATTCCATCCGCATCTCAACCAGCTCAGACGTCAACCTCGCTAGCGCCGAACACCTTCACTTCCAGATCCACACCGACCCCAAGACCACACTCAGAGGCACCCTCCTCTACAGGCCACCAGGACCCCGTGCACAATTCAGTGAAGACATCACTGACTTTATCACCCCACACGCCCTCCCCTCCGAGGACTACATTCTATTGGGAGACCTCAATTTTCACCTGGAAAAAAAACAACGACAACAACACCACCACCCTTCTGGACAATCTCGCCAACCTCGGACTCAAACAACTTGTTAATACCCCCACTCACTACGCAGGTCACACACTCGACCCTATCTTCACATCCAGCAAACATATCTCCTTCAGCCACACCACAGCTCTCCATTGGACGGACCACAGCTGCGTTCACTTTATCTACAAAAAGACCACTACCCACAACCATCCTCAACCTACTGTGCGAAGAAACTTGAACAAAATCACCATCGACCAGATCTCCTCATCGCTTCTTCAAAACCCCCCTGCCCACTCTTCGAACCCCAACCAAGCAGCCATTAACCTCACTCAATGGCTAACCAACAGCGCCGACAACCTAGCACCCCTGAAAAAACGTCAAATAAAACTAGGCAACAAAAACGCCCCCTGTTTAAAAGATGATCTTAAAAAATCCAAGAAACTCTGTCGCTCCCTTGAGAAGGCATGGAAAAAAGACCCAAACACCAGCACCAGGGACGCCTTCAAAAACGCCACCCGCATACACCACCAACTGATCCGGACTGCCAAGAAAACCGCTTTCAAAGACCGACTCGACAACAACGCCCACAACAGCAAGGAATTATTCAACATCGTCAAAGAGTTTACCAACCCCGCTGCCAACTCCAACAATATCACTCCCTCTCAAGCCCTTTGCGACTCCCTAGCTTTGTTCTTCCACGACAAAATCGCAGACATCCACAACAGCTTCGACAACCAACCCGGAGACCAACCCTCCAAACCTTCTGCCGTACCCTCACCCCCCTTGAACATCCTTAACGACTGGAACCCAATCTCCACTGAGGACACCATCCGCCTGATGAACTCCATCCACTCAGGATCCCCCACAGACCCATGCCCTCACCACATCTTCAACAAAGCAGATTCCATCATAGCACCATACCTCCGAGACGTCATCAACTGCTCCCTCAACTCCGCCACCTTCCCGGAAAGCTGGAAACACGCCGAACTCAGCGCCCTTCTGAAAAAACCCACAGCTGACCCCACCGAACTCAAAAACTACCGCCCCATCTCGCTCCTCCCATTCCCGGCCAAAGTCATCGAGAAAGCTGTCAACAACCAGCTCGCCGCCTTCCTCGAAACCAACAAATCCCTCGACTCCTCACAGTCCGGCTTCCGAGCCAAACACAGCACTGAGACCGCACTCATCGCAGCAACAGACGACATTCGAACTCTACTGGACAATGGAGACACAGTCGCCCTCATCCTCCTCGACCTCTCCGCAGCCTTTGACACTGTCTGTCATAGCACCCTGTTACAACGCCTCAGAAACATCGGAATCCAAGGAAAAGCACTGGAATGGATCACCTCGTTCCTTGCCGGAAGAACTCAGAGAGTCCGCCTCCCACCATTCAAGTCAGAGGCCACTAAAGTCATCTGCGGCGTGCCACAAGGATCCTCACTCAGTCCCACCCTCTTCAACGTATACATGAGCCCCCTCGCGACCATCGCACGCCAACACAACCTCAACATCATCTCCTATGCTGATGACACTCAACTGATCCTCTCACTCACCAAAGACCCTAACACCGCCAAAACCAACCTACATGAAGGAATGAAAGAAGTAGCCGATTGGATGAAGCACAGCCGTCTGAAACTGAATTCCGACAAAACAGAAGTCCTTATCTTAGGTACCTCCCCCTCTGCCTGGGACGACTCTTGGTGGCCAGAGTCCCTTGGAAAAGCACCCACCCCGACAGACCAAGCACGGAACCTGGGCGTCATCCTGGACTCCTCACTCTCGATGACCAGACAAGTCAACGCCGTTTCATCATCGTGCTTCAACATTCTTCGCATGCTCAAGAAAACCTTTCGCTGGATCCCCACCGAAACTAGAAAGACGGTCACCCACGCACTGGTTACAAGCCGCCTGGACTACGGAAACACCCTATACGCCGGTACCACCGCAAAACTTCAGAAAAAACTCCAACGCATCCAGAACGCATCAGCCAGACTCATACTAGACATCCCGCGTAACGACCACATCTCTGGTCACCTGAAAAACCTCCACTGGCTCCCAGTCAATAAGAGGATAACATTCCGCCTCCTGACCCACGCACACAAAGCACTTTACGAACTTGGACCCGAATGCCTCAACACACGACTTTCATTCTACACCCCCCCGCCAGCTACGCTCCTCCAACCAAGCCCTTGCTGCTGTACCTCGCATCAACAAAACCACCATGGGAGGAAGATCCTTCTCCTACCTGGCAGCTAAGACCTGGAACTCACTTCCCATCCACCTTCGCCTCACTCAGAACCACCTAGCATTCAGAAAGCAACTTAAAACGTGGATATTTGACAAGTAATTCCCCACACTTCTCCAAGCGCCTTGAGACCCTCTGGGTATGTAGCGCGCTATATAAATTAATTGAATTGAATTGAATTGAATTGGAGCAGTGTCAAAAAATAATTGGTGTTGCTGGGATAGCAGCAGAAAAACCCCTTGCACATGCCCCTTTGCAGCAGAAAACTGCATTGCAGAGGGCCATATTTACAAGGCTTTGTTAAGCCATGCAAAGTGGCTGAAAGCTGCCTTGTGAATATGGGCTAGCATACAGCTCCACCAGAGCGTTAAGAAAAGTGGCACTACGGGCTTGTAAATATGCCCCACTGCTTTCATAAGGCACTCGATTGTGTGCAAATAGAAAATGAGGATCTCATTTCCAATATTTTGCCATAGGGTAGTACCGCAGGACTTACTGCTGCACTGTCCTATGGCAATAGAGAAGGCGAGGATTGCAACGTATCTATCAGGTACAGAGCATTTCAGCGGCGGTGCATCCATTTGGGTGCTGGGGCGTTGCCCCACAAGCCCGTTGCCCCACAAGCCGCCCACGCCCGCAGCTCCGAACATTCAAATAATGCATGTAAGTGTCAGGTGAGTCAGCATGACGCCAGACCGCTCACCCCCTTCAGGGTCTGAAGGGGGTGGGCGGTCTGGCATCAATGCTGACTCATCTGACTGACATGCATTGTCCGGCCGGCAGGGGGTGGTGCGAGAGCACAGCAGGCAGCAGCACAAGTGCGCATGCTGGGTTTAGGTCGGAGAATTTTCGGACCAGCCCAGTCCTGCGCACTAGTGTTGTATCTGGCTGGCGGCTTCGCATTAGGAGAGCGAGGGTTGAGCAACGTCTCAACCCTCGGTCTCCTAATGGGCAGGCGGGCAACGAGTACCCCTGCTAAGCCAATCCTGGTGCTGCTGGAGCAGCGTCAGTATTGGCTGAGAGCACAGGGGTTGCCACTCCAGTCAGCGACACGGTAAAGTTGAAGGTGCCAATGCTGGAGTCAGACCCCTGCCCAGGAACAGAGGCGGCGCGGACCCGGTAAGTTGTTTGCTGCTTTATTTTAATCGTCCCCCCACAACCCCTCCCCCACAGTATTGCGAACTGTGTCTAGTTGTTTTTAAGGTGTGTACTGGTTCGCTGTAAGACGACTATGGCATTGATTCAGCAGTGCTTTACCAGCTCTGTGGTGCTAGTGCTGTGTTGAGTGCAGCAATTCGAGCGAGGTGTTTTTGGTGATTGCTGATTATGAGCCTTTGTAGGCCAGATATCTGAAACAATAGTGCCTGGTGTTGTTGTTGACTGAGGGTAGACTGTCCGCTGCCAGTCTGAGCACAAGATTGGGAGTGAGTCTAAACTCTGCGCGTGCTCAGTTCATCCACCTTGGGAGGATGAAAGGCTAGGCTAGCCTTAACAGTATTCCAAGTCGTGACCTGAAGGCATCGCGCAGAGGGCACCTGCTTTTAATGGTCCCCGTGACTCATAGGTCTGGGCCGAGTCGTGCTGTTGATAATCGTGAATACGGAGTGTGTGACCCATGCGAAGTTTTCACCTTTGGAAACCTCATTCTTTTCAATTTACAAAAGTAACCGTGTTAATCGTGCTGCCTTTGTACACCATTCATGTATGAAACTTTGAAATAAATTGGCTGCGTTGATTTCTGGTCGTGCTAGGCGCTATTACATCCTGCGCACAGAACGAAGGACAGTGTGCGCTACACAAGGTTTCAGGACCTTGGCTGCTCCTCGTTACTGAGAGGAAGCGCTCGCCCAGTGCACTGTTTCAGTGGCGTAGCTTGCGGCTTTGCCGCCCATAAGAGCGAGGTGGGGGATCAGGCCGCCACCCCCAAAACTTTTTACAGTATTTATCGCCTTAGTTAACACGACTCCCTGCACTGCACGTTGTAAGGCACAACAGTGACCGTAAGCACCTAGGTCAATGTACGCACTGCTAATTTATCACAGTGAGAATTCAGGAACATGGTCACTGCATGGCACATCACATGTCACTGTGAACTCTAGAGCCGAGGCCACTCTATTCCGTGAGCAGGATAGCAGGCAGTGCACCTGCTACTGTAGTGCACCTGCTATGATCCAGGACCTTAGGCTGTGAACTCCGAGATAGGGTCGCAGCATTCACTGCACGGCTCGTGACACAAACCGTTTTAGAGGTAGAATCATGCCACCAAACTCTGTGAGCTCCATAGCCAAAATCACAGCATGCACTGCACCTGCTAACACACGGTAAACTGCATGGAGGGTCACTGCATACACTGCACGGCGCATGATGTGTCGCTGTGAACTCTAGACTGATTGCTTTATTAACCTTCCTGCTTCCTCAAAGTTGCTTAAAAATTCACCATTTGTCTACTTTTTTTTCAAAATGTTCTTGGGTGAAGAACACCCCAATAATTGCCCCTAGGGTTGTTCGAGCTCGCTCACCACGCTCGCTCGCTGCAGTGCAGTACGACAATAATGTTACAGCTCACCACTTTCAAATGTCACCAGCTGCCACTGATTTCTGTCCTCTTTCCCTGCACTGACAATCAATTTGCTGCCATCCCCAATGCAGGCACCCGGAGTCTGTTTTGAAGGGACGATTGTTTTTATGCAGAAAGGGACACCTTCCTACACAAAAATAATCTATGGAGGCAATTTCCTCTTACTATGCATGCTGCAGAGGATAGAGGATAAAACAAGGAGAAATAATTGTATTTCTCCTCCTAGTGTCTCCTTTAGTCCTCCTGAGGCATAGGCTTTGAGGCATTTACAGTTTTACAACTTGTAAATCTGGGAATATGTGAAATGCTATGGGTGTTACGTGGGAACACCCACCCTAACACCCATGGCATGCTTCCTCATTGTAGTGTGAGGCGATGCAGTGACTTTCGCTGATTTGCCTCTCTTCATATCTACAAGGCCCAGTGGCGTAACAAAACTTGAGGGGGCCCCCCTACAAAACACATGGAGGGCGCCCCCCCCCCGGCACCACCTACCACTTTGCCCCACCGCCCAAAAATCTGGCATATTTTGATTTGAAACCTTCAACATTTAAATGAACTGCCTCTATGTTGTCTTTCTCAAAGTTCTAATGAGAAAGTGGGAAACCCTCTTAACATATAAGCTACGCCATTCGTAACAATAATGTCAAAAGCTGATAATTTAACTGAGGCAGCAATCATAACAATGCTAAGGAGCGATCCTATTGTCCCAGGAATTGCCAATGGCTGAAGAATAACTATGAGGGGTCTGAATTAGAATTGACATTAATGGACAATAACATGAAACTTTGAAAGACAAACCCAAAACTGCAATTCCATAAAAACTCAACTGACAATCAGTACCGGCTGGTGACATTTGAAAGTGGTGGTGAGGCATAAACGTTCTATGGGAGAGCACCGTGGCGAGCGAGCGCAGCAAGCGAGCCTGAACAATTAAAGGGGGGTTGGGGAGGCTCTCCCCCGAGAATTTTTTTTAAAAAGAGTAGGTAAATGGTGCATTTTCAAGCAAATTTGAGAAGCAAGAATGTTTATGAAGCAATTGTGAAAGTGCAGTTATTACATTAATAAAGGGATGTCACATAACAACAACATGGTAGCTGCTTATTCAGTATATCCACAGAGCTTCATTACAGACTTCAAGATGCAAAACTGAGAACCTCACCGCTTTATTTTATTTGAACTGCAAACAACTAATCGAACAACTAAACCGGTCACAAAATTGCACTATCACTGTTTATTCTCCCATAAATTCAGTGGAGTAGTGTGCTAATATGTATCCTGTTTCTTTAAGTTAGTTCTAGAATGGTTATGTATCACTGATGGTTCTGTATTCTTTGTAGAACGTTACCTCTGGATGCTAGGTGAGGTTCAGTTTACTTCTGATCCTACGCATAAGTAGCCGGTCTTTATTGGACTCATGGAATAAACTGCTTTACTTTATCACAGCTGTTTCCTGCCGCGGTCAGGCAACCTACCCAGATACTACAAGTGGTCACTCTGCTTTAATAATTAGAAACTCTCCACTGTTAACTGGTCACTCTGTCTATTCACAGCGTACTGTGCCACGTCACAGGTCACCGTGCCTCATTTATTGGTCATTTGCATCAATCTTAGAGCACTCTGTCTTATATTCACGTATTAACGTACCTTAATTGTATTAAACATTGCTGAGTCATCCGCCTTGTTTTCACTGATCACTCTGACACATATTCACAGCTTACTCTGCCAAGTTTACTAGTTTCTCACTGTCCCAATCATAGTTTGCGCTGGCCCATTTATGGTTTCCCTTGGCACATAATTGTGTGGCTCTGCTCTATTAACATGCACATTTAACGCTCAGGGTTCCTTGCTAACAGCTGAGTCCCCATTGCTCTCTAGTCACCTCTACCACAACACTTTGCTACAAGTTTACATGAGGTTTGAGACATGTTATACCATTTCAGCTCACAATCTCCAGTTAGGCGACTAATGTTATCATGTCTCCCGTTCCCCGATACTGGCACACGGATAATTAGCGGCATCAGCAGCCCAGCCCTTGATTAGTCCCTCTGCCTGTGGCCCTGGGCGTAGCGTTCCTCCTCTAGCCTAAGAATTACCCAACTGTGCCTTTTCCTCTAACGCCCGCCTCTCCCCAGGGACCACTCCTGCCATGGACAGACTCACCTGAGGGCTGAGGTTTGGCTTGGGCTGCAGCTTAAGAGGCATGTGCAAGTGGGCAGCAGAAGACAGGGCAGGGGCTAGTAATAATTTAAATTATAGCTGGTAACGGAGGGTCCTTCTCTGTCTCTGGCATGGCTGGGTCCTGGGATGCCTCACCTCACAAGTCACGCGCACTTTAAATTTCGCTCCGTAATGCACATGACAAATCCAACGCCATTGGTCAACAGCTCCGCCCTTAAGACCGCGCCAACATGGAGACAAGTGCGCCGCGCACCCACTATTTAATTAATGAAGAGCCTCAGAGGTACGGCTGGGGCCCGTACGTGCACACCATTTAATTAATTAAGAGGCCGGGCGTGCACACGATCATGATGAAGAGGCTTTCCGGCTCCGCTGAGTGAGGGGCCCCTTGGAGCGCAGAGGCCCCCCCCAGCAACACGGGGCTTCGGGGGCCTGTGTTACACCCAGGGTCCCTAAAAAACGTGTTGTTTCGGTGAGCAATCTACAACCGAAATTCTATATCTTTAATTCTGAATTAAGTTCTATGTTCAAGTTCAATAATTTATATAGCGCACTACTCACCCAGAGGGTCTCAAGGCGCTTGGGGTTGGGGTTCATTATTTATCGAATAGCCAGGTTTTAAGTTCTTTTCTGAAGGAGATGTGGTTCTGTGTAAGGTGGAGGTGGGTGGGGAGAGAGTTCCAGGTCTTGGCCGCCAAGTAGGAGAAGGATCTACCTCCCATGGTGGATCTTTGGATACGCGGAACTGCGGCGAGGCCTTGATTGGAGGATCTTAGTTGGCGGGTGGGTGTGTAAAAGGATAGTCGAGTGTTGAGGCATTCTGGCCCTAGTTTGTAGAGGGCCTTGTGTGTGTGGGTGAGGAGACGGAATGTTATTCTCTTGTTGACGGGGAGCCAGTGGAGGTCTTTCAGGTGGCCGGTAATGTGATTTTGGCGAGGGATGTCCAAAATGAGTCTCGCTTATGCGTTTTGGATGCGTTGGAGTTTTTTCTGTAATTTGGCTGTAATTCCGGCGTAGAGGGTGTTTCCGTAGTCTAGTCGACTCATGACTAGTGCGTGGGTGACAGTCTTTCTGGTTTCGGATGGGATCCAACGGAAGATTTTTTTGAGCATACGAAGTACGTTGAAGCAGGAGGATGAGACGGCGTTGACTTGTCTGGTCATCGAGAGTGAGGAATCTAGGATGAAGCCCAGGTTGCGTGCGTGATCTGAGGGTATGGGTGCTGTGCCCAGAGCCGAAGGCCACCAGGAGGGATGTATGACGTGACAACGCATCCTTTTACAACGCCTACCTTTACAACGCGGTTTTTACAACGCATGCCATTACAACGCATAATGCTTTTAGGCGCTGGATAGTGAATAGTTTAATTTACTATTCCAACTCCAGTCCCCGTGGATAGTAGGGAAGTTTATTGGATAGTAAATTAACCTATTCCCTATCCTAGAGCGCCCCCCAGAGCAATGCGTTGTAATAGTTTGCGTTGTCAAAGTTGCGTTGTAATGGTAGTTCGTTGTAAAAGTTTCGTTGTAAAGGTTGTTCACCCACCAGGAGTCGTCCCAGGCAGAGGGGGATGATCCTAGGATGAGCACCTCCGTTTTGTCTGAGTTAAGTTTTAGGCGGCTGTTTTTCATCCATTCGGCTATTTCTTTCATGCCTTCATGAAGGTTGGTTTTGGCGTTGATAGGGTCATTGGTGAGGGAAAGGATCAGCTGGGTGTCGTCAGCGTAGGAGATGATGTTAAGGTTGTGTTGATGCACGATGGATGCGAGTGGACTCATGTAGACGTTGAAGAGGGTGGGACTGAGTGATGATCCTTGTGGTACACCGCAGATGACTTCGGTAGCCTCTGAATTGAATGGGGGAAGACGTACTCTCTGGGTTCTTCCGGCGAGGAACGAGATGATCCAGTCCAATGCTTTTCCTTGTATACCGATGTTGTTGAGGCGTTGTATGAGGGTGTTATGACAGACTGTGTCGAAGGCGGCGGAGAGGTCGAGTAGGATGAGGGCCACTGTTTCTCCGTTGTCCAGTAGTGTTCGGATGTCGTCTGTGGCTGCGATGAGGGCGGTTTCGGTGCTGTGTTTGGCTCGAAAGCCGTTCTGTGAGGGATCGAGGGAGTTGTTGGATTCGAGGAAGGCGGCGAGTTGGCTATTGACGGCTTTCTCGATGACTTTTGCCGGGAATGGGAGGAGGGATATTGGGCGGTAGTTTTTGAGTTCAGAGGGGTCTGCTGTGGGTTTCTTCAGGAGGGCGCTGACTTCGGCATGTTTCCAGCTTTCTGGGAAGGTAGCAGAGTTGAAGGAGCAATTAATTACATCACGGAGATGGGGTGCGATGATGGAGTCTGCTTTGTTGAAGATGTGGTGGGGACATGGGTCGGTTGGCGAGCCAGAGTGGATGGAATTCATTAGGTGGGTGGTGTCTTCGGTGGTGATTGGGTTCCAGGCGCTGAGATTGTTAGAGGGCGGTTTAGGTTCTGAGGGGGGTGGGGAGGATTGTTCGTTGGAACTGTTTTCGAAGCTGTTATGTATGTCGACAATTTTGTTGTAGAAGAAGGAGGATAATGAATCGCAGAGGTCTTGGGAGGGAGTGATGTCGTTTGAGGCTGCGGTGGGGTTGGTAAATTCTTTGACGATGTTGAATAGTTCCTTGCTGTTATGGGCGTTGTTGTCGAGTCGATTCTTCAATTCTGATTTCTTGGTGGATCGAATCAGCTGGTGGTGTTTGCGGGTGGCTGACTTGAAGGTGGTCATGTTGTCGGTGGTTGGGTTTTTTCTCCATGTTTTCTCGAGAGTACGGCATAGTTTCTTGGATTTCTTAAGGTCATCGTTAAACCAGGGGGCCTTTTTGCTATCTTGTTTGGTGTGATGGTTTTTCAAGGGTGCTAATTCGTCAGCGCTGTGCGTGATCCATTGTTTGAATTTGATGGCAGCTTGGTTTGGGTCCGATGAGGGGGCGGGTGGTTTTTGATTCAGCGATGTGAGGAGTTGGTCGGTGGTGATTTTGTTCCCTTTTCTTCGGGGAATAGGTTGTGTGGGGTTGTGGGTCGAGGTAGTTTTGTAGCTGAAGTGGACACAACTGCGGTCCGTCCAGTGGAGAGTTGTGGTGCGATCGAAGGAGATGTGTTTGCTGGAAGTGAAGATTGGGTCTAGCGTGTGTCCAGCTACATGGGTGGGGGTGTTAACAAGTTGTTTGAGTCCAAGATTGGCCAGGTTGTCCAGAAGGGTGGTGGTGTTGCTGTCGTTTTTCTTTTCCAGGTGGAAGTTGAGGTCTCCTAGTAGAGTGTAGTTCTCGGAGGCGAGGGCATGTGGACTGATGAAGTCAGGGATGTCTTCACTGAATTGTTTACGTGTTCCTGGAGGCCTGTAGATGAGGGTGCCTCTGAGTGTGGTTCTGGGGTCCGTGTGGACCTGGAAGTGGAGGTGTTTGGCGATGGTAAGGTTATCGTCGGAACTGGTCGTGATTTTGATGGTGTTCTTATGGACGATGGCGATGCCTCCTCCAGTTTGGTTGGTGCGGTCTTTTCGGATAATCTTGCAGTTGTCCAGGATGGCTATGGCGATGTCGGGTGTTGATGATGCATTCATCCATGTTTCAGTGAGGAAGGCGACGTCTGGTGATATAGCGTCGAGTAGATCCCAGAGTTCGGTGGCGTGTCTGTGGATCGAGCGGGTATTCAGCAGGATGCACTTCAGGTGGTTTGAGTCGAAATAGTGTTTGGGGTTAGTGGATGTGGTAAAGGTCTTGACGCTGGTAAATTTGCTGGAGTGGCAGGCGAAGGGTCCGTGGGTATGTCCCGGGGCAGCTTCGTAGCTTTGGGGTGTGCGTCCGGGGTTAAGGGCTAGGAGAGTGGCTGCGTCGAACTCAATGCGGCCGGAGTGCGGTTTGCGGGGGCCAGGGGGTATGGCGCTGGGCGCGGTCCAGGCGCGGACGGGCGTAGACGGGCTTACCTTTGGCGCACCTTCGGCGCGCATGGGGCGTGACCGCTGCGCGCGAACACTGCGCGCAAAAGCATCTGTCATAAGTGGATGGTGGAAGGGGAGGGGCGAGGGGGGGGTCAGCTGGGAGGCAGGAGTGTGGTGGGGGGACGGGCTGGGCTACACAACAAACAAAATGGCAGCGAGCCAAAAGGGAAGCAGGACGCACTGAGAAACTAGCGCTATGACAAACAATGCTGGCAGCGGAGCGCTATAACAATTACTGCAATAATGTAAATAACAAAATTACTTCAGGCACCAAAGCGCTGCTAGGCAACAAAGCGCTATATTAAAGTAGTGTCAGATTAATTCAGGCACCAAAACGCTGCTTGGCAGAATGTATTCTCAAATTAATTCAGGCCCCGAAACGCTGCTTGGAAAATAAAGCGCTAAGTCAATTAGTTCAAGGCACGCTCAGCAAAGCGCTACGATACCAGTCGGTAGGTCGGGAGGGGAGCGACCGTCTCTGATGGGGTCAGGGATGGTCACAGCGAAGGATTGGTCGGGTCAGCTCTTCACTTCCAGTGGGAGGGGGGGTCAGCTGGGAGGCGGGAGCATGGTGGGGGGACGGGCTGGGCTACACAACAAACAAAATGGCAGCGAGCCAAAAGGGAAGTAGGACGCACTGAGAAACTAGCGCTATGACAAACAATGCTGGCAGCGGAGCTCTATCACAATTACTGCAATAATGTAAATAACAAAATTACTTCAGGCACCAAAGCGCTGCTAGGCAACAAAGCGCTATATTAAAGTAGTGTCAGATTAATTCAGGCACCAAAACTCTGCTTGGCAGATTGTATTCTCAAATTAATTCAGGCCCCGAAACGCTGCTTGGAAAATAAAGCGCTAAGTCAATTAGTTCAAGGCACACTCAGCAAAGCGCTACGATACCAATCGGTAGGTCGGGAGGGGAGCGACCATCTCTGATGGGGTCAGGGATGGTCACAGCGAAGGATCGGTTGGGTCAGCTCTTCACTTCCAGTGGGAGGGGGGGTCAGCTGGGAGGCGGGAGCGTGGTGGGGGGACGGGCTGGGCTACACAACAAACAAAATGGCAGCGAGCCAAAAGGGAAGCAGGACGCACTGAGAAACTAGCGCTATGACAAACAATGCTGGCAGCGGAGCGCTATCACAATTACTGCAATAATGTAAATAACAAAATTACTTCAGGCACCAAAGCGCTGCTAGGCAACAAAGCGCTATATTAAAGTAGTGTCAGATTAATTCAGGCACCAAAACGCTGCTTGGCAGAATGTATTCTCAAATTAATTCAGGCCCCAAAACGCTGCTTGGAAAATAAAGCGCTAAGTCAATTAGTTCAAGGCACGCTCAGCAAAGCGCTACGATACCAGTCGGTAGGTCGGGAGGGGAGCGACCGTCTCTGATGGGGTCAGGGATGGTCACAGCGAAGGATCGGTCGGCTCAGCTCTTCACTTCCAGTGGGAGGGGGGTCAGCTGGGAGGCGGGAGCGTGGTGGGGGGACGGGCTGGGCTACACAACAAACAAAATGGCAGCGAGCCAAAAGGGAAGCAGGACGCACTGAGAAACTAGCGCTATGACAAACAATGCTGGCAGCGGAGCGCTATCACAATTACTGCAATAATGTAAATAACAAAATTACTTCAGGCACCAAAGCGCTGCTAGGCAACAAAGCGCTATATTAAAGTAGTGTCAGATTAATTCAGGCACCAAAAGGCTGCTTTGTAGAATGTTTTCTAAAATTAATTCAGGCCCCGAAACGCTGCTTGGAAAATAAAGCGCTAAGTCAATTAGTTCAAGGCACGCTCAGCAAAGCGCTACGATACCAGTCGGTAGGTCGGGAGGGGAGCGACCGTCTCTGATGGGGTCAGGGATGGTCACAGCGAAGGATCGGTCGGGTCAGCTCTTCACTTCCAGTGGGAGGGGGGTCAGCTGGGAGGCGGGAGCGTGGTGGGGGGACGGGCTGGGCTACACAACAAACAAAATGGCAGCGAGCCAAAAGGGAAGCAGGACGCACTGAGAAACTAGCGCTATGACAAACAATGCTGGCAGCGGAGCGCTATCACAATTACTGCAATAATGTAAATAACAAAATTACTTCAGGCACCAAAGCGCTGCTAGGCAACAAAGCGCTATATTAAAGTAGTGTCAGATTAATTCAGGCACCAAAACGCTGCTTTGCAGAATGTATTCTCAAATTAATTCAGGCCCCGAAACGCTGCTTGGAAAATAAAGCGCTAAGTCAATTAGTTCAAGGCACACTCAGCAAAGCGCTACGATACCAGTCGGTAGGTCGGGAGGGGAGCGACCATCTCTGATGGGGTCAGGGATGGTCACAGCGAAGGATCGGTTGGGTCAACTCTTCACTTCCAGTGGGAGGGGGAGTCAGCTGGGAGACGGGAGCGTGGTGGGGGACGGGCTGGGCTACACAACAAACAAAATGGAAGCGAGCCAAAAGGGAAGCAGGACGCACTGAGAAACTAGCGCTATGACAAACAATGCTGGCAGCGGAGCGCTATCACAATTACTGCAATAATGTAAATAACAAAATTACTTCAGGCACCAAAGCGCTGTTAGGCAACAAAGCGCTATATTAAAGTAGTGTCAGATTAATTCAGGCACCAAAACGCTGCTTGGCAGAATGTATTCTCAAATTAATTCAGGCCCCGAAACCCTGCTTGGAAAATAAAGCGCTAAGTCAATTAGTTCAAGGCACGCTCAGCAAAGCGCTACGATACCAGTCGGTAGGTCGGGAGGGGAGCGACCGTCTCTGATGGGGTCAGGGATGGTCACAGCGAAGGATCGGTCGGGTCAGCTCTTCACTTCCAGTGGGAGGGGGGGTCAGCTGGGAGGCGGGAGCATGGTGGGGGGACGGGCTGGGCTACACAACAAACAAAATGGCAGCGAGCCAAAAGGGAAGTAGGACGCACTGAGAAACTAGCGCTATGACAAACAATGCTGGCAGCGGAGCTCTATCACAATTACTGCAATAATGTAAATAACAAAATTACTTCAGGCACCAAAGCGCTGCTAGGCAACAAAGCGCTATATTAAAGTAGTGTCAGATTAATTCAGGCACCAAAACTCTGCTTGGCAGAATGTATTCTCAAATTAATTCAGGCCCCGAAACGCTGCTTGGAAAATAAAGCGCTAAGTCAATTAGTTCAAGGCACACTCAGCAAAGCGCTACGATACCAATCGGTAGGTCGGGAGGGGAGCGACCATCTCTGATGGGGTCAGGGATGGTCACAGCGAAGGATCGGTTGGGTCAGCTCTTCACTTCCAGTGGGAGGGGGGGTCAGCTGGGAGGCGGGAGCGTGGTGGGGGGACGGGCTGGGCTACACAACAAACAAAATGGCAGCGAGCCAAAAGGGAAGCAGGACGCACTGAGAAACTAGCGCTATGACAAACAATGCTGGCAGCGGAGCGCTATCACAATTACTGCAATAATGTAAATAACAAAATTACTTCAGGCACCAAAGCGCTGCTAGGCAACAAAGCGCTATATTAAAGTAGTGTCAGATTAATTCAGGCACCATAACGCTGCTTGGCAGAATGTATTCTCAAATTAATTCAGGCCCCAAAACGCTGCTTGGAAAATAAAGCGCTAAGTCAATTAGTTCAAGGCACGCTCAGCAAAGCGCTACGATACCAGTCGGTAGGTCGGGAGGGGAGCGACCGTCTCTGATGGGGTCAGGGATGGTCACAGCGAAGGATCGGTCGGCTCAGCTCTTCACTTCCAGTGGGAGGGGGGTCAGCTGGGAGGCGGGAGCGTGGTGGGGGGACGGGCTGGGCTACACAACAAACAAAATGGCAGCGAGCCAAAAGGGAAGCAGGACGCACTGAGAAACTAGCGCTATGACAAACAATGCTGGCAGCGGAGCGCTATCACAATTACTGCAATAATGTAAATAACAAAATTACTTCAGGCACCAAAGCGCTGCTAGGCAACAAAGCGCTATATTAAAGTAGTGTCAGATTAATTCAGGCACCAAAAGGCTGCTTTGTAGAATGTTTTCTAAAATTAATTCAGGCCCCGAAACGCTGCTTGGAAAATAAAGCGCTAAGTCAATTAGTTCAAGGCACGCTCAGCAAAGCGCTACGATACCAGTCGGTAGGTCGGGAGGGGAGCGACCGTCTCTGATGGGGTCAGGGATGGTCACAGCGAAGGATCGGTCGGGTCAGCTCTTCACTTCCAGTGGGAGGGGGGTCAGCTGGGAGGCGGGAGCGTGGTGGGGGGACGGGCTGGGCTACACAACAAACAAAATGGCAGCGAGCCAAAAGGGAAGCAGGACGCACTGAGAAACTAGCGCTATGACAAACAATGCTGGCAGCGGAGCGCTATCACAATTACTGCAATAATGTAAATAACAAAATTACTTCAGGCACACAAAGCGCTGCTAGGCAACAAAGCGCTATATTAAAGTAGTGTCAGATTAATTCAGGCACCAAAACGCTGCTTGGTAGAATGTATTCTCAAATTAATTCAGGCCCCGAAACGCCTCTTGGAAAATAAAGCGCTAAGTCAATTAGTTCAAGGCACGCTCAGCAAAGCGCTATGATACCAGTCGGTAGGTCGGGAGGGGAGCGACCGTCTCTGATGGGGTCAGGGATGGTCACAGCAAAGGATCGGTCGGCTCAGCTCTTCACTTCCAGTGGGAGGGGGGGTCAGCTGGGAGGCGGAGCGTGGTGGGGGGACGGGCTGGGCTACACAACAAACAAAATGGCAGCGAGCCAAAAGGGAAGCAGGACGCACTGAGAAACTAGCGCTATGACAAACAATGCTGGCAGTGGAGCGCTATAACAATTACTGCAATAATGTAAATAACAAAATTACTTCAGGCACCAAAGCGCTGCTAGGCAACAAAGCGCTATATTAAAGTAGTGTCAGATTAATTCAGGCACCAAAACGCTGCTTTGCAGAATGTATTCTCAAATTAATTCAGGCCCCGAAACGCTGCTTGGAAAATAAAGCGCTAAGTCAATTAGTTCAAGGCACACTCAGCAAAGCGCTACGATACCAGTCGGTAGGTCGGGAGGGGAGCGACCATCTCTGATGGGGTCAGGGATGGTCACAGCGAAGGATCGGTTGGGTCAACTCTTCACTTCCAGTGGGAGGGGGGGTCAGCTGGGAGACGGGAGCGTGGTGGGGGACGGGCTGGGCTACACAACAAACAAAATGGCAGCGAGCCAAAAGGGAAGCAGGACGCACTGAGAAACTAGCGCTATGACAAACAATGCTGGCAGCGGAGCGCTATCACAATTACTGCAATAATGTAAATAACAAAATTACTTCAGGCACCAAAGCGCTGTTAGGCAACAAAGCGCTATATTAAAGTAGTGTCAGATTAATTCAGGCACCAAAACGCTGCTTGGCAGAATGTATTCTCAAATTAATTCAGGCCCCGAAACCCTGCTTGGAAAATAAAGCGCTAAGTCAATTAGTTCAAGGCACGCTCAGCAAAGCGCTACGATACCAGTCTGTAGGTCGGGAGGGGAGTGACAGTCTCTGATGGGGTCAGGGATGGTCACAGCGAAGGATCGGTCGGGTCAGCTCTTCACTTCGAGTGGGAGGGGGGGTCAGCTGGGAGGCGGGAGCGTGGTGGGGGGACGGGCTGGGCTACACAACAAACAAAATGGCAGCGAGCCAAAAGGGAAGCAGGACGCACTGAGAAACTAGCGCTATGACAAACAATGCTGGCAGCGGAGCGCTATCACAATTACTGCAATAATGTAAATAACAAAATTACTTCAGGCACCAAAGCGCTGCTAGGCAACAAAGCGCTATATTAAAGTATTGTCAGATTAATTCAGGCACCAAAACGCTGCTTTGTAGAATGTTTTCTAAAATTAATTCAGGCCCCGAAACGCTGCTTGGAAAATAAAGCGCTAAGTCAATTAGTTCAAGGCACGCTCAGCAAAGCGCTACGATACCAGTCGGTAGGTCGGGAGGGGAGCGACCGTCTCTGATGGGGTCAGGGATGGTCACAGCGAAGGATCGGTCGGGTCAGCTCTTCACTTCCAGTGGGAGGGGGGGTCAGCTGGGAGGCGGGAGCGTGGTGGGGGGACGGGCTGGGCTACACAACAAACAAAATGGCAGCGAGCCAAAAGGGAAGCAGGACGCACTGAGAAACTAGCGCTATGACAAACAATGCTGGCAGCGGAGCGCTATCACAATTACTGCAATAATGTAAATAACAAAATTACTTCAGGCACCAAAGCGCTGCTAGGAAACAAAGCGCTATATTAAAGTAGTGTCGGATTAATTCAGGCGCCAAAACGCTGCTTGGCAGAATGTATTCTCAAATTAATTCAGGCCCTGAAACGCTGCTTGGAAAATAAAGCGCTAAGTCAATTAGTTCAAGGCACGCTCAGCAAAGCGCTATAATACCAGTCGGTAGGTCGGGAGGGGAGCGACCGTCTCTGATGGGGTCAGGGATGGTCACAGCGAAGGATCGGTCGGGTCAGCTCTTCACTTCCAGTGGGAGGGGGGGTCAGCTGGGAGGCGGGAGCGTGGTGGGGGGACGGGCTGGGCTACACAACAAACAAAATGGCAGCGAGCCAAAAGGGAAGCAGTATGCACTGAGAAACTAGCGCTATGACAAACAATGCTGGCAGCGGAGCGCTATCACAATTACTGCAATAATGCAAATAACAAAATTACTTCAGGCACCAAAGCGCTGCTAGGCAACAAAGCGCTATATTAAAGTAGTGTCAGATTAATTCAGGCACCAAAACGCTGCTTGGCAGAATGTATTCTCAAATTAATTCAGGCCCCGAAACGCTGCTTGGAAAATAAAGCGCTAAGTCAATTAGTTCAAGGCACGCTCAGCAAAGCACTACGATACCAGTCGGTAGGTCGGGAGGGGAGCGACCGTCTCTGATGGGGTCAGAAACTCTCAAAATAAAGGTTGGAGAGCAGAAATAGGGAGATGTCTTGTGCTGCTAACTATCCACAAGTGTGTGTTAAAATTCTGGTACTGTTTGTGTTCTTCTGTGGGGCGTTTTTTGCTCGTATAATTAAACATCTCATGAATAAATGTTTAATAAAATCTGGTGATGGCTTTCGGCCGAGGAAAATGGCCGCTTAGTCCCGGAGCTCCGGAGTCGTTTCAGCCCTTAAGTTAAAATCCGCATATTAATCCGCATTACCGGGGTCCACTGAGGGGCTCCCCTGGCATCGGAGCGCAAGCAGCATCCATCGGAGCGGTTCCGGTTCTCCGCGGATTCCTACTTCCGCTGAAACTGCCGCCTAGCCGCCAGCGGCCTTCCGGGGCCTACAAGACCAGGGACTCTGTTGCTCTCTGCGGCCGGGGACGGGGGCACGGTGCACGGAGGCGCACAGATCAACATCGCCGAGCCCTGGGCCGCACTGTCATCGGCTCCGGCCCTCCCCCCCTCTGCGCCTTCTGCAGTGACATTTCTGACCCTGTGAGAGGGGGTCTTGGGGCTGCTTCGACCCCCCCTGGGTGCCACTTCAACCTTGGCTGATCGAACTGCCCGGCGCTGTTGCGGCCTGTAGAACTCTGCAGGGGACGGGGTCGGGTGAGTGTCGGAGGTGCCCTGGACTGCCCGCATTCTCCTGGCATCCCCCCCGTGCTTGGTGACTTTCTTGGTCCAGCACGCTGGGGTCACTATCCTGCTCCGAGGTGTTAAGCTGTCTCTCTGCCCCTGAGCTGTTGGCGGCCTACCGTATGGAACATTCAACATCCCCTGTGCTGCAGGCCTTCAGATCCTGACCTGGCGCTGTGGTGGGCCCCAGCCTGAGCGGTTGAGACTCCTTGACCTACCTGACACTTCAGTCGTGAGTGGCGGCCCTCGCTAGGTGTAATTTCCCGCCTGGGGGTGCGCGGATCAGGACTGGGTTGGTTTCCTGGTAGTCAGGGGCCGCCTCCACTGCACCCGCGGGGTGCTGCCCTGGGCGTTGGGCCTACCTCTTTCCCCCCGCTTTCTCCAGCTCGCGGAGGCGGGCCCCTCCCTGGCATTCCCCCCTTTGAAAACTAGGGGTCTGTGGCGCAAGAAACGACATTACCTGGACGCAGGCTTGGTTGTCCTCCCTTCATTGGCTTCAGATCAATGAGAGAGTTGAATTCAAGGCGATGTGCATACTACACAAGTCATTGACCGGGAAAAGCCCTGCCATTAATCATTCCATTATTCTTCCCTATCGTGCCAACAGATGCCTTCACTTGGACCACCTACATCTAGCCACTGTTCCAAAGATTAGGAAAGCAAGAAGTGGAGGTTGTTTGTTCTCCTACAAAGCATCAAAGCTTTGGAACTCTCTTCCTCTAGATTTACGGAAAGAACCCAACCATCTTGTCTTCGGTAAACTGTTAAAGACCTGACTATTTCTTTAATCCGGTTGCTACGCTTATCTTTCTGCTGACAGAGCTGGGATGCCTCCAGGGTAGCCATGCCCTATATAAAAGTATCTTTCATTTCATTGGTGAAAGAACTCCATCCTCTGACATCCACTGACATTGTCCTTTGTTCACCTGGAGGCAGTCTGTCTCAAGCTCTCTGTTCCTGACAAAACTCCTCTCTGGAGAGTCCACCAGCTCCTGTCAATTTTGTAAAATTGGAATGACTTTGCAGGGAAAGGAAATACCTGTTCAGAAGGTGAATACTACCCCTCAGGGCCGGATTCCTGCTGCAACTCTGGAGTTTATTGGGCTGGCTCACCAGCCCAATAAAAAAAAACAGTTTCTCCGTGACTAAAGTGACACTGGCTCCTGTATCTTTCAGAGCCTCAACCTCAGTTCCATCGATTTTAGGCCTCTGCTAATACCTCTCCATGCTGGGAGGCCAGACGGCCATGGTTGCAATTGCCACCCCACGTAAGAACGCTAAGGTTGCCTCTGTCAATCCCTTCCCCATCTCTTGGACAATCTCCACCTCCACAACTATGCTGGCAATCCCCTGTGGCTGCCCACCAGTGGGGGGATTCTTTGTGCAGACAGCATCTCCTCTTTTGTATCCTGGCTGATAACAGTCAAAACACTAACCTGCCTTCATTGGGTCACAGAATGGTTCTGCTTTTGCAGGGTCAAAGGACTTCCCCTTAAATTCTTTCTACTTGAAAGTGGCTTTGCTCAGGGTTCCTCCCTGTGCAGGTTTTTGTGGATCTTGGGAGGAAACTTTTAGTTTTTTACCTTCTTTTCCCTGGGCTTTCCCATGGGGGAATTTGTTCTCCCTTCTTCTTATCACTTCCCTGGTGCTGATTGGAAATCTGGGTTCTCAACCACTCATCAGCTAGCTCCCTTACCTCTCTAGAGCTAGTCAGCTTAGAGTCTACTAGGTAAAGGTGTAACTTCTCATGTGCAAAATTAATCACAATGTGCTTTTCAACAATACATTGTACATCTAAAGCGAAGCAGCGTGAAGCATTGCTTTGCATTACTTTCAGTCAACTTTCCAGCACAAAGCGGGTTTTACACAGAAAGCAATTTCCAAATGAAGATTTTGGAATGGTTTGCGTCACCTGATCAATAAATATCCTACTGGAAGTAAGTCAGGTCAGCATGCTATCACGTGATCTACATTAATGCTGCACGATTCAGCACAGCTGTGCTTCTATTCTACCTTTTTTTTTAAACAGAGATGGCTGTCCTTTCACAGGACTATTACTGCATGCTGTATGTTTCTCATGCTGGTCATCTTTTGAAGATATCTGCATTTCTATTATGTTCTCTTGATTCAAAGCTCTGTATTTTGGAGGCAGAGCAAACAATTTCTATCGTCATTCGAAAGATTTGCATATTTCCGTTAGCCTTCCTTCAGATGTAAAAATGTTTACATTTCCTCAAGGCTTTCTTGTAAAATAAGTCAATAGCTTACACCAACCCTCCCTCCTTGCCTCTGTATTTTCACCATTCAATCGAAAATGAGATGTCATAAAATAAACGCTTTCGGCTTTGTGCGATGTTTGGGACAGACACGTATCCTGTTTGTGCCACTAACACATGCATGGCATGCCTTCATACCAGTAAAGTGGAATCACTGAGGAATAAAAATATATATATATATGTTTTCTTCATTTTGAAGTTTATCCGGCTATTGTTTCTGATTTCATTGATTCTTCAAATAAGATCAAAATTCCGATATCTGCAAATAACCGCCCCTCACTGTCTGGCGTTTAACATGAAAGCCATGCCATATTTCTGCCCTCATACTGTTCAATAGACCCAGCTGCAAAATGCCGTCTTAGAAAAAAAAATCATACAGTGAAGAAAATGCTAGGATGCGAGAGGCACTTCTTAATGGTCTCTTCCAGTTGCGTAGTGCTTTGAAACAAACATTTCAGTTATGGATGGAGGACTGGTCTAGGATTAAATTCGAAATTTGTGTGACAGCAAAGGTAGCCCATCAATACGAGGTCATGCACTCATTTTAATGCAATAACTGAAATACTCACCTATCGATATTGGTACATAGATACATATACATTAACTCTTAAAACTAAAGTATATACTTGAATAAAACTGATTAATAGTGCACTATTTACAAGTCCGAGCATTTGACAATTGGTATGCCATTGTCTCACAATTAGAGCAACACTGGGGCATATTTACGTCAAAATGCCACAGTACGGTGCAGCAAGCAATTTTGTATCACTGAGCTGTGTCATTTTCAAAATGCAGGGATGCGCTGTATTAACAAAAAATTGGCACATCGCTGTTCTCACCCCTTTGCTAAAAAAGCTGCCTAGCACCTAACCATGCACCCTTGCATCATGGTGCAAGGGTGCAAGCGTTGCAGGGATGATTGTGTTTGTGCAGGAAGGGACACCTTCCTGCACAAAAATAATCATTAATGGAATTTTTATGTGTGCTGCAGAATGCAGGACACATAGAAAGAGCAAAAAATGAATAGAAATACAAGTATGTCTCCTCATTGTACCACATTAATGCCTCCTTTTGAAAGGCGTCAGTTTTTGACGCAGCATCAGATTTACAGATCCTTATACATCTGGAGCAGTGTCAAAAAATAATGGGTGTTGCTGGGATAGCAGCAGAAAAACCCCTTGCACATGCCCCTTTGCAGCAGAAAACTGCATTGCAGAGGGCCATATTTACAAGGCTTTGTTAAGCCATGCAAAGTGGCTGAAAGTTGCCTTGTGAATATGGGCTAGCATACAGCTCCACCAGAGCGTTAAGAAAAGTGGCACTACAGGCTTGTAAATATGCCCCACTGCTTTCATAAGGCACTCGATTGTGTGCAAATAGAAAATGAGGATCTCATTTCCAATATTTTGCCATAGGGTAGTACCGCAGGACTTACTGCTGCACTGTCCTATGGCAATAGAGAAGGCGAGGATTGCAACGTATCTATCAGGTACAGAGCATTTCAGCGGCGGTGCATCCATTTGGGTGCTGGGGCGTTGCCCCACAAGCCCGTTGCCCCACAAGCCGCCCACGCCCGCAGCTCCGAACATTCAAATAATGCATGTAAGTGTCAGGTGAGTCAGCCTGACGCCAGACCGCTCACCCCCTTCAGGGTCTGAAGGGGGTGGGCGGTCTGGCATCAATGCTTACTCATCTGACTGACATGCATTGTCCGGCCGGCAGGGGGTGGTGCGAGAGCACAGCAGGCAGCAGCACAAGTGCGCATGCTGGGTTTAGGTCGGAGAATTTTCGGACCAGCCCAGTCCTGCGCACTAGTGTTGTGTCTGGCTGGCGGCTTCGCATTAGGAGAGCGAGGGTTGAGCAACGTCTCAACCCTCGGTCTCCTAATGGGCAGGCGGGCAACGAGTACCCCTGCTAAGCCAATCCTGGTGCTGCTGGAGCAGCGTCAGTATTGGCTGAGAGCACAGGGGTTGCCACTCCAGTCAGCGACACGGTAAAGTTGAAGGTGCCAACTCTGGAGTCAGACCCCAGCCCAGGAACAGAGGCGGCGCGGACCCGGTAAGTTGTTTGCTGCTTTAGTTTAATCGTCCCCCCACAACCTTTCCCCCACAGTATTGCGAACTGTGTCTAGTTGTTTTTAAGGTGTGTACTGGTTCGCTGTAAGACGACTATGGCATTGATTCAGCAGCGCTTTACCAGCTCTGTGGTGCTAGTGCTGTGTTGAGTGCAGCAATTCGAGCGAGGTGTTTTTGGTGATTGCTGATTATGAGCCTTTGTAGGCCAGATATCTGAAACAATAGTGCCTGGTGTTGTTGTTGACTGAGGGTAGACTGTCCGCTGCCAGTCCGAGCACAAGATTAGGAGTGAGTCTAAGCTCTGCGCGTGCTCAGTTCATCCACCTTGGGAGGATGAAAGGCTAGGCTAGCCTTAACAGTATTCCAAGTCGTGACCTGAAGGCATCGCGCAGAGGGCACCTGCTTTTAATGGTCCCTGAGAGTCATAGGTCTGGGCCGAGTCGTGCTGTTGATAATCGTGAATACGGAGTGTGTGACCCATGCGAAGTTTTCACCTTTGGAAACCTCATTCTTTTCAATTTACAAAAGTAACCGTGTTAATCGTGCTGCCTTTGTACACCATTCATGTATGAAACTTTGAAATAAATTGGCTGCGTTGATTTCTGGTCGTGCTAGGCGCTATTACATCCTGCGCACAGAACGAAGGACAGTGTGCGCTACACAAGGTTTCAGGACCTTGGCTGCTCCTCGTTACTGAGAGGAAGCGCTCGCCCAGTGCACTGTTTCAGTGGCGTAGCTTGCCGCTTTGCCGCCCATAAGAGCGAGGTGGGGGATCAGGCCGCCACCCCCAAAACTTTTTACAGTATTTATCGCCTTGGTTAACACGACTCCCTGCACTGCACGTTGTAAGGCACAACAGTGACCGTAAGCACCTAGGTCAATGCACTCACTGCTAATTTATCACAGTGAGAATTCAGGAACATGGTCACTGCATGGCACATCACATGTCACTGTGAACTCTCGAGCCGAGGCCACTCTATTCCGTGAGCAGGATAGCAGGCACTGCACCTGCTACTGCAGTACACCTGCTATGATCCAGGACCTCAGGCTGTGAACTCCGAGACAGGGTCGCAGCATTCACTGCACGGCTCGTGACACAAACCGTTTTAGAGGTAGAATCATGCCACCAAACTCTGTGAGCTCCATAGCCAAAATCACAGCATGCACTGCACCTGCTAACACACAGTGAACTGCATGGAGGGTCACTGCATACACTGCACGGCGCATGATGTGTCGCTGTGAACTCTAGACTGATTGCTTTATTAACCTTCCTGCTTCCTCAAAGTTGCTTAAAAATTCACCATTTGTCTACTTTTTTTTCAAAATGTTCTTGGGTGAAGAACACCCCAATAATTGCCCCTAGGGTAGTTCGAGCTCGCTCGCCACGCTCGCTCGCTGCAGTGCAGTACGACAATAATGTTACAGCTCACCACTTTCAAATGTCACCAGCCGCCACTGATTTCTGTCCTCTTTCTGCCATGCCCCAATGCAGGCACCCGGAGTCTGTTTTGAAGGGACGATTGTTTTTATGCAGAAAGGGACACCTTCCTACACAAAAATAATCTATGGAGGCAATTTCCTCTTACTATGCGTGCTGCAGAGGATAGAGGATAAAACAAGGAGAAATAATTGTATTTCTCCTCCTAGTGTCTCCTCTAGTCCTCCTGAGGCATAGGCTTTGAGGCATTTACAGGTTTACAACTTGTAAATCTGGGAATATGTGAAATGCTATGGGTGTTACGTGGCAACACCCACCCTAACACCCATGGCATGCTTCCTCATTGTAGTGTGAGGCGATGCAGTGACTTTCGCTGATTTGCCTCTCTTCATATCTACAAGGCCCAGTGGCGTAACAAAACTTGAGGGGGCCCCCCTGCAAAACACATGGAGGGTGCCCCCCCCGGCACCACCTACCACTTTGCCCCATCGCCCAAAAATCTGGCATATTTTGATTTGAAACCTTCAACATTTAAATGAACTGCCTCTATGTTGTCTTTCTCAAAGTTCTAATGAGAAAGTGGGAAACCCTCTTAACATATAAGCTACGCCATTCGTAACAATAATGTCAAAAGCTGATAATTTAACTGAGGCAGCAATCATAACAATGCTAAGGAGCGATCCTATTGTCCCAGGAATTGCCAATGGCTGAAGAATAACTATGAGGGGTCTGAATTAGAATTGACATTAATGGACAATAACATGAAACTTTGAAAGCCAAACCCAAAACTGCAATTCCATAAAAACTCAACTGACAATCAGTACCGGCTGGTGACATTTGAAAGTGGTGGTGAGGCATAAACGTTCTATGGGAGAGCACCGTGGCGAGCGAGCGCAGCAAGCGAGCCTGAACAATTAAAGGGGGGTTGGGGAGGCTCTCCCCCGAGAATTTAAAAAAAAAAGAGTAGGTAAATGGTGCATTTTCAAGCAAATTTGAGAAGCAAGAATGTTTATGAAGCAATTGTGAAAGTGCAGTTATTACATTCATAAAGGGATGTCACATAACAACAACATGGTAGCTGCTTATTCAGTATATCCACAGAGCTTCATTACAGACTTCAAGATGCAATACTGAGAACCTCACCGATTTATTTTATTTGAACTGCAAACAACTAATCGAACAACTAAACCGGTCACAAAATTGCACTATCACTGTTTATTCTCCCATAAATTCAGTGGAGTAGTGTGCTAATATGTATCCTGTTTCTTTAAGTTAGTTATAGAATGGTTATGTGTCACTGATGGTTCTGTATTCTTTGTAGAACGTTACCTCTGGATGCTAGGTGAGGTTCAGTTTACTTCTGATCCTACGCATAAGTAGCCGGTCTTTATTGGACTCATGGAATAAACTGCTTTACTTTATCACAGCTGTTTCCTGCCGCGGTCAGGCAACCTACCCAGATACTACAAGTGGTCACTCTGCTTTAATAATTAGAAACTCTCCACTGTTAACTGGTCACTCTGTCTATTCACAGCGTACTGTGCCACGTCACAGGTCACCGTGCCTCATTTATTGGTCATTTGCATCAATCTTAGAGCACTCTGTCTTATATTCACGTATTAACGTACCTTAATTGTATTAAACATTGCTGAGTCATCCGCCTTGTTTTCACTGATCAGTCTGACACATATTCACAGCTTACTCTGCCAAGTTTACTAGTTTCTCACTGTCCCAATCATAGTTTGCGCTGGCCCATTTATGGTTTCCCTTGGCACATAATTGTGTGGCTCTGCTCTATTAACATGCACATTTAACGCTCAAGGTTCCTTGCTAACAGCTGAGTCCCCATTGCTCTCTAGTCACCTGTACCACAACACTTTGCTACAAGTTTACATGAGGTTTGAGACATGTTATACCATTTCAGCTCACAATCTCCAGTTAGGCGACTAATGTTATCATGTCTCCCGTTCCCCGATACTGGCACACGGATAATTAGCTGCATCAGCAGCCCAGCCCTTGATTAGTCCCTCTGCCTGTGGCCCTGGGCGTAGCGTTCCTCCTCTAGCCTAAGAATTACCCAACTGTGCCTTTTCCTCTAACGCCCGCCTCTCCCCAGGGACCACTCCTGCCATGGACAGACTCACCTGAGGGCTGAGGTTTGGCTTGGGCTGCAGCTTAAGAGGCATGTGCAAGTGGGCAGCAGAAGACAGGGCAGGGCAAGGCTAGCCACACACGGGCTAGTAATAATTTAAATTATAGCTGGTAACGGAGGGTCCTTCTCTGTCTCTGGCGTGGCTGGGTCCTGGGATGCCTCACCTCACAAGTCACGCGCACTTTAAATTTCGCTCCGTAATGCACATGACAAATCCAACGCCATTGGTCAACAGCTCCGCCCTTAAGACCGCGCCGACATGGAGACAAGTGCGCCAGGCACCCACTATTTAATTAATGAAGAGCCTCAGAGGTCCGGCTGGGGCCCGCACGTGCACACCATTTAATTAATTAAGAGGCCGGGCGTGCGCACGATCATGATGAAGAGGCTTTCCGGCTCCGCTGAGTGAGGGGCCCCTTGGAGCGCAGAGGCCCCCCCCCCGCAACACGGGGCTTCGGGGGCCTGTGTTACACCCAGGGTCCCTAAAAAATGTGTTGTTTCGGTGAGCAATCTACAACCGAAATTCTATATCTTTAATTCTGAATTAAGTTCTATGTTCAAGTTCAAGTTCAATAATTTATATAGCGCACTACTCACCCAGAGGGTCTCAAGGTGCTTGGGGTTGGGTTTCATTATTTATCGAATAGCCAGGTTTTAAGTTCTTTTCTGAAGGAGATGTGGTTCTGTGTAAGGCGGAGGTGGTTGGGGAGAGAGTTCCAGGTCTTGGCCGCCAAGTAGGAGAAGGATCTACCTCCCATGGTGGATCTTTGGATACGTGGAACTGCGGCGAAGCCTTGATTGGAGGATCTTAGTTGGCGGGTGGGTGTGTAAAAGGATAGTCGAGTGTTGAGGCATTCTGGCCCTAGTTTGTAGAGGGCCTTGTGTGTGTGGGTGAGGAGACGGAATGTTATTCTCTTGTTGACGGGGAGCCAGTGGAGGTCTTTCAGGTGGCCGGTAATGTGATTTTGGCGAGGGATGTCCAAAATGAGTCTCGCTGATGCGTTTTGGATGCGTTGGAGTTTTTTCTGTAATTTGGCTGTAATTCCGGCGTAGAGGGTGTTTCCGTAGTCTAGTCAACTCGTGACTAGTGCGTGGGTGACAGTCTTTCTGGTTTCGGATGGGATCCAACGGAAGATTTTTTTGAGCATACGAAGTACGTTGAAGCAGGAGGATGAGACGGCGTTGACTTGTCTGGTCATCGAGAGTGAGGAATCTAGGATGAAGCCCAGGTTGCGTGCGTGATCTGAGGGTATGGGTGCTGTGCCGAGAGCCGAAGGCCACCAGGAGTCGTCCCAGGCAGAGGGGGATGATCCTAGGATGAGCACCTCCGTTTTGTCTGAGTTAAGTTTTAGGCGTCTGTTTTTGATCCATTCGGCTACTTCTTTCATGCCTTCGTGAAGGTTGGTTTTGGCGTTGATAGGGTCATTGGTGAGGGAAAGGATCAGCTGGGTGTCGTCCGCGTAGGAAATGATGTTAAGGTTGTGTTGATGCACGATGGATGCGAGTGGACTCATGTAGACGTTGTAAAGGGTGGGACTGAGTGATGATCCTTGTTGTACACCGCAGATGACTTCGGTAGCCTCTGAATTGAATGGGGGAAGACGTACTCTCTGGGTTCCTCCGGCGAGGAACGAGATGATCCAGTCCAATGCTTTTCCTTGTATTCCGATGTTGTTGAGGCGTTGTATGAGGGTGTTATGACAGACTGTGTCGAAGGCGGCGGAGAGGTCGAGTAGGATGAGGGCCACTGTTTCTCCGTTGTCCAGTAGTGTTCCGATGTCGTCTGTGGCTGCGATGAGGGCGGTTTCGGTGCTGTGTTTGGCTCGAAAGCCGTTCTGTGAGGGATCGAGGGAGTTGTTGGATTCGAGGAAGGCGGCGAGTTGGCTATTGACGGCTTTCTCGATGACTTGTGCCGGGAATGGGAGGAGGGATATTGGGCGGTAGTTTTTGAGTTCAGAGGGGTCTGCTGTGGGTTTCTTCAGGAGGGCGCTGACTTCGGCATGTTTCCAGCTTTCTGGGAAGGTAGCAGAGTTGAAGGAGCAATTAATAACATCACGGAGATGGGGTGCGATGATGGAGTCTGCTTTGTTGAAGATGTGGTGGGGACATGGGTCGGTTGGCGAGCCCGAGTGGATGGAATTCATTATGCGGGTGGTGTCTTCGGTGGTGATTGGGTTCCAGGCGCTGAGATTGTTAGAGGGCGGTTTAGGTTCTGAGGGGGGTGGGGAGGATTGTTCGTTGGAACTGTTTTCGAAGCTGTTATGTATGTCGACAATTTTGTTGTAGAAGAAGGAGGATAACGAATCGCAGAGGTCTTGGGAGGGAGTGATGTCGTTTGAGGCTGCGGTGGGGTTGGTAAATTCTTTGACGATGTTGAATAGTTCCTTGCTGTTATGGGCGTTGTTGTCGAGTCGATTCTTCAATTCTGATTTCTTGGTGGATCGAATCAGCTGGTGGTGTTTGCGGGTGGCTGACTTGAAGGTGGTCATGTTGTCGGTGGTTGGGTTTTTTCTCCATGTTTTCTCGAGAGTATGGCATAGTTTCTTGGATTTCTGAAGGTCATCGTTAAACCAGGGGGCCTTTTTGCTATCTTGTTTGGTGTGATGGTTTTTCAAGGGTGCTAATTCGTCAGCGCTGTGCGTGATCCATTGTTTGAATTTGATGGCAGCTTGGTTTGGGTCCGATGAGGGGGCGGGTGGTTTTTGATTCAGTGATGTGAGGAGTTGGTCGGTGGTGATTTTGTTCCTTTTTCTTCGGGGAATAGGTTGTGGGGGGTTGTGGGTCGAGGTAGTTTTGTAGCTGAAGTGGACACAACTGTGGTCCGTCCAGTGGAGAGTTGTGGTGCGATCGAAGGAGATGTGTTTGCTGGAAGTGAAGATTGGGTCTAGCGTGTGTCCAGCTACATGGGTGGGGGTGTTAACAAGTTGTTTGAGTCCAAGATTGGCCAGGTTGTCCAGAAGGGTGGTGGTGTTGCTGTCGTTTTTCTTTTCCAGGTGGAAGTTGAGGTCTCCTAGTAGAGTGTAGTTCTCGGAGGCGAGGGCATGTGGACTGATGAAGTCAGTGATGTCTTCGCTGAATTGTTTACGTGTTCCTGGAGGCCTGTAGATGAGGGTGCCTCTGAGTGTGGTTCTGGGGTCCGTGTGGACCTGGAAGTGGAGGTGTTCTGCAATGGTAAGGTTATCGTCGGAACTGGTCGTGATTTTGATGGTGTTCTTATGGACGATGGCGATGCCTCCTCCAGTTTGGATGGTGCGGTCTTTTTGGATAATCTTGTAGTTGTCCGGGATGGCTATGGCGATGTCGGGTGTTGATGATGCATTCATCCATGTTTCAGTGAGGAAGGCGACGTCTGGTGATATAGCGTCGAGTAGATCCCAGAGTTCGGTGGCGTGTCTGTGGATCGAGCGGGTATTCAGCAGGATGCACTTCAGGTGGTTTGAGTCGGAATTGTGTTTGGGGTTAGTGGATGTGGTAAAGGTCTTGACGCTGGTAAATTTGCAGGAGTGGCAGGCGAAGGGTCCGTGGGTATGTCCCGGTGCAGCTTCGTAGCATTGGGGTGTGCGTCCGGGGTTAAGGGCTAGGAGAGTGGCTGCGTCATACTCAATGCGGCCGGAGTGCGGTTTGCGGGGGCCAGGGGGTATGGCGCTGGGCGCGGTCCAGGTGCGGACGGGTGTAGACGGGCTTACCTTTGGCGCACCTTCGGCGCGCATGGGGTGTGACCGCTGCGCGTGAACGCTGCGCGCAAAAGCATCTGTCATAAGTGGATGGTGGAAGGGGAGGGGCGAGGGGGGGTCAGCTGGGAGGCGGGAGCGTGGTGGGGGGGACGGGCTGGGCTACACAACAAACAAAATGGCAGCGAGCCAAAAGGGAAGCAGGACGCACTGAGAAACTAGCGCTATGACAAACAATGCTGGCAGCGGAGCGCTATCACAATTACTGCAATAATGTAAATAACAAAATTACTTCAGGCACCAAAGCGCTGCTAGGCAACAAAGCGCTATATTAAGGTAGTGTCAGATTAATTCAGGCACCAAAACGCTGCTTGGCAGAATGTATTCTCAAATTAATTCAGGCCCCGAAACGCTGCTTGGAAAATAAAGCGCTAAGTCAATTAGTTCAAGGCACGCTCAGCAAAGCGCTACGATACCAGTCGGTAGGTCGGGAGGGGAGCGACCGTCTCTGATGGGGTCAGGGATGGTCACAGCGAAGGATCGGTCGGGTCAGCTCTTCACTTCCAGTGGGAGGGGGGGTCAGCTGGGAGGCGGGAGCGTGGTGGGGGGACGGGCTGGGCTACACAACAAACAAAATGGCAGCGAGCCAAAAGGGAAACAGGACGCACTGAGAAACTAGCGCTATGACAAACAATGCTGGCAGCGGAGCGCTATCACAATTACTGCAATAATGTAAATAACAAAATTACTTCAGGCACCAAAGCGCTGCTAGGCAACAAAGCGCTATATAAAAGTAGTGTCAGATTAATTCAGGCACCAAAACGCTGCTTGGCAGAATGTATTCTCAAAATAATTCAGGCCCCGAAACGCTGCTTGGAAAATAAAGCGCTGAGTCAATTAGTTCAAGGCACGCTCAGCAAAGCGCTACGATACCAGTCGGTAGGTCGGGAGGGGAGCGACCGTCTCTGATGGGGTCAGGGATGGTCACAGCGAAGGATCGGTCGGGTCAGCTCTTCACTTCCAGTGGGAGGGGGGGTCAGCTGGGAGGCGGGAGCGTGGTGGGGGGACGGGCTGGGCTACACAACAAACAAAATGGCAGCGAGCCAAAAGGGAAGCAGGACGCACTGAGAAACTAGCGCTATGACAAACAATGCTGGCAGCGGAGCGCTATCACAATTACTGCAGTAATGTAAATAACAAAATTACTTCAGGCACCAAAGCGCTGCTAGGCAACAAAGCGCTATATTAAAGTAGTGTCAGATTAATTCAGGCACCAAAACGCTGCTTGGCAGAATGTATTCTCAAATTAATTCAGGCCCCGAAACGCTGCTTGGAAAATAAAGCGCTAAGTCAATTAGTTCAAGGCACGCTCAGCAAAGCGCTACGATACCTGTCGGTAGGTCGGGAGGGGAGGGACCGTCTCTGATGGGGTCAGGGATGGTCACAGCGAAGGATCGGTCAGGTCAGCTCTTCACTTCCAGTGGGAGGGGGGTCAGCTGGGAGGCGGGAGCGTGGTGGGGGGACGGGCTGGGCTACACAACAAACAAAACGGCAGCGAGCCAAAAGGGAAGCAGGACGCACTGAGAAACTAGCGCTATGACAAACAATGCTGGCAGCGGAGCGCTATCACAATTACTGCAATAATGTAAATAACAAAATTATTTCAGGCACCAAAGCGCTGCTAGGCAACAAAGCACTATATTAAAGTAGTGTCAGATTAATTCAGGCACCAAAACGCTGCTTGGCAGAATGTATTCTCAAATTAATTCAGGCCCCGAAACGCTGCTAGGAAAATAAAGCGCTAAGTCAATTAGTTCAAGGCACGCTCAGCAAAGCGCTACGATACCAGTCGGTAGGTCGGGAGGGGAGCGACCGTCTCTGATGGGGTCAGGGATGGTCACAGCGAAGGATCGGTCGGGTCAGCTCTTCACTTCCAGTGGGAGGGGGGGTCAGCTGGGAGGCGGGAGCGTGGTGGGGGGACGGGCTGGGCTACACAACAAACAAAATGGCAGCGAGCCAAAAGGGAAGCAGGACGCACTGAGAAACTAGCGCTATGACAAACAATGCTGGCAGCGGAGCGCTATCACAATTACTGCAGTAATGTAAATAACAAAATTACTTCAGGCACCAAAGCGCTGCTAGGCAACAAAGCGCTATATTAAAGTAGTGTCAGATTAATTCAGGCACCAAAACGCTGCTTGGCAGAATGTATTCTCAAATTAATTCAGGCCCCGAAACGCTGCTTGGAAAATAAAGCGCTAAGTCAATTAGTTCAAGGCACGCTCAGCAAAGCGCTACGATACCTGTCGGTAGGTCGGGAGGGGAGCGACCGTCTCTGATGGGGTCAGGGATGGTCACAGCGAAGGATCGGTCAGGTCAGCTCTTCACTTCCAGTGGGAGGGGGGTCAGCTGGGAGGCGGGAGCGTGGTGGGGGGACGGGCTGGGCTACACAACAAACAAAACGGCAGCGAGCCAAAAGGGAAGCAGGACGCACTGAGAAACTAGCGCTATGACAAACAATGCTGGCAGCGGAGCGCTATCACAATTACTGCAATAATGTAAATAACAAAATTATTTCAGGCACCAAAGCGCTGCTAGGCAACAAAGCACTATATTAAAGTAGTGTCAGATTAATTCAGGCACCAAAACGCTGCTTGGCAGAATGTATTCTCAAATTAATTCAGGCCCCGAAACGCTGCTAGGAAAATAAAGCGCTAAGTCAATTAGTTCAAGGCACGCTCAGCAAAGCGCTACGATACCAGTCGGTAGGTCGGGAGGGGAGCGACCGTCTCTGATGGGGTATGGGATGGTCACAGCGAAGGATCGGTCGGGTCAGCTCTTCACTTCCAGTGGGAGGGGGGGTCAGCTGGGAGGCGGGAGCGTGGTGGGGGGACGGGCTGGGCTACACAACAAACAAAATGGCAGCAAGCCAAAAGGGAAGCAGGACGCACTGAGAAACTAGCGCTATGACAAACAATGCTGGCAGCGGAGCGCTATCACAATTACTGCAATAATGTAAATAACAAAATTACTTCAGGCACCAAAGCGCTGCCAGGCAACAAAGCGCTATATTAAAGTAGTGTCAGATTAATTCAGGCACCAAAACGCTGCTTGGCAGAATGTATTCTCAAATTAATTCAGGCCCCGAAACGCTGCTTGGAAAATAAAGCGCTAAGTCAATTAGTTCAAGGCACGCTCAGCAAAGCGCTACGATACCAGTCGGTAGGTCGGGAGGGGAGCGACCGTCTCTGATGGGGTCAGAAACTCTCAAACTAAAGGTTGGAGAGCAGAAATAGGGAGATGTCTTCTGCTGCTAACTATCCACAAGTGTGTGTTAAAATTCTGGTACTGTTTGTGTTCTTCTGTGGGGCGTTTTTTGCTCGTATAATTAAACATCTCATGAATAAATGTTTAAAAAAATCTGGTGATGGCTTTCGGCCGAGGAAAATGGCCGCTTAGTCCCAGAGCTCCCGAGTCGTTTCAGCCCTTAAGTTAAAATCCGCATATTAATCCGCATTACCGGGGTCTACTGAGGGGCTCCCCTGGCATCGGAGCGCAAGCGGCATCCATCGGAGCGGTTCCGGTTCTCCGCGGATTCCTACATCCGCTGAAACTGCCGCCCAGCCGCCAGCGGCCTTCCGGGGCCTACAGGACCAGGGACTCTGTTGCTCTCTGCGGCCGGGGACGGGGGCACGGTGCACGGAGGCGCACAGATCAACATCGGCGAGCCCTGGGCCGCACTGTCATCGGCTCCGGCCCTCCCCCCCTCCGCGCCTTCTGCAGTGACATTTCTGACCCTGTGAGAGGGGGTCTTGGGGCTGCTTCGACCCCCCCTGGGTGCCACTTCAACCTTGGCTGATCAAACTGCCCGGCGCTGTTGCGGCCTGTAGAACTCTGCAGGGGACGGGGTCGGGTGAGTGTCGGAGGTGCCCTGGACTGCTCGCATTCTCCTGGCATCCCCCCCGTGCTTGGTGACTTTCTTGGTCCGGCACGCTGGGGTCACTATCCTGCTCCGAGGTGTTAAGCTGTCTCTCTGCCCCTGAGCTGTTGGCGGCCTCCCGTATGGAACATTCAACATCCCCTGTGCTGCAGGCCTTCAGATCCTGACCTGGCGCTGTGGTGGGCCCCAGCCTGAGCGGTTGAGACTCCTTGACCTACCTGACACTTCAGTCGTGAGTGGCGGCCCTCGCTAGGTGTAATTTCCCGCCTGAGGGTGCGCGGATCTGGACTGGGTTGGTTTCCTGGTGGTCAGGGGCCGCCTCCACTGCACCCGCGGGGTGCTGCCCTGGGCGTTGGGCCTACCTCTTTCCCCCCGCTTTCTCCAGCTCGCGGAGGCGGGCCCCTCCCTGGCATTCTCCCCTTTGAAAACTAGGGGTCTGTGGCGCAAGAAACGACATTACCTGGACGCAGGCTTGGTTGTCCTCCCTTCATTGGCTTCAGATCAATGAGAGAGTTGAATTCAAGGCGATGTGCATACTACACAAGTCATTGACCGGGAAAAGCCCTGCCATTAATCATTCCATTATTCTTCCCTATCATGCCAACAGATGCCTTCACTTTGACCTCCTACATCTAGCCACTGTTCCAAAGATTAGGAAAGCAAGAAGTGGAGGTTGTTTGTTCTCCTACAAAGCATCAAAGCTTTGGAACTCTCTTCCTCTAGATTTACGGAAAGAACCCAACCATCTTGTCTTCCGTAAACTGTTAAAGACCTGGCTATTTCTTTAATCCGGTTGCTACGCTTATCTTTCTGCTGACAGAGCTGGGATGCCTCCAGGGTAGCCAGGCCCTATATAAAAGTATCTTTCATTTCATTGGTGAAAGAACTCCATCCTCTGACATCCACTTACATTGTCCTTTGTTCACCTGGAGGCAGTCTGTCTCAAGCTCTCTGTTCCTGACAAAACTCCTCTCTGGAGTGTCCACCAGCTCCTGTCAATTTTGTAAAATTGGAATGACTTTGCAGGGAAAGGAATTACCTGTTCAGAAGGTGAATACTACCCCTCAGGGCCGGATTCCTACTGCAACTCTGGAGTTTATTGGGCTGGCTCACCAGCCCAATAAAAAAAACAGTTTCTCCGTGACTAAAGTGACACTGGCTCCTGTATCTTTCAGAGCCTCAACCTCAGTTCCATCGATTTTAGGCCTCTGCTAATACCTCTCCATGCTGGGAGGCCAGACGGCCATGGTTGCAATTGCCACCCCACGTAAGAACGCTAAGGTTGCCTCTGTCAATCGCTTCCCCATCTCTTGGACAATCTCCACCTCCACAACTATGCTGGCAATCCCCAGTGGCTGCCCACCAGTGGGGGGATTCTTTGTGCAGACAGCATCTCCTCTTTTGTATCCTGGCTGATAACAGTCAAAACACTAACCTGCCTTCATTGGGTCACAGAATGGTTCTGCTTTTGCGGGGTCAAAGGACTTCCCCTTAAATTCTTTCTACTTGAAAGTGGCTTTGCTCAGGGTTCCTCCCTGTGCAGGTTTTTGTGGATCTTGGGAGGAAACTTTTAGTTTTTTACCTTCTTTTCCCTGGGCTTTCCCATGGGGGAATTTGTTCTCCCTTCTTCTTATCACTTCCCTGGTGCTGATTGGAAATCTGGGTTCTCAACCACTCATCAGCTAGCTCCCTTACCTCTCTAGAGCTAGTCAGCTTAGAGTCTACTAGGTAAAGGTGTAACTTCTCATGTGCAAAATTAATCACAATGTGCTTTTCAACAATACATTGTACATCTAAAGCGAAGCAGCGTGAAGCATTGCTTTGCATTACTTTCAGTCAACTTTCCAGCACAAAGCGGGTTTTACACAGAAAGCAATTTCCAAATGAAGATTTTGGAATGGTTTGCGTCACCTGATCAATAAATATCCTACTGGAAGTAAGTCAGGTCAGCATGCTATCACGTGATCTACATTAATGCTGCACGATTCAGCACAGCTGTGCTTCTATTCTACCTTTTTTTTAAACAGAGATGGCTGTCCTTTCACAGGACTATTACTGCATGCTGTATGTTTCTCATGCTGGTCATCTTTTGAAGATATCTGCATTTCTATTATGTTCTCTTGATTCAAAGCTCTGTATTTTGGAGGCAGAGCAAACAATTTCTATCGTCATTCGAATGATTTGCATATTTCCGTTAGCCTTCCTTCAGATGTAAAAATGTTTACATTTCCTCAAGGCTTTCTTGTAAAATAAGTCAATAGCTTACACCAACCCTCCCTCCTTGCCTCTGTATTTTCACCATTCAATCGAAAATGAGATGTCATAAAATAAACGCTTTCGGCTTTGTGCGATGTTTGGGACAGACACGTATCCTGTTTGTGCCACTAACACATGCATGGCATGCCTTCATACCAGTAAAGTGGAATCACTGAGGAATAAAAATATATATATATATGTTTTCTTCATTTTGAAGTTTATCCGGCTATTGTTTCTGATTTCATTGATTCTTCAAATAAGATCAAAATTCCGATATCTGCAAATAACCGCCCCTCACTGTCTGGCGTTTAACATGAAAGCCATGCCATATTTCTGCCCTCATACTGTTCAATAGACCCAGCTGCAAAATGCCGTTTTAGAAAAAAAAATCATACAGTGAAGAAAATGCTAGGATGCGAGAGGCACTTCTTAATGGTCTCTTCCAGTTGCGTAGTGCTTTGAAACAAACATTTCAGTTATGGATGGAGGACTGGTCTAGGATTAAATTCGAATTTTGTGTGACAGCAAAGGTAGCCCATCAATACGAGGTCATGCACTCATTTTAATGCAATAACTGAAATACTCATCTATCGATATTGGTACATAGATACATATACATTAACTCTTAAAACTAAAGTATATACTTGAATAAAACTGATTAATAGTGCACTATTTACAAGTCCGGGCATTTGACAATTGGTATGCCGTTGTCTCACAATTAGAGCAACACTGGGGCATATTTACGTCAAAATGCCACAGTACGGTGCAGCAAGCAATTTTGTATCACTGAGCTGTGTCATTTTCAAAATGCAGGGATGCGCTGTATTAACAAAAAATTGGCACATCGCTGTTCTCACCCCTTTGCTAAAAAAGCTGCCTAGCACCTAACCATGCACCCTTGCATCATGGTGCAAGGGTGCAAGCGTTGCAGGGATGATTGTGTTTGTGCAGGAAGGGACACCTTCCTGCACAAAAATAATCATTAATGGAATTTTTATGTGTGCTGCAGAATGCAGGACACATAGAAAGTGCAAAAAATGAATAGAAATACAAGTATGTCTCCTCATTGTGCCACATTAATGCCTCCTTTTGAAAGGCGTCAGTTTTTGACGCATCAGATTTACAGATCCTTATACATCTTGAGCAGTGTCAAAAAACATGGGTGTTGCTGGGATAGCAGCAGCAAAACCCCTTGCACATGTCCCTTTGCCTCAGAAAACTGCATTGCAGAGGGCCATATTTACAAGGCTTTGTTAAGCCATGCAAAGTGGCTGAAAGCTGCCTTGTGAATATGGGCTAGCATAGAGCTCCACCAGAGCGTTAAGAAAAGTGGCACTACGGGCTTGTAAATATGCTCCACTGCTTTCATAAGGCACTCGATTGTGTGCAAATAGAAAATGAGGATCTCATTTACAATATTTTGCCATAGGGTAGTACCGCAGGACTTACTGCTGCACTGTCCTATGGCAATAGAGAAGGTGAGGATTGCAACGTATCTATCAGATACAGTGCATTTCAGCGGCGGTGCATCCATTAGGGTGCTGGGGTGTTGCCCCACAAGCCGCCCACTCCCGCAGCTCCCTACATTCAAATAATGCATGTCAGTGTCAGGTGAGTCAGCATGACGCCAGACCGCTCACCCCCTTCAGGGTCTGAAGGGGGTGGGCGGTCTGGCATCATGCTGACTCATCTGACTGACATGCATTGTCAGGCCGGCAGGGGGTGGTGCGGAGAGCACAGCAGGCAGCAGCACAAGTGCGCATGCTGGGTTTAGGTCGGAGAATTTCTGGACCAGCCCAGTCATGCGCACTAGTGTTGTGTCTGTCTGACGGCTTCGCATTAGGAGAGCGAGGGTTGAGCAACGCCTCAACCCTCGGTCTCCTAATGGGCAGGTGGGCATCGAGTACCCCAGCTAAGCCAATCCTGGTGCTGCTGAAGAAGCGTCAGTATTGGCTGAGAGCATAGGGGTTGCCACTCCAGTCAGTGACACGGTAAAGTTGAAGGTGCCAACGCTGGAGTTAGACCCCTGCCCAGGAACTGAGGTGGCGCGGACCAAGTAAGTTGTTTGATGCTTTATTTTAATCCTCCCCCCACAACCCCTCCCCCACAGTATTGCGAACTGTGTATAGTTATTTTTAAGGTGTGTGCTGGTTCGCCGTAAGACGACTATGGCATTGATTCAGCAGTGCTTTACCAGCTCTGTGGCGCTAGTGCTGTGTTGAGTGCAGTAATTTGAGCGAGGTGTTTTTGGTGATTGCTGATTATGAGCCTTTGTAGGCCAGATATCTGAAACAATAGTGCCTGGTGTTGTTGTTGACTGAGGGTAGACTGTCCGCTGCCAGTCTGAGCACAAGATTGGGAGTGAGTCTAAGCTCTGCGCGTGCTCAGTTCATCCACCCTGGGAGGATGAAAGGCTAGGTTAGCCTTAACAGTATTCCAAGTCGTGACCTGAAGCCATCGCGCAGAGGGCACCTGCTTTTAATGGTCGTCGTGACTCATAGGTCTGGGCCGAGTCGTGCTGTTGATAATCGTGAATACGGAGTGCGTGACCCATGCGAAGTTATCACCTTTGGAAACCTCATTCTTTTCAATTGACAAAAGTAACCGTGTTAATCGTGCTGCCTTTGTACACCATTCATGTATGAAACTTTGGAATTAGTTGGCTGCGTTTGTCTCTGGTCGTGCTAGGCGCTATTACATCCTGCGCACAGAAAGAAGGACAGTGTGGGCTACACAAGCTTTCAGGACCTTGGGCTGCTACTCATTACTGAGAGGAAGCGCTCACCCAGTGCACTGTTTCAGTGGCGTAGCTAGCCACTTTGCCGCCCGTAAGAGCGGGGTGGGGGATCAGGCCGCCTCCCCCAAAACTTTTTACAGTATTTATCGCCTTGGTATAACACGACTCCCTTCACTGCACTTTGTAAGGCACAACAGTGACCGTAAGCACCTAGGTCAATGCCCACACTGCTAATTTATCACAGTGAGAATTCAGGAACATGGTCACTGCATGGCACATCACATGTCACTGTGAACTCTAGAGCCGAGGCCACTCTATTCCGTGAGCAGGATAGCAGGCACTGCACCTGCTACTGCAGTACACCTGCTATGATCCAGGACCTCAGGCTGTGAACTCCGAGATAGGGTCGCAGCATTCACTGCACGGCTCGTGACACAACCCGTTTTAGAGGTAGGATCCTGCCACCAAACTCTGTGAGCTCCATAGCCAAAATCACAGCATGCACTGCACCTGCTAACACACGGTGAACTGCATGGAGGGCCACTGCATACACTGCACGGCGCATGATGTGTCGCTGTGAACTCTAGACTAATTGCTTTATTAACCTTCCTGCTTCCTCAAAGTTGCTTAAAAATGCACCATTTGTCCACTTTTTTTTCAAAATTTTCTTGGGTGAAGAACACCCCAATAACTGCCCCTAGGGTTGTTCGAGCTCGCTCGCCACGCTCGCTCGCTGCAGTGCAGTACGACAATAATGTTACAGCGCACCACTTTCAAATGTCACCAGCCGCCACTGATTTCTGTCCTCTTTCCCTGCACTGACAATCAATTTGCTGCCATGCCCCAATGCAGGCACCCAGAGTCTGTTTTGTAGGGATGATTGTTTTTATGCAGAAAGGGACGCCTTCCTACACAAAAATAATCTATGGAGGCAATTTCCTCTTACTATGCGTGCTGCAGAGGATAGAGGATAAAACAAGGAGAAATAATTGTATTTCTCCTCCTAGTGTCTCCTCTAGTCCTCCCGAGGCATAGGCTTTGAGGCATTTACAGGTTTACAACTTGTAAATCTGGGAATATGTGAAATGCTATGGGTGTTACGTGGGAACACCCACCCTAACACCCATGGCATGCTTCCTCATTGTAGTGTGAGGCGATGAAGTGACTTTCGCTAATTTGCCTCTCTTCATATCTACAAGGCCCAGTGGCGTAACAAAACTTGAGGGGGCCCCCCTGCAAAACACATGGAGGGCCCCCCCCCCGGCAGCCTGACCCACCACCTACCACTTTGCCCCACCGCCTACAAATCTGGCATATTTTGATTTGAAACCTCCAACATTTAAATGAACTGCCTCTATATTGTCTTTCTCAAAGTTCTAATGAGAAAGTGGGAAACCCTCTTAACATATAAGCTACGCCATTCGTAACAATAATGTCAAAAGCTGATAATTTAACTGAGGTAGCAATCAGAACAATGCTAAGGAGCGATCCTATTGTCCCAGGGATTGCCTATGGCTGAAGAATAACTATGAGGGGTTTGAATTAGAATTGACATTAATGGACAATAACATGAAACTTTGAAAGACAAACCCAAAACTGCAATTCCATAAAAACTCAACTGACAATCAGTACCGGCTGTTGACATTTGAAAGTGGTGGTGAGGCATAAACGTTCTATGGGAGAGCACCGTGGCGAGCGAGCGCAGCAAGCGAGCTGGAACAATGAAAGGGGGGTTGGGGAGGCTCTCCCCCGAGAAATGTTTAAAAAAAGAGTAGGTAAATGGTGCATTTTCAAGCAAATTTGAGAAGCAAGAAGGTTTATAAAGCAATTGTGAAAGTGCAGTTATTACATTAATAAAGGGATGTCACATAACAACAACATGGTAGCTGCTTATTCAGTATAACCACAGAGCTTCATAACAGACTTCAAGATACAATACTGAGAACCTCACAGATTTATTTTATTTAAACTTCAAACAACTAAACGAACAACTAAACCGGTCACAAAATAGCACTATCACTGTTTATTCTCCCATAAATTCAGTGGAGTAGTGTGCTAATATGTATCCTGTTTCTTTAAGTTAGTTATAGAATGGTTATGTGTCACTGATGGTTCTGTATCCTTTGTAGAACTTTACCTCTGGATGCTAGGTGAGGTTCAGTTTACTTCTGATCCTACGCACAAGTAGCCGGTCTTTATTGGACTCATGGAATAAACTGCTTTACTTTATCACAGCTGTTTCCTGCCGCGGTCAGGCAACCTACCCAGATACTACAAGTGGTCACTCTGCTTTAATATTTGGAAACTCTCCACTATTAACTGGTCACTCTGTCTTTTCACAGCGTACTGTGCCACGTCACAGGTCACCGTGCCTCATTTATTGGTCCTTTGCATCAATCTTGGAGCACTGTGTCTCATATTCACGTATTAACGTACCTTAAATGTATTAAACATTGCTGAGTCATCCGCCTTGTTTTCACTGATCACTCTGACACATATTCACAGCTTACTCTGCCAAGTTCACTAGTTTTTCTCACTGTCCCAATCATAGTTTGCGCTGACCCCTCTAGCCTAGGAATTACCCAACTGTGCCTTTTCCTCTCACGCCCGCCTCTCCCCAGGGACCACTCCTGCCACGGACAGACTCACCTGAGGGCTCAGGCTTGGCTTGGGCTGCAGCTTAAGAGGCATGCGCAAGCGGGCAGCAGAAGACAGGGCAGGGCAAGGCTAGCCACGCAGAGGCTAGTAATAATTTAAATTATAGCTGTTGACGGACGGTCCTTCTCTGTTTCTGGTGTGGCTGGGTCCTGGGATGCCTCACCTCACAAGTCACGCGCACTTTAAATTTTGCTCCATAATGCATATGACAAATTCAACAGCATTGGTCAACAGCTCCGCCCTTAAGACCGCGCCGACATGGAGACAAGTGCGCGCCACGCACCCACTATTTAATTAATGAAGAGCCTCAGTGGCCCGGCTGGGGCCCGCACGTGCGCACCATTTAAGTAATTAAGAGTCCGGGCGTGCGCACGATCATGATGAAGAGGCTTGCCGGCTCCGCTGAGTGAGGGGCCCTTGGAGCGCAGAGGCCCCCCCACAACAGGGGGCTTCGGGGGCCTGTGTTACACCCAGGGTCCCTAAAAAACATGTTGTTTTGGTGAGCAATCTACAACCGAAATTCTATATCTTTAATTCTGAATTAAGTTCTATGTTGAAACAGAAACTCTCAAAATAAAGGTTGGAGAGCAGAAATAGGGAGATGTCTTCTGCTGCTAACTATCCACAAGTGTGTGTTAAAATTCTGGTACTGTTTGTGTTCTTCTGTGGGGCATTTTTTGCTCGTATAATTAAACATCTTATAAATAAAGGTTTAAAAAAATCTGGTGATACATCATGAAAGCAACCAAACATCCTCCACAACCAAGTTTTGAAAGTAAACAAACACGCCCTCGCAGCTGCAAACCCCCCCTGGAGTAGTTACAGAAAATCCTAAAATAGGAGACCACAAGCAGGAGTCAGCCTTCCCTAAGGCATACAACCAGCCCAAAAGAAGCACTACAAGTGTTAGTTGGAGACAACAAGCTAAAATGCAAAAAATCACTTGCAAGAACCATTAGCTTGAAGAATACTTCACTGGTCAAACACTGACAGCATAAACACCAAATACCCACACAGATCAAACCACAAATGCATAGAGGATATAAGTTGTCAATAGGTAGACTTTCGAGAAAGAAACACTTTCTTCTGCACTGTCCAACATAGACTTGGTGCCATCAATTTCCCCATATTCCGAAAAGATAATCAAGTATTTGCAGTTACAAGTGAAGTAGGAAAACTCTGTCACCCTAAAAGACCAAAAAAACAAATCTGCACACATTCTCAAAAAGACAGAGTGTATAAAACGTGGAATTTGAAACTACCACTGTTGGCAAGACAGTGAGGTTTGAAGAATTTTACGCTGTTACGTGGTCAAAACTTGTTTAACTTGTACCAGCAAAGTAGTTTGTATTGTAAGTGAGGTGGTGTTTTTTTGTTGCAGATTTATATAATGTGAACTCGACCCAAAGGTATTGGAGCGCTTTACATGAGCACCAGTTACGTTGCGTTACACAAGAACACATTCATTTGCACGTTCTGTTGGATAGTGGGGTGGGTGGTGGTGTGTACTTATTTGTGAAAGATAGAATCATAGGTGAAGAAGGATGTCTTCCCCCTGAAGAAAAAGGGGCGAGAGTGATGTTGAAGGAGGGGAGAGGTGTGCCTTATATTGAGGAAGGAAGAGAGTAATGCCTTCTTCATTGTGATAAGTGGCGAGTCCGCATTAGTCTGGGAAAGTTTTTGGGAAGAAACAGTAAAGTTTTACTTCCCCAAAAAATAGGGTGAGGGGTGCCGTTTGCAATAAATGAGACAATGCGTGGCCCAGGGAGGAAGCGGTGCTTCCTTAAAAAAGAGTTGCGAAGTGTTAAAAGTTACTGTCAATGTTTGTTTACTCTCAATCTATACCATCTGCCAAGTATATCCCAGCTGCAGGAATGTCCAGCCTGGTCACCCGCCTTCTCCAGGACTCGCAGCCAGTAATCCCTGGTCTGCACACACAGGTGCAGCGACCTCACTCCCAGCTCCCCCGCCTGCAGTCAGTCTGAGCGGTCAGTGCTGGCCCGGGGCAGCACCTTGCCCTTCCACCTAGGAAGAACCCAAGAGTGTTCAACCAGGGGTGCAGGCTGTAGGCTGAAACCAGCACACAAGCAACATCAAAGAGGGTGCATTTCGAGCTATCTCAACTGGTTTTGTATTTTATTCCCATTTTGCTTGTCATTCACCTCGAGGCTACTAGCTTGGTTGCATTGAATCAAAAGAGTTCTTTTTCACACATAAAAAGTAATTGAAATGCGTGAAGAAAGCCACAATAATTTTGGAATTTAAACCTCTTGAAATGCAAATCAGGCATTTATGAGGTGCCAGATTGCTTTTAACAGAATAGTTGTGTAAGGCCCTTCCAATCAGCCACTGTTTCTTCTGGCATTTCACTGCTGCTGCCCAAGTGCCTCTCCAGTGCGGCATGTGTGGGCTGATTGCACAAAAGCTACAATGGAGCAGCGAGAATCCCTTTGTGTTCAGCCCACTGGTCGGAGTGACCTTTAGAAGGTCAGCAAGTGGAGGACACTGCCTGAAGGAAGGTGGAAGGCAAGGCCGGTGCTCACACTTCAAATCAAAAATCAAATAATCCTTTATTCGGCTTTTAACAATTAGAAAAACCATAAAAGTACATTTGAAAAGTTACACAATAAAATACTTTAAAATGTTGTTCTTGTGATAGTACACATGTGCAAATTCATTAATGACTATTACAACTGTGCAAAAATTAATGTACAGCTATCACATCTTATCAAGTGCAAGGATACAGTCCTTTAAAAACATTCTAAAACATCGTAGGCTATAGAGAAAGATAAAAAATATAGACATAAACTACAGATGTGATTTTCACACCTCAGTCTAAGTTCGTCCTGTGTCTAACGACAAACTTCAAAAATGTAGCTATGGCCTTTACACTACACTCTTCATCCAAGAATTGGAGCGAGAGAAATGCAGGGCTACACCTTCGCAAACCCATAGTTTTTAAAATCGGGATAAGCCAGCGTTACCTTGGTTCACTATAAACCTTAAAGAATAAAATCGTGTGGATTAAAGATTGAGCAGAGACATCATCACAAGGGCAGATTTGTAAAGTCTTTGCCCAATCATTTGTTTTTGGAAAAGTGACTAAACGAAAAAAGATGTCCAGCCTAAACCGAATTAATAAAAATCTTTCTTAGCTGGACAGATTGAAAGTCAGATAAGGTTGTATGTTCATAGTAGTTTGAATTGTTAACATGTGTTGGACTGATGTTTTACTGGCCTCATTAGTCAGCCGTAATTGTTCTAAATGCGTCAAGCAATGTTTTTTAAACGCTTTTCTAGAGAGTTCTGCGATTAGGATGGGAGAATGGTAATATTGAGCCATACCCAGATCATACAATTTTTTTTTTAATGTAGGCTATCCACCCAATCTTATGAGCGTTCTCTAGAGAAATGCAGTCCTGTATGAACCCTTGGAAAAAGTAGTTTTATCTGACGTCCAAATATGGTGCCATAGGAGAAGGGGTTGGATTTTAACTATGTCTATCAGATTGTGATGTATTCCTATAGGTTCTGAATCGATCCCCCTATTCCTGACCCTATTCTGGTTAAACAAACCAACAAGTTAACTAGCAGTCAGCCCATGAGGCAGAAAACCCCCATGATGCAGATACCGTTATCTGACGCAGTCACACTACGGCACAGGAACGTGTTATCTGATTAGGTCATAACGCTTGCGATCTAATTAGACAAGCGATATTCCTCCAGCCCCTGATAAGGCATACGGAGTTCTCATAACAAATCAAACCTATGACAACCTGGGCAAAACCCTGCGGCCATTGTTTTGATTTCACCGAGAACTTCAGCAAAAGAATGTGCTAACGAGCAAGTCGTATGACATCCTTATTGACGTATCTATGTCCATCCTTACGTCAATCTCGGCACCTTAAAGGTATAAATATTACCGATATTGCCCTATGCAAACACACGCGGTGGTGATGAGACGGAGCAGCCATACTTGCCGAAGCCCAGAGCAGAGCAGACCCCGCTGGCACAGCCCCGCCTTCCTGACGCGCTGAGAACGAGACGCGCTGCTTTCTCCTGCCGAGAGATCCAGCACCGGCGCTTCCGGGTAGCCCTCGCAGGCAGCCTGGAATATCAAGACCAGAGAGAGAGATACCATCCCTCATTCATCCTTAATTCCAGGTACAGAACTGAACAACCCCTCGCAGAGAATTCTTTAGTTATTCACTTGGCAAAAACAAACTTAACTTAAACTGTAACTTTCTATTCCCGCCCACGTATTAGGCTTAGGTCAGGTACACGGGGTAGGCGTATTTAGAAACACCAGTTGAGTACGTTTAGTCAAATGTATATGTGTATATAATATATTTTATTCATTTTAAAACATCTTATGGCTTAGAAACCATATCAATGTTTTTACAGTATTATTTTATACTTCTGCTTTTAATGTATGCACTTTACTTAACTATAAGTATTGCAATAATATCGATCCATTTCTCTTGTATGAGAAAAGAGACTGATCAATAAATAACACCTTTTTATTGAACACGCCCGTCTCTTCCTTTTCTCTACATTCTGATGAGACTAAGAATGCACGTACTGACTGAGTAAAATAAATTGCCTTTTGTTCACACGACTCTCGAGATACACTCTTGATTAGGGGAGAGCAAAGTTGTCATGTTCTATGGTTGTCAGAAACTAAATCCCTTCTTGTCTAATCAGGGAAGTTAATTCCTTCCTGAACATTCGAGAAAGTTTCTAGTGAACTCTGAGCTAGCTGGCAAACCCAAAACTTTAAGTCTAATATCGTCAGTAGTAGACCTAGTTAACGTCTGGTCTAGGCCTTTACTATTGAAGGTATTATTCCAATACGCAGAGCCTATTGGGATAATAGGAACTACACTACATGGCGCCCAACGTGTTTGGAAAGGGCGATAAAACTAACGTAAGACATTTAAAGTAACTCAGTCGTGCTTTCTCACTCAGACCCCTTTTTTCCCATTATACTCCAAAGACGTCTGGAGTGGGTAAAAGGTCATATCCGCCAGACCTCGCAGGAGGGAACTCCTATGTATGGTTCTTGGTATAGTCAACGTTGAAGGATACACTGTTCCAAAATATTGTGCATCTAATCTTTGTTTCCATAAGAAACCTGATCTGCAAACAAACAAAATAACCATCCTGTCGGTAAAATGGTAGACAGTGATGAAGAAAGAGAGGCAGTTAGATTAGCAACTGAACTCGCAGCAGCTGATGCTACCATACAGGAAGCAGACCCGGATATAATACTCATCCCGGTCATTAAAAGGAAATCTATAACCATAAAACTTATAGAAAATGGACTGACACCTAGAGGTGGTACAGTCATATTCGTAATTGAGGCACACGAATATCGGCAGACAGAGGTATACTATTCATGGATAAATTTTCCAGCAGCAAATCCTGTAACAAAGTACTTCCACTATTACAAAATAGAGTAACCTCCTGAAAATTACACTCCTTTCGAGGAGGTGGAAGTACCACTCAAATTTCAAGAGCATTTGCTCTTATTTGATGGCGCCCTAAAACATAATAATCACATCACCAGGCTCGGTCCTTTAGGTAGACCAGGAGCAACGTGGCCGGTCCTAGCCGGATACACACCACATCCAGACATCGACGGGATGTCTGCAGCTAACCTATTAACACAGCTAAAACAATTAATAAAAATACATAGACAATTAGTCCAGTATGTGATGCGGACTTCAACAATTCAGCCAGCGATTAAACTCCCACAGCTGACCCCTCACCAGGGGAACACAAATAAAATTACACCACAGAACATCCAGTCCTGCCTAGGTAAAGTACCGGCTAAACGGGAACAAATACCATTCTGGCTAGCGCAGAAAATCACCCAAATAGAGGCGGTGTTTCCAGACACCACCCCGCTAGAAAAGCACAGGATTCTGACTATCTGTCTTCCAATGGGAATCGCACCACACATTGAGGACTGTGACACTTGGGGTACAGTCTTTGCTTCCATCTACACAAAAACGCACGGTGTTCCATCCATTTCGGTAATACCAGATGTGCTAAAACAAATTCAAGACGAATACGGTCCAGAACCCGCTTTAACTCTTGGTATGAAATTACTAAAAGACTTCAAGCAGGTCTCGGCTATATTATTAGCCAACATAAAGGGAGAAGCAGCAAATGTGGCGATCCGCCAGAGGTTAAAGGAAACAGATATAGCAGACCAACCAGCTGAAATTGCCAGAATCATAGAAAAATCCTATGAGGAACTAGGTAGAGATAGTTTAGATGGAATACCAGTAAAACCACAACTAATTGAAAGTCCTGAAAAAATATTTTTTAATAATAATTCAACATCACAGAAAAAGAGCTGGGATGGAAACAAACAATCCAATCCCAAAGAAAAGAAATTCCAGTCCAGAGGAAGGTCTCCTAGGCGAAGAGAGAAATCTCCGAACCAAAGACACAGGTCACCCCAGAGTGACCCCTCTGGGAAAAGATATAACCTTAGAAATAGGGATAATATAAAAAAGCCTGATAGATATCAAGACATTGATACACGTCCCTCTCAATCTTTTCAGACTTCCTCGCAGAAATCGGAAAGAAGAGGACGATCAGAACAAAGAGAAGAGCACGCCAAGTCCAAAGACAAGGAACATGCTCAGCTAAAAAAGAAATTACAATTTCCAAAGAAGAAGGTAGCCAGCATTAAAATAGTTAACAATGCCGAGAATTCTGAGGACACAACTGAAAAACGGGGAATGGGCTCAGACAATGCTAGACAGCGCAGCAGAAGTGAGCATAGCTCGCAAAGTCCTTATGAATCATCTGGAGACAGTGGACACGAATGAATATCTTCAAGTGGAAACTGCAGACACCAGAGTTAGCAAACCTCACAAAATATACGAAATAACATTACGTATAGAGGGAGATAAGACTAGGAAAATAAGGGGACTATTTTGGGATAATCTCTCCAAGGGCTATGATATCCTTCTAGCTGAAAAAGACTGGCCACCAGAGTTTGTCAGGGAGTGCCCTCATGGCGAAGAAGTAATTATGCCTGCCTTCTCAAATCATATCCCAATTCATAAAAAATACACACTCAGTAGAAACTAATTCAGAACAACAAACTGAAATACTAGCATTGAAAATGGCGCTAGATAATGCGGATGGCGAATTCCCGACACTTATAGTGTCAGATTCATATTACTGCGTCAAATCATATAATAAGGATTTGCAGACATGGATTCAGAACGGTTACAAAGATGACACAGATGCACCAATAAAGCAGAAACTGCTCTGGGAACAAATAGCTCTTTTACAAAAAGAGCTACCAAAGACTCACGTGACACACTCACTGAGTCATCAGCGTGATGGCGTTCACGTTGCAGGGAATTCATTGGCTGACACAGCCGCAGCGGCAGCCACTAAATCGGCTCCCGTAGTTCGAAAAAAGCGTACATTAAAATACATTGACGGTGAAACAGTGCTGGCGGTGAAAACGTCATCAAAAGGCGACTGCTCAGCGCTACCGATCAACTATCCACTCAATTATACATACATAATCGATGCAAACTCCGTCCCTTTTGCTCGAATCCCTGGAGTGGGGGATAGAGTGATTCCAAACATGGACAGGAGAAACTTGTTAATCGCAGACGCACATATGGGCGAGGGTCTCAGACACCTCAAACTAAAAGATTCTCTGGAAGAATTACAATCACGGTACTGGTGGCCAGGCATGAGCCTGCGTCACACCATGTTTGTAAAAAACTGCCCAAACTGCAACAGAGATCGCAGTGGGGAGAAAAACAGTTTAATACCTCGTCGTTTTACTCCAGAAAAAATCAAGAGTAAAAAGGAAGGCTTGCGATTAACATATACAGGCTAGTTTCCACTTATAATGTAGATCACCAGCACTCGGCTGACGTCTGGACTGTTATACAAAGATTTGCGAGTCTAAATGGCATATACGCTAAGAGCATGCTACGTTTGACCATTGTTTTCACTCTAGCCCTCCAGCCTGATGGGAAACATGGCCAAATGAGCATAGCACAGCGGGAATCTTCTGCCTTCCTTCCTGAGGGATACAGGATGGTGTAAAGAAAAAACCAAGGCATAAAGCAATCTATAACGGAAAGGATATTAGGTTCGGGAGCTGGGTGGGTCAAACATCTAATAAGTGTCCAACGTAGTCTAAATAACTTGCCAAGAAATTCTCTGAAGGGATTCAGTGCGTACGAATTATTATTTGGAACTAGGATGTTGATCTCTGACATTGATAGTCAGACTTCAGTGGTAAAAGAAAAAAGCTTTGATATCAAAGACCGTTTGGCTATTTTGCAGGACTTAAACAAAACAAGAAAAGACCTGAGCAACATAAAGTTCAAACAACAGCCAACAACCACTGAAGAACCACCACCTGTCCCAGCAAGACCTGTCTGGATTCCAAAAGTCGGGGATCTAGTCAGGGAAAAGATCGCGGTAAAGAAGGAATTTGGGCCTTCTTACAGGAAAGCAGTTCCTGTCTTGTCTATCAACGGGACAAGATCTGTTGTACTACCGCCACTTGCTGGTAAAAAGGAGAACTGAGTTGTATCCATCGACCTGGTAAAACCACAATCATGTGGCCGATAACAAACAGTAGGCCAAGTGGACTCCCAATAAGTAGCCGAACACCAAGGTTTGCTACCAGTACAGAGGTCCTAACGAAGAGGCTCATCACATTCGAAACGCCTACAGAAGAACAACAAGGACTATGCAACAATGCAATAGAACTCAGACCTCTGAAAACCCAAATAAAAACTTTTGGCAGAGACACACCAATCTACAATGAAGTACCAAGCAAAAATGCAGGAAACAGTAATCCTGAAGCAATTGGAACGATTGACAGAACTGCATCCGGCTACTTCATAAACTTCGATGATTCCTCTGAAGGCTTCAGTGAATCAAAGACACAGACATCATCAAAAACCTTTAAAGATAAAGCTAAAGAACTTTTGAAACAACTGAAAGAAACATATCTGATTTCTCCATGGATCGAATTTTGGGTGGGTTTTGGTGCATTTATCCTCATACTTTGGCTCATCATGGTACTTACTTTGGGACGCTTCATTGAGGGAAAATATGCTAAAATGGACACAGCAAGTCAGAAAATCAACTTGATCCTCAAACCACACACATCGTCACACGTCGAGAAAAGAGAACTTTCTTCAGTCAACTTCACAGCCAATCCGATACCGGGTGGGGTAGCCTGGGACAACACTGACTATGAAATTTATGGTCCGGTCGAAATCCTGAAATATCCACACCAAATTAAGATCTCATTGAGTGACTTTGCAAAACCAAGCTCATTTGCTGATGATTGGGACTTCGAAAGCATTAATAATATGATGTCTGACTTAGTAATGTCTGCTAAATTTACCAAACATGATTATTTGCAGGGTTCTACAAATTATGATAGTATGTACTGTTATAACCACTATGGTAACCATTTTCTACATAGATCTGCACAACCTAGAAATGTTTTAAATTATAATCAATGGGAACATTGTGCAACCCCTCCAAAAGGAAGCTCAAGAACCTTCTATGACAAATATTCATACTTTTCAGGTTTTAACATAAGTAATGCTGAAGCATTTTATTTCAAATTGTCAAACAAGACAGGAACTAAGACCATGATAACAAACACAAAATTGATATATTCGGACTCATTTTTTGAACAAATGAATACTTTTGGTTTTGATTATTGGGACAAAAATGTGGAATTGAAAAGTGTTTGGGGTACAAAAGAATGGCAAGTACAGGGTATAGAATCTTTGTTTAGAGCCTGCATGATCCCAGAACAAATGATATTTTTAAACGGCACTGTTCACCAAACTACCTGTCTTGGCCTAGCCAAAATCAAAGACTTAAATAAACCGTCTATTCCAAAACCAACAATGTACAGCAATAGCACTATAGATGAAGAGATAGACGTAAATTATGTATTAAACCAAAACAGAACACATCCAGATTGGAAACAGTGGTTGATCTGGCCCACAGATACTAATAACTGTCAAGACAGATTCCTGAACAGAACACAGGGGTTCAAAATGACCAGGCCAGACCCAAGATATCCCCAAAGACATCACCCAGGGATAATAACCACCTACAGTGTGGGCAAATTATGCCTTCAGTGGCTACAAACTTCCACACTGACAGAGATTAAGCAACACCTAACTTTACTTACTGATGGTGCTGACTTGCGTGATTTCATTTTGGGACCACGCAAACAGCGTCAGAAACGTTTCATAGCAGCCTCTGTATATGCAGCATACAATGAGGCCTGGAAGGTTACTCAAATTGAAACAGCAGAGAGAATACGGGAAATTGACCGTATTAATTTGGAAAAATCACTTTCTGTAGTGGACAATGGGTTAATGACTCTGTCCTCCAGAATTTTTTCTTTGGACAGCATTGTGTCTTCAGCAATCGACATATTATCGCAAGACTTACTGTTATTACAACACGGTCAGTCTCAATTGCGTTCTATTGTACAGCTTGGCTGGACGTTACAAAATCTGCGTTCAGGATATGTGCCTTGGCGTTTAATCAACACAACGTCACTATTCCAAATCTTTAACCTTACTGATAGACAAATCAGTATGGCACAAAAGGGTGCTGATTATACAATCTTGAGCATTGAAAAACTCGAAAGATTACCAGTGACAATGTCAGAACGACCTGTCAGTGAATGGATAATACATGGGATAATAAATATTCCAATCTCAACCTTCAGGTTTCAATACTGCCAAAAATATATACAGGCTGGCATGTACGAGAAATTGGGAAAGGGGTACATTAAAACAACATGGAACCTGCCCTATTCACATGCATGTGTCAGTAATAAAGGACAGAAAGTGTTTCTTAGTGGCAATAATTGTGCGATGTCACTAAGCGGCACGCTTCTGTGTAACGGAATTAGTTTGCATGGAGCCTGTGAAGGGAATTCATACAACCTTTCATGTCACCAGCAAGGCGCACCTGCAACAGAGATAGAACCATTCTTTCAAAGACTCTATAATGGGAGTTACATTCTAATTGTAGATCGCAGATGTTGTAGTCTTATGCCCGGGACTCCTTATCTCGTAACTACGACTGCGAAGGTCAAGTGCTGTGGACGCTTATTGTTCCCCAGCTCCTTTCCAGACAGGGAGGCAAGGGCATGGCCCAACTTGAAAATTACTTCTATTCGAATAGATACTTTAAGCAGAATGAAAACAGTGCTTCTTCAGACGCCTACAAGGCTCACGTCATCAAAAGAAACGTATGATCTACAAGTCGCAAGGACGACTGCAGAGATACATTCATTGTTATCGACTAATTCCCCCTTACATTTCGCAGAAATCCTGAATGAAATCTTAAATATTTCTGATACCAATGGGGTCTCAAAAGTATTTAAGACAGTATTTTCGATGGCATTAACACCATTCAAAGCCATACTGGGTATTTTTCCAGATTTCGTCCATTCGATTTTTGGCGGACTTCCCCTGATCTTGGGACTAATTGCAGGAATACTATTCTTGGTCCTTATTTTTCGTTATGGCAACCCATGTCACAGACCAAACTCTTGCGACAAGAGAAGAAACAATCCTAGCCATTGGATACCGGGACCGGATATCAAAAATCCTGGGACTCTCCCGGCTTAGAGACCTGAACATGACTTGGTTTCTATCATTTCGACCAATGTGGCAAAGATGTGTTTTACCTGTATTAAGGTGTCTGCTATGCGGAGAAGAATGCGTGTTAGACACCTGTCTAACGCTACAATCGGATGCGCCAATGGATGCAGAAACATTGTTGAGCCCGATCAAGGTTCACGCTTTGTGCTGCCCTCAACGGCTACCAATCCTGATGACGGCATTCGTGGAAGCTTCACCACTACGATTAAGGGGTAGTGAAGTTCAAGATGAAAGCAGCATCGAACAGGTACGACCTTCTGTCAGCAATGCGAATCAGAATGTCAATGGAGAAAATCATGCGCACGAATGCATGGTTACACCTTTTTCCGAGTTAGTGGAACTTTCCCAGGAAGCTGTTGACAGCTTTTTCGAAAGCCTAAATGAGAGACTTTTGAGCAAGCTCGCACACGGCGTTCCCTGAATTCGGCCTTCAACTTTAAAAATAAAGTCACATGAACAATTTTACCTCCAGTTCACGGACAGCAATTTTTCAGCAGCCCCAAAATATTTTTGCATATTTTTCGGGACACTATCTTCTGCTTAAAGTAAGAACTATTCTTAGAGAACTAAGGTTTCTAAATTTTAGATAGCTTATAGACATTAGCTGCCCGCTGGTATGTTCATAAATATTTTATTGTGTGATGGAATGGTCTCGAACTTTTTTTTCTGTATTAAGAGCCATTTCATGTGTAAATTCTCATATACCAAATAGCAATAATGTATACAAATGCGTGATTACTTTGGCATTATTCTACAGCTTGAGTGCATACAATACATATGATTGCAATTCTTCCGTATATTTGAAAAATTTCAAAATGCATTTATGTATTTTGGGGTGGTAAGGTATACACTATACTCTATAGTATGTTTTTACTATGCATAGATTAGTAAATATGTCCATAGTTAGCGTGGAGTGGGTGTGATGTATTCCTATAGGTTCTGAATCGATCCCCCTATTCCTGACCCTATTCTGGTTAAACAAACCAACAAGTTAACTAGCAGTCAGCCCATGAGGCAGAAAACCCCCATGATGCAGATACCGTTATCTGACGCAGTCACACTACGGCACAGGAACGTGTTATCTGATTAGGTCATAACGCTTGCGATCTAATTAGACAAGCGATATTCCTCCAGCCCCTGATAAGGCATACGGAGTTCTCATAACAAATCAAACCTATGACAACCTGGGCAAAACCCTGCGGCCATTGTTTTGATTTCACCGAGAACTTCAGCAAAAGAATGTGCTAACGAGCAAGTCGTATGACATCCTTATTGACGTATCTATGTCCATCCTTACGTCAATCTCGGCACCTTAAAGGTATAAATATTACCGATATTGCCCTATGCAAACACACGCGGTGGTGACGAGACGGAGCAGCCATACTTGCCGAAGCCCAGAGCAGAGCAGACCCCGCTGGTACAGCCCCGCCTTCCTGACGCGCTGAGAACGAGACGCGCTGCTTTCTCCTGCCGAGAGATCCAGCACCGGCGCTTCCGGGTAGCCCTCGCAGGCAGCCTGGAATATCAAGACCAGAGAGAGAGATACCATCCCTCATTCATCCTTAATTCCAGGTACAGAACTGAACAACCCCTCGCAGAGAATTCTTTAGTTATTCACTTGGCAAAAACAAACGTAACTTAAACTGTAACTTTCTATTCCCGCCCACGTATTAGGCTTAGGTCAGGTAGGCGTATTTAGAAACACCAGTTGAGTACGTTTAGTCAAATGTATATGTGTATATAATATATTTTATTCATTTTAAAACATCTTATGGCTTAGAAACCATATCAATGTTTTTACAGTATTATTTTATACTTCTGCTTTTAATGTATGCACTTTACTTAACTATAAGTATTGCAATAATATCGATCCATTTCTCTTGTATGAGAAAAGAGACTGATCAATAAATAACACCTTTTTATTGAACACGCCCGTCTCTTCCTTTTCTCTACATTCTGATGAGACTAAGAATGCACGTACTGACTGAGTAAAATAAATTGCCTTTTGTTCACACGACTCTCGAGATACACTCTTGATTAGGGGAGAGCAAAGTTGTCATGTTCTATGGTTGTCAGAAACTAAATCCCTTCTTGTCTAATCAGGGAAGTTAATTCCTTCCTGAACATTCGAGAAAGTTTCTAGTGAACTCTGAGCTAGCTGGCAAACCCAAAACTTTAAGTCTAATATCGTCAGTAGTAGACCTAGTTAACGTCTGGTCTAGGCCTTTACTATTGAAGGTATTATTCCAATGCGCAGAGCCTATTGGGATAATAGGAACTACACTACAAGATAGGACAAAAATATAAGAGAGGGGTCCAAGACCACCAAAGGGAAAGGACGCCAAGTTCAAAGACGTAAAACAAAGGGTCCCTTTGTGTTCTCTTTATATGCATACAGTACACCAATCACCTTTAGCAATCGTTCACCACTCACACCCACTTCAATATAGCACCAATTGGTGCTCACGAGTCCAATGTCAAAAAGAGGGTCAATTATTTTATTTGTATCATATGTTAAAAAAGTGAGACCTCATAGATTTGTTTTAAGTCTTTTTTTTTTTTTTTTTTAATTCTTTTTATTGTTGCATCAGAAGGATCACAAAGGCAAAGGATCTGCACACGGTAGAGCGTCAACATTCCGCTCTGGCCGTCAAACACGCAACATTTGATGTTGTCGAACATAGTACCCCTCAATAAACTCTAGCTTTGGAACAGGCAACATAAAAAGAAACAAAAAAAAGAAAAAACCCTAAAAGTCCCTTAAAACAGCAGGCCTCTACCCCCACCCACCCGCGACCCTCCTCCTGGTCTCCCCTCCCCCCGCTCAAGTGGTCCCTCAGTTCCTTGCATGGGAACCGGGCAGTAAGGGACGTATTCATCAATCATGGAATCCCGGCATGTAGTCTATCCCGATCAGGGTCTCATAGGCCCCATGGCACCAGTTCATGATGTTTCATTCTAGTCCGTGGTATTGCCTCCACTTAGCCCACACCCTCCGAAACTTTGTGGGGCATCCTCTGGCTTTGTAGGTTACTCGCTCCGCCGCCATGTATAGATCCAGTCCTCGCCTCCATTCCTCCAAGTCTGGTTTTTCAGGTGCCCCCCAGTGCCGTGCGATATCTCGTTTCGCCACTACTAGCGCTAATACTAGAAAGATACTCAAGGGACGGGATAGGTCTACTTCAGTGGTCGTACCCAGCAGTGCTAATCTAGGGTCTCGCGGTATATCCGCCCCCAGCACCTCCCCTAGTTCCAGGAGCACATCTCCCCAGTATTCCTGAATGACTGCACAACCCCAGATCGTGTGAAAAAAATCTGCATTCTGTTGACGGCATCTAAGGCATGTCGTGTCAGGTAGTTTGCCCATCCTAAATAGTCTCACCCTGTCAAAGTATGATCTGTGCAGTACCTTAAATTGAATAAGACGGAGCCTCGACTTGATAGCCACCTCCCGTGGGTGCATGAGGGCGAGTTCCCAATCCAAATCCTCCATGGCACCCACGTCTGCCTCCCATTTGGCTCGTAGGTCCTGTAGATCCCCTAGTATGTTGTTGGTCAGGGTTTTATACGTGAGGGATACCGCCCCCCTCCCTATCTGTTCCTGTAGCAGTCTACCCTCTAACGGGGCATATTCTGGAAGGTCCGAGGGTGTAATGTTTTGTGCCCTCCATGCGTGTTTCAGTTGAATGTATTTATAATGTTGGGTGTTGTGTAGGCCAAATTCGGCTTGGAGCGCCTGGAAGGTTATCAGGTCCCCCCTCGCTATCACGTCCCCCACTGTGGAGATGCCAATGTCGTCCCACCTTCTAAAACCTTTCAGCTTATGCAACTCTCCCAGCCATTTGCAGCACCACAGTGGTGTCTGTCCAGTGGGTCTTTTGTCCCAACCCATTCTTTTGGACGCTCTATACCAAGCCGTTAACGTGATCTTGGTGGCCGGGAGGAAGTGCCGTCCCATTGGTTCCCCATAGAGATAGTGGAGTATAGTCTTACTTGAACATTTAGACCTTTCCAAGGCATATGTAGGGTGGTCGGCTGCCGCGTGCAGCCATTCGTTGATTGGGGCGAGGTGTTCCGCCCAATAGTACGCCTCGAGGTTGGGGAGCGAAATCCCCCCACTGTACTGATGGCGCTGTAGGGTGGAGAGCGCCACTCTCGCCTGCTTCCCCAGCCACAGGAAGGTGCGTAAATCAGCGTGGATTTTATTCAGGGTCTTATTCGGCAAAGGATAATAATCGTTCTGGAGTGCGTAAAGAAACTTAGGGAGGAGGACCATTTTATACAGTGCAGCGCGCCCCAGTATGGTGAGCGGGAGCTGTCTCCACCTATCCATCTCCGTCGTGGCCTCTAGCATTATGCGGGCTAAGTTGGAAGCGAAAGAACGCGCCCTGTCTCGTGTTATAAAGATTCCCAGGTACCTGAAGCCTTCCTTAGTGTGTATTAGTAACTCTGGCAGGCAGGCTCCCCGCTCCTTGCCTTGAGGATCGTAGAGGATCGATTTGTGCCAATTTATTGTGTGGCCTGCTCGCGCCCCGAAGTCGCCGAGTTCTCTAAATAGTGCTGGGATGGTCGTATCTGGGTCTGTCACGAACAGTAGTATGTCGTCGGCGTACAGGGATATTTTTTCCTGTACGGCAACCGAGTCTCCCCATGTAAAGCCTCTGATTGCCTGATTCCGCCTGATCCTTATCGCTAAAATCTCAATGGTAAGGGTGAATAGAAGGGGGGACAGTGGGCAGCCCTGTCGCGTACCTCGCCCGATGGGGAATTCGCGGGAGAGCCTCCCATTAACCCGCACTCTCGCTTTCGGGTCTGAGTAAAGGAGTTGAATCCATTTCAAGTACTTAGGTCCAAACCCAAACCGTCGTAGGGTCTCCATCAGGAAAGGCCAGTGGACTGCGTCGAATGCCTTCTCCGCATCCAGGGAGAGGAACCAGTGGGGTTCACCTCTCTCAGAGACCTCTTGCAGCCAGTTGTGGGTGCGACGGAGATTTAGCTTGGTCGCCCTATCAGGAAGGAAGCCGGATTGGTCCATATGGACTAGCTCCGTGATGACCCGTCGCAGGCGCCTAGCCAAGACTGTGGCCAGGATTTTTGTTTCTATATTTAGCAGGGAGATTGGGCGGTAGGAGGAGCAGTCATCTCTGGGTTTCCCCTCTTTGTAGATTGGCACAATGATGGCTAGGTCCAGATCAGGAGGGAGATTCCCCGCCCGGTATGATTCAGCAAATAGGGTCTGCATGTGCCGCTGCAACAAGTCAGCAGTTCGTTTAAAGAATTCCGCCGGGAAGCCATTAGGTCCCGGCGTTTTCCCTGGTTTCAGCCCCGCTATGGCTTCCGAAAGGTCCTCCAGCGTTAAGTCCGCCTCTAGGGCTACAGTAGCGTCTGTGAATAGGGTAGGCACCTCCATGTCGCCCATGTAGTGTTGGGCGTCCTCACTGTCGCCCAGTTCCCTGGCCCTGTAGAAGGCCTCATAGTAGGTCGCAAAGGCTTCCGCTATGTCGTCATCCGTGTTTACTCTTCTGCCCCCTGCCAACTTGATCTGATCTACCCATCGTGACGCACGCTCTTTCCTGCTCAGCCAAGCTAAAAGTTTACCTGACTTATCGCCTACATCATATAGTCTGTGTAGTGTTGCCAGTGCCTGGGTGCGTGCCTCGTCTTCGGCCAATTCCCTATAGTGTCGCTGTGTGTCAAGCAATCTTCTAAGGCACGCCTCCTCTTTCTGCCGAAGATATTCTGTTTCTAAGGTCAGGATATTCGCCTCCTCGCTCGCTATCTTGGCCTGTTGTGTCCGCCTGGCCTCACCCAGCCTACTCTGGATGCGGTCACGGAGTACCGGTTTCATCGCCTCCCAGAGGGTAACTCCGGAGTCTACTGATCCCTCATTTTCGGCCATGTAGACCCTAATGTCCGCCCGCATGCCCCAGAGTATTTCCTGCATTTGGATGTCCCACGCCGTTAATCTCCACTGTGCCCGCCCGGCTCCCCTCTCACGCCCCAAGTGTACATACAGCGGGGAGTGATCAGATATCCCTCTCGCTTTATATTCCGCCAGATCTTCCGCCGAGATCTCCTGCCGGGATACGAAGACATAATCTAACCTGGAGAAGACCTTGTGTGCCCCGGAGTAAAAAGAGTACGTTTCTTGTGTAGGGTGGAGCCATCTCCATACATCAGTGAGGCCTATGGTATTCATGAGCTGTGCTAAGGCCGTCGTGTGTCCCCCTGCGTGCGGTGACCCCGATCTATCTTGCATGGTGCACATCACATCATTAAAATCCCCTCCCACTACTTGTGTAGTGTCAGCCGTGTCCAGCAAGATGGTAGTGACTGCCTTTAGTGTGCGCTGTTGTAGCTTGGGCGGGGCGTATACTGACAAAATTGTGTATCTACGCCTTCTCCACAACCCCTGAACTCCCACATATGTGCCCTGCGGGTCTAGCCAGGTGCGTGTAACCGTGAATGGCACTGCTTTATTTATGAGAATCGCAACTCCCCCGGAGTCCGTAGTGTAGCCAGCATGTGCTAGGACAGTGTAACGCCCTCTTGCTATGAAAGCGCAGTGATTCCCTCTTAGGTGGGTTTCCTGGAGGACGATAATATCAGGTGCCAGTCTCTTGAGGTAGGCGGTAACCAGGCCTCTCTTAATTTTGGACCCCAGGCCGTTCATATTCCACGTTAGCACCGTGACCCCTGTGTCGTTCCTGTGTGGAGTGTCTAGTGTACTTGCCATATTGGATCACAGCGTCCTCCCCAAGCGGGACCTCGGAGTGGGATAGACCCTGGGTATGGGCTGGCGTGGCTCTGCTGTTGCCCGACGAACTCCCCCCTCCCCCCCATTACTCTCAACAACCCCAACATGAGGCAATACCGAAACCAACTCATCCCCGCACCCCCCTCCCCACCTCCCTCCCCTTCCAGTCGCATCCCAATCCGGGACCAAACTATCCACGGGAGAAGGCCTGTCGCCCTCCCACACATCCCACCCTTACTAAACAATAACCAGTACTAAAAACACAAAGAACAGTAGTGGGGGTGTGTCAACTTGCTTGCTCCGCATCGCCGAGCCGCCATCTTTTCCCGATCCCAGTTCACCATTATTCACGATAGTGAGTCTTGTGTGTCCATGTGCTGCTCTTGACCTGTGGAGTCCTGCTCTAGCTGCTGGATTTCTTTGGCCAGAGGGTGCAGCGAATCGCTCCTATTGTCTTCCTCTTCTCCTTCGGACGCGCGGCCCTCCGACTCCTCCAGATCTTCTCCTTCAGAGCGGATTCCATTCCTTAGGCAGCTAAACCTCGAGCCTGCCGCGGAGCCGTTGGCCGGGGACGCCGATCTGCCCCCTCTCCTGTCCTGCATATCTCGTGTTCTGTAGGGAGTCGCTGGCGTCTTCTGCTGCGTCTTCCGCGTTGTCCGCCGCTGTGGCTTCGGCCTCTCCCACTTTGGCCGTTCTCGCAGTGCCTTATCCAGAACTTCCCGGCCCGCTGCATCTCTACTGTTCAGAATGGGGCGTTCCTCGAGCCACTGCCATGCGTCTTCCGGGTGCGCAAAAAAGATGGATTTGTCCCGGTAGATGACCTTGAGTTTGGCAGGGAAGAGGAGCATATACCGAATGTCGAGTGATCTCAGTTTTGCCTTGACAGCGTCAAAGGAGCGGCGCTGTTTTGAGACTTCCTGACTGTAGTCCGGAAAGATCATTATGGTAGCATTTTCAAAGCGGATCTCTCCCCTTTTCCTGGCTTCTCGGAGGATCAGATCTCGATCGGCAAAGTTCAGGAAGCGCGCTATTACCGGTCTCGGTCTCGCTCCCTCCGGTGGTTTGGCCAGGAGCGCCCTATGTGCCCTCTCGATGATGAAGCACTGAGAGAATCGCGCCGTCGGGAAGGTGGTTTTCAGCCAGTCGAGTAGGAAGGCGGCCATATTCCTTTCCTCAATCCCTTCTCTAAAGCCCACAAAGCGTAGGTTATTCCGCCTTGATCTATTTTCGGCATCATCCACCTTCCACAGCAGGTGACGGTGGGAGGCCTGCAGCTCCGCCATGTCCTTCTTAAGTGTCGTGATCGATTCCTCATTGTCGGTCAACCTCGATTCGGTCGCCGTGACCCTGTCGGTCAAGTTTCGGAAGTCCTGGCGTAATAGCGTCACTTCGGATCCTACCTCTCCAATTTTTGTTTCCAGTGCTGCTCGTGAGGCTTGGATGTCCGTTCTAGACGCCTGTATGGCTTCCAGTAACATGGTCGTATCATTGCGTGCGCCAGGCTGTACAGGCTGTTGTTCCATCATTGGACGTGGTGCCGCAAAGTTGTCCATTGTGGCCTGTCTCGAGTTCTTGGGCGCCGTGTCCCTCTTTCCCATGGCTGCGCAGTCCAGAGGTCTAGAGCTCCCTGAGTAAGTCCTCTTCCTCTGCGTGGCCGCGGGGCTCGGCCGCGTGCAGGAGGCAGTGTAGCACTATGAGGCACCTCCTTCCACCTGTGTCTCTGAGGTGGCCTCTTGGAAAGCCCTACCGCCTCTAGGTCAGGGCCCGTTCAGACCCCCCGTTCTGGGTGGGGGCAGCAGGGGGCCCTCCGCCACGTAAGTCCCCTGGACGGTCTCCTCCGAAAGTCCCAGTGCCTCAGGCTCGAGTCCCAGGGTGTGGGCATAGGCGATGCAAGGTTTCTTGTGGGGGATTCCGAGGTGTCACCCAGTCGTCCCCCTCTTACTGCAGGCTTCGGGGCTTCCAGCACCGCTGGGCCGGTTCCTCTCTCTCCGCTGTGCCTCCCCAGTCAGCCGGCGTCTCCCCGGGCCTCTCTACCTCGCGGTCGCCATGTTGGTGAAGGCGGGCGCCGCATCCGAGGTGGGGCTCCGCTCCCGGCGTCGCACAGGTCCAGTGTTCACCACCCCTCGCCTCGGCCCCACCGTCGCGCCGCCACCGAGGCAGGGCCCGGTCACACCACGTCTCGGGTGGGAGCGGCAGGGGGGACCTCGCCGTCACCGACCTCCGCCGGTAGCGCCAGCCGCCATCTTGGTAAAGGCGGCCAGCGAGCACCGCGGTCCGTTCCCTCTGTTTATCCGGCGGAGACGGTGTGGGTCTTCCAGATGTCCAGGCGGACTGCGGAGCCTCCGTTTGCTGGTGTCAGCGGTACCGGGCACCTCCGGATCACGAGGGGTGCCTCTCTCTGCCAAGCGCCGCGGCCGCCATCATGATCGCCGAGATGCGGTGGAGCGGTCGTTGTCCGCGGCGCTTAGGCGAGATCCACGCCAGATCGCCACTTCAGCAGCCCGTGCCAGGTACCCGGGGGTCAGGTCCTTCAGTCGGTGTCGTTTCTGGGTCGTGGGGCGATAGGTGTAGTCGGATATTTATTCGGCTCGGCCGGAGCTCTGTGCTGGCACGTCTAGTCGGCCATGTTGCTGGCCACGCCCCCGCATTTGTTTTAAGTCTTATATCAGATAGGACAGACATAGTTCCAGGTGACACAAATAGGTTGCAGTACCCTGTGGCACAGCAAGAAGGAACTCTAAAAAGCTATTTTTGACCTTTTGTAAAGCTTCAACCTTTCTGTGTCCCCACACTCCCGCTCCGTAAGTTGCAATGGCAATACATTTAGCCTTATATATCTCGATAAGTTCAAAGGGGGGGCCGTCTTCCCAATGTTCGTGAAAAATTCACTAGCGCTACTGTTACCCTCATGAAAAGCAGTTTCCTCGATTCAATGGCCTGTCTCGAAGAGTTTTTATGATCTATGTCAATTCCCAAATACGGGTATGTATTTGTGCTCTCGAGTTTTACGCCATCCACAAAAATAGCCTTGCATTTCTTAATTCTGGAACCTGTGGACATAACAAAGGTTTTTTTGATGTTTATTTTCAGGGCCAGGTTGGCCATAAACGTAGTATATTTCACGAGAGCGCCTTGTAATTCTACAGGCGTACGGGCTAGAATCACTGCATCATCGGCGTAGAGTAAGGCCGGTATAGGGTGTTTGTTAATATAAGGCAGGTCCTGGCACCCTTTTACCATGGCCTGTTCCAAGCCATTGGTGTAAATTGTAAAAAGAAATTCTCTACCCCGAATGACGCTGTTAATTACCCCCAACACCATACCTCACTCTGACTGTAGCATCAGAGTATAACTCATGCAGGAAATGTACACGCACCCTCTCTACCCCCATTTCCACTAAGATGGACCATAATTTAGTGTGGCTGACGCAGTCAAAAGCTGCCGACAGATCAACGTACGTCATATATAGGGTCCTCCCCTTAGCGTTTACGTACTTGCCCATCAAAAGGGACAGATTCAGGGCTTGCTCTGTGGTACCAACTCCTTCACGAAACCCAAATTGGATATCTGATAAAATCTTATTTTCGTCCGCCCAATGCTGGAGTCGCTCTAGGATAACTTGCCCCGCCACTTTCCCCAGAGAGTCCAGCAAAGAGATAGGACGATAACAAGAGGGCGATTGGCAATCCCCTTTTTTGAAAATAGGAACAAGGATGGATTCCGGCCATGAATCCACAAGCCCTACGGCACATGATGCCTGTAGGACTCTGGTCAGAATTGGGGTCAACAATTCCATATTAAATTTGAAAAAATCAATTGGGACCCCGTCAGGACCTAGGGCCTTTCCATTTTTGCTAGCCAGCAATGCAAGCTCTACTTCATCGTGCGTTATCTCAAGGGCTATCGGAAATGGAGATGTTTTAAATTGAGTGTTAATCGTTTCCTGTGCTTTGTATGTTTCTGGCCACTTCGATGGGATGCCAAATGTTCGCTCAAAGTGTTTGACCCATGTTTGTTCGTCAATCGCCACATCAATTTTGGGTTTATCTCTATATTCTGAAAGGAAGGGGGATTTAATAACTGCCCAAAATGCCACACTATCCCTTAAGGTACAGCTTTTATGGAGTTGGTCCCATAGTTCTTTTTTCAATTCGTCTTTTCTGAGTTTTGTAACCTGGTTATACCCCCTTCTGAGAGTTGCGATTTCCTGAGTATCCCTTTCTGGTTTATGTAATGCTACCTTTAATTTTTTGTATGCTTTAGTACAACTGCCATTGAACCATCTTTTAATTTTAGGCTTTCTGTCTTTTAGTTTAACAAAGAGGGATTCATTTATTGATTTAGTTACAGTTGCAAAGTTGATCATAACTTCCTTATTGGAAGAGATCGGATCGAGGCACTTTTCAATCGCCCTTAGTGATTTTTTAACCACACTTTTAGCGATATCTAATGGATCCACTTTTTCCCACTTAAGTGAGTACCCGTTAGACCTATGTGAAATCAAGATATTTTGCCCAAGGCTCCCCAGGGTGTTATGCCTGCCTGACTTCTGTGGGAATTATAGGGTAATACTGTTAGGGGAGTGATCACTAATAGTGTTGTCATGAGTCTTGAAGTTCAAACTCGTGAACCAACTTTGGAGGAGATAAAGATAAAATCTATTATACTAGGCCTTCCTCTACCATTAAAAGTGGGGATAAGCGGAACCAAAGGGTTCCCCATATCGTTTGCCATACCTAAATCTAAACCACAAAGGGTTTCATTTAAACAATCCCCGATTGTATTATGGGGGAAGTGTGTTATCGGATTTTCCTTTTCGTCAGTTATACCACAGGCCAAATTATCACTATTCCTACACAATGTTTGATTAAAATCGCCACCCCAAATAACTACCACCTCTTTAGTGGCCTTATTGGTAAATTCCTGTAGGGAGAGAAAGATGTCTCTTATTACTGTTAATAACTCTCCCTCATGTAAGTTATTATATAAATTGACTAATAGGAAGACATCAGATTTGCTTAGATGTAATGCAATTATTTGAAAATTTGGTTCCAATTTAATTGGAATAATTTTCGTAAACTCCACAAGATTAGAAACATAGATGGTCAAACCACCTTTTGCTCTACTAGAAGGTGACGGTAGTGCTGACGAAAAGTAGGTTTTATAGCCCTCAATGTGTATCTGGGATGTGGTCCACGTTTCTTGAAAACAAAGAATGTTAAACTTATGGACAAAACTAAGGCAAATATCATTCACCACCTTTAATTGCAAGCCTGCGATATTCCAGTAAAGTATGCTCAAGGACAATTTGTCCCTAAGACTGGGGAGAGTGGGACCTAAGCTACTAGTCTCCACCTGTAAGTTATGCTGGGGCATACTGTCAGTTATTTCTCGACTATTTCTGGTTACTATACCCAGAGTTACTAATAGATTTTGAGAAAGTTCGATAAAGGGGTGCATTTCTGGTAGGGTTATGATGGCAGTTATGGGCCGTTTGGGAGAGCAAATGTGTAGAATCTGGTTCTGATTTACTTGTCTCGGAAATTCATATTGCCCCGGAAAATCTAGATTTGACAGAACAAGTCAATCAATCTCTTCCAGTCCTGACAAGAGCTTGAATCTATTATAAGTGGAAATACCATAAGCACAGTCCTGGATTAATGCATTTCTGCCACACCTCGGTGCCATCTGAATCCCAATCGATGGTGGGTAAAAGAAGCCGAGTGGCAGTATGTTAATCTCACTCATTTCTATGGAATGATTTCCACTCTCTCGCAAGATTTTATCAACCAACTGGGGAGATCTGAAGGTCAGAACAATGCAATCTCCAAAAAAGGTTTCCCACGACTACCCACCCACTGGACCCTTCTTGCCATCATAAATTCACTAAACAAGTAATCAGTCAAACCACTTTTCAAACCCAGCCAATAGAGGGACTTGTTTCTGAGTGATTCCCACCCCTCTACTGCTGAAATTGCCTTTTTTGGGACGTTTGCCAAAACTATTATATAGGGAGCAGCAGCAGGTGGTAAATCAAGACGTTGATCGGGGCCCTGATTGACCTCGTTCGGTTTAAAATTATTTGAAACTGGGTGCTGGTGGACCTGGGAAGGAAAGGGAGAAATAATTGAGCCAGAGGTTTCTATTTCCCAGTTAGAAACCCCAGATCCTCCAATCAAAGTTGCATGTTTTACTGCATTAGTTTTATTAGTCTGACGCGGTCGATCTATCATTAAATTATGTGTCGGGTGGTCAGACATGTTGGTAACTGATGATTGTGAATCTTTATCCCTGGGATGTGAGGGGCCTTCAGTCTGTGTTGTTGATTGCCCGTTTGTCATAATCGAACCCCGGGATACTGGACCCTGTTGGGATGAAAGAGGTCTAGAACTGTCTACGGATTGTTTATTAAGACTGAATATATGTTCTTCTATGAGAGTTAGTCTGGAACCCATTTGGTCCAACCTTTCAACCAGGATCGTTAGATTCTTTATGTCATCACAGCGTGCCTCCATATTTTTGCTGCTTCCCTTTCTGACCTTTGGAGAGGATTTTCTTGGGCCCCGCTTTTTCCTGCTTTGTTGGTTGATGTTTTCTTTTGTGAGGACAGTTCTGGACAAATATTTAAAGCGCCGTTGTTGGTGTTTCTATGATTAACTATATTCTCATTGAGTGTGGGGGATTTGTGCTTCTTTTGGGGCGGTTGCAAGGCGGAATCTGAATCACTCAAAACAATCCCATCCACAGTATGCTGGATACACCCATTAGGGGGATGTTTTGTCGTAGTGGTTTGTATCAAGTTATCTGGGGGCTCAGAAAGTTCCAAGTCAGTGTTTAACCATGAGGTACCTGCTTCAAGAGATTCTTCCACTGAGCTAATCTGTTTATCTAAGGCCCCCATAGCTCCGGTGAGATAGCTCAGTAAAGTTTGTTGGGACTCAATTGGGCTTTCTTACCTATAGTAGGCTTTGGACTAAGTAATTTCCTTTTGCCCATGATGTCCGTATTTACAACAATAACTAAGTATAAATATTGACCCCCTGTGGTAATATAACCTTAGAGAGCCCCCTCTGGATAGTATACACCTGTAGTTGCTTCTGCAGTTGCTAGAGACCAACCCAAAGCCAATACAAACAAGGAATAGTAAACCCGAATAGAATAGGCAGTCATCAAAAATAAATAAGTCCTTACTAAATAGTTCTGGAAAGTCCTGCCCGTTTTTGAAATAGGAGAACCAAGAGAGTAGGTCCAGCCCAGCCTCACACGGTCACAGACGGGCAAGGACTGGCCCGCCCGCGCACGTCCCGCGCCGCGGGAGCCCCGCTCCCATTTATTGCCGCAGTTGACTCTGCCCCTCCTCTCCTCTCGCGGGCCCGCGCTGCCTTCTGGATGTTGTAGTTGGCAGCGTGCGGTCCGCGGATTCAGAGGAGGAGAGGCTACAGGCAGCAAGGGTTTGGCGGTTGTTGGCAACAAAAAACAGGGTTCCCTCCAGGCACAGACCTCCTCAATGGCAGCACAGGTATGGAGAATACAGGCAAGTGTTTTACCGGCGTCCCCCCACACTTAAAATGAAGATGGGCTCCGTGCCCCTGTCCTGGTTAGGCTGGTCTGAGGGACAGTGCTTGTAATGAGCTGAATATTGCTTGTGCATGCGCCTGTTCTCGTTTTTACATGAAAGCTATTGTTTATGCATGATCCTGTTCCAGTTCTTGCATGCGCACTGGTTCTATCGCATGCGCACATTACGTGTTATGTTACATTACTTGTATTCATTTGAAATTGCATTCTTGTGCATACCAACTCCTCATTGAACTGACATTGGCAACTCGTACGTCAAAGAGGAAGGATGCACTCCAGTGGTGTTCGCTGTTTAAGCTCAATAAAGCTTCTTCAAGTTTCCCCAAGATGCTTCTGTTTCTATTATGGATACTTATCTCACCTTATTTCAGTGCTTCATTAGTAAAAACACATAAGGTCAGGGGCCCAAAGACTTCTGTACGACCCCCACAGTGGTGGTGCCAAATCTCAGAGTAGCCAAACACCAAGGCTGCCTGGTCCTGATTCCCTTCTTGCATTTTTTTCCACCGCCCTTCACAATAGCGCATTACATAAATATTGTGTCCTAAGCATCACTTACAAACGTTTTGTCCAATGGCGTTAACAAAATAAGATACACACCCAATGGGACAGCACTTTCATAAACAGTATTTAGGACACAATGTTTACGTCAGACAGTGTTACTTTATGGATACTGTGATGTACAAAGGGTGGTGTTAGGTTCAAAGTCAAGCACTTGGCCATTGAGTACTCAAGGTAAGCACCGGATGGCTGTCATCTGAGGCCATTAGAAACACAAAGGATGCTGGGTTATCTAAACTGGAGTATCAGTGGGTGCAATTAGACCCCGCAGAGTACTGGGGCAATGTGGGGATGCGTAGACCTACCGCAAGGGATGTGCAACAGTCTTCACCATCACATGTCTGTAGGCCTCACCTAGAGCAGTTAGGCCACCTGTGATGGTCTCAACTGGAGAACAATGTCCAGCCCTGTTTCACATCTAGGATGTTATCCAGGCTGAGACCTGGAGCCCAGACCTGCAGTGCACAGTCAGTTCCGGAGCCTCCCTGGAATGCTGTGTGCAGTTGACAAAATCTGTCATATTGTGTTCATTTCTGGATGCCAGACTTGAAGTATTGTGTCCTGTTTGGGAAGCAGCAACCTGAGAAAAAAGACCAGCTCCGGACCTCTCCCCTAGGGTACCATGTGCTGTTGTAGATGCAACATCTGGAATAGGGTTCTCATTTTTGGGGCCTTGACCAAACTATTGTGTCCAGTACTAGATGCAAGATTTGCAGTTCTGTGTCATTTCCTAGGTTTTAGCTTGCACATTGTGTGCAGCTGTGGGAGAAACTTGTGGGGTATTGCGTACCTTTCTGAAAGAGACATGGGCCCTCGTTACTAGCTAGATGGCTCCAGAGGGGTGCAAACTGCACATGTAAAATGTATGTTACTGTGCAGAAACATCCCTCCAATACTGTGCAGGCATGGAAATCCCATGGTATGGAGAATAACCATGTGGGCCAAATGTACTTGTCCTAATACTAGAGAGAATTTTCAATTTCATAGGATTAACGCATGCATGTATCCCTGCTCTCAGCTCTGTGTTTGGTGGAGGGGAATAGGGGTGCCTAGTAGGGGGGTAAATAAAAACTTCTTTCTGGCAGGGGCAGCACCATTTTTGCCCTTTTCCAGAAATGCAAATCAGAAAGGAGGCTCGGCCACTGCAGACAAAGCTTCTTGGCATATTTCGGGGAGGATTCCTGGCAGGTGAAATAGAGTCCAGTGTTACTAAGTAAACTGGGTGTGGGAACCCCGACCCCTTCTGGTCAGTCGGAGTGGAATTTGGGAAATTTGTACCTACTTCAGTAATAGACAAAATGAGCTTTATTGCTATTTGCGGAAGAGGCATGTGAGGTATGGTGCCCAGTTTTGAAGAGACCTATAGAGGTTAGATTCCCATACTGGACAAAGCTTACTGTTATTGTCTTATTCTGTTTAAAAATCCCTTTGTCTGCCCTTGGCTTGGCTTCGTTTCTTTCATCAAAAGACTGCCACACACAAAGGTTTTAAGCCATGCTTCATTCAACATGGGCAGTTCGTCGTCATACAAAACGCCAATGGGATTTTCGCTTTCTTCCCACTGGTTTCTGATAAGCAGCTTACTGTGGCCTGACACCCATAAGGACCTCCACTCACCTCACTTGTTCTTGTTGTTCTTGGCATGGAGAGCCGCACCTCCACTTTCACGTTGGAGCAGCCCATCCTTGTCCTCCCTGCCTTCTTTCCACCCCTGACTCATTGAATTCCGTCTCCTGGCCTGAAACCCACAGCTTTGGTAGAAGGTAGAAGGCACAGGCTAGCGGCAAAGACCACAGCTGCCAATTCCATTTTGCTCTGGTCCCAACCAATGTCCGACATCACGGACCCATCGGCCCCGGCCTGCACGTGTAGTTTACACTGTGCATGACAATTCATTCACACCAGCGCAGCTCTGCCCCACCCTAAGGCTGAAGTGCGCGCGCAGAATGCATTATATAATTAGTGAAAAGCGCTGATCGACGAGCATAACTTTCAAACTAGGCCAGAAAGACGGACACTTACAAAGTAAGTACACTGTGCACTGTGGGGAGCCCTGGAGCTCGGGGGCACCCCCACACTACAGGGGCTGCGGGGGCCTTTGTTACACCCCTGACAAGGCCATGAAAAGCCATGCAGGGTGGCTTTATGTGGCCTTGTAGATTTGGCTAAGACCTGTGCACCACTGTGATGTTCCGGCAGTGCATACGGCTGGTAAATGAGCCCTTGAGTTTTTAGGAATAGAATTATGGCATAGTTACAGGAGTTGTTTAAGACATTTGATGGTCCGGAACTAAATGTGCAAATTTGTAAAAGAGATGAATAAGACATCTGAGGAGATACATGGAATCCACACCCCTTCACAACATCCACACCCTCCAAAACAGCTCTTTACAGCAATGTCGGGGTGCGCTCATTACCCCTGAGTCCCTCCTGTCCTCGTCCCATTCTTTAACAAAGTGGAGATGACCATCTCTGCGACAGAAAAAAAGAACAGGAGCATGCTGGGATACCCAACCCACTCCCTCCCTCTGAGAGTACATAAGCGGTACCAGCCCAGCATGCAGCCTGTTTTTTTTTCCTGTCTTCCGACAGGATAGGACATGTTTGGACTTATCTGCTGGTAATCTTCGCTGGACATTTCGTTGGGGCTGCTGGGCTGTCCTCACCGCCCTCTTTCTGCATTGTCCTTGCCTGCCAGGCTTGCCAAGAGCCGCGTTGATTGCTGACCGGCCCTTTGCGGGGGGAACGCCGTTCCTCCCAACCTCTCCCGGTTTGCAGTGCGCCTCTCCCTGTTGCTTGGCCAGTGTGGGGGATGCTCTACTGCGGCTGTTTGGCGGGTCCTGGGGCTCTGCTGGGCGATGCTCCTGGGCTCCCTGCCTGGGGTTTGGTGTCCTGCCGGCCTCCTCTTCTTCCTGGCGCCCATGCTGTTCGATTGGGTTGGTGTAGGGGCGGGCCTTTCTGTGGCCTCGGAGGCCGTTTTTTTACGTGCTTCTCCGCTCGGCGCTGGTTTCCTGGTGGGCGCTTGGGCTTGCTGTTGAGGGGCTGTGGGCTTGTGATGCGCTCTTCCTGCCCCCTTGGTGAGTACAGCTTAGCGGTTCTGTTTTTTTCTCACTGCTGCTTTACCTGGGGTTCGCTTGCAGCCCAGAAGTGCTGTCTTCCACATGCCCTTTTCAAATGTTTGGGATGATGGCAGGATGGCCTTCTGGAGGATGCCAAGATAAGCGGCTGAGCCTCCTGGGATGCCGGAGTTTGCACCCTGGGCCTTGTGCATGCAATACATGCGCTCTACAAATTTGCGCTGGACACTGTTGGTCTCCCTGCGGCCTAGCCTTTTGGGTTCCTGGCTTTCTTTCAGGTGCTGTTGGTTCCCGTTGTCCTCAGGTCTCTCCTGGTGCTGGTGGTTTCCTGTTAGGGCTTATCTTTGCAGGCTCCTGTTCCTGCGTACTGACCCTCTGTGCTTTGCTGGTTGAGCGAAGCGTAGGTCCGAGTGCTGTCTAGGTCCGGGGCCCTTGTTGTCTCCGGCCTGGTTCACTGCCTCTGCTGCCCTCTGCTCGCTGGGTCCTCCTAGCCCTTTGGCGTCTTTGGCAGCCTGCGGCTTCGGCTCCCCCTGCTTCGCTGTGGGTCCTCTGTCCTGTCTTGGGCCGTAGTTTCCCCTGTGTCGCTGTCTTTTTTTCACGGGTTCTGTCTGGGGCGGGTACTTCGGGGGGCTTCCTCCATGTGTGTTCCCAGACCTTCTGGCTTTTCGATTGCTCGGTGCATGTTGCTGGTTGGCGTCTGGGCTGGGGGTCGGTCTCTGTGGGAATGCTGTTGGCCCATCCCCCTGATGCGTGCCACCTGGCGATTTCTCTCCTGGGGATTGTTGACTTCTTCTTGTGGCCTCTTTGCTTGGTCCTTTGGGCCTCCGGCTGTCCTGCCCTGCTGCTTCTGTGCTCCCTGTTCGGCCCTGGTTGGTGCCTGGTTGGGGGTCCGCCTGGGTGTGCCTGTTGCAGTGGCTTGCTCTGGTCATCATTGGCTGCTTGTTGTGCATTTTTGCCTTTTTTTGGGTCCTGGTGCCTTGCTCTTCTTGCGCTTCCTTTGGCTGCCTGCTACCCATCGCCCATTGGTTCCTGCCCTTCTGTGGGTTCGGTCCTGGTGCGTGCCTGTCTGGGTGCCTGCCTGTGTTTTTCACTGTTGTGTGCTTCTTGCATCCTTCTGGGTGCTTTTGCTTGGCCTGTGCTCAGGGTGACTGGTTTCTTCTTGACCTTCCACAGGTTCGCTGGGTCCTCCCCCTTGATTTACGTAAGGGGCGCTGTTGTGCCATCCCTCAGTCCTTTTGGGCCCTTGGCCTTGTTGGGCTGTTTGCTCCAAGGCGGTGCTGGTTGTGCCCCTGAGGGGGTCTGACTGGAGTTGGCTGGGTTTGCATCTCACCTGCTGCCGGCTTGTGTTGCCTGTTGGGGTTTGGTTTCTGGTTGTGGTATCATTCTACGTGGGTTTCTCTTGGTGGCTTGGTGCGCTTTGGGCTTTGCATCTCGACTGCCGCTTCCTTTGCCTCATGTGGTGGCTGGGTGTCGTCAGTCTGCCTTGGCCTCTGCCTTGGGTGGCCCCTTGTTCCTCGGGTGCTTGGCTCCTGTGTCCTGCCCTGTCTGCTGTGCCCTTTCCCTGCTTTGTGGGTGTTGGGTGTCGGCTTCCCCTGGTGTGTGGGCTGCTTTGCTACTTCCCGCTTCTCTCTTTCAGCCCGCCTTGGGGTTGCGGTTGGATTTTCCTTTGGTCTGGGGCTCTGGCCTTTCCCCTTTGGGGGCCAGTCATTGGGTCTGTGCTGTTTTCTCGCTCCCGTGTGTGCTATTTTCGCCCTTTGGTGTCTGTGGCCCTTGCTCTCTTGTTGGGGTGTTCGTTCTCCCCTTGTTTGAGTCTGTTCCCGTGCCCCTGGTGGGTGGTGTGGTGCGCCTTTGGCTTCTCCGGGCTCCTCTCCTTTGGTTTCTGGTGCCTGGGTTGTTCCGGTGTTCTTTGGGGCTTGGGTTCTGCCTCTGTTAGGTTTACCCTTGCGGTCCCTTGTTTGGCCTCCTGTTTGCTTGTGGGTTGGTGGTGCACCTCTCGGCTTGGATGTGTCGGGTTTTGAGCTGTATGGCCCTTGGTTGCTTTGGGGTCCTCTTTTGGTCCCTGCTTGGGTCCTTTCCTGGCCGCTCATTCGCTTGGGCTTTTGGAATTCTTTCGGCCTCTTGGTGCCCAGTTGTTCTGGCCCTGGTGATCTCGGTCCTGGATTGGTCTTCTGTCCTTTCCTGTGATGCTCCTTTGTGACTGGCTGTTGCGCTGGGGCAGTTGTGTGGGCTGCTGGGCTCCCTCTCTGTGTTCCTGTTGCTTCTCCTCTCTGTGTAGCCTGGGTGTGGTTGGCTGCTGTGCCTTTCCCTGTGCCCCTTCTTGGTTGTGCATTTTTTGCCACTCCTTCCTGGTCGTGGTGGCCCATGTTAGGTGCCTCCTGGCTGGCTGGCTTGCCTGCCGGTTTCTCTGGCTGGCTTCTTGGGCGTTTGTTGGTAACCTGCAGGGTTGGGCTGTTGGCCTCCTTGTTGGTCTTTCCTGTTTCGCCCTTCTGCTACTCCTCTTGGGGTTTGCCTTCCGTGGTTCCTTGGTGTCCTCCTTTGTCCTCCAGGTGGGTGGTTCAGCTCTTGGTTGGTGGCAGTTCTTTCTTCCTGGGGTTTGGTTTCCCCGGATCCGTGTTTGGCCACTGTTGTTGTCTTTCTTGGTTGTGCCCTGGTTTTGTCCGGGGATGCTTCGAGGTGGGCTTCTTTGCTCTCCCTGGCCTCTGTTGGGCGTGTTACTGTATTTTGTGTCCCGGTGCCTCCTGCTTTGGGGGTATGCCTCGGGCCTGGCCGCTTGGCCGGTTCCTGTGCCCCGGGTTCTTCTCCCGGTGTGGCGGCCTCTTTGTTCCTGCGGCTCTACGGTGTCTCGGCTGGGGTTGGCCACTGGTCGTTCCTGCCCTGATGTCTGGACCTTCTGTGTGTTTCTGTGCCTCCGGGTTCCCTGTTGCTGCTGTCATTGGCTGGGGGGTGCCTTGCTTGGGTTCCCTCCCCCTTTTCTTCCTGGCTGTTCCTCTGGGCCGGTGCCTGGTTTCCTGTCCGGTTCTGCCCTCTTTGGTCTTTGCGGCTCTGCTGGTGGCTTTCCCTGGTGTGCACTGTGTTGGTCCTGTGGTTGGTCGTGTCTTTCCTTGTTCTCTTGCTTTGACGTTCCTCTTTGGTTTCGTCTTCCTTCCTCTCCTTTTTGGTGTGGTCCTTTGTGGGTTCCTGTGCCTGTGGGTCACCTTCTTCCCTGTTTTGGGGGGAAGTTCGCTTTCTGTCTTGCCTCTGCTGTGTTCCTTCCTGGGCCTATGGCCCTGCCGTCCTGTGCGGCCTCTTCTCCTCTGGATTGGCCTGTTTGGTTCCTGGTTGGGTGGCTGCCTGGTGGTGTCTGGGGCCGTGGCCGTTGGCTTTACCCTTGACGGTTTCTCCCTGGTTGGTTGCCCTTCCTGGCGTGGTTGCTCCGTTGGGGCGCCTCTGCTTCTCCTGGGCTCCTTTTGGTCATTCGGGGCAGTGAGGTTTGGTTATGGTCCCACTGGGTGTTCGCCTGGGGGCTTGGCTCTGCGTGTGGGGCCTCCTTCTGGCTTGCCGGGGAGGTTTCTGTGCTTTTTTGCTGGTCGTCCCCTGCTGGTTTTGGGGTCTCGGCTCTGTCCACCTGGTTGGGGCGTGGTTGTGGTTGGGTGCTCCTACCCTTGTTTTTTCCCTTTCTTGTGGGCTACTTTTGCTCCTGTGGGGTTCAGTGTTTCGGTCTGGTGCCCCTGGCATTGGTGGGAGTCCAGAAGACTGGATTGTCTGCTTTGGTATTCTCCACTTTGGTAAGGAATGGGACGAGGACAGTAGGGACCTATTACTTACCGGTAATCTTAATTATTCCTGGTCCTGTTGTCCTCGTCCCAACCCTTACCCCCCTCCCTCCCTTTCTCCCTGGCGGCCGGCCTTCTGGTTGTTGGCTTAGTATTTTCAGGCTGTATGCTGGGCTGGTACAGCTTATGCATTCTCAGTGGGAGGGAGTGGGTTGGGTATCCCAGCATGCTCCTGTTCTCTTTTTTCAGTTGCTGAGATGGTCATCTCCACTTTGTTAAGGAATGTGATGAGGACAACGGGACCAGAAGTAATGAAGATTACCGGTAAGTAATAGGACATTCTTCATCATATTTCAAAATTGTCATTTTCTACGTATTTGACGTACATCTTTGCACTTTTTATATTTTACCTTGATCTTGTGGCTCTTTACTTTTACATGATCCTAAAATATATGACAGGAATAAAATGGCCAGATCAAATCATTAACAGCTTTGAGAAAACTGTAATTGAATGGACTACATAATTATTTCCGATTAATCCAAAGCATTGTTGTTATACCCCTAAGAAAAATATTTAAAAGCTTGGTAGATGAAGACATCCTTAGAACCTTGCTTCACTATCAAGAAACAGGATCCCAAATTAATGTTCATTTCTCTAATTTGTTTGATAACAATGTAAATGTCTTTCTCTTTGTGTCTGCTTCCCATAGTTAATTTTTCACTGTCCCCATTATACTCCACCAACAGCAATTAAACTCCCGGTGAGGGTCAAAGGCCCTCTTTTCAGCATTAATAACTATTGAGCCAGGAAGAGCAGCACTAATGAGAGCTGCTTTAATGGTGCACACCACCAGAAGATTAAGCAATGCAACCGAGCCCAGGAAGCCAACTATTTACAAGTGACATTTACCATCAGCATGTCTTGGCGTCTAACTATGCTGTAAGAAACAAGGTAAAGGCAATTATGAGCAGCATCAGTTCTGATCATGGCGACACGCTTGGGGGGGTAAGAAAGGTCAGGCTTTAGTGAGCACACCTCCACGGTATTGTGTGTGCACTGCACAACTAATAAATGATCCGCTCATTCTCGAATATATAATTTCCCTTTAATGCCATCTATTTTTTGACATGTAGGAGGGCGGCTTGGAATCAAAATAATTGCGTTCGGTGTTTGCATTCGGTTATGTAATTAAGCCAGTGTAAGAGTAAATTGCTTGACAAGTCATATACAGAAGTAATACATGTTTAAAAGTACAACAATACATACAGCCTGATACATCATTCTCCCGTTTTGCGAGCCCCTAATAGCGATTCATAACGAATCGCTATTAAGTACTTGCAAAACGGGATTCATGTAGGAATTGCAATAAATATTGCGATTCCTACATGTTCCTTATTTGCGATTAGCTAATTGCTAATCGCTAATAAGGAATAACTCCCCATTCATTCCTATGGGCCTACAGGCCCATAGGAATGAATTGGGAGTTATTCCTTATTTGCGATTAGCAATTAGCTAATCGCAAATAAGGATGCGATTTCAAGGGTGCAGGGGTGTCCAAAGGACACCCTGTAGCACCCCTGAAATGTAATCTACATTGGTGTTGCGCACACACATGTCCAAAGGACATGTGTGTGTGTAACATGCAACTTAGAAAAATGCATTTAAATGCATTTTTCTAAGTTTTTGCTATTTACCGAGAGGTCTGACCTCTTCACTTATTGGTCTGTTCTTGTCATTCCCATGTTTCTTCTGCTCACTACGGCATACAGAAGGGGGTGATGGATCTGCCCACTTCAGCCATTGGCTAATTAGATAGTAAGTGGCATCAGTCGTCCCTTTCACAAGGAGGGCATCCACACATACAACATTTCTCTTAAATGTCAAAGACTACTATGGCAATGTTTGCGTTTTGAAACCAAAACATGTTTTGCTTCTATCCATTTTTTTTTAGATTGATGCATCCCTAGCAATAAAGGTTTGAAAAAAAGAGCAAAATTGCACCAAGTAAAGCAAATAATAACTCTGAAAAAAGAGAAAGTGCTGCTTTAGCGAAGATTTTAGAATTAGCACATTTACACCTAAAGATAGACATTGTACAATTGTTGAGCAGACTAAAATGATTACTATTGCCCCAAATCCTAAAACTGTCCCTGTGACCACAAACCTGTAGGGACAGGAAATACGGTGCCATCAGTGGCTGTCCAATGAAGTGCAGCATTCCTCCCCTCCCCAGATTCCCTGAAGCACACACATTAAAAGGCATGCATGCGAGCGAACCACTGCCTCACACAGATATACCTACTTACCACATTCGATGAATGATCCTGGCCATAAAAATGACGTATTAAGTTCATTTCAGATACATAATTATTCTTCAAAATGTGAACTTCATCAGGCCCAAGTGTCATTTACACACCACAGGTTGTCCATGTCATAATTCTGTTCCAAACAATTCATCTCCTGTTTGCATAGTGCCCAGTGCGCCTTATGGAAGCAGAGTTGTCCTAAGTGTGATGCCGTGACCGGTAGGGAAAACAGCAAAGCTATTGTTAAATGCACAAACTGGCAAAGAGTGCCCTTTATTTTTTAAAGTAATGAGTTTTTCTCGAAAAGCGAATGAGTGACAGTTTGAGCACAGAATAGTTTGACTATCACAGGATTAAGGCAGGTTGACAACCTAAAGAAAGAGTAAAGAAATCAGAGGACAGTCTGAGAATATATCCGCTAATGTAACCTTACTTACATTGACTATATGCACTTTGCATGTTTAAGGAGCTCCCCGCTAATGACAATGGGCCTCATTTATGACAATGGGCCTTCACTTTTTGTGACGCACCAGTGGCGTAAAAAATGCGCCTTGTTGCGCCATATTTACTAAGTGAAGCATCTAGGTAGATGCGTCACTTTGTAAACCCCTGCGCCACATTATACCTGTGCCAGGTATAATGTATGCAAGGGGGGTGTATTGACGCAAGAAAGGGTCGTAGAAGTGACGCAGTGAAATCTATGAGATTTCACTGCACCACTTCTAGGACACAAATGCGTCAATTTCTTACGCCTGCCTCACAGCAGGCATAAGACTGATGCAGGCACTTTCACATGGGGCTTTGCTGGAGTTGCATCACTTTTGTGACACACTCCAGCAATGCGTCACTTTTGCACCATACAGATACGTCAGAAATACTGACGTATCTGTAACTCCTTGCGCAATGATGCGTCATACTGTAAATATGATGCATCATTGGTGTCGCAAGGAGGGCGCAGTGAAAAGTGACGTATCGCTGTTTTCATGCAGCGATGCGTCACTTTTCATAAATGAGGCCCTATGAGAACTGAAATGGGTAGTTTATCCATATTATTTTGTCATTCGTCATGCTCGCCAAGCTCAAAAAGCAAACTGTCATGAAATGTCACATGTAATCCTTTGAAAAAGATGTTGAATTGATGTGGAATTGTGATTCAGTATGCCAAGATGCAAACACAGAGGTATCCTTCAGCCATATGTTAGATTGATGTACATGCTCATGTTGGCCCTAATTTGGTAATCTTGGGTGTAGGGCAGTGCCACAAGCCTCCCTACTGCACTGCCCTACGTAAAAAAAAAGGGCAGGAATGCACCTTATCTATGAGGTATGGCGCACTCCTGTCCTCTTCTACTGGTCTGGTGCACAAATAGCTGCCTAGCACCAAGGCAGGCACCGTTGCACCATGGTCATTGAACTCAAGTTGTTTTTTTGAGAGAAGAGACACCTTCCTTCACAAAAGCAACCCTTACACCACTCCTAGGGAGGCATAGGCTTTTGCCGCATTCCCAGGTTTACAGCATGTTATAGATCTGGGAATGTGTCAAATACCAGGGGTGTTACGTGGGAACACCCACAGCAACATAACATAACATGTATTTGTAAAGCGCACATCACCCATAGGCATCTTGCCGCTGAATAACAGGTGTTTATTGTTACCCAACTCAACGGTACTCAATTTATCAACATCAAATGGATGAAAGGCTGAGTGGACCCGATGGGATTTGAACCTGTGACCATCAGGGCGAACAGAGGCCCTGCAGTGAATGCATTAGTCCACTGAGCCACCAGACCCGGTAACGCCCATGACACGCCTCTCAATCATAGTGTGAGGCAATGCAGTGACTTGCACTGCATTGTCTCACACCATGTCTACAAGGCCATGAAAAGCCACTCAGGGTGGCTTTAAGTGGTTTTGTAGGTATGGCTCTGCAGTGTGCACCACCAGAATGTCATTAAAAGTGATGTTCTGGCTGCGTGCGTGTCTCTTAAATGAGCCCCTCAATTTCCAAACATAAGTAATTATGAGCACAATTTAGGGCGCAATAACCGCGAGCGTAGGATACAAAAATGAGCATTGTTGTTTTCAGTCTTTCGCCACCTCCACCAATGACTGAATATAGAGGAATAGGATGGTCCTTGGTATAAGCGAGGAAAGGGAAATGGGATATGAGAGATAACACACAGGACTCCACTACTCTGCCTCATGACTTTGGCTGGTCAGTGAGGTTTGCAAAATGTAGTGGATCTGTACAAGGCAAATAGATATCTTATGTGATGTGTCATTTAGAGAACTGAGCATAACTGAAATTGTAAAATGCATATAACTGGTGTGTAACCATGTCCCTGTACTTCTGCTTGAAGCTGGCATTCCATGACAAATTATACAGAAAACATAAGTATCCAAAATTTACATGTGCCCTTGTATTTCTCTCTATGCTTTGGACAAACCTTGTGACTACACTCTCAAATCAAATCAAATAAGCTTTATTAGAAAAAAATAGTGTGTAATAAAAGCTACATAAAATAACATCACTGAATTAAAAGCAAATAGTTAAAAAAAAAAAAAAAAGGTCACTAAAAATAGAAAATAAAAACACAATGGATGGAAACAAATGTAGTCCTCCCCTGAAAACAATAACATTTCTACAAGGGCTTCCTACTTCTTATAACAGCCAATAAGTAGTGTGAGGGTACAACACATATGTAAATATTGGTAGTGTTTGCAAATAGATAAAAGCTGGGCGACATTGGACAAATCCAAGTTGCTTTAGCAGCGGCTTAATAAAGCATTTTCTCAACTCTGTGTAAAACAAACAAAAAGACTGCTTTGCTTAGAAATGTTGTCTCATGGGCCTAAATCGAGATCAAACGCCCATTTATTGATATTTGGAAAGGTCGTTAAATAATAAAATATATCCCGCCGAAACCTAGTCAGGACAAATCTGTGCCGATGGTTATTAACATTAGCTAGGTAAGGTTGCATATCATGGCTGGTCAGAATTAACTGGTTCTTCAGCACCGATGGTTTCATAATCTCAGTAGTTAGCCTCACATCCTCTAATAGGGATAAGGATTTTAGTTTAAGAGCTTTCTTTTGAATACTGCCAATGAGCTCCGGTTGGTCAAAAAATTGGAGTGGCCAATGTCGACCAAAAAGTCACATATGAATCCGAGCCTAGGGATTTTTAATGCCGATGTAGATCTGAGACATTCCTCTATAATGGAGCGACTAAGCACAGAGGGCCCGATTCACAGAATTAACTTAAGACAAAATCCTAAACTTACTACTTTTGGTATTCACAAAATGCACTTACTACTTTTGGTATTCACAGAATGCACTTAGTACTTTTGGTATTCACAGAATGGATTTACGACTACTAACTTTACGTCCATACTCGGGTCAGAGATTCAGGCCCGGAGGCGGAGATTCCGGCCCGGTGGTGGGACTTCCGGCCCGGAGGTGGGACTGCCGGCCTGGAGGTGGAGAGTTCAGCCATGGCTAAATCTCCGCCACTGGCCGGAATCTGCACCTCATCGCCGGAAGTCCCACGTCCGGGCCGGAAGTACCACTTCCAGACCGGAAGTCCCACTTCCGGGCCGGAATCTCTGCCTCCGGGCCGGAATCTCTGGCCCGAGTGCACACGTAAAGTTAGTAGTCATAAATCCATTCTGTGAATACCAAAATTAGTAAGTGCATTCTGTGAATACCAAAAGTAGTAAGTTTAGGATTTTGTCTTAAGTTAATTCTGTGAATCGGGCCCTGAATGTTCCGAGTACCAGTTCTTGTGCCTGAGCAAAACTGGCTGGACCTTAAAAATATCTGTAAGGTATGAAACTCCCAATTCGGAGTGGCAAACGTAAGTTGAGCTACATTTTGGAAGAGCAAGGAGATTCCTTAAGAATACGTTTTCTGTACGCTGTAGTGATTCGACATTACCTCAATGTAATCACCAATGACACTCATCCAAACCATCATCAATCATACCACTCAGCAATATATACAGAAATCACAGACAAACTACAAATAATTGACATTCATATATATACACCATTTAAAAACAACATGCAAAAAAGAAAAAGCAACAAAACAACAAGCGCCGACACGCGTTTCGGAACAGGACCGATATTCTCCAATCCTTCGTCAGGGCGCAATTGGGTACACGTAATATTTTCTGTAATTTATCAGAACATCAGAAGTATACCAAATAATTCAAAACTATAATTAAATACAATGTTTTTTGTACAGTTTTGTGTTGAAAAAATGAAATCTGGGCTGCGGCTTCACATCACATTATTCGATCATATCACAATCTTCAGAAAGGACATAAACGATGCACGAGGATAAGGCAGGTAAGCCCCCGGAGGACTGTGCGTCGTACCGCCCTATATCGCTGCTGAACGTGGAGGTTAAACTCCTTGCAACAATCTTAGCTCTCAGACTATGGCGGGTGATCCCGGACCTGGTCCATTTGGATCAGACGGGTTTCCCTTCGGACAGGGCCACCAGACTGAATCTTAGACGGACTCATAATTGGTTGATGGAGGTGCGTGCTAGGCGGGACCTCCACCTGTTTTTATCCCTGGACGCCGAAAAGGAGTTTGACGCGTTACATTGGCCCTTCCTCGAAGGAGCGTTGTCCAGATTCGGCTTCGGACCTAAGTTCAGGCAGTGGGTGCGGTTGTTGTATACAGATCCCAGGGCCAGAGTTAAGGTCAACGGGGTGCTGTCTGAGGATTTCACCATAAGAAGGGGGACCCAACAGGGGTGCCCCCTGTCCCCATTGCTTTTCGCTCTAACCATAGAAGTAGTGGCATGCGCGATCCGACAGGACGGGATATTGGGGTCTTTAGATTCGACCAGTCGGACCCGCATGAAGCAAAATATCACTGTACGCGGCCGACGTTCTCCTGTATGTCACCCACCCTGTCACCACTGTCCCGGCGTTTTTCACGGCGCTGGACCGGTATGGCGCTCACGTGGGCTATCAGTTTATTTGGCATAAGTCCATTCTCTATGACCCCCGAGGGGGTGAGGAATGGTCCTACTTGCCGGGAATGCTGCGAACTACGGACAAGGGGTTTATGTATTTAGGGGTGTATCTGACATTGAATAGAAACCACTTATACAAGAGGAACGTCAAGCGGGTGTTGGATAACTTCGCCGAGGATGCTGCTAGATGGAAGGCGCTCCCCCTCACGACCTTGGGCCACGCAGCCATGTTTAAAATGATTACACTACCGAGGTTTTTGTACGCCTTACAGAATGAGTACTTTCCGCTTCCTCGCCAGGTGTTTCGTGATATCAACGCAGAATTGAGATCCTTGTTGTGGCTAGGGAAACAGGCCAGGGTGGCCCTGGGAACTCTGCAGCGGAACCAGTATAATGGTGGAATTTCCCTGCCAAACATCGAAGCCTATTATTGGGCAGAACATCTCTTGAGAGGAGAACCATGGCGCGGCGCACCTGGCCTTTTTTTATTTTTAGGTGGAAAGGGGAAGGAATGACTGCATTCCGCCACCAGAGTCACCCTGGGGATATGGGAAAGGGCGACTATGGCAATAGGTTGGATGCACACACCAACGAAACAGACCCCAATATGGCACTGTTCCTGGCTGCAGGAGCTACACAAACTGAGTGGGTTCCAGAGATGGGATGACATAGGTATCTCCGTACTGGGGGACCTGGTGAAGAGAGGTGAACTAAAGTCCTTTCAGGTTTTGAAAGCAGAATATGGGCTGCACCATACACAATACTATAGATAGGCGCAGCTGCAACATGCACGGCAGGCAGAGGAGGCTTTGGTGGGGCCCCTGCCGGAGTATGCCCCATTGGAGGGACGCCTGTTGCAGGAACATATCCAGAGCAAGGCAGTCTCCCTGACTTATAAAACATTGATCAATAACACACCGGATGGGCTAGTAAAACTCAGAGAAATATGGGAGCAGGATGTAGGGGAGATGGATACGGTGGATTGGGACACAGCCCTGATGCACCCGAGGGAAGTTGCCATCAAGTCCCGCCTACGACTTATCCAGTATCAAATTTTGCACAGGGTCTATTATGATAGGGTACGCTCACACCGTATGGGGAGGGCTAGAGACACACGGTGCATCTGGTGTGGTCAGGAGAGGGGAAAAAAAAAGAGTGGACCTGTATCTGAAATTTACATGTGACGTGTATTTATCGCTATGTTTTGGACAAACCTTGCGACTACGCTCTCTTTTGTAAAGATACATTTTAATTTCTACTTGACTTCAATAGAACAGCAAACTAACCAATATTCTTAACATCTCTTTGTTCCCTGGTCTTAGCTATTGTGTATACTTATTTAAATTATATACATTGTTCATGACAATTGTAAATTCATATGCAATAATCCACTTTAACAGTCCTCCCTGATTCATCATAGTCCCCTCAGTAGACTATGTGCCCGATTTAGAGTTTGGCAGATGGGTTACTTCAACACAGACATGACAGATATACCATCTGCTGTATTACAAGTGCCATTGGATATAATGCACTTGTAATACAGCGGACAGGATATCCGTCACATTTGTGATGAAGTAACCCATCCAACAAACTCTAAATCAGGCCTTATACCCTCAGTCTTAAAACTTCATATACATTATCAGGAGAATAGTTTAAAGTTTGTTTGCATCAACAATCTGACTTGAGGATGCTTCTCTGTGATCCACTTGCCCATTTCAACCAATTCATTAGAAATGAGTGAGTCTTTGTAAGGAAATTTAGAATCCATGTAGCAATATTCTCTCTGTCACAACATTGTAACACAGTTGCATAGAAAAGGACACCATGGACCAGAAGGAGATTTATGCTCAATATGACAAAATGGCTGCTCTCTTTTTGGGACCATAAATGTTTGTAGCCTACAGGAAATCATCATCCCCTAGTAGAACTCTGCTGACCTCCGCACACATGCGCTGATGCACTGTGAAGATCACCAGCTGTTCCTTCACTGAACAGAACCTAGCACAAACAGATCTAGAGTACCACCTCCACTTGCATGAGCCACATTAACTAGTAAGAACTACCTACACCCTGATTCTTGACACAAAACAGCAAAACTGTCAAATTAGCTTGGCAACAAAACCATTAAAACCAAACCACTATGTTCATAATCACACATTCAGCGGATGGAATGCTTCCATCAATATCAATTTCCTGCCATTAATCACAAACACCTGGAGCACAATTTATATGATGTTTCATTGGACATATTCCAAAATGACTGGAAACCACACATTACATCCACTGAAGTAGACACATACATGCAGTTATTAGGTTTGTGCCAGTTTCCTTACATTTAAGTAGCAACATTTTGAATGTAGTGAAGAGAAATGGAACAGCAACCATAGCATCAAGCAGAACTGCACCATCAAAAACTGGCAAAACAATGCTGCAATACCCAGCAAGCACCAACAACCTCATTTGACATTGTATCAGCACATACCATGATGACTATTAAACACAATCCTACAGGCACGACTGTATTCCCATGTGGTAATAACTGAAAAGTCACTCTACTGAACATTGCATTCAGTATCCACCGAATGTTAAATAAAGTAGATGAGTGGAAAAATCATCAAAGCTAAGAAGGTGATAAACACAAGATAGATTCAAATACATTTAAAAAGCTTTTAAATGGACAGACACACATAAATTGATCTACTTAATGCTGGAAGAGATTAAATATGCTAAACTGCAAATAATTATCATAGGTACATCACACCAGGATGGTGGTGCAATTTAAATTGCAGACCAGGTCAAGAGTCAGCTAATTCAATGATAAATGAGCAATGGATGGTAGAATATCATGGCTGGCTGGAAGAAACATTAATGTACATGTAAAATGCTCTGAGAGGATTTAGTATTTGTAAGAAGTATATTGTCCAATGTTCCATCTCTTTTGAGAGCAGGTAGTTAGTTGCTTGTATGTCTGTAATTGAGGCTGATCTTGTAGTGCCTGTTTTAAATATATAATCATTTTATTTGTGTGTCAATGTTCTTTCTTTCAATGAGTATTGCAGAATCCACAGATGGATTCATATGGACCTGCATGGAGTTGGATCAAATGGGAGAGCTCCTTAATTGATAGATTGATTTGACTGCCATATCTATCTAAGTCCCTTCTGTGGTAAGTGTGAACAAGAGAAACAAGACCCAACTAAGATAGATCACAAACATGTAAGAGCACACCTAGGTGTGTGTGAAATTCATGTAATTTCCCTTTAATTAATGACATAAACTTTATGGAAAATTATGCAACATCACTCCTAATCACGCAAAATGCAAAACTAGTATTTGGCTTTTTACTTTAGTGCAAAATGCATCCACATATCCATTTTTCATGTGGGAGTGCATACTGCGCTACAAATGAGTGCAGAAACATAAATGCTTCAAAGAGCAACTGATCATGTTCTAGTGGTTTGCATAGTTCCAGTGCATTCACTCTGCTTCTGGCAATGAACAGTATGCAGCTGCGGTATTTGACTCAATAAAGTAACGTTGGGAATTTTGCATTATAAGCATGAAATTACTGCAATTGTGTGAGATTATGCAGGCATTATAGAAATGGTATGACTTAGGGTCCATGTTCAATTGTGACAATCATGCACAGTGAGTAACTACTTGCAAACTGTAAGAAAGGATGTTGGGCATATCCAGTAGTACGTTTGCAAGTTAGTGGTGCAGATGCCTGACAACCAAACTTTCAATGACCTTACTGTCTCTCTCTCTCTCTTACACACATCCACACAAACAAACACACATACACATACACATCCTACCATCCTTGTGGAGACAATGTGTGGATACCTGCCTTGTGGGGACTAACCTATCCCAATGTTTTTAATATACACTAAAAATAGAAACATGGGCTTACGCGCCGGCGTGTGATGGCGCTGCCCGGCTGAGCTCCGTGACGACGCGGGAGTTCTTCCTATATATTGCTGTCCTTTCATCTTACGGACGCCAGGAAAAGTTGTTTTTGCTCGGCGGAACATGGTCCCCGTGCTTTGCGACCGGCAGCGGCGTCTGAAATTGCCGCTTTAACATATTTTTTCACCGCAGCTTCTGTTCCGAATACCGGGACGCGGGCGGCCGCCATTTTGTGTCGCCGCGCTCGCGTCCCATTTTCCTGACGTTTCCAACGCTGTATCTTCTCGTATGCTGCATTCTCAGGTCACATTCAGACAAGGTATGACATAAATTCTGCGCATCATGCTTCCTCTGCATCTTTGTGACTATTGGCGCCAGAGTTCTCCTCAGCTTACCTATTGCTACTAGTACTTCCTATCGGCGGCCATTTTGAGGTGATATCTGCGCAATTGTTATATTCCTACCTTTCTGTCACCACTAACCCTCCGTGGCTCATCGAACTAATCTCATGGTTCCCATTACCCATGGACGCTATGCTGTTTTCTTCCTCACTTTATTCCTGGATGGTTCTATGGATGTGAATTCCTGATTTTTGCTGTCTCTCGACACCTGTCTTGTAGATTGGAATTAGTGCTTCTCCAGTGCTGCCTGTCATCTTGTCCATGACCTCTTCCATCAAGTTCTATCTACACATTTACTTTCAGGGTCTCACAACTTTTACTATTTGGTTTGGCTTCTATTCTTGTGGTCCTCCTAGTCTGCCCCTCTGGTGGCATCATGTCTCAGACCGTAGGACATACGAGAGCGTCTGTCACCGGAACAAACCCAAAACGCCTCAAGAATGACCCTCCGTCCCCAATTCGCACCTCTCAAAACCCGGTGCTGGACTCCATTTTAGAAGAGGTTCGTGGCCTACAACCTTTCATGGTGGCAACTAATGAGAAGCTCAAGCAGATTGAAGACAGATGGGTAGTCATGGAAAACAAAGTCCTGCAACTAGAACAACGCATTAGTGACGTCCAGGATATTTCTACAAAAATTCCTACTCTTGAAAAGGAGATACAGCAGTTGAAACTTCACACTGAGGACCTTGAAAACCGTAACAGGCGGAATAACCTCCGTATTTATGGTGTTCCGGAGTCCCTTGGGGAGGGTGACATGGTGACCTTCGTCCGCAAACTCCTCTACGAGCTTTTGGGTCTCCAACCAGACTCTATCCCACTAAACATACAGCGTGCACACCGTCTGGGTCGACCAACGTCCAACCCGGCCAAACCCAGAGGTATCATCCTGCTCTTTCTGGAATTCACCGAATTGATGACTGTTCTTAAAGCTGCCAGAGCAAAACGTCGCCTCATTTGGTCAGGCCACACCATCTTCATAGCCCAGGACTTGTCGAATGCTACGAATGCTCGTCGCAAGGAATTCCTCAATCTGCGCCCACGCATGAGGGAACTAAACATCCAATATGGAATCCTTCATCCTTGTCTCTGCAAAATAACCCACGATGGCCGTTCTCGTACCTTTGATGATCCGCAGAAGCTTCGAGAGTATCTTCTCACCGTCTCTTCACCCACGATGGACACCAATGACTGAAACTAACTTTCTTCTATTTTTTGCAATCATTTTTCTATTGTCTTGACGACTGTTGTGGCCTTGTCCCGGTTTCTTTCTTGTCATGTCTTGCTATAACTTTACTTCTTATTGATTATATCCTACCTATATTCCCGCGTTTTCCTCGCTCTGTTGGATAGGCGCCCGCGTTGGCGTCTCCATGCTTCTTTTACTTAGCTCTTCTCTTTTTTCTCAAGTCTGGCATCTTTGCCTTGACCTGTTTCTTATCTATTTCCTTCTTTTTCTCTCCTTTTTCTTTCTCCTCTTTTTCACAGGCCATTGTTGCATATTCCTTGCTCATTCATGTTCCGTTATCTTCCTTGTATCCCGTTTTGTCTTTCTTCTTGTGGTCTCTAGTGCTCCTCATTATTACTATTTATTCTTTGTATTGATTGTGATGCTCCTCCTTATAATGTTTTCCTATATTTACCCGATTTGTATTGTTAACATGTTTGTCTTCCTTGTTTCTCCCCTTAGCTTCCTACCTGCAGTGTATTGGACCCAGTTGTTACCCTCCTCCCTTACCTCCCATCATGTGTAACTTTGTAACGTGGAATGTTCGTGGTCTCGGCAACCCAGTTAAACGTCAAAAGGTATTGTCCCATTTATCCAAGTTAAATGCTCAGATTGCTTTTCTCCAAGAAACGCATTGTACAGATGTCGAATCGCTGAAGCTTAAGAGGGCATGGGTGGGTCAAGTGGTATTTTCTCCTGCGATTGATAAAAAAGGCGGTGTTGCTATTTTATTTCGTAAAGGTTTGGATGTTCAAATTTTATCTTCTCAATCGGATGCTGAGGGTCGATGGGTTATGTCAAAAGTGTCTATACAAAACAAAACTATGGTGCTCCTAAATATCTATGGTCCTGTCCGTCCTGATCCTAAATTTTGGAATGATATTAAAATCCTCATTTCATCTATTGACTGCCCTAACGTGGTCCTTGCTGGCGACCTTAACCAATGGTTAGACCCATTTTCGGATAGATTATCCTCCTCCAAATTCCAGCCGGATAAGACACATAAATCATTCCAATCAGCAATTGCCTCCCGTCCCCTTTTTGACGTGTGGAAAACTTGTAATCCGGACTCACTCGAATACACATTCTACTCTAATGTTCACCACACCAGGTCCAGAATTGATTATATTCTTGTCAGCAAATCCCTTCTCCCTGCGATTCAGCATTCTGAAATTGGCTCCATTTTCCTTTCGGACCATGCACCTGTATATGCCACTTTTGACCTGACCCACACCGCCACCTCTTTCAATCGTTGGAAATTCAATACTTTCCTTCTCTCTGATTCTGTTTTTATGTCTAAAGTTAAAAGTTTCATCTCTGAATTCTTCTCCCTCAATTTACCCCAAGACACATCAGTTTCAAACAATTGGGATGCTTTTAAAGCTACATTGCGAGGTTTCACAATCTCTTATGTATCTAGGAAAAAGAAACTTAACAGGGACAAATACACCGCTCAACTCTCCAACATTAAGACCCTAGAACACTCTTACTTTTCTTCCAAGAATCCGGATGCTCTCCTCCACCTTATTAAAGCCAAATCTGAACTTAATCAAATTGCCACAGTTGAAGCTTGCAACACCCTTTTGAAGGTGAAATCTAAATTTCATGGAGGTCAAAATAAAGCGGGGAAAATGCTAGCAAATTATCTTAAAATTAAAGCTGAGCGAAAATCAATTGGCTCTATTCTCAATGAAGAAACTAATTCAAAGGTTTCCTCTGATGAGGATATTGCACAGGTCTTCCATAATTATTATAAACTCCTGTATACAGATGATACACATCCTGGTGAAGATGATCTTTCCCGTTTCTTCGAAGACCTTCCTCCTCCCCCTTCTCTTCCTACAGAATTCCATCAATTAGAATCTGACATTACCCCTCAGGAAATCCTCAAGGCTATTACCTCCCTTAAGAAAGCGAAAGCCCCTGGTCCAGATGGTCTCCCAATTGAATTTTACGCCAACATGCACTCCATTTTTGTTCCTCACCTTTTACAACTTTTTAATTCCTTTATTGCAAATGCTAAAGCATCTGGCTCATTTTTAGACGCCCTCATAATCATAATCCCCAAACCTGACAAGGACCACTCCTTGTGCAAAAATTATCGTCCCATATCCCTTATTAATTAGGACTGTAAAATTTTTGCCAAAATTTTAGCAGCTCGCTTAGATTCCCTTATTCCTCTGTTAATCACAACCGATCAAGTTGGCTTTGTGAAAGGTAGACTTGCAGCAGACAATGCCCGTGTTTTTGCCAATATTATTTCCCACAGTAATCGATTCAAGGCCCCTCTAGCTGCCCTTTCACTGGACGCTGAGAAAGCGTTTGATCGCATTAATTGGAAATTCATGTTTAAGGCATTGCATTGGTTTGGGTTTGGTCCCCACTTCATTTCCCTGATTAGTCTCCTTTACTCTGCTCCCCGTGCCAGTGTTTTTGTTAATAATCAATTCTCTAACTTTTTCCCCTTATCCAGAGGAACAAGACAAGGTTGTCCTCTCTCCCCCTTACTCTTTATTCTTTGCCTTGAACCCTTCCTTATTAAAATTCGCTCTAACCCCCTCATTCAGGGATTCAAACAATCATCGATTGAGACAAAAATATCAGCTTATGCTGATGATGTTCTGGTCTACATGGCTAACCCTGTCTCCTCCCTTCCCCCATTTTTAGAAGAAGTCCACTTATATTCATCTGTTTCTGGTTATAAACTTAATCTCTCCAAGACAGAGGTCCTACCCCTTAACTCATCCTGTTACCAGTATATGTTTGCTTCAACCGACTTTGCTTGGTGTCCCTCCAAGATCAAATACCTGGGTATTTGGTTTTCCTCTACTCTGCGTGACACACTCAAACTGACCTTTACCTCCCTTACTCAAAAAATTCAATCACTCCTTCAGACATGGTCTCCTCTTTTCCTTTCATGGTGGGGTCGCTTAGACACCATCAAAATGATGATTTCCCCACATATTTTATATACTGTTTCCATGCTTCCTGTGAAAATCCCTAAATTGTATTTTAATAGGCTAAACTCTATCTGCTCTAAATTCTTGTGGAACAATAAGCGACCCCGCATTTCCCTACAAAAACTTATACGCCCTAAATCTGAAGGGGGAGTTCGCTTCCCTGATTTCCGATCGTACCATTCTGCCTTCTTAATAAAACAAGCTTTTTCATTAGCGTTCGATTTTACTGATATCCCCTTACCCAGATGGATCGCAGTTGAACGGTCTTTGTTAAAGGATTTTACTTTTCAACAATCTCTTTTTATGTCAAACTGTTCATTCTTGACAAATCACCCTGTTTTGAAATACTCTCATACACTGCTACATGATATCTTCTCAAAAGACTCATCTCCCCTACAAACATTTCTTTCCTCCAGTATATGGTATAACAAATATCTTAAGTACAAGGGTAAATCTTTCTACTTCAAGTATTGGAAAGAAAAGGATATTTTGTTTGTTTATCAATTTTTTTCTGATTCAACCATTATTTCATTTGATGAAATGCAAACTAAGTTTGATTTACCTTTACAGTCTCGCAAAGAATTTGACATTATTACCGCTGCCATTGTGTCTCACCTATCTACCTTCCCTACGTTTGATACCCTTCCTTCCCTTACTCCTTCCACCCCTCTATACACTATGTTTACTCAACAAATACCCAAAGCTGCTCTGATTTATAAAATGTTATTAGAGAATGTTGGTCTTAGACCTAAAACTGTTACTGAAGTTGCTTGGGAAACTGATTTATCTTTCTCGTTATCTGTTGATATTTGGGACCGATTATGGTCCAAACTGTTTCAGACTTCAGTTTCGGCCCGTATTACTCAGTCACTTTTTTTCCTATACCATAGAGCTCTTTTTACCCCTGTAAGCATTTCAAAATTCTCCCCTTCCTCCTCACCCCTTTGTTGGTCATGTTCCTCTAATCCAGGCACACTCATACATCTCCTATTTGATTGCCCACCAGTTCTTACTTTTTGGTCCTCAGTTTGGAAATATTGCATGCGTATTTTTCACTTTTCTGAACCATTTTCACCGTTGCATATTTTTTTAGGTTCTCTATCTGATGTTTTGGATTTACATTCATATAATGCTAAATTGTTTGATCTATTTATTGCAACTGCATTCAAAGTAATCTTGTCTTGCTGGAAGGATAACTCTAAATTGTCTGTGCAGACATGGTGGAATTTTGTTTGTGATGAGCATAGAATTGCAATTGCTTCCTCTTCATCTGTCACCTTAAAAATTAAGTCTGATCTTACCTGGCTACCTTTCTCTAACTTCTTATCTTCTTCTCCCCCTCCTTAACCCCCCTTCTTTCCTTTCTCTTTCTATTTTCCTCTTTTTCCCTTCTCTTTTATCTTCTTTCTTTTTCTCTTCGATTTCCAATTATCTCTCATGAATATCTCCTATTGATTTTGCTCTATCTCTTGTTGTTATATTATGATGTATCATTTCTTTTAAGCTCAATAAAACTTTACTAAACTGAAAAAAAAATAGAAACATGTTTAGAAAACCTTCATGATAGAGGATCCTGCTTCAAATTTGCAAATATACTGTTATTTAACCATGTGGACAGTACCATCCTTCTGTGGCCTTGAACATGTGCTACCATCCTTGTGAGGACCTAGTCAAAAATTATCATTAGTGATTGAATGCAGTCAAAGGCACATGGCTAAATGTTTATTTTATCAGCACTAGACAAAAATAACATCATCATCTGTTCATGTATGTAGTGCTGTTTAGTTATTTACATTTTTATCAAAATAGCTATTAGACCACATCTTCCCAGGAATGGCATGTAATGTTAATGTCTGCATAGGGATCATGTATCATGATGCCCATAGAAGTAATTTGTGATCACGGTATCACCATAGACTTTTATTGAAATGCTGACAACAATTTTGACGAAAGTTCAGACAGAGGTAAAGTGTGAGATAATGATACTCAAGTCCCCACAGCGATAGTGTATACTTATAGGAATGTTCAAGTCCTTATAGAAATGATGCATGAAGGTAATCATACTCAAGTCCCACAAAGATATTGTATGAGTAAGTGATTTTCATGTCTCCATAGAAATATTGTGTGAAGATGATTGTGTTGAAATCCCCACTGAATAGTATATGAAGACATTGCTCAAGACCCCACACAATAAGTATGTGATGATGATCATTTTGAAGCCTCCACATTGATAGTTGGAGATTATAAGACTATCATAACCCTCATAGAGATGGCATGTGAAATTAAACGTGTTCAAGTACCCACAGAGATGGGGTTTTATTATAGTGATGTTCATGTGCCCACATAGGCAGTGTGTGAAGATAATCTTGTGAAAGTATCACATGTAATAGTGTGTAAAGACAAAGTTCAAATATCCACACAGGCAGTGTGTAAAGAGGATGATGATGGTGAAGTCCAAATTGAGGTTGTATGTGAATATAAGAATATCCCTATATAGATATGATGTGATTATAGTGGTTCAAGTCCCCCAGAGGTAGTGTGTTTGAATTGTGATGCTCAAGTTCTCATAGATATGAAGTGTTGAGATAATTGAGTTCAGGTCCCCACTGAAATAGTGTATTAAGACAAAGTTCAAGTCTACAAATGAGTAGAATGTGAGGATCAGGATGTTCAAGCCCACCCATAAATTGTATTTGATTGTAGGAATATTCATGTCCTCAAAAAGATAGTGTATGCTTATAGTGATGTTACAGTCCCCGCACAGATACTGTGTGATTATAGTGATGTTTACGTCCCCACAGAGATAGTACGTGACTATAGTAATGTTCAAGTCCCCGCAGAGATAGTGTGTGATTATAGTGATGTTCAAATCCCCACAGAAAAAGTGTGTATTTATTGCGATTTTCAAGTCTCCGCAAAGATAGGATGTGTGCATAGTGATGTACTTATCCCCATAGAGATGGTCAAGTCCTTCAAAGATAGTGTGTGGTTATTGTGTTTAACTCCTAATAGAGATAGTATGTGAAGAAATTGTGTTTACGTCCCCTCTGAAATAGTGTGTAAAGGCAATGTTGAAGCCCCACAAGAAGTGTATGAGGAGTATGATGTTCATCTCTGTTAGAAGCCGGCTTTCCCGCACGCACCATTGTTGCTAAGTGCGCGGCCCGGCCCCCCCCCCACTCCCACGTTAGGCCAAAAAAGGCCAGCTCCGAGATAGACCTGCTCACCCCCTTAGTAGCTTGACACAAGCAGCCAGGATTATCTCCAATTATATATTTCAAAGAACAGTGGTCCCTAGTAGTTCAGGGATCTGGATAGTGATAGACATACACTCAATAGTAAGTATGACCTTTGTCTATCCGGACAGGTTTTTATTTTAAGCAAGTTAGGAGAAATAACACAAGGATTTTTTACACAGTGGGTACAACCAGTAACCCACAAAAGACAAGACAAAACAAACGAATTTTGGCTAAAACGAACGAGGCGGTCTGTGTACTTGTAATTCAGTGAACAGACGTAAATACATTTTACAGCACCATTGTATAAATTTTTTCACAATTCCTGTACATATGGTGCTAGGTTGTCGACGACGTTTCGATGCCTAGACTGAGATAATTGGCATCATCTTCAGGACAGAGAAATATATTATGTTTGTCTTGGAATTAATTGACATTTAGCCTTTTAGGACAATTTAACTTTTAGTCCAGGCGCTGTATTTTTAAGGGAATGAACGATGTCCAAATTTCTATGAATTCGAGCAGAATGCTCAATTGATTACCAGACCAGGGCAGGAAGCCTCTTCATAGGAGACCGGACCGATCGTGTCTCATTCCTGGTCGGTTGCACGATGGCATTTACAGATTCAGGCGGGCGGGGATCGCTGCTCCAAAAAAAAAAAAGGATTATCTCCGAGGCACAAGTGTTCAGTATGTGCAACCATGCCCACAGCAATCCCAATGATGCCACCACAAATAGACTCCGCACAAGTTTGAATAAAACGAGTATACTTTATATAAAAAGATATACGAAATGACCACACAATACAACTCCCACATATATACATTGGGTAATATTGTTTCCGGTTGGTTGGGCGGTCCCAACACCCAACCACCTCTTCTAACCAACAGTTACGCTGACTTTTAACCATTCTCAACAGGTTAGGTATGTCGTATCACTAGATTCACACACGTTGCAAAATACAAGGAATACTGCACTAATTAACGATGGGTTCCCGTACAGTATCACAGTGAAACAATGCAATGCGTAGCATCAAGATCATGTACTGAGTCTACACAAGATAATGCAACTCAGTTCGCTACCAGCATGCCCTGTTCAAGGAAGGAATACAGCAATGCATCACTCTGCAATTACGTACAGTGCAATAAGAAAACACTGTAATGCGTCTCACCACCATCATGCCCTGTGCAAGGAAGGAATAAGGTAATGCGTCACAGTGCAATTCAGTACAGAGCAGTAAACAACCAATGCAGTGCGCTACGCTATGATCCTGTATCCTGCAAGAGAAGCATAACGTAGTGCGTAGCGCACTAACCCCTGAGTTCGTTAAGCAATTCTAGTATCAGACGTTGTCCAATAGTTCGTTATCAGCAAATATGCAAAGTGTTATACAACTGTTTTTAGAAGTTGTGCGACTGGTTGCCCCAAACACGGATCAACAATGACACCCAAGTTCCACTCTGGGCTTTGGCCCCTGTACTGCCCCATCCGGGACCAGCACGGACTGAGATCTGGGCCGAAGCAACAGGTGCACACAGCTGCCAGCATCGAGAGGCCGAGAGAGTGTTCCTCTGGGCCCGCACCCCGCCCCATGCGATGATCCACTTTACCTGGGGGGGGGGCACAACCCCACTCTCCTCTACTGCTGCAGCGGCTTGGCCATACTCCAGAACCTTGTCATCATGGGCAAGGCTCGCTCGGGCCGGTAGTTCAGCTCCTGCGGGGCTGCCAGTCCGGGCCGCCAATGTTAAGCACACACTCCTTCCACAAACCATTCCACACGACGCTGGTGCTACCTCACATTGCCTTCAAGGGCCTTATCACTTGGCCCTCCTCTCCAGTGCTGTTAGGACTTCGTCGCTCCCTGGTGCTCACCGCTCCCCGGTACTCCTCACCAGCACCCCCAGTGGCACCTTCGACACGCGCCCACGGCGCGTCCAAGACTCACTCCATCTCCTGGTGCACACGGGCTTCAGGCGTTCTCCACTAACACCCGGGTCACACCGCAACACGCACACTGTGCGTCTAAGTCTCACCTCTCCTCCTGGTGCAAAAGAGGTACCAGGCACTGTCCACTAATGCCCTGGCTGCACCACCACACGCCAACCCGTGTGCCAGAGACTCACTCCTTCTTAGTGCCCACGATGTCCTGGCACTCTTCGGTAGTGCCTGGACTGCACTGTGACCCGCACCCCCTGCACGTCTAAAATCTCGGCTCTCTTCCACGATGACCACAATCGACAGGCACTCCAACACCTGAAGCCGCACCAAGAAACGCACCCTGCGCGTCAGAGTCTTGATTTGCTCCGGATGCCCAAGATCAGCTTAGGCACCACTTTGGAGGTCTCAGGCTGCCACTTCACGGTCCCACCACTGCGCCACTTGAGACTTCCTGGAAACTTTTATGTTCCTGTGTTTCCGGACAGGGAGGTAGCTCACCTTGGGACCTTGAGGGACCGGACACAGCACATAGCAAAGTCCTGCTCAGGAAGAACGGGGGACATGACCTACTGCAGAGCCCCTTCAGTCTCTCCTCGGTCAAGAGCTACAAACTGCCCACAAGCCCCAGACCACGAAACAAGGGTCAAGTGTCTCCCGCAGCCTATTCAGCAACTCTTCCTGAGTTAAAGGATTTCTTCCACATCGTGGAAAGGTCAAAGTCACCAGAGACTCGACCAGTCCACAGCATCTTCAAAGCGCTCCCAGCACTTCTCTGAATGATACCGAGACCGTTCTCAATGACATCATCAACATAACCAAAGTCTTGGGATTACAATTCTTCCAGTTATACTCCTCATTGTCTTTGACATTTCCTTATGCTCAGGGGTCCTCGACCCCTCCCTAAATCAGTCTTGCCTATCTCCCCCCAGTGTCACCATCCTCTCTTTGATACTGGGGGCTTGGATCCTTAATCACTCAGAGGGAGATGGGTCTATTGTTTTATGGCTCTGAACCAGGCCTCTTCACCTCGGAAAGCCTCTCCTACTCCCTGCTCCAGGTGGAGGGCAGCCTGGCACTGCCTCCACCCCTCGCCTGTGGCATGACCTCCCTCAGCCTTTCTCACCTCTCCCAGATCCAGGCAGGCAATTCACATTCTGTTGAGACACACAAAAAGATCTAAAGCACAAACTCGTCCATTTTCAACAGCGGTTTATGGACACACATCGACAAAATCATCTAGCCAAAAAGATGTGTTATGACGCTATGAGTTCAGACATACCAAACTTCACTGTTCCATTTCCAATTCTTGGGAAACTAGGCTAACAATACTACACCCAGCCTCCCCCATTCTGTCCTATGGGCAGGATGGTCTTTTACCAGGGCAAATTAAATGGAGTATTTTCCACTGTCAGGGACTAGCACCCACACTGGCACTGGTCCTGCCTTTTACCTACACTGCACCCTGCCTAGGAGTCACCCAGGATGTCCTACATGGGGTGGCCCATGTGTATGCAAAAGGGAAAGTTAGACCTGACAGGTGGTAGCACTTGTCAGGACAACATGCTTATTTATCATAATGCGCGCAGGGCGTACACTGAAGACCTGTGTTCCCTCTCTGCACATTTCTTTAGTACTAGATCTGGGACATACAGTGCACATCACTTAGGGACCTTGCTAGTAAGGCAAACATACCAATCAGAGACAACCAAACACCACTACAATTTAAACAGGGAACATCTTTACTTGCACACTGATTAGCAGTGGCAAGTACCTACAGCATCTAACTTCACAGCTCTCTGTCAGGAAAACAGTCTAGGGGAAAACAAAAAGTGAACTTTAGCCAACCATGCCAAGTCCAACAATCTTCAAACATAGATTGTGTGTGAGTTTTTTACATTTATTTTATTACTTTATTTATTGATTTTCCCGGTATGAACAATAACACAACATACAGTACATTTATATTATCATTTCGACTGGATACACATGGTTCAGTGTCTACTGTGCATGGAACATGGATTATGTACATATTATTATTATTTATTATTTTGAGAATTTGTAGAGCGCGACTGATACCTTGCAGGCTTCCTGGCGCTGGAGAGTACTCTGTTAACGGATAACCGGGAGAACAGTCAGACGGACATTTATTGGGGGAAAAGCCAGGTCTTGATCCGTCTCCTAAATGGGAGAAGCTGTGAGATCTGACGTATGTCAGTGGGCAGGCTGTTCCACAGCTTGGCTGCTGCAACACTGAAGGACCTGCCCCCTGTTCTGGTTTTATAGAATCTGGGTACCTTTATCAGACAGGCCGAGGATGAGCGTAGGTCTCTGGCAGGAGTGTACCACCGAAACAGGACTTGCAGAGGTTTGGGTCCAAGTCCGTGCAGAGCCTTAAAGACAATGCAGAGGGACTTGAAGGCCACTCGTTGTTTTAAGGGAAGCCAGTGTAGCTCAGCCAGAGCTGCTGTGGCCGAAGCCCTCCTCGCCCAGCCAAGAGCCAGCTTGGCGGCGGCAGATTGAATTAGCTGTAGTCGATCCATCAGCGTGACTGGAGACTCCAGGAGCAGGGCGTTACAATAGTCAAGGCGACTGAGTATCGTACACCTGACTATCGACGCCCTGGCTTGTGCCGGGAGAAGAGGCATAATTTTCCGCAGTGAGCAAAGCAGGGCTGTGCAGATCCCCACAGTTTTCGTCACCTGGGTTTCCATGCTTAATTTGTTGTTAAGCATGGCTCCCAGGTTGCGAACCGAGGGAACTGGCAGAGGTTTGTCACTGAACTCTGGGGGCCAAAATTCATTCGGGAACTGGCGGGGTATCTTAGTGCCTGAGCAAAACAGGACCTCCGTTTTAGCGGAGTTGAACTGGAGGGAGTTTCTGTGTAGCCATCCAGCCGTCTCTCTTAGGCAGTCGTGGAAGGTGGAGAAAGGAATGGCATCTTCACCTTCCCAAGAGAGGATGAGCTGTGTGTCATCAGCGTAATTTATAGTTTTGATCCCAAAGGATTGGATCAGTTTGATTAGCGGGATGAGGTACACGTTAAAAAGGATGGGGCTGATGGAGGAGCCCTGGGGGACTCCCTGGGGTACTGGTGCAAAGGTGGATTGGAATGGGGGGAGGGAAACAGCCTGTCTTCTGTCCCAGAGGTAAGAGTGAAACCAGAGCAGTGCAGTGCCTTCCACTCCCACTTCACCAAATCTCTGCAGCAGCCTACCATGGTTGACCGTATCGAATGCGGCAGACAGGTCCAGCAGTATCAACGCCACTGGCTGGCCCCTGTCTGCACGCATGCGAAGATCCTCCATGGCTGTTAAGACTGCTGTTTCGGTGCCGTGGGCAGGGCGGAACCCGAACTGGTGATCATCAAGAAGGTTGTTTTGTTCCAAGTGGGCGGACAGGCACGAACTGACCCATCGTTCGGCGACCTTCGCTGGGAAAGGCAGCAGAGAGATGGGTCGGTAGTTTGAAAGACAATCTGGGCTCAGGGAGGGTTTCTTCAAGAGAGGGGTGATTAGTGCCTGTTTCCACGGGGTTGGGACAAAGCCACTATGCAAGGACTGGTTGCATATAAGGCGCATGGTGTCAAAGAGTTCATTTCCAAAATTTTTCCAAACTTTTGGAGGTAGGGGGTCGAGTGGAGAACCCGAGGTGACACCAAGCGCCAGTCTTTCAAAGTCGAAGGCCGGGATTGGGGGAAATTCCCGTAGTCTAGCCAGGAGGACAGAGCCTGGGGACGACAAGTTCCGCGAGCTGGTGTCCGGTCTCTGCGTGGTAGAAGTTCCTGGAGAGGGAGGTGTTTTCAGGTTATGAATAATGATGTTAATTTTATTAGTGAAAAACACAGCAAGGTTGTCGCAGAGGGCTTGGGTGGGAGGCTGTGTAGAGGTGACACAATCCGGATTAGTTAGGTTTTTGAGTATCTGAAAGATACTTTTTGAGCTATTGGTGGCGTTGGTGATGATGGAGCAGTAATGTTTGGCCTTATTTTGGGCGATGGCCGTTTTGTACTCCCGGAGGTTTTCTTTCCAGAGGGTTTTGTGAGTGTCAGAATAACCCTGCCTCCATTTTCTCTCTGCTTGTCTGCATGCTAGTTTGAGAGCTCTTAAAGAGTCGTCAAACCATGGGGCCGGCGCTCGTCTCTGTGGTTTGCCCTTTTTCAGAGGGACGAGGCGTTCCGAGGTGTTGGAAATCCTCGTGCAAAGGGATAGATAATTAGCCTCAACTGGTTGGGTAATGGAAAAACTGTCTTCCACTTCAAATACTGGGCCATTCAGTCTGAGTTTGTCCAGAGCCTTCCAGTCTCTGTACGGGGGTACAGGGCCGTGGAGTGCCGGTCTGCAAGACCTGCTGCCTGCTATGTAAAATTTGATGAATGCATGGTCGGTCCAGCACATCGGCAGAATATCGCCCAGACGTGCTAGCTGGGGGGAGGAGAAGATTAAATCGAGCTGGTGCCCTGCTGAATGTGTGGGTTTGTTCACTAGCTGGAAGAGTCCCAATCCTTCACAAGAGAGTAGGAGATTGTTAAGTGCAGAATCTAGGCTGCCATTGGGCCAAAGGTTGAAATCGCCCAGGACAATCAGGTTGTTGTGAGAGGTAGCCATATTAGTGAGGGTGGTGAGGAGCGACTGCTGCTGAGTGGAATTAAAAGCTCCCGGCTGGCGATAACAAATCACAGCCGTAAAGGTAGTGCCAAGATGACAGTCGATGGAGAGGCCAAGTATTTCGGTCCCGACCACTGGGTCCATAGCAATAGTTTTTACTGACCAGGCCGCTCTGTAGATTAAACCGACTCCACCGCCCCGCCCCTTTGGACGTGGGAGGTGCAGGATTTTGAAATCTTGTGGGCAGGCCCAATCCAATTCTATATTGCAGTCAGAGTGGGTCCAAGTTTCCGTCAGGAATAGAGCATCAAGATGGTGATTATCTATGAGCTGGGCGATTTCGTGAGCGTGTTTGGGCAGGGACCTGACATTCAGCAGGCCACCTGTAAATAAGCCTTTGCGCACAAAATCGTGCAGAGGATAGGCGGTGTCTTGGAAAGATAGTTGACCTTCATGAGCAAAGTCTCTGAGGAGGAGTAGAGCCTCACGCGTCAAGTGCGGAGAGCTACTGGTGGACGGGGGGATCAGGGCCGCGGGTAGCGCACCGGGCGCTGCCGAGGCGCGGACGAGCGCAGACGAGCTTGCCTTATGCGCGCCTTCTGCGCGCAATCGTCGCGCCCGCTGCGCTCGTCCGCTGCGCTTCCTGCCGAGGCACATAATAAGTAGAGAGTAACTGCGTGAGAGGGGGGTGCGTGGCCAGCCGCGGTGGGCGTGTCTGGCGGGTCCCTCGACCAGGAAGTGGCGGCAAGTCGCGGGACTAGGGCAACAACAACAGCTGTCTGCTGCTGAGCGCTATCGCCGAAATGCCAGGGTATTCAGTGCACAACAGGTATTAAAATCACAAGATACGCTGTTAAAATACAGTTTAAAAAAAGGTCGTTGCTCCCGGCTTTCCGCCTCAGGAGTTCTCAGTGTAATGGGTGGCGCCGCTCGATCAGCGCGCTTTTATATGAGCCTGGGAGGGGGGGGCATGGCCAGCCGCGGTGGGCGTGTCTGGCGGGTCCCTCGACCAGGAAGTGGCGGCAAGACGCGGGACTAGGGCAACAACAACAGCTGTCTGCTGCTGAGCGCTATCGCCGAAATGCCAGGGTATTCAGTGCACAACAGGTATTAAAATCACAAGATACGCTGTTAAAATACAGTTTAAAAAAAGGTCGTTGCTCCCGGCTTTCCGCCTCAGGAGTTCTCAGTGTAATGGGTGGCGCCGCTCGATCAGCGCGCTTTTATATGAGCCTGGGAGGGGGGGGGCGTGGCCAGCCGCGGTGGGCGTGTCTGGCGGGTCCCTCGACCAGGAAGTGGCGGCAAGACGCGGGACTAGGGCAACAACAACAGCTGTCTGCTGCTGAGCGCTATCGCCGAAATGCCAGGGTATTCAGTGCACAACAGGTATTAAAATCACAAGATACGCTGTTAAAATACAGTTTAAAAAAAGGTCGTTGCTCCCGGCTTTCCGCCTCAGGAGTTCTCAGTGTAATGGGTGGCGCCGCTCGATCAGCGCGCTTTTATATGAGCCTGGGAGGGGGGGGCGTGGCCAGCCGCGGTGGGCGTGTCTGGCGGGTCCCTCGACCAGGAAGTGGCGGCAAGACGCGGGACTAGGGCAACAACAACAGCTGTCTGCTGCTGAGCGCTATCGCCGAAATGCCAGGGTATTCAGTGCACAACAGGTATTAAAATCACAAGATACGCTGTTAAAATACAGTTTAAAAAAAGGTCGTTGCTCCCGGCTTTCCGCCTCAGGAGTTCTCAGTGTAATGGGTGGCGCCGCTCGATCAGCGCGCTTTTATATGAGCCTGGGAGGGGGGGCGTGGCCAGCCGCGGTGGGCGTGTCTGGCGGGTCCCTCGACCAGGAAGTGGCGGCAAGACGCGGGACTAGGGCAACAACAACAGCTGTCTGCTGCTGAGCGCTATCGCCGAAATGCCAGGGTATTCAGTGCACAACAGGTATTAAAATCACAAGATACGCTGTTAAAATACAGTTTAAAAAAAGGTCGTTGCTCCCGGCTTTCCGCCTCAGGAGTTCTCAGTTCTCATATCATGGTGCTCGTAAGATACATGGTTCAAACAATTGATCAGGATACCCACACAAGGTTAGCATTCCCAGCATAAGCTTGGAGAGGACCTCCGCATGTTGGTATCAACAATAACAGTGCAGCCAGACCCCTGGATACCTAAAAGAACAGCTGCAATTTATCAAATCATCCACATTTTCACCTTCCAGTTCCCCTGTTTCATTTCCCACTAAGTAATGCTGGTATAATCCCCAGAAGCTTTCAGGTTGATTTTGTGGGGTTAATAGTTCATTATATGTCTCTGATTGTGTATTACAAAAGAGCATATCTGTAACCCAGTCATCTATTATTGGTACAGGGCCTTTGGCCCATCGCATTGCCACTCTATGTTTTAGTTAATAATAACTTAATTGCTACTAGTTTCCTTATGCTTTTATCCACTTTTACATTATAACCAAGCAGAGCGAGCAGTGGATCAAGACTGTGTCCTGTAATCTCACTTAATTTCTGGAAAATCTTTCCCCAGTACTTCAGAATTTCAGGGCACTACCATGCAACATGTTTGAATCGTTTTACATGCTATGTGCAGCAATGGGATCCCTGCCGAGCTACGCAATCCATATCTGAAAAGCTTCTTAGGCATGTAATACACTCAATTGATACATTTAAAGTGTATCAAGAGAGGTCTGCTTTTCAGGGATATGTGTTTTGTGGCTGTGAAGCAATGTTTTTAACTTTTATAGTTTATAACTAGGTCTAGATCCTTCTGTTAGTCCTGTCAGACATTCATTAGCTTCATTTTAGTTTCCAGCTTAGTGGGGGGTGTCCACACGTAAAATATGAGTGAGTATAGGCACCTCAACTGGTTCCTGAAAATCATCTCCCAATAGGTCTCGCCATGCATGCCTAGTTTTTAGGTATTGATATTGGTCTAGAGCCGAGGATCTATCCCCTTCTTTAGTATATTATCCCACTTATGTACCACTGCAGTTTTGAAGAAGTCACCCATCTTTAATAATCATAGCTTTAATAATGTCCAAGCGACATCTTTTTTTCTGGTTGTCGGGAACCAGGTGCACCATTCCAGAGGGTTTAATGGGGAGTTCAGCAACGCGCCTGCCTGTTTCTCAAGCAAATTTCTCCATGCATGGATTGTGGCGTTTAAGGAGTCTAGCACAATATATTGTCTGCTTGGGGTACTAAAAACCACCTGAGGAAGACTGTTGGGGTCAGAAGCGTATCTTTCTATGTACATGTGTGATAATTCCTTTGAGCTGTGTATCCAGGAAAATGCATGAGAGGCTTGACTAACTCTATAGTACAGTTCAAGTTCAGGTGCGTTTAGGCCTCCCATGGAATAGGGCACAGTTATAGGGCACAGTTAGTGTTTCCAATTTGACCTTCAGCTGTTTGCCAGGCCACGCTTATTTGATCATCAGTGTTCAAGAGGTATCAAACATGACGTGGAAGCACGTCTCCGCTACGACTCCAGCACTCTCCACACACTCAATGCCGGACGAGATCGCACCTGCTGCCTGGCCGCCCTGAAGCGCACCCTTCTCCTGCCGGAACTGCAGCTTCACTAGCATCCGGCCCAACAACCCCTCGACCAGGAAAGAACCCAACCACCTCAGCCGCATCCTTCTCAACACCCACTCCGCCCGCAAACACGCTGTCGAACTCTGGGACCTGCTCGAATCAACCTCCCCAGATGTCGCCTTCCTGACAGAGACCTGGTTGAACCCCTCCTCGGCACCCAACATCGCCATAGCCATCCCGGACAGTTACAAGGTCACCCGCAGGGACCGCACCAATGGAATAGGAGGAGGAATCACCATTGTTCACAAGTACACTCTCAGAGTCTTGACCAACACCGATGATGACTTCAGCACGCCGAACACCTGCACTTCCAGATCCACACCGACCCCAACACCACTCTCAGAGGAACCCTCATCTACAGTCCCCCCGGACTCCGACCACAGTTCTGCCACTCCATCGCCGACTGAATCAGCACACACGCCCTCGCCTCCATGGACTATATCCTCCTCGGGCCCTGAACTTCCACCTCGAGAACAATACCAACACCAACTCCACCACCCTCATTGACAACCTCGGACTCAGACAACTCGCCACAACACCCACCCACTCTGACGGCCACATGCTTGACCCCATCTTCTCAGCAAGCTCCCACGTCACCTTCAGCCATATCACCGAACTCCACTGGACCGACCATTGCTGCATCCACTTCACCTTCCGGAAACCCACCACGCACCATCGCACCCAACAGATGACCTGCCACTGCTGGAGCAAACTAATCAAAGACCAGCTAACCACCACCCTCACCCAGAACCCTCGTACTGAACCCACCGACCCCAACACCGCCGCCCGCAACCTCAGGCAGTGGATAAACGACTGCGCCCGCTCAAGAATCCCTCCAAAAGCCACACCAGCAAGAAAGCCAGCTTGTTCATTGAAGACCTCTAGGCCTCCAAGCAGACCTGCCGAAAGCTAGTGAACAACTGGCTCCGCAAATGAACACCGGACAGCTACTCAGCCCACAATAACGCCTCCCGAAGACACCATCACCTCATCAGATCTGCCAAAAGGGCCTCATTCAAAGACTGCCTTGACAACAACGCACACAACAGCAAAGAGCTCTTCACCATCGTGAAGGAACTCTCCAACCCCAGCTCCAACACCAACGACATCCCATCCTTGCAAGACCTGTGCGACTCGCTCGCCACCTTCTTCCACCGCAAGATCGCAGACATCCATGACAGCTTCAACGCAACAACTGCCCCGACCACGGAGACACCCGTAGCCATGACCACCAACCGCACCAACCGCCTGCTCTCCTGGACCAACATCAACGATGACGACACCATCAAGGTCATGAACACTATCCACTCCGGATCTCCATTAGATCCTTGCCCACACCAAATCTTCAACAAAGCCAGCGCCGCAATCGCACCCCATCTCTGAAAAGCCAACAACATCTCCTTCAAGACAGCAACCTTCCCTAAGAGTTGGAAACACGCCAAGATCAACGCCTCACTCAAGAAACCCAAGGCGGACCCCAAGGACCTGAAGAACTTCCCTTCCATCTCCCTGCTCCCGTTCCTGGTGAAGGTCATTGAGAAAACTGTCAACAAACAACTGACCCACTACCTCGAGGAGAACAACATCCTGGACCCGTCCCAGTCCGGGCTCAGCAGCAACCACAGCCCCGAAACAGCCCTCATCGCCGCAACCGATGACATCAGAACCCTGTTAGACAATGGAGAAACCATGGCCCTCATCCTCCTGGACCTGTCAGCAGCCTTTGGCACAGTCTACCACCGCACACTACGAACACGCCTCCACGATGCTGGGATCCAAGATAAGGCCCAGGACTGGACCACCTCCTTCCTCTCCGGCAGAACACAGAGCGCCCACCTCCCCTCTTCCGCTCCGATGCCACCGAGATCATATGCGGCGTACTCCAGGGCTCATCCCTCAGCCCAACGCTGTTCAAAATCTACAAGGCACCGCTCGCCCACATCGTCCGACTACATGACCTCAACAACATCTCCTACGCTGATGACACCCAACGGATCCTCTCTCTCACCAAGGACCTCCTCACCGCCAAAACCAACCTCCACGAAGGAATGAAGGCCATCGCCGAATGGATGAGGAACAGCTGACTGAAGCTGAACTCTGACAAAACGGAGATCCTCATCCTCGGATCCACCCCTTCGGCCTGGGACGACTCCTGGTGGCCGACCGTACTGGGAACAGCTCCTACACCCACCGACCACGCACGCAACCTAGGGATCATCCTCGACTCCACCCTCTCAATGACTCAGCATTTAAAGCCGTCTCCTCCATCTTCTTCAACATCCTCTGCATGCTCCGCAAGATCTACAACTGGATCTCCACCGAAACAAGAACAGTCACCCAGGCCCTCGTCAGCATCAGGCTGGACTACGGAAACTCACTCTATGCAGGAGCCCCAGCCAAACTCCTGAAAAGGCTTCAACGCATCCAGAACGCCTCTGCACGCCTGATCCTCGACATCCCTCGCTGCAGCCACATCACACACCACCTGAGAGACCTGCACTGGCTCCCCGTCAGCAAGAGGATAACCTTCAAGCTTCTCAGCCACGCACACAAGGCACCCCACAACACCGGAGAAGTGTACCTCAACGGACGACTCAGCTTCTACACCCCCACCCGGCAGCTACGCCAACCTCGCCCTCGCCACAGTCCCCCGCATCCAGAGAGCAACCTCCGGCGGCAGATCATTCTCCCATCTCGCCGCAAAGACCTGGAACACCCTCCCCATCCACCTTCGGCAGACACAAGACCTGCTGACCTTCAGAAAACTCCTCAAGACCTGGCTTTTCTAGCAGTAGCAGCATTCCCCTCAGTGCCTTGAGACCCTCACGGGTAAGTAGTGCGCTTTACAAATGTATTGATTGATTGATTGATTGAAGTAGCATTGGTAAATTTTGAAATAGGAATAAAAATCTTGTTAGGACGACCATTTTCATAATAGAAATGCGTCCAGTCAGTGAGAGGGGTAATCTGATCAATCGGGCTATGTCATCCTCAAGCTTAGAAATGGCCTTCCCAAAATTATCCGCCGGGACTATTCCAGGGCCTGTGTGAATTTGTATTCCTAGTTAACATATTGAATCAGTGGACCACTACATGGGGAAATCCAGCTGTATGGGTGTAGTGGATGGGGTTAGAGCGAAAATGATAGATTTTGTCCAATTAATTCTAAGACCTGACAGATGCCCTAATTGGACTACTTCAGCATGGGGTTAAGATGCCTGTCAGAGTCACGGACATATATCAGTGAGTCATCTGCATAGGCCGAGGCTATTAATCTGTACCCTGGGAATTGTAATCCCCAATGTCGATGATATTCCCTCATGGCGCTCATGAGAAGTTCTGCCACTAGAGCGTATAGGAGGGGGGATAGTAGACACCCTTAATGGGTTCCCTGTGTGATGACTATGGGCACGTCACAATATTGCCAACTCGTACCTTTGCCAGTGGTGTAGTATATAGCACTCCCACATGGCTGCACTTTCTACATCGCACCCCCCGCCCTACCTTTCAACTACTCCTTTTTCCAGTTCTTACTTTTAACGGGGTGATGTTTTCGGGTAGGTTCTCCTTGCGGACCTCCTCTTCTTCCAGTACTATCCTCCCTTGGTATAGGGTTGCAACACAAAGCCACACAGGCAACATAACAAACCCCGCTAATAAAACAAGCATTGGCATAGCCAATAGATCTCGCCTTTGGGACCTTATAAGTGTTTAGCCATGCAACACTTGATGTTGTTGCTCCAAGGATATTGTGCTAGATAACTAAACACTTATACGGTCCCAAAGGCAAGACCTATTGGCTATGCCAATGCTTGTTTTTTTACAGATTTTGACAACATCATACTGTACTTCAGCCATATGCGAGCTAGTTAGTGTTTGTCACTGTGTGTTAATGAAATCATGATGTATTTGCTGTGGTACATATGTGCATCACTGTGGAAACAGACATTTGTGCTCTACTGTGCAGTGTGAAAAATAATGTGTAGTTTTGTATTTTAGATTTACTGCCATAGTGTGAAACATTTCATCAAAATGAATATAAAGTGGGGTTACCAGCACGACCCTCCCCGACCCCCAGTCCGGTCCTCACACTCAAACACTACCCTGCACTACCCTAAACCCTAAAACACTACCCTACACTACACTACACAAACACCCCAACACTACCCTAAAACACTAACCCCAGCACGACCCACCCCCGACCCTCAGTCCGGTCCCCACACTCAAACACTACCATGCACGACCTCCAGCACTACACTAAACCCTAAAACACTATCCTACTCTACACAAACACCACCCCCAGCATGACCCTCCCCCGACCCCCAGTCCGGTCCCTACCTTCAAACACTACCCTGCACGACCCCCCAGCACTACCCTAGACCTTAAAACACTATGCTACACTACACAAACACCACAAAACTACCCTAAACCCTAAAACACTACCCCCAGCACGACCCTCCCCCGACCCCCAGTCCGGTCCGCACACTCAAATACTACCCTACATGACCCTCCAGCACTACCCTAAACCCTAAAACACTACCCTACACTACACAAACACCACAACACTGCCCTAAACATTAAAACACTACCCTCAACACGACCCCCAGTCTGGTCCCCACACTTAAACACTACCCTGCATGACCCCCCAGCACTACCCTAAAACCTACAACTCTACCTTACACTACACAAACACCACAACACTAAACCCTAAAATGCTACCCTCAGCACGACCTTCCCCCGACCCCCAGTCCGGTCCATACACTCAATCGCTACCCTGCACGACCCTCCAGCACTACCCTAAACCCTAAAACACTACCCTACTCTACACAAACACCACAACACTACCCTAAACCCTAAAACACTACTCCCAGCACGACCCTCCCCAACCCCCAGTCCGGTCCCCAAACTCAAACACTACCCTGCACGACCCCCAACACTACCCTAAACCCTAAAACACTACCCTACCCTACACTACACAAACACCACAACACTACCCTAAACCCTATAACACTACCCAACCCTACATTACACAAACACCACAACACTACCCTAAACCCTATAACACTACCCCCAGCACAACCCCCGACCCCTAGTCTGGTCCCCACACTCAAACACTACCCTACAAGACCCCCCAGCACTACCCTACCCTAAAACACTACCCTACACTACCCAAACACCACAACACTACACTAAACCCTAAAACACTACCCCCAGACAACCCTCCTCCGACCCCCATTCCGGTCCCCACACTTAAACACTACCCTGCACGGCCCCCCAGCACTACCCTAAAACTTAAAACTCTACCCACTACACAAACACCACAACACTAAACCCTAAAACACTACCCACAGCTCGACCCTCCCCCAATCCCCAGTTCGGTCCCTACACTCAATCACTACCCTGCACGATCCCCCAGCACTACCCTAAACCCTAAAATACTACCCCGCACTACACAAACACCACAATAGTATTATAAATAAGGCATAAAAATAGTATAATAAGGCACCGATCTACCATTCAGCATGCAGCTTAATAGAATGTTAATAGTGGTCTGGTTAGAGTCCAGTAGTATTCAAATTGTGTGTATTCACTAAATGCTCTGCATTGGAAATGAAGACTATGTGAATACAAATAAGTATGTGCTTAGTATTCTGTTAGTATTCAAGAAGTACCACTCACATATCATTAGTCTTCATGCACTAGCCTTCCCAAAAAGAACACTATTGAATACTAAAATTGGCATAAATTAGTCTTCAAATGCTATAAAAAGACAGGTTAACCACTAAATGTAGTATTCAACTTCGGTAAGGGTTCACCCCACCTTATATTCAAAACTGTATTTAACTGATTCAGGGCTGATGTGATGGCTTGCCGACAAGACCGTACATTCCGGAGGTTAAATTAATGCAACAAACCTCTGTGCTTCTCACTACCGAGTCTGAATTTCTCCTCAGTGGTGGGGTTTGTCACTTTGATAGATGGTTCGCTGTAGGCAAAACACCAAACCGGAATGCCAAAAGTCTATTTTAATGTGTGTATGGAAATTCGACGATAAGTGAGATTATTTCCGCACAGTGTTATATGCTGATTGCACCACCCACTCATTTGTTTTCTGTGATAGAACTTGTCTGCTAAGGACCCTGTTATTTACATTAACCCTTTTTTAAAACTAATTTTCGCTTCCCCCCCATCGCCCATATATCCAGGGCATGTTAGTCAGTTAAACATGAATCCATATAGCAAGCATGACCATGTTTTCTGCTGGCAGATCTTAATTCATTCCATATTGAACTGTCAAAGGTGCCTGGCAATGCTGATGTAATCCTGTGGCATAGCTTAATGAATGAGCTTTGCCTAGCTGGACTGCCGAATGAGGCCAAACTCTAGTCAAACCTGTGCGGGAGATGCTGACTTTGGAAGGTGGAGAATGTGCTTACACATTTTTACTGTCTAAGCATCTAGCAATCTGGTGTAATTTCCAAGCACGATATCACTTTCTAAGTGAGAACAGAGGAGACTTTTACATGCATTATGTGTAGGATTGGACAGGTATATGAGCCCCACACTTTCTTCCCTTCTTGTCTTGCTTTTGAAAATAGCCCTTTTATCTAGCCAGATTCCAGGACACTTGTATTATGATGCCTTCTTAAATCTCACTCCTTTTAAGTGCCATGAGCCTGTCCTTTCAACCTTCTCCCAAAGATGATGATTTGACTCTTTTCTCGGTTCACCTCCAGCTTAGTGAGCTTTGTATATTCAAAAAAGGGCACTCATAAACCTCTGTAGACCCACCCTAGTATGACATAACAGCACCAAGTCAAACGTGAAGTAGGTTAGATAGGCGTTTATTTCCAAATTTCAGTGAGTGTGAATTTACTGTGTCAAGCTCCCCTGTAAAATTAGAGATGTACAGATTAAATAGCAGGGAAGACAGGACCTGCTTTAGGCCTTCCCTAGTCAATTCCTTCCTTGAGAGAAGGGCGCATCACCTAATTTCATAAGCAGCCAGGTCTCAGAATACAGTAGTCCCATATGTCGTAAAAGACTTGGCAGAACACCCCAGTTTTTTTTACTTTCCCCTGAGGTGCTTTCTTGACATTCGATAAAATGCCCTCAAATCAATAAAACATGGATACAGACACAATTGCGCCTGGACTGAATTTGCCATTAGCATGGAGATGGCCAACAGATTTGACACACAGCCCTGATGCGGATGGAATCCTGTTTGATTTAGAGAGATAATCCTTTGTTCGTTTGTAAAGGTTTCGAGATCAGTTCGCAACAGGTTTGCGAAATATTTAGCTTCGGCATTGATAAGTTCAATCAGACGATAATTATTAGTTTTTTTTTTATCTCCGCCCTTATAGATTGGCTGCACTATCAAGAGACATCAAAGGCCCAGGAATTTCCTATGTCCGTAAAACATGGCTGTACAGTACATTAAGCCTGTCAGTCCAACATGTAGGGTCTTTTTCCATTAGTGCTTGGGGTAGTTCAATCGGGTCTGGGGCTAAAGCAGCAGGTGATTTTGTCTTTATTCGTCAAGCTTAATGAGTCAGTGTCCAGATCACTACATGCCAGCCATCCATACTGCCTTTAGGCATAGTTACATTTGAAAACATACTTTTGCATTAGTTTCGTTTTGAATGGTTTTGCTCGTGTGGGAGATAATTTGTAACTGTTTATATTTTGTATGATGTTGGCTACTTGGCTTATCTTTAAGTGTGGAGAAACGATCTGTTTAATACCTTGCCCATATCTCTTCATGATTTATTTTTATTGTTGGTTTTTCTCTGTCCATACTGTTTTATAAGTAATCATTCCCCAAAAGCTGGCTGTGTCACTATTCTTATAGGGGTAAGTAAATTTCGCACAGAAGTCATCATATTTTAATTTCTTAAACTCCCAAAGATATTTTTTGAGTTGACTCCTTACTTGTTTTATGTTAATGTTTAACGCTGGGCATCGTGGAGAAGTTCTAAGTTGTCATAGCAGATTGTGCACGAGCTTCTTTGAGTGTCTCTCTTCCGGGTGCAGCCTTTATCTTGCCAGTACCAGTAAAAGGTGGACTTTGTGGTAGAGTTTCCTGAGGTACGTATCTCTTTAAGATTAACTTTATAAATTCTAACCAGATACTAGTAGGGTTCAGCAAATCCGGAATATTGTGCAAAAACATAGCGCAGGTATCGAGTATTTCTGCAACTATGGCCTCATCCAATCTCAGTCTCTTTAGACCTCCAGCATGTCCTTCCTAGTTCATACAACAACGTTTTTGACTTGCAATAACTTTGAATATTTGTCGATAAGGTGGTAATTTGAGGTACATGATTGCTTTCTGAGCATTGGTCGATGCAACACACTTGGATGTAACCAAAGAGCTCTAGGTTTGCCACAGTTTAATGCAAACGTGAGACGCAGCTTTGCACTAGCGGGGTCTATGCGGGGGGACTGTCACTAGGAAACCTACCATTAAGGCTCCTCAGCCCTACTGAGGTGCACTAATCAAAGAGCTTTTTGGCTACGATTTTCAGAGCTTTTTATCGGTGTTAGAATATTGGGCTGGAATTTCGCCTTCAGCACCCCGTTCCGGCAGGCCCACTTTGTCTTCTTGAGTATGTAATAGATTCAAATTAAAGTCTCCTGTTATGAATCTATCTGCATCAGGGGGGCGTGGCTGACCACGCGATGAGAGCAGACGTCTCCGGGTAGAGCTCCGTGAGAAGCTCCCCTGCTGCAGGCCAATTATCCGGCATAACACACGCAAATGCTGCCAGTTTGGAACCGGAGGTGCCTGTAGGGTGTATCTACCCCCTGTGGTGATTTGAGGCGGATTGGCGTCGCGACGGAACGGCCCTCCGTGAGTCCCTCTACTGTGCCCGGATTAAGTCCACTTCCGGTCGGCGGCTGTGACCAACTGAGGCCGGGGACCCGGCTCGCGAGTGGGGCCGCATCTGCCTGTGGCGCCGGTAGCCCCCTGCACAGAATCGCCGGTTCGGCGGACAGGAGACGAGGCACTGTAATCTGCCCCGGCTGCCCTGCGGGACGTACGCTGGCACAGCCAACGGGAGGTAGGCGGAGAGAGACGGAGTCTGACCCTGGCTGCTGCTTTGCCCTGTTTGAGCCTGGGAGTCTGGCGCCCTCGCGGAGCTGAGCCGGCTGCCTGCAACGCGGTGCTTCTCACTGGTGCACGCGGGACCGGCCGCCCAGGGACGCGGCGTTCGTCCACACCAGCAGTACATGGGGGAGAGCCCTCGCAGCTACACGCTCGAAGACCCACAATATGGCGGCGCCTACCGGAGGTGAAGTGCGGTGAGCGAGGCCGAGACAGCCTGTTACACCTGCTGGGTCTGTGTGGGCGGCATTGGGAGCAGCTGGGACCTGCGAGCGGGGGGGACGAAGGGGAGCACGTCCCTAACTTGTTGCTGGCTGCCAAGAACTCCTTGCTTTTCACCCGCCTGCAACACGGCTGACCACCTGACTCCTGGGCTGCGGGCACCGTATATCGAGACCTTCCTCCACCTGGGGACAGCCACTGAACAGGCACCACTGGCAGTGCAGGCGCCCTCCACACTGCCGCAACACCTACTGAGGGCGCGTTTCTGAGCCCCCTACATAGCTCCCACGCCAGCTTCACTGGGGCAGGGGTGCACCTACCCCCCACGCAGGACGGCATAGCTGTGCCATTGGACGCTTAAACCCCCCGACTCTGGCTGTTTCCACACCAACTGGCGGTCCCGACCAGTGGGTTCCGGAATACACTGGGCGCCACGCGCTTCGTCCCGCGGCCCGGTGAGCCACACTGTGCCATCCTGAGAGGTGGAAGTGACCGACGGCACGCCACCTAGCAGCGGGATTGCTCTGACGACCCACCCCGGCGCCCCCCCACCCAACTCTTGCTGTGTCCTGATACCTGCTGTGTCCCCCATGTCAGGAGGGACCAGAACGAGAACGGGTGCCGGTGGTACACAGAATAAGGGGAAGATGGCGAAACAGGCCGAATCGGATCCAACTGCCTCCAAGCTTGACACGATGCTGGCAGCAATGGAGAGACTGGAAGAATCTATGCAGCTGACCCGCACCTCGTTGGAGACAAAGTTTAACGGCGTGGCTATCGATTTGACGCATCTCCGTGCCGACCACAGGAAACTGGCTGAAAGGACCACCACCCTGGAAACCACTGTAGCTGATCTATCGCCCAAAGTTACGCAAGTCGACAAACATGTGCGTGATCTCCTCAACAGGGTGGAGTTTTTGGAAGACAGGGCGGAGGATGCGGAAGGACGCGCGAGAAGAAATAATGTGCGCATAGTGGGCCTGCCGGAGCGCTGGGAACGCAGGGACACAGCGGAGCACTTGGAAGAATGGCTTCGGGAGCTGTTACCGGAAGGAACCCTGTCGCAATATTTTGTAGTGGAGAGAGCCCATCGTGTGCCATCCCGCCCTCCACCGGAAGGATCTAACCCACGGCCTATGCTCTTGCGAATTTTGAACTACCGAGATCGTGATGCCATATTACGCGAAGCCAGGAAGCTGTCGGACATCAGGATAGACAATGCAAAAATCATGTTCTTCCCTGATTATACGATTCAAGTGCAGCGCCAGCGACACTCCTTCATGGCGGTGAAGCAGCGACTCAGACGCCTGGCCATCAAGTACTCGTTGCTGTTTCCGGCTCGATTACGCGTGGCTGCCCAGGATAAAACGTACTTCTTCGACACGCCAGAGGACGCCGAGGCCTGGCTGGATTCAGGGGTAGACGCGGAACCCAGGGAGATGCCACCTAAACCACGCAGAGATCGCGGGGCAAGACGACACAGACACAGGAGGACATCGCCGGCGCGCTCACCACGAACGGAGTTAGAAATGGGACCCGCTCCAGGCCTAAGGCAGAGTGAACACCGGGAAGCCCTTCGCATGGTGGCGGAGATCAGTGGCTCGCAATCCCCGGGCCCGGCTGTCAGCAACAGTCCCGATCATCGGGGTAGTGACGATGAATCTATTTACGGCCTACCAGACACTCAAATATCGGACGAACTTCCTGATGTCACGCCACAGACGGCGGACTTGATCATCTAGCTGTGACCGCAGATTCCAACTCAGCGTTTGCAGCTGTTCCATCATCCCCACTGAATCACCAAGCACTGCAGTTTTCATAGCTACTTACTTGTTGCAGTGTCTGCCTCTATCACCTGCTTTGGGACTTGAGATGACGCCGGACTTGCAGCGGAAGCCAGAGCCCATGCAAGCGCCAGGTAGACAGAGGTACAATCATGGTGGGGTGGCCGGACCCCCGGAGGTGAGTGGCCTGTTGAGAGTGCATTTATGTGGCTCCTGTAGGAGGACATCCTGTCCGGACAGTAGCAATTTAACCAGAGTCTGCACATTGCCGTTGGCGACTGGTGGCCATATAGACACCGCCTGCAGCGGGGAGACACCACTCCTCACCTGATATAATGGAACACTAAGCAACACCGATCTAATAATTCAGCGACTCCCCCCATTGAACTTAAGTACAATTTGAGCTCACTAGAGCGTTTGGACGACGACATGTTCCGTTGTCGACCTTTTGGCATTATGGTTATGTTTATGTTGTTTATGAGACTTCTGCCTACATTTCTTTACCCGACATTGCACTTCCAGGCTGCCGCGGAAGGGTGGGTCAGATATACTGAGATTACTGTGTGCCTGTGTGACCAAGGGGCTGGGGCGGGCGGGGGGACCGAGGGGGCGGGGGTGAGTGGGGACTCCGACAGACTTCATGGCTGCGGTTAAATTCTGTACCTGGAATGTGCGAGGCATGCACACGCCCTCGCGCAGATATCAGGTTTATTCCTATCTTCGGCGTCACCAGGTCCAGATTGCCCTCCTACAGGAGACCCATCTGACCGGAGCAGAAGCGCTCATACTTCGCCGTAGATGGAGGGGGCAGCTATATGCAACAGGTTTTTCCGCGTTCGCACGCGGGACCCTGATTTGGATACGCCCTGGGGTTCCCTTTGAACTAATGCACAGCTCCATAGACCCGGAGGGTAGATATGTGTTTGTTCGGGGCAGATTGGATGGGCAACCGATAGTGGTGGCCTCTATATATGCACCGAACACTGACTTGGGAAAGTTTCTAACACAATTGTCGCACACGATGGCATCCTGGGCTGACGTGCCATTATTGCTTGGGGGAGACTACAACAGTGTATTAGACGCCACACTAGATCGTTCGCTTCCTCCTGCACTCACTACACCGACGGGTGGGGCATCGAGGCCGCTCCTGGACTGGGCAACACGGTGGGACTTGCACGATGTGTGGCGTGTCCGAAATCCGGGAATGCGTATGTACTCGTACTTTTCCGGCGCCCACTCCTTGCATGTTCGATTGGATAGGTTTATGCTAACCAGAGACCTGTTACCACACGTCACTGACACATGCTACTTAGGCCGCACACACTCTGATCATAACCCTCATACCCTGGACTTTGAGTGGGAGCGCCCGCACCCACCGGTATCCACGTGGCGACTTCAACCCGACGTCTTACTGGACGCGCAATACAGGGAGGCTTTATCGAGGAGCATTTTGCAGTATTTTGAGGAAAATAACGACACCGCGTCTTCCCCGAGGGTGGAGTGGGATGCCTTCAAGATAGTTACCCGGGGTAATTGCCTAGGCATGCAGGCAGGACTGCGTAAGCAGGTTGAGAAAGACCTGACGAAGGTGGAGTCTGTACTCATACAGCGCGAGCGAGAGGCAGTGGAGGGTGATGACACACCACTAGTGGCGACAAGGGAGGAACACGCTCGGCTATTGGATCGGTTGAAGAACCTTAATTACGCCGCACACTCGGCACGCACTCATCACGCAGGGGACAAGCCGGGCAGACTACTCTCTTGGTTGATACGACGCGACACCCAAACGGCCCCGGTCCTCTCTATCCGTACACCTGGGGGCACGGAAGTCTATACGCAGAGGGCCATACACGAGACATTCACGATCCACTATGCGTCTCTGTATGGCTCCCGCTTGCGGGTCACTGATGAAGACATAGCGGAGTATTTATCACCGCTGTGCCTGCCATCGGCCACCGACGCCCAGGTGGGGGGACTTAGGAGCGAAACTTACGGATAAAGAGCTGCGTGCGGTTATATATTCTCTTTCCAATGGCAAAACGCCGGGTCCAGACGGACTACCGGCGGAATTTTACAAGGCCTACTCTACCATTCTTATACCCGAGTTGCTCCGGATGTATGGTGCAGCTATAGAAGATGCCACGCTTCCGCCATCCCTGAATGAAGCTAATGTGATCTCTCTACTGAAGCCGGGCAGGGATGCACTCGACATGGGGTCATATAGACCACTTGCCCTGCTCAACACGGATTACAAAATCCTTGCGGCAGCGCTGGCTCAGAGGTTGGCGCCCCTGGTCCCTACCCTGGTGCATGCAGACCAGAACGGCTTTGTACCAACGCGCAGCACAGCCTACAACATCCGACGGCTGTTTCGGGTACAACGATATGCCACATCTAGTTGGCCCCGCTCGGGTTGCGTTATTCTTGACCTGGAAAAGGCGTTCGATTCAGTGGAGTGGCCCTATTTATTGCGGGTGTTAGAGAAATTTGGTCTCGGGGATGCATATATTCAAATGGTGGAACTGCTGTACCATGCTCCTGAGGTACGAATTCGTACGGGGAGGCTGCTCTCTAATAGTGTGCGGATTCGCAGAGGCACCAGGCAGGGCTGCCCTCTGTCCCCGCTGATATTTGCACTTATGATGGAACCTCTAGCGGAACAACTCAGAGTTTCCGGAGAAATCTGGGGTATCCCACTGGCGGATGGGGTGCACTCGGTGTCCCTGTACGCCGACGATTTGTTGCTTTACGTCAGAGACTTAACCTGCATGCCACGCGATCTCACAGACATCTTCAGGACGTTCGGTGACATGTCGGGTTTGCGCGTGAATTGGGTGAAGTCTGGGGTATATCCGTTTTCAGCTGACATGCCGGAGTGCGATGTTGAGGTGATGGGGGAGAGGCTCATTTGGTACCCGACTGTCTTCCGCTACTTGGGGATCCGTATTTATCGCGACCCGATTGATGTACTAGAGGGTAATCTGGTCAGAGCCGTCTCGGCGCTGTCGGCTCAGGTCACGTTCTGGAACTCTCTCCCGTTGAATGTCCCAGCCCGAGTCACGCTCACGAAAATGATTGTACTCCCGAAATTGCTATACTATTATGCGACTCTGCCGGTGTACGTCCCAACCCGAATTTTTCGTGACCTTGATGCCCTAACCAGACGCCTCATTTGGAACAGGGGGCGCCCCCGAGTGGCGTTGACAACCCTCCATGCGGCGACGGAAGCTGGTGGATTGGCAGTCCCTAACCAGGAATTGTACTATTTAGCGGCACAGCTGCAATGGGTCGCATACTGGCTAAGTGGCAAGAACTTAAATGACCTGGCCACGACGGATTCAGTGCTGACTGTCACACAGATACATGCGCTGTTCCATCCTTTGGCCAAGTGCCGCTGCCCCGACCAGATACACTTAGCGGTGGCGAGGAAATGCTTTACGAGGAGCCTTAAAGTCACGAATTCTATAAAACCCTATGCCCCGAATCTGCCACTCTTGGGTACCCCTTGGGAGGGGGGAACACTGACGGAGGCCGCACTGACCCACTGGACGGCTGTGGACCTGGAGGGGTTGGGAGACCTGTACGAGGAGGGTGCCCTTCTCTCCTTCGAAACTCTGGCAGCTAACACTGACTTGCCGACAGGACAATTCTTGGTTCACGCTAAACTCCTTCACATACTGACGGGGGCCTGGGGCGACCTCTCTGAGGAGCTGCCGACGCACCTATTGGTGCAATATCTGCATGTGATGGGTAATGGTTCCCACGTAGTGCACTGGCTCGCCCAAGCGCTGCACTACCACACGCAATTTTCGTCCCAAAAACTGAGAGACAAGTGGAGAGCAGACAGGGGTCACGATTGGTCCGATAAGCAGTGGGCAATGGTGCTAGCTGGGGTGAACAATGTTCCACGAAACTCACGGTTTCGGCTAATCCAATACTATATAGTGCACCGGGCATATTTGACCCCGGATAAACTGAATCGCTATTTCGGCCTCACCACCTCGGCGTGCCCCAGGTGTGGACTGTTGGATGCGAATCTGCTGCATGTTATCTGGGGGTGCCCTTCCCTCAGTAGCTACTGGGTGGTGATATCGACCTCTTTGTCGGCGGCGACGGGGGGCTCCTTGCCACACACGTGGGAAGCTTGTCTTCTGGGACTGTTTCGGCGCACTAAACAAACGAAAGCTCAGGAGCGATTCTGGGACCTAGGACTGATAACAGCGAAGCGCCTCATTACCAAGCGTTGGAAGAATAGTGCCCCCCCCCGAGCAATCGACTGGCGTAACTCCTTTAATAACTGGGCCGGGGCAGAGAGCGTAGCGCTACACAGAGAAGAGACGGCGGGGCTTCGCATGTACCCGATAGCACAGGACTGGGACGCCGCTCTGTCCGCACATCACCATTCGTGTCAGCAACTAGGCATCACTTAGTCGCCCGACTACCGTCGCTTACTCTATTGCCAGCGACTTCCCTACGAGCTCCACCTTGCTCCCCCACGGAGCCCCTCCTCCCCGTCCCTCCCCCTCTCCCTGCTGTCCTCCTCCATTGCCCTTGTTTCTTGATCTGCTCCCCCCCTCGCCGCCCCCCCCCTGCTCCGTGCTGATCTTCCACCCCCTTCCCTCTCCCCCCCCCCCCGACACTTTTCCCTATAGGCAATTCCGGCCAGCCCCCGCGCTGGCATCACACCGGACGCACTTGCTTCCAACCACTCAGACCGCCTTTCCATAGAGTGGCGCATGTGCGCGTATGCTCTGCTCATCTGTAGGTATTGGGTCTCCTGTTTCTAAGTCTCCATGTTTTGTTGATTATTGTCACTCATTGTTTTCTTGAGTTTAAAGCAAGATTTGGATATGTATAATGCCAAGAGTATATATGTGCAAAGGTGCGATTATCTGTCTGATGTATCGAGTGCCCTCACTATGCCATCCCGGAGGAGAGATATGTAGAAGCAGTCGACAGTCCCTGTGGATTAGCAACCGCTGTTGCTCCTATTATCTGTTGATATATGGACAGTATTTGTAACTTTTGCCCAGTGGACTACTTTGCTCTATTATTAAGTCAGGTGTGACTCTTGTTTCTTTTACAATATGCATGACCGAAGGTACGGACATGACACACGCTCGATTGCGTTCCCTAGTCACTGTATATGTACTGTCTGCTGGCTTGGCAACTGTTTTTTGAACCAATAAAAACATATTCAAACAAAAAAATGAATCTATCTGCATCAGGATTAGTGACCCTCAGTTCTATTATGACTCAACACAGCTTTTCAACCCCGATTCTTTATTTAATTTTTACCAGGGTGTAAATAGTTGTTTGAAAAATGAGGCTACATTGCAAACAGGTAACTTTAGGGCTTGTGCCAGGAGTCTCGGTGAGGTTTAGGGTGAAATGTAAGGATTGCACTATAAAAAACATTTACGTGGACTTCCCAAGGTTTCTGCCTCATTGAAGATTTCATAGAGGACTGGGAGCAGATGCTAACTGAAGACAAAATCCTAAAGTTACTACCATTTTGGTATTCACAGAAGGCACTTACTCATTTCGGTGTTCACAGAAGTTAGGAGTCCTAACTTTACTACTCCTAAAGAAGGAAAAATCCTAACTTTAAGACTTTTGGTATTCACAGAAGGCATTTAGGAGTCCTAAAGTAAGGAGTCCTAACTTCACTACTCCTAAATTGAGAAAACTCCTAACTTTAAGACTTTTAGTATTCACAGAAGGCATTTAGGAGTCCTAAAGTTAGGAGTCCTAATTTCTGTGAATACCAAAATGAGTAAGTTCCTTCTGTGAATACCAAAATGAGAAAGTGCCTTCTGTGAATACCAAAATGGTAGTAAGTTTAGGATTTTGTCTGAAGTTAGTTCGGTGAATCGGGCCCGCAGTTTGGTGTTTTTATAGAAGTCATCCAGCAGGCCATTGTCTCCCTGTGCTTTACTGTAGAGTATATCTACAATCACTTCTTTCTTGTCCTCAACAGTAAAGTCCCTTTCTAAAAGTCCTCTCCCTTCTGATGAAGTCAGGAGACACACTTTATCCATGAAATCAGATTCGGCATCAGTGTGATGACATTCACTTTTGTAGGTGTATCCTTAGATTACCATTGCCTTGCCAGTACCCTTTTTACTTGTCTTTTTCCCATGTTACAGCTATTTTGTAAGAGATAATCATTATTTCGGATCTAATATCTTGTATTTGCCTACATTTCATTTGTTTTTGTGTATTACAAAATCCTCTACATGACACACTTTGCACAAATGCACAGCATACTAATACACATTGTCCCAAATCAGTTTGTAAATTCAGCCTTCGTTATCCGTCCTTACAACCATCAAATTCAATCTGATAATGGTGTTCATACTGTAGCATTATTTATGCAAACAATATACACATAACCATTGTTATTAATTTTTTCGATCATGTGGACGTTGTCTCCTCTACCCATCTTCTACATTGCCCACTTACTTCCCAAAAAGTCAAAAAATGGAAAATAGAATCAATAAATTATTAAATCAAGGCTGAAGATGGTAAAGGAATACAGCTCTTTGCTTTAAACGTCTTAAAAAGCCTAACACATCTGCTTTCACATTGGCCTAAGTCAACAGGGTGTTTTGGCCACATTATGGGGCATATTTATGAACCCAGCTGCGTCGTGCTTGCACCACGCCACATGGACATGCATGACCCAACTGAAAAATGAGTTTTAGGAAGCCACGAAAGGCCACAGTGCATGGCCCTGAGTGGCTTCAAAAATCTAGAGTGAAAATCACTGCATTGCCTTAATCTGCTCTAGGAAGGCACTCCATGACCGTTCCATGGGTGTTCCCACACAACTCCACTGGTTTTAGAAGTATTCCCAGGCTTACCAGAGCAGGAAAACCTGGGAATGTGCCAAAAAGATACACGTCCCCAGGAGAGTGGTCACGAGGAGACATATCTTTATGTCTCCTCGGTATTTCCTCTTTCTATGTCAGCACACATCTATGGAGGAATATGCCTCCCAGGATCGTTTTCGTGTCGGAAGGTGCCCCCCCTGGATAAAGACAATCCTGCATGCACCACCGGCACCCTTGCACAATAGTGCAATATTTCCTGCATTGGCGCTAGGCAGTCAAAACAGCGCCAGAGCAGGGAAGGAGGCAGGAATGCTCTGTATTCTTTTAAATATGGTACATTCCTTCCCTTTCTCCGCCACGCAGTACAGCTCAGCAAGGTGACTTGCTGCACTGCTGAAGATGTCTTTACTATGCATTTCTGTTTCTGTCACGTGGTGCATTTCTCCCAGTGCTGCCTAATTAATAGGATTGCGTCCCGAATCAATTCCATATGATAGAAAATATTGGGGCATATTATCAAGGGGGTTTATCTCAGTTTTTTTGGCTTTAAAAGCCAAGAAAGCGGAGATAAAATTATCTCCCTATTACCTAGCTGTCGCTAACACCAGTTAGCGACAGCTAGTAGGAGATAGCGACCATCTTGGGCCCCGCTTTGCATGTCAGTGAAATTTATCACTAATGACATGCAAAGTGGGCGTGCCAAGATGTTAGCGACTGGAAACAGTCGCTAACATCGCTATCTCCTATTACCAACTTTTGGAGATATTCGCGCTAAGCACGAATATCTCCAAAAGCTAACACCTGCCCCTGAGCAGTTCTTAGCCATGTTATCCAATGGTAAGTGGATAACATGGCTAAGAGCATTAGCTCGGTAATGCACGAATATCGCTGACTTTTCAGCGATATTCATGCATTTCAGCCGATTTTTATCGCTTAGGAGATAAACCTTGATAATAGCAAGGTTCCTAAGCGATAAAAATCGCCGCAGCTCGGCGATAAAAATATTGCCGCTAAGCCAACATAGCGATAATTATCGCTAGTTGTTGGTAATATGCCCCATTGTTTTTTAGGGAAATGATATATGATATGCATTGTTTATTGTACAGCTCCCTGCTGTCAGTAAGGAATTAGTAAAACTGTATATTGCAAATGGTATTTTTCGTTCCAAGCATAGAGTAAAAAAACGAACCAAAATTGTGTGAATTATTCCTAATGTTTGTCTTGTTAAGATATTTTCTTGGCATGCTGTTTGTCGTTAGACTGAAGCTGAACATGTGCTCTTGATATTTCCAGGCAGAAAACAGCTTTTAAAGTCTTCGCATGCTGTCACTTCACAAAGACACATGGGAGGATGAAAAATGCATCAAATATCGCCAATCCGTGCAATCCCCGAGCAATCAGTTGAATTGTTCTTAGTACCGAAGGGCACTTTGGCAGTTATAGGTTGGTGGCTGTCAACACAGAGCAGATGGACAAAAAAATTGGCGAATACTGCCAGGGAACCATTTCCAGAAATAATGATTTTTTTCTTCTATTCTAATACACATTTCAACACAAGACGCTGCATTTAGCCAGTTGGAAAGCGTGTCATGCCAGGGTACTATCACAAAAGTAAAAGCCCACAGATGGAACATTTGAAAATTCATTTGTTCGTGTTTTTCTTTTAAAAATGAATACAAATACTATACTGCTATGAATTGTATTCATGCGCAAAATATTTTTTTTAATGTGAGGTTCGTTGTGAGAATTATATCCACACCCTCTTTGTTCTCCTGCAGTTTTAATCCACCGAAATAATGTGCACTCTATCATTACCCACTGTCGGTTTTTAATTGCGCCGTACTATGCCGGTGCGATAAAGAAATTATGACATTCGTATTCCTAACTATCTGAGGGAGTGGATTATTTTGGGTAACTACTTTTACAAGCACATTGAATTCTTTTTTTTTTGTTCTGTAATCAGGAACTCGAGGAATTCTGGAAATGTTCAAGAGGCATTTTCAGCCTTAAGGTAAAACCGGAAGTTCGTATTATGCTTCTCCAACTTTGCTTTGATGTCAGTGGAAGCAATGAACAAGCATTGGCATAGCCAAATAGGTCTCGCTTTTGGGACCTTATAAGTATTTAGTTATGCAGCACAATATTCTTGGTGCAACAACATTAACTGTTGCATGGTTAAACACTTATAAGGTCCCAAAGGCAAGACCTATTGGCTATGCCAATGCTTGGCTTGATCAGGATCCAGAGCATGCTTTCTCTTGAGAGATTTGAGATTTCTTACAGAACAAAAATATTGTAGTGCAGTAATATGTATCCTCTGAAGCTTTCTGGCTTCAAGCCATGTAAGCATTGTGATAGAGCGCGCGAGGTCACCCAGCCAATGATTCCGCCGTTTCCGGCTTCAGGGCCCATATACTTTCAATTCATACTATTCATTGACAGGGCGACTTCACGGGCTGCTACCAATTGTGTGTGTTCCCTACTGTTATCACTCAGTGTACCTGACTTACCATCCACCGACACGGGTACCTATGACCTCAACGGATCAGGGGCCTAGCTGTAAAAGGAAAGGCAGCAAATGCAAATTCAAATGAAATTCAATACTGTTGTAAAATGACCACGGACAACTGGAAGTTTTAAAAGCTTTATCTAAAGTTCGTTTTCATTGAGCATTAAGTTTACAAGAATGAGACAATCAATAACAGGGAAATCAAAGGGGGGGGTGAAGAGGTGGTGCCGATGGGCACCGAGGTGGGCACGTCCTCCTCTTAATAGGGATAAAGGTCAATCAAACAAGGGCCACCTCACAATGGGTGGGTGTATAACCGGATATTATTGGAATACACCTTCTTTGTTAAAATACCCCTCACACACCAAAAGGGCCCTTGGTGTCATGCTTCATCATCGGGGTCTTCCCGTCCCGCTGCGGGGCGGGGCAGTGCTGCGACAAGCGGATACGCTGGAGCACCTTTAGATGGAAGTGCTATGTGTATGGAGTGAGTGTCAGTGGGGTCAGGAGTGAGATATTGGTGAAATGTTAAAAAATACCTGGCCTGGTGGAAAAAAGATATTTATTAAACACTGGCTGGTATTGTTAAAAGAAAAGTGAAGCGGAGAGATGGAGCTGATTAATGGGCTCTCTCTCCTGTGTGGGTCAACATGTTTCGAGGCGCACGGCCTCTTCGTCAGGACCTTAGGGGAGATCCCCCTGTCACTCACTAGTGTTTCCTCCACAAGGGTAGAAATGGTGTATATACAAAAAAGTGAAAAAAAACTATGTGTGTAAATACAATTAATAATTACAACACTATTATGCTACCACACTGATAATGTAGTATGCTTTTCAATGGAGGAATTAATGCCTCATGAGTCAGCTTTAGACAGAAGGGTATAATGGGGTCCCAATGAGCCCCTTGCACGCTTGTGCTTCCTCCTTCATCTGCTGCTTCCGTGGTAACCATTGAAACCATTGAAAAGCATACTACATTATCAGTGTGGTAGCATAATAGTGTTGTAATTATTAATTGTATTTACACACATAGTTTATTTTCACTTTTTTGTATATACACCATTTCTACCCTTGTGGAGGAAACACTAGTGAGTGACAGGGGGATCTCCCCTAAGGTCCTGACGAAGAGGCCGTGCGCCTCGAAACATGTTGACCCACACAGGAGAGAGAGCCCATTAATCAGCTCCATCTCTCCGCTTCACTTTTCTTTTAACAATACCAGCCAGTGTTTAATAAATATCTTTTTTCCACCAGGCCAGGTATTTTTTAACATTTCACCAATATCTCACTCCTGACCCCACTGACACTCACTCCATACACATAGCACTTCCATCTAAAGGTGCTCCGGCGTATCCGCTTGTCGCAGCACTGCCCCGCCCCGCAGCGGGACGGGAAGACCCCGATGATGAAGCATGACACCAAGGGCCCTTTTGGTGTGTGAGGGGTATTTTAACAAAGAAGGTGTATTCCAATAATATCCGGTTATACACCCACCCATTGTGAGGTGGCCCTTGTTTGATTGACCTTTGAGACAATCAATAACCAAGATAATGAAAAGTACATAACTATAGAGAAATAAAGTCAGGGTAATCATGAAAATACTAATATGAGATGCAACAAGAAACGCTATGCATTTAAGGTAAAAATTCTTTGGATAGTTTAAGTAAGGCCGGTCTAGACCATATCAGAAAATGACAAACTGCAATGCAAAATATGATTTCTAAAAGGTAGGATAACATAGGATCAAGTTAAGAAAATATGCAATTGACTTTACGTTTCAATAGTTGCGGCAAAAGCATGGAAAAATCAACATGTGCAGGATGTCACTTTATTAAAGCAAAAGACAGGAAAATAGAAAGGGGCAAGTTTAAAGAACTTAGAGCAGTATTTACCTAGACTGGTGTGGAAACCAAACCCTGGCCACGGGTCAGTTAAGGACAGGAAACCCTCAAGGAAGGATACCCCTCAAAGGACAGCAGGTGCAGAATGGACACCCAGGACAGGACAGGATACCCTCAGATTAGGAATCAGGACAGGACCTCAGGACAGGACAGCAAACCCTCAGGACAGGACCGCTCAGGACAGGACCGCACCCGCAGTTTGGAAGCAACGCCTGCGCTCCACCCTCTCTGCAGCTATCGATCAAGACCCCGATTGGGTCAGCGAACTCCCAGCAAAGTGCTTCGCCAGTACTTTAAGGTTCAGTAGAACCTTAGTCTATGGTCAATTTCGGACAGAGTGCTCCGCAGCGCTCTGTATCTTCAGTCACCTATTGAGTACGATGGGTCAGTGACAGGTCAGCTAAACCAGACAAGTCGGACAATTTCCCTAGGTGAACCCAGGGTAGATATACTGTTTTGGGACAGGGTACCACCCCCCAAATGTTGCAAGGTGTCAGAATCCCCAATTTCAATTGGTCCAAAGGTAGGATTTGGGTAACACACCAATCATAACACTCTATTTGGATGCTTCATTTACATATCTGGGTACCGCCTAGTGAGATTGGGGTTCCCATGAGAAACTGCAGAGAAATACAATAGAGATTTAACATTGTTTCGGAATAAGAACATGTGACTCCGTCCTGCTAGGGTTGCAGGTCAGTTCTCAGGAGCATCTTGCCCATCACTGCCAACTGGCGGTGTTCCATCAGCCAAGGTTGTCGGTGCCCCAGAAAGTCGCACATGCGTAGAAGGGACCTCCAAGATGGCTTTTGGTGCAGTGAGACCCCCATTCCCCGCGGTACATGAAAAGTAAGCGAAAACAAATTAATACATAGAAATAACATTATGAAAACACATCACAGGGTTTGTACTTTCAACTTATCACTATAAAATATACTTATGCAACCTAAATGTTAGCTACATATAACAGACACAAGAGCAGTGGCACGAGCAGTACCACGTTACTGGCAAAGCTATGTATTACGCATGCGCATAAATTTCCCTCCAACTCTGCAGACACGTCAGGACACGTGAGTGTGACTGACGCATGCGCAGTAACTAAATACAAGCGGCGGCCATGTTAAATGACTCGAGTGAATTAATTTAGTAAAACACATATGCAAGCATCAAGAAACCTTGTTCAAACATAAAATAACGTTAGTAAAACGTACATGTGATTACCTTGTTACACATAAACGAAGTTCATGACTTCGGCAAGTCGCAAAATATGCGAAGCTTTGCTTCATCAATCCCCTCTTTGATGATATTTACTATCATCACAAAATTTTAATGGAACCAGATGCCAACTTTCTTTCACACTTTATACAACTCTATCTCTTCCAGCAATTTCTCCAGCTTTTCCCTTTCAGTTTTGGTAGGGTGAGAATTCTTCACCTTTTTATAGATCTGATTATTCACTTCCTCCAATTCGAGCTCATCCACACTTCGTTTCAACCCTCTTGCATTCACTTCATGCTTTCTGGTGTGCTTACGGCATTTGCAACAGACAAATATGAAAAATAGGATGAGACCTATAATTCCAATTGGCATCAGTACTTTAAACAATAAGCCTTTACCTATGCTAGCAAACCAATGACCTACATTTGAGAGACCATCTACCAGTCTCTTCCAGGCACTATCAACCTCGAGTGGTCTGAGTTCCTTTGCCAAATTAGTAATGTTTTTCACATATCTTTTGAGCTGCACACTTTTATCCGGAATATAAGTGCAACAATGTTGCGCCTTCAACATCCGGCAGACTCCGCCCTCTTTTGCTAATAAGGTATCAAGAGCAAGTCTGTTCTGCAAAACCATTGATCTGATCGCAACCATTTCGGTATTGACCAGCAGAAATCCATGAGCTGTCTCAGTAGACAATGCATCCACTATAGTGGACAATTTACAAATTCTGTGAGTGTTCAGAACCACTCCCACTCCAGGTATCAGTGCACTGAAAATACTACCCATTATTTCACCTATGCTTTCTCTTTTACTACGCACTAAGCCATTAGTATTTTCACTGCTTCCAGCAACTCCATTCACATGGTATATTTTCGGGAAGACAATGCCAAAATAGCAACTTCCATACCAGTGATCCGGCAATTTGAAATAAGCCTTGTCCCCACAAATATAATAAATTCCAGGAAACACAGGCTCTGACCCATTTTTGAAACCCCAACCTCCAATTACCTTGTAATTATGTTCGCATTCACTGGAACCAATGAAAATGTTATTATAATAGCTAGTCTTCTCGCGGTGAAGACATAGCTTGCCTTTCTTTTCAAAATCCAGCAACAGAGCAGGACCCGCCCCACCAGTTGAGGTGCCTTCCATGTTCTCTGCCCACCTTGGTCTTTTCTGACTTTCGTCATTTGCTTTCTTTTGTATTTTAATTCTCCTTTTCTCTGCCATGTTCAGGAACATCTTTTCCTGCTCACGCAAAGAACAAGTCAAGTTATCTCTGTGTGCGTCACCTATGTCAATATCACCAATAGTCAGAAAATAGTCTCCCATATATCGTATTACGTCGCTTTTTGTATGTACAGGATTCAAGTTCCCACGTATAGGAAGCTCAGAAAAGATCACGTCATTATTAGAGTAATAGTACTGTAACGGTCCTCTTTTGTAAAATAAACTAGCTAAAATGCTACAGGAGATTCCGTATGTCAGCGGCAAGTGATGGTATGTCACGCCTTCAGCTACAGAGGTAGGTAGCTTCATGCAGACATAGCAATCTTCAATTTCCATAGTCTCTACATAGTGTATTAATAAGTTTGCGAAAACATTTAAGCGTGTCCTGTTTTTAATTCCATGATAATGTAGTTCTCCCTCATCTGATGCTTCTAAGTCTTGTTTTGTTTGTCTCAGTGCTCTCTCATGTCTGGCTACACTCTGTGTTGTCAGCTCCTCACTGTCAGTATTTACAATTTCAGTAGGGACAATATTAGTATCTTTGCTTACAGCAAAGGGAATGAAAATTGTTAGTCCTATCCAAACTAATATCAGGACAATTACACTACAGACACATACCTTGCAGCATGTTTTGCAACAGCTGCGACTAAGTCTACCATTCACGGTTGAATCAGACATTTTGGCTTCAGAAGAAGTTTTTCGACCCCTCTTTGTGTCTTCACACGAGTATCTTACTTTGTGCAAATTCACGGTGGCTCTTCTTCTTCTTCGTCAGAGTACTCAGGGACGGGCTCTCCGTCGCTTACGTCAGTTATATCAAGATCTTCAAGTTCTTCCAACACAAGTGTCCATTCAGGTGACTTGTACTTTTTGTTTTTTTGGAACCCTCTGAGGCGGAAAGCCGGAGGTTTTTTTAACTGCTCAATTTTTAATACTGTCACAAAATAACTTGTATCACTTGCTCATTCAAAGCACTAAACGCTCTCGCTCACCTGCTGGAAGCGCTGCTGATACGCGCTAAATCCAGTCCCCCACCCTCGGGGAATCGCCATCACCGAGAGCGCGCCAAAGGCGGAGCCACGCCCCCTGCGAGGCCACGCCCACCGACCAACTCTTTAAACGCTCTCCCAGCGCATCGTCTCCAGTCACTTGGAACCCTCTGAGGCGGAAAGCCGGAGGTTTTTTTAACTGCTCAATTTTTAATACTGTCACAAAATAACTTGTATCACTTGCTCATTCAAAGCACTAAACGCTCTCGCTCACCTGCTGGAAGCGCTGCTGATACGCGCTAAATCCAGTCCCCCACCCTCGGGGAATCGCCATCACCGAGAGCACGCCAAAGGCGGAGCCACGCCCCCTGCGAGGCCACGCCCACCGACCAACTCTTTAAACGCTCTCCCAGCGCATCGTCTCCAGTCACTTGGAACCCTCTGAGGCGGAAAGCCGGAGGTTTTTTTAACTGCTCAATTTTTAATACTGTCACAAAATAACTTGTATCACTTGCTCATTCAAAGCACTAAACGCTCTCGCTCACCTGCTGGAAGCGCTGCTGATACGCGCTAAATCCAGTCCCCCACCCTCGGGGAATCGCCATCACCGAGAGCGCGCCAAAGGCGGAGCCACGCCCCCTGCGAGGCCACGCCCACCGACCAACTCTTTAAACGCTCTCCCAGCGCATCGTCTCCAGTCACTTGGAACCCTCTGAGGCGGAAAGCCGGAGGTTTTTTTAACTGCTCAATTTTTAATACTGTCACAAAATAACTTGTATCACTTGCTCATTCAAAGCACTAAACGCTCTCGCTCACCTGCTGGAAGCGCTGCTGATACGCGCTAAATCCAGTCCCCCACCCTCGGGGAATCGCCATCACCGAGAGCGCGCCAAAGGCGGAGCCACGCCCCCTGCGAGGCCACGCCCACCGACCAACTCTTTAAACGCTCTCCCAGCGCATCGTCTCCAGTCACTTGGAACCCTCTGAGGCGGAAAGCCGGAGGTTTTTTTAACTGCTCAATTTTTAATACTGTCACAAAATAACTTGTATCACTTGCTCATTCAAAGCACTAAACGCTCTCGCTCACCTGCTGGAAGCGCTGCTGATACGCGCTAAATCCAGTCCCCCACCCTCGGGGAATCGCCATCACCGAGAGCGCGCCAAAGGCGGAGCCACGCCCCCTGCCAGGCCACGCCCATTACGTCTAGCACAAATGTGTCGACCCCCCCAGCGCAGCGGACGAGCGCAGCGGGAGCGCCGTTTGCGCGCCGAAGGCGCGCCTAAGGCAAGCCCGTCTGCGCCCGTCCGCGCACGACCGGGCCTAGGGCCAGAACCCCTGCCTGATTCCCTCCTTTCAAACATACGGTACTCCCGCAGAGACCTTTTGAGCCTCAGACCTCCTCCGCAGTCCTGTGATTACATCTATAATCCCAAGGGACCCTTCATTAGCTGCCCCTCATGCAAACCAACGCAGCTTACGCTACCCGCGAGACCCAGCAAGCCTGTCACCCTCAACCTTGCCTCTCTGAACTGACGCTCTCTTCCCAAACACGCGACTCAGATTGCCAACCTCATAGAGGACCATGAAATCGATATATGTTTCCTCACGGAAACGTGGCTCGGCCCGCATTCTCAATCTGACATGGTCTTAGCAACCCCACAGGGCTATTGTATTCAGTCCTTACCCCGTCCTCTAGGTAGAGGAGGAGGGATAGCCATTATCCATCGAGAACACCTCCACTTCAAAACCTACGACGCCCAGATTACCGACGCAGAAAGCCTGCATTTCTCTGTCACTCTCAACCCAACCACCTCCCTTACAGGACTCCTCATTTATCGCCCTCCCGGTACTCCGGGTCCCTTCATCTGCTCACTTCTGGACCTAATTACAACCCAAGCCCACGCCTTCTCGAACTACATGATAGTTGGAGACCTGAACATCCACCTTGAAGACCCGGCCAATGCGGTAGCCCTTGATTTGATTCAAGATCTAGCGTCTCTTGACATCCGGTTACTAAACTCCGGAGCCACCCACACCAAGGGCCACCTCTTAGACCCTATACTTACAAACTCGCCTTCAATGTCAGCCAAAGAGGCCTTGCCCCTCCCCTGGACAGACCACTTTATGGTCTCTTTCCAATTACCTGTAACCTCCAAGAAAAACTGCACACCCCCCACTTTTAGCAAGGATAGGACCTGGCCCAGACTCTCCATGGACGAATGGACTCAGACCCTGGAAAAAAACATCCCTGCTCAGGCAGAAGACCCAAATACCGCAGACAAAAGATTCAGAGATTGGATTACCGCCTCCCTAGACCTTATACTTCCACTCAGAAATAGGGAAAATAAAATCGGCAAACGTGGCTCAGCTCCATGGTACTCCACAGAGCTAAGAGCACTCCGCAAAAACTGTAAAAAGGCCGAACGTCTCTGGAGAAAGTCCTGGCAAAATGCCAACAAAGAAGACTACCAGGATGCGGTCAAAATTTACAAAGAGGCTATCAAATCAGCCAAAGCTTCCTACTATACCACACGTATACAAGAAGCATCCAATTCAGCCCGAGAATCTTTTTTAATCGTCAAAGAGCTGACCAAGGTCCCCACCACCTCCTCCTCTAACACACCCAAAGTTGACAGAAGCAACGAATTAGCCCTTTTTTTCAACGAGAAAATTACCCGTATCCTGGCTTCCCTCCCTCCCTCCAGCCCTCCCAGCCTTACGGAAAGCAGTCCTGTCCCCAAATTGTCTGAAAGCAGCTGTCGTCCTTCGCTTAAGACTTTCCGACCTGTCACCCCCGCAGAGGTTGAGCAAACCCTTGTAAAAATGAAAAGTGGATCGCCCCTGGACCCAGCGCCTATCAGGTTCCTTAAGACAGTAGCCCCAGTAATAGTTCCCACCATTACGGACCTCATCAACTGTTCGCTTTTACATGGCATCGTCCCCGACAGCTGGAAAAGCGCGGTGGTCAAAGCACTCATAAAAAAACCCCAGCTGGATCCAGCAGACCTGACCAACTATAGGCCAATATCCCTACTCCCTTGCATTAGTAAAGTCACAGAGAAATTGGTAAATATCCAATTATCCCAGTTCCTTGAGACAAACAAACTGCTCAAACAATCCCAGACCGGATTTCGCCCAGGCCACGGAACGGACACCGCACTGCTTGCAGTGATTGAAGAGGCAAGGGGCTTACTAGACTCAGGAGGATCAGTGGCAGTGATCCTCCTGGATCTAAGTGCAGCCTTCGATACGGTCAACCACCGTGTCCTTCTGAGCAGACTGGCGAAAGCAGGACTTACCGGGACAGCTATCGGATGGATCGAATCCTATCTTACAGGACGCACCTTTCAAGTCTGGGATGACAGTCACCACTCATCCACCCTCCCACTCACCAGCGGCGTGCCTCAGGGCTCCTCCCTGAGCCCCACGCTTTTCAATGTCTATATGGCCCCCCTCGAGGACGTGGTAACACCATTTAACATCAAAATGGTGAGTTACGCCGATGACACCCAACTGGTCGTCTCCCTGTCCCAGCTGATTGACCATCCGGAAAACTTGACTAACTGCCTCATAAACATCCACAACTGGATGAACGAATCATCTTTGAAATTGAATGGGACAAAGACAGAGGTAATGTTACTCGGTAATCAATGGACATCTATCCCCCCCACGATATGGCCCGATGTGTTCGGTGAAATCCCCCCCCCCAACTCTGAAATCAAAACACTCGGGGTGTGGCTAGAGCCACAACTCACAATGAAGACCCAGGCTACCAAAACCTCGGGCACATGTTTTGGGCTCATGCGTAAGACTCGTAAAATCCTGCCCCTACTCCCTCCCATGTCCAGAAAGCTCCTTATCCAGGGCCTAGTGCTGTCCCGCTTAGACTACAGTAATCTAGTCCCATCTCGAAACTCCAGCGGACACAGAACGCGGCAGCACGTATGATCACCAACACCTCCTCCAGAACATCTGCCAAGCCAGCCCTTAAAACCCTGCACTGGCTCCCGGTTCGCCAAAAGGGTGCACTTTAAAGCAATGTGTATCACACACAAGCTCTACAACGGTTCCGGCCCGGCGATCCTCAGCAACATGATTACACCCTATACAGCAACCAGAGTGCTACGATCGCAAAATGAGAATCGAGTCCATGTTCCCAGATTCAAAAAAGTCCGCACGGGAGGCCGCCAATTCTCCGTTCAGGCGGCCAAAGGCTGGAACGCACTCCCCCTGGCCCTCAGATTGGAATCCAATTTCCTTGCGTTCCGAAAAAAACTTAAGACCCACTTGTTTCCCAAGTAACACCCTTCGACTACCTCTCGTCTCAATAGGTTCAAGTTACATAGCGCGGGGATACCCTTGGGTCACCAGGCGCTGTAGAAATCGCTAAAATAAAAATAAAATAAATAAAAATTTTGTCTCTTTATCCGATCACTCCTTCTTTTGGAAGTGTCTTCTGGTTGTTCTGCTATGCGAGCACTTCTCCTTTCTTCTGCACGTTTTTCTTCTACTGTTTTTATTCTCAGTCTCAATTTCTTTATGTATCTAGGCTCAAGATGCTTTCTTTTCTTAAGTCTTTTGGTTGGTACTTGGACTTCGTTTCCTTCTCTTGCCCTTTTGTTCTCATTAACTGTTGGCAATTCTGTCTCAGTTTCTTCTTCTTCTATCTGACTAATTCCAGGGCTAGCATCTGTTTCTTCTGCCTGGGTACTAATCTGGCCTGGTTCAGGTAAATTGTGTGTTTGCTCTTCAAGTGTCTCTGACTCTGTTTCCTGAACACGTTCTTCTAATTCTATCTGATCCTGTTCAAGCACTTCGATCTCTGGACTTTCTTCTGCTCGAACTATTACACTATGTCTAGTCTGTCCCTTCCCGATATCAGGTGTCAGTGGAGGAGTATCAAACACTTGCTCTGTATCCTTTACTTGTTCAGTATCGAGCACTTGTTCTGTATCCTTCACTTGTTCTGTATCAATCACTTGTTCTCTCCCTGTCTGACCTTCTCCTTCCTCAGTTTTGATGTGAATCTCAAGATTCTGAGGTTCTTCACCTGTGCCTTGCTTTTCCTCTCTAGTCCACTCTCTACCTTCCCAAAGTCGTTCACTTGTTCGAATGGGGTCTTCGGTGAGATCAATCAAGGGAATCCACTCCTCTGGCCATATGCTCGGCAGCTCGTCTTCAGCTACTTCTGGCTCAGCTTCTTTGACCCCTTCAGCAGGCTGGGCTCCTGGTAGTTCGTTGTCAACTATTCTTGGGCCAACGTCTGCTGATTCTGTAGCTCGACTGGTACTGGGCTGTACGTCGTCAGCTACTTCTGGTCTGGCTCCTGCAGAGTCCTCTGCGGGACGTCCTTCTGCTTCAGGCACCTCGTCTGGTGGTACCTTCTGGGTGTGGCTGGCGTGTACCCAGCGTGGAACTCCTGCACACTTTACTGCTGTGGTAGTTACCAGGATCACCTGACGTTTTTCTCCCCACCTTGGCTCCAGGCAGCTCTTCCGAGTATGCTTCTTTATCTTCACCCAGTCCCCCGGGACCAGTTTGTGGAGAGGAGTCGTTGGATTGAGGATGGCGTCTTCTCCGATCTGGCGAGAGATAGAACGCACTTGGTCACCCAATCTCTTGCAGTATTCAAGCACCAAATCATCAGTAATACTCAACAGTTTGCTTCCAGGCACCCATGCTTGTCTCATCACTCTCCCCATAATGATTTCATGGGGACTTAGGCCTGTTTTGCGATCAGGAACACTTCTGAGTCCCATCAGAACCAAGGGCAGGGCCTTCACCCAGGTCAATTTAGATGCATCACACAGTTTTGCTAGTCTGTTTTTGATAGTTCCATTTATTTGTTCCACTACTCCAGAAGCCTCTGGACGGTAGGCACAGTGAAGCTTTGTGAAATTCCAAAGGCCTTACAGAGTTCGTCGATCACTTCATTATGAAAATGTGAGCCTTGATCTGATTCAATAGTGACTGGAACCCCGAACCTAGGTATCAGTTCTTTCAATAAACATTTAGCTACTGTTTTTGCGTCATTTTGGGGAGTAGGGAAAGCTTCCACCCACTTTGAAAATAAACAGACTATGACAAGGACATACCGCTTCCCTTCACAACGGGGCATGGTGATGAAATCAACCTGTATTCTCACAAAGGGACCCCCTGACCTCCCAATTTTTCCCAGTTCAACCACAGTCCTCTTCCCTGGGTTCATCTTTTGACATGACAGGCACCTCTGGCAGAGGGACTCTGCTACTTTCCTGAACTTTTTACTGTACCAAGTCTGTTGGAACACTAGAATCATGGCGTCCCTACCAATGTGTGATCCTTCATGTATCAATCTCGCCATTGTGCTAAGTAAGTGTCTAGGTAACACAGGCATACCAGTTGGGCCCAAAATGACACCATCCACACGTCTTGGTCGACACCCATCTTCCTTCTACTTCTCTCTTTCTTGCCAAGGTGCCGACTGCTGCCACTCTTTCACTTCATCCCATGTAGGCACTTCTTCAAACACCTGAAGCTGGCAGCTGGTTCCTGGCCCCCCTCGTTTTGGATTTACGATATACCGATCTCTGGCGCACCATTGGGCCACTCGATCAGCAAAATCATTTCCCAGTGATACAGTGTCCATGTCCTTCTTATGGGCGACACACTTTACCACTGCCAGTTCCTTTGGTAACTGGATTGCCTCTAAAAGGTCTTGAACAACTTTTCCATTTCGAATTGGGGTACCTGATGAAGTCAGGAACTCCCTCTGTAGCCACAACTGGCCAAAGTCATGCACAACCCCATAACAGTACTGACTGTCAGTATACACTGTTATGCGTAGGTTCTTCCCAATTTGGCAAGCTTTTATCATAGCAATCAATTCAGCTACTTGTGCAGACTTTATGTGATATAAATAACCTGCTTCTTCAATTTTGGTTAAGGAGACTACCGCATAGGCAGCACTCAGGCCTCCTTGTTCATGTCTCAGACATGAACCATCCACAAATAATTCCTTGTCATGCACAGGCAATGGTGTTTCTTTAATGTCTGGACGTGGCTTGGTATTGAATTCTGTTAAATCAATGCAATCATGCTCATCATCCACCCCACCTTCCATATCCATTGGGTCGGGGAGTAAGGTGGCAGGGTTCAAAATACTGCACCTAACAATGTTTACGTTTGCAGCACCCACCAGAATCCTCTCGTATTTAGTCAGCCGACTAGGGGTGAGATACTGAGTCTTTGTTCTGGTCAGTAAAATTACCACTCCATGTGGGACATACACAGTTACCGGATGTCCCATGACAATGGACTCACTCTGCTCTAAACTTGCGCAGGTAGCAGCTACTGCTTTCAGACAACCTGGTAATCCAGCAGCCACTGGATCCAGGGTGGCAGAGAAATATGCCACAGGCCTTCTCGTTGTGCCATGATCTTGTGTCAGGACTGACAATGCACAATTATCACGAGTGTCACAGAATAGGGCAAATTCTTTGGAATAGTCTGGCATTCCCAATACAGGGGCTGTACACAGACAATCTCGCAGTTTGGTGAAGGCTGTTAAGCTTTCATCATCCCATTCTACAACATCTGGTGTTCCTCTCTTGGTCATTTTTATCAAGGGCCTAGCTAGGACTGCAAATCCCAGAATCCACTGCCTGCAGTATCCTATCACACCCAGGAACATTCTGATCTCTTTCTGAGTACGAGGTAACTGCATCTTTTGTATTATTCTCACTCTTTCTGATGTCACTTTCCTGACACCTTTTTCTATCTGGTGCCCCAGATATTTCACCGATTTTGCACAGAACTGTAACTTGTCAGGGGCCACTTTATGTCCCTTTTCACACAGGTGATTCAGTAGGGCAATGGTGTCAATCACACAATCCCTATGACTTTTAGACGCCACCAAGAGGTCGTCTATGTATTGTACTAAGACAGAGTTCCCAGGTAAGACCAAAGTTTCCAAACATTTTTTCAAGATCTGATTAAAGATAGAGGGACTCTCTGTGTACCCTTGAGGGACCCGGTTCCAGCAATACACGTGACCATTGAAGGCAAATGAGAAAAGAAATTTGCTATCTGGATGCAAGGGAATGGAAAAGAATGCATGACACAGGTCTATCACAGTGAACCACTCAGCATCCCAGGGAATCTGATACAGAATCACTGCTGGGTTCGGGACAATAGGGCAGCAGGGGACTACTATCTTGTTGACTTTTCGTAGATCCTGCACTACTCTGTACTTGCCACTAGGCTTCTTGATGCCCATAATTGGGGAGTTACATGGGCTACTCATTACCTCCTGTATGATGTTTCCTTCTAGCAATTTCTGTATTTCCAGAGTAACACCAGCTTTCACTTCTGCATTCATTCTGTAGGGTTTAGTATTGGGGTATACTGCATTGTCCTTGATCGCTATCTGTATGGGGTCCACATTTTTCATTAACCCTACATCTTTCCCAGTAAAGTCCCACACCTTTGGCTTCACTGCTTCTTGGAGTTCTTTGGGCAAATCCTGCATGGTTATTCGTTTAATTTCCGAGTCAGGTCTGATTAACATTAATTTATAAATGCCGTCTTCATCTGGGGTCTGAATTTCAACACCCTTTGGTGTGCAAAAGATGGTACAGTTCATTTTGCACAGCAAATCACGTCCCAGTAAATTCACTGGACTGTTGTCGCAAACGACAAATCTATGCATTTCCTTAAAGTTTCCAATTGAGATCTCCATGGGCTTGGTAACAGGAGTACTAATCAATTGATTAGATACACCCACTACTTGGATGGCTTCTCCCGAGAGGGGTAGGTTTGGAACGTCCACTGTTCTCACAGTAGAACGGGTAGCGCCAGTGTCCAACAGAAAGGTGACATCATTTCCGTCAACCTTTCCTTCAATGTATGGTCCGGACTGGTCTACCGGCAAGGAGGCGCCAAGTACGCACTCCTCGTCCTCCCCGCTCAGGCCCCGTCAGTACTGGTCATCACAAAGGAAGGTATCATTCAATAGATACTGCGAAGTTGCTGCATTTCTGTTCTCATTGCTTTTCCAGACTTCTATCTCATCCCCCTCTGTCGCTTTCCCCCTATGTACTGGCTTAGGAGCTCGGGGCACCTGAACCGTCTTTACCTGTGGTTGAGTCTTTCTTGGCCTTTCTTTCTGCGTCTGTGGAGTTAAATCAGGTGTTTTGGGGTTATCATCCGGCAAGTAAGGACACTCGTTACGCCAGTGTCCAATTTCTCCGCACTGGTGACAGGGAAATTTCTTCATAGCCTCCTCCCTGCTCATTTTGGGCCGGGGCTTACCTCCTCCCCCACCCCCAGGACTTTGGTTCTGACTGTTTTTGACCATGTTACTCAACTGTTTTTCCTGCTGTTCTGCGAGCTTCACCTGAGCCCACATCACCTTCTCCTTGAGAGCCTTTTTCTTTTCTGCCATCTCGTCCTCGCAGTACTTTGCGTACCGCAGGACCTCGTCTACCTTTTTGGTATGCCAACAGATTTTATTATCTTTTATCCACTGACAAATTTCAGGCCTTAACCCGTTTACAAACCTGTAAATGAAATGCGTCATATCCTTCATCTCGATGTTGTCTATACCACTGTATGTTTTAAACACCTGCAACAACCTTTCATAATAGGAGTGCACTGTCTCCTCTCTTTCCTGCGTTGTTCTATCTATCCTGGTCCAATCAGTTTCTTTTGCTGGCACCTTATTTTTCAAATGCTGAATCACTTGTTCATATTTTTTCATCACTTCAATTGACGGTTCCCCTGTGTTAGAGTCCCTCGGGTACTCCTCACTAGGCCAGGCTATGGCGATCTTACACTCGGTCCATAGATCGACTGGGACCACAATGTCGAAAAACCCATCCAGGTCTTTCCACAGGCATTTCTGCACCTTTACCAACCTTTCCACTTGCCAGTACCAGTCAACTGGCTTTTCGCGCAACTTCGGGAAATCGTTAGTAAAGGACACAATATCCTGTCTGGACCATGGAACGTGCACATACCTCCCACCTGGCACTTCACGCATGGGGCATAATGTTTCGGGCTTGTCTACTTCTCTCAAAGGGAACTCAGGGGTGGCTTGTCTGGATCGAGCCTCATCTTTCTTACGTGCCCACCTGCTTCTCCATTTTTCCACGTCTCCCCATTTTTGCAAAACTGCAAGCAACTCTTTAATCTGCAACTTTTTCCCTGACACATTCAGGTTCTCTAAATCCTTGTCTGAGAATTCAGCTCTGTAAGGCTTTTGTAAGGGCTTGGATCTTGAAATATCTACCCCCATACTAGCTGCGGTGTCTGTCAGCTTTTCGTGGAGCACCCTGGTACTTCTGGTAAGGCTTTTACACATGAACAGCAATTCTTCTTCAGAATAGGTGTTTAATCTGTCTAACCCCACATTTCCTACCATCAATTCTTCTATTTCTACCCTCAGCTTGTAGAGGTCTAAAGGTTTCGTTTGCGGAGCCTGTTTTTCTAACTCACGACTCCAATTTTCAATTTCTTCCGGGGTTACCAAAGAAACACTCCTAGTACCTGTTGCTGATTCTAATTTAATTTCTTTCGCATCAAAAGGATTATGCCTCTTCTGCACTCCCTTCCCGGTCTGTTTGTTTGGCAGGTCCAAGAACACAACTTCGGACTCGCACTCACTGGACTGATCGTCTATCAGTAGGGGCTCTTGCCTCGGCGGGGCCATTATCGGGTTCATAACTGGAGGGTTCGGACCTCCTTGACTATTCCCGTACAACGGAACTACGGGTCCGATTGTTACCGGAATAGTCAAAGCTTCAGGACTTGTATTTAACTGGGAGATTTTCTGAATTATTTCTGTCCTCTGTCTAGCTAGGGCCTCTTGCTCCCTTTCATCTAGTACTCTTCCTAATGTCCGGTCAGGTATCATCTGTGGGGTCAGGTGAGGGGTAAGACTCGGGGCAGGAGGATGCGTTTCACTTGGTCCTCCACCATAATTTGGTTTTGGGAACAAAGTTCCTGCACCAAATGACCTGCGCTCTTCCCCATATGGAGGCTGCAAAAAGGGCACTCCTGAACCTACTGGCTTTTCTTCATTTTCATACAGAGGTCTGGGGAAAAACGTTCTTTCACGGGAATATTTTTCCTCCGAGCTCACGGGCATTCTAGGATATATATCGCGTACCTCTGCGGGTCCGGGGTTCTCAAAATAGGGCAACACCTGGCCACCTCCCCCCCTACATAGAGATCTGTCCTCCTCTTTGATAGATGGACGCTGGGGTTGGTCTCCTGCACTGGAAGGTCGGGCTCCCTCATTATAAGGGGGCGGACTTCTTGTAAAGATGTCATCTAACAATTCATCGTCTGACTCCCCAAGGGCCCCCCAATGCTTACTCTTTTCTGTCCTTTTCTCTCCCCCAGAAGGGTTACCTGCTGGCATCATGGGAAACAGACCCTCAACAATCATGCTCTGCCTCCACTGTTTCATCCTCTTATCCCTGGTCTCTTGTTTCAGCCTGGGGTACCACTTAGTCAGACCTTTGTCCATTCGGGGTTTCTCTCTTCCAAAAGCCTCAATCTCCCATTCCTCTAATGCCTCATACTGTGTTAGTCTTGGTCTGGGATGCAATTCATTCATTCGGGTTCTCAAATTAAATAAAATTCTGCCATTAAAAGTACCGTCTAACGGAAAAGCCAATATTCCGTCATCTTTTGTGTACTTCACCCAATTTTCCAACCACACACAGGTATTGTACCCCCGGTCAAACATCATGAATGAGGCGGGAGTATTCGGTGGCGGGATAGTAACGCCCTCTCTAGACTTAATCGGTTTGTCCGTTTTGAAATAATTCTTTACCTTATTTACAAGGGACATCTTTCTCTTAGCTCCGTACATAATATCGTATCTATTAGCTTTCCACTGATCCCTTTCAAACCCTTGGTTTCTTGGATCGGGTCTAGTCTCTGGACAATACGAGTGCCACATACGATTTCTACGCTTAACTCTGTTTACAAAGTCACCTCCAATCAGAACGCGTCTTGCAATTCCGTGCGACCAATGAGGTGCACGCGTTCAAATATTTTCGGCCAATGGGTGCGCGGCCCCTTCGTGAGACTGTCCTCACGCTCCGGCGCTTCACCCCTCCTTTACAATCCCAGCCCCGCTACCCGCCCGCTGCTTCTACCAATCCCAGCGCGGCACGGAGTGACGTCAGAGGCGCTTCGCGACTGACTCCCTCCCTTCACAAGGTAACGGAAACTTTCTTTCTTTTTAAAGTGCTAGTGCTTGGTTATTTAACAACGAATACACATTCGCCACAGTGCTCAAGTGTCTAGACAGGATAGTGTTGTTTCACTGCAAGTAAACTACTTCCATTTACTTTTCACGCGCTGCGGGTAGATCTCTTCCGCCTACCCTTCACTCTAGCATCGGTGAACCTGTTATTCCCCTAAACTCATCCACTTCTCCGGGATATATCCGAGTCTAAGGTTTCCCAGCGGACCCCTCTGCTTTCACCCTAGCTCCGAGGAACCTGCTACTCTTCCGATGTGACCCTTACTAGGTTACGCCACTATGGGAATTTTGCCAATGAACCTCGTTACTGACATTTATTCACACACGTATTCAGAAAAACCCTAGTTAGTGCTTCCCGGTTATCCTAACCTGCACCTAACTTTCCTTAAGCCTGTGACCTCAGGACAATGGATTCTATTCACCACTTGCCCTTTCAATTCCCCGGGGAGTTCGGACAACACAATACGAGACGGTTTACAAATGCATGGATTAATACATATAACAATATAAGAACAAGAATAATAATGAAAAAACAGTTCATTGATTTCAGCAGCGTATTCACAAGAGAGTGATCGGGTCCCTCGGAACAGCCGCTCTTATAGCAGCATTAATGTACTAGCAGCTACCAACTTAACTAGCCTAACTAATCCTGCCTAACCTTTAGCTAGTCCCTAACCATCCTCTGATCTACCAGAAAACTGATAGAGCGCGCGAGGTCACCCAGCCAATGATTCCGCCGTTTCCGGCTTCAGGGCCCATATACTTTCAATTCATACTATTCATTGACAGGGCGACTTCACGGGCTGCTACCAATTGTGTGTGTTCCCTACTGTTATCACTCAGTGTACCCGACTTACCATCCACCGACACGGGTACCTATGACCTCAACGGATCAGGGGCCTAGCTGTAAAAGGAAAGGCAGCAAATGCAAATTCAAATGAAATTCAATACTGTTTTAAAATGACCACGGACAACTGGAAGTTTTAAAAGCTTTATCTAAAGTTCGTTTTCATTGAGCATTAAGTTTACAAGAATGAGACAATCAATAACCAAGATAATGAAAAGTACATAACTATAGAGAAATAAAGTCAGGGTAATCATGAAAATACTAATATGAGATGCAACAAGAAACGCTATGCATTTAAGGTAAAAATTCTTTGGATAGTTTAAGTAAGGCCGTTCTAGACCATATCAGAAAATGACAAACTGCAATGCAAAATATGATTTCTAAAAGGTAGGATAACATAGGATCAAGTTAAGAAAATATGCAATTGACTTTACGTTTCAATAGTTGCGGCAAAAGCATGGAAAAATCAACATGTGCAGGATGTCACTTTATTAAAGCAAAAGACAGGAAAATAGAAAGGGGCAAGTTTAAAGAACTTAGAGCAGTATTTACCTAGACTGGTGTGGAAACCAAACCCTGGCCACGGGTCAGTTAAGGACAGGAAACCCTCAAGGAAGGATACCCCTCAAAGGACAGCAGGTGCAGAATGGACACCCAGGACAGGACAGGATACCCTCAGATTAGGAATCAGGACAGGACCTCAGGACAGGACAGCAAACCCTCAGGACAGGACCGCTCAGGACAGGACCGCACCCGCAGTTTGGAAGCAACGCCTGCGCTCCACCCTCTCTGCAGCTATCGATCAAGACCCCGATTGGGTCAGCGAACTCCCAGCAAAGTGCTTCGCCAGTACTTTAAGGTTCAGTAGAACCTTAGTCTATGGTCAATTTCGGACAGAGTGCTCCGCAGCGCTCTGTATCTTCAGTCACCTATTGAGTACGATGGGTCAGTGACAGGTCAGCTAAACCAGACAAGTCGGACAATTTCCCTAGGTGAACCCAGGGTAGATATACTGTTTTGGGACAGGGTACCACCCCCCAAATGTTGCAAGGTGTCAGAATCCCCAATTTCAATTGGTCCAAAGGTAGGATTTGGGTAACACACCAATCATAACACTCTATTTGGATGCTTCATTTACATATCTGGGTACCGCCTAGTGAGATTGGGGTTCCCATGAGAAACTGCAGAGAAATACAATAGAGATTTAACATTGTTTCGGAATAAGAACATGTGACTCCGTCCTGCTAGGGTTGCAGGTCAGTTCTCAGGAGCATCTTGCCCATCACTGCCAACTGGCGGTGTTCCATCAGCCAAGGTTGTCGGTGCCCCAGAAAGTCGCACATGCGTAGAAGGGACCTCCAAGATGGCTTTTGGTGCAGTGAGACCCCCATTCCCCGCGGTACATGAAAAGTAAGCGAAAACAAATTAATACATAGAAATAACATTATGAAAACACATCACAGGGTTTGTACTTTCAACTTATCACTATAAAATATACTTATGCAACCTAAATGTTAGCTACATATAACAGACACAAGAGCAGTGGCACGAGCAGTACCACGTTACTGGCAAAGCTATGTATTACGCATGCGCATAAATTTCCCTCCAACTCTGCAGACACGTCAGGACACGTGAGTGTGACTGACGCATGCGCAGTAACTAAATACAAGCGGCGGCCATGTTAAATGACTCGAGTGAATTAATTTAGTAAAACACATATGCAAGCATCAAGAAACCTTGTTCAAACATAAAATAATGTTAGTAAAACGTACATGTGATTACCTTGTTACACATAAACGAAGTACATGACTTCGGCAAGTCGCAAAATATGCGAAGCTTTGCTTCATCAATTGTAAGGGACAGATGCCCATCATGAACCTCTATTCCATTTGCCTTTGCTGCTTTGGTTCGGACCATGATTTCAGGTCCTCTGACTTCCGTCTCGGCATGCACGCCAAGGCCATCAGGGAGTGGGAAGCTAAGTTGTTCATAGCCTGGTCCCACAATGACAGGCGGAGCAGGCCCTCATTCAAGTCTGGGTTTTAGGTCATTGACCTCACATTATTCAAGCAAAAGGAGATTCTTAAGGAATATTCGAGAACGCAAAATTCTTGGCGAGTGTTCACGAAAGCTGTAAGGAAGGGGACGTCTGTCAGGAGCAAATAACACTGTCATGGCTAGCAGGGCCTAATCACCCAAAACAATTCAGCAGAAGTGGCAGGCTCTGCAGAGAGATTGCAATGGAGATTAGCGGGAAAAACAGGTCAAACAGTCCCAGTGCGAACTCTGACTAATAAACATAAAAAAGGAGCCCCAGGGACTTTACAATAGACTGTCCCAGCGTGGGCAGGCGTAAACTTGAAAGATCCTTCAAATATGTGTCGAGGAGCTCTCCGGCTATAAGGCTAAGAGATAAGAGGAGAAATATGCAATGGAAGATGTAAAAGTCAAGCCGCCTTCTAATGCGCATTGGGTTGTACTCGAGAAAGGCACAAGGAATGAAGGAGGCTTGATGTGCCGATAGAGAGCAAGGAAGGTCGGGCTGATAAAAGTGAGAGGTGAAAGAAAGAGAAATAAAACTTACAGATTGATTGCAGTAAGCAACGTGGTCTCTGCAGTCCTGATGAAAGAAGTGAACGCGAGGTAGAGTCAGGATGAAATTAATAGCCTCTCACTCGATGTCTGAAACATGATGAGTCATCCATGGCTAACGAGCAGGAAGGCCATAAAGGAAATACTGATAAGCAGACTGAGACATGGATAACACTAAGGGGCCGATTCCGATCTGGGTCGGAAGGGCACCGAACGCGATCCCGTCGCAAAAACTACCAACCGTACGTACGCGTATTTTCTGCCCGACCAGTACAGCTGTACGACCAAGCCAGTACGATGCGAGCTACGTGAAAATCACCGACCGAGTTGTTTCTGGGTCCGAACCGTTCCGTACATCTCGCCCGTAAGCTGACCGTGGCGTGCAGTGTATGCAATTTACGACTAAACCAGTACGATACACGCGTCGGACAGCCGGTGCGAGCTGAAGTGTCCGGCCCGCAAAACGTCCGGGAAGTTGCCTTTGGGGGTCCGCGCCGGACTCGGACACAGGGGGAGACCCCATGGTCTCCCCAACACAGGCACGTACAGTGCAGATGGCACCAACGCATACCCACTGTAGGGGGCGTACTTGTGCAAGACATACCCATTCAGTCACTGAGAGCACATGTACGTGTCGTACGACTGGCTTACATTGACTTCTATGGGAGTCCGACCGAACCGAGACCGGTAGCATGCGGCCGCATCGTACTCGCTCGATCGGACTGCAGGACTCCGGCTCGGCTGGAAAACACTCCGTATCTGGCTCGGTCGAAGAGCTTTCCGACCCAGATCAGAATCAGCCCCTAAGAAATGTAAATAATAAAAGCGATGGGGCTGAAAGGGTGACAGTAAGAAAAAATGCAATGAGAGAAAAATAAAATAAAAGCAAAGTGACGGACGAAGGAAGAATGGAGAGGGAGACAGAGAGGGTTATAGAGACACGCTCTGTGGTGGGGAGGGGGAGGAGCGTTGAAGTGCACGCTTGGGAGAGCAAGCGAGAGGAAAGCCAGATGGTGCCTGATCGAGCTATGCAAGGAATGCGTGTTACTGTGCACGTAACCGCACGCTCTAGGCCACACAAAAAGCAGTGGTCAGCTTTTTAAAGCCCACTCACTAAATGTCTCGCCAGACAGCCCATGCGATGGCTCAGGAGAGACCAAAAAACAGCAAAGAACCACATTCCCCATAAGGCTTAGTTTGAACAGGCCAAAGGGGAAACAACAGTAGTACTTGTAGTGTTGCCTATCTGGTATGTCAGCAGAGGGGCCATTAGATGACATCCCCGCTGACGTGCCCACATAGTTTGGCCATGCGCACTAAGTGCATTGTTTACAATTTAAAGCAACTGACTCAGCAGTCTCACGCCACGTCGGAAAGAGGTAACACCGAGTCTCTCTGTGCCTCTGTTCTGCATACCACATGCTCACAGTCAACAACCAATTACACCTACAATACCAATCTTGACTTCAAACGCCTCTCTTTTCTTGCTGCTCACAGTCAAAATAAGTGTTTTGTCACGCTTGCTCGAATTTAATTACATTGTGTGTAAGTTACTGGTTGCATATATAATTTAATTAGTTGCAGCTCATTTTTGTTACTAACAAATGTCTGTTTCCTTTTTGTTCAATTTCACAGTTGAGACACACAACTGTTCTTTCAACAAATTGCGCTACATCACGCAGTAATACTGTCACTCCCTCGGAGTTTGTGATCAGTCTGGAGATTATTCTCCACTGGTGTTTTCTTACTGGGCATACCTGTAACCGTCCGCAGCCTGAAATCAGACAGTTCGCTCTGAGTTACGTCTTCCTTTTTCCCACTGGAGGAAGCCCTACAGCTTTGTTGCTTGCCTCGCCCTTAAAGAGCGTAACTTTATTCTGGAACTCTGCCTTTACCACTGCAGCAGTGCATAGCACCTTATTAACTGAAATCTGTTTATTAGCCTGTGTCTCATTTTAATGTGGCCATCTCATAGCTTCCAAGGTTTCAGATTGCTTATGTGTGACATTTTCATAATTTCAGTGCAATTATGAGTGACATTCAACAACTCAGTGACATTTTCTCACAAGCAAAAATCAAGCAATCATAGACTTTCACAAGACCTACCAACATTAAACTGTAACAGTGAGAGATCCTGGAACAGTATCTAAATATCGAGAGACAGAATATCGATTTACCATAATATCGATGGCAAAATATCGAGGGACAGAATATAGAATGCCTATCTACAAACAGGTAAGTACTAAAATATCGATTACAAAATATAGTACAAAATATAGTAAGTTAAAATATCGATTTTTAATTTTTTTTTTAAATTTATTAAAAATACTAGCTTAAAATGTCAAAATAATAAATGATATGTAATTTGTTTTAAATATACTTAATAATATTATAAAATAATTATTAATCTTAAGTATAAAATATTTAGAACATTATTAAAAATATATTTACATATATAAATAAACATTTTATTTAAACATACAAATAAATTATAGATAATAATTAAAATAATTAAAGTAATAATTTTTATGTTATTTAATAATGAGTGCAACAGTCATGAAAGAGTTAGATATCGTAGGGGCAAAAATTACTGTTCCCACTCAAGAGAGTGCAACAGTCAGGAAAGCGTTGGATAGAGGGAGGGTACAAATTACTATTCCCACTCCATAGAGTGCAACAGTAGGGAAAGCGTTGGATAGCGGGATGGTAAAAATTACTATTCCCACTCCAGAGAGTGCAACAGTAGGGAAAGCTTTGGATAGCTGGAGGGTAAAAATTACTATTCCCACTCCAGAGAGTGCAACAGTAGGGAAAGCGTTGGATAGCGTGAGGGTAAAAATTACTATTCCCCACTCCAAAGAGTGCAACAGTAGGGAAAGCGTTGGATAGCGGGATGGTAAAAATTACTATTCTTACTCCAGAGAGTGCAACAGTAGGAAAAGCGTTGGATAGTGGGAGGGTAAAAACAATTATTCCGACTCCCGAGAGTGCAACAGTAGGGAAAGTAAAGATATAATATTTATATAATAATAAATTAATTATCAATACCAATTAAAAATTAATTAAAATGAATTACCAATTACAAAATATTTAATAATTAATTATTTATAAATACCAATAAATGTTATTTATTAAAAATTAATCACCAATTATTAATTAATTAACAACTAGTTACTTTTCAATACCAAAAAAGTAATAATAATAAAAATACCAATTAATAAAAATTAATCACCAATTAATAATTAATTAACAATTAAATAATTATCAATACATATAAATATAAATACATATTTACTTAAAAACAATTAAATTACTTCCCACCCTATTTCCCTATAACTCACAACCCACTCCAAATAATAAATTAAAACAATTAACATAATTTCCAACTAATCAATTAATTAAAACTTAAATACCAAGTAATACAAAATAATTACCAATTAGTAATTAATTAACAATTAATTAATTATCAATACATACAAACAAAAATACAGATTTACTTAATTACATTTAAATTAATTCACACCCTATTCCCCTATAAACCCACAACCCGCTACAGAACTAAAACGCAAAGTTAAATTAGAAATATTTATGAATTCATAAAAACTAATATTTAATTTACTGTAATTAAATTAATTCCCTCCCTATTCCGCTATAATCCCACAACCCGCTAAGGAATTAAATTACTCAAAAATTAAATAACAAAACATTCATTATTTAAAAAAAAATTAAACATACATTACAAAAATAATATATATTTTTAACACATATACTAGCATACATAACACTAGAAAAAAAATTGATATTATGTAAAACGATATTTTAAATTCGATATTATGGGTATCGATATTTCTTGCCTTAATTTCGATATTCTAACCAACCATATTTTGGTCACTCAATATTCTGTCCATTCTATATTTTTCACTCGATATTCTGGACTGTCGATATTTTGGAATCGATATTTAGGGTGTTCACAAGAGTTCCTGGTGCTCATCTCTAGCCTCCGGTCATCCCTCCTGCAGTACACACACTCAAGTTTTCTCTGCCGGTGAGAGCTCAAATGCCTTTGGAAAGCCTGTGCCCTTACAACGCTTCCCAGTGTGCCTTTTAACGTCTAGCCTGGGCATCACTTGGGCTGCTCTGTGGTTTTATGTTGTATTGAGGAATGGAATAAATGCCCTGCCCATTTCCCGCCCATCTTTTCAATTGGCTCCTTTTACAGTCCTTTCAAAATGGTTGCTTTTTATTCATGAATAGGTTTACTAGTGCCGCTTTGGTACCACCTTGTCTGCATTAGTAACCTACCATAACAATGGATTTTTTACTTGTGGTCTTACAGGGTCTGATTTATCTAGTCGTTGAGCACTATTTTTTTAATGTCTATTTTAGCAGCCACAACATGCTCTCCCTAACCCACCCTGTTTCCAAAATGCTTTGTGGAAAGCACAGCACTTTTGCAAGTGCTGTGCTGCTTAACAAATGCTTTATTTTTTTAAAGCGACCCATGCAGCACTTTCACTTGAATATCAGCCATGCACCTTTCTTTACATCTGACCTATCTAAAGAAAGGGGCGTGGCCGACATTAAAGTGAAAGCGTGGCATGGGGTGCTTTAACCACTATTTGTCAACTTCTAGGGGTAATTCACTAACAGGAACGTGCTTGAGTTGCGTAACACAACAGCAAACAATCCCTAGACGTAGTCTTTGGAGTAGAGGTCGTTGTACCAAACCTTCATTCTAGCCTTGATCTCCACTCTATGGTTGATAGCTTCTGTTCTCTCCCCCTCAGCCCATTTTTCTCCTACTCAAACCCGGAGGCTGCATGACATCATTGAATAGACAAGCATTTGCAATGCAATAGGGCTCGCATTTGTGAGAGTTTAAGTTATTGGCATTGTAAACGACAATACCTTTTATTTATGTTTTAAAAACCAAAACATAAATAAAAGGCATTGTAATTTACAATGCCAGTAGCTCAAACTCTCATAAATGTGAGCTCTATTGCATTGCAAATGCTTGTTTGCACGAGACTGCAGCTCAAACCCCTCCCCCAAGCAGTACAATACAGAGCACTTCGACACTGACATACCAGTGTCTGAAAATCAGACATAACGGTTGGTATCAGAAAAGCATAGTAGGAGGCATAGAAGCACCTGACAAGTAGGCAATTTTAGTCTGTGTGCTGAGAGTCTGCCTGAACCACAACAAGACTTCAAAGAAAAGGTGGCACTGACTTCCTTTACATTTCAATTGAGCCGTACACTTTTAAAGAGAGACACTGTCAGCAAAGGCCTTTGCGGATCTTTATTTCTGCTTGCAAACCTGCTTGTCCTTTCTGCTAAATTCAAAGGAAGCTTGCTATTGAGTTGCTACAAGCAAGTTGAAACTCCCATTCCCCCCCCTCTGGTTACTTTTCAACAAGAGTGGTAGCTGTGCATTGAGTCTGACTCCAGGGGAGGGTGCAGTTGGTCTTACCTGACCAGGCCCCAGTATGCCCCTTTTCTCATTAAAGGGGGCACTCTGTAGTATTGCCCACTCTCTCCATTTCTATACAGTCTACATTAGGAGCTTTTCTTCTTCCTATAGCAAAGGGTGGCTTTAATTTCACCCAGTAATCCTACCTTATGAGGCAAGTGTGGGAGGATTTTTAGACTATGTCCTAAATGCTTCCCCATCACCAGGTCCATCCCAAGGTTTATTTGGCACAGAAAGTTTGTCTTATCAATTTGAGAACCTCTCTGGATACAAACTAAACAAAGTGCTGACCCAAAATATCTTGCTTTTAAGGATACAGGACATCCAGTCAGTTAATTAAATGAAGTCCTGTGGAGTGTGGCAAACCAAAAACTATGATAAATTAAGAAAGCCTTGAGAGAAGGATCACTGACAGAATATCGAGGAGCAAAATATCGAGCTGGCAAAATATCAATGAAAAAAATATAGAATGCCAGAATATCTACAAACAGGTAAGTACAAACATTTTGAATCACATCACATCACATTTTTTCAGTGAAAACTGGCCCTTATTTTGCAATGTGCCTAGCTGAGGATTTTGGACCCTAGCTCTTCTGAAACACCTTTTTTTCCCATTGCTGGGCTCCAGGGGAATCTCCAAAGCCTGGGCACATTTAGAATCCTCAGGATGTTGGAAAAAAAGTACTCAAATTTGACATGGATACCTTATGTGGACAAAAATTTGCAGGGGCCTAAGCGCTAACTACCCCAAATAGCCAAAAAAGGCTTAGCACGGGGAGGCCTACCAGCGAAGGTGTTATACTCTGGTATCAGAATTCCAAACACAGTAGTTCCAAGATTTTTATCAACCTCATGGAACACTCGCCAGTCAAAGATTTCAGAACTTTTCTCTCATCTTGAGAATCAACTACTGTATTGGACTTAAAATGGTCCTATTAGCTATGTGATATTAATCACGATCTGCATTCAAATTTACTAACCAGGTCACATTTGGACACAGCAACATTATGTATAGGCTGCAACATACTTATACCATTGTTGATTTGTTTGTGGCTTCAGTGAATAAATGAAACTCCAAGTTGGGATCCGGAGGACAGTGTCAACAGTATCTGTTACTGAAGGAAGATTGCATCGATATATTTGCAAAGTACCCCGTTGTGGGAAAATCATCCTTTTTGCCCTGATCACCCTCATTTTTTGACTGACTCTCAATATGCTGTAGCCTCTGCTAGTCAAGTCCAGGGCCAGTGTTCTGATTAAAATGTATATGGCAATTGGTGCATTACAATTGGTTCGGACAACCTACCTGTAAGCCCCTAGTATATTGTAGGGCATGTAGGTTTAGATACCCCATTGGATTTAATGCACTTATGTGTGCACTGCTGTGAAGTCTGCTTTCATGTGAAAGCCAGCCCTGCCTTGCAGGCTGGTTTAAAAAAAACATGTGCCCAAAATTGACTTTCAAATTAAAAGTACTTCCAAAGTCTAAAGCTACCTTTTTACTACATATTAGTTACCCCTAAGGTCTGCCCTAGATGCCCCAAGAGCAGGGTGACTTGTAATTGAAAGCTGGGACATTGTAAAATATGTTGTATATTCCCTGGTGAGGGAAAAAGAGTCTAAGTCATTTATCCCCATTTATAGTGCTGCTAGCTCCATAGGCTTTAACAATATTTATTGAAGTCTAACTTTTAACCGGAGTGAGCTAGCACCATTATTCAAAGTATCAAAATATTAGTTACCTAAATCCAACAACTTGGCAAGGTTGAATGTATTATAACTCTTACAGGAAAGCAGTTTTAGAACTTGCTTTCCTAAAAGTTACCTAAAGCAGTCCTGTAACACTCTCTTCTGATTGGCCAGCCTTTGACAGCCTGAGCTAAGATGCTCACTGATTACGTGTGAAGAGGCTTGGAGCTGAAACAAAACAACTGTCTGGTGGGAGGAGATCTGCTGCCTGCAGAGGCATGACAAGAAGGGGCCTGGGTCTTCAAAGGAGGAAGCACAGACAGCACAGGAACCAGGTCCACCCCTACTTCCTGTATCCTCAACCAGATGGGAGCCACCTCTAATGAGATTAGGAGAGGAGCTGGAAGGAGAGTGTCGAGAAAAGTTAGCCACACCTGTGGTTTGGGTTAGCCAGACATGAACATCTAGATAAGAATTTCTCCATTTTGATTTTTAGGGAGACGTGCATTCTGGGACAGAAATATGCCACCTTTCCCAGGAAAGGGTCATAACTGAGGGTGGCAACTTGAAACCCACTGCCTTAGGGGGGGGGGCTCTTGCCTGTCTAGAATATGGAATAAAAATGGGCGAGCTGCACTGCAACACAGATCCCTGTTTGGAAACATCTGGAGAAGGACTATCCTGCTGGACCCGTGGACTACACAAAGAGAGGACTGCACTCAAAAACTGCTCCTGCTGCACTTTCAAGGCTTCACAAATATGACTTTGCCTGTCTTAAAGGAACAAGGAGTGGATGTCCTGTTCAGCAACAGGAAGAAAATTACTGAAATAATTCACTTGCATCATGTTCATCAAGGACAACTCAGTTTGCCAGCTCTACCTGGACATTACTTGGAGTAGCCAGGTGCATTGTGGGAGTCGGAGTCTCAAACGCCAACAAGCAAATAAGAGATTCTGGACCCTTGGCTGGTGCTGTGGACCCATTCAGTCTCTCAGAGGACCTTCAGAAGGCATTCCTAAAGTTTGGGAGATTTTCGACATGTTTTTGTAAAAAGTTCGGAATACCGGAATAGGAACCTAGCTATGGGTGACGAGAGACCTCTACTCAAGTCGAAATAAACAGTCTGTTTAAGCAAGAAAGAAAGATTACTTTCTTGAGTCCCCTCACTCCCCAGGGTTTCCCTTTGGTGACATGCTTCATCATAGGTGTCCTCTCAATCCGCTGCGGATTGAGGCATGCTGCGAATTGTGGAATTACATAGGAGCACTTATGAGAAAAAATGTGTTGTGCAGTGTTGTGGAGTGGAAGAAAATATGTTAACAATACCTGGATATTGTGTGAAGTAATTTTATTCTAGCTCCTAGTCGGTATGTTTAAAAGCAGGGGTACTAGAGAAAACACTATAACCTTAATGAATTAAACATTTCTAGTATTGGTCAACATGTTTCGAGCCTTCCCAAAGCTATTCCTCAGGACCACACAAGGACCAGCCATGTGCGTTCGACTCCTAAGTGACCTAAAGGTGAGGTAAATAAATAGTTAGTGAAATGTGAAGTGCCACACCTACGGTGTGTGCTCTATTTAATACACACAATTTGACTCGTTGGTATGTAATATCTGTGGGAAATAAAGCATAACAATATTAGAATAACAAACGCCTAAGCAAAACCAAAGGGGATGATGGATGGAGTGTTGAACATTGCAAGTACTCACCCCCAGTCAATTGATCTGGGTTTAATCCATCATCATTCTTTAGCTCACTCAGCCATCCCAATTCAGACATGGCCACATGCAAATTAGTCTGACCCTGTGCCTCATGGGAACAGTCCAGCCGAACTGCCAAGCCATGTCTTCCCTGGACCGGAAACAAGCATCCTGGGATCGGTTTCTGGCTAATCAGTCATCATCAGCCAGGCTAGCTTGAATCCAGTGGCAAAGTGAGCAAGGGACCCATGTCTGGGCATACCCTGCGAACCTAGGGCGAACAAAACAAAACCAAAGGGGATGATGGACGGAGTGTTGAACATTGCAAGCACTCACCCCCAGTTAACTGATCTGGGTTTAATCCATCATCATTCTTTAGCTCACTCCACCACCCGTGTTCAGACATGGCCATATGCAAATCAGTCTGACCCTGTGCCTCATGGGAACCGTCCAGCCCGTACTGCCAAGCCATGTCTTCCCTGGACCTGAAAAAGGCATCCTGGGACCGGTTTCTGGCTAATCAGCCATCTTCAGCCAGGCTAGCTTGAATCCAGTGGCAAAGTGAGCAAGGGAACCACGTCTGGGCATACCCTGCCATCTTAGGGTGAACAAAGCAAAACCAAAGGGGGTGATGGACGGAGTGTTGAACATTGCAAGCACTCACCCCCAGTCAACTGATCTGGACAAATCCATCATCGTTCTAGAGCTCACTCCACCACCCTAGTTCAGACATGTCCATATGCAAATCAGCCTGACCATGTGCCTCATGGGAACAGTACAGCCCGAACTGCCAAGGCATGTCTTCCCAGGACCAGAAACAAGCATCCTGTGAGTGGTTTGTGGCTAAACAGCCGTCATCAGCCAGGCTAGCTTGAATCCAGTGGCAAAGTGAGCAAGGGACCCACGTCTAGGCATACCCTGCCAACATAGGGCGAATAAAGCAAAACCAAAGGGGATGTTGGACGGAGTGTTGAACATTGCAAACACCCACCCCCAGTCAACTGATCTGGGCTTAATCCATTATCATTCTTTAGCTCACTCCACCACCCCAGTTCAGACATGGCCATATGCAAATCAGTCTGATCCTGTGCCTCATGGGAACCGTCCAGCCCGAACTGCAAAGCCATGTCTTCCCTGGACCTGAAAAAGGCATCCTGGGACCGGTTTCTGGCTAATCAGCCGTCATCAGCCAGGCTAGCTTGAATCCAGTGGCAAAGTGAGCAAGGGACCCACGTCTGGGCATACCCTGTCATCTTAGGGTGAACAAAGCAAAACCAAAGGGGGTGATGGATGGCGTGTTGAACATTGAAAGCACTCACCCCCAGTCAACTGATCTGGGCTTAATCCATTTTCATTCTTTAGCTCACTCCACCACCCCAGTTCAGACATGGCCATATGCAAATCAGTCTGATCCTGTGCCTCATGGGAACCGTCCAGCCCGAACTGCAAAGCCATGTCTTCCCTGGACCTGAAAAAGGCATCCTGGGACCGGTTTCTGGCTAATCAGCCGTCATCAGCCAGGCTAGCTTGAATCCAGTGGCAAAGTGAGCAAGGGACCCACGTCTGGGCATACCCTGTCATCTTAGGGTGAACAAAGCAAAACCAAAGGGGGTGATGGACGGAGTGTTGAACATTGCAAGCACTCACCCCCAGTCAACTGATCTGGACTAATCCATCATCGTTCTAGAGCTCACTCCACCACCCTAGTTCAGACATGTCCATATGCAAATCAGCCTGACCATGTGCCTCATGGGAACAGTACAGCCCGAACTGCCAAGGCATGTCTTCCCTGGACCAGAAACAAGCATCCTGTGAGTGGTTTGTGGCTAAACAGCCGTCATCAGCCAGGCTAGCTTGAATCCAGTGGCAAAGTGAGCAAGGGACCCACGTCTAGGCATACCCTGCCAACATAGGGCGAATAAAGCAAAACCAAAGGGGATGTTGGACGGAGTGTTGAACATTGCAAACACCCACCCCCAGTCAACTGATCTGGGCTTAATCCATTATCATTCTTTAGCTCACTCCACCACCCCAGTTCAGACATGGCCATATGCAAATCAGTCTGACCCTGTGCCTCATGGGAACCGCCCAGCCCGAACTGCAAAGCCATGTCTTCCCTGGACCTGAAAAAGGCATCCTGGGACCGGTTTCTGGCTAATCAGCCGTCATCAGCCAGGCTAGCTTGAATCCAGTGGCAAAGTGAGCAAGGGAACCACGTCTGGGCATACCCTGCCATCTTAGGGTGAACAAAGCAAAACCAAAGGGGGTGATGGACGGAGTGTTGAACATTGCAAGCACTCACCCCCAGTCAACTGATCTGGACAAATCCATCATCGTTCTAGAGCTCACTCCACCACCCTAGTTCAGACATGTCCATATGCAAATCAGCCTGACCATGTGCCTCATGGGAACAGTACAGCCCGAACTGCCAAGGCATGTCTTCCCAGGACCAGAAACAAGCATCCTGTGAGTGGTTTGTGGCTAAACAGCCGTCATCAGCCAGGCTAGCTTGAATCCAGTGGCAAAGTGAGCAAGGGACCCACGTCTAGGCATACCCTGCCAACATAGGGCGAATAAAGCAAAACCAAAGGGGATGTTGGACGGAGTGTTGAACATTGCAAACACCCACCCCCAGTCAACTGATCTGGGCTTAATCCATTATCATTCTTTAGCTCACTCCACCACCCCAGTTCAGACATGGCCATATGCAAATCAGTCTGATCCTGTGCCTCATGGGAACCGTCCAGCCCGAACTGCAAAGCCATGTCTTCCCTGGACCTGAAAAAGGCATCCTGGGACCGGTTTCTGGCTAATCAGCCGTCATCAGCCAGGCTAGCTTGAATCCAGTGGCAAAGTGAGCAAGGGACCCACGTCTTGGCATACCCTGTCATCTTAGGGTGAACAAAGCAAAACCAAAGGGGGTGATGGATGGCGTGTTGAACATTGAAAGCACTCACCCCCAGTCAACTGATCTGGGCTTAATCCATTTTCATTCTTTAGCTCACTCCACCACCCCAGTTCAGACATGGCCATATGCAAATCAGTCTGATCCTGTGCCTCATGGGAACCGTCCAGCCCGAACTGCAAAGCCATGTCTTCCCTGGACCTGAAAAAGGCATCCTGGGACCGGTTTCTGGCTAATCAGCCGTCATCAGCCAGGCTAGCTTGAATCCAGTGGCAAAGTGAGCAAGGGACCCACGTCTGGGCATACCCTGTCATCTTAGGGTGAACAAAGCAAAACCAAAGGGGGTGATGGACGGAGTGTTGAACATTGCAAGCACTCACCCCCAGTCAACTGATCTGGACTAATCCATCATCGTTCTAGAGCTCACTCCACCACCCTAGTTCAGACATGTCCATATGCAAATCAGCCTGACCATGTGCCTCATGGGAACAGTACAGCCCGAACTGCCAAGGCATGTCTTCCCTGGACCAGAAACAAGCATCCTGTGAGTGGTTTGTGGCTAAACAGCCGTCATCAGCCAGGCTAGCTTGAATCCAGTGGCAAAAGGAGCAAGGGACCCACGTCTAGGCATACCCTGCCAACATAGGGCGAATAAAGCAAAACCAAAGGGGATGTTGGACGGAGTGTTGAACATTGCAAACACCCACCCCCAGTCAACTGATCTGGGCTTAATCCATTATCATTCTTTAGCTCACTCCACCACCCCAGTTCAGACATGGCCATATGCAAATCAGTCTGATCCTGTGCCTCATGGGAACCGCCCAGCCCGAACTGCAAAGCCATGTCTTCCCTGGACCTGAAAAAGGCATCCTGGGACCGGTTTCTGGCTAATCAGCCGTCATCAGCCAGGCTAGCTTGAATCCAGTGGCAAAGTGAGCAAGGGACCCACGTCTGGGCATACCCTGTCATCTTAGGGTGAACAAAGCAAAACCAAAGGGGGTGATGGATGGAGTGTTGAACATTGAAAGCACTCACCCCCAGTTAACTGATCTGGGTTTAATCCATCATCATTCTTTAGCTCACTCCACCACCCGTGTTCAGACATGGCCATATGCAAATCAGTCTGACCCTGTGCCTCATGGGAACCGTCCAGCCGAACTGCCAAGCCATGTCTTCCCTGGACCTGAAAAAGGCATCCTGGGACCAGTTTCTGGCTAATCAGCCGTCATCAGCCAGGCTAGCTTGAATCCAGTGGCAAAGTGAGCAAGGGACCCACGTCTGGGCATACCCTGCCATCTTAGGGTGAACAATGCAAAACCAAAGGGGGTGATGGACGGAGTGTTGAACATTGCAAGCACTCACCCCCAGTCAACTGATCTGGACTAATCCATCATCATTCTAGAGCTCACTCCACCACCCTAGTTCAGACATGTCCATATGCAAATCAGTCTGACCATGTGCCTCATGGGAACAGTACAGCCCGAACTGCCAAGGCATGTCTTCCCTGGACCAGAAACAAGCATCCTGGGAGTGGTTTGTGGGTAAACAGCCGTCATCAGCCAGGCTAGCTTGAATCCAGTGTGCAAAGTGAGCAAGGGACCCACATCTGGGCATACCCTGCCATCTTAGGGTGAACAAAGCAAAACCAAAGGGGGTGATGGATGAAGTGTTGAACATTGCAAGCACTCACCCCAAGTCAACTGATCTGGGCTTAATCCATTATCATTCTTTAGCTCACTCCACCACCCCAGTTTAGACATGGCCGTATGCAAATCAGTCTGACCCTGCGCCTCATTGGAACAGTCCAGCCCAAACTTCCAAGCCACGTCTTCCCTTCTACCTGAAAAAGGCATCCTGGGACCAGTTTCTGGCTAATCAGCCATCATCAGCCAGGCTAGCTTGAATCCAGTGGCAAAGTGAGCAAGGGACCCACGTCTGGGCATACCCTGCCAACTTAGGGCGAGCAAACCAAACCAAGGGGACTTTGCCACTGGATTCAAGCTAGCCTGGCTGATGACGGCTGATGATTATTGTCTTCCCTTATATAAGGGTAGACCTTCTCGTGTGAGAAGGATTTTTGGTCCTTCTTAAATTTCTGGTACTTAGGGGCCTATTAGGATGGCTGGTGAACTTTCGTCCACCCGCCACCCTAGCGGTGCTGGGACCAGCCGCCAGTGGTGTGGCAGTTGAGCACCGGCAATTAGGATGCCATCGCCACCGTGGCAGTGGCATACTCTATTCCCAGCATTGTGGTGGGCAGTGCTCACAGCACCGCCCGTTACAGTGCTGGGAATGCACTTCGTGCATTGGCATGCACAAGGTGACAGGCACCGCGCAGTGCCTGCCACTTGGTAAGTGGCAATGCATAGGTACCCCCCATGTGCCCCCTCCCCCCCAACATCCTGGGGGCATGCAACGGACCACCATTTGGGAAATCTGCATGCCTTTCCGTGGTGGCAACGCTGCCACGGAAAGTCTGTTCCCGCATTGCATATTAATAAGGATGGCGGTGTCTAACAGACACCGCCACCATATTCAAACCTTTTCTACCCAGTCGACTCATGGACTTGGCGGAAAAGGGGTGGACGGTCTCCCCGTCTGCTGCTTAACCCCCGCCAACATAATCAGGTGGGAGAGAAATTGCATGCGGGCGGAGTATAATGGCGGGCGGATCGGCACTGCCATATGGGCAGTGGAGATCTGCCCGCCATTATAATAGACCCCTTTGTGTCCTTGAGGCTCACCTCGAATTCTGTCATTGTTTTATTTAGTTCTTTCAGGTGGTTTTTGTATTGTATTGTATTGTATTGTATGTCGATTTGTAGAGCGCGATTGATGCCCAGGGGCGTCCAAGCGCTAAGAACCATCATCATATCGAGAGGGGTGGCCGGGGGGGTTTACTGAGGGCAGTTGAAGAGAAATGTTTTAAGCTGTTTCCTAAATGAGGAGAGATTTGGGTTAGCTCTCAGATGGAGGGGAAGAGTGTTCCATAGCTTGGAGGCGTTATGAGCGAAGGTCCTGCCGCCGGTTCTTGATTTCTTTATTCTTGGTGTTGTGGCCATATACATCTGGGTTGATTTGAGATTCCTAGTAGGTTGGTAGTGCGAGACTAGGTTGAGGGTGATGAGGGGGCCCGTTTTGCAGAAAGACTGGTGGGCGATGCATAAGGCTTTGAATTGTATTCTTTGGCGGATGGGTAGCCAGTGCAATTTAGTCAGCCCAGTTTTGGCTGATTGACGTCAAGGGATCTGAAGTAGAGTGCGGGCGGCGCAGTTCTGCACTATTTGTAATCTCCGCAGTGTGTATTCTGGGACAGCGAGGTAAAGGGCGTTGTTAAAATCCAGTCGAGACTGGATAAGGCCCTGGATGGCAACCTGTTTTGCCTCCATCGGAAGGAGATGGAGGACCTTCCTCAGCAACCTAAGGAGGCCAAAGCAGGTGGCTGCAAGCTTGGTGGCTTGGGTGCCAAAAGACAGAGATCTGTCCAGCCATACCCCGAGGCTCTTGATATTGTCCTTCGGGGCTGGGGGGAGGCCCAGGCAGGGCGGCCATAGAGTACTGAAGGAGGTGGGGTCGGCAGGGCCAAGGAGCATTAGCTCTGTTTTGTCCCCGTTCATTTTGAGTGAGGAGGCGGACATCCAGCTCTTGACCTTCTCTAAGCATTTCTTGAGCCCTCCCCTAGTAGTCAGGTTGGCTTCCTGCGCTAATGAAACCACCAGCTGAGTGTCGTCAGCGTAGGATATGATTTTAACTCCAAACTGACGAGCAACCTCCGCCAGGGGCCTCATATAGATGTTAAAGAGGGCTGGGCTTAGTGAGGAGCCCTGTGGGACTCCGCATCTTAATGGTCTGCTGGTTGATGAAGATCCTCCATCAAATACCCGGAAGGATCTGTCCTTCAAAAAGGAATCTAACCAGGACCAAGCCTTGTTTTTTATGCCGATGTCTGACATACGGTTCAGCAGTATGTCGTGGCTGACTGTGTCGAAAGCCGCGCTTAAATCAAGGAGGATCACTGCCACTGATCCTCCTTGATCCAGGATGGTTCTGGATTCCTCGGTGACCATGAGGAGCGGTGTTTCGGTGCCATGTTTTGGTCTGAAGCCCATTTGAGTGGGATCCAGTAGGTGGTGGTTTTCTAGATAGTTGACCAGCTGGCTGTTGATATGTTTCTCCAGGATTTTGCTCAGCCAGGGTAGGAGGGAGATTGGCCGATAGTTACTGAGGTCTGAGGGATCTAGGCTTGACTTCTTTAACAAAGCTCGGACCATGGCTTGTTTCCACTTCGGCGGGACTAAGCCGGTGGTAATGGAAGAATTAAGGAGGTCCCTTATGATGGGGAGGGTGATTTCGGAGACTGACATAATAATGTCTGGCGGGGCTGGGTCATCAGGGGACCCTGATTTAACTTTCCGTGCCGTAGACTCCAGAGTCGTGAGGTTGAAGGGGGTGAAACGGTCCAAAGTGGGAGGAGGCTGAGAGGAGGAGAGTGTTGGGTCCGAGTTGCTCAGGGTGGGGGGGGTACTGGGCACGGGAGGGAAGGATTCATAGATGTTAGTGATTTTTTGAAGGAAGAAGTCTGCCATCTTATTGCAGTGTTCTGTGGACTTGGTCTCACACAGGCTGGGTGGTAGTTTGGTGAGGCTTTTCACAATGTGAAAAATTTCTCTAGGTTTAGATTTGGCGGAGATGATTTCTTTAGAGAAATAAGCAATTTGGCTGGCCTTGATTTGTTCTTTATACTCCTTAAGTAGCTTACGATATTGCGTTTTGGTTTCTGGTGAGGGATCCAGGCGCCATTTTCTTTCAGCTTGCCTGCACTGGCGTTTCTTTGTCCTAAGGGGTTCTGAATACCAAGGAGCAGATTTGTGGGAACGTTTTGTGGTGGTTTTCCTTTTAGGTAAAGAATGGTCAAGTGAATGGGGGATCCTTTCTTCGTATGTCAGGTTTGCGCGGCCTGGGTCCCCATTATGAGGAGGTAGGTTGCTGGCCAATGTTGTGGTCCATTTCTCGACTGACAGGCGAGACCAAGGTCTGCCTATTCTTATAGTGGGTGTAGCGGCTGGGGGTCTAGGAGTAGACCAGGAGAAGGGGACCAGTAGGTGGTCAGTCCATGGGAGTGAGTGTGGTACACCAGTTTTCAGGTTAGGACAATTGCTGAGAACTGGATCCAGCAGGTGGCCTTGAGCATGGGTATGGGAGCTGACCGATTGGTGTAATTGCAATGCCGCAAGATCGTCTAAAATAAGGGTTGCCGTGTGATCTGCTTTAGAATCAAAGTGGAAATTAAGATCACCTAGCAGGGTGAAGTTAGCGGAGGTGCTGACTCGATCGGCCACAATCCGTGCTAGTTGGTTGTGGAATTGTTTTGAGGGTCCAGGGGGACGGTAGATGAGGGTCCCTGTGAAGCAGTTATTCGGCGAGAGCTCAAGGCTGAAGGCTAGGCTTTCACAATCCGGGATGCTTTCTGGGGTGACTCGGCAAAGAAACTGTTCTTTGTAGATGATTGCTAGTCCTCCTCCTCTGCCTTTAGGCCGGTCTTGGCGAGAGATTAGAAAGCCAGGTGGAAGGGCTGTGACCAGGGCCGGGTCAGAGTCTGAAGTGAGCCAAGTCTCCGTCAGGAAGACGATGTCAGGCAAACTTTCTTCCATCAGGAGTGAAAATTCGTCCTTATGTTCAGCTCTGTTACAGTTTGGTAAGATTTTAAGCGGACTTCCAAGGTGTGTATTTCCGCCTTCATTTTCTCAGGCAGACGAGCTGCTGTCTTGATGATTAACACTAACCAGTCCCTGGTATAGTGCCACGAAATGAGCGACCAATCCTTCTTAAAGGTTTTGTCTTGCTGGTAGATGAATGGTTCATTTTGTACGATTAATCCTTGTGGTGCGGTATTAGACCTGAGGTATTCAGTCATCATAATACCATGGATCATGGTTTTTATTTGGTTCCTTCTCAATTCCGTCCATTTGTCCCAAACCTGGCCAGCTTTGTTCGAGTCTCTGTTAGGTGTTTTAGCTAAGGGTAGCATAGATGAGATGATTCTTTCTACTTCTTCCTCAGAGATGGTGAGACCAGTTATTTCAGTCATGTTTGCAAAAAGTGTGGTTGTCAGGTATGTACAGTATGTCAATGTGGGGGATACGGGGTGACTCCCACAACTGCGCGCTGTAAAGTAGACACTCAAAAAAAGCCACAACCGAGTTATCCTGGCGGCCATACGGAAGCGCCTGGCAAGCCCGGCTTTTTTACAATTTTATTTACAGTGTCCCCATTAACCCAAAGTTAACCCTGCTTTGTTATCATCATTACAGAATGTGACCACGAGCCCTTCAACCCCTCTAGACCATGGGGCAAAACTGAACCTTATATAAAGTATGTGATTTTGATATTTGTATCGTTTTTAAGTGTGGTATGTCACATGGTATCTATGACCATGTTTTAAATTAACACGATAACCAGGATCTCCTTAGGAGACGATGACCATACTTTTTTTCTACCAGCAAGGCACGATGGAATAGACGATAGTCGATGTAATCCACACATCATAGAGTAGCATTAGTGTGAACCAAATGAACCATGTTGTAAACATTATGATCCCTGCTAGTTTCCTGGCAGGCATTTGTTATTCTAATATTGTTCTGCTTTATTTCCCACAGACACTACGTACTAATGAGTCAAATCCTATGTATGAAATAGTGCACACACAGTAGGTGTGGCACTTCACATTTCACTAACTATTTATTTACCTCACTTTTAGGTCACTTAGGAGTTGAACGCACAGGGCTGGTCCTTGTGTGGTCCTGAGGAAGAGCCTTGGGGAGGCTCGAAACATGTAGACCAATACTAGAGACGTTTAACTCATTAAGGTTACACTGTTTTCTCTAGTACACTTGCTTTTAAACATACGGACTAGGAGCTAGAATAAAATTACTTCGCCCACTAGCCAGGTATTTTTAACATTTTGTCTTCCACTCCACAACACTGCACAACACATTTTCTCACATAAGTGATACTACGTAATTCCACAAGTCGCAGCAAGCCTCAATCCGCAGCAAATTGTGAGGACCCCTATGATGAAACATTTTACCAAGGGAAAACCCTGGTGGGTGAGGGGACTCAAGAAAGTAATCTTACTTTCTTGCTTAAACAGACTGTCTATCTCGACTTGAGTAGATATCTCTCATCACTCATAGCTAGGTTTCTATTCCGGTATTCCGTTTTTTCTGTGTTCATTACTGAAAGGAGGGTGGACCTAGCTTTACACCCTCTACCTCCCCACCATTTTTTGAGTTTGTGAAAATCTCCATAAGAAGTCTGACCTCGATGACGGTTTGCTCCGTTGAAAGCTCCGGAGCTCTTCGTCATTGACGACGAAGACAAAGACAACCAGGATTCATCGAGGCATTGTGCTGCAGTAAGTTGCCGTCATCAAACTGACGAAGCCAACCACTGGATGTAGAGAAAAAAGCTCCAAAAAAGTGACTTAGTTGCGAAGATAAAATCTTGACCGGCCCAAACCACTAGACTTATCTAAGCTCCACTCCATCGCAATTGGACTGACACTTTGACTTGGTCCTGGTTCAGTGCAAATGGCCACAGTTAGCGCTTTTCACTTTTAGGCGCTAGAAAGCACATTTTTGCTTTACATCTTCAAAAATTAATATCTCTGGTTCCCTAAATTGGATCTTTGTCGTTCCTGTGTCATTTTAAAGATAAAAATATCCTCTATTTGTATTAATTGGTGTGGGATTTTTATTTTGTTTTGTGTTTTACTAATTTACTGTTTTGTTGATATTAGATGTTTTGTCTCCTAAGTTAAGCCCATCGGTCAAGCTACCAAGGATTAATTTATTGAGACTTAGCCAGACCTTATTTGTGGTTGTGGTGTTATTGCTAGTTGTAGGTACCCACCCACACCCACTAATAAACCAACTTCCAATATTTTGGTGCACAGTGGTGGGATCCAGAACTTATGTTTAAAAACAGGATTCAGCGTTTAAGGGAGGCAATTAAAAATCATCTAAAATGACCTAGTGCTAAAATAGTTTTTGCTAATTAATTTGTACTAATATCAATTAAACTCAAATTTTGCATCAGTTTTTCTATGTGACCCAAGAAATAGGGATGCCATGAAGCTTGCTCTAGCTTGCCTGCCCACGCTCAATTTAGTAGAACTTCGGTGGTTGTGTAGGGAAAGGGAATTACCAGCTTCTACCAATACTAGGAGGTCAGAGCCGGTAAAGTCTTTTCCAGTCTGGGCAGAGGCCCAGCTAGCAGAGACATCCCCTGAGACACAGGAGGCTCCAGAGGTAGAAGTATAGGGGAAGGTTGATCCCTTCAGCCTCAATGATGAGCAAGAACACCTGACCACTTACACAGTAGCTGGGCCCCTGCCTATAGATAGTGAGAGGAGAGGATCCATAACAGGAGGAGTAGACCTGATCCACAAGAAGAGAGCATTTGAGGTCCAGTTAGCCTGCATACATTTTGAGTAAGCCTGGGCGGAGCTTGCGGAGTTTCACTACACAGATTTCCACGGAGTTACCGAAAACTCAGCAAAATTCTGTGGTGTTCCGCAAATGGGCAGATTGAGAATCCTCAGTCCTCCTGTGGTTTAATGCACCTACTGCAGAGATATCTGTGTATCTTGAAGTTCACAGGTTCAAATGTTTGCAATGGAGGTGAGCCATTCTTCTTTTCAGAAAAAGTGAACTGTGTACAGTCAGAGGTTTCTTAGTTCTTCTCACAATACTAACTCTCATTGTCAATGTTCTAAAAGAAAGTACACAGTTCCAAGACGAACCAGGTAAAGTTTTCTCACTGTGAACAGAGCCAGGCATGGCATGTGCGTCTGGCTGGCAGGTGTAGCAATAGGGGCATGTGAAGATTTATAAGCACCCCATCTTTCTGCTCCCCCTCCATCACTCGCTTCAGTTTAAAAACATTTCATTATCAGCTATGTGCCAGCGCATGTCACTGCAATCAAAATTATTCAAAGCAATAGAGACGGGCAATCATTGACAGAGCACGCAGGCATTTATCAGATCAGAAGTTTGGGGGTGAAAGCCAAGGAGGGGGCACTGGGAGGGCTGCTAAGCTATTATTGTTGATTATGCAGACTGGCAGAGACCCAGGGAAACAGCAGTACTGTGACACGGAGAATAAATGGGACACAATCAGAACTGACCTAACAATAGTTTCTCAAGATAAAAAAAACCTGAAGCCTTATTTCTGGACTCGATTGCTTTCAGCATTAGCTACATCATCATGCCTCTCTGCAGAACAACACTTGGGGGAAAAGGCATACGTTTGCCATTTACCAACTTTGACCGGCAATAACAGGTTTCTTACTTCTTTACTGTGAATTCCTGAAACGGCAAAGTAATTTCGGTTCTATATTTAATTTAACACTAGGCACATTTCTCATCTCTACCAACACTGGAAACTGTGTGTTTTGTGCTGAAACAGAAGAAAAAGCAACCCGAAGTCGTCAACGATTCTGCTGCCTGCTCTGTGTCCTGAAGGCATTGCAGAGGGCACCACCGCACTTTGCACCACAACCCTGGTCTCACTGAAGATGCAGCCTGCCGCCACCACTGAGCTGATGCTTGCACCGTGATCTCTGGGAACCGCTCTTTGCACTGCCTTGCTTCAAACCGCCGCCCTGGTATACTCGATGACGGCACTCCACACCAACATTAATGCAGGTGCTTGTACTGTGGTTTGAGGCATTTTTCATAAGTTACACGACTCACCATCCCATCCCACACTGCAACCTTGGTCTTCCAACGCCGGCACCATAAACTCCAGTTCGTCAACAGATGACAGAAATTCAGCAATGACGATGCTACTGCCTGCACCGTGTTCTGCTAGCACCACAATAAGCACCGCGCCACATTGCACTGCAGCCCTAGACTCACTGGCACCGCTGGACGACTGTCACCACTATGCTGCTGCCTGCACTATAACCTGACGACACTGTAGGCCACACTGCTGTAATTTGCACTGTAGTCCCAACGCCAACCTGAATTCAACCGCACAAAGTTCAATCTGCAATGTGTATGACTTCAAGGGCTGGAAGACTTCTGCACTGACCTCTAGAACCGACACCTGCCGATGCCTGCTCTTCGAGGCACATCGCAAGGCCACCGATGCCCTGCATTTCTAAAGGTACTGTTTGTGGGTCTTCCCCACACTGTAGCTGGCATGTGATGCTGCGGTCAACCGGAACTGTTTGGATTAGTTGTTCAGGATGAAGTGATAGCCCAGGATGGAGCTATCGGCTTCAAGGAACTGTATTTTAAGTCTATTTTCCCTTATTGATATTTATAAGAACTGCATGGTGGATTTTATCATTATTCGTCTTGTTTGCACAGATAAAATATTGGATATTTTTCTAAAGCTGGTGTGGTGTCCTTTTGTACTGTTTTCAATGTGTTACTGTTTATTATGTTTAAATGCTTTACACGCTGCCTCTGAGATAAGCCAGACTGCTCATGCTAGGCTACCAAGAGGGTGAGCAGGGGTTATTTTAGAAGTGTATCCCCCGGTATCCTGACTAGGAAGAAGGATCCCTACTTGGGTAGGGTAACAATCTGCCAACTAGAGACCCCCATTTCTAACAGTCTTCATCTTGCTTTGTGAGAAGTGTCATTTAAAAAGAATAATAATAATAATTTTGTGATGTACATGCGGTGAAGAATCTTGTAGTTAAAAATCCTCAGACGGCTATTTGCAGAAATGTTTGTTCACAACTGTATGTCCACTGTTTGTCCGATAGGGGTGTGCGCCCGATAGGGGTGTGCCCAAACCTGCTTCCCATCACGTTTTGGAGGCTGTGGGGGCATACGTCTGAGAGGTCTGCATGTGGCGAAATAGAAGGGAGCTACATGTGACGGGGAGGTGCATTGCAAAATGGAGTGTAGTAGGCCCAGCGTTAGCGGCTCCAGAGGAAACTCTGGTGTAAGTGCCTTAACATGTAGAAGAACAGTTCCATAGATGCAGGTTCACTGTGGTTAAAGAACTGTTTCTTACTTCTAAAAATTCCATTGTGGTATAGGTTCCCCCATGGGATCATTTTGAGTTTTTTAAACATTTGTCGACAGCCCACTTCCCGTGTCACCTCAAGAGCAGCATAGTATAGAAGTTGGACTCTTGGTGAGTATAGCATCGGCATCCCTTGTCTATTTGCAATGCTGCTCCATTCAGCATTTGTACAGACTGCTGTGGTGGGGTCCAAGTCTCTACGCTTGGGTTTATGTGCAATAAAACCCACTTGTGGGTGGGGTACAAATACCCCTGCTCAATAGCGAGATGTGGCATATATGGGGGAGGATAAATCCAATACTTGGCAAAGTGTACCGGTGCGCATAGGTGCTTTGATTGCATGTCAGGGGCCTCAAATCAACCCTGTGCTAAAGGACGCATTAGTGTGTCCCATTAAAATCTGGGATGTCCACCTTCTCACACCAGTCTGATCCATTGTGATTGAAGCGTTTGAAAAAAAAATGAGCCCCAGATTGTACGGTATGTTTAGGAAAAGGTATAATAATTTGGGCAGTATTATCATTTTGATCAGTGATATGCGCCCAGCCATAGAGAGGGACAAAGTGATCCAGCTCGTTATCATGTCCATCAGGGATGTCAGGTCCCATCCATAATTAGCACGCATTAGGTCCATCCTGTTCCTAATGATTGTTATCTCTAAATACTTCACCTCTGACTGGCACCACTCCATAGGGTAATTCAGAGGGTACGGGTAAGTGACATCCGTTAGCAAAAAGATCTGCTTCTTTTCCCATTTAACATTAATTCCTGAGATCCCTCCAAACACAGTACATTCATGCAATATGGGGTTAAGACTAATTTGTGGATTGCGGACATATAGAGTGATGTCTCCCGCACTATAATTTACCTGGTAGGATACCGAATCGCATGCTCCCTATATTGTTGATGCAGCTTGGCTGCAAGTGGTTCTACAGCCAACGGAAATAGCAGAGGCGAGAGCTGGCAGCCCTGTCTCATATAAACAACAAAAGAGGGAGTTACACCCGTGGGGATATACACTCAGCCTCAGTGGAGGCAAGTTGTGTGTTAGCCACAATCCAAAATGAGGACATCCTTTGTCCTTAAGAAGACCCCTCACTCACCAACCTAGTTGGTGACATGCTTCATCATCGGGGTCCCACCCGGACAGCCGAATGCCATCCAGGTGTGCTGCAACACCTGATTACAGTGGAGCTGGTTTTGTTTTTTATATGTGAAAAGGGAAAAAAACTAAGTGTTATTAAAAATGTCCGTAACTGCCCACTTACGTGATTTATTCTGGGGTGTTGCGGATATAATTAAAAGAAAAAGGCACCTGTTGCTCGGTTAGGAGAGCTGTCGGTGAAAACTAATTGGTGTGTGGGATAAAAGGTTTGGTCTACATGTTTCTACCTATGTGTCAGATTAAACAGGTATTCGTCAGGACCTTGAGGTACTTACGGGACGGTCTGCGCACGCTAAGGCGCACCCTGTCCTCGTAAGTATCAATGGGAGAAGCAAAATTAATCTCCAATTAAAATGGTTTCTTCTTTAGTTTGTGGAAAAAACCTGTGGGAAATAAAATAGGGAAAAGGGTTGTGGATAACGAACAGATACATATAAAATTACCACATACATAACACACAAATGGTCAATGGTGATGTGCATCAGCATACATCATACCCATGATGTGAGGGACGAGTGAGCTAAGTCCCAATACTGCCATATACCACGTGGAGGCACACCCAATGTATCCATGATACTGAAATCACTGAGTGTCAGTGCTAGAAGTAGCGAAGGCACTGGACACAAATAGGCGAAGTGCTGGGTGTTTGTGTCTCAGAAACTGAGAGGTAGCGCAGTCGTCGTGCAAGTGAAGGCGACTGCGCAGGACTAAAATGACAACTACGTGAATAAGAAACTAAATAAAATAAAATAAAATAAAATAAAATCCGGACCTGACACACCGGCCACACATAAAGCGACAGAGTCCAATAGTGGTAAACATGCATGGTAACGGTGAACAATGATTCGGAATGATTATCTTACTAGGAGCTTTATATTCAGTGCTCCATGAGCCACTCCGAGATCGGTTTGTATTCTCGAAACGATCTAGGTAGAGAATACAGGGTGTTGAAAGAATAATAATAACGTTCTTGTCAAGGGGGTATGAGTCTATGCTTGACAGGAACAATCTTACTTGTACGAGGAAAATGAGGCGCCGTTCACACCTAAACCGTCACCGCGAGTGCTCCAAGGGTTACTGGGCTGCCGGATCGGCGAGGTAAAACAGTGTGCCGTTTCCGGGTTGGGCGTGGTTGGGTGAGTAGGGCGTGATCGGCATAGGGCGTGTGAGCGGCTCAGTGACCAATAGCAAGGAGTGCTGTACAGTAGGGCTCCAATGCACGTCATGCCTTGCCAGTAGCTGCGAACAGCCTTAAAGGGATATTCTTTACTTATTTTGTGACTAGTGACCATTTGGTCGTGAAGGGTTCAAAACCATGCAAGCATTCCGGGAATGTGATTCATCCCTTACAAGACGAATATGGGGAAGTGAAAAAGTAAACAAATTAAAAAAGTAAACACTGGCGCATAGGAGTAAAAAAGTAGTGAAGTACAAAGATTACAAATAAGTGGGTTCTCCAAGCATGCAGCAGATAGGAGGTACACAAGGAATTGCATGGAGAGGGGTTACTTTTTTACTGAATTCCAGGGAATATTATCGTTCAGGCCCCGTTTGTGAGTGGCCAGTCGGTAGACCCAACGCTGTTCCTTTTCGAAAAGGGTGGTTTCCTTTTCAACTTGCTCTATGATGATCCATTTAAAGTCATTAGGGCCATGTTTCATGGACAGAAAATGTTCTGTGAGTTTTGTCATTGTTTTTTTGCAGCGGATCGTGCTGCGGTGTTCACATATGCGTTGTTTGACCTTCCTACAGGTCATGCCCACATATCTGAGATTGCAGGGGCAGGTGATGAGGTACACCACCAGCGAGCTGTTGCAATTAGTGTGGGATCTGATGGTCCAGATCTTGCCTTCCTCCAGCTGTAATGTCTTGGTGTTCTCTGTTAGGGGGCAGACACTGCAATTCCCGCATTTGTAGTGACCCAGAACCTTGGGTAGGCCCCAGATATTGAGTACTGTGGATTCCTCTTCGGCTAGTCTCCTAGGTCTAGTGTTCACCAGACTGTCGCGTATGCTCCTTGCCCTTTTGTAGGCAAATAATGTTTTTTCCCATTACAGATTGCCAGTGTTAATGATCTTCCAATGCTTATTGATGGATTTTGACATTAGGTTAGACGCGGAGCAAAACGTAGTCACACATGTCAGAGGTGTGTCTGTTTTTTCTCTAGGAGTGTCTTCCAGGAGGATTTCTCTAGGCTGGTTCCTTGCACGTTTTTGGCACTTATTCAGGATTCTGTTTGGGTAGCCCCTTGCTTGGAGTTTATGGGTTAGATCTCCTGATTGTTCACGGTAGTCGCTGATATTACTACAATTCCTCCTGATCCTTAAATATTGACCATAGGGCAGATTCTCCCTCAATGGTCTGGGATGGAAGCTCTCGAATCGTAGAAGATTGTTCTTAGCCGTGGGTTTAAAGTGGGTCTTTGTCTCCAAACGTCTACCTTCCTTCGTGATTGTTAAATCAAGAAAGGTCAGGGTCTTGGGGTCTTGTGTGTATGTGAATCTCAGGTTGTTGTCCAGGGTATTGATCCACTTGAAGAAATCTAGTAGCGTTTCTTCTGGCCCTTGCCAGATCGTCAGGACATCATCTATATAGCGCTTCCAGAGAAGGATATGTGGAAAAAATGGATTCTGATTGTTTAAGATGAATTGTTCCTCAAAATGGTACACATAGAGACCCGCCACACTGGGAGCAAATGTGCTTCCCATCGAAGTTCCACCTATTTGGAGGTACAGGGTACCCTCGAACTCAAAATAGTTCTTTTTAAGTGCCAATCTGGCGCATTCAAGTATGAAGTTCCTAGGAGTTTTGTAAGTCCAAGTTTCTTTTTCCAATACTCCTTCTAATACCTTCAGAGTGTCGTCCTGAGGTATGCTCGTGTAGAGGCTCTCTATGTCGAGACTGACAAGTATGGTATTCTCATCAATTGTCAGTTGATCCAACAATTGGAGGACATTTTTGGTGTCCTTCAAGTATGTGGGAGTTTTTTGGACTAAAGGCCTTAGGAAAACATCACAAAATTTTGATAGGGGTTCCAGGACGGATCCTATGCCTGAAACAATGGGTCTGCCAGGTGGGGAATGCTTGTTCTTATGCATCTTGGGTAAAATGTAGAAGTAAGGAATTTTTCCTTCGTTGTTGCACAGAAAGTCAGCCTCTTGTTTAGTAATAAAGCCACTTTCCTCACCATGATCAGTCAATGACTTGATTTCATTCTTTAGTTCCTGAGTGGGGTCAAAGGTAAGTTGTCGATAGTTCTGTATGTCGCCTAGTAAGCGAAGACATTCAGTTCTGTACATAGAGGTGTCCAGTACAACAACACCTCCCCCTTTGTCCGCTGGTTTTATGGTGATGGTATCACAGCGTTTCAACTCATCCAAGGCGAGCCTTTCCAATTTCGTCAGGTTTGTAAAGGGTTCTTTCGGCACTAGAGTTTCAATGTCATTGAATACAGCCTGTTCGAAGGCCGAAATTTCCACCGGTGTCATGTGGGGAGGAGGCATGAATGTCGACTTCAATCGTAATCCAGTATCACTGCGATCTTGATTTTCATTGCTGTCAGTTTTGTCTCCATTTTTTTCAAAAAAGGCTTTAAGTTTTAATTTCCTGAAAAAAACAGCCAATTCGCAATGGAGGTTGAATTTGTCAAATCTTTGTGTAGGAACGAAACCGAGTCCTTTATTAAGGACTAGTGCTTCAGTAGTTGAAAGAGGTCTGGATGACAGATTGGTCACTAGTTCTAGGTGTTGCTCTGTCCCGCCTGTGGATTCTTGCTCCTGGTATGATTCGTGATTGGATCCTCTGGAGCCCAGTGTACCTGTGGTCCTCCCACTCCTCCTCTGTTTCTTCCCCTGCCTCTTCCGCCCCTCCATAAAAAAGGCCGGTAGTTGTTTGGTGGGGGTGGTTGGGGTTGAAAGGGTGGTTGCCATCCGTACATCGGGTATGGTGGGGGATGGAATGGCGGTTGGTATCCTTGCATCATAGGATTAAACTGTGGCCAGTTATTTTGTTGTGCAATTCTCCCTCTCCCTTTGCCTCGTTGTTTGTAACTTCCTGTACTGGAGGCACTTGAATTACTGCTCAGTTTGGAGACAAAGACCCACTTTAAACCCACGGCTAAGAACAATCTTCTACGATTCGAGAGCTTCCATCCCAGACCATTGAGGGAGAATCTGCCCTATGGTCAATATTTAAGGATCAGGAGGAATTGTAGTAATATCAGCGACTACTGTGAACAATCAGGAGATCTAACCCATAAACTCCAAGCAAGGGGCTACCCAAACAGAATCCTGAATAAGTGCCAAAAACGTGCAAGGAACCAGCCTAGAGAGATCCTCCTGGAAGACACTCCTAGAGAAAAAACAGACACACCTCTGACATGTGTGACTACGTTTTGCTCCGCGTCTAACCTAATGTCAAAATCCATCAATAAGCATTGGAAGATCATTAACACTGGCAATCTGAAATGGGAAAAACCATTATTTGCCTACAAAAGGGCAAGGAGCATACGCGACAGTCTGGTGAACACTAGACCTAGGAGACTAGCCGAAGAGGAATCCACAGTACTCAATATCTGGGGCCTACCCAAGGTTCTGGGTCACTACAAATGCAGTGTCTGCCCCCTAACAGAGAACACCAAGACATTACAGCTGGAGGAAGGCAAGATCTGGACCATCAGATCCCACACTAATTGCAACAGCTCGCTGGTGGTGTACCTCATCACCTGCCCCTGCAATCTCAGATATGTGGGCATGACCTGTAGGAAGGTCAAACAACGCATATGTGAACACCGCAGCACGATCCGCTGCAAAAAAACAATGACAAAACTCACAGAACATTTTCTGTCCATGAAACATGGCCCTAATGACTTTAAATGGACCATCATAGAGCAAGTTGAAAAGGAAACCACCCTTTTCGAAAAGGAACAGCGTTGGGTCTACCGACTGGCCACTCACAAACGGGGCCTGAACGATAATATTCCCTGGAATTCAGTAAAAAAGTAACCCCTCTCCATGCAATTCCTTGTGTACCTCCTATCTGCTGCATGCTTGGAGAACCCACTTATTTGTAATCTTTGTACTTCACTACTTTTTTACTCCTATGCGCCAGTGTTTACTTTTTTAATTTTTTCACTTTTTTAATTTGTTTACTTTTTTAATTTGTTTACTTTTTCACTTCCCCATATTCGTCTTGTAAGGGATGAATCACATTCCCGGAATGCTTGCATGGTTTCGAACCCTTCACGACCAAATGGTCACTAGTCACAAAATAAATAAAGAATATCCCTTTAAGGCTGTTCGCAGCTACTGGCAAGGCATGACGTGCATTGGAGCCCTACTGTACAGCACTCCTTGCTATTGGTCACTGAGCCGCTCACACGCCCTATGCCGATCACGCCCTACTCACCCAACCACGCCCAACCCGGAAACGGCACACTGTTTTACCTCGCCGATCCGGCAGCCCAGTAACCCTCGGAGCACTCGCGGTGACGGTTTAGGTGTGAACGGCGCCTCATTTTCCTCGTACAAGTAAGATTGTTCCTGTCAAGCATAGACTCATACCCCCTTGACAAGAACGTTATTATTATTCTTTCAACACCCTGTATTCTCTACCTAGATCGTTTCGAGAATACAAACCGATCTCGGAGTGGCTCATGGAGCACTGAATATAAAGCTCCTAGTAAGATAATCATTCCGAATCATTGTTCACCGTTACCATGCATGTTTACCACTATTGGACTCTGTCGCTTTATGTGTGGCCGGTGTGTCAGGTCCGGATTTTATTTTATTTTATTTTAAATTATTTAGTTTCTTATTCACGTAGTTGTCATTTTAGTCCTGCGCAGTCGCCTTCACTTGCACGACGACTGCGCTACCTCTCAGTTTCTGAGACACAAACACCCAGCACTTCGCCGATTTGTGTCCAGTGCCTTCGCTACTTCTAGCACTGACACTCAGTGATTTCAGTATCATGGATACATTGGGTGTGCCTCCACGTGGTATATGTTGAAAGTTAAGGAGATAGGCCCTGGGACGTGGGGTAGGCTGGACCGTGTATAATTTTTGAAAAAACAAGTGCCACCCCCACCAATTTTCAGTGCTCTTTACTGCGAGCAAA